>NC_090933.1:1295681508-1296894900 GCF_040938575.1 Ambystoma mexicanum | reverse complement strand
AATGGATAGATCCTTAAGGTGAGAGCTCAACTGTCTTTGAATAGGAAGAAGGTCCAAATAAGGTAGAAAGTGATTTATTGTGGTCACAGCCGACACGTGTTTCGACTTCTAAGGTCGTCCTCAAGGCTGTTCAAATTTAACATGTGTGAAAAATTATAGTATAGCAGATACATGAAACAATATGTTATCATATATAACAATCAAAACAAGAGAAAGTAAAAAAAAAAGAAAAAAGGAAAAAATGCAAAAATCATATAAACAGAATGTAATGCCATAGTTTAACATATGGTCGTTTGGCAATGGTTCAACATTTTCATAAATCCATTCACAAATGAAACAGTAGTCAATGCAAAAAGATAGGGTGTACATACCCAAATTTCAAACAGGTTCCCAGATAACCATAGGGAGGGGCAGGAACCAATGCGTGAAAAGAGGAGGCACAATGAGCAAATACGAACATTCGTTGAAAATACATAAATAATAATAAATCCTTTTATCTGTGAAGTGGATCATGGGATTCACAGATGGTAAGATCCAACGTGCTGCTTGCACAATCCGAGATAAGTAGGTATAGTCAGTGCAATAGGGTCAAACAAATTGGGTGGGCTTCAGTGAGTCCCACAGTCCCTGAGGGTATAGTAACGGTCCCATAGTGAGGTCTAAATCTGGAGGAGTAGGAAGATGTATGGGGGACGTGATTACAAAAAAGTTTAGTAATCATGCTGAGGTAAGTTTTAACATTAAAGTAGACTCACCAAAACGGTAGAGGGATAAATCCCTATCTGAACTTTAATGATGGTAAAATTGACACGTGAGTCATAATAGGAAAATCCTATGGGAGAAGTAAATATGTAAGTATCGTAATGGGCATCTCATTGTTAAGTCATGGAAAATCAAAAAAACGGTATAGGGAAATAGGAAAGTTGGTCTCTTACCAGGTGGGATTAGGCAGCGTGTACATTAAATGTTCAGCATATTAGAAGGTTTTCAAAATTGTTTACCGATCATCAGGACTCATGTATATGAGGTATAAATACCTATGAGAAAACCATGAATAAATAGAAGGAATAAATGTGGGCAGAAACCCAGAATGAACAATAGTGAGGATTATGTGTCCCCATGGTCTTACCTGTATCAGTTAAAGGAGTTAAATCCCAGAAAACGGCATCACGAAGGCAGCTGATCTTGTTACCCGAAATCTGGCATTATGATGTGGCTGCCTCGGAAGGCGCGCATGCGCGTGACTTCACGCGTAAACGCGCGACAATGTGTGACGTCATACGCACAGTACCGTAAATGTGACGTGGCCGGGATGAGTTGAGCCTTCCAATAGACTTAAAGGGAGCTCCATACAATGGGTGGAGAATTCTCACAGGATTGAGAAATGAAGTGAGTGGCACTAATGTTAGGAGGATAAGGAGTAAAAATGTACTTGCAATATATAATATGGATGAAAAAGCAAAACCATATATGTGCTAGACTGGTATGAAAATGGTAATAAAGAAAACCAAATGGAGTATAATGAAAGGAGATGTGTATGTGCAATCATGGGTTGGAAAATAGGAGAAAAAATGTGGACAGTCTCCTGATCTGGGGGAAGGTTAAGCCTGGCTAATCTCATGGCTGTGCCAGGGGATATGTGGGGCATGGCTATGCCAGGGAGGACATATAGTGTCCTACATCCATGACCACTGTGTACTATGAAGGGAGATGGCTAAGGACTGAAGGCAGTCCATAATAATGGATGAAAACTCCTATTGGTAAATCAAAATAAAACAAAACAAAAGATAGTGGCGTCCCATATTAGGGGAAACTAGATTAGAATTTAGGAACTCACCAAAGCACTACCCATTTATTATTTACTTGTAATAGAAAATTCTTAGAGAAATACATTCATTTCATGGTCCGTGTTCAGACCATGTTGAACACAGCGCACATTACAAATGGTTTTGGGCTCCACTTGCCTCAGCTTGCGTATCAAATCACCCCCTCTTTTGTCTGGGGAGGCTTTTTTCAAACCAATAAATTTGATGCCATCGGTACTATCCATCTGGTGACACTCCTGCCAGTGGATAGCCAAGGGTAACAGGTGGTTGTTAGGCAGAAACCTGTGCAGTTCCCTTGGGGACCACTGCAAAAGATTTAGGACTACAGGTGTTGGCAGTAAACCCACTTGGTAGCAGTCCGCACCACCCAGATTTACCTGGTAGCTGTGGCTGAGCAGTCAGACTTCCCTCAAGAAGAGTTAGGCAGTATGTAAAGTATGCACAATAGGCACTCAGACACAATAGCACAAGCAAACACTGACCAGGGCTTTGGTATCTAGGTATATAATTATTTATTTAAAAACACACTTATTGAAACACTCCAGCACTATTATTGTAAATCATTCTAAACACAGTTACTATTATTATATATACATCCCTTATTCCTTATCAGACAAGTCTTCGTTAACACCACTTATTTCCAGACAGAGGTGAGTGCTTAACTATAGATGGCACTCCAATAAGTTAACGAAAAAGGGAGGGAAAAAGGCAGAATGTAGGAAAGATACACCACACTCATGCTTAGGAACTCTTGAGCAAGGCAGGAAAGTCAAAAGTTACTTGTGAGCCAAAGTCCATAGGCCGGGCCCACTCTTGGAGAGAGCAGAGCACAAATGCACCCAAGATCACACAATGACAACAGGCTTAAAAAGTCTTGCAGGGAGTTCAGAAAGGTTTTAGTTAGGCTCAGAAAAGTTTAGCCTATGTTTCCCAGGCTAACCCAGGGTCGAAAGCCAGGGGCTAAATCTACCCCGTACAGTCGGTTGCAAGGGAAGCCAGGCGGAACACGGTACCTTATGTGGAAAGCATCCTCCAGCGGAGGCAGTTGTTCCTGGCAGCGGGTGCAAGTTGCGGCGTCATCCAGAGGAAGAGAAGATCTCGACGTGGAGGAAAGATGAAGGTCGTTGCACTGCCAGGGAAGAAACCAGCCACAGAGTTTTCCGGTTAAAGGTACTACCCTTTGATTCGCGGTAGTGGTAAAACGTGGTATCCCGGTTGCCGGGGGGGCTTGGCACAGGAAAGGCGGCCACGAGATGCTCCAGGAAAGCGAAAAAAGGAAGCAGACTGGTTATCCCCACCAGTCGAAGGAAGAAGACTCTCCGGGCTGGAGATCTCCTCTGTCGTTGGGAAAAGTGGTGAGACGGTTCAGCAGGGCTCCACCGGTGGTGTCGTCGTAGCAGGTCGGCTCAGCTTCTCCCTCGTCGGATTCTTAGGTCCTGTGGCGACTTCTAAAGTTCCAGTCCCCAAAGCCCTGCTTTTATGCAGAAAACCCCCATTCACTCAGCCTAGCTGTCACTCAAACATGCTAAGTGGTGAGCCGGCCGGCTCACCACTTGGGCCAATCAGGACAGAGTGCGACTCGAGTTGCCTAGGCAACTCAGTCCAGGGTGCCTAAATCCCCCTCCACCCCTCCTAAGTACCCCAGACAGAGTGGCACCACTTTGGAGGGCTTTTGTGGAGAAGCCCGCCAAAAAGTGGAACAAAGGGCTCAACTTGGGTTGGAGTCACAGAAGCGAACACAAACGCCATTTTAGAACCGAGTTCTGGCAAAAAATACCAACCGGAGAATTAATATTAAATAAATAAACCAGCGGTATGTTCGAGGCTATAGGAATTAAATAATTAAAGTTGGTAGCCTCGAACAATGGGAAATCCCATAGAGATATATTCACGGTCGAATATAAAAAGTAGTATCCACTGCCACCAGCCAAAACTCGATCCGGGGGGACAGAGACGTGCCCCCTCGACTAACAGACCCCGGGGCAATTGAATTGCCCCGGCCAGTACATCCACAATATGATGGTTTGTACTGGTTCTGTTCAGAATTTGAGACTAGTAAAGTCAATGGTGACTTTACATGCCCTGGGAGACAGTAGTCCGTCCCAGGGTATGGAGTCTATCTTGGGGGGTCACTATGACACCCCTGTGTTACTGCACTGAGGGTGCTGTGTAACACACATCACAAAAACACATGAAGCCCTATGGAGTAAAAGACCCCATAGCCCATTAAACACATCTAGAGTCAAAGAAACACACTCAAATCATGCCAAAGAGTGAGGGTAAAAGAGTCTCACTCTTGGCAGGAGAAAAAAACAAACCCCAAAAATCCAGCAAAGCTGCTGGGGGACTCACTAGGTTAGGAAATTCAACCTAAACAGAGAATTCTCCCTAACAGTGGTCCTGTTTCTTTAGACTGTTGAGGTGTTCTCTTATTTGTGTGCGCAACTGCCTGATGGTACTCCCAACATAGACCATCTGGCAGATGCACACGATAGCGTAGACTACAAACTCGGTCTTGCAATTAATAAAGTCTGTAATGACAGTCTTAATACCCAAACTAGTAACTTAATACCCAAACTAGTAATACATTCTCTACTGTCTGGATATGCATGTTTACAATGAGTGTCTAAACAAACAGGACCACCTGTTACCCTTGGCTATCCACTGGCAGCAGTGTCACCAGATGGATAGTACCGATGGCATCAAATTTATTGGTTTGAAAAAAGCCACTCCAGACAAAAGAGGTGGTGATTTGATACGCAAGCTGAGGCAAATGGAGGCCAAAACCATTTGTAATTTGCGCTGTGTTCAACAGCGTCTGAACACGGACCATGAAATGAATGTATTTCTCTAAGAAGTTTCTATTACAAGTAAATAATAAATGGGTAGTGCTTTGGTGAGTTCCTAAATGCTAATCTAGTTTCCCCTAATAGGGGATGCCCACTATCTTTTGTTTTGTTTTATTTTGATTTACCAATAGGAGTTTTCATCCATTATGGACTGCCTTCGGTCTTTAGCCATCTCCCTTCACAGTACACAGTGATCATGGATGTAGGACACTATATGTCCTCCCTGGCATAGCCATGCCCTACTTATCGCCTGGCACAGCTATGAGATTAGCCAGGCTTAACCTTCCCCCGGATCAGGAGGCTGTCCGCATTTATTCTCCTATTTTCCAACCCATGATTGCACACACACATCTCCTTTCATTATACTCCATTTGTTTTTCTTTATTACCATTTTCATCCATATTATATATTGCAAGTACATTTTTACTCCTTATCCTCCTAACATTAGTGCCACTCACTTCATTTCTCAATCCTGTGAGAATTCTCCCCATTACAGTGAGCCCATTGTATGGAGCTCCCTTTCAGCCTATTGGCAGGCTCAACTCATCCCGCACACGTCACACTTACGGTACTGTGCGTATGACGTCACACATTGTCACGTGTTTACGCGTGACATAAGGCCTATGCGCGCCATCCGAGGCAGCCACATCATAATGCCAGATTTCGGGTAACAAGACCAGCTGCCTTCGTGATGCTGTTTTCTGGGATTTAACCCCTTTAACTGATATAGGTAAGACCATGGGGACACATAATCCTCACTATTGTTCATTCTGGGTTTCTGCCCGCATTTATTCCTTTTATTTATTCATGGTTTTCTCATAGGTATTTATACCTCATATACATGAGTCCTGACGATTGGTAAACAATTTTGAGAACCTTCTAATAGGCTGAACATTTAATGTACACGCTGCCTAATCCCACCTGGTAAGAGACCAACTTTCCTATTTCCCTATACCGTTTTTTTGAATTTCCATGACTTAACAATGAGATGCCCATTACGATATTTACATAATTACTTCTCCCATAGGATTTTCCGATTATAACTCACATGTGTCAATTTTACTATCATTTAAGTTCAGATAGGGATTTATCCCTCTACCGTTTTGGTGAGTCTACTTTAATGTTAAAACTCACCTCAGCATGATTACTAAACTTTTTTGTAATCACGTCCCCCATACATCTTCCTACTCCTCCAGATTTAGACCTCACTCTGGGTCCGTTACTATACCCTCAGGGACTGTGGGACTCACCAAGGCACACCCTATTTGTTTGACCCTATTGCACTGACTATACCCACTTATCTCGGATTGTGCATGCAGCACGTTAGATCTTACCATCTGGGAATCCACATGATCCACTTTATGTATTTTCAACGAATGTTCGTATTTGCTCATTGTGCCTCCTCTTTTCCCCGCATTGGTTCATGCCCCTCCCTATGGTTATCTGGGAACCTGTTTGAAATTTGGGTATGTACACCCTATCTTTTTGCATTGACTACTGTTTCATTTGTGAATGGATTTATGAAAATGTTGAACCATTGCCAAACGACCATATGTTAAACTATGGCATTACATTCTGTTTATATGATTTTTGCATTTTTTCCTTTTTTCTTTTTTTTTTACTTTCTCTTGTTTTGATTGTTATATATGATAACATATTGTTTCATGTATCTGCTATACTATAATTTTTCACACATGTTAAATTTGAACAGCCTTGAGGACGACCTTAGAAGTCGAAACACGTGTCGGCTGTAACCACAATAAATCACTTTCTACCTTATTTGGACCTTCTTCTTATTGAAAGACAGTTGAGCTCTCACCTTAAGGATTTATCCATTTAATTACTGAGTCCTCTGCGCGCTATATACTGCACAGACTCTTGTTTTATACTACTAACTGTTGGAGGAACCTTGGGGAACCTCCTGTGCAGAGGTTGCTGCATTGGACTGCCCCAATTCTTGGGAAATTGAGCACACCCCACATTTGTCACTCCCCAACCCCTTTCTGTTTATATTCAACAATATTTGTAACACCGCATTTCTCTTTAACAAAAACCGTAGTCTAAGCACAACATCATTTTTCTCTCTTTGTCTCGAGTTCCCAAAACACATTTTTTTTCTTCAATCTACAAAACAAACGTGTCTACACTTTAAAATTCATTTTCTGGGTCGGCCACCAGGGGGCGCACGGATGAGTCGCCTCTCCGTGTGAGCGCTCTACACAGGGTCCGGAAAGTGGCAGTGAGCCCCCACTTCGAGACCCCCCCCAGAGTTGGTTCTTGAGCGAGAGACGTGGGACGGTGTCCCCCCCACATGAGAGAAAACCCGGAGAAAATCGGAGGCGGCATCGTGGTGAAATCAACATCGGCGCTCTGAGGCGTGCGTCCCGCGGAACTTCCAGTCCAGGCCTGCGTATACGCGGGAAGAGCCGCCTTCTGTGACTGACCCGGCGCACTTCTTGGAGCCCCGTGAGGAACCTGCTGTGCACTACTGCTCAGTGCGGCTGGGAGCCCCCTCTTGGGGCTCGCTGACACCCCCGCCGCGGCACGGTAGGCGGATCCTTCGTCCCCCCCTGCATCGCGGGGCAGCTGTCCCCTCCACTGCTGGTCTTTGCCGGCCTGTCCTCGGGCTGACGGCACGGTGGGGCCTCATCCTCCCCCCTACCTACCCTCCAGGGGGGCCCTCTCCGGTGTTGCGGGAACGGCACTCGCTGCCTGAGAGGTGATACGCTTTGGCTGCGCAGCCGGTGAGGAGGGTGAAGGAGGACTCTACGAGTACATATTGGAAACAAAACTCGAGAGGCCCTGGTGGCTTGTGTCCGTATCAAGAGCTGGTCCTTCACGCTGTCCCGCGACTACGGGTGCTAACGTTACATCAATAGGAGACCGCTAGGACGTTTTTCACCCCGCCAAGTGCTTTGGGGTGCCGCCCCTCATGGACCCTAAGACCAAGTTGGCAAAATACACGTTTTCACCAATTGCCAGATCCCCAGGGCCCTCCTCGATTTCTACAATGTCGACAGCAGGATCCGAGGCTGCCGCGACCAAGGCGGATGTAGCTGATTTGCTTGCCGAACTGAGGGGCATGCGAGCAGATATTGGTAACAGGATAGATAAGATCACGCAGAGGATGGACAAAATGGAAGACCGGCTCGAGCAGGTTGAGCACAACCAAACATCTCTGAACGTACTGGAAGCACAGATGGATCACCGCATTGCAGACATATCGAACAGAGAAGACGAATTGCGCCTTAAGGTCGACGACCTCGAAAATAGGGAGCGTCGTAACAATATTCGAGTCTTTGGTCTTCCTGAGAAAGAGGGTGAAACCGAACTAGACCTGAAGCAATCGTTACACACTATCCTGAAGCTCCTCTACAACGATGACTCAATTGACGCACCTAAAATTGACTGAATCCATAGGGCTGGAGGTAGACCGGGGGCCCCGAGATCGGTCCTGGCTCGATTTCATAACTATGCGGACAGAGCACGAATCTTGGACAAGGCCAGAAACGCCCCACAATTGTCCTTGGAGAACTCCGCCATTTCTCTCTACCAGGACTTGTCATCCCTCACACTAGCAATGAGGAAAAAGTGCTCTCCGATCACGAAAATGTTGAAAGACAAGGGCGTCAGGTACCGATGGGGGTACCCATTCTCCCTCACCTTCGAATGGGAAGGCTCGACATTGAGACTTGTCACGGAGAAGGACATTGTTGACTGTATGTCAGATCTGATAGGTTCGCCGGAAGGTGCCCCCTCTCATGAGGATCAAGGAACATCTGGTGGTGAGTGGAAAATCAAGGCTTCACGGCGGAGGAAGATCCCAGGTTCTAGGAAATTCAGAAAGATGAACACCTCCCAGGACATGGAACACTGACAAGGTGCCTGAAGTGCTTTGGCATACCCTTGGGTAAATGGTAAACTGGGCAAATTACTCCGCCGAGGGGGTTACGAACTCATGCATAAGAGTCAACCTCCTGCTATGAGACTTCCATAGATGGCCTGCAGGCCAAATTGTGAAAGGTCACTTTCTCCAAGTGTGAGGTATTTTTAGCTCTGTGTGTCTCAGACGCTCGGAATGTGATATGACGTAATACTCACATTGCTCTAGCTCCTGGGGGAGGGTTGATGACTCTGTTATTGGACTATTGTTATTGTTAGGTGCACACAAAAGTTGGGGGCTCACTGATATATGTGACTTTATTATGGTAGGACCGCCTGTTTTGCGGTCTCCACTGGTGGTCCGAGTTCGGCTGGGTGATGTCAACCTGGGCGAATCGGGCGCCGAATGTGTTGGGGATGGGGTGGGGGGTGGGGGAGGGGGAGGTTGAGGAACACACACTTTGCATCAATCTTGACCCAACAGATACGCAGACACACCTTGGCCACACTGAGGTCTATGGTATGCATCAGACGATTTGGTCGTCGGCCTCCGTGGGATTTTCTGGGATCCACTCTTATAATGACGACCCATGCATAACGATGGCTGGCAGGATATGTGCCGTGGCACAGATGGAATGGCCGCCCACGATCACTAACTACACCTACGATGGCACTCGCACCCCGTAGGGACACATTACGCATTTGCACACTCAACGTCAAAGGCTTGAACTCTCCCACAAAACGATCAATGGTGGCCAGGGAATTCAGAAGATCGAATGTAGACATCTTGTTCCTTCAAGAAACGAGATACCGGAGGGGTGAGGAGAGAGCCATCCCGTCACGGGAGATTGGGCTCGCCTACTGGAGCTCGGGTATATTGAAAAAGGCAGGGGTGGGAATTCTGGTTCGCAAATGCCTCCGAATGACAATTCTTGACATATGGACGGACACTGAGGGTAGGGCAATCACGGTTGTGGGTAATATAGGGGGCATAACAATCACTCTGGCCACGCTCTACGCACCCAATCAAGGGCAGAATCGTTTTCTTCACAAAATCTCTGAAAAGGTCTTTAACATGGCTAAGGGGCACACGGTTCTGGGTGGGGACTTTAACACATGGATGGACAGCTCGATTGACAGGCAGACCAGGGCCGACGCATTAGACCCGCCTAACACTCGAACTGAGGCTGAAATTAAGTCTACCCTTGATCTTTATGGCCTTGTAGATAGCTGGCGACATCTACACCCGTTGGAAAGAGGTTTTACCTTTCACTCCCTCCCCCACGACACACTCACACGCATCGACTATATCTTTCTCTCCAACGACCTTCTACGTGTGCTGCAAGCTGCCACTATATATCCCTCCGCATGGTCAGACCATGACATGGTTGCAATTGATATATCTTGGGATGAGCTGTCACCCCGCAATACCAAATGGAGGTGTAACGAATCCCTCTGGGCTGACCCGGTCTTTAAGGAGACCTTTGAAAATGAGATCGAGCAATTCTTTCCCACTAATGATACAGGGGAAGTAGGGAAGGTAGCTGTGTGGGAAGCGGCCAAGGCTACTTGGAGGGGAATCCTCATAAGGGAAGGGGCCCGAAGAAAAAGGGAACGTGCCCTGATAGAAAGGGGCATTAGGGAAAAGCTTGCCGTGGCTCAGAACTTGGCGCAGACCACCCCGTCTGACAGACCTAGGTATTTAACTGAAGCTAAACAACTCAGAGAAGAATTGAGGATTCTTATTGCTGGCAAAACAGCCCAGACCTTACAGTGCCTTAAGCAAAAATATTACGAGAAGGGGGACAAAGCAGATGCTCTGTTAGCAGCTCGCCTCCGTGCGCAGAGAGCGGAGAGATGGTTCGATCGAATTGAGAGGACTGATGGCACTCCGATAGATACGACGGTCACGTCCCCGAAGGACATACAGGAGGCATTTGCCTACTTCTATGAAGATCTATATATGTGTGGCCCCCCTCCCCCTATAGGAAGTGTAGACGCATATCTTGAGGGAGCGCGTCTTCCCACCCTCACAGGTGCGGAGGCCGAATCCCTAGATACTCCGGTCACTGAGGAAGAAGTGGAGAGTGCCATTAAGAGGCTGAAAATAGGGAGAGCCCCAGGGGATGATGGATTTACACCGGGTTTCTATAAAGCATTTTCCACCCTCCTTGCCCCCTTCCTAGCATCCTTGTTTAACCATATTTTCAATACAGGTCAGGCCCCCCCGTCCTTCTCTCAGGCCCTCCTGGCTGTAATTCCTAAGGAAGGTCGAGACCCCAAATACTGTAGTTCTTATCGACCCATCTCGCTTCTTAACATCGACGCTAAGGTGTATGCTAGAGTCATTGCGGCTCGGCTCGAAACATATCTTCCTAGATTGGTACACTCTGACCAAGTTGGCTTTGTTCTTGGCAGGCAGGGCGCAGATACCATGCGGAAAACACTCCACTTACTACACGAGGCACAGGGAATGAAGGGGGACCCATCTCTTTTGTCGTTGGATGCGGAGAAGGCTTTTGATAGTGTCTTGGGACTTTTTAGAAAGAGTGTTGGTGTCATATGGGTTGGGACCGAAACTCTGCCGCGCCATTAAAGCATTGTACACCTCCCCCACGACATCGGTGGCGGTGAATGGAGGATACTCACGCTGGTTTCCCCTTGAAAGAGGTACGAGACAGGGTTGCCCACTGTCAGCAATATTGTTTGTGATGTCCCTTGAACCATTGGCGCAGAAACTAAGAAGTGACGGTAGAGTTAAGGGCATCACGGTGGGAGACAGGGAGTACAAACTGGGGCTATACGCGGATGATATCTTGCTTCACCTGACCGACCCCTTAGACTCGATCCCAGCTGCGTTTGATATAATTGAGGAATACGGTGCATTGGCCGGCCTAAAAATCAACACAGGGAAGTCAGTCCTCCTCCTGATTGATAAGAGTAGGGATTCCGAAATCGTACGCTTTGCCCCGCTAGGAGTCCAAGTCAGCCTTACTACCCTCCGTTACTTGGGCATTAATGTCACCCGCGACCTTGACTCCTTATATGGAGCTAACTTCCCACCACTGTCACACGCTCTACAGAAAGATAGCCAACGGTGGTCCAAGCTCACAATCTCCTGGATGGGCCGTTTAAATGCCATAAAGATGGTCTTTCTCCCTAAGATATTATATTTGTTCCAGATGCTCCCCATTAGGATGCCCCCGGAATACTTCATGGATGTGCGAAAAATGTTTTTGTCCTTCCTGTGGCAGGGCCAGAGACCTAGAATTCCAAGACCCTTACTCCAGCTCCGCAAAGACAACGCGGGAGTAGGCCTCCCGGACATGGAAACATATTACAGGGCGGCACAACTTAGAGTTCTTGTCCCACACTTTAGGCAACGTTCGGAACCCCAGTGGATAGCGCTGGATAATTATCACCTTCGTCCCTTTATTGTGCCCGAATGGTTATGGGTCCCCAGATCCCAGTTGCGTGAAAGAGTCAGATCCCACCCTATCTTAGGTACGTTATGGGCAATTTGGAAACCAGGCAGGAAAATGATGGGAGTCATGACGTGGCCATCTCCCTTGGGTTACCTTTGGTCACCAGGGATCCGAGACGCAATCCCAGAACCGGGAAGCTATGAAAGGTGGTACCAAGTGGGGCTGGAAAGAGCGGGCCAATTATGGAGCGACGGAACCTTTATAACCATACAAGAGCTCCAGGAGGCGCTTGGCATAGGCACGCTTTCAGTCTTCCTGTATTTGAGACTCAAAGGGGTAATGACGAGGTCAATCTGGAAGGACCAGCTGCAGAGGGATCTTACCCCATTTGAAACGATCCTTGATCGATGTACGGGCTCCAGTGGTCTGATAAGCGCTATGTATTCGGCCCTGATCGAGACTGATATTTCCCCCTCATTGGTGCTTAAGGGCAGATGGGAAGCAGATATGGGCAGACAAATCTCCGAAAAGCTGTGGCTAAACATCTGCAGACGCACTGCAAAATCCTCAATATCCTGCCAGTACAAAATGCATGCCATAAAACTTTTGTATAGATGGCAGTACGACCCGACCAGGCTTGCCAAAATGTATCAGGGGGTTAGCCCATATTGTTGGAGGGGCTGTGGGAAGCGGGCTGGTTACTGGCATATGTGGTGGGGGTGTGCCATGGTCCAGACCTACTGGTCAGAGGTTCTTAGCTGGATCAGGGATCTGGACGATGAAGAAAGGGTGAAGCAGCCAATGTTTATCTTGTTTAGTCTGATCGAAACAGGGGACGAAGTTGTAAAAGCACCTAGGATGGTACAGGGTCTGCTGATGGCTGCACGAGCCTGCCTCACTATGGTGTGGAAGAGGCCCGAGCTCCCTAGTAAAACTGAATGGCTTGGGGTTGCCCAGACTCTCTATAGAATGGACTACCTGACCGCCGCTTTACGCGGAGATCTTACTGATGTCGAAAGTGCCTGGTCTGAGTTCAGAGCCAAGCATGCCTTGTAAAGACAATGTGTGCAGTATATTGTCGTGATTTGTGCCAATAATGATAACAAACGAAGATTTTTGTTGTGGCGGCTCCTGGGGTCATGTTATGTGTCCTGGTCGGATATCATATTTATACTCGAAGCTTGCTGGTGTTGTCTCATTGTTTAATGGTGTTTCTCAATCACGTATTTGGAGATATTAGAGAGGGGGGGAGGGTAGAGGGGGGGCGAGACTGGGTTTTGTTGATCTTATTCGTTATACTGTTGAATTTTCAGGAGCTACTGCACATGATATATGAAGATGGTACTTGCCTTACATGCTCCCTCTATTTATTTACTGAAGAATTTTGGATGGAAGTGACTGTTGAACTTGTACAAAATCAATAAATCTTGAATTAAAAAAAAAAAAAAAAAATTCATTTTCTAAAGATGCACTTAGTTTCAAACACACACACAGACTGAAATTCCACAATATCGCCCTTCTTATCTAAACCTCATCAAATCCTTCCTTCACATCTGCACCGTTCCTTTTCCATCAATCACTGTAAATGATTCTCTGTTCACACAAGGTTTCTAAAAGGTCCCGACCTCTCATTTCGTCTTTCAACTCTGCGCAGTTTCAGTGCCCACATACAACAGCCCTTTTAAATCACTATAACTTTGTCATTTAAATGTGAAACTCTACACTACTTAGCGCAATTCATCAGTTATCTTGTCTAGAACTAGAAAATCACAATTTTAACTCCATAGTTGCTGGTTTGAATTTTTGTGATGGCTTACAAGTGCAACAGATTTTTACACTTATCTCAGAACTGTTTGACTCTTTTGAGATGAAATCACCACGAATTTGTGTGCCTTAAGTCATAGCATCTGATCATCTACATTATTGTTATTTTTGGCATTTTCAAAACCTTGGCTGGATGCCAATTTTTTTGATTTAGCTTGAAAATATCATTTTTATGTTAGTTCCAATGTTTTTACAGTGCACACAGACAGTTACGCCATAAAATGAAACAAATGAACAGCCATAACATATAACAATTAGATGCACAATATAACATGACATGTGACAAAAATCAGACAAGACTCCCGGCCGGCTGCATGCATGTCTGCCCCTAAATATATGTGCGTTTCTTTACAAAACGCGAGTTCACCCCTTCTTTAAATTCTCTTGGTCTCCTAATCACCCCATTTAACTGGGCTCTGGGTGCAAACTCCATCCAGCTGCCTTTAAACGCTAGTCAAATGGGTGTATCCTCTCTCTTCTCAGGTATCTTCCTGGTATCTCTCCATTGCTCAGGTATCCTCCAGGTATCTCTCTTTATTGCTCAGGTATCCTGAGTCAATATTTTATATATTTATTTTTTCCTTTTATGTATACATACTATATTCTGATGTTATTTTTGTTCATACCTCACCTCCTTAAGTTACCTTTTGCTGGGGTCCCCCATGAATATTTCACTCTTGTGATTGATTCTTTAAATGCTGTTAATGTTTAGTTTTTTTCCCAATTCTGGACTGCCATTGTTATTTAATGGTTTTAATGTTTTGCTTTTTTCCCAAATCTGGACTGCCATTGTTATTTTTCCCTGAAAATGACCATATATATATATATTCCCCTTTTTGCCATGCTGTTCTCCCTCCCCGTGTCCCTGTCTCTATCGGCTAGGGCAGCTGCAGTCTGCCCCATCCCTATCTTATTTTCTTTCCCCTTTACTCCATTCTTATCTTGGACAGAACAGTATGGCTCACCTTAGTCTCTTAGTCTTGATCGTCCTGTCCTGGCTCTTTTTGGCTTGAAGAGATGTACTCTGTTCAGTAATTTGATCAGTCTGTCCATCATCTTATCCGTCCTGGATTGGCTCGCCAAGTGTTGAGGAGGTGTCGTGACCCCGATAGGGCTTTTTTTCACCGCTTCCATTCTGTCAGGCCCCCCCTGGGCAGTCTGGGGCCCTTTGTTGCTCTCTGGAACCCGCTCAGAAGCTTTCTAGAGCTCTCTGATGTTTCAGCAAAGGTGACCAGACAGCAGGCAAGGAGACAGAGTCAAGTTCATCAAGTTTTTTTTTCATGCCAAGCTGACACAGAGCACAAGACATCATCGTTGTCAAGTTCACGAACTCCACTCAATAGCTCAACACGGAGCTCTCTCTTATATCTTGTCAGAGAGAGAGAATTCAGCCGCCACCTTCTCTAAACATGTCCAGGCAAAACTCTTTATTGAGCATTCGCGCACCGGGCAATTATTTGTTATCTATTTAAACCTTTAAAAATGAAATACATTCTGGCACACATCCTGGCTTTTTCCCTGTGCTCTGCCCCAAATATGGTTTGTGCAGCTGGTTCCTTTAGCTAAGTTTCCAGACATGGCCCAATTAACTGTCTGTTTTCAGCGCATTTGTCTGATTTCTGAAGGCACGGTAGCCTTGAATGTTTCAACTTCAGGATTACCTCATGTTAGCACGCTGTGCAGCATTTCTTCATTTCACTCATTTTAGCAGCATTGTCAGTTACAGGCATTTCCAGTAAAAGGCATTGTAAGAGTTCTTTTCTGTCTGTGTATAGGAAAAACTTAATATGCATTCTGTACCTTGCCTACTTACTAAACCATGATAAATGCATTTTCGACTTTATAAACATGACACCCTTTAGAATACTAATATTCCTTACCAATATGAATACTATGTTCACATAATTACAATACTAAATCAGTCTATACAAATTTCTCTGGTTAGCTTTAAGAGGGGGGGGGGGGGTGGCTGCCCCATACTGCATTCAGTTGTTGGTACCTTAGCTTCATCTCAGCACTGCCATTACATTCTCGAAGGCTACCTGGTGCCAGAAGAGAAGCAGGAGTAGGTTTACCTTTTTGAACGGCGGGAGTCCTCCAAGAAGACCATCATCTTAGTCCCTTTATTGGATAGCATATGGGAAGATGGCTTGGCAGTCATGAAGGCTCCTAATACCACGCCTGTTAATCGTGACCATTTGGAGAAGAAGTACCCGGTTCCAGAATTGGCCCCTAGGTGCCTCAGGTCCCAGCCTTCGCCGGACTCTGTAGTATTGGCCGCCGCCAGAAAGAGCTCCTCCAACCCCTCACCGTTGTCCATGGTGCCTCCGGACCAGGAGGGCAAGAAGCCTGATGGTGCAGCAAAGCACATCATTACCACAGCAGCTTCCACGATCAAGGCTGTCAACGCCCTCCTGTCAAGGTATGACATGGAGCTGTGGTACAAGCTGCGGCCAATCCTCGACTTCCTCCCTGATGATAAGAAGGCAGAAGCCTTGCCTTTGTTCCAGGAGAGGGAAGTGGCTACCGACCACGCCATCACTGTCGTGCTCGGCATAGCGGACTCCGGCTTTTGCCAGATGGGGAATGCAATGGCTCTCCGGCACCAAGGTTGGCTCGAAGCCACACATTTATGCACAGATGGGCAGACCAAAGTCGTTGATATGCCATTCGATGGGGACAACCTGTTTGGTGAAGCAGTCGAAGACACTGTCCAGGCTATCAAAACTGACACGGAGACGGCACCCTCTCTGGAAACCAAGCCGCAGAGGAGGCTGACCTTTTGTTCACCTAAGGGGAGATTCTCCACATTTTCCAAGGGTTATACCACCCTCTATCATCAGCCCTCCTGCTCCATTACCCAGGAGGCTTAAAGGGGACGCTTGCAGGCCTACGGCAGTGGCACAGAGCGTCGTCATCACCCCCCATCCAGGACGCAGATTCCAAAAAAAGCCTGAACTGGCCGAGGACCTGCACCCCCACTTCTGCACCCCAGTGGGAATCCGACGATCAAACTTTGTAGATCAGTGGCAAATGATCTCCACAGACAAATGTGTACTGGACGGTCTTCAGCAGGGGCACGCTTTCGAATTTCAAGACAAGTGCCACTGCATTCCTCCTGTCGCGCGACAAGAGCTACACATGGTGCAGCTGCTACAGGAGGTTCAAGCCAATAGGGGCAATAGAACCGGTCCCTCAGCAGCTCCGGGGCTCCGGGGGGGACTCAAAATACTTTCTGGTAAGGAAGAAGTCAGGTTGGTGGTGACCAATCCTAGACTTGCAAGGCCTCGACAAGTTCCTCAAATACCAAAAGTTCAGGATGGTCACTTTGCAGCATGTGCTCGACCAGCTGGAGGAAGGCGATTTTCTGGCAACTCTCGATTTAGAGGACGTGTACTTCCACATCCCCATTCATCGCAAGCACCAGAGGTTCCTGTGTTTTGTCGTCGAGGGGCGACATTACCAGTTCTAGGCTCTTCCTTTCGGACTTAAATCAGGACAAAGGGTGTATACCAAATGCTTGGCCCCAGTGGAAGCCCATCTGCACCGCAAGGGAATCCCCTTACCTGAACGATTGGCCCGCTCCCACGCAGTGGCAACCCAGCACACAGAGGAGGCCATCCAACTTCTGACTTCGCTAGGATTGATCAACTATCCGAAGTCCTGCGTAATGCCATCTCAGAGCGCACTGTTCCTGAGCGCTCCAGTCACCACAGTCTTGTGTCTGGCTACTCCCTCAGAGGACAGGGTAAAGGCCATCATGGGCTAGGTCCAACGGCTGTCAAAAGCGCCTTTGCAACAGTCCAGTCCATCAAGTACCTGCTGGGTATGATTTCTTGCTGCATCTATCTTGTCCCCTTTTGCAGGCTTCAGATGAGACCCCTTCAAGAATTTCTTATGGACAGACAAGATCGCCCTCAATCGGGCATTCCATCAAGCCCTGCAATGGTGGTCAGTTCTTCCACATCTCTCTCAGGGAGCTCCCTTTCACATCCCTACGTACCAGGCTACGGTCAAGACCGACTCCTCTCTGGAGGTTTGGGGAGCCCACACAGGAGAATCTCATGCCAGAGGCCTCTGGCTCCCGGAGTTGCACATAAACGTCCTGGAACTGCGGCCAGTCTTCTGTGCCCTCAAGACTTTTCAGCCTCCGCTCCAGGGAAAGGTGGTGTGAATCTTCTTGGTCAACACCTCCACCATATTCTACATCAGGAAACAGAGCAGCACATGCTCCCCCACTCTTTCCCTGGAAGCCCAGTCTTTATAGCACTGGACTATTCTTCAACGCATCTTTCTCATCCCATTTCACCTGGCAGGCATTAAGAACACAATTGTGGCCTCTCTCAGCAGGGAGCTGCGTTCCTGCTATGAATGTGACAGCTTCAGCAAGCACGAGTGCAGTGCCTTTTCAGCGAGTGGGGTCTCCCTCAGATCGACCTCTTCTTGACAGCTGCCAACTCCAAGTGTCAGACGTTTACCAGCAGATATCCTCAGCCGAGGAGCCTGTGGGATGCCTTCTCGTTCCCCTGGGAGTGTCTCTTCCTACACAATTTCCATCCAATTAAGCTGTTGCTATGTATGATCAACACACTCAGACATTGCCACTGCAAAATTATCCTCATAGCACCGGTGTGGCCAAGGCAGATCTGGCACTCAGACCATCTCCATCTGTCGGTGGTCCCGGCCATCTAACTGCCTCCACTTCCCGATCTCCTCTGCCGAGGAGGGTCAATCCTGCACCATGACCCAGCATCGTTCATGGCCTGGCTCCTACAGCCTTATAATTTGGACACTATTCGCTGCCTTTGGAATGCAAGAAGATCCTCGCCAAAGCCAGGGCGCCTTCTACATTGACTTGCTACAAGCACAAATGGAAACGCATTACAGTGTGGTGCTGGGCTCTGAAGATTTCACTGCTACGCGTGACTGCCCCACAGCTCCTGCCGTACCTGCTCTCGGTGGCCAAGGCTGGTCTGGTCCATGCGTCTATCAAGGTCTCCCTGTCCACCATATCTCGGTACACATGGGCTCCAGGCAAGATGTCCCTGTGGTCCCACAGGCTCGTTAAGAAGTTCCTCAAGGGTCTCTTCAGAACATTCCCGCTGGTGAAAGCTTCTGCCTCAGCATGGGAACTGAACATAGTACTGTCTAAACTGATGGGGCCTCCGTTTGAACCAAGGCATAGTGCCACTTTGAAGTTTCTGTCATGCAAGACCGCCATGCTGGTGGCAATCACCTCGGCAAGGTTGGTCGAGGAGATACAGGCCCTCTCCTGTTTACCTCTGTATTTGTCCTTCCATGCCACTAAAGTGGCTCTACAAACTCATCCTTCCTTCATGCTGAAGGTTCCGTCAGACTTTCATGTTGACAAGCCTTTGGTTCTACCATTTTTCTATGTGAATCCTTCTTTGCCTGCTGAAACAGCGTTACATTCGCTGGATGTTGCACGTGCCCTAAAGTTCTACGTGGCACGCATAAAAGACTTTCAGTAAAAGACTTTCGGAAAATGTCTCAGCTTTTCATCCGTTTTGGATCTGTGGGACATGGAAAGGCCCTGTCCAAATTTCCATCCCCAGATGGCTCTCCGACTGTATCATGCATTGCCTTCATCTGGCCAACAGACCGCTTCCATGCCGGCAGAGAGCCAACTCCACCAGAGCCATCACAGCAACTACAGCATTTCTCTCTGGTGTTCCCCTGCCCGGCATCTGCAGGGCTGCTACGTGGAGGTCTACCACACCTTCACGAGATTCTACTGGGTCGACAGGGATTCGAGCGTGTTTGAGGTGATTCTGTTCCAGGGCTAAGTGTATTGCTTCTGTGAGCCTTGCCACCACCCGTGGTTGTGTATATGTACTGCTGTATAATCGTATTTATGAGCATGTGAATCCATACAAGACCCCATGCTGGAGAAGGAACAAGTTACTTACCTGTAGCTCTTGTTCTCCAGCATGGGTTTTACATGGATTCACATGGGAACCCTCTCTCCTTCCCCTCTCTAGCTCTTCTTGGTTCATACTGCCACTTTACGTGCGTGACCAAATCTGAAGATGGCCACCAGGGGTGGAGCTTGGACGGACGACTGTCATTGGCTGTGGGCAGGATAACCCAAAGGACACTGATAGGCTATAGACGAGACAACCAGTTTTGGCTTAAAGCTAAACTGCATTTTTTTTACCCAGCAGTGCCAGCCTGGCCACAGGGAATATTCATGAGCATGTGAATCCGTCATTCTGTTGCGACCAGGCCTTCGTTCAATGGAGCCACCAGACGGCTCATACAGGTTAATGTGTTTTCAAAGGGGACTGGTTGCTGTGTCTTTCCTTATAAGCCATATCGCGTTAGAGAGGTAGAAATAAAGGACAAGGATAAATGGTCTCTTCAGTAGGCCAGTGAGGATAAAATCAACCCAAGGCCAGGCACACAGCGTACCCTGCAAACCCTTGAAAATGCATAGTTGTCTGTAATTGTCACATTGAAAGGGCCTTAAAGGTATAACATAACATGGTAGTACCAAAGTCCAGGGGGAAAGGGCGTAAGGCACACATATCGCTGTGCCGCACAATCCGCCTGCCCTGACCCAAGAGTCTGCAAAGACCAGCAACATAGGGTCAGTAATTGCCTCCTCCTGGTATCAAACAACTCCTTACTCTGTCTGGATCAAAGAGAAGGCAGATAATAATATATCAAATCTCAGAACCCCCCTCCCCCCGCCAACCCAGAACCCCCAAACCACAATGTCTCAAAGAGAGTATAGACACTAGAGATCCTCCGAGCTTCCTGAAGCAGTAAACCTCAGGACCCAAGCAGTGGTGGACGTAGTGGGGAGGGCGTGGGCTGGTGCGAGTGAGTGAGTGAGTGGCTGTGGGCAAACCTCATTGGCCCTGCTTGCACAGTGGCTAGACTAGACATTGCCTGGAATAATAAAAAAAGAAGATAGTGTTGTACACATAGCTCATTAAAACATGTTCTTTTGTAAAGTTCTAAATGAACACATACAAATAAAAAAAAAAAAAAAAAAATTAAAACATGTTCATGATTGTTATCGTTTACACCTAAACACAAAGTTAAGAAAACATATTGCGAGTGGCATTACATTAGAACTGCATAAGGCTCTAAGCAGCGCCCGTCAGTACAGAATTGTATTTTACTGCATGTATAGCACAGGAAGCCAATCCACCCAGGACAGGTGATGCTTTATTGTTCATTTTATCATATTACTGTATCCTTTTCTCTTATCAAATCTTTTTATTCATAAATAAAGAGCATTAATTGAGCAAAACAAAAATCTAATACTTTGGGCAATCCCATTCCAGTGGCTGCACCTTAAACACATAACGCCTTGCAGTTTCCAGGAGTCATCTGGCTACTGTCACTTCAATTTAATACAAGCATTTACATTCATGACTGTTAGACAAAATAAAGTATTTGGACCTGTGCTGAATATAAGCATTGGCGAAGACAACAGTTGTGTTTTTTGTGTAGACATGGGATATGCATTTTCCAGGCACTGCCAAAATGGCACTACCTGTCCACAAGATGGCAACAGCTGAAAATGGTATGAAACACCAGGGCATATGATAGAAGTGCCTGGCGTGTGCCTATGTAATACCTATACAATTACTTTGTCAGTGGGTCTTTAAACAGGACCTCAGTGCAATTAACAGATATAAAAACAAATGACTAAAGGCATGTTTGGTTAAGAGATTTATCTTACACCAGTAGAACAGTTGCACTGGCAGTTACGCCATTAACTCTTAGCAGACTACTTAGAGAATATGCTGGCAGGTCAAAGTTTGACATCGATGGTTGATAGAGGCAGCTAAAAGAAATCCAAGAAGGATGTGTGGGACAGGTAGTGGCTGGAAATGGTCATAGAGATTATCATGGCCATGGGCAGTCAGTGGGTGGGTAAATAACCTAGCAACACTGCCATGTTTTCTGTCCCTCCTCACGTCCTCTTTCTCCCAGCGGTGTGCAATAGCTTCAGCTTACAAGCGGAACTTAAGCACCACCTAATAGCCACGATTAAATATGAACAGAAGTAAAAATAAGGTAAAAGCAAAGCTCTCTGGTCCACTGGCCTTCAGCTGCTCTAGTCGCGTCCCTCTCATCTGGTCCTTGCCTCCATTGTGAGTTGTTCCTCTGGTCCTTGGCTACCTGGAGAGTCCTCAGCAAAAAGAAGCGGAAGCACAACACTTCCTTTTTCTGTGTGCTGTGTCTACAGTGCACTTTAGCAGCCCAAAATGACCATGCTTGCATGGTGTGTCCATGCAATCAGTCATTTAGCACGGATTGGAGAGCAAGCAATATGGTAATAATACGCATTTCAAAATCATTCTACCATCCACGCTAACTAACAATAGATCAAGACACACAACTGCTCCACCGAAACCAAACCGCTTACACATTGGAACGTATGCCAGCCGAAGGCACGTGCCTGCTCTATATCTCCCTAAACACCAATCTAGCCCACCACAGATAGACCAGCACACCTCCATTTACTGCATAAGCACCACTCTTCCGACAGTCCCACAGACAACACAATTACCTTGCCCACCTTGAATGCACTTTAACCAATACTCCAGATAGCTCATAACATATCTAAAATTTCCCCAAATATCAACATTATAACAAAACAACCTTATCTGTTCTCAATTTTGCGACATTAGTCCACTGCTGTATCTCTTGCAGATACTGAAGCGCCCAGAAACATTATAACAAAGCAACCTTACCTGTTCCCAATGCTGTGACATTAGTCCACTGCTGTATCTCTTGCAGATACCGAAGCGCCCAGAAACATTATAACAAAGCAACCTTACCTGTTCCCAATGCTGCGTCATTAGTCCACTGCTGTATCTCTTGCAGATACTGAAGCGCCCAGAAACATTATAACAAAGCAACCTTACCTGTTCCCAATGCTGTGACATTAGTCCACTGCTGTATCTCTTGCAGATACCGAAGCGCCCAGAAACATTATAACAAAGCAACCTTACCTGTTCCCAATGCTGCGTCATTAGTCCACTGCTGTATCTCTTGCAGATACCGAAGCGCCCAGAAACATTATAACAAAGCAACCTTACCTGTTCCCAAAGCTGCGTCATTAGTCCACTGCTGTATCTCTTGCAGATACTGAAGCGCCCAGAAACATTATAACAAAGCAACCTTACCTGTTCCCAATGCTGCGTCATTAGTCCACTGCTGTATCTCTTGCAGATACTGAAGCGCCCAGAAACATTATAACAAAGCAACCTTACCTGTTCCCAATGCAGCGTCATTAGTCCACTGCTGTATCTCTTGCAGATACTGAAGCGCCCAGAAACATTATAACAAAGCAACCTTACCTGTTCCCAATGCTGTGACATTAGTCCGCTGCTGTATCTTTTGCAGATACCGAAGCGCCCAGAAACATTATAACAAAGCAACCTTACCTGTTCCCAATGCTGCGTCATTAGTCCACTGCTGTATCTCTTGCAGATACTGAAGCGCCCAGAAATATTATACCAACAAAGCAACCTTACCTGTTCCCAATGCTGCAACATTAGTCCACTGCTGTATCTCTTGCAGATACTGAAGCGCCCAGAAACATTATAACAAAGCAACCTTACCTGTTCCCAATGCTGCGACATTAGTCCATTGCTGTATCTCTTGCAGATACTGAAGCACCCAGAAATATTATACCAACAAAGCAACCTTACCTGTTACCAATGCTGCGACATTAGTCCACTGCTGTATCTCTTGCAGATACTGAAGCGCCCAGAAACATTATAACAAAGCAACCTTGCCTGTCCCCAATGCTGCAACATTAGTCCACTGCTGTAACTCTTGCAGATACTGAAGCGCCCAGAAACATTATAACAAAGCAACCTTGCCTGTCCCCAATGCTGCAACATTAGTTCACTGCTGTAACTCTTGCAGATACTGAAGCGCCCAGAAACATTATAACAAAGCAACCATGCCTGTCCCCAATGCTGCGACTTAGTCCACTGCTGTATCTCTTGCAGATACTGAAGCGCCCAGAAACATTATACCAACAAAGCAACCTTACCTGTTCCCAATGCTGCGACATTAGTCCACTGCTGTATCTCTTGCAGATACTGAAGCGCCCAGAAACATTATAACAAAGCAGCCTTACCTGTTCCCAATGCTGCGACATTAGTCCACTGCTGTATCTCTTGCAGATACTGAAGCGCCCAGAAACATTATAACAAAGCAACCTTAGCTGTCCCCAATGCTGCGACATTAGTCCACTGCAAATACTCAAACGCCCAGAAACATTATAACAAAGCAGCCTTACCTGTTCCCAATGCTGCGACATTAGTCCACTGCTGTATCTCTTGCAGATACTGAAGCGCCCAGAAACATTATAACAAAGCAACCTTGCCTGTCCCCAATGCTGCGACATTAGTCCACTGCTGTATCTCTTGCAGATACTGAAGCGCCCAGAAACATTATAACAAAGCAACCTTGCCTGTCCCCAATGCTGCGACATTAGTCCACTGCTGTATCTCTTGCAGATACTGAAGCGCCCAGAAACATTATAACAAAGCAACCTTGCTTGTTCCCAATGCTGCAACATTAGTCCACTGCTGTATCTCTTGCAGATACTGAAGCGCCCAGAAACATTATAACAAAGCAACCTTACCAGTCCCCAATGCTGCGTCATTAGTCCACTGCTGTATCTCTTGCAGATACTGAAGTGCCCAGAAACTGTAAAAACAGCAGAAGGGATGCTATAAAAACACAATAGCACAGCATAACAAGACGTGGAAAAGAGTTTAACTCTAGATGGCCCAAGGATCTTCAGTGACTGGCACCAACAAGGGAAAAAAATGTATGTTTGTTCTGCCACAGTTAGTCCACTATGCTAGAGTCTCTGGTGCAAGAACCGGCTAGCCAGACTATATATCATCCTGTCAAGTCAAAGCAAGTTATATTAGACTGGGGTAGGACCAGTACAATAATGCCATTCTAGGTGATAGACTTGGGGGGACACTGACAGAGGAGGACGAAGGCACACTGTTTTGTCCCTAAAATCGTTAAATCTGCCCCATTGTAAGGGTGTCTTTTTTCAAATAGTGTAAACTTAACATTATTTTTGGCTAAACAGTGAAACCGGAATTTTAACCCAAAAGGAAGGAAAGGAGGGTGCTTGATTAGTAGTGGTGGTAGTAGCAGAAGGGGAGTGGTATTAGCAGTGGAAGGAGAGTGGGAGCTGAAGGGTCATCAAAGGGTGGAGGAGAGCTAGGGGTGTGAAATATCAGAGGATCAGAAGTTTGTTGGGTGGTGTAAGGTGGGGGAAGACAGAAAGAGTAGATTGGTGGTGGAAGTGTCTGTTTGGGTATGAGTGAACAACATTGGATCACTACCCCAATCCCTATTGGGATACTAACATTGGACTAGAGTAGGACTAAAATCCATGAGGGAGTTAGATTGCTGGCATTTTGGCATTCCAACCCTAATTCTGCAAGCAGGCAGTAGACGTTACCAATCAATGGTGCAAACCGGGGGTTACAGAAACCTGAGGATAGGGAGGGATCCTACGGGAGACAAGGCTAGAGAGGGATGGCCTTAGGGTCCACAAATATTCAACAAAGACTATTGAACCGGCCTTGAATATGACTGTTTTGTGCTACCTATCATAGACAGTGTTAGAAATGGGATGCAACAAAACTCTGTTACCGAAGTTGCCCACAGCCCCAACATGTTGAGCGTGGTGAGTCTAACCAGCATGGCATGTCTGCCTACCCATGTCATGCCGAGAGCAGCTATGTGTGTCCTATATGCTGACGAAGCGACCAGCATTTCACTCCATATTCAAGCCATACTTTGTACTCTGGAGTTTACCAATGACCATCTTGCACGGGCAGACAAAGAAGTCTGGGAAGTAGTTCTAGAGCTCGCCTCGTTAAGGTTGGACCCGGACTCTGGGGCCTCAAAAGCCACCACAGACTTGAGGGAGTTAGAGGGACAACCAGACCAGCTCACTCTGTTTTGGGGCCGACGTATCCTGACGGCTGGGACAGATCTAAGGATTGGGCATACCATACAAGAAGCCCAAGAGGGGAACAAAGTGCTGGCCACAAGGGACTGCATACTAGACCTTCCTGTCAGGAGTGCTTTTGGATCCTGGAGACACACCACCAGCCCAGATGAAGAGAAGGACAAACGTTTCCCCTTTCCTGTGGTCCCCAGGAAATCTGCTCCCAGAGACCTGGACCAGAATAAGACAGAGGACCTTTTACAGGCCCTGGTCGAGGGACAACTACATATTAGCCGGCAACGCCAAAAAACAATGCTTGCTCTTCAGACCATAATGGCAGTGAGATGGTAACAGGCAGCAGTTCCCCCAACTTTCCTTCAGAAGCTTGACACAGAAAATTATACAGTTGCCTTTTTCTTCAATTTTGAGAGTTGCTGAAACAATGGGGAGGCGCTGTGAGAGGTGGACCAGATATATTGCGCTTCTTTTGACAGGTGCGACCCAACAAGCTTTTCAATACCTAAACCTTGATGGAAGGATTCTGTACAGCGACTTGAAGAAGGGTATCCTCTAGAGGCTTGGCCAAGATAGAGAACACTATCGGTTTCACTTTTTATATCTACTTCTTTGTCAAGGGGAGATGCCATGCCAACTCCGCTATCGAGTCAGAGACTTCTTAAATCAGTTCCTAATGGACAAGACGCACAACAAAGTGGAGGAGATTCTAATCTTGAAGCAGTTGTAGAATCCCTTCCCCCATACTAACAGAAAGCTATCTGGAAATTACATGAGCCAACCCTAGCAGAGGCCATCCAGACTGCTAATGACCATCAAAG
This sequence comes from Ambystoma mexicanum, assembly GCF_040938575.1. Lineage (NCBI taxonomy): Eukaryota > Metazoa > Chordata > Amphibia > Caudata > Ambystomatidae > Ambystoma > Ambystoma mexicanum. The sequence continues at coordinate 1,296,868,275 of NC_090933.1, read as the reverse complement.
AGCCATGTATGCCAAGGAGGACAGTGAGTCCCGAAGAAACCAGTTGACCCGTGAACACTTGGGCATGGCTGTCGTGATTGCTAACGGCTAATTTTCTCTCCCGTGACCCCTCCTCACCTGAGGTTCCTGAAGACGTGCTCTGCGTCCGTGAAGTCTCTCTACTTCCTCTAGTAGTTGCCTTCTGGGTCTTCTTTCTTAGGCCTTTTACCTTCTTATGGTGGAGGTAGGGACGAGCTCCGCTGGAGGCCACCTTGGCAACAGAGGAATTCCCAGCCAAGTGGGACCCCCAGCAAGCCCGCCCCAAATCCAGAGAAAAAGCTTCTGCGGCACCAAAAAACCCTGGAGAACACTGTCTTTACGTGGGGCTTGATTTGACTCGAATCCGTTAGACAGTGGAGATCCAGCAGGCAGTAGAGAAAGCAAGTATTAAGGGGAAGCTTCTGGGAAGGTTAATGCGATTAGGAAGAAGCAGAGAGAAAGTGATAAGGAAAGACTGAGCAGAGCAAGGAATAGGGAGAAACGCCAAGGGGGCGTTAGTGTGTGCAGAGGCACAAGAAAAGAAAGAAATCCTGCGGCCCTAACGGAGATGAAACTGGGAACCGGAGGCGAACAGAGAGAGAACACTCACCCGAAGCCGGAAGAGAGAGAGCGAGAGAGTGGAGAGAAGGCAAGGGAAGGAGCCGGACGGAGGCGTCCGAAGCGAGGAAAGACGGAAGCCGAAAAAGCCGCCGCGAGCAGGAAAAGAACCAAGAGCGAACAGCAGGCTAAACGAACGGGAGTTCCGAAAGCCAAAAACAGGAAGTGGGAACGATACAACGCACTGGGCGTGGGTTACCGTGCGTTGTTATAGAAACGCTGCATGCGGCGGCCATCTTGGAGGAAGACTAGACCGTGCATAAAGGTTCTAGCCATGGATCGATCACTTAAGCCGGGAAAAGGACCACCTATGCCAGACCTTCCATGGCTGGAACATAACAATGGCAGAGACAAAAGTCCACACATGAGAACAAGCATTCATCTATACAGCTAGAATACAGACCCAGGCCTACAACATCCACAGATCTTCGCTGAGGGGTACCTTCCCTTCCCCACCCTCAACCTTTCAAATGTTATGCCTGTGGGAAGCCATGACACCTGGCCAGGTTTTGCCCTGAGAAACAACCCCATGGAAATTGGTCTGCTACAGGCCAGAGCCTTTTTTGCCAGGAGTCTCATGACCCACCCCCCTGAAATGGGGAATAACAAGAACCATATTATTTGGATGATTTATTCGCGGAGGAAGAGGATCGACTAGAACCAAGAGCATGGACAGTTTGCATCATCCGGGAGACTGAACAGACGTTCCACTTGCCAGTAGAACTCTAAGGTCTCCCAGCTACAGCCCTTCCAGACCGTATGAGCTGACCTCATCTCCAACAAGCAATTAAGACAAGGAAATCCCATTCAAATCATCTCGGTGATATTGATCTCTACCCTATAGCCACTTTGACCCCACAGGTTCACGAGGAAGAAATCCAGATGCCCATGATAATAATGTCTGGACTTCATGAGGAAATGTTATTGGGCACATACTTTCTTAGTAAATAGCAACCAGGCAGTTGACCATCAGGTACATAACAGACAGTTCGTAGAAAGAGTGAAAGTGTGTGACAAGGCAGAGGTCCCAGCGTTGTCAGGAACAGTAGGGAGGGACAGGAGCCAGATCTGGGAATGATTAAATCAGTCCCACATTTGGTTTGGAAAAATAAATCGGGTCCCAATAGCCCCTGCTCTATGTGCCAAAATGTTTGTATGCAGACCTGTCTACTCCAAGCCCAACCTTGGCAAAATACCAGTTCTTGTTTTCTTTTTTTATTTAGGAAAGAAAACAGAACATTAATATCTAAAAACCAGTTTCAGAAGCTTACATTCAATCCTCAATAGAAAGACTTGAACCTAAGAATGATTTACTTTTCTCTTTTCTCTATGCCAGCATTTACCACGAGACATTTGGCACTGGAGATTGCTCCATTTATGACACAATTCATAAATAAATCTCTTGATCGGGGTCTAGCATCTCTGGATTTGAAAAAGGCCATCATCACGCCACTGCTAAAAGGAATCTAACATAGATCCAGCCGTTCTTCAGAAATACCGGCCGGTAGCTGGTCTCCCGCAGCCAGGTAAAGTCCTTGAGAAGGTGGTTACGTGCCAACGGCAGAAATATGTGGAGAAAGAGTCATTATTGGACTCCTTTTGATCCGGATTTCGGCCTAAGTTCCATACTGAGATGGCTTGGTTGGCTGTTCAGGTTCACCTTTTAAGGGCCGCGAATGGAGGAGATCTGTAATTGTCGATAATGCTGGACCTATCCGTAGCCTTTGACACGTAGATCATCACACCCTACTCAGTCGCCTGAGATAGATAGGAAACGTTTCCAAACAAGCCATTAAATGGTTCATTCCTATTTGACCATCAACAGCAGGTTAAATCTGGAGGGTTTATTTCAGATCCAATACCTTTGGGATGTGGAGTACCACAAGGCCCTTCACTATCGCCCATGCTATTCAATCTTTATCTTCGGCCATTAATGGACATCCTGAGGAGTCATAGGGTCAATTTCCACTCTTACGCAGATGATACTCAGGTAATGTTGAGGAATCATTCCTCTGGGTCAAACAGGGCCTTGACGAAGTGAGCAACTGGATGTCGGAAAACCGGCTTGAACTTAACTCAAATAAGACACAGAATCCTGCTGTGAGATATTAAGGTGGCATGTCTGTATATTTGAATGTTTGAATGGCCTTGGCCCTTCTTACTTGGGGAATAAAATAAACTGTTACCAACCAACAAGGACGCTTCACTCGGGATCAACTGCTCTTGACAATTCCTTCCTTTTTCTGTGTTTCAAGGGGAGATTGCTCTTGTCTGTCAGTTTTGTAAAGCCATCAAACCTCACCTTTTTAAATAAAGGGAAGATGGGGGCATAAGGGTTTCATATGCTGTTTGTGTTGTGATCTGGTCCTCCACTTGGTTTTCTTTCAGCTTACTTTTGTACCAACTGTGCCTTTCTACTGTAAATTCTGTTCTGCACGTGCTATAAACAACAAATTAAATCACATCTAAGAAGCAACTGGCAAACAGTGATGCATAACCTGCAAAAAGCACACAAAACCACGGCAGGGCCTCTGCGTCCCTCTGCGTCGGCGGAAAGGACAAAACACCGCCCCATGTGGCAGCCATATTGGAAAACACCCAGAGCCCCGGATTCCTGTGATGCAGCTAGCACCCCACACCCAAAGTCCCCTAGACCACCAGTGAGCCAGGACCATAAGGGGCTCCAAGATGAAATCCCAATTTACTCTGAGGCTTCACGCTAACGTGATCCAGTACATATGTCAGGGTCCGAGCTCATGCTGCGGGAAGGCAAACACAACGGTTGCGCTGGTGCCTTCTGTGTCGGCCGTAGCAGTGTCACGTTGCTAGGGTTACCAGGCCCTGCAATGTTTCTGGGATGACGTCAAAGCATAGCATGTAATGACATCATCACACATGATCACGCCACCCGAAATCCTAGTGGACAACCGAAACTAGGTACATATGTGGCAGAAGGGATCACGGCTTCTCAACCCATTGCGTTACTGGTTTTTCTCCTGCTGGTGAGTGGCTTCTTGTACTTGCTTTTGGACAATATGGGTTTTTTGACTATTTGGCTTTCCTCTTGGACTCCTTTTGAATTTTCCCTTCTGGCGTAGGTCCTTCCTATGGACTGGTGTTTTGACCCTTGTGGCTCCTGTTCTTTAGTATTACTTTACTTGGATTTGCCATGGCTGTGGAACCTCTGGACATTTGGCTTCTTGGCTCTCGTGTGTTCTTTTCCTGGAATTGGACCATGGATTCTTCCTTCTTCGTTCCTTGGTGACAGGTGAAGTGAAGGTACTTGGACCTTGAATTTTTGGATTTCTTTCTTTAGGATTCATCTCTCTTAGTTTTGCGTCCATGTGCCACCTGGGTCAGGTCCCTTGCAAACTTTGCTCTTTGGACTTTGCGTCTTGGCAACAATCGACAGTGTTCTGACCTATGGACTACAAGAGTGGTGGTAGGAGATACCCTTTAGGTTCTTCACTTCAGCTCATTTCCTTACAGGTAGGATCTCAGACAGATCTGGGGGGACAGGAGTGAGGGGTGGTGACACAGATACATGGTTCTAATCTACTGTCTGTTTTCTTTTCCATACAGCCTGGACCGAACAGGTGGTGCCTCCTTGCCCCTATATGTACCAGCCCAGTACAGGGTAATTACCTCAGGAAGGAATGTCTCCCTCATATGAGGAGAACCAAGCCAGCCCCTGAAAACATGGGCCCAATCTCTAATCCCTTTATGCTGCCATGTCTTTCAGACAGCCGACCCAGAAAGAGAAAATGGGCAGGACTCAGTCTGCTAATTGTAACTTGTGGTTACACATAAATGCCACAATAGGAAAGAGCAGAGTCAGATTGTCCAGGGAAAAACACCCAATTAGGAGGAAGGGAAGAAGATTTAAACCCAGAGGAGGAAGTGTGGGTTGTATGGGTGAGGTCACAGGAGATGGAGGTGGTGGAACAAAAGACAAGCGGGAGGAAGGAAAGAGAGATGGCTTGTGGGTGAGACTTGTCCATATGGTGAGGAAGGTGATTAGGAGTGATAGTGGTATTGCAATGTGAGTGTGCATGTGTGTGAGACAAGAATAGTCTAAGGTGTGAATGTGAGAAGGTTGGTACAGAATGAAAGTAGGGTGTTGAAATGTTAGTGGTGGGAGGGTAGTGGTATGTGGTAAGTCAGACATAAGAAACAGACAAGAAGACATGGTTCAACAAGTTTTATTAAAAGAAAAGAAGGCCTCAACTATCTCTATAGCTATGATGATGGGTTCCATAACTTCAATTCCGTTCTCCGTCCAAACCTATTCTAGCCTATGCTCCATCCTACCACTAATAAACTAAACAACATAATGTTGGCCTAAGTAGAAATAAGTCTTGAAACCCCAACATTTTATATTTCGACCAGCTCCAGAGAGATGCAGAATGCCTGGGTGCTAAGAATTATGGATAGCATGCAAATGACACCCACTATGATAGCTCAGGGGCAATGTGCTCGGCTTGGAAGCAAGACGACGCAGAGCAACACAGGTTCAAACCCTGGGTCCGGGCTTAGAAATCTCTGGGTATTAATTGCGTTATAAATAACCTATTATAATGTAATATTATATTATAGGTTGGCAAGAACCAGTTTACACAGTGGGGTGAACATATTTAGTAATATACTAAGCTTCTGCATTCACTGTAGAATAACCAAGTGGTAATTCTGCAGAGGAAGGAGCCTAGTGTTGCTTCCTACATCGATCAAGGTCGCGGTGGTGAGGCGAGCAGCGGGTCTCAATCCCCATGGTAAATGGTAGGCTTGCTACAAAGCCTCTAGACTCATTCTAGATCTACAGGGCCCAGGGAGAGGAATCCTAACAGTAAGTAGACCTCTGGAACAAATGGATAGGTTGGATAGAATCATCAGAACAGTATAACAGACCTTTCCTTATCATGTGACCATTCATATGGAATTCCCTTCTTCAAAAGCCTGGTTAGCGGTAAAAGTATTTTATAGGCGATATTATAGGCGAATGAATGAGAGACCGATGTGGGTTGGATGAATGAGGTCAGGAAGTATGGAGTCGGACTGAGAGACCAGGTGAAGTACTGACAGCGGAGTGAAGTGCTGAAGAGTTGGTGGTGGAATTGGTGTAGATTGCAGGTGAGGTATTGGCTGTGAGAGAAAGTGGTGCCATGTGTAAGGGTGTAGCTATGAATGCAAGAGTGTGAGAAGGGTGATTGTAGCAGGGAGGGTGAGAGAGAGTAGGTGTTGGGAGAAGAGGGGTGTGGTGAGATGAGGGATGTAGGGAGAGAGGAGGAGAGGGGTGTATAAAGATGAGGAGAGAGGCCAAGAGGAGCAGAGATGAGAGTGTGTGAAGATCAGTGCGACATAAGAGGAGGGAGAGAGGTGATGAGAGAGTTAGGAGGCTGGGAGAGGAAACAGGAGATGGGAGGTGAGACACAGGAGAATAAGACAATAAGAGGGTGTAGGAAGTGAGAGGAAATGGTGAGAGAGGGGATACAGGAAACATGAGAGGGGGAGAGAGAGAGAGAAGTGTAACATTAGGAACAAGTAGGGGAGAGTGTGCAAGGAGCAGGGTGTCTGTTTTCGCCACAAACAAATCCTTAACATTTCCTTTGAGGCGATCTGGGAGGACCTTCTAGAATGAGTGCACCCTTATGAAGCCTTGAATGGAGAAAGATAGACAAGGCAATGGCTTTAGGTCCTCACCAAAGCTAGTTTTTAGATATCAGGGGCTATCTATGGCTAGCTAAACAACCTGTGATTTAGGAATGCCTGGGTTAGGGAGGTGGCGGTCCATGGAAGACGAGAAGGGGAACCCCACTAGAGTACCCTTACCCAGATCCATCGGTTGCAAGTCTGACTGTCTTATTGTACGCTCAATAAAAACCCTTGAACCACTCTTTCAACTCTGTGAGTTTATGAAGCCAGCGGCACAACCCAAGAATAGCTGGGACTTTACCGTGAGGCAGTGAAAGCCTTCTGAAGTTATTTAAACACAAAACCAATTTTAGACTAGTAGCATGCAAAGAAGCACTGAGAGTAACGGTTTATCAAAAAATATATAACATTTCTTTATTGTTCATTTTTCTAAAAAGCCACAATGTAGTTCCTACCAAGGACTGTACTGTGTAATGGACACATGGTAAGTAAACATACAAATAAATCAATCACTGATAACTAATATGATCATTCAATAGTGATAGTGCAAATAAAAGTACACATTGGGCCTCATTGCGACCCTGCCGGTCCGGAAAGAACGGTCGTGGTAAAACCGCCGCCACGGTTCTTTCCGGACCGGCTGATTAAGAGTCCTGCAGGCGGGAGGTGTCACTCCCGCCAAGTCTGACCTGGCGGGTTTAACACCACCCGCCTGCAGACGGACATGGAAACACTGGCTCTGTCATAGACGGAACCAGTGTTTCCATTGTCCCCACCCCCATGGAGTCCTATGGGGCTCCATGGGGATGGGGATTTACACAATTCCGCCTCCGGAATACCCGGGTCACCGGGGTCGTAATGCCGGGAATCACAGAGGCGGAATGGTAATACGGGTCCGGCAGTAAACTGCCGGTTTTTCTTGCTCGGTTACCGCCGGACTCGTAATGAGGCCCCTTGACTTAATCAATGTGGGAACCACCGTCACCACCCTAGACAACACTCTAAGCGTTGACACAATGTGTTTCGGCCAGTTTTGAGTGGATATTTACATCCCTCCTTCAATAAAAGTGGCCTTCTTCTGGACAGCCTATTTAACAGACACATTAAATGGGATTACCCATGTGATCACGCCGGCTTTGATATTCCAAATCCGTGGCCGTTTTCATTAGCTTGATCAATGTCTTGTATTAAAGGTGCTACTTCAGCATCAGATAGGGGGGCACACACCCCTACCACCTACAGAAGTAAGCAAGAGGGGGTGGGACACCTCCTAGGGGGGGAAAACATGGGCACACAAACTATAGTAACACCATGAATGAAGTCCTTGAGGGGAAATACTGGAGTAGGGTTACACTGTGTATGCCATCGGCCCAGGGAACTTATGTATATTACTACGAGATAGGAAAAATCCCAAGGAAACACGGCTAGCAGGGATGCCCCCAGGTTAGACCTCACCCGGGAAACCTGCCCTGAACACATGATCAACACACCACGGACGAAGCTCTGGCTGTATGTCATGAGCAAACCAAAGCATCTGAGACAGTACTGGGTGATGTAATGACGGGGCGGCAAGCCAATCACTCGGGCACTCATGGGTAGAGGGGAAGTGGACCTGAGGCAGAGAACCGTTCACATAGCTACGAGTGCCTTTCGGCAGCTGGATATGGCGAAGCTGCACAGAGTGGCATGCCTGGGAGGACCAATCAGACAGTAAGTTTCTGTGTCCCTGGGAGGTGGCCAGCCTTCAGAGTATCCAGCGCAAGGTCTGCAAAGGCCATTATCTGACAGATGCCATGTGAATGCCTCCCGTCCCACCAGAAGCAGGGTGTCTCAGGTTTCTTCCGCAATGGTGCTGACGAGTGGCAGAATAATAAAGTCCCAGCGGTCAGCACAAATGTTATTTTACTAATTGCAAATTGTTCCCGGGAGGTGTGAGAAGTGATGTGGCGCCACATGGGGAGGCAATGTTTTGGAATACGGTTGGGATACTATTGACCTGTTTTCTCCAATCACGTTCTACTAAGGATATGACGTAGTTTAACCAATGAGTTTCATGGGAACATTGGAAAAAATGAACATTTGAGCTGCAACGGTTTCTAATGCCTTAACCATTGTATTTGAAGTATAAAACGAATGTTCGCTGCATGCCCAAGTATAAAACGAATGTTCGCTGCATGCCCAGATGTCTGCTCTCATCAACCAGTTCCAGTACACTGTTCTGTTTGATTTGTGCTCGCCCAGCTGTAATAAACAGCATTGATTCTTGCCCGTGTGTGCTCCTTTTTGGATTACGATTTTATATAGTGGGATCAGAGGACACCTGTAAATCTTTTGGAGGACCCAGCGAGATCTTCAGTCCTCCCAGTCAGCTGAGGGTATCCAGGCCGCCCTCCCGGGGGGCGCGGGTCCAGCAACCGCAGACCTGACCAACGCGCATCACTTAGGAGACCCTGCAGACACTGATTTCACAAAAGGTCTGCCTGGTCCCGAGCGCCACCTGCACTCAGTGGGAGGAGTGATCTTGTGCTGCAGGCTTGGTACCGAGGGGCTCAAGGGTCTCTGGGACGTGAGTATAATCGTGCAAGAATGAGATGCATAGTGGTTGCATGCCCACTGCAGGGGAGGGATAGATTTTTATGGTGTCTCGGACACATCCTCAATGAGGGAGGATGCTCACCCCAAGTAGTATTAGAAATGAGTACGTACCACCCAATCGGAAGTGGATGTGAGTGTGGGCACTCCTGCATTAGAGCTGGAGAGGTGCAGCGCATCTGGCAAACCTTGTTAGACGTGTGTTACACATAGTACCGGCGATAGTATAGTTGTGTCATTGGGGTTAGTGTTGTCATTGAATTTTTCCTGTTCTGGGGCCATAGAGAGGGGCACGTGTGTGGTAGATAGTGCTGTTTTAGGGTGTTTTCAACTCATAAAAGTTCTGCTAGAAAAGTTTCACTCTTTACTTGGTTTAGAATAGGGAAGGGAGTCCCGCAAAAGAAACCAAGTCCTTTTGACTTTCCACTCCGGTATACCATGCTGCTCTTTTCTACAGGCTTGGTCGTGGCACAGTTGTCAGAGTGCACGGTCAACCCATTACAGGTCGCGCAACGAGGTGCCTTATTTTTGGATGGGTTCTCTTGTTCTTCTTATGGGGTCTCTGAGGCCCTCCTGGATCAGCCTCCTGCCTCTGGGCCGCCCCAATGCCTTTTCAACACTTCTTGTTTTGTAGAAACCCCTTTTTACCAATTTCAGTGAGTTTGTCCCACTACGTTTTTTCGCACAGCTCACCCTTTTCGAATCTCTATTTCACTCCTACTTCAGGTCTGTGCTCCCACTTCTTACAGGAGCCTCCTCCTTTCTTGCAGAGTCTTTCGATAACATATAATACTATACGCAACCACTCTGTCAGTTTGTATCTCTTTATTCCTTTTTGTCAATTTCACCAGACACGTAATCCCACCATTGGGTTGCAATATTGTATCTCGCTCGCTTTGTTCAAACACATCAGTCTTTTACTGCGCTTGCCTTACTGGTTGTGTTTTCTGTTCACAGTTGCCGTCTAAGGTCAAGGTCTCACCACCTGCTCGTTCCCCTGTGCCTATTCTGGCCGCTCCTCCATGAGAACCCTCTGTGTCTTGGTGTCCTGGTTTCCCCCACCTGGTCCTGGGCAGCCACAACTCTCCTCCCAACTCGTTCCAACTGCTGAATGTGTGTGTCCTTTTTATATTCACCTGAGTACTTGATAGGCTGCAGGTGGGCATGGAGGATGTCAATTGCCTCAGCCAGCCTGGCCTTGTTAGTGGGACAAGGCCAATGAGGATGTTGATGTGCCTTGATCTGCATCTTCTTCGTCCCACTATGATGGTGGTGTTTCTCATAGGAAGTCTACACTCCTCTTAACTTCCTCTTCTTCGTCACAATACTTGAGTGATACTTGGGGGGGAAAAAAGAGAGTATGCCTTAGCACATCCTATGAAGGCTGAGGGGGGATTGGGTAGGTCATTATCAAGGAAGGGGGGATATTGTGTCTCACCCTCGGGTATTCCCTCCCCAACCCCCGAGGGCCCTCTACCCAGGTGATCGTACCTCACTTGTCCATCCCTTGTGTCGGGATCCAAAAGCAATAGCCCTCCCCGGGCCACCTGTGTAGAAGATCCCCGGGGAGTAGGTTGAGAAAGACCCTTAGGTTTGTCTCATGTGTCATTTGTACAGTGACAGTCACCAGAGAAAGAGAATGCAAGCAAGAGAAAAAGAGACACAAAGAGAGACAAAGAGGGACAAGTGGTGCTAAAACGAGACATAGACTCATGAAGTGATACAAAGAGGGTGGAGAGAGAAAAGGAGAAGGAACGAGAAAGCGAGACAGATGAGCAGAGAGATATTTAGACAGAAAGAGAAGGAAAGCAATAGAGGGACACACACAAACACACACAGAAGGACTGTGATAAAGTTGCCATAACTGGGAGAGTGACTATGTTTGAGAGAGTGAGACTGACAAAGGTTATGTATGACTGAGACTGATTGTGACAGATTATGACTGAGAGACTACGATTGTGGTGATGACTTGGAATGTGATGACGACATGGACAGTGATGAGGACTAGAACTCTGATGATTACTAGGACAGTTATGAGGACAAGGACTGTGTTAGGAAAAGGGCTAGAATTGTGAAGATAGCTGGGACTGTGACAAGGACTTGGACAAGGACTGTGTTGAGAACTAAGCCTTTGGCAAGAACTGTGACAAAGACTTGCAAGAGGATTGGGCTAAGAACTTAGGTCCAGGACTGTGATGAGGACTGTGACGAGCACTAGTACTGTGACAAAAACTAGGATGGTGATGAGGATTAGGACTATGACTAGAACTGTCACGAGTAGTACTAGCTCTGTGATGAGGACTAGGACTGTGGAGGTCTAGGACTAGATCTATGATGAGGACTAGGACTGTGAGTAGAACTGTGCCAAGGAGTAGTACTCGCTCGGTAATAAGGACTAGGACTGTTGAGGTCTATCACTAGGTCTATCATGAGGACTAGGACTAAAACTGAGACAATGACCACGACTGTGAAAAGTATGAGGATTATAACTTGGACTGTGATGAGGAATACCACTGTGATAGAGACGAGGACTAGAGCTTTGACTAGCACTGTAGCAAGGCCTACGACTGTGATGAGGTCTAGGATTGTAATAAGGGTTCAACAAGGACTATGATGAGTACTAGACTGTGATGAGGACTAGGACTGTGACAAAGGCTAAGAGTACGACTAGGACTGTGATAAGGAATAGCACTCTAGACTAGGACTGTGATTAGGCCTAGGATTGTAATAAAGGTTTGACGGTAACAATGATTAGGACTATGATGAAATTAAATTAAATGATATTTTATTTCTATCGCGCTCATACACAAGTGTTTCAGAGCGCGACCAGGCAAAAGGGAGGGGAACAAGGAGGAACAACAAAAAACAGCGATCTTACAAGTCCCAGTGACATTAAGAAAGCACAAGTGCATGGAAAGGGAAAAAGGGGGAAGTGCATGGAAGGGGGGAGAAGTGGAAAGTGCGGAACAGAGGAGAGAAAATAATAAATATTAAATAAAATAAATAAAGGCGATAAACCATGGTAGTGCAACCAGCAAGTGGCAGGTGATAGTTTAGTCAGATAAGATATATCTGATAAGTGCAGAAGAAAAGTGGGAGGGGGGACTGTGTGGGTACATATACCTAACCCCAGTGCAAGGGGTGTACCGGTGGCAGTGCAGGAGGGTGGCAGGGTGAGCATGTAACTAGGCCCGAAAGACCGCAGGTGGCCAGGTGCACAATGCCCAGAGAGAAAACCGTTCAACAGGGGAGAAGGGGGCAAAGGCAGAGGCAAAGAGGATGTTCTTGAGGTGCTTCCGGAACCAGAGATGGTTATCCTCAAGTTTCAAGGTGGCCGGGAGGCTATACAAAATGGAGGCCCCAGCTGAAGACAGAGATCTACCCCCAGCTTGTTTCTTTGCAAAACGGCTAACCCTGAGGGAGTTAGAAGTAGAGGAGCAAAAGGCTCGAGAGGGGAGGTATTTACACAGGAATAGTTGAAGGTGTTTTGGACCCAGACCCCAGAAAGCCTTGTGGACAATGCAGAGGGTTTTAAATTTAATCCTTGCATCCACTGGGAGCCAATGAAGGGATCCCAGGGCTTGAGGCCAAGGACAAGTCTCGCAGTCCTGTTCTGGATTAGTTCTAAAGGGCAGAGAGTGGAAGCAGGTAGATTTAGAAAGAGGCTGTTACTGTCACGGATGGCACTCTGTTAAAAGAGGCACAGGACACCCAGGAAGGGTTTTGGGTGGTTGTGCCGAAGTAAGGTGGACAGATAAGTACACATACAGCTGAAAGTAATGAGAACAAAGAGTAGGCAAGTGTAGCAAGGAATAAGGTACAACAGAATGGATTCCCTCTAGGGGTGTATGAAGATATAGGAAAAGAGTATTCCACGGACCTTACTCATGGCTTGGAAAAACAGCTATGGGTGTCTGTAACGTAAAAACGAGACAAGGGAAGAGGCAGAGGTTGCCTGAAAGAAACCAACAGACAAGCTCTGTACAAAAGGGTCTACAAACAGTACAAGAGAAGATACTTACAGACAAAACCAGGAAAAGGAAGTTGATAGCAAACTAGCAGAAGGAAATGAAGGGAAAGTTGTATAACAGGATTGGATAGCAGAGGACGGTATGGAACAAGGGTGAGAGCTCAGAGGTGCAGGAAAGCAATGAGCAAGCCCACAGGAGCAGAGCTGTAAGGTAGGGAGCCCAGAGGGAAAGGGTTTAGGGCAGCGGAGTAAAGCAGGCTGCACGGCAAGGAGCAGAAGGGCCGGGCAGCAAGGAGTGAGCCCTGGGGGTAGGGCAGCTGACCGTAGAAGGCTGTAGAGGGCTGCTAGGTTGAGAACCCAGTAGACAAAGGCTGTAGGTAGCAAGCAGCGGAGTGTGATCAGCTGCAAGGTAGGAAGCCCCGAGTACAAGGGCTGTTGGCAGAGAAGAGAAGCGGGCTGCGCGGCAAGGAGCCAGAAGGACCGGCAGCAAGGAGTAAGCCCAGAGGAGCAGGGCCGGTGACTGCAGAAGGCTGCAGAGGACTGTAAGCTGCAAGGTAGGGAGCCCAGAGGACAAGGGCTGTAGGCAGCCGGAGTGAGGCAGGCTGCAGAGCAAGGAGCCCAGGGGACAAGGACTGTAGGCAGCCGGAGTGAGGCAGGCAGCAGGGCAGGAGCCTGGGAGACCAGGGCGGAAGGTAGCAGCTGAGCGTGATCGGCTGCAAGGCAGAAACCCGGAAGGGCAAAGGCGGAGGCTGGAAAACAGCAGAGCGTGATCGGCTGCAAAGCAAAAACCCGGAAGGGCAAAGGCGGAGGCTGGAAAGCAGCAGAGCGTGATCGGCTGCAAAGCAGAGAGCCCGGCATGGCAAGGGCGGAGGCTGGAAAGCAGCAGAGCGTGATCAGCTGCAATGTAGAGAGCCCGGTAGGGCACTGGATCCAAAGCCGGAGTAAGGAGGAACCGCATACAAGATCCGTAGCTCGAAGCAAAAAGGTGCTGGAAGGACTCTTAATGCAAGAGACTGAGCCCCTGCAGGCAGCAGCTTTTATACCTCCCTGCCCAGCACAGAGGCAGGCTAATTGGTCGCACCTGGATCAGCACACCTGCAGACAATCGCCCACCTCCCTCTCTGTTCCTGAGCTGGTGGAAGCAGAGGAGATCCCTAGGGCTTCTGGGGATTGTAGTTCCGAAGATGACGAATAGGAATGGCCAGGAATAGATGGTTATAGCCAAGTGCATTGGGGTAAGTGTAGTTTGTTGGGAAAAATAGAAAAGCACCAAAGTCTCGCAAATGGAAAATAAAGTCCATATCGATCGCAAATGTATGCGCCCATGGCGCAGGCATGACAGTTACAGTAATCAAGCCTAGAGAGAACCAGAGTTTGGGAGACAGTGAGCTTTTGAGGGAAGGAGAGGAAAGGTAGAGTACAAAATGTACGTCGAGGATTATGCCTAGTACTGTGATGATGACTAGGACTAGAAGTACAACTAGGACTGTGATGAGTAATAGGATTCTGATGGGACTAGAACTGTGAGGAGCACTGTGTGAAGTTATAGGACTATGACGTGGACCAGGACTGTGATAAAGAGTAAAACAGTGAGTATCGATGTGACAAGGACTAGGATTAGGAGTATGATGAGGACTAAAACTATGATGAGGACGATAACTGGAAGGTGACGAGGGGGGCTAGGACATTAAAAAGGATTGTAAGGGCCATTTGTCTCAGATGGTGCCATGCTAACAGTACCTTAATACGGTCAGGTTGGTATGTTAACAGAATTATGCCCGGCTCTTAAGTGACACCCTGCTTCCTATCAGAGCTCCTGCTTATCATGTTTCCCAGTGAAGAGAAGGCATAAATAAAGCACAGGCCACTGCCACATTTTTCCCAATGGCGCGAGGACCAGCCTCTCCGTACAACTCTTCTTCTGGCGCATGGAAAGTGGCTGTTGGGTGCTCACTGAATGGTGATATCATCATTTTCACGTGAGCACTAAGCAGTGCAGAGTTCCCACCCACCCTGGTGCTTGCCACGCAGGCCTCCACTGACCACCAGGGTGCAAAAAGGGAGGATTGCCATCATATTGGGCTGCTGCAGCAGAGTGCTGCATCCCAAAGATCAGGTCTCTCATGTAATTGTGACATTTGTACCGCCTCTATGCTCGATAGGCCAATGCTACCATAACTCATGTAGCAAACGGGATGGGTTGCCAATTCAACAAAACGCTATGGTCTAACTGCTTGACAATATGCCATGGAAAGTCCTCAAAGAGCGGGTCATTGAATTCAAGGCCACACAATTTTCCTTATGAGTACTCCGTTTGAGTGGGATAAGCCTTGCATCTTGGGGCAGTATGAGACAACAGAACTCCAGTTCTTGAGCTGGAAGCACTACACTATGAGGACTCTCATTTGCTCAGTACATGCTGCTCTATTGATCCCTTTGGGGGAACAATCCTGTGTAGTAGGTACGAACCCCATGCTGCTTGGAGTTAAAGTGTGAGGGAAATGGCTGTTAGGTTAGCAGCTATGGGTGAGGAATTATTCTTGATTAGCCACCGTCCCATTCCTTTCCCCATGGGTGACAATGTTGGGGGTGGTGGGTGATCGATTCCCACTGCTACTCCCAGCACAATGCATTGCGATATGACAGTACAATCGGTTACATTTTCATTTGGTTATCAGCTTAGAAAGTTCACATGCAATTATACATTCAATTTGAACGTGGGCTTAATCTCTCTGCACACAACATAGATACATTTGAGAACACACACCGTTTATTTTGAATCAGCACCGTTGTTCCTTCTTTACCCCAAAGCATTCTTAAACCTTTCTGCTATGAGTGTTACTTGCTCACACCCAGAAGAGAGTGTATTTCTTTCACTGGAGACTCACACCTGGCTTATTTTGACATGCAGGGTTTGGGGCCATGGAATGAATAGCGATTTTAATTTTTGGGACAAAGGCACATTCAAATGAAAGGCAGGATTTGGGGAATTGGAATCAATGGGAACATTAATTTTGGAACACGGCACATTCAAATGAACGACAGGGTTTTAGAATTTTTGTTTTGGGAATACTAGCATCCTGAAATGAACAGCATGGTTACCCAATTACACTAAAGACTAAAGTAATTTACTGTGCACTGGGATGATCTTTGTTAATTTCGAATTTTAACAAAACATCACCCTGTGTCGTGATCTCTAGGGCAATGAGGGTGAGCCGGCTCAAAACCGCCAAAACCGCAGACCGAAGACAAAGAAACCTTTCTCTCAAGAGCGCGGCCTGCAGAGTAGAATTAATACCTGCCAGGCCAGGGGCTTGAGCAGAAAGTCAGGAGCAGCAACAGAGCTAGAGGTAAAAAACAATACCACAATATGAGCAACAAACCTCTGGTCACAGAACTCCACAACACCCCCTTCAGGAACCCCACTCTTACCTGCTGAGAAAAGTGATAAGGAGAAGAACCACGTATCCACTGAAAGATGTTGAAGAAGTGAAGAACAAGGTCCCCAGAAAAAGTCTCAATCCAAGTGCAAAAGAGTCCAAAAAGACCTAACCCGAATGACACGAGGGCGCGTCTAAGTAAGTTCCAACAAATACAAATAGAAATAGTGAAGCGTTCCAGATGAATTGCAGGTAGGTGACCAGGGAAAAATACAGCAGAGCGTCCAGGGGCCACTGAAGTGAAGATGCGCAGCCGATAAGTGACCAGGGAAATACAGCAGAGCGTCCAGAGGCCACTAAAGGGAAGATGCGCAGCAGGTAAGTGAACAGGGAAGAGTGCAGCAGAGTGTTCAGCATTCACAGGAATGGGTGCCAACGCAAAGGTTGTTGAATGGAAGATGAAATTAAAGTAACCCGCAGTTCCTGCTCCAGACAGTTTTCAACGTGGGTAAAAAGAAATCTGTGCAAGTGTGCAGGGCTTGAATAGAAAGTTACCAAAGCTTCTCTCAGATTCAGGGGCTAGAGATTAGCGGCGTCGGGGAGTCCAATAGTGCGGTAACCAGGTAGATAACCATGGAAGTGACCGGGCGTCAAGAAACAGACAAGGAATGGACAAAGCCAGTCCTTCAAACAATCCAAAAATCAGGATACCAGGAAAACGTAATTACAGATGCGACTTAACTCGAGTACAAAATGCAGTTAAGGAGCATCGGAGGAGTGCTTCCTAACGATACTAGTAGTGTTGCAGTAAGGAAGTCGGGAGGCACATTGCTTCCGCATCACGTGACTGTTTTTAGTCAGGAAATGTAGTTTCCCAGACGTCTGCGCTGTAACATACGCCACAGTAATCCCCAGGTATTCTTGGTCTTACACCTGTACAACGGGATCGGAAGCAGAGACATGACACCCTGTGATAAATGACCCTATGGGAATTAATACCATTATTTATTTAGTTAAATAAGCTAAGGGTATGAACACTTTTACCCCACCTCCCGTTCATGGAAGAGAACCCACTAATGAACAGGAATGGGTTAAAACAGACAGATTGCCCTCACACTTCAGTTTAACTGGATGTGGAGTTTTTTAGAGGGGAATTAATTAAGTTATATTTGTAGTCAAATATGGCCAGGGTCTTCAAAGTTTAACCCCCCCACCCACTATTCAAGAAGGAGATGAAGGCTGGCAGATTCCCCCCCACACTTTTGGATCAATCTACTTACATGGGTGACCTTGGTTATTGCAAACAGCAGTGCTCATCTTTGGAAAGCACAACTCTGGTCAAAGGCTTCTGTCGTGGATACTCACCAGCACCCAGTCCTCATCTTGCTCCTCAAATGTCAGGCCCAGACAGCTTTTAGGTTTCCCATTCTCTGCCTCCCATGCAAGGTTTAAGGCTTCTCAATGTAGACAGCTGTCTCCCTGCAAGATGGTTTTTAGTCAGTTTTTCTCCTGGCAAGGTGTTACCCCAATGGTTTTGGCAGCTCTCCTTTTTTCACATGGAGAGTTTAAGTTTATATAGTACCTCTGATACACTCCAAATTATGAATATAGGGATGTACCAAGCCATTTTCCCACAGAGCGGATTGGTTATTCATTGTTGCCCCTACTCTCTAGTCTGGCCTATGCCAGTCGATAGGGCAAGGGTTTTAGGAGGTCCAGATTATGGATAATGAGAGGAGAAGAGAAATTCATCTTTTTAAAATGCCATTTAAAGTTGCATTTTCTTTACTCAGAAAGTCACAACATGACAACTTTCTTCAATTTACAGATAACCACCATAAACTATATATTTTAAGATTCAGCGAATCTTTGCTTGGTCTCGGCACAACCTTCCTGGAGCATGCTATCATTTTTCACCCTTTATTCAACAACCAACATAGTTAGAAATATGACACTTCACAATCCAAACATTAATTTCACATTCTATTAGCTCACAAACTTTCAAATGTCTATAATTTATGGGAAGGCCACAATCATACCTTTACCTATAACTCAAATTACACACATTTCATGATGTTGATATTTACATTGAACTGATGTGCTATTTGTGATCTTTAATACGACTCCTGGATGAAAATAATGGGATGCTCAATTCCCTCTTTAAACCAGGAAATTGTGTCCCATGTTATTACATAGCAATACATTAATATAGAAGTGTTCAGTTTCACATTTCAGAAAATCCAAGCAGTTTCATTTCCCCCAAACTCATATGAGCTGGACATCTGCTTGACTCCTTGTTGGCTGTTTGTGTAACAGTCTTTCAAGTATCATTACTGTTGTAAGGTGACTCTGTACTCTTCTGTAGGTTCACACTTAAGCTTTATTCTTAGTTACATCAGGATATTACCGTAGGATTACTTGAGGAACACCACTGGGTCCCATCACCCAGGCTAGCTCAGCTTCAACTGACATTAAGTAGAATCTTGACACACACACACACACACACAGGACAACATTCTCTCAGCTCATGCATTCATAGACAGCACTATACGACAATTACCATTCTCTGTTTGAAGATGTGAGGCAGTTTATTGGGGCCATGACAGTCCTGAAAGGTCAGGCCTGTCTTTCCTTATCTGACCCATCCACAATTTTGATCAGAAAACAGTGTATTCTTTAGCATTTTGCTGAAACAGACGTGCATTCCTGGTAGGCCTCAGCCCAAAGGTCTATGGGGTCGGAGATACAGCTACACAGCCCAGCAGTTCAATGGGGGAAGCTGCAAAAGCAAGCTCATTGTATAATTCTGAAAGAAATGGCATTTTAATGGCATTTTAAATCGAAAAGAGATGTTTTACATGTAACAGTTTACATGTAATCTGGGCTTTCTGTCCATGCGTAAATATATTTCTTTATTCTAACAGTTGAAAAGACATGAGTATCCCTTGTGTATTGTCCACACATAGGCCATTATTTACCATGGAAAACCAATGCCCACTTTAAAACTCCAAGTAGGCCTTTCCACTTAAATGCTAGTTTATATGTTTGAAAGTAAGTGTTTCTGTTTGTATAAAATTAAATGTGTCACTTGGCTTCACTTGTAGATATAAGTCACAACTTCACCTAGATTTCTAGATCACGGTCTTGTATTGCATTAGAAGTCAATGTAACATGCTGCTGTTTTTCTTCCTCAGTCAACATGTTCCTTTTCCCAGTTTACATGAAGTCAGAAAATGCAGCAGCACATGTCTTTTTTGGAATCCCTTGGACACATTTAGCAATATTACAGTTGTAAGGCACACTTTCCCTCACCTGAGTGCCTTTCCATTTTGGTAAAGTTGAATGAGGCCCATGTTTCAAATTTACTAGGCCTCATGTTGGAAAAAACGTGTTTTGGGCTGGCCTGCAAGTTCCAATGGGTTGCATTCATCAGCCAGCTTTATTCTTGCAGTGGTGGCCTTGCATGGCCTCTCAGTTCATATAATTCTGGGGCTGATATTACACCCCACAGATCCCCCCTGGCTTGTTGACTCAGGTCACTCGTAGGAAAGAGCAAGTGAGAGTGGGGTTTTTCTTGTCTCTCTTTTTATTTATTTTGTTTCTGTTGGAGCATGTCTGTTCCTTTTCCCATCCTGAGGGAGTGGGCGCTCTGGCCTGCACCCCTCTCTTCACATTTTAGCGTATGGTTCTGGAACCCTCCACCCCTTTAGGGACCTCCTTGCCCCAGGCTGTGAAGGTAATGGAGTTATTGAATCTGCAGAGAGAAGTAAAAGAGAGGTTAAGTATATTGTACAATACCCATTTCCCCGGTAAATAAGCATACAATTAAAAAAAAATCACAGAATTTTACAACCAAAACCACACATTGACCTTTATTTTAAGTACCTGACAATTATCCTACCGACATTATTAGTTTTTTAGGCATTTCTTTAAGGGTATTAATTACTTTACTCCCTGTATATATATTGTATTCTCCATCTGGGTCTACATTCTTTCCTTTAATCCTTCAGATGGTTCCTGGGCTCTACCCTCACTGGGCTCCTCAATCGGTCGTAAAGCTTGTCTGCGGTGACAGCAAACACATACATTGGAGCATGAGATATAATCGGCACACTTACAAAACACAGTTCATATAAGGCAAAGCAACTCAATTTCAAAAGGAGAAAACTGCTATTCATAACACACCAACATTTCAGATCACACTTGCGTGACCCTGGGTGAGTCTATCTCAGAGGTACTCTCAGCTCGGTTAATAAGGTACTATTAAAAGCGGACCAAACATTCTTGGGGCGAAAGTGCATAGTAATGTATTCTTCTTCACAGGTCTGAGACCAGGTAAGTGCGCTGAGACACCTCTGGAAGGTTGGATGGGATGGGCTATTCCAGCTTTGAGGCACACATTTCTTGGCCACCATGCAATTTATGTTTAGAAATGTAGCCATCTTTCTGGTGTCATCTGTACTCCATATACCTAATAGGATCTACAGCGGACTAGGATCTACCACAGTACCAGTAATGTCAGCAAGAACCTTCAGACCCTCATCCCAGAAGTCCCCCCAGAACACGGCACGTCCAGAACATGTGCAGGTGGTCACCCCCCTCCATTTTGCAGTGAGCACAGGTATGTGCGCTATTTCGGATGAACTTTGCAAGTTTGTGAGGAGCGTAGTATAATCTGTTCAACAATTTAAATTGCATACATCGGAAACAGAAATTTAGGGATTCCCTGTTCGTGTGCGAGCACATCTTTTTCCATAATTCATCAGAGATCTCAAGGCCCAGTTCGTCAGGCCAATCATTACAGGCTTTAGGGGACTGGGTTGGGGCCCCTGCTAACAGCATTTTATATAGGGAGGAGACCACACCATGGGCACCAATCGAGTTGGCTATCTAGGCAACCTCCGGGGTGTCAGGAGGTTCATCCGGAAAGGAGGGCCACCTGGCGGCATGAAGCCTATAGTACTTTAGTACCTCCAGCGCAGTTCCGGAGTGACCCTGCCTCCATGTCTGCAGATCAATAAATGTCCCTTCCGGGAAGAGGTCAGTCAATGCCTTGTACCCCAGGGCCCCCCAATGCTTAGCTAATGCTTTATCGTGCGTGGTTGCCAACCCGGGGAATCCCCAGATAGGGAGCCATTTATACTAGGGGCAAGGTTCCACCGTTAGGTTCAGAAGTCGGCCCCATGCCAGTAGAGTAGTTGCTACGGGATCGGATGGAGAATCAGGCACATAGTCCCGACAGAATAACAGGGTCATAATATTAACCTCAGCCGCCGCAAGTATCTCCAGCTTAACATGTAGGCGAGTCAGAGGGCTCGTGTACCAATAAGTGGCATACTGGGCTTGTGCCGCTGTCCAATACAGTGTTAGGTCAGGAGCAGTGAATACCCCTTTCTCATACAGGATGGCCAGACATTTTTTCCGGACCGTGCCGGCATGTCACAAGAACTGTGCACATAAATTATGTAGCCTCTCGAAATATTGTTTTCCCGGCCAGATGGGTACGTTCCCAAAGATGTAGAGTAGTTTAGGGACCAGAATCATCTTGATGAGGGGGAGCTTTCCAGCAAGTGACAGCGGGAGAAAGCGCCACCTCGCCATTTTGGACTCAACCTGTTGTGCGGCTAGCAAGGTTGATTCGGACAAGGATACCCGGACTCCCAAATATCTGATTCCTCCCGGGGACCAGTGAAGTGGGAACTCTGACTGGGGTTTTTGAGTGATGTTGGTGATCGGGACAATCTCCGACTTAGAGTAGTTGATCGTGAAGCCTGAGAAGGTGCCCATACGCGTGATGTCCCGTAAAATAGGGTCTAGGTGGGTAAGGGGATCTCTGATGTACAGTAGCACACCATCAGCATATAGGGATATCATTTCGGGGGTGTCAAGCGTATTCCTCTATGAATATGGTGTGCTCTGATATGGTCTGCCAACGGTTCGATGACCAATGCAAAGAGGATCGGGGAGAACGGGCAGCCTTACCGGGTGCCCCTGAAGAGTGTAAATAGTGTAGATGTTAGGGAGTTGACCATGACTCTTGCCGTGGGAGCCGTGTATAACAATTTAATATATCCAATCATATTGGGGCCAACCCCCATTGTTTCTAGGACCAACCACATGTATTGCCACAAAACAATATCGAAAGCCTTTTGGGCATCCAATGTGACCGCCACAGCATTCGAGTCCTGGTCAATTCTGGCCATTAAATTAAAAAGCCGCCGTAAATTGTGAGAAGTGGATCTCCCGGGCACAAAGCCTCCCTGGTCCTCCTGCACTAGATATGGCATAATCGGGAGAAACCGGTTCGCTATTACCTCGGGCAATTATCTTGGTGTCAATATTCATGAGGGAGGGGGGCCTGTAAGAGCCACATTCGTCGCCAGGTTTATCAGGCTTAAGCAACACCGTTATGACGGCTTCACGCAGGGAGGGGGGGAAGGATGGACTTTTGAAGTGATTCAGTCCATACTTCTAACAGTTTAGGGGCAATAATTGCCACATGTTCCTGGTAAAACTCGGGTGTGAGTCCGCCTGGACCTGGGGCTTTGCCCTTCGGGAGATCTGAGATGCCTCTAACAATCTCCTCCAACAAGATCAGGGAATCAAGTTGGTCTTTAGATGACTGGGAAATACATGTAGTAGGGAACTGATCAAGGATGTTTTGTATATGTTGCTCACTGTGTTCTTGAGGTGATGCATAGAGGTTAGTGTAGAACTCAGTAAAGACCTCTAGTATCTGCTAGTGTGACCATTGTGGGATACCCCGCGTATCCTTAATGCACTCGATCTGAGGCTGGCCCCATTCTCCCCTCGCCAATTTAGCCAGTGTCCTCCCCGGTCTCTCGCCCTCCAATATGTCTGCGCGGCTGAAATAACTAACTTCCCTCATAGCATACCTCTCAAAGACCTCGAGTTCCTCCCTTATTTGTGCAAGTTTGGCAGGGTCGGCTGCTGTCGCGCAGTCTTGTTCCAACACCCGCAGCCTAGATTCAGAGCGGTGTAGATCATTCCTTATTGTTTTCAGTACTCCTGCTTCCCTTGAAATGTACATTTCCCTGATTTATACCTTAAAGGCTTCCCACTGAAACCCCATCGTTGTAGTATGCGAGGCATTACACTCGAAAAAGGTTACAATATCTGCCAGAATGTCAGCCTTGAACACTATATCGCGGAGGGCAGCAGATTTAAAGCACCATGTGCTGCATGTAGGCATGGGCGATCCCAGCTCTATGGACAAAGTGATCGGAGCATGGTCAGACAATGTGCGAGGAAGTATCTGGACCCTCTGGACCTTTCCTATCAAATCACTAGACACCAGAAAGAGATCAATCGTGGAGGAACTATCATGTACAGATGAGTAATGTGTACATTCTTGTAGATGGGGGTTGAGGGCTCTCCAAATGTCCTGGATCCCAAGTGCCGTGCTGTGCATGTGTAGTCCACGCGCTGCCCGTGACAGAGTTCTAGGCGCTGTCCCCGTCCTATCCATCCCAGTGTCAAGTATTAAATTCATGTCCCCCCCGCAGAAGATCTGGACTCCCACATAGCCTAACAGAATTGAGGCAACAGTATCGAAGAAGACCGGGGTGTCCACGTTGGGACCATAAGTATTCACTATAAGGTATTCTCTATTCACTGCTGTACAGTACAGGATGACATACCTGCCCTCGGGGTCGATGTAACTCTTTTTAAGTTCACATTTAATTGATTTAGGAACCAGTGTCAGCGCTCCTCTGGCCTGTGTGGAGTATGTTGTATAAAATCTGTTCAGCCCCCAGGATGGTGCGATACCCATTGCCACACGGCCCCAGGCGTGCGTTTCCTGTAGCATGAGTATTTTAATCCCATGCCTTTGGGCATAGGCCGTGATCTTACGAGCCTTGATGAAATTGCTCAAGCCCGCACATTACATGACATTATGTTTATAGCCATTTCATTACCCTAGGGTACATCCCAGCAAGTGTGGCCCAGTGTAACTATGCCAGTATGGAAGTGACTACTGTGTCGCCCCTCTGTAATGTGAAGTGCCATTCTACCTCTGCCATTTTTGGTATAACTTCCCCCGACCAGCCCTCCCTCTTCCCTCACCGCCCTTCCCCAATCGGCAGTGTCCTACCCTCACCCCTCATATAGGTATCAGTAGACCTCACCCAACTTGGCTCAACTGCACTACAGCCCCAACAGGGACATGCACCTGACAAAACCTCCAGAGTAACCATTGCAACCGCAGTGGGGTGCGCTGCTGCCGTGCAACCAATTTAGCCGGAGCAGTGGAGTACCAGAACTAGTAGTCATGATGGGCGGTATACGCCATCACACACAGTTTCATCTTTCCGGAACAGGGAATAACAAAAACAGTGACTTTGCCATCTAGAAATAGTCTATCAGTTTCAAATATAACAGGCACAACGCAATGTGTCAATAGGCAATCATTACCAGCTCGTGTCTCATTGTAATAATAACTGATACATTCGGGAGGCCCTCTCATAGAGCCTGCATGCCGGAGGCGTACCACAACTCAACACTCCATCCTCACATACAGCAGGGAACCAACAAACTCAATACTACTATCAACCCAGACGTTAAAGGATAATAGTTTCCAAAAAAACAGGCAGACCAGGAGAAGTCTATCTCTGGTTAGTAATTTTCCATGAGGTCGTCTGCCGGGTTGTTCAGCGGTGAAGGCGCCTCTATACATTTTTACCGCTTCGTTGGGGACCGTATAAAAGTATAGCTTATCCCTAAAGGTGAACTTGAGGCGTGCTGGAAACAGTATTGCATAGAGGACGTTCCGTTCCCTTAAAATCTTTTTCACCCTGATAAACTGGCATCTTTCCTGCTGCACTCCTATGGAGAAGTCGGGGAATGTTCTAATTGTTTGAGAGCCGAGACGCAGCTCCCCCTTCTCCCGTGACAGACAAAGGACTAGATCCCCGTCTTTGTAGCTCAGAGTTTTCGCAATGATGGGTTTGGGAAAATCCCCAGGTTTGGGTTGTGGAGCTAGAGCGCGGTGGGCACGTTCAACGGTGAAGAAGGGAGTTAGCTCAGGATTGTCCAACAGTTCTTTTAGCAGGTTTTAGACTGCCAGCTCCATGCGGCCCTTGAGAGCATTCTCCAGAACCCCTACGATTCGAATATTGTTCCTGCGCGATCTAGACTCCAAATCGTCACATTTTGCTTTCACAAACCTCATGTCGCGGGTAAGGGAGACCACTGTATCTTGCAGGGTATGTAGTCGATCCTCATTTGCTCCTATTCTAGACTCAGCTTCCATGATCCTGTTCCCGGCCTGATCTAGATGAAATTTAAGTGATACGACATTTGCATTAATATCATCTAGCTTTTCGTGGAAGGAAGCAAAGTTCTTAGCCATGTATTCCATCATTGCGGTGAGATAGGGGGCCAGTATTTCCGGGGACGTGGTAGCATCTTCCTGGCTGGCCGATGAGTGACCCAGCTCTGGTCTGGGCGCTGCCTTGGTGAACTTGTCCATGGTACCTACTTTATTGGCGCCCGGGATCTGTTCATCATCTCTGTACGCCTAACAGTGTAGTTGACCTCGGGAAGATAGCTTCCAGTCGTAGTATTCCTTCCCCCTTTCTAAGCCAGGCCCGACCCGAGGCACAGCGACTCACAGCAGATGGTGTTGAGGGCCTGGAGCCAGACACACAGCCAGGCCGGGGCATCCAGTGGGAGTTGGCCTATGAATTGTCCAGCGGCTGGGGGCTGAATGAACAGTTCAGAAGTGTGTGTGACCTGTGTAGCGGTATCACCAGCCCGCCGAACAGGCCCACGGGTGAGAGGCAACACGTTGTTAGGCAGAATCCTGTGCAGTTCCCTTTGGCACCACTGCAAAAGGATTAAGACTACATGAGTAAGCAGTAAACCCAATTGGTAGCAGTCTGCACCACCCAGATTTATCTGGTAGCTGTGGCTGAGCAGTCATACTTCTCTCAAGAAGAGTAGGGCAGTATGCAGAGTATACACAATAGGGCTAAAAACACAGTAGAGCAAACAAACACGGACCAGAGCTTTGTATCAAAAGTATATAATTATTTATTTAAAACACACTTTATGAAATACACTAGCACTCTAAATCAAAAGCAAGTTAAAACACAGTCAGGCAAAGTATAGACACCTCCCTTAAGGATTACTAGACAAGTCTAAGTTACCACAACACTTTTTGTCACAACAGAGGTGAGCGCGTAACATAGATGGCACTCCAATAATTCGTTAAAAGGGAGAGGAAAAGGCAGGTCATAAAAATAAAACAGTTCCCAATATTCCCCTAGGAACACAGCAAGTTAAGAAAGGCAGATTATACTGTAGAGCCAAAGTTCATAGGCCAGGGCCACTTTAAATGAAGCAAGGCGGAATGTGCCCAAGATCAGACAGTCTAAATGCACTAAAGTCTTTGCAAATATGTTCAAAAAGAGGTTGGTTCAAGGCGAAAGATAAAGTTAGAAGGTCTGGGGGGCAACCCAGTTAGAAAGCCAAGGATTTAAGGGTCACCTTTAGCGATCCATTGAAAGGGAGGCCAGGCGGAACACAGTACCTTAAAGAGAGAGGAAGCTCCAGCGGTGGCGGTTGTTCCTGGCAGTGGTGGCGGTTCGTGGATTCGACCAGGGGAAGAGATGATCTCGTCGAGGAAGAAAACGTGGAGTCGTTGCACTGCCCAGAGATGAAAGCAGCCGCGGAGATCGTCCGTGAAATGGTGCGTTCCTTTTATTCGCGGTCAAAGTGGTGAAGCTTGGCCATCCGGCCATCGGGGTGCTTGGCACGGGCGATTCGACCAAGAGACGTCCTTGAAGGCGAAAAACGGCGAACTGGTTGATCCCACCAGCTCAGGGGAAGAAGACTCTCTTAGCAGAAGATCTCCTTTTGTCGTTGGGAAAGTGGTGAGGTCGTTGCAGCAGGGCTCCACCGGTGGTGTTGTCGCTGCAGATGGCTCAGCTTCTTCCCTCTTCGGATTCTTAGGTCCTGTGGCAACTTCTGAAGTTCCAGTCCCAAAAGCCCTACTTTTATGCAGAAAAACCCCCATTCAACAGCCTAGCTGTCACTCATACATGCAAAGTGGTGAGCCGTGCGGCTCACCACTGGGCCAATCAGAACAGAGTGCAACTTGGGTTGCCAAGGCAACGCAGTCCAGGGTGCCAAAACCCCTACCCACACATCCTGTGGAACCCAGACAGAGTGGCACCATTTGGAGGGCTTCTGTGGAGATGCCCGCCAAAAAGTGGAACAAAGGGCCCGACCTTGGTTAGAGTTACAGAGACGGACACGAACACCATTTTAGAATTGAGTTCTGGCGAAAAGACCCAACCGGTGATTTTATATTAATTAAATAAACCAGCGGTATCTTAACATTGCACCAAAAAGTGGTGCGTTTAAAACCAATGGGAAAATCCCATAGAGAAATATTCCGGTGGAATATTTCACGTGGTAACCACTGCCACCAGCCAGAAACTCGACAAGGGGGGACGGGACAGTGCCCCCTTGAAAACAGACCCAGGGGCAATCGAATTAACCCCTTTCAGTACTTCCACAATATGATGGTTTGTACTGGTTCTGTTCACAATTTTGGACTAATAAAGCCAATGGTGACTACATGCCCTGGGAGACAGTAGTCAGTCCCAAGGTATGGAGTCTATGTTTGGGGGTCACTATGACACCCCTGTGTTACTGCTCTGAGGGTGCTGTGTAACACGCATACAAAACAGATGATACCCTATGGAGAAAAATCCCCACAGCCCATAAGCACACAAAAGTCAAAGACATACCTCAAATCATGCCTAAGAGTGGGAGGAAAAGAGTCTCACTCTTAGCAGGAGAAAAAAAAAAACAACAATCCAGCAAAGCTTAGCATTATAAGAAAATTCTCCCTAACACACGTGCAACACAGGGGTTGAGTAGGCCTCTCTGATCCCTCCTCTCTGATCCCTCCGCATAGCAAGGTTATGGGTAGTGTGGATGTGAGCACTGTCCCTCCGGCCGGGCTAGTAGGCAGCCCAAACAGGGTCTCAAATGCGTATGGGGTACAACATTCAGCAGGTCCATCTGGGGATCATGTGTCTGGAACAGTAGGGCGCACTTCAGAACCGTAGTGTGTGTTGCAAAAAAGGTCCCAGGTCCGGGGGAGGCTCCGTGCGCGGCTCTGGATTGCGGCTAAATACAGAGCAATGCCGGCATAAGCGGGGGATCTTGTCTGTGCTGGGGCCCCCCAGACAGCAATGGCCCACCCAGCCAGCCAGGGTGTTAGGCAGAAGCACATGCAGTACCCTTTGGGAACACTACACACAATAAAGACTACAAGTGTAAGTACAATTTCACCTTTGGTACAAGCCTGTACTACACAGTAATGTGGTAGCAGTGGCTGAGCAGCCAGACTTATCTCAAGAGTAAAGTGAGCAGTACAAGGGGTTACACAAAGGGCTAGCAATCACAGTTGTTCAAACAAACACTTACTCAAGGTTTCTTGGTAAAAGAATATACATTTATTTACACAGTCAGTTGGAAAGCATTCCACTAGTAAGAGCAGCTCAATATCACAATCTAATATACTACAATACACAACCAATCAGTTTCTGAACAAGTTAAACTCCCATGAAGTGGGAGCAAAATGGCACTTCAGTTACTTTAAAAAGGGGGTAAAAAGACAAAGTTAAAAGAATCAAAGCACCAATACTTTCAGAGGTAGGGCAAATAGTTTCAGTTCACTACAACCAGCAATTCAATTTGATATGCCTGGGCCAAAGTCAATGTTTTAGAGTCTTGGATAGGATAGCACAGTTCTGGTAGTAAACGGTTAAGTCTTTGCCACGGTTTTTAGAAGTAGTTGGTCAAAAGAAAAGTTATATGTCGGTTTAGAGAAGGACAAGCCTTCAAAGTTGGGTAAGTTTCACAAACTTTCACCGCGGCAGAAAGGATTTCTTGACCGCACTTGCACAGTACACAGTACCTTTTAAATGAAGGAAGAGCTGTAGCTGAGGCAGTTGTTCCTGGCAGTTCCTGAAGATCTTGCTGTTCCTGAGCTTCAGTCGTGAGGACAAGAAGGAGGACGTCGGGAGGTTCCTGCACTGCCCAGGGAAGAGGCCACAAGCTTGGCAAAACATTGTTTTAAGGTGTGTGTGCCTTAAAGACCACAAACTGGTATCCTTCTCACTGGCTATCCGGTTTTCAATAGCACTCTGAAGAAAATTCGACCAGTATAGAGACGGTGTCCAGGTGACTTGCGAGTTGCTTGTTCCCACCAAACTCAAGGGAAGAAGTCGTCCTTGAAGGGCTTCTCTGTCGAGGGAGTTTCAGGCAATTCGGACCTGCAGCAGGGCTTCACCGGTGGACCAGGAGTTGCAGCAGTCGTCTTCCTTCAGCTCGTCTTCGGTTCTCTCGTTCCAGTGGTCAACTCTGCTTTCCAAGTCCCAGAGGCCTGCTTTTAAACAGTTTTCCCCCATTCATTCCAGCCTAGCTGTCACTCACCCAGCAGGGTGGCTGTCCTCGCCGGACAGCCAGCCGGCCAATCACGCCAGAGTGCATTCAGGTCTCCTAGGAGACTAAGCACAGGGCGTTTCAGGCACCTTCCTTACATCCTGTCCACCCCAGACACTCAGGCGACAGAGGAGTGCTTCAGCACTGAAGCCCGCCAAAGGCCAACGAACAAAGGGACCAAACCTGGTTTGGGGCACAGA
This sequence comes from Ambystoma mexicanum, assembly GCF_040938575.1. NCBI lineage: Eukaryota > Metazoa > Chordata > Amphibia > Caudata > Ambystomatidae > Ambystoma > Ambystoma mexicanum. The sequence goes on along the minus strand of NC_090933.1, from coordinate 1,296,838,363 downwards.
GACAAACGCTAGAAGGAACTTTGCTTAAAGAAACAGCAAAAAAAGTTGACCAGAGTCTGTTTTTACAGATAGGTCTTGGGCGCATTATTGAAAAACATGGCTGACTCGATTTTTAGCTACCGGTGTTCGCGGTCGGGAAAAAGCATGGTAGTTTGTTCTAAACCACTTCCACCAGCCATTTCAAGAGGGAAAGGGTAACATTTGACTGTTACATGAGTGTTTAGACTCAAGGGATGCTAGGCAACCCCTCCAGCACTCTATAGGCAGATAGTGTGTGCTGGGTCTGTACATTTAAAAAGACTAGTAGCAGAGAAGGTAAGAGCGGCCAGGGCAGGTCTCCTCCACCGTTTCCAGAACATTTGTGGCGCATTGTTTGACTATGACTTGAAATTTCCAGCCTTAACCTATAAACCCCAACAGGCCAGGAGGGTCCTAGACAATGGGGGCACACTCCGGGAGGGGGAGGAGAGGTAAAGCAAGAGGGGAAACCCTGGACTTCTGAAACTTTGATCCGGCAAGACAACCACAGAGGGGGTGGAGAGGGAAGGAAGAACTGAAATGTTGAGTTGATGCATAACCATATTTGTTTTGTCACCACCCTGTCTTGGTTTAAAATAAACATATAAAAAAAAAAGACTAGTAAAGTCAATTTAACTTTACATGCTCTGGGAGACAGTAGTCAATCCCAGGGAAGGTATATAAACCTTGAGAAGTCTGAACGAGATGCCTGTGCCATTGCACTGAAGGTGCTGTGTGACGCACAAGAAAAAGAAGATGCCCATGGAGTCGTTTTAAAACTCCATATCCAAAGAACACAAAAGTAAAACACACATCAAAATACATGAAAGAGTGGGAAAAAGGCTCACACTCTATCCAGGTAAAAATGAAAATCCTAGAAATGCAGCAAAGTTGCTGGGGGTCTCAAAAGGTAAGGGAAATTAACACATTCTTGAGAATTCTCCCTAACACAGGGGCCTGAGAGTAGTCGCTGGGCAGCACAGCGACAGCCAAAGTAATTAGGGGGGCCGGGGCCACTATGGAGTGGGGGAGTAGGCGCAGACCCCGGCCCGCCACCCAATGTGCATATCCTCCCAGTTGTCAGAGGTGGCTGTGCCTCACACTGACAACGGGTAGTGCCGCTGGGCAAGTTCAGGGGGCTGCCGGTGGAGCACCGATGACCGGCCAGGGCCCAGTAGCGCCCCATAGCAGACGCTGTGTGGACCCCACAGCTCCGCCTACTTGTTATTGGGTGCCGGTCCGGTACAATGCAGGAGCCAAGAAGCCCGGTTCAGGCGCCCCAGGTCCGCCTCAAGGACCACTGGTGCTTTGCCGGCCCACCCGCCGCATCTGGCTAGGTTCCGAAGCAGGTGTAGTGTTGGACGCGGCTGCCGGCGCCAGGAAGATCAAGGCACATAGCTCCGGTCGGCCCTCCAGATCAGAGGCGAGGAATGGAACGGAACGCAGTGTAGCCACGCGGCTCCAGTGCACAGGCCGCACAGGGCCTCAAGCACTTGTCACACAGTCTCGTGTGCAAAGAGGAGCAGCCGGTGGCACTCTCCGCAGCAGTGGCACCCAACGATGAAGGGATGTCACGGGTGCCGGCCCTCACCGAGCTTCACATCAGAGGCGGGCCGCTCCGCGTAGCCCGGGGCCAGCCCAACCGCCAACACAGCCACTCACCGTGCCAAAGTTCGACGAGCCGTAACTCGGTCATGGTGCTCCGATTCTCTCCAGGATTCTAGGCAGACGTGCCCCCGATCATCCGCAATATGTGGTGGCAGCAGTAATTGAAAGGATGCCAAGAATCCGCCGTTGTAGTCGGATTAGCGTTGGTGATACACAGAGCTATCCAGCTAGGCAGCCATCTTCCAGGCTGCTCAACAGCGCCGCCATGACCCATTTCTCTTCTGTGTGTTCTCCTTTAGGGATGTAGATCTTACAGGCAACAGGTGAAATGTTATCGACAATGTCAAAGGCTCCATGGCAAGAGGGAAGGAACTTCCGCTCCTTGGTCTGGTTCCTCTGAAAATTGACGGGATACCGCCCAACTTGTGATCAGGCTCAGTGTCTGCTCCTGAGTTCTGTAGAGCAGATGCTGTGGTAGCACCATTTTTTGTCCAGTCATGAGCTCAATCCTATGCGGGAGGCCGAAACGAGAAAAGATGCGCTTGATCATTAGTGCAGCACTTGTCTTCACCTTACAATTCGGAGCCGGAAGACATTCTACCCACTTCGTAAACAAGCATGTTATGGTCAGCATGTACTTGTTTCCTCTAGAGGAGCCAATCACTGGCCTGATAAAATTGACTTGCAAATCTGACCAAGGCAGTGTCATTTCCCCTTTTCTGTAGGGGAGCTCGCTGTGTGAGAGAACTTGGCTGGAATTGAGCACACACAAGACACCCCTCTAAGCAGATGTCGAGGTCCTGACCCATGTGGGGCTAGTATGCAACCTTGCGCGAGATTTCTAATGTCGTATTAAACCCCCTAAAACCAGCAGTGGCCGCGTCATGGGTGTGAATCACCATCAGGCTTCGGAATGCGGTAGGTACCACCCACTGGTCACATCCAGGTAGGGATCTCCGTACCAACAAACGGTCTTGGATTTGAAACATTTTGGAAAACGTCATCAACATCCTGAGATCCTCTTTCCCGGTATAATCTGATACTGTCAGAGGAGAATTCACAGGGTCTTCGATATGTTGATATAATTTCCCAACAATTGTGTTCTTTTACTCTGCAGTGATCAAATCTTCATCTCGGGTATCCTTACTCCACTGCACAGTCCAGAGTTTGCCGTTTGCACAAGTTTGTGACCTGGTGACAGCGGCAGCTTGGATTGACACCCAGCAGGGATTTTGCTTCTATAAAATCCCCCTGCAGAGCACCGGTTTTAGCCAGCTGGTCAGCCAGGTCATTCCCAGTCTTATCTGGCCCCTCTATTTTGGAATGACCCCTTATTTTCTTCCAATAGATGGTCATCTCATTGGAGGTCACCAGATTGTCAATTGACTGGATCAGTTTGGCATGCTTTAGGGGTTTGTTGTTGGAACAAAGATTGCCTTGATTCTTCCTGTTAATCAGGCTCCACAAACCCATTCCTGACATAATCAGAGTCAGTGATTATGACCAGTTCATTGAGTTGGTGGTGCACTGCAGTGAGGATAGCTGGATGAACGGCCATCAACTCTGCAACCTAACTACTTCTGTCACTTTGTAGATATTGCAAGGGTTGGTGAGGAGTTTCGTCAATGATGTGCTCCCCCCGTATGAATGGGTGGTAATTTTACAACACCCACACCGTTGCCAGGAGTGCCTTCTCGCAGTAATTCTATTTTTCTTCCATAAAGGATAATTACATGCTCGCGTACGAGATGACTTTGTTGACATTTACATGCTTTTGGTATGATACCACTGTTAGCCAAGTATCTAAGAATACGGTCTCCAGAAGAACTACTTGTTCTTAATGGGTTAAGCCAAACAAGGAGCCTGGAAAAGGCTTCTTTTCAATTGTTTAACTGCCTCAGCTTGTTCTGGACCCCACTCCCACTTGACTCTGGCCCTTAATAAATGGACCAAAGATCAAGTTACCTCTGCATAGTCTTCAATGAACTTCCGAATATAATTAGTGTGTCCAAGAGGGCTACTTACCTCTTGCAGAGTGGTAGTGTCAGGACTTGATGGTCGTGTAGGCGATGATACCTCTGTCCCCAAGTTCCACTCGAGCAAACAGTCAATATACTGCCCGAGCAGCCCTTGAGGCCACAGGTGGTGAATGTCGTCAGCCGGAACCAGGAATGCCGGAAGATGTTTTCCCCTGACCACTGTAAGGCAAACACGCGGGTCAGATAACAATTACACCCTGTGCACAATCCTAAATGTTTACCTATAAGGAGCTTACCCTGAGTGGTTGTCTGGAATGTGATGTAGGGTGTCTGTCTGAGGGGCCGGCAGGGTTGACGACAAGGTTGCAGCCTGGCAAAGCACTTGAAGGATGGAATCACCACCTGATACGGAACCTGGTACTGTGAGCCAAACTAGATGGCACGTGATGCAGAGAGCTGAGTTCAAACCAAAGGATAATCCAATTGCAGTCCAGGAGAAAAGCCAAGGTCGTGTCCAGGGGGAGCGGTTCAAGACAAGGTGCCAAACAAGGGAAATCCAAAAAGCAGTCCGTGGGAGTAGCCGAGGTCAAAACCAGGAAGAAGCAGGTCCAGGCGAGGTACAAAAGAGGAAGCGGTTCGGAATCCAAAGGCAAAATCCAAGATCAGGAATAGCAGCGTCCGTAGTCCAACCAAGATCAGCTGTGAAGCGTGGATGGGAGTTCGCGCGTCACTTTTGAACGCTCGCTCCAGTGATCACGTGACTCACACACGTGATTGGCGCACACGCGATTGGACGCGTGGAGGAAGAACGTCCAAGCGTCGGCAGCGGAGACGCGGAATGCTCGTGGCGCGTCTCCACGGCAACCGCCAATGCAGGAATGGAGAGCGAGGCATAAACCAGCGTCGCAGAGTTCGGCCAGCTCCTTGTCGGCAAACCTAAAGGCGAGAATGTGTAATGGTGCGTGTGGTGTCTTGTTGTGTACTATGATTCTGCCGTATATTGATGGAATTACGGGATGCAATAGGAGGGCTTGTGGATGTGGATGGGGGCGTGACAGAGCACCCCCTCAAAGGCCCACGACCCCGTGGGCTTGAAGGGTACTCCCTGTGGAACCGAGTCACCAACAACGGAGCATGGACGTCAGGAGACAGAACCCAGGACCGTTCCTCAGGACCATAGCCCAACCAATCAACCAGGTACTGCAACTGCCCTCTAACAATCCGGGACCCCAAAACAGCGCTAACCTCATAATCCTCCTGGGAGGCCAGTGGAACAGGACCAGGAGCGGACGTCATGCGAGTGGTATCAGGGCAGGGTTTGAGAAGGGACGTGTGAAAAACAGGGTGCAGTCTCCACGAAGTGGGGACAGCAAGACGGTAAGCAACCGGATTCAGGACCTTGGAGACCCTATATGGGCCGACGAAACGGGGTAGTAGTTTACGTGAACCTGGTATGCGCAGGTGACGCGTAGACAACCACACCCGATCGCCCGGTGAGTATGAAGGGGCCTCCTTTCTCCTTTTGTTAGCGGCTGTCCGCATCGACTCCTGTGCTTCCCGGAGATGGACAAGGGTTTGAGCATGTATGGAAGCGAGATCCCAGGCACAGTCATTTGCCGCCGGATTCCCGGTCCGTAGTGCGGGGGTATTGGAAAAGTCAGAATCAGAAAAAGGGAGAGTACGTGGATGCTGGCCATAGAGTGAGTAAAAAGGGGAGAACCCAGTGGATGAATGCATGGTGATGTTGTAGGCAAATTCTGCGTAATGTAGAGAATCAAGCCAGGTGTATTGGAATTGCAAGGCTAAACAACGTAGGTATTGTTCCAGGGCCTGATTTACTCTTTCGGTCTGACCATCGCTTTCGGGATGGTAGGCCGACGAGAAGCGTGCGTCAATACCCAGTAGTTTGGTAAGGGCCACCCAGAAACGTGACGTGAACTGTGTTCCACGATCCGACACAATGACACATGGCAGACCGAACAGACAGAAAACAGACCTGAAGAACATTTGAGCCAAGGAAGGAGCGGTGGGGATGCCTTTACATGGTATAAAGCGGGCCATTTTGGTGTATGAGTCCACTACTACCCAAACTGTGTCATAACCCCGAATACGTGGTAAATCTGTTATCAAATCCATGGACACCGTATGCCAAGGTTTTGGGGGTATGGGCAGGGGCTGTAGTAATCCCAATGGACGGCCTCTCTGTGTTTTGCACTGTGCGCATATAGAGCAGGTGTTGACATAAGTCTCCACATCTCGTCGCATCAATGGCCACCAGCACCAGCATTTCAATAATTCCAGGGTTCGTCATTGATCTGGGTGACCATTGATGAGAGCATTATGGGACCACTCCAAAGCCTGGTTACGTGTATCATTGGTGGGTAGGAATAGTTTCCCTTGAACAAAAGGCAAGCCGTCTTGTATGTCAGGATCCCAGTCAGCTAGTATCTGGGGACGTTGTGCAACCCATTGTCGAATAGCAGTCAACATAGGTGGGGGTGGTGTGCAAGCACAAACTACATGGCCTTCGCCTAGAAGCATTTCAGGATACGAAGGAAGGGGCACCCCCCCTGGTGAACGAGACAGGGCGTCAGCTTTTCCATGGATCGTCCCAGGTCTATGCTTGACAATGAAATCATAGGCAGAAAAGAAAAGATGCCAACGAACTTGTCTACTGTTAACACATTTCAATGACGCTAGGTCCTGTAGGTTTTTGTGGTCAGTGTAGACTGTGGTCTGGTGCTTTGCTCCCAGGAGATGATGTCTCCAGACCAGCAAAGCATCCCTGATTGCTAGGAGCTCTTTTTTCGGTGACCGTATAGTGTGTCTCGGTCGGTGTGAATTTCCTGGAATGGTAGGCCACCGGGTGTAGTGCTCCTGTGGAGGGACATGGTTGGGACAGGATGGCCCCCAAAGCGAATGAAGAGGCATCTGCTTCCACTACATACGGGAGTTCTGGGTCCGGGTGTTGCAAGACAGGAGCCGTGGTGAACGAGGTTTTGAGGGTATCAAAGGCTACCTGATGTGCAGAGGTCCAGTCAAACAACACTGCGGGACTGGTCAATGCGGTTAGGGGTGCCACAATGGAAGAGAAATTCGCGATGAATCTCTGATAAAAGTTAGCGAACCCCAAGAAAGATTGCAGTTGTTTCACAGTGACAGGGATCGGCCAGTCTATGATAGCTTGGACCTTGGACTGGTTCATAGTCAGCCCCCCAGGGGATATATGAAACCCCAGGAATTCGACTTCGGCTGTGTGAAATAGGCATTTCTCAGGTTTGGCATTTAAGGAATGTTTTCTGAGTCGTGTGAGTACTTCCCTAACATGAAGGACATGCTCGGCCATAGTTTGGGGAAAGACTAGTATGTCATCTAGATATACTACGACATATATGCCCAGAATATCATTGAATATGTCGTTTACGAACCGTTGAAAAGTGGCAGGGGCATTGCAAAGGCCAAAAGGCATCACCATATACTCATACAACCCCTGACGGGAGCAGAATGCCGTTTTCCACTCGTCACCAGAGCGCATACGGACCAGATTGTATGCTCCCCGTAGATCCAACTTGGTATATACAGAAGCATTGGTCAACTTGTCTAGCAAGGTCGATATGAGTGGAAGAGGGTAGCGGTTTTTTATGGTGACCGCATTCAGGCGTCTGTAATCTACACATGGACGGAGGTCTCCCTCCTTCTTCGAAACGAAGAATATGGGACTAGCCACAGGGGATGAAGAAGGCCTGATGTGACCTAATTGAAGAGCATGACCTATGTAGTCCTTCAGGGCCATTTCTTCTGATGGTGATAGCGAATATATGCACCCCTTGGGAAGCGTTGCCCCATCGATCAGATCAATGGGACAATCATACGGTCTGTGGGGTGGTAGTACTTCGGCAGAGGCTTTGTCAAAAACCGAATGGAAATCGTGGTATTCCGGGGGTACCCCTGACATAGTGGCTCCCACTGTGTGTGCCCCTTCAGGAGGACTCTCAACCACTATGCGTAGCCCCCCGAGTGCCCTTGCGGGACTGATGAGAACATCGTCGTCCAGTAGGCAAAAATGTTGGCATACCTTAGATTCAAATGAAACCTGACCAGTACCCCAATCGATGAGAGGGTTATGTTTTTTCAACCAGGGAAGACCCAAGATTATTCCGAACTGAGGTGTGGATATCAGATCAAAGGACAGTTGTTCCTTATGGTTGCCCTGGATGGTCACGTCCATTTGGGCGGTTTGTTGCTTGATCGGACCGGATACGAGGGAGGACCCGTCCACTGTCTGGACCAGTTCGGGATGTATCTTGGTCACTAGAGGAAGGTTCAGTGACTTGGCCAATGATATGTCGATGAAGCAACCAGTAGCTCCTGAATCAATGACGATGGGGACTTCATGTGAACACTCTCTGGCCGGTTGAAGAACCGCTTGAACAACTACTGGCCTTATTGGACCGAATGAAGGAACCCTGGGGTTATAAACCGAGCTCGCCTTGTCCCCCGTATTCAAGAGCGAGCTTTCTGAAAACCCGAAGCCTTGTTCTTTGGACGTCGAGGGCACTCCTTGACAAAATGTCCACTGAGGCCACAATAAAAGCATGCATTGTCGGTTCTTCGACGCTCTCTTTCGGTTTGGGTAATAGGGCTTCGTAGACCTCCTATTTGCATGGGTTCCCCAGCACCATCTGGGGTAGAGGGCAAGGATTTTACAGAAAGGCCTGACTCCATCCGGCGTTCAGACTTCCGAGCGTCTACCTGTAGGGCTAGGTCTACCAGATCAGAATAGGTGTCAGGAAGAGAAGGTACAACAGAAAGAGCGTCCTTCATAGCATTACATAAACCTTTGTAGAACACCACGGCTTTCTTGTTTTCTGGCCATGAGGTTTCAGCTGACAACTGGTTGAAATGCGTGATGTATTCTATCAAAGACTGTCTGCCTTGGGATAGCTCTAGCAGCTCCAGGTCCCGGGACTGGGCTTTATACCTGGTGTCAAATATTTTTGCCAACTCACTCACCAGGAGGTCGAATTCATAAAGGGCCGGGTGATTGTTTTCAAGGAAAGGATTAGCCCAAGTAGCGGCACCCCCGGACAGATGGGAAAGCAGAAAAGCGGCTTTTGTGGTGGAATCATGAAAGACTAAGGGCCGACAAAGGAAATGAAGCTTACATTGATTGATAAAGGTACAGTATTTTCTGGGGTCCCCCTGGAACTTCTCAGGGGATGCCAAAGGAAACTGAGAGGGCAATACCACAGGAGTAGGTGGCGTGAGTGGTGCAGAGGGCCCCGGGGTAGGCGGTGCCGGATCCCCAAATTCGGCATCTGGCGGTAAAGGGTTGCGGTTGCTCTGGATGGTGTCTAAGCGATGATGAATCGCGGTTGTGGCAGCCGCCACTTCCGTTCTAAGAGATGCAACCGCTTGCATTAGAGCGGCCACGGGATCCCCGGCAGCGGATTCCATCGCCTGAACTACCAGAAGTGGCTTCACAGTCGGTCAGGACTTGATGGTCGTGTAGGCGATGATACCTCTGTCCCCAAGTTCCACTCGAGCAAACAGTCAATATACTGCCCGAGCAGCCCTTGAGGCCACAGGTGGTGAATGTCGTCAGTCGGAACCAGGAATGCCGGAAGATGTTTTCCCCTGACCACTGTAAGGCAAACACGCGGGTTAGATAACAATTACACCCTGTGCACAATCCTAAATGTTTACCTATAAGGAGCTTACCCTGAGTGGTTGTCTGGAATGTGATGTAGGGTGTCTGTCTGAGGGGCCGGCAGGGTTGACGACAAGGTTGCAGCCTGGTAAAGCACTTGAAGGATGGAATCACCACCTGATACGGAACCTGGTACTGTGAGCCAAACTAGATGGCACGTGATGCAGAGAGCCGAGTTCAAACCAAAGGATAATCCAATTGCAGTCCAGGAGAAAAGCCAAGGTCGTGTCCAGGGGGAGCGGTTCAAGACAAGGTACCAAACAAGGGAAATCCAAAAAGCAGTCCGTGGGAGTAGCCGAGGTCAAAACCAGGAAGAAGCAGGTCCAGGCGAGGTACAAAAGAGGAAGCGGTTCGTAATCCAAAGGCAAAATCCAAGATCAGGAATAGCAGCGTCCGTAGTCCAACCAAGATCAGCTGTGAAGCGTGGATGGGAGTTCGCGCGTCACTTTTGAACGCTCGCTCCAGTGATCACGTGACTCACACACGTGATTGGCGCACACGCGATTGGACGCGTGGAGGAAGAACGTCCAAGCGTCGGCAGCGGAGACGCGGAATGCTCATGGCGCGTCTCCACGGCAACCGCCAATGCAGGAATGGAGAGCGAGGCATAAACCAGCGTCGCAGAGTTCGGCCAGCCCCTTGTCGGCAAACCTGAAGGCGAGAATGTGTAATGGTGCGTGTGGTGTCTTGTTGTGTACTATGATTCTGCCGTATATTGATGGAATTACGGGATGCAATAGGAGGGCTTGTGGATGTGGATGGGGGCGTGACAGAGCCCCCCTCAAAGGCCCACGACCCCGTGGGCTTGAAGGGTACTCCCTGTGGAACCGAGCCACCAACAACGGAGCATGGACGTCAGGAGACGGAACCCAGGACCGTTCCTCAGGACCATAGCCCAACCAATCAACCAGGTACTGCAACTGCCCTCTAACAATCCGGGACCCCAAAACAGCGCTAACCTCATAATCCTCCTGGGAGGCCAGTGGAACAGGAACGGGAGCGGACGTCATGCGAGTGGTATCAGGGCAGGGTTTGAGAAGGGACGTGTGAAAAACAGGGTGCAGTTTCCACGAAGTTGGGACAGCAAGACGGTAAGCAACCGGATTCAGGACCTTGGAGACCCTATATGGGCCGACGAAACGGGGTAGTAGTTTACGTGAACCTGGTATGCGCAGGTGACGCGTAGACAACCACACCCGATCGCCCGGTGAGTATGAAGGGGCCTCCTTTCTCCTTTTGTTAGCGGCTGTCCGCATTGACTCCTGTGCTTCCCGGAGATGGACAAGGGTTTGAGCATGTATGGAAGCGAGATCCCGGGCACAGTCATTTGCCGCCGGATTCCCGGTCCGTAGTGCGGGGGTATTGGAAAAGTCAGAATCAGAAAAAGGGAGAGTACGTGGATGCTGGCCATAGAGTGAGTAAAAAGGGGAGAACCCAGTGGATGAATGCATGGTGTTGTTGTAGGCAAATTCTGCGTAATGTAGAGAATCAAGCCAGGTGTATTGTAATTGCAAGGCTAAACAACGTAGGTATTGTTCCAGGGCCTGATTTACTCTTTCGGTCTGACCATCGCTTTCGGGATGGTAGGCCGACGAGAAGCGTGCATCAATACCCAGTAGTTTGGTAAGGGCCACCCAGAAACGTGACGTGAACTGTGTTCCACGATCCCACACAATGACACATGGCAGACCGAACAGACAGAAAACAGACCTGAAGAACAATTGAGCCAAGGAAGGAGCGGTGGGGAGGCCTTTACATGGTATAAAGCGGGCCATTTTGGTGTATGAGTCCACTACTACCCAAACTGTGTCATAACCCTGAATACGTGGTAAATCTGTTATCAAATCCATGGACACCATATGCCAAGGTTTTGGGGGTATGGGCAGGGGCTGTAGTAATCCCAATGGACGGCCTCTCTGTGTTTTGCACTGTGCGCATATAGAGCAGGTGTTGACATAAGTCTCCACATCTCGTCGCATCGATGGCCACCAGCACCAGCGTTTCAATAATTCCAGGGTTCGTCGTTGACCTGGGTGACCATTGATGAGAGCATTATGGGACCACTCCAAAGCCTGGTTACGTGTATCATTGGTGGGTAGGAATAGTTTCCCTTGAACAAAAGGCAAGCCGTCTTGTATGTCAGGATCCCAGTCAGCTAGTATCTGGGGACGTTGTGCAACCCATTGTCGAATAGCAGTCAACATAGGTGGGGGTGGTGTGCAAGCACAAACTACATGGCCTTCGCCTAGAAGCATTTCAGGATACGAAGGAAGGGGCACCCCCCCTGGTGAACGAGACAGGGCGTCAGCTTTTCCATGGATCGTCCCAGGTCTATGCTTGACAATGAAATCATAGGCAGAAAAGAAAAGATGCCAACAAACTTGTCTACTGTTAACACATTTCAATGACGCTAGGTCTTGTAGGTTTTTGTGGTCAGTGTAGACTGTGGTCTGGTGCTTTGCTCCCAGGAGATGATGTCTCCAGACCAGCAAAGCATCCCTGATTGCTAGGAGCTCTTTTTCGGTGACCGTATAGTGTGTCTCGGTCGGTGTGAATTTCCTGGAATGGTAGGCCACCAGGTGTAGTGCTCCTGTGGAGGGACATGGTTGGGACAGGATGGCCCCCAAAGCGAATGAAGAGGCATCTGCTTCCACAACATACGGGAGTTCTGGGTCCGGGTGTTGCAAGACAGGAGCCGTGGTGAACGAGGTTTTGAGGGTATCAAAGGCTACCTGATGTGTAGAGGTCCAGTCAAACAACACCGCGGGACTGGTCAATGCGGTTAGGGGTGCCACAATGGAAGAGAAATTCGCGATGAATCTCCGATAAAAGTTAGCGAACCCCAAGAAAGATTGCAGTTGTTTCACAGTGACAGGGATCGGCCAGTCTATGATAGCTTGGACCTTGGACTGGTTCATAGTCAGCCCCCCAGGGGATATATGAAACCCCAGGAATTCGACTTCGGCTGTGTGAAATAGGCATTTCTCAGGTTTGGCATATAAGGAATGTTTTCTGAGTCGTGTGAGTACTTCCCTAACATGAAGGACATGCTCGGCCATAGTTTGGGAAAAGACTAGTATGTCATCTAGATATACTACGACATATATGCCCAGAATATCATTGAATATGTCGTTTACGAACCGTTGAAAAGTGGCAGGGGCATTGCAAAGGCCAAAAGGCATCACCATATACTCATACAACCCCTGACGGGAGCAGAATGCCGTTTTCCACTCGTCACCAGAGCGCATACGGACCAGATTGTATGCTCCCCGTAGATCCAACTTGGTATATACAGAAGCATTGGTCAACTTGTCTAGCAAGGTCGATATGAGTGGGAGAGGGTAGCGGTTTTTTATGGTGACCGCATTCAGGCGTCTGTAATCTACACATGGATGGAGGTCTCCCTCCTTCTTCGAAACTAAGAATATGGGACTAGCCACAGGGGATGAAGAAGGCCTGATGTGACCTAATTGAAGAGAATGACCTATGTAGTCCTTCAGGGCCATTTCTTCTGATGGTGATAGCGAATATATGCGCCCCTTGGGAAGCGTTGCCCCATCGATCAGATCAATGGGACAATCATACGGTCTGTGGGGTGGTAGTACTTCGGCAGAGGCTTTGTCAAAAACCGAATGGAAATCGTGGTATTCCAGGGGTACCCCTGACATAGTGGCTCCCACTGTGTGTGCACCTTCAGGAGGACTCCCAACCACTATGCGTAGCCCCCTGAGTGCCCTTGCGGGACTGATGAGAACATCGTCGTCCAGTAGGCAAAAATGTTGGAATACCTCAGATTCAAATGAAACCTGACCAGTACCCCAATCGATGAGAGGGTTATGTTTTTTCAACCAGGGAAGACCCAAGATTATCCCGAACTGAGGTGTGGATATCAGATCAAAGGACAGTTGTTCCTTATGGTTGCCCTGGATGGTCACGTCCATTTGGGCGGTTTGTTGCTTGATCGGACCGGATACGAGGGAGGACCCGTCCACTGTCTGGACCAGTTCGGGATGTATCTTGGTCACTAGAGGAAGGTTCAGTGACTTGGCCAATGATATGTCGATGAAGCAACCAGTAGCTCCTGAATCAATGACGATGGGGACTTCATGTGAACACTCTCTGGCCGGTTGAAGAACCGCTTGAACAACTACTGGCCTTATTGGACCGAATGAAGGAACCCCGGGGTTATAAACCGAGCTCGCCTTGTCCCCCGTATTCAAGAGAGAGCTTTCTGAAAACCCGAAGCCTTGTTCTTTGGACGTCGAGGGCACTCCTTGACAAAATGTCCACTGAGGCCACAATAGAAGCATGCATTGTCGGTTCTTCGACGCTCTCTTTCGGTTTGGGTAATAGGGCTTCGGTAGACCTCCTATTTGCATGGGTTCCCCAGCACCATCTGGGGTAGAGGGCAAGGATTTTACAGAAAGGCCTGACTCCATCCGGCGTTCAGACTTCCGAGCATCTACCTGTAGGGCAAGGTCTACCAGATCAGAATAGGTGTCAGGAAGGGAAGGTACAACAGAAAGAGCGTCCTTCATAGAGTTACATAAACCTTTGTAGAACACCACGGCTTTCTTGTTTTCTGGCCATGAGGTTTCAGCTGACAACTGGTTGAAATGCGTGATGTATTCTATCAAAGACTGTCTGCCTTGGGATAGCTCTAGCAGCTCCAGGTCCCGGGACTGGGCTTTATACCTGGTGTCAAATATTTTTGCCAACTCACTCACCAGGAGGTCGAAATCATAAAGGGCCGGGTGATTGTTTTCAAGGAAAGGATTAGCCCAAGTAGCGGCACCCCCGGACAGATGGGAAAGCAGAAAAGCGGCTTTTGTGGTGGAATCATGAAAGTCTAAGGGCCGACAAAGGAAATGAAACTTACATTGATTGATAAAGGTACGGTATTTTCTGGGGTCCCCCTGGAACTTCTCAGGGGATGCCAAAGGAAACTGAGAGGGCAATACCACAGGAGTAGGTGGCGTGAGTGGTGCAGAGGGCCCCGGGGTAGGCGGTGCCGGATCCCAAAATTCGGCATCTGGCGGTAAAGGGTTGCGGTTGCTCTGGATGGTGTCTAAGCGATGATGAATCGGGGTTGTGGCAGCCGCCACTTCCGTTCTAAGAGATGCAACCACTTGCATTAGAGCGGCCACGGGATCCCCGGCAGCGGATTCCATCGCCTGAACGACCAGAAGTGGCTTCACAGTCTGTCAGGACTTGATGGTCGTGTAGGCGATGATACCTCTGTCCCCAAGTTCCACTCGAGCAAACAGTCAATATACTGCCCGAGCAGCCCTTGAGGCCACAGGTGGTGAATGTCGTCAGCCGGAACCAGGAATGCCGGAAGATGTTTTCCCCTGACCACTGTAAGGCAAACACGCGGGTAAGATAACAATTACACCCTGTGCACAATCCTAAATGTTTACCTATAAGGAGCTTACCCTGAGTGGTTGTCTGGAATGTGATGTAGGGTGTCTGTCTGAGGGGCCGGCAGGGTTGACGACAAGGTTGCAGCCTGGCAAAGCACTTGAAGGATGGAATCACCACCTGATACGGAACCTGGTACTGTGAGCCAAACTAGATGGCACGTGATGCAGAGAGCCGAGTTCAAACCAAAGGATAATCCAATTGCAGTCCAGGAGAAAAGCCAAGGTCGTGTCCAGGGGGAGCGGTTCAAGACAAGGTACCAAACAAGGGAAATCCAAAAAGCAGTCCGTGGGAGTAGCCGAGGTCAAAACCAGGAAGAAGCAGGTCCAGGCGAGGTACAAAAGAGGAAGCGGTTCGGAATCCAAAGGCAAAATCCAAGATCAGGAATAGCAGCGTCCGTAGTCCAACCAAGATCAGCTGTGAAGCGTGGATGGGAGTTTGCGCGTCCCTTTTGAACGCTCGCTCCAGTGATCACGTGACTGGCGCACACGCGATTGGACGCGTGGAGGAAGAACGTCCAAGCGTCGGCAGCGGAGACGCGGAATGCTCATGGCGCGTCTCCACGGCAACTGCCAATGCAGGAATGGAGAGCGAGGCATAAACCGGCGTCGCAGAGTTCGGTCAGCCCCTTGTCGGCAAACCTGAAGGCGAGAATGTGTAATGGTGCGTGTGGTGTCTTGTTGTGTACTATGATTCTGCCGTATATTGATGGAATTACGGGATGCAATAGGAGGGCTTGTGGATGTGGATGGGGGCGTGACAGGTAGGGTCTTTTAATTTCAATAAGGCTTCCACCTTCTTCGCCTGGGGGTTGAGACCATCAGGGGTGATCTCATACCCTAAAACGTTCACTCGGGTCTTACACCACCGTGCCTTCTGGAAGGACAGTTTTGTTCCTGCTTTTTGCAACTAGGTCAGAACATAGCAGATTACTGCTATATGTTCTTCCACAGTTGAGCTCTTGATTAAGACATCATCTACATAAGCCAGGTTTTCCCTTATGCCCAAATTGGGCATGGCCTTATGCAGAAAGATGTTGAACTCGTTGCCGGAGTTTATGTATCCAAAGGGTGCTCAGGACCATGTGTACTCCTGCCCCCAACGATAAAGGCAAGCTTGTATTGGTCGTCCTTTCTCACGGCTACTGTGCAGTAGCCGTTGGTCAGGTCAATGGCGGTGTACACCTTTGACCCTTGGATATGGCCCAGCCCATGATAGATGTAGGGAAGGGGCCATCTTGACATGTGGACCCCTTTGTTCAACTCCTTCAGGTCTGCACATAGTCTCCATTGGCCATTTGGCTTGCACATCTCCAGCACCGGGTTGTTGAAGGTAAAGTGGATAGGCCGAATGATCCCACAGGATTCAAAGTTCTTAATAATCTCTGTGAGTGACTCCAAGGAAGCGAGAGGTAACTGGTATTGTTTCACAAATACTGGAGCCATCATACATTGAATGTATATCTGTGCATCCACAGTCATATCAGTCCACTGAAAAGATAACCTGGAATTCCAGGAAGATCTGCTTGAAGCCTGGGAAGAACTCGGGCTTGGCAATTTCAGCGGTATCCTCCAGTTTGGAGGAGAGATCTCTTTTTACGGTGTTAACCTGGAATTAAGGTTTTAGGGATGCAAGGTAGCCATTGTTGACTCAAAATACTACCTCCTCCTCCCTGATGTCACAGGTCACCTCTTCCACCCCATAAGGGCAGGAAGAGTACACCAAGAAATTCCCCCCTTGTCTGGTGAAAATCTTCTCTCGAGGAATACCGTCACTGATGTCATTTGGGATTGGTCCAATGATTTCATTTCCTAAATCAACAGAATAATGTTGGGCATCAACATATTTATAAAGGTGTTCTTATAAAGGTGTCTGCGCCCAAAGTGATACTTTGAAGGTCGCTGTTATCCACCAATATTCGAATGGTGTCATGTTCTAGGTCGACCAGGGGTGGTGGATGTAAATACAAACCTTGTTGGTGGAGATGATAATTCAAATTTATATAGGCGTCCTGATGTTTGAGGTTCTGTCCTCGCTTAATTTTGAGGGGAAGAGTAAATTGTCGCACCTGTCCTGGGATGGTAACCTCTTCTCACATTTGAACTTCAACCATCAAAGCCCATGGGGTTAGCCCCCAGTCGAGACCTGGCTTTATTATTAATTGGAGTGGTGTAAGGGGAAATTGGTGGCCCTCCCCCATCCTGAGTTTAGCTGGTCAAAGGCCCTTTTGGACAGGAGGGTGGCTTGGGATCCAGTATCCAACAAAGCTGATAATTCACACTGACCCTGCACCTTGAATGTTGCAGAAAATCACCCTTCTTTCTCCTCCAAGGGGAAAAGGAAGTGTAATTGATGTGCCAGCACGGTGGACAACATTTTCATATTGAACTCCGATCTGGTGTGATCTTGGGCAGCTTTCTGTGTCAGAGTTTGCGAATCTGTAAGAAAGATTTGGCATCCAGACAAACATGGAATTGGGGAATCCTCTTTCTCCCCTGATTCTTTACTGCCCCCTTTCCCAGAACCTGTTTGGGTGGAGGATACCTCAGTGATTTCAGGGTCATCTGGGTGACATTTTTGGGGTTTAACAATTTCTCGCCCTGGGTCGGTCTCCATACTTACCCAGTCAAAATTGGGGCCTTTTGGGACCCATTTTTCTTTGGGAGGGATCCCTCCATTTCTGAAAGAGAAGATTTCCTTACCTGAATCCTCAAGGGATTATTCTCCTTCAAAGGGTATGATCCAGATTTCCTCCATAAAGTGGCTTCTCTTGACTTCTCCTACTTACCCTCTGTTCTTTAGGTTCCAGCTTTTCGGGGGTAGATGATCCATTTTCAGGTTTAGAGGTTCCCAGGGATTTCGATCCTGTAGGAAAGGAAGCTTCCTCTAGGGCTTGGCATCTCCCCTCCACATGGGCCCCCTCCTCGGTAACCTGTTGGTTGTCAGAATTTTCTTTCAGTCATTTCCCCCCCTGGGGCATTAGACCCAGGTGTTGGGTTCTTCTGGGCAGCAGGTTCTAGTTGAGGGTTCGACTGAGCCCTCAGCATGCGACCCAGGTCTTTGGTTGTTGGACCTGTCCCTCCAGTTGCGAAACTTTTTCTGGGTGGTAATTTGAGAAACCTGAAGGTGTCTCACTTATTAGTTCCCGGGGATCTGTCACCCAGGTGGCCAAGACATGGCCATCGCTATTGGATTCAGTTCCTGGGTGTGGAACAGTGCGGGAGGATCACATGGATGGGGGGCCCTCGGGGAGTGGAAGTGGGAGATGTGGTATCCCCTTTTTTACAACACCTTTTCCCCCACCTACTCCGTAGGATACTTAAAACCTCAACCCCCCCCCCTTTCTTAACACAAACACTTTCTCACAGACTGATTACCTTGAAAGACAACGGACTAACACGAGAGCCGTATATCTGACATGTCCCAACTCAAGGGCCAGGCAGAGTCAGGCAATTGCCACTGATTTCACACACCTGACTGCCCTTTCCCTTCCCCATAGGGATAAAAGGCAGAGCACAAGAGCACACGCTGATCAAAGTGGAACGTACGAGGAAGCAGTGATTCCAGGATGGCAGTTCAAACGGAGAAGAAAGGTGGTGTGGCCTGAAAGGATGTCAAGGAGGGAATTGCCCTTGTCCTTTTCAACCCAGACCCGCAAAACCTCTAAACAAAGAAACATAAAACCGGGAATCACAGCTGGTGAATCGTGTGACGGATGTCAGCGGTACATGGAACCCCCCCGCACTTACAGCCAGGGCGGGGAGCCGAGGTTACCATTGTGGTACCGTCCTTGACTCCAGCGGGAAAAGAAACACCAATGAGTTCAGCATAGCCGGTGAGTCGGGAGGGGACCTGATATGGCCCGGACTGTGTTAAGCTTAAAGTTGCAGTGGCAACAAGAAAGAAGATTAAAACTATGAATACCAAAAGGCTAAGAGAAAGCCTGACTGGGGGCTAAGAGAAAGCCTGACTGGGGACTAAGAGCCTGATTGGGGGCTAAAAGAAAGCCTAACTGGGGCTGGATAAGCTAAGGGAATGTCTGAGCCCGGATGAGGCTTGAGACATTGAGACTTTTGAACTTTACAAAATAAGATGAGATGTGAATTGCCCAGTACGGAAAAGGCTGAGTGAACTGCATTTGGAGGGACAAACATGAACCCGACTGAGGGATGTCCACAGTGCTATTGGTTGGTTTAGCCCGACTGAGGGAGACTAACATTGAGAAACGGATCGGAGCCCGGTTGAGGGGGATCCACGGGTGAAGAGTAATCGCCCAATGTGAAGAGAATTAGAAGGAACTTTTGTTTCATCATTTACGATGTATCAGGCCCTCTGAAGTAAGAGACTTTGCTTGAAGAAGTCTTGGACACAGGAGGTACAGGCATTGTTGAAAGGAACTATAACCTCATACAGGAGAAGCCCAGGGGTGTGCTTTGCTTGAGAGTGTCGCCTTTGACCCGTGCTAGAGAACTTGTGGATGAGAGTCCCAGGCTATAAAATCCTGACCTATCATTTTGTGAACACTTCTTTATTTTTCTTGTGAACACTATCCCACACTGTTTTAAAACTTAGTGATAAGGATTGGCAATCATATTTTTTTTTACCATAGGCCCTTTTATTTTGACAAGACGCCACTAGGACTTCCTTATTATTATTTGATGGTTGTTGCTTGCTCCCATCCTACATGTAGGCTTAGGTTAGGCGTTTTTCTCACACATTTATACAGTTTAATAAATACCCTTGCAGTATGATCACTTGTGTCTGTCTTTACTGTTGCCACCATGAGTTCCTTACATGTGGTGTCAGGTGGCCAGGACACGGCCATCGCTATTGGATCCAGTTCCTGGGGGTGGACCAGTGCAGGAGGATCACCTGGATGGGGGGTCCTCTGGAGTGGAAGTGGGAGACCGACGGGTGACACGCGGTATCTTCTTCTTTACAACACCTTTTCCCCAAACCACTCCGTAGGATACTTAAAACCTCAACCCCCCCCCTGTTCTTAATAGAAACTCTTTCTCACAGACGGATTACCCTGAAAGACAACAGAGCTGTATACATGACATGTGTTGGGATGGAAATGAGCGTGTCCCACCCCCCTATGCCCTCCAAGGTGAGGCGAAACCCATATGAGATGGTGTAGTATATAAGGGGGAGAGAACCGCACTATGAAACTCGGTGTGGAAACAATGTAGCGCGAACAGCAGCTGCATAGCACTAGGAGACACACAGAAGGAAACACCAATTTTGTACTTATAACAGAGGCACAGGCCTGGATGACCACGCTCCACTAGTCGGGCCCCATGGAAAGATTTCACTAGGCCCAAATCAGTAAGGCAGAATTAATCCGCAGCACCAGTTCTCACCAATGTCCCAACCCCCACATCCCTGCATTCTATGATAAGCGAGCAACCTCCCGGTACCAGCATAAACCAAGGGACCAGAAAATATCTAAGCATGGGCAACTGTTTCACCCCTCAGCATCAAACACTTCCTTTGAAACACGAGGCACAGGGAGGGATAAATTATAGATCAAGGTAAGGGTGGAAACCTTGGGTGCGTGAGGTGCGGTATCAACAAAACCCAGAATGTGTGGGCCAGTATGACTGTATTTCTTGTTCCCTTTCCCCTGGCACCTTGTTCCAAATCAAGCAGGTGCATGCCACGGTGATGTAGTAGCGGCCTTAAGATGTTAGTTTAGCTTAGACAATGTATCTCTTGAGCAACCCGACCTTCACCTGCAGACAAGATGAGCCCAGCTGACCCATGTGGAGCCTGATAGATGGCAGAGAAACCAACCAATTGTAGACTGACGTCCCTTATGGAGCAGGCCGAGGTATATGGTTGCGCCAATCAGTGGTGCTAATTTGTACTGTATGTGATGACATCACACTGCTTTTTAAGCTTCTGCTTCCATTAAGATTAACCAGAATGTTCTCGAGCAGCAGAGTCCTTTGCTGAAATTTGTATTCTGTGTTATTAAAACTTTGTTATCCTTGCAAAGCTACCTCCTGGCTTATTTCCCTAGAGGGTTGTATTTTCTCTGGAGTGTGCGTAAAAAGGGACTTGCCTTCATTTGGTGACCCTTGCGACGTGATTCCATTGCCTCCGTACCTGCGGAGGTATCTAGGCGGCCTCTCCGGAAGGGCCGTGCCCACTTATGGTGACCAGTCCCAAAACGCACACGCTGAGTGCCCTTGTGGGTGCTGTCTTTGCAGAATCCTTGCTGCTCGTTGGAGCGGGGTGCTGCCCCAAGGAGAGGTGCAAGCCTGTTGAGGCTTTCGGGAGAATGTGAACATACGAGTATAGCCTGCAAGGGATAACATAGTAGGGTTGGGTGTATGGAGCAGTGTGAATAGTATGAACACACAGTAAAGAAATTGAGAGTGTGCTTGGTTTGTGGATTGTGTTGATTTTTTCTGGCCAGTATTTATTTACTTTTTAAGGATATTAAGGATAAGGAAAAAGGAATAGGGGAGCCACCCCCGAGTAAGGGGGGATGGTGGCACCACATGCACGACCAGTACGGGAAAAATATAAGGAGAAATATAGGAGCTCCGTATAAGTAGAGAGCTCGGGAAAAGTAGTAGTTTTAGCTTGTTATTTTAGTTTGTTTTGTTGGTGTATTTAAAATTTTCCGGAGTGGCACGTATGTTGAAAGAGGAAGTATCAGGATAGCGTGGTGTGAGGACGTGAAGAAAGCTCTATTGGGAGTAGCGAGTGGGGGGAAAGTAAATTGATCACTTTTTGTGAGCTCATTGACAGTATTGATCAAGACTGAACAGTATATGGTTTAACGAATTGTTGTCTTACATTGTGGCACAATAGCACAGGCGTAGCCCCATCACAGGACACCCAAGACACGACCATGGGGATTGACATGCACCTAGACCACATATGCAAGGCCCTGCCCCTATACTGTGATAAGATTAAGAAATATCACAATCAGTGGGTGACTGAGACTAGAGTGTGGGTTCCCCACTCCTGGCCAGAGCAAGGATCGTTCGACCGGGGTGCGCTTGAACACATGTCCACCTTCCTGAAAGCAAAGTATAAGGGGAGATCTTGCAAAATAGGAGGGAAGTATTGGACCTCTGGAAAATGTTCGAAGAGTCAGATGATCAGAAGGGCGAAGGGGCGACGCCTGACAGTAAGAAGGAGACAGGGACAGGGCAGGGTGAGAAGAATGGGGAGACTAAAAAAAGGGATATACCTACTCGCAACACGTCCAGCAGAAGGATATACCAACCCGACATATGTGTCAGCGGGCACCATGGTAGTCACACCAGGAACGGCCCCGCCCCCGCCATATGGCTCACCCCCGGAGGTTACTGCTCACTCCGGGGTGCGCGCGAGAGACCTAGAGGTAGCGCTGGCATCAACACCCACTGAATTGTCCAGATTACATGCAGTATGTGAAGCGACTAGTGTGGGAGAGACACCACTATTGCCTGCAGGGGCACCCCAACAGCCATCCGGGATTGAGTGGAAGTCAGGTGACTTCCTGTTCAGAATAGACAGTGCGCCTTTAAGAACCGTCCACGTAAAGCGGGACGGGGAAACAGACAGCTTGGGATACGAGAATGTAGGGTCCCGAAGAGGGGGCGAGGAATATTGGAGTGACTTCGATGACACGGAAGAAGAATGAGAGGGAGGGGCCGCACAGGCACCCCAGGCCACACAGAGGCTAGTGAGTTTATGGGATGGAAGGTTGAGGCAGAGGTTTGGCAGGATAGCATTAGCACAGAAAAAGGGAAGTGCAACTAAGGGCGGGAAAGGAAAACTGAAAATGCAAATGCTACTTATACACAAAGGCGCAGGGTGACCGCACTATGTACCTTGGGCACAAATGGACAAAAATAACCTCCTTAAGGCGCGCCCAGCGGGGGCTGGGAACTGGATGTATGCATTCGAAAAGAATACCGCAGGGGTACCGTTAGCAATAGGGATATCAAGAGTGTGTTGGTAGCTGCAGTTGGGGATCAGGCAGAGACGGTGTGGATTAAAGCAGGGTACCCGGGAGTAACATTGAGTAATGATGATATGATATGATATTTAGAATGTGCTTAATACCCAGAGGTTTCTAAGCGCGGACCCGGGGATCGAACCAGTGTTGCTCCATGTCGTCTTGCTGCCAAGGCGAGCATGTTGCCGCTGAGCTATGCTCCCAAGACCAATGGTTGGAGCATTGTTCAACAAGATTAGAGCACAAGTATGGGATGCACGTTCCCAGACACCCCAGATTTACAATCAATAATGCAGTGCACAATGAGGGATGATGAAGGCGCGGCGCAGTACATTCTTAGGGTTCAAGCAATGTGGAGAGCAGAAACAGGCAGAGCCTGGCAATGTTCCCTGTAAGGTGCGCGCCTGTGCGGCCGCGCATAGTGCTTTTTTTGCAGCGCACTTATGCTCCAATCGTTTCATGGGAAAAAAAAATTATTTTTTATTTTTAAAAAAAAACATTATTTAAGGCTGGCCACCAAATATAAATACTGGCGGGTTGGCGGCCAGCCTAGATGCAGGCCAGGAGGCAGCAGCAACGTTTGTGATTGCTAGAAAACACACCGTCGTGCGGTGACACCAACTTTGCTGCGGCCTCCTGGGCTGCTACTCGTGCTGACTGTGCTTGGCTCAGAGCCTAGCCACCGCCCTGTCGCACGAATGCACGTGCCCTGCTGCTGGGTCTCTCCTTGCCTTGCACACTAGGCACTGTCTGCCAGTAGCAACTGCGAGGGACCCCAAGCCTGCATGCAGACACTGGCAGAGCCTGAGGAACGCGAGCTGCCAGTGCCACGACGGACGACGCCACAGTCACCTGCTGCAGCTTGTGTGACCCCACCCCTGTGAAGAGAGCTGCGCACAGCCACGTGCCACCTAGCCTAAGGTAGGTACAAATAGTTATATGGGTGGGTGGCAGGGCGGGCAGCCTAAGTTTGTATTTGGAAGTCCATTTAAGATGAAATTTCAACTATCTGTCGGATTTCATCAGCAGGGGACCGTCTCTTATCGCCACCATGACAGCAGGCCCAACCTGCCCCGTGGACTCGGCGCTCACGCCGGCATTCTACACCTTATCCCCCCCCCGCCTTCCACCAGACCGCACCTAAGGAATAATATTAGAGGGGGATCCCAGGCCAGCTTTTAAAACACGCTGCTCAGTCGTGGGCTTAAAAGGCGGTGGCAGCACTGGCAGGCCGCGCTGAGGACTGAAGAGCCTTCTTGATAATGTCCAGGCGTATGAGTGGCCTGTACCCGAACATTGCACCCTCCGAATTTAGGAGGATCAAGACAAATCAGAGTTTTAAAAGTAATGTCTTTTTGCAAAGTCCGTCATGTTGGAATTCTCCAGGTTCTAGGACCTGTAACCTGGAGAATTCCAACATGACGGGCTCTGCAAAAAGACATTACTTTTAAAATGCTGATAGTGGGAGACGCTAGCAAGCAATGTAAGGACTGTTGTAATGATAACTGGTTTACTTTCTGTTGTTTGAACTTGAGTCCCGAGTTTCAGTCTCAGCACCTCCGTTTCAGCATGTAGTGTGTGTCATCGTTGAAAAGTCACTATCCCCCAGTAAATGACTAGAACTCAGGGGCGGACTATAGGGAACTCTGTAGATTTCCTGGCAGGCCTCTGCGCCATGACGTCTTTTGTGTGGTAAGGTAACTGGTATTTTATTTCCAGTTTCTCATAGGAAAGGGGTTGCGCTTGGGCTTGCTGAAAATTTGGGGAAATGGGGCCACTTATAACGTTTTTCCAGAGCCTCTTTTTGTTCCCGGTCCACCCCTGCTAGAACCAGCTCTCCACAAGCGTTCGATTCCATATAAGTTAAATAGATGGCGAAACCGAGTTTGAGTCTCAGGCAGCACCTCGGTTTCAGCATGTAATGTGTGTGTGTCATCCTTGAAAAGTCACTATCCCCCACTAAATGACTAGAACTCAGGGGCGGACTATAGGGAACTCCGTAGATTTCCTGGCAGGCCTCTGCGCCATGGTCGTCTTTTGTGTGATAAGGTAACTGGTATTTTATTTCCACAGTTTCTAATAGAAAAGGGGTTGGGGTTGGGCTTGCTGAAAATGTGTAATTTGGGGAAATGGGGCCACTTATAACGTTTTTCCAGAGCCTCTTTTTGTTCCCAGTCCACCCGTGCTAGAACCAGCTCTCTACTGGTACAGTGTCATAGGTTTCCCCTTTTCTCACCTGTTTTCTTTGTTTTGCGGAGTCCTTTGTCAGGGTTTTCTTCGGAGCAGTTCGGGTCTTGTACAAGCCCGCTCGGCCGTCTTCGGATTCCAGGATTCGTTCAGCTTCTTCGTCCGGGATCTTATGGAAACTCCAGGAAGCTTGGAATGGAGGCAGCACACGGAGGCGGTCTGCGCGGAATGCGGAAGAAACAGGATCAAGGAAGGTAGAAGGAAAGGAGAAGGAGGAAGGTTCGGTAACCAGGAAGCAACACAGTTCAGGAGAACGAACTACGGAGCACGTCAGGCCACAGCTATCAGTAGCGTTGAGACGCACGGAACCGCAGGGGAGTGGCTAATTTATAGAACGTGCTGCAAAGGACGTAAAGGTCGATAGACTGCGTTCCGTGTATACGGCCATGTTGGGTGTACTACAGCGAGTATCCCCCGATGTGCCAGGGACCAGGAAGACCAGAAAGGGCGTGATCGACGGATCATGACAGCATGCCCCCTTCTAAAACCCGTTCCACCGGGTTTACCTGGATGAATTCGGTGGAACCTTCAGAGCAATCTGGGGGAGTTCATATTTGAGACTGGTTCCCAGGTATGTTCGCTGGGTGGATAACCTTTCCATTCCACCAGGTATTGAAGTTTGCCTCGTCTATATCGGGAATCACAAATACGAGAAACTTCATATTCCAGCTGGTCATTGACAAGCACAGGACTAGGTCTAAGAGTAGTCCGGGTAGTTTGGATGGAAGGCTTCAACAGGGATTTGTGAAAAACTGGATGTATCTTCTTCCAGGAGTCTGGGAATTGGAGTTGAAAGGCCACAGGATTGATGATTTCTTTTATAGAGATGGGTCTGTAATACCGGGGAGCCAACTTATTCGGTCTGAGATGTCGGGGTAGAAGTTTCGAGGATAGCCATACTTTATCCCCAATGGAGAATGAAGGCCCTGGTCTTCTCCTTGAATCTGCATAGTGTTTGGTTTGGGTTCACGCTCTTTCGAGATGTTCCTTGGCTTCTCTCTGAACATTTATGAGTGTTTCAATCCAGGAATTGACATTAGGAACAGGTGTAGGGTGTGGAAGAACAGAAGGTAAGATCGAAGGGTGAAATCCTTGGCTGCAGAAAAAAGGGCTGGTCTTCACAGCCAAATGGTCCGAATTATTGTAAGCGAATTCGGCTACTGGTACTAAAAGTGACCAATCATCCTGGACTTTGGTAGAGAAACAACAAAGATATTGTTCAAGAGTTTGATTTACTCGTTCTGTGACACCGTTGGTTTGGGGATGATGTCCCGAGGAGAGAGCTCGTTGAATCCCTAGTATCCTGCAGAGGTGTTTCCAGAATTGAGATATATACTGGGGTCCTCTGTCCGATATGATTTTGGAAGGAAGTCCATGCAGTCGGAAGAAGTGTTCCAGGAAAATACCGGCAAGTTTTAAGGAGGATGGCAATTTATACAGAGGAGTAAAGTGAGCCATATGAGTGAATAGATCAATGGTGGCCATGATAGTGGTATAACTTCTAGAAGGCAGCAATTCCACAATGAAGTTTGTAGCAATGATTTCCCAAGGTCTGGTTGGTGGTGCAGGCTGTAATAAGAGACCTGCTGGTTTCTGGTTATCATGTTTGTTCTGATTACAGACGGAGCCAGATTGAATATACAGTTGTACATCGGTCTTCATCTTGGGGCACCAAAAATGTCTTTGTATTAGACGGAGGGTGTTGGAAATACCACGATGACCGGAATGAAGAGTATCATGGCAGAGATGTATTATTCTTTGTTTTAATTTTTGCGTAGGAATGACCAGATTGGTATCTTTGAACAAGTATCCGTCCTTGACTCTCAAGTTCCATTGATTCCTTTCTGAAATTCCTTTCAAAAGTTCCAAAGTCTGAGTTTGCATACGAATCTCTTCCAGGAGGTTGTTTGCTTGAGCTACGAATATGGTATGAGGAAACATCTTGGGATACGTCCGATCTTCTGGAGGTTCATAGTCTGGACGACGAGAAAGTGCATCAGCTATTACATTTTGGGTTCCAGGGACGTGGTGAATCTGAAACCGATATTGGGCAAAAAATAAGGTCCACCGAGTTTGGCGACTATTCCTACATTCCAGGGCTTGCAACACTTGTAGGTTTCGATGATCCGTGTGGACTTGGACCGGAAATTTAGCTCCTAGAAGTAAATGACGCCATTCTGTGAAGACTTGACGGATGGCTAGTAGCTCTTTCTCTAGGACGGAGTAATGGGTTTCACTAGAAGTTAATGTCCGAGAAAGGTAGGCGATGGGATGTTCCAAGCTATCCTCAAATTGCTGTTTTAGGACGGCTCCAATGGCGTAATTGGAGGCGTCTGTCTCCACTATGAATGGTCGATTAACATCAGGCTGAGCAAGAATGGGAGCTTGTGTAAATTCAGACTTTAACTGTTGGAAGGCTTTCTCTTGGGCCATGGTCCAATGGAAGGGAACATCTTTTTTCAATAAGGCAATTATTGGTTGAACAATCTCGGAAAAGGAAGGTATGAATTTCCTATAGAAATTAGCCAAGCCCAGGAAGGATTGTATCTGTTTCACCGAGGCGGGGCTTGGCCAGGATAAAATAGCCTTAACCTTGGATTGATACATACCGATACCATCGAAGTAAGGACAAACCCTAGGTAGTGAACAGTAGAAGTATGGAAGATGCATTTCTCGGGCTTCGCCAGGAGTTTATTTTCGCGTAAGCGTTGTAATACTGCTTTCACATGTTCTTCGTGCTTGAGAGGGTCCTTCGGAAATATTAGAATATCGTCCAGATAGACAATCACAAAAAGGAACAGCATGTCCGAGAACACTCGATCCATGAAACGTTGGAACACGGCTGGGGCATTAGCAAGTCCAAAGGGCATGACTAAGTATTCAAAATGCCCAAAGGGTGTTCTAAAGGCTGTCTTCCACTCGTCACCTGCCCTGATACGAATCAAATGATAGGCGCCCCTGAGATCCAGCTTGGTGAACACAACTGCACCTCTTACTGCCTCCAGGTTGTCTGAGATCAGGGGCAACGGATAGCGGTCCTTGAGAGCACATTGATTTAGACTTCGATAATCCAGACACGGTCTGTGTTCTTTAGTGTCTTTTTTAGGAACGAAGAACAGGGAGGCCCCTGATGGAGATTTAGATGGTCGTATGGTGCCTTTTGCAAGATTTGTATCCAGGTATTCACAAAGAGCTTTCTTTTCAGGTTCTGATAGGATGAACATCCTTCCAAAAGGAATCACTGAGGAAGGTTCCGTTTCAATAGCACAATCTTCAGGTCTGTGGGGGGGGTAAGGCCTGAACAATGGCAGAGGAGAAAACATCGGAATATTCCTGGTAAGCCTCCGGGACCCGGATGATGTTTGAGACTGAGATTGTGTTCTGATGAGTTGCAGGAAATCCCTTCGATGGTGTAGGATCAAGGTCTGGATGTAAGCAGTGGGACATACAAAACTCAGAACCCAGGAACAAGGATCCCGCTGCCCAATTGATATAGGGGTTGTGTCTTTTAAGCCAGGGCATTCCCAAAACCATGGGGTAATGGGCTGACTTGATGATGTCAAATCTTATCCTTTCTCAGTGTTGATTTATAGCAAGCTCGATCTCCTTGGTCTGCAGGGTTATAGGTCCATCAATTGCTTCTACAGGTTGCATGATAGTCCGGGATTCGTAAGGAATATGGTGTTTTAGGACCCATTTGTGATCTATGAATACCCCCATAGCTCCACAGTCGACCAGTGCCAGGATGGGGTATATTTCTTTCTTGGATGTTGTCAAGAAGGCCTGTAAGATTACCAAGGAATATTTTCCAGGAGAATTCAAGGATGGAATAGAGGTGGAGCAGACATCTCTCTCCCGAACATGCGCTCCGTTTAGGATCGGGAGCTGGCGTTTCCCAAGCGCCGTGGGGGGGCAATCGGACATTCTCTTACTAAATGTTTGTCGGATGCACAATACATACATAATCCAGTATGAATCCTTCGCATCCTCTCTTGGGGGGTAATGGGTCCACGGAAGGTCCCTAATTGCATAGGCTCATTGCTTGGAGTAGAAATGCCTTCTGGGCTCAAAGGGGTTCCAATGGGGTTTTTCTGGAGTGGTAACTTGGTTTTCTTTTTTTCTGCCTTTCTCTCCTGAATGCGAAAGTCAATCTGTAGAGCGAGATCCATTAGGGCTTGAAAGGAACCCGGGCGTGCCACTCTGGCTAGTTCGCCCTTGATCTCTTCTTTTAGCCCTATTCGAAATAAAGTAAAACAAGCTTCAGAGGACCAATCCGCTTCCTTAGCCAGCTGTTTGAAGCGTGTGACATACGATAGCAAATGCTGGGTACCCTGATGAAAGTCGAGTAAACGTTCCTGGGCACTGTAAACTTGTTCCGGGCGTTCGAACATGGTCTTGAGGGCCTCTATAAAGCTGTCATAGTTATCCAGGAGAGCATCACCAGAGTTAACCAATGGGGTGGCCCAGGTCAAGGCATTCCCGGAAAGATGCGAAATAATAAAGGCCACTTTAGCTCTGGGTGTAGAAAAATAATAAGGCTTAAATGTAAAGTGGACCAAATAAGAATCTAGGAATCCACGAAGGCTCTTTGCTGAACCGTCGTACTTGTCAACGACACCGCCTAGAATTACACTCTCCTTCGTGGCGGAATCACGGGATAACACCAATTGTTTTAACGCAGCGTTTTCCGCCTTTAAGTTTTGCACTTCGGTCGTCAGCTCTTGTATGCCACGCATAAGATCCTGGATGGCCGCTTCCAGGTCTGTATCGAGATCGGTCAGGTGGCGTCTCAATCTGTCACAGGTTTCCCCTTTTCTCACCTGTTTTCTCTGTATTGCGGAGTCCATTGTCGGGGTTTTCTTCCGAGCAGTTTGGGTCTTGTACAAGCCCGCTCGGCTGTCTTCGGATTCCAGGATTCGTTCAGCTTCTTCATCCGGGATCTTATGGAAACTCCAGGAAGCTTGGAATGGAGGCAGCACACAGAGGCGGTCTGCGCAGAATGCAGAAGAAACAGGATCAAGGAAGGTAGAAGGAAAGGAGAAGGAGGAAGGTCCGGGAACCAGGAAGCAACACAGTTCAGGAGAACGAATTACGGAGCATGTCAGGCAACAGCTATCAGTAGCGTTGAGACGCGCGGAACCGCAGGGGAGTGGCTAATTTATAGAACGTGCTGCATAGGACGTAAAGGTCGATAGACAGCGTTCCGTGTATACGGCCATGTTGGGTGTACTACAGCGAGTATCCCCCGATGTGCCAGGGACCAGGAAGACCAGAAAGGGTGTGATCGACGGATCATGACACACAGTGGCAACCGTTCGATTCCATATAAGTGAAATAGATGGCGAAACCTCAAGCCCACTCTGTTCCTTTGCGCATCCATCCATAATGGGACCCTAGGGCATCCATCCATAATGGGACCCTAGGGCTTCCATTTATAGGTGGCTATTGGGCTGCATTCTAAAGTTAGGGCATCCGCGGCGCTGCATTTTAGGGTGCTGCATTTACCAATGTGCCACACTTGACCTTGAAATATGCTGATAATGGGAGACGCTAACAAGCAATGTAAGGACTGTTGTAATGATGACTGGTTTACTTTCTGTTCTTTGAACTTGAGTCCCAAGTTTCAGTCTCAGCACCTCCGTTTCAGCATGTAGTGTGTGTCATCGTTGAAAAGTCACTATCCCCCAGTAAATGACTAGAACTCAGGGGCGGACTATAGGCAACTCCGTAGATTTCCTGGCAGGGCTCTGCGCCATGGCCGTCTTTTGTGTGGTAAGGTAACTGGTATTTTATTTCCAGAGTTTCTCATAGGAAAGGGGTTGGGCTTGGGCTTGCTGAAAATGTGTAATTTGGGGAAATGGGGCCACTTATAACGTTTTTCCAGAGCCTCTTTTTGTTCCCGGTCCACCCGTGCTAGAAACAGCTTCCTACTGGCACAGTGGCAAGCGTTTGATTCCATATAAGTGAAATAGATGGCGAAACCTCAAGCCCACTCCGTTCCTTCGCGCATCGATCCAGAATGGGAACCTAGGGCTTCCAATTATAGGTGGCTATTGGGCTGCATTCGAAAGTTAGGGCACCCGCTGCATTTTAGGGTGCTGCATTTACTAATGTGCCACACTTGACCTTGGAATATGCTGATACTGGTTTTTTTCTGTTTTAAAATACTTGTTGTCAGACTACCACTCTCATTTTAAATTCAGAGCGAAAATAAACAATATAAATGCGAGACATAGGGCCTCATTACAAGTCTGGTGGTAATCATGCCGGATTTGGGAATTTAACTGGCGGCTAGCTTGCCGGAACCACCGGGGCATTATAGCCCCTGCGGTTCCGGGAAGTCAGGCGCCAGTAAATGGTAAATCCCCATTTCCCATTTTTGGAATGGGGACTATATGATATGATATTTTATTTATATCATGCTCATACACAAGTGTTTCAGAGCGCGCCGACAAGGCAAGGGAAGGGGAACAGGGAAGAACAAAACAACGATTTTACTAGGCCCAGTGACATTGAGAACACGCAAGTGCATGGAAAAGGGGGACGGGGAAAAGTGCATAGAATGGGGAGAAAAGGAGAGTGTGTGGAGCAAGGCGAGACTGATAAATAATAATAAATAATAAAGGCAACAAACAATGGTAGTGCAGCCAGCAAGTGGCAAGTGCTGGATTTAAGGCAGCAGATTGGGTAGGTCTGATAAGTGCAGGAAAAAAAAAGGGGGGAACTGTATGGGTACAGATACAGACCTCAGTGCAAGGGGTGGCCCGGAGGCAGTGCAGGAGGGTGGCAGCCGTGAGCGGGTACCTGGGCCCGGAGGATAGAGGGTGGCCAGGAGCACAGTGCCGAGGGAGGACAGAAATCAGCAGGGAAGGGGGGGGCGAAAGCAGGAGCAAAGAGGAAGGTCTTGAGGGGCTTCCGGAACTGGAGATAGTTCTCCTCAAGTTTTAGAGTGGCAGGGAGGCTGTTCCAGAGGGAGACTCCCAGTCGAAGACAGAGATCTACCCTGAGGGAGTTAGAGGTAGAGGAGCTGAGAGCTCGAGAGGGGAGGTATTTGCAGAGGGATAGCTGAATGTATGTTGGACACAGGCCCCAGAAAGCCTTGTGGACAATGCAGAGGGTTTTGAATTTAATCCTTGCATCCACAGGGAGTCAATGGAGAGATTTCAGAGCTGGAGAGTGGAGACCATGGAAGCACTGGCAACGTTAAGAACGGTGCCGGTGCTTCTGTGAAACTCTGCATGGCGGTGTCGTTCCACCCACCAGGTTGGCAGTACAGCAGTGGTGTGTGGTGGACTGGTGGTGGTCTGGAAGGACAACCAACGTTAGACATTTTCAAGTGCAACGGGCAGTGGTACTGCAGTTCTAGCCAGCCTTGGAATACATAGCACAGTGCTTCCCTAGACCAGCTTGTTATGGGCAGTCAGTCGAGTCCAACTCAGGTGTAAGCTGCTCATTTAGTCATCAAGTGTTCTGTAGCTCATATTAGATAAGCCTTTTGCTACTTGTACTTGTTGTGTGGCTGCCTGTGGGTAAACAATTCAAGATGCAAGCTAATAGCCAGGCATAAAAGGCATTTGCCCTTGGCCTGGGGTGTGATGATAGTTCTCCACTTGCACATAGACAACAGAAGCACAGCACTTTGTTTCCATGCAAATAAATGCTATTTCTTTTTTAACCAGATAATGGATAAGCTCTTCAACTTCAGAAGATCCAAGTCTTCTTCATGAAAGGAAGGGCAAGGGAGTGCTGCAGCAGCTGCTGCGCCACCTAAGAAGAAATGTTGCGCTGCTTTCAAAGAACATTGGTTAAAGGAAATAGTCGAAACAGAGTCCCAGAAATCACAAGATAAGGTGCATGTGCGA
Source organism: Ambystoma mexicanum (assembly GCF_040938575.1). Taxonomy (NCBI): domain Eukaryota; kingdom Metazoa; phylum Chordata; class Amphibia; order Caudata; family Ambystomatidae; genus Ambystoma; species Ambystoma mexicanum. The sequence continues at coordinate 1,296,805,555 of NC_090933.1, read as the reverse complement.
CTTGGAGAGATGTTTCACTACAATGCTGATGTGGGCCTGATTTGCCTAGTATGTGCGGAAGCTAAAGTTACTGGAGAATTTTCTACAGGAAAGAAATGGGCAGAGGGGTGGAAATTGGACTACATGAAACGCCATTTAGTTGGAAAAGTTCATGCCTCTGCTGTACAGTCTCTCAGGCACAGGAATTCAGCAGAGAAACTGGGGTTTGGATTGCGTAGTATGCTGGCACACACGTCAACTGAGAGAGGTAATAGATTGGCCATGGTTGAGCGACAACGGTCCAAGCCTGAAGAGGTGAATGTTCTACTGCACAATGTTTTGCTAGCTGTAAAATTAAACACTTCCATGCTATCGGTGCAAGAAATCCACAATCACATAGCGCAGTACACCAAAATACCAGATAGCTGGAGAAGTAAAAATTATGCGTTTGAATTCCTGGAATCCATCAGCAGAGTAATAAGATCAGAAATCTTGGCAGACGTCTGCAATGCTCCATTTCACACTCTGATTGTTGATGAAAGCACTGACATTTCAGCCAGCAAAATGCTGGTTATTTACTTTAAAATCAGATCTTTTGCACCAACAACACCACATTCAATGCACAAAACTGTGTTTGGTGGGATTGTCAAGTTAACGTCTTGTAATACGGAAGCTGTCACTTCAGCAATTACTGAATTTTACTCTGCCAATGGTCTGAATCTGCAGAACATGGTGATGTTCACATCAGATGGTGCATCCGTTATGCTTGGCAAAAACAACGGTGTTGCTACAAGGCTTAAACAATCTATTCCACATTTAATTGAGCAACACTGTGTAGCTCACCATGAAGAATTGGGCATCAGGGATGCTTGAAAGAAGGTGCCAATGATTAGGGAAGTAGAAACCTTGCAAAGAACTGTTTATTCTGTGTTTTGCAGATCTCCATTGAGAAAATCTAAATTTGAAGAAATGGCATCCATCATTAAATGTGATGCTTTGTCATTTCGACCCCTCAATGAAGTGAGGTGGTTATCAAGGCATTTTGCAGTGAATGCATTAATGCGCAATTATGAGGTGTTGCTAAAATACTTTGATCAGGAAATGAAGGAGGAAAATGATCCTATAGCGAAATACTGTTTCAAGAAACTGTCTGACCCCACTTATCACATTTCTTTGGCAGTGTTAAATGATATTCTTCGCGATCTAGCGGACTTGTCCAAGTTACTCCAAAAAAGCAGTCTTACCCCAATTGAAGCCATGCAGTTTGCACGCGGCAAGATCAACCAGATCATGAGACAGTACCTTGGTCAGGAAGTGTTCTAGAGCAGCACAGTTAGAGATCTGATCTCAACATACTCTGACAATGAGAAGGACTTCAGTACTGTATCTATTCTGAGTTTTATTGGCTTAGTGTGTGAGCATATGGAGAAAAGGTTTCCAGAAAACGAACTGAAGGCCTGGGCCAGTTTTGATTTTGATTCACTAGCCACTGAACAATGCAGCTTTGACTTTGGAATAGAAAATGTGAAGCATCTTGTTGAAAAATACAAAGACATTTTAGATTGTAAGGAGGTGGACTGTTTAGAATCAGACCCTACCATGCTTGCGGTGGATTCCATTGTTGCGCAGTATAATGCCTTAAAGTACATGGTAGCAGAAAGGAACAAGTGTGGTTCTTTAAAATGTTTTCAAGACATGGTGAATTTCACACTTCAACATGCCATGGAGTACAATGTAGTGGCACAGCTCATGGACATTTGCGCCACATTTCAAGCCTCAAGCGCAGACTGTGAGCGAGGGTTCAGCCTCATGAACAGTATTAAGACCAAATCAAGGAATTGACTGGAAGAAAGTCACCTTGACATGCTCATGCGAACGAAGGTGTACCTATTACACAATGAAGTAAATCTTGATGACGTGTATCAGCACTGGAAGAGCGGCAAAGACAGGCGAGAGAAGCATGTGAATCAGGGGGAGTCTGACAGGAGCTCAAAAGACTCAAGTTTCAGTAGTGCTACGGCGGGCAGTGCACTGCCATTGGCGAGTGGTAGCAACACTGAAGTGTAGATAACCACAGACAGACACCATCAACTTCTCATCAATGCCATTGCTGACACTTTGTTTGGCCTGACTTCTCACTTTGTGGCTTTTAGAGCTTATTGATGCTTTGCTCACCAGAGAGAACTTTGAGTTTTAAAAACAAAAGCATATTAGAAAGAAGCTTTCAATGGAAACTTGTTTATGCTGTTGAAATGTTCCAACTTTAACGAACAGCAATTGGTATGTATGCCATTCACATATCCCTTCATTTAAATGAAAATGTTTAGACGTCTATTTATTCTTGTATTAACATGTCATCAGCTTACAATATATGGCAAAACTGGTGGTGCTCTCTGCTCTGTTGTGAGATGAGAAATGTTTGTTTTCTGTATTATTTATATAATAGTTTAATTTATTTTCTTAATTGATTGTAAAACAATTTATTTTGTTATGTGCTACCTGGCTGCTAGTGCACTGTACCAGTCTCAGAGACCCCATGAATCCGATCCCCCAGTTCCTTCCTCTTTATATGTTTTGTTCATGTTGAATAAAATATTAAACATAATATACTAAACCCTTCCTTGTTAGAGTGTTGCCTCTTGCTGGACCTCTTATTTGGTTGGAGTCCTCTTATGATGCTGTACTAGTAATCTTATAGTCACCCTTTTCTTGGCAGACTTTCTGAGACTGTCGGGTTAACTAGTTCCAGGGCAATCCTCTGAGATTACATGATTCAGTGCTTTTTATTTAACTGTCAGAGTCCAATGTCCATTCATCCCCTCCCTTCTAGTCATCTTTGTCATTAATCATGTTCATGTACTGTTTATTTCATTAAACCAATAGAAAGCATTTCCTTTATATTCCATACATTTAGTAAACTGAGAATGGAGAAGCTAATGCTGTGCTAATATTAATTTGTGAGGCAGAATCTGTGTTCCACTATAAGAACCCCTCTGTTCTTGTACCAACCCATCATAAAACGAATGATCTTGCTAATGTTTAGAGATGTAAAAGGACACAACTTCAGATGAGCTAAAGTCTTGGGAGGAGAATAGAGCACCCAAATGTCCCTTGAAGTAGAGCTTGTTGTGCCGCAAATTCGCATTCCTCGCTTGCTTACTGTGGAATCTGATCACTAAGCCTTGCTCACTGGTAAGGCTCTGCACCACCGCCGCCGCCGTGCCTCCGCCGACCACCCCCGGTCTGGCAGCGTATCACTCAGTTGCGCACATGACTGAAAAACAGCCCGCACACAACTATTCTTTGGCGCACACAGCCCAAAAAAATTAGAGGGAACATTGGTGCCTGGGATAAATCAACATCACTATTTGATTTTATAGTAATAAGAGGGCTTCCCAAAGAAGTGCAAAAAGCACTTGACAAGATATCTGGGGTAGAAGCAAAAGTGTGGCCTGAAATTCAAAGCATTATAATTCATCACTGTAGAAGGATCAAAGAGCGAGAAAAAGAAACTATCCAAAGGCGACAGGCAGAGGAAGCGAAACTAGTTCAAAATAAACTAGTGAAAGTGGCCGCAGTATCGACAGGGCCGCCCTCAAAACAGACGTGGAGGAAGGGTGTGCCTCTCACGGGACCCAGAATAGCGGTGGTGTGGGCTGAAGAGGACAAGGGCAGTGGGGAGGAAATCAGAGGTTTTCAGGACCCCAGTGGCAAGGAGGACAGCAACGAGGACGACGCGGGTTCCGAGGGCCTAGAGGAGGGGGGATTTGGAGGTCCAGAACCAAGAGGTGGGGGACCTGGGCAGTGCTGGGCAGTGCTGGACCTGTGGTAGGTGGGGTCACTTTTTGAGAGAATGTTGCAGCAGGCAGGGGGGAATTACAACTACAACCAGCAGAATTATGATTGTCCCCATCCAGGTAGCCCCCAGGGACCATCTCCCTGGATGACTTTGATACACTATGAGATCCATCAGGCTTACACACAGCTACCCCCACAAATCCCTGGCCCCTATCATCCACCACAGCAAGCAGTGCAGCCATACCAGCCCCACCCTAACCAGCAGCCAGCAGAGAACAGACATACTTTTGGCACTACACCTATCAGCAGCGGCCCCATTCCAAGGTGTAAAGTTGTAGGAGGAAACCCTTTCTCGTTCCGTGAGACAGAACCATACCCTAACTAGGACAGCCCACAGAGAGCACTTGCGTGTCCAGTCCTGTCAATGACCCTAAATCCAGAAGAGGAACCAATGGTGGGGCAGAGATAGGGAACAACAATTCATCTTTAAGGTGGACTCAGGAGCGGAAAAGTAGTGCATCCGCAAAGGTGACTTCCTGCTATCAGGAAAGACTTGACATTCAGGGATTCTCTGGGGCTGTTTTAATGGTTCCTTACACAAAAGATCTGAAGGTGGTGCGGCCCCCCTCCTATACTCTGAGAGTTCTCCTGTCAACTTGATATGATATGATATGGCATTTGTAACGCGCCTATACACAAGTGTTTCAAGGCGCGACGAGGCAGGGAGGGGGGAACAAGGGGAGACAGACAACGATCCTACTAGGCCAGGTGTCATTCAGATCGCGCATGGGTAGGGGGGACGGAAAAAGTGCAAGGGGGAAAGGGAGAGGGGAAAGTGCAGTACAGGGTTAGTAATGAACACGATAAATAATAGGGGCCAGCTGGTGGCAAGTGCAAGATAAGTGCAGACAAGTGCTGGGAGGGGGGTCTGTAGGGATACAGAAACAGTCCCGCAGTGCAGGGGTTGCCAGGAAGGCAGTGCAGTGGAGAGTGGCTGGGCCAAGGACCGAGATTGGTGAGTGGCCCAGTTGCTGATTCAGTACAGTTTCAGTGATTTAGCAGGAGAGAGGGAGAGAGAAAGCAGAAGCAAAGAGGAAGGTTTTGAGGTGCTTCCGGAACCGGAGATGGTTCTCCTCAAGTTTCAGGGAGGCAGGAAGGCTGTTCCAGAGGGAGGCCCCTGCTGCGGAGAGAGATCTCCCCCCAACTCGTTGCTTGGAGAAGCGGCTGACCCTGAGGGAGTTGGAGGCGGAAGAGCGAAGTGCTCGAGAAGGAAGATATTTAGGAAGGGAGAGTTGAAGGTAATTTGGCCCCAGGCCCCAGAAGGCCTTGTGGACAATGTAGAGGGTTTTGAACTTAATCCTCGCAGCCACAGGGAGCTAGTGTAGCGATTTCAGTCCTGGAGAGATACGGTCCCTGGGCTTGAGGCCAAGGACAAGTTTCGCAGTCCTGTTCTGGATGAGTTGCAGAGGGCGGAGAGTAGAGGCAGGCAGATTTAGATGGAGGCTGTTACAGTAGTCCAGCTTCGAGAGAACCAGGGCTCTGGAGACAGTGGGCTTCTGTCATGCCGTTTGCAAGGAGATTCCCTTGGAGTCTGAGAAGCCAATGGCAACTCTGCCGCCATTGATTGTTCCACTTTTTTCCCCATTTCCTTTTGCTACGCTCTAGTCTTTACCCGGCCTCTTCCTGGTTTCGCTCTTAACCACGCCTCTTTGTTTTGCCCGGTGCGTTGCAACTGAAGCTTTCACGCTCCGTTTCGCAAGCGCTCGCTCTCCAGTTCCTTACTTGCTGCTTGGCCGGTCTTTTGTCGGTTATATTCCCTTTCGGCCCTCTTTCTTAGCTTTTCTCTTTCTGGTGCCCTTTCCCTCCTTGGTCCTATGCTATTTCCTCGTCTCCACGCGTCCTAGCGTTCCGTAGTATTTTTTCTCCCTTTATCTATCTGCTCATTTCCTCCACTCCCGTTCCCTCTCTCCTCGTCCTGTTCTTGTTTTTTCCCGGTGCCTCGGTCCTCCTCTTTTGTGCTTACCTTCTTCCGTGCTTACCTGTTTCCTTACCCTTTCTTTACGGGTCTATTATCCTTCCTCCGTTCTGACCTCTTAATTTCTCTCTCCTTCTTCCTTTTCGGTCTCCGCTTCCATTCCTCATCTTCCCGGTCTATCGCCGCTCTTCCGGCATTCCACTCTTACCTTTTCCCCTCCCAGCTAGGCATTCACGTGATCCTCTGCGGTCTCTGCGATCCTCTGCAACCCGGAACATCCTCTCCTTCGGATACCTGGAAAAGCAACTTGTCTGGTTAACCTTGCTCCACAACAAGATCAAAATACTAAAGAGAGGATTTTTTTAGCATTCGCTTTTTTCCTCTCCCACGGCTTCTGCGGAAAGGGTGTCCCTTGTTTCCCTGGTTTAACTAGGGGGAACAGGGTGGCGTCTAACCGCGGAAGACCATATCTCTTCTCAAAAAAGAAATCCACAAGAAAAAAGGGGCGAAGACGCGAGGAGTCTACAGAAGAATCAGGTGAGGAGGAGTGGGTTCTACATAAAGACAATTCTGGTTCCGACGAATTGAGTGATCAGCCTGACATTCATGATAGATTGCAACGCCCAAATGATCCTACAATGGCTACAGCTGAACAGATACAGGAGTTGCTAACTGCGGTACATAATCTCACACAGAAACTACAAACTGTCAAGGTAGAGAACGCGGCCCTAAAGCAACGTATTGATAACCAAGAAAGAGCACGTGCAGAATTACCCCCTATGCCGTTGGCATCGGGTAAATACGACAGCTCTCCACAGAAGTTCAAAGAATTCATGGAGGCATGTATAATACATTTTACTTTCAGACCCCAGACATATGCCTCCGATAATGCCCGCATAGGGTTTCTCATCTCCAACCTTACTGGAAATGCACTGGCCTGGGCTACCCCATTAGTAACCAGTGCTAGCTCACTGCTACAAGACTATAGTGGTTTTACGGCACAATTTAAAGAAGCCTTTGAGAGACAAGAAACAGCCTTGATAGCCAGTGAGCAGTTACTTGACATCCGTCAGGGTAACTCAGATTTGCTATCCTACATTTCCCGTTTTAAGAGGGTCGCCGCTGATACCGGGTGGCAAGAGGCGGCTCAATACACCATTTTCCATCGTGGCCTCAGAGAAGAACTGAAAGACGAATTGGCACGCGTGCCCAGACCTGCAACCTTGTCGGAATTGTGGTCTACCGTTCTCCAATTGGATTTCCGCTTTTCCGAGAGACGTTCAGAAAAACGAAGAGGTCGATTCACACCTATTTCCTCCGAGCCTTGTCTACCCACTCCCTCCTCCACCCATCAAACCAAGGATGAACCCATGCAGATAGGTACCACCCGGGGGCCCCTTTTGTCTGATGAACGAAGGAGAAGAAAGGACAATAATTTGTGTCTGTATTGTGGTTCTAACCAGCACCTGTTACGTGACTGTCCAGAAGTACCTCCACGACGGTCGGGAAACGCCCCACCTCGGAACTAGTGGGGACAAGTTACCGAGGGGGATTTCCTGGTCCCTACGTCTCAATGTCGATAACATCCATCTCATCCACAGAGGACACCCGTCTCATGGTTCTTGCAGTTCAGCTCACCCTTCATCAAAGAACTTATGATGTCCTAGCTTTACTGGACTTCGGTGCAGCAGGATGTTTCATGGACATCATGTGGGCAAACCAATCTGGCATAGAACGACTTGAGAAAGATGAAGACCAGAAGGTGGAAGGAGTTGATGGCAAGCCCTTAAGTTCTGGTCTGATTACCCATACCACTCCGCCCATGACTATGAAGTTGCTTCAACATACAGAGACTATCCAGTTTGACCTAATAAGAGCTGCCCATTTTCCGGTCATACTAGGGGTATCATGGCTACGCAAACACAATCCTACCATAGACTGCAAAACCAATCAGATGTCTTTTTCTTCTGATTTCTGTTTGAGGAAATGTCTCCCGGAGACCAGCTACGCCACTGTCCAAGCCATCTCTGAATCCTGTCCAACATCTGATACCTTGGGAATTCATACCATTCCCATCGACCTGGCTCAGTATAGTGAAGACCAAGAAGTCCAAGAATTACCTCCACACAGACCTGAGGACTGCGCCATTGATCTGGTCCCAGAGGCCCTAGTTCCGTTTGGGCGAATGTTCTCCCTTTCTCTGAAGGAAAAAGAAGTCCTCAAGAAATACCTTGACTCCAATCTCCAAAACAGTCTCATTCAACCTTCACGTTCTCCTGCTGGGGAATCCTTGTTTTTTGTGCCCAAAAAAGATTCTGTAGAATTAAGACCCTGCATCGACTACCGAGGTCTGAACAGCATCACCATTAGAGATCGGTACCCGATGCCATTGATTAAGGATATATTAGAAGCCGTACAAGGGGCCACTGTATTCTCCAAGATCGACCTTCGAAGAGCCTACCATTTGCTACTCATTCGATGCAGAGATGAATGGAAGACTGCCTTTAGGACCCCCTTCGGCCACTTCGAGTATAGGGTGATGCCGTTCGGTCTGGTAAACGCTCCATCGGTTTTCCAGCGATTTATGGACCGTACCTTTTCTGACTTGTTGTATAACTGTACCATCATCTACTTGGACGACATTCTAGTGTTCTCTAAATCCCCGGAATTACATGCACAACATCTCCATCAGGTTGTCCAAAGACTTAAAGATGCCCATCTAAAGGCTAATCCAGACAAGTGTGTTTTCCAGGTAGCTAAGGTTCCTTATCTTGGGTTTATCTTGTCTGCCGAGGGAATTCAGATGGACCCTCGGAAGGTAGAAACCATCTTACAGTGGCCAAGTCCGACTTCAGAAAAGGAAGTCCAAAGATTCCTCGGGCTAGCCAATTTTTATCGCAAATTCATTTCTGATTTCTCCAACAAGGTATTGCCCATTACCGGCTTGTTGAAGAAATCTTCTTCTCCCTTTCTGTGGTCCAATGAAGCAGAGGACGCCTTTCACCAACTTAAAACTGCCTTTTGTTCGGCCCCAGTTCTACGTCAACCAGATCAAGACCTCCCATTTATAGTAGAAACTGACGCTTCATCTGCAGCTTTGGGAGCAGCATTGCTACAAGAACATGATGGAGTTGAATTTCCGGTAGCCTATGTGTCAAAGACTCTAACACTTAGCCAACGGAACTATTCCGTGATAGAGAAGGAGCTGCTCGCGATGAAAGTGGCATGTGAAGAGTGGCGACATCACTTACAAGGGGCTGCTTTCCCCTTTGAACTGCGCACAGACCACAAAAATCTAAAGGTCATACAAAATATGGAGTGTATAAATTCACGACAAGCCCGATGGGCCCATTTTTTTTTCCCGATATGACTTCATGCTTACTTACTTACTTACCTGGAACCCAAAATTTGCTTGCTGATGCATTATCCAGAAGACCCTCTCCAGAATGTCTGCCCGATCAACATCTAAACCTTATGTTGCCTCAGAAAAAGGTGATATGTACTGTTAATGCCTTTCTAGAAGGGGTACGCAAAGTCACTGCCAACCCTTTGGTTAGGGCTTCAGAGGATCTCTTCCTCCAGGATGGCGTATATCTTTGCAAAGGACGTCTATTTCTTCCAGACTCCACCTCCCGTCTACAGGTCTTAAAATGGTGTCACGATGACCAAGTAGCTGGGCATCGAGGTATTAAGAACACTCTGGATTTACTCAGACGTCATTTTTTGTGGTCAGGAATGGGAAAGACAGTAGATGAGTATGTTTCGACCTGTCCCATCTGCTCCAGATCTAAGTACAGCACTCAGAAACCGGTTGGATATCTACAACTAGAAGAGCCACCTAGGAGACCATGGAGAATAATTTCCACCGATTTTGTAGTTGACTTACCTCCTTCGGATGGTTGCTCCTGCATCATGGTAACCGTGGACTGTTTTTCAAAGATGGCACATTTTACCCCCTTGGCAGGACTACCAACAGCGGCTGAAATGGCTTCTATTTTTGCCAAGGAAATATTCCGATTACATGGAATTCCAGACAAGATTATATCTGACAGAGGTACTCAGTATACCTCCCGCTTTTGGAAAGAGCTCTGTAAGAGGCTTGGAGTTGAAAGGGCTATGTCCTCAGGGTTCCATCCGCAAACTAATGGTCAGACAGAACGGATAAATGCTCTACTGGAGCAGTATCTTCGTTGTTTTACCAATTCTCAACAAGATGATTGGGTGGCCCTGTTATCTACAGCCGAGTTTGCTTACAACAACTCCACTCATAGTGCCACCAAACTAAGTCCCTTTTTTTGTACTTATGGCTTTCATCCCCGTTTCTTGCCAATCAGAACCTTTCCTCCTGGGGATATACCTTCTGTCGACGCTTTGCTTGCCAGTATTTCTGAGGCACATAAGACTGCTTATACTAGTCTGCAAGCCAGCAAGATCCGCTATAGTTCCTTGAGCAATCCACAGCGCCTTCCTTCTCCCCAATGGCAAAAGGGGACCCAAGTCTGGTTATCTACAAAGTACCTTCCGCGCTGGTTGCATTCGTCCAAACTAACACCGCGCTATCTGGGTCCTTATACCATCTTGGAAAGGATTAACCCAGTGGCCTATCGACTTCTGTTGCCCAACTACATGAAGCGTATTCATCCGGTCTTTCATTCCTCTCTTTTGAAAGAATATCGGGAAGACCCCTACAAGTGAAGAATACCGAAAGGTCAGAAACCCAAAGACTTACCACCTGACGAATATGAAGTAGCAGCCATCCGGGACTCCAGATATAAGGGAGGCAGACTGGAATATCTCATTCATTGGAAAGGCTACCCGCATTCGGATGATTCTTGGGAACCTGTTTCTCATATCCATTCACCTCGTCTGGTGCGGATATTTCACAGACTTCACCCTGGCAAGCCGGGGGGGGGGTCCCATGGAAGGGGGCATACTGTCATGCCGTTTGCAAGGAGATTCCCTTGGAGTCTGAGAAGCCAATGGCAACTCCGCCGCCTTTGATTGTTCCACTTTTTTCCCCATTTCCTTTTGCTACGCTCTAGTCTTTTCCCGGCCTCTTCCTGGTTTCGCTCTTAACCACGCCTCTTTGTTTTGCCCGGCGCGTTGCAACTGAAGCTTCCACGCTCTGTTTCGCAAGCGCTCGCTCTCCAGTTCCTTACTTGCTGCTTGGCCGGTCTTTTGCCAGTTCTATTCCCTTTCGGCCCTCTTTCTTAGCTTTTCTCTTTCTGGTGCCCTTTCCCTCCTTGGTCCTATGCTATTTCCTCGTCTCCACGCGTCCTAGCGTTCCGTAGTATTTTTTCTCCCTTTATCTATCTGCTCATTTCCTCCACTCCCGTTCCCTCTCTCCTCGTCCTGTTCTTGTTTTTTCCCGGTGCCTCGGTCCTCCTCTTTTGTGCTTACCTTCTTCCGTGCTTACCTGTTTCCTTACCCTTTCTTTACGGGTCTATTATCCTTCCTCCGTTCTGACCTCTTAATTTCTCTCTCCTTCTTCCTTTTCGGTCTCCGCTTCCATTCCTCATCTTCCCGGTCTATCGCCGCTCTTCCGGCATTCCACTCTTACCTTTTCCCCTCCCAGCTAGGCATTCACGTGATCCTCTGCGGTCTCTGCGATCCCCTGCAACCCGGAACATCCTCTCCTTCGGATACCTGGAAAAGCAACTTGTCTGGTTAACCTTGCTCCACAACAAGATCAAAATACTAAAGAGAGGTTTTTTTTAGCATTCGCTTTTTTCCTCTCCTACAGCTTCTGCGGAAAGGGTGTCCCTTGTTTCCCTGGTTTAACTAGGGGGAACAGGGTGGCTTCTAACCGCGGAAGACCATATCTCTCCTCAAAAAAGAAATCCACAAGAAAAAAGGGGCAAAGACGCGAGGAGTCTACAGAAGAATCAGGTGAGGAGGAGTGGGTTCTACATAAAGACAATTCTGGTTCCGACAAATTGAGTGATCAGCCTGACATTCATGATAGCTTCTGGGGGAAGGAGAGGAAAGGAAGGATACCTCTGAGGAGGTGCAGCTGGTAGTGTGACTTCTTAGAAACGTCAGAAATGTGAGGAGAGAAGGAGAGTGTGGAGTCGAAGATGACCCCGAGGTTTTTTGCCTTGCAGGTAGGAGCAGGAAGAGGGCCAAGAGAGGCCGGCCAGAGAGCTGCAGGGAAGGAGGGAGTGGTGTGCCGAAGAGTAGAATCTCGGTCTTACTGGCATTAAGGCAGAGGTTGTTGGCGGCACACCATTCCTGGATAGCAGAAAGACAGTCAGAGATGAGGGAAGGAGAAGAGGAGGCCGAGGGTAGCCTGAAAATGAGCTGGGTATCATCCGCATAGCACTGAAAGTTGGGGCAGAGAGCAGCGATGTGGTGGGCGAGAAGTGCCAGATACTGGTTGAACAGCCAGGGAGAGAGGTTAGAACCCTGGGGGACACCACAGGTAGAGAAAAAGATGTCAGACAGGAAAGACCCCAGTTGGACCTGGGAGGGTCGATTTGAGAGGAAAGAGGTCAGCCAAGCCAGAGCCTGACCAGTGATACTTGCTCATTAAGGATCTGCTTAGCAAGTTGAACATGACAATTTCATTTACAGACAGAGGTATTGTCTGCGCAACGCCCGGCATGTGCTCACTAAGAGCTAAGAGCAATGCTAGTGATACATGCCGAGGCGAGTGAGGTAGCAGCGAGAGGTATCCCTGTCAACCCGAATATGTTTATGTACAGCATTAAAGTACTCACACGAGCTGTACCACAGATCACACGAAAGTGCTGGAGAGTGCCTACTGACTTAATTTTTCGACCTGTAGCTTTCCCCAAGCTGGTTGCTGGCACCCTACTATCTTTAGACCTAGAAGACCTGGTATTGTCTGCAAAAAGGATTGTAGTGCTGGGTACCGACCCAAAGGGATGCCAATGGCACACTGTGTTATGCATTGACCCCAATGTGCCCTTAAGAGAATAGACCGATGAAGAACTTTTTGAGGATGGCAATAACGATGGAGAAATTATCCTCGAGATTTGCATCCCCTGTGAGATCATGGTGCAATACAGAAAGGTTCAGAGCCCCTAATGGCTGTAATCACACCACCCCCATTCAGCCAAGCAGATTTACAATATGTCCCCACACAGTTATGGATAGCAAACCCACAGGATGTAGGGATGCTGAAAGAGGTGGCTCCTGTAAAAATCACACTTAAACCGGGGGCGGTACTCCCGTGGGTGAAACAATACCCGCTATCCAGAGAAGCCGAGAAGGGGATTCGGGAAACACGACAGGCCCTGTTACACCAAGGGATCATATTACCCTCCATCTCACCATGCAATACGGCCATATACCCCATTAAAAAGGCGATGGGGGCAGTTGGAGAGTAATCCAGGATCTCCAACCCCTTAATGACGTAGTGCAGAAGGAGTTTCCACTTGTCCCGAACCCTGCATCCATTTTGTGCAGCATCCCCAAAGAGGCAACTCATTTCACTGTTGTGGATTTGAAGAATGCCTTTTTCTCAGTTCCCCTGCATCCAGACTCACAGTACCGTGGGTGGAAACTGCTACGAACACACTTGTTTGCCCCAGGGGTACTGCGAGAGTACTAGTATTTTCAACAGAATACTACACGAAGACCTAGGTAACATCCAAGTACCTAGCACGATAATTCAATACGTAGATGACCTACTGGTCTGCAGCGACAGTGAGCAAGGCTGCCAGAGAGACTCTATCGCAATACTACAATTACTAGTGAGAAAGGGTACAAAGTGGACAAGGGAAAACTCCAGTACTGCCAACTGGAGGTACTCTACCTGGGCAACTCATTTCCAAGGATGGAAAAAGAATAATCCCTGACAGGACAGCAACAGTGTGGGCCACTCCTAAGCCAATCACAGTAAAAGACATGCAAAGGTTTTTGGGTTTGTGCAACTACTGCAGTGCATGGATTTTAGATTATGGAGAATACACACGACCAATGTTCCCTCTAATTATTTTCTTCTATGTGCGGAACTGGTTGGCTGATGTGCGCACATTATTTTCTATGTGCACAACTGACTAATGAGGTAAGCCACTTTGTAAGCATGCATATTTAATGAACTACCATCGCAGAAGAGAGTTTGAAAAGGAGTGTCTTCTTCCCAGCCACTGCAATTCTTTACAAATTTTAAGACACTTTTTCCAAACACATAGGCTTAAATAAAATGTCATGTGATTATACAGAAAACTCATCCAGTCCAAACATCTGCCAAAGTACCTTGCAAACGTACTTCTATGCAGAGAAAAATGTATGTTTTATGCCACTGGAAAATCACTCATGTCACGTGTATTCCAAAACACAAATATGTCGTGTCATATCTGAGGTGTCTGTCAAGAAATTCCGAAAGAATACAACATTTGTTGATGGATTAATGGCAATTAAAAGCAATGTGTCAAAAAATATGCTGATCAGAGTTCAAGTGCCAATTTAATGAAGTAATTCAAGGCCCAGGAGACAGGCTTCTAATAATGTGTGGGGATGATAATTGCATCAAAATAACTGCACCTCAGAATATGATAATCAAAAATTCCTGTGCCTCTGCTTACTATCCACATTATGTTGTTTTGTGGGTATCGATAACACCAACCTTATAACTCAGAGACATATGCACCAGAGGGAGTAGAAGCTTGTTACCCTCCTTACTCACCTTCCTCCCTGTAACTGGAACAAGCTTGTCAAGCTTATCATTGTTTCAACCCACAAAGCTCCACTGATATTTTACTAAATGAGTGACCAGAAGGAACTCCAATAATAGTAAAGCCTGATCTGAAGAGGAATTTTAAGGGGAAAGAACATCTTTTAATACACAGAAAGTATGCCTATTGGCAAAGCTAATATCTTCTTTACTCCCTCAAAAATCATTTGACTCCAGGTAGGAAGCAAAATCTGATTAGAGCCCTGCTTCTACCCCTGACATAGGGAGTAAAATTAAATGGCACATAATAAAGTCATTCGTTTTGCCCACACTTCAGCACCACAGCCTAGATCAAATGTAAACAAGAGCCTTACTGAGGTTTATTATAGAGCCCTGTTGAAGAAAATCACATGTATATGCCTTTTAAGTTGATAGCATCAATTCATCAGAGATACAACTGATTGAGTGCCTTTTTCTGTAACTATGGATCCCTCTTCTTTAATTCTTAATCAGTTAAATAAGATGCACGGAGATGCTAGAGACGATACACACAGAACACATGGTTATATTGAAAGGCCCTCAGCAGCTGAGCATGGAAAGAAAAAGGGGGTGCTGTTGTCTAGAAGGTGTTAAGTGAAAAAAATCCTTTCACTTTACTGGGAAAAAAAAGATCAATTTAGACCGCTCTGTGTCCTCACAGAGCGGTATTTCCAAATCGAACTGTCATGCCCCTGCCGCACACAAGTGTGCGCAGGGGCTGACATGCATGGCGAGACCCAGAGGAGCCGTTACAAGAGTGTCAGGTGAGTGTGTATCTGTGTACGCATGTGTGGGGAGTGTGTGTTATTCTGGGAAGGGGGTGGTGGGTAGTGAAATGGGGTATTTGTGAGGTTAAATCCCTGATTAACAGGACAACCACCGGGAAAGGGTGAGGATGGGGAAGGGATCAAGTTGCATGGGCAGTATGTGATAGTTCGGCATTTTAAAGCCAACACAAAAAGGGCCAGAAAAAACAGTATTTTTTGTGTTCAGTCTTTCAAATATGTAAATATCACATAGAACCATCTAGAAGGGTACTAGAATTTCCTATTCTTCAGCAAACCTGCTCACCATCCTCGACTATAACACCCCTTGCGTTCTCATCTTGCTTGATCTCTCTTCTGGCTTTGACACGGTCAACCATGCCATCCTGCTCAACCGTCTCCGTGATAACCTGGGTATCACTGGTCAGGCCCTGGCGTGGCTGACTTCTTTCCTCTCCGACCGACCCTCCCAGGTCCAACTTGGGTCCTTCCTTTCCGACATCTTTTTCTCTACCTGTGGTGTCCCCCAGGGATCAAACCTCTCTCCCTGGCTGTTCAACCAATACCTGGCACTCCTTGCCCACCGCATCGCCGCTCTCTGTCCCAACTTTCAGTGCTATGCTGATGATACCCAGCTCATTTTCAGGCTACCCTCAGCCTCCTCATCTCCTTCCCTCATCTCTGACTGTCTGTCTGCCATTCAGGAATGGTGTGCCGCCAACAACCTCTGCCTTAATGCCAGTAAGACTGAGATTCTACTCATCGGCACACCCACTCCCTCCTTCCCTGCAGCTCTCTGGCCGGCCTCTCTTGGCCCTCCTCCCACTCCCACCTGCAAGGCTAAAAATCTCGGGGTCATCTTCGACTCTGCACTCTCCTTCTCCCCTCACATCTCCGATGTCTCCAAGAAGTCACACTACCAGCTGCACCTCCTTAGAGGTATTCTTCCTTTCCTCTCCTTCCCCCAGAAGCTCACTGTCTCCAGAGCCCTGGTCCTCTCCAAGCTGGACTACTGTAACAGCCTCTATCTAAATCTGCCTGCCTCTACTCTCCGCCCTCTGCAACCTATCCAGAACTGGACTGCGAGACTTGTCCTTGGCTTCAAGCCCAGGGATCGTATCTCTCCAGGACTGAAATCTCTGCACTGGCTCCCAGTGGCTGCAAGGATTAAGTTCAAAACCCTCTGCATTGTACACAAGGCCTTCTGGGGTCAGGGACCGAAATACCTTCAACTCTCTCTACCTAAATATCTCCCTTCTCGAGCTCTTCGCTCATCTGCCTCCAACTCCCTTAGGGTCAGTCGCTTCTCCAAGCAACGAGTTGGTGGCAGATCACTCTCTTCAGCAGGGGCCTCCCTCTGGAACAGCCTTCCTGCCTCCCTGAAACTTGAGGAGAACCATCTCCGGTTCCGGAAACACCTCAAAACCCTCCTCTTTGCTTCTGCTTTCTCTCCTCCCCTCCCTTGCTGAATTCCTGACCGTAATTTCCCTGGTTACCTGGCCACCCTTTTGATCTCTGGCCCAGGCCCCGTTAATTTCCCACCTGCACTGCCTCCCTGGCAACCCCTGCACTTGAGGACAGTTTTATGTATCCTTTCAGTCCCCTTACTAGCACTTACGTCTGCACTTCCTTGCACTTGCCACTAGCTGGCTGTTTGTATCATATGTATTCCACTTCCCATGTACTGCACTTCCCCTCTCCCTTCCCCCTGCACACTTTT
Organism: Ambystoma mexicanum; assembly: GCF_040938575.1. Classification (NCBI taxonomy): domain Eukaryota; kingdom Metazoa; phylum Chordata; class Amphibia; order Caudata; family Ambystomatidae; genus Ambystoma; species Ambystoma mexicanum. The sequence continues at coordinate 1,296,788,639 of NC_090933.1, read as the reverse complement.
CCTTTCCCCCCTTCCCATGCACTTGCGTGATCTGAATGACACCTGGCCTAGTATGATCGTTGTTTGTCCTCCCATTGTTCCCCCCCCTTGCCTCGTTGCGCCTTGAAACACCTGTGTATAGGCGCATTATAAATGCCATATATCATATCAAACAAGCAACACATTTCCTTTAGTAAACTGCCAAAATGTTTGCCTTGGTTTTTTAAATGTGCTGCTTTGTTCATCACACGCAAGGAGTGATGACCTGTGCTGTTCCACCCATAGCCTTCCCCGGCCCCTGTACTAGCCTCCAATACCAGTTGAGAGAGCACTGTAAAAAGTGAGGGATTGTAGTAGTAAACATCCACTGGGAAATTTACAGACCCACAATACTTTGCATGCAAGGCATATTTAATGCCTCAACATATTATCTGAATTTTTAAGTATGTAGTAACTCTGCATGTATACAATCCTTTTGCAGAGCATACAAGATTGTTTGCAACATACCCCACCCTTACATCATTGCGTAGGACTATACATGTGCTAATTGAAACCGTCTTTGTATAACATTGAGTTACCATATAATGTGTGAAGATCTATGCCCAAGGGACTCTGAACACTTGCAAACGATGCAGGTTGTGTGAAAAGCATTCTCCTGTCTGAAACTCCAGTGCCCTGATACTATGGACGAGTAATTCCAGGCATAGGCCATACCCATTATCCCTTGTAGGCAAAGTAAATGATATTGCAATGTTGCTCTCCACTTATAGGGTAATGATAGTCTTCTCAAAATCCTCACAGGGAAAATTAATATTTGAGTGTTTTAATACATAAACTTGGAAGGGGGCCACTTCAAAGCACCTGTGTGACATATGTACAAAGAAGAGGAAGTATGGGATAAGGTTACACATCTGAGTAGCCTGTTTACTTACAGTCAGTATCTGATATTTGAGCTTGTAGTGCGATTAAATATTGTGGGTGATTTGGTAAGGCACAATGAGTAACAGAAATTCTGGCGCGTGAACGTTATATTACAATAAACATAAAACAAGTGGATGTAGCTACACGTTTGCTTACCTTTCGCAGAGCCAAGAGAGGAAGCGTCTAGGTTGTCCGGTAGTGGCTTTGTGTTCTGGGGCAGAAGTTAGTCATAAGGTGAAAGAGTGGTAGTGAAGTGTAGGAGTCCTGTGTGGGGAGGGACCATTATTTGGTTAATGAGTGCAGGCAAATCTTGGTTAGATCATGGAGCCAGTTTTTCATATTCGTTTTTAACCTCTTGTGTGTGTATTTTACTGTCAGGGATTTTAGGTGTTTACGGTCACCCTTGCAAATGAAAACGAGCAGTATATCAAGACTATTTGCTTATTTTATGAGAGAGAAAATTTCAGGTAATTGCTGTGACTTGTGCCTTATTAAATCTTTTTGAATAGGTGAGAATTGTCTGTGTGCGCTGCTAAAATTCTTCTGAGCGGCACCCAGAAGGAAGCTGGGCAAGCGCACATGCGCACAGCTTAGAGGGAACATTGCACACGACCACTCATAGAGTGCCTCAAGGAAGCACAGAAAGAGAGCAACAAAATATAATGGACACCAGAGATGATAACAAGTTTTAATGACTCAAAAGAAGTGATCTCAACAGCACCAGTCCTCACCACACCAGATTACACGCAGGAATTCTATATTTTCTCACACTCAAATGGTAAACTCATGACAGCAGTACTCGCCCAGAAAAGCACTATGGGCCATAAACCACTGGCTTATCCCAGTGGCACACTGGATTCTTTCATGCAAGGACAGTTCGCCTGCGAACAAGCTCTAGCAGCTGGGCCTTCGCAATTGAAAAATGCTCCACAATTGTGATGGGGTGCTCAGTAACACTGTATGTGGAGGACTCACTATTCACAATCTTGGATTGCTCTAAGTCCACACTTACCACCCAGAGGGCATCAGCATATGAAATCATATTGTCAAGCCCCCACTTCCATGTTGTAAGATGCAAGACAGTAAACCCAGCCATGTTCCTTACAAAACCCTGCACTGCCGAAGATTTGCAACAGAATGACTGTGCATCTTATGAAGCCGAAGGAGATGATATCCATAAAACCAAAGACAACCCCCTAGAGGAGGGAGAAATCCTCTTTGTTGACGTGTCAGCATCAACTGATCAAGAGACAGGTGAAAGGCATGTTGGGGCAGCAGTGGTATGCCTTGAAGAGGGAGAATATGAAACACTCGTAATGAGGAGATTGCCCATACATTATTCAGCCCAAGCAGCTGAATTGGTAGCACTCTTCGAAGCCCTGTGGGCATCGAAGGGATGCTATGTTACCATCTACTCAGACTCTGCCTATGTCACCACAACGGTACACGCAGGTCTGTCGAGCTGGAGACAGAGGGGGTTCAGGAGAGCAGATGGTTCACCAGTGCAGCATGCAGCCCTGCTCAACACACTGATTTCCGCCTTTGCAGAATCCTCTGTGGTGGCGGTCGTTAAATGCGAAGCACATACACACAATACAGACGAAATCTTGGTGGGAAATGCAGCCGCCGACGCAGCAGCAAAAGCTGCAGCATATCTCCCCTTGCCCACATGTGCCGAATACATTGTAACTACAGCACAGACCAGGACAGATGCAGAGGCATACACTGCTCTCCCCATTGCACAGATAATTGAGCTGCAGCGTAGAAGACCCCCAGAAGAACAGAAGATCTGGCTCAAATGTGGGTGTGTGCAGTCACCCACAGTCCTCTTATGGAGGCAACAGAGTACAGGAAAAGCAGTAATGCCTGTGGAATTATTACATATGGCTTTTAAACAATTACATTACCCTTCTCATAGTTCTAAGCAACACATTGCGACAGACAACAAGAAGATTGGTTTATCCCCAATTTACAAGAACACCTCAAAACTATGGTCATTCAATGCACCACCTGCCAAGTGTTTAGTACAGGGATGACACTGAGAACGCTGCGAGGAACTCTGCCCCGCCCAATTGGCCCATTCTGTGAGATGCACTGACTATGCAGACATCGGCGAATGATGCAATGGGGCGCCATATTTGATCGTGGTGGTGTGTCCTTTCTCAAGGTGGGTTGAGGCTGGTCCATGCGCCCACCCAGATGCCAAGTGCGCAACAAAATTCCTCGTCAGAGAGGTTTTCCGCTGGGGAGTGTGTGACATTTTGTGGTCAGATAATGGCACCCATTTCTTTAATGAGTTCTTCAAGGAAATAACTGCCCTCCTAGGAATCAAACATCTCATGTGTTCAATATACCACCCAGAGGCAAATGGGGTGGTAGAGAGAATAAACAGCCTCCTTATGAGCAGACTCTGCAAGTTAGGTAACACCCTAAAAAGGAACTGGGTGTATTGATTGCCCTTGGCACTGTTTCATCTGCGTACACAACCCAGTAAGGACCACCACCTATCCCCCCACAAAATAGTGACTGGTAGGCGCATGCAGACACCTCTATCGCCTGTAAGGAGGTCATCAGATACTCAGAGCGGCAGCAATCCTTGGGGAAGAATTTAAACAATATCTGGCTCAACTGACACGTGCCATAAGATGCATTGGAAAAAAATGGGCTCCGCCAAACACAGAAAACGCACAAACATCCTCTGCCCCACAAACTGACGCCACACCCGTGCAACCACTGTTACCGGGTGAACTGGTCTATGTCAGAAGCTTTGTGCAAAAATGGAACAACCACAGGTTCCATGGGCCCTACGAGGTTGTGTTTCCCACCCCCCTTGCTGTGAGAGTGAAGGGGCCGAAATATTGGATACACCTCTCAGACATTCGCAGGGCCCCACCGTACTCGACACTAAGTGTCCAAAATGAAAACACCACTACCTCAGTTTGCGTAGCATCTTGCTGATCATATGAAGTGCATGTGTAAAAAGTGAGAGTACATGCATTGCTGCTAGAGCACCAGCTACATAAATTAAAACTCTCTTTATCTCACTTTCTCCTGTTCCCTTCCTTCCCTTCCTTCGCCCCCTCCCCACCTCGTTTTTCCCTCCCTTTCCTGTTCTTTTCAAAACCACAGGTATAACAACGATGGAAATGTCCACGCCAAGATATTTTTCAACTGTATATAGAAACAGTATTACCAGTACTATAATGTATAGTTTTAATTGTGGCCTCCACTTTGTGGCTATTTTGTTTACAATAATGATGTTTTTAATAGGAATTTATTGGGGAACGTCTTTTATCGGAGGAGGGGATCACGGGGACCTGGAACATAAGTTGGCTTTCAAATGTTACTGAATTTCCATCCAGTGTTACTGAATTAACCCCTGTATGCTCCAATGTAACTGAATTCACCCCGAGCCCTATACCCTTGATGGTAAAAACACTGAGTTCCAGTCCTGACCCGAATGAAAGGACGAATGCAAGCGTTCCATTCAATCTCTCAGTATCAAACAATATAACAAAAGCAGTACCAGTATATAATGTGACCCCTGCAAATGGTAGCAGATCGCATGCAACTGTATGCACAAGCAAAATGTTCCAAATACTAATGCCAAATGTAAAAACTCTGTGTAATGGAAGCATTAATGTAAATATAACTAACAGAAGAAACAGCAGAAGTAAAAGTAGTAAAAAGACAAGCGTGCCAACATAAATATGATGCATACCATGGTTTAGGCATAGATGCAGTAGAAGATATCCATCATCCTGCGCACTCGAACAGTTGGTACTCTGATATGAGTGCAATGGGAAGACAAACTACTAATGGGAGCTGCTACGTCTGTTCCTTAATACTGCATGAATCTGGGGCACCCAAGGTTTTAGTACTGCAGGAAGTACCCATGATAGAGACACAATGTCTAATTCATCTTGCACTATGTAGGATCAAAGGCACTTTCCAGGCACACAACATTCACCTAGAACTCATTAATCCTGACACCTGAAAATGTCAAACAAGTTCCAGTATACCCTGCTGTCTGGAAGAACCACATCTGGTGATTGAAGGAGCAAGATATGTTAATGACGAGTGGCAGGAAACAACACACGCATGCAGAACGGAAGGACTTTTAGGATTACCTGAAACAATTGCAGCAATCGTGGAACAGACTTGCGCACAAGTATGGACAGAACACATCACCAAATTGACATGGATTGCAGCTATCGAGAAACCAGTAAAAGTGCACCAAGAAAAGGCGTATGAAATATGTTTTTACAGTGAAGGAACTGTTTCTGTCGGGTCAAACGAGTTATGCAACTAAACTGTCATAATACCCCACCTCAAGAAAGGTACCACTGCGCTGATGGACTATTACTGGGTGTCCGGCCAACAAGTGTACTTGCACCTCCCACCATCCTGCAGGGGCTACTGTTCGCTAGCTACGCTGCACTCCATCCTGTTAGTGGTACCAGAAGAACACCTGAATGGGGGCCCCTGCCTGATAAGGCGCTCAGTGTGCCCCCAACAATCGAAGCGCAGCACACAATGCTGCCACCAGACTTTCGCCTCCTCCCTGAGAAAGAGCCCTATGACCAGCTATGAAGAAGAAAAAGATCCTCGAATTACATATAAAAAAACTCATCTGAACTGCTTGCGCAAATACCCGATGAATACAAGCTCTTCAACTCTGCAGATGAATGTTTTGCATCCCTAATACCCAGCATCCAGACGCAACCAATGGAAAATGGCTCCAGATCGTAAAATGGGAGCTTACCCAGCTGGCTAATGACACAGAACAAGGGTTCAACATCATAAAAGTGGAGCTGAGTGCCTTTAGACTAATGACAATGCAGAACCGGTATGTGCTGGATCTTCTGACAGCTATGGAAAGAGGTGTTTGCAATAAGATCGGGAGTTCATGTTGCACATTTGGACCTTCCAAAGATGCTGAAAATGGGACATTGTCACACTTCATTGCAGCAGTACATGAACTAGGGGTAAAGATGAAAAAAGAAGCCGGCGGTCAAGGAGAAGAAGGGTTCACAATGGCCTTCAGCTGGGCGCCATCATGGCTAGTAGCAGTGGTGAAAATGCTGATGCCCATCATCGTGTTCATTTTGATGAACTTCTGCACGTGCCAATTGGGTCTCCAGTGTTGTGCCAAAGCTGTGCATAATAGCACAATGATGATGGTTTCTATTGGTAATACTAAAGTACCTCGTGATACAACGGAAATAGAAATACAAACTGATCACCCCGTTGGGGGCGTGGCTTGGCAGCCATGCACTAGGAAGCATTGCTGGGAAGCTCCTAGGAGATCCTGAACAAGATCCGGCCAAACTGGCTTAATTTAACTTAAAAAGTATTCAAAATCAAAGAAACAGACGTCTGAACATCTAATGATCAGTCGGTGAGCCTCCCGAACAAAATCGGAGCAGTAATCGCAAAGAAAGCAGCAGATAAAGACACTGCTCGCAAAAAACAAAATGGGAGGCGCGAGCGGCCGACCCGCTGAAGAGACTTGGAAGCACACGAAGAACACCGGCAGAGCACTGCTGGCTGCGGTTAGACAACCATCCAGCACGGCAAAAGATATCCCCTGGAGGGGCGGATGAAGACGGCCAGGCTGCGGGAGATGTGATCGGGGGAGAAGAGCCCAAGGACACACGGACATCGTAGAAGGACGGGACCCAGAGAAGCCCAGCAGTGAGGCCGTGCACCCGGAGAGGAACCCAGGGCAGGGTGCCCCCGGGCTACTTAGCTGAGACACCCCCCGAGACAAGTGTTGGGGTGCTGCGGTGTTCCTGCCCCCCCCACACCTCCAGTGGATAGAGCCGCTCCGCCTTGAAGGAGGCAGCCGGCGGAGTGGAACTCGGGCGGGCAAGGGAGGTAGGACGGAAAGTGGCCAGTGACGCAGGGGGGAGGGTAGCTGGTATCCGCCGTGTCGGCGCAGGGCCTAGTACGTGGGAGGGCGCGACGGCCCAGATTGCAGGCAAGTGCCAAGAACAGAGAAGGCGCCAACGAAGGGGGAGAGGGCCTGCCCGGGGAGTGACAGCAGGCCTTACCAGCAAACCCTGGGCCAACGAGGAACATTTACTGGAAAGAGGAGACACAATCATTGAGGCGCTCCGAGGACAAATATTGACCGCATAATTAAAAGGACCAACAGACATTGACAGGCTGGTGGAGAAACCACACTCTGCAATCTGACACCCAGAGGCCGGGGGTGGCAGAAGGAAGAGGGAAGGACATGCAACAGAGCCAAAAGAAAGAGTAAACCCTGTTGCACCAGCGCGCTGTGATCCGCAGCTCATGGAGGAGTACATGCTGGGAAGAATATATAATATCAGGTGAGGAGACTGGGCAACATTTCGAGGAGGAAGGTGCACAAAGAAACAAGAGGCAAAATAAAGTGTTGGAACACATGCCACAGGCTAAAAGTCTGGAGAATAAGTGGGACGAGACCGTCACCCACCCGCCAAGCACAAGTAGCCAGTGCCACGGGAAGAACTACTAAGGCACACACACATCAAAGCACACGAAGGGGCCGGCCCAGGCTATACACAGGCTCCAGAGAGGGTAAGCGCCCCTTGGTAACGACCGCACAATGCGAAACCAAGGCAGTATAACTGTTACAGCGAGGTTCTCCCCGCAGACAGGGGGGAACACAGCGGACTACGGAAGAGTTGGGAACCTACATCCTGAACGTTCAGAGAAGCGAGCCCTGGGCACCCGAGGGTCGGATAGAGCTGGGGGCGTGAATGGACCTGGTGCCACTAACCACCAGGCAGGATAGAAGCGGGCTCCACGCAGACCTGGGTGGTTGACCTAACGGGAGGAGTGGCAAGGGGGGGAGAAAAAAAATGGCACCCTACGCCTACAAAGAGATAATGCCAAACCGGAAAACAGAGGGGAAATCCAAACAAATCAGCATAGACGCCTTCACTAAGACATCTGGGAACAAGCAACCTGTTCAGTCAAACACGGTGATGGCTGCAAAAAGTGCTATACACCAAGCAGGAAGCACAAATGAAGGACCGATCCTAGAAGCAATCGATGTTTGAAAGCATCCTTTGAAACTAAAATGGACGCACGACCAGATGGCTTGCGAGTTGGTTGTTCCCACCAAACTCAAGGGAGGAAGTTAACCTTGAAGGGCTTCTCTGTCGATGGAGTTTCAGGCAATTCGAACCTGCAGCAGGGCTTCATCGGACATCCAGGAGTTGCAGCAGTCCTCTTCCTTCAGCTCGTCTTCGGTTCTTTCGTTCCAGTGGTCGACTCTGCTTTCAAAGTCCCAGAGACCTGCTTGTAAACAGTTTTCCCCCATTCATTCCAGCCTGGCTGTCACTCACACATCAGGGTGGCTGTCCTTGCTGGACAGTCAGCCGGCCAATCACGCCAGAGTGCATTCAGGTCTCCTAGGAGACTAAGCACAGGGAGTTTCGGGCACCTCCCTCACATCCTGTCCATCCCAGACACTCAGTCGTCAGAGGAGGGCTTCAGCACTGAAGCCCGTCAAAGGCCAACAAACAAAGGGATCAAACCTGGTTTGGCGCGCAGAGACAAACACAAGAAGGACCTTTCCTAAAAGAAATGGGGAAAAAAAAGATGACCGGAGTCTATTTTTACAGATAGGTCTGGGGCGCCATTTTGAAAGACATGGCTGACCCGATTTTTAGCTACCGTTGTTACCTTGCTCTACCCAGGTATGTAAACTTATATCACACACAAATGAGCAAGGACATACAAACCCAACTCGAGAAGAGACACACTACCTCCTGAAGTTCAATCAATTCAAATCTGATTCAAATGGATGCTGCTGAAATTCTCATTTAATATATACGCAGCAGGTGTTATAATACACGTGAAAATTGAACATAGGATATTCAACACAGTACAAAAAACATACATAGTGTAGTACATGGATAACAGTGCCCAAATCAGCAATATATGGGATTAAAAATGATATGCAATTACATTCTCTATGTTTCCTAATAGAGATGACATAAGAAGTGAATGGTGTAATTGCCTGATCAAGTGAACATATATGTACAAAAATGAGGGTTTGAAAGACAACAAAGAACAGGTCAACACAACAGTGTTTCGGCCTTTGATCTAAACTTGAGAAGCTGTAGTTAGGTCAGCCTTCATCAGGACAGATCAATTCTTATGTGTGAAGAATCCTATGTAATCTGTCGGAGTAAGTAGACAGAGAAGGTTGTCAGGATTGTGTCGGGTTAACATGAGTTGAAATGCACTGAATGCCTTAGCAATGATGCTCTCAGGAGAGAGCATGAGGGATTATGGTGTTTACCGTAATCTAGAAGCACGTTGGCAAAAAATCATCTGTGTTGCTATGTAATCAGATAGATGCAGGAAACCAATTCTTCTGCATGGAAGTCATACCTATGGAAAATGACCATTTACCTGTCAGTTACTGGGTTCAGAGCTCTGATAATTAAGGGCTATAAAACATTAGAAATGGACGATTCTTAACAGTCGCTGGCCTGTGTGTAGGATAGGTCCAAAGGGTAAGGCCTTATTTCATCGATAAGCAGACTATGAGTGTCATTCCGGAAGACCACTTCGGACAAGGGCAAGAATTTAATGGACAGTCCGCGGTGTAATCAGCATAGGAGAGATCTATTGTTCAAAGTTATGTAGTTGTAGTTCAAACTACTAAATGGGGCTGTGGATACATGATTACCAGTCTATGCCCTTCATTCCTGGACGTGACAGTGAACGAGAAGGGCCCAAAGTGTCTAAAGTTGTGAATATTTAGTCCGTGGCTATGGCATACCGAGTACACCATTAGCGTGTAGATGCGCATGTAGATCTGAGCCGCTTCAGCATAGCTCTCAACTCACACGCTTTTGGCGGGTGTCACCCGCCTTGTAAACAGCTGACTCACCCGCCAACCCTCCTGCACGCCCATTCATTTCAATGGGCCTCTCACCCGCCAAAAATAAAATCGGGTGTTTTCACCCGCCTTTACAACACAAATGGTTGAGAGGTATGGCTTTAGTGTGGAGGAAAACTAAATCTGTGAGAGATGGCGTGTGCCATCACTGTTAGCGTATAGGACATGTCCCACTTCTTGTATGCATGCAGATCTGTAAGATTAGCATAGATTACCTGGAGCGGTCTGCAAACGTGTCGATCCGCTGGTCTCTGGGAGAGAGACAGTCGGACTCCCGTCCTTCGTGTAGCTGGGCGGCGTGCGGTTGCTATAGCAACCGCTGTATTTATGCCGTCCGCCATTTTGAGAAGTCTACGTGACAATGGGTAGCTGCAACTGACCGGGAGGGTGCTGATAGATGGATCTATCTATATTTGGACCATTTCAAAGAATTTGTAATACTCATGCTTACGTGTCGAAAATTGTAGTAAAGTAAAATGCTACTGTTTACTCCAGTTGCCATGTTAACGCAACGTGCGTTAAGAGCCAGGGTCTCAAAACAAAAGTAAAAAACGTAATTCATTTCGGTGCTCCATATGAGACCTGTAGTGCTGTAATGTTGTATATACTCAAAAATACTATCATGGCGGTGTAAAATGCAACAGTCCTGTCAAAGTCATGCTTTTTGTGGGTCAATGTACAAAACAGTGCATGGCATATTGGATAAAGGAGTTAATCATGTAGCAATAATGGAGAGTGGTGTTCCAGATCACAATGTGACAATATCATCAGATACAAAGGCAGTTGAACACAGTGTTATGCATTCATCGGTTTGGTCACAGCCATACTTATTGTCTGTTAATATGTACAACAATGCAGAGTATATTGTGATGCTTGCAATTCTAGATTATGGTATTTCAAAACATGTTATTTGATCTGAATGCACCAAAGTTACTTCATTGTTCAATGATGTAGATTATGACATTACTTTCTGCAAGTCAATGTTGTTCCAATCGTCAGTGATAAACATACTTTGCACAATAAGATAGCAGATATTGACATTTTAAGCCTAACCTGTGGATACAGACTATGTTCTATAGAGGTCAATGCATGGTAAGCATACATATCAATGGCAATATGCTCAACAGTGTCTGCATAAGTGCGGCAGAACGCCACACCCCAACATTACCAAAGTACAGTTGCCACCACGGCACTCTGTGCATGGTGGATCTGAATGCGTCAGCCCCAGAGTAGCCTACATCTGAGAGTAAATGTGGCACCAGGCTTAAATAAAGTGTTTCCACTCTAAAGTGATATTCAGCCATTCTTTTACAGTGTTGAATCAATGGACCCATTTTTGTTCGAGTTGTGCGAGGGTTCTATCGATGTCGCCACCCCTTTTGGTGGGGGATACTTTTTATAGGATTTTAGGTCCATATTTGTATGGTTTTTCTGAATATAATGATCAACAAGTGGTTTCTCTGGTACCTTGAGTGATGGTCACAGATTCTGGTTTTTATTGCTCTCATCGTTTTACCGACATATAGGAGGCCACATGGACATTCTTTAATATAGATGACCTGTTTCGTGTTACAGTTAGTGTGGTCCTTCAATGTCCAATTAACTTTCTTGTGTTGGAACACTTTCTTGGTTTCTGTGAATTGACAGACTAGAAATTGAGCCTCATTACACGGAATGCGGTAAGGGAATAACGATACCTGTAAGGGAATACCGGTATCGTTAAAATCCCTTGCCGATTATGACCCGGCCAACCGCTATTAGCGGCACCGCTAAGAATGGTGCCACTAATAGTGGCTAGTCCGCAGGCGTGCGACCCCTCATTCCGTAAATAGCGCCATGGCGCTATTAGCACACCATCACAAGCCATGCGGACATGCTAATAGCGGCATGGAATAGCCCCAAAAATCCCATACCGGCATGGCGTAAATACCGCCATCGCAAACCACCCGTTAAGAGAACTGAGCAGTGTTCCCACCTGCCACAGGTGGACACAATCAGCACAGGTGGAGGCAATGGAGACTGTGGCCGCACAAAAGGAGCACACCACACCCCTTCCCACACCCCTTGCCACACCAAGATGGTTCCAATACTAGCAGCATTACATGGGCTGGCGGACATGATAGCATTGCAGCACCAACAACATCAGGTAGCACAGAGGAGATGCAGGAGGAGGAGGGAGAGACAGGGGCAGCAAGCACCACCAGGGCACCTAGTAATTCCACAGAGGCAGCCACCAATCCCCAGGATCAGAGCCAGTCCATTCAACCTAACCCCTGAGCAGATACATACCGTGTACCGTCTGGACCGGGATACCATCACCAGCATCGTGGACATGATACACAACGACATCGTGAGCCTCATAGACATCCGAAGTGCCATCCCCACTCTACTGAAGGTGGTGACTGTGCTCGAAGAGGCACGAAGAGGACTACAATTGTGCACATGCCCGTACCCGTGTCGTGATTGAGCAGACATTTGGCCTTTTGAAGACACAATTCTGGTGCCTAAGCAGGTCGCTTGGGGCTCTCCTTTATGGCCATGAGAAGGTGGCCAAGATCACCATGGCATGTGTCATGCTGCACAATATGCTGGCTATCCCTTGAAGCCGTGGCTCCTCATCCATGTCCGGAACCCGCAGAACAGGCATGAGGAGGACTACAATCGGGCTCATACCCGTACCCATGTTGTGATCGAGCAGACCTTTGGCCTGTTGAAGGCACGGTTCCGCTGCCTCAGCAGGTCTGGTGGCGCACTCCTTTATGGGCCTGAGAAGGTGGGAAAGATCACCATGGTCTGTGCCATCCTGCACAACATGTGCATCCGCAGAAACGTACCACTGCCACCTGACATTGACCAGCATGCACTGGGTGAGGATGATGAGGGAGGGGAAGTAGCACTCTGCCAGGTCGCGATGCACAAGATGCACGTGCTGTGCGCCAATCAGTGATTGGCGATTTCTTCTGAAACACTGTTAGTTGTACACTGGGCACTGGGATCATGTGCATATGGAAACAGGGTATGTGGGGAGTTTGGCACTGTGCACTATGCACAATGAATTGAATTGAATAAACACACGCCAAATAAACAATGTCCAATCATGACATTTTTTGCACACAACGGGTGTATTGAATAGTCTACATCATTGTGAATGAACCCTCCCCCTCACACACACACCTCCCCCTCCCCCTCCCTTCCCCCCAACACCTCCAACACCCTAAACCCCCTCCCCCCAACACCCCATACCACCTCCCCCCAACACCCCCAACACCCCATTCCACCTCCTCCCATACCCCCTCCCCCATTAACATCCCACACATGATGTGCAATAAATGTTTTGGCATTAAACTGCAGTCAGCACATGCAGGGTGGCCCTGCTAGTGGCGGCCTCTCTTGGGTTCCGGGGGCTGCATATCAGTGAGCCGTGTGCTGCGCCTGGTCAACTTCACAGGGCTGGTTTGTGTCGAGCTGGCTGGTGTGCCGGATGATGTTGACGTACCTGCTTGTGCGTCTGTTGGTGCAGGACGCTGGTGGTGTAAGTGATCTGCAATCCTTTCCAGGACCTGGGTCACTGCTGCTAAACCCTCATGTATTAGCTGTGTGTTGTTGTTCATGGCCACAATGAGTGCAGCATTGGTTTCACGGAGTTCGCGGAGGGTCAATTCTCTCTCTGCGACGTACTGCTTGACCATCTCCGTCATCTGCTCCTGGCGGCCCTCCATGTCACAGATGGCTGTGGAGGTGGACGGGGCACTTGCAGGGGGTGCCCAATGCAGGGCTGTCCTCTGAGGGGGACCAAAGATGTGGACTCCCCTGTCCTCCGGACTGGTGTTGATGGGTGCCTTCTGGGGTGCCCTGTGTGGTGTGCTGGGGGGTGGGCTGAGGGCTTGGCGTATGTGCGCCATCCCCATAGAGGTTGGCGTTCCTATCAGAGTGGTCATCACTGTGGCCCTCTCCCTCAGCATCGCTATGGGGAGGGCTGAGGCAGCTGCCTCCCCAATGAAGCTGGTGGCAGCAGACTGTGTCCCGTCCGCCTCTGATTCAACCACAGTGGACAAGTCCTGTGTAGCAGTTTCATCAGCTGGTGTCTGGATTGTTTGGCTGTCCTGTGGCCTGCCCTGTGTTGCTGCTGCTGCACTGTGTGGCAGTCTGGGCATCGATATTGCCCTAGATGTCGATGCCCTGGTGCCATCATCGCTGGGCCTGGATTCCTTGATGGGTGTCGTGGCCTGTGCGGCAGCAACCTGGCCATCACTGTCATCATCCGTGCCTGTTGGGGACCAATAGAGGCAGGACATCAGTGATTGTGGTACGTGCATGATGCTTACATTGCTGTTAGTGCAGTTGTTCCCATTTGATGCATTGCAATCTTGTAGTTGTGGCGGCCAGGGTGCTTGCAATAGGGGGGGCCATATTGGCATACGTCGGGTACTCACATGTTAGCCCTGGTGTCTGCTGTTTGGCCTACCGTTGTATTGCGGTTTGCGTGATGTGTGACACATGCTGTTTTGCTGTGTGTTGGGTGTCTATTGATTATGGAATTGGCATGCAGCATGCATATCAATGTGACAGTGTTTGGCCCACCACTTGGACCTGGATATGTAAATGTGTGTATGATGGGGCATGCATTGCCTTACTTCACTATCACATTACTTGGCCTACATCATGCTTTGGTTATCTGTGGTTTGTGGGGACACTCACCTCCATCTGCCGATGGCGGTACTCCCAACTCCATGTCTCTGAATTCCTCGATTGCCGCCATGTTTATGGTGCTGCTGCATATTTCCTCCCACCTTGTGAGTTTTGTGGGAGAGTGGTCCCCGCCGCCTGTTGCCAGACCCTGCCTGCGGTTGCCCGACATAATGTTTCTGATGCAGAGACGTAGATCGTCCCACCGCTTATTCACATCTTTCACTGTGCGGGTGGTGGTGCCGACCGCAGTGACCTTCCTGGCCACTTCCTCCCAGATCGCATCGTCCAATAAGACTACAGAAAGAGGGTGAGATTATGCTGAAAACCGTCTGTCTCAGAAACTCCTGCAGCTTTTGGTCATTAATTAATAAAACCAATGTATATGGCCAAGAAACTATTATTCAGATGCATTGCTGGGTGGAGCACTTTACTAAGATCTATGGCGTAAAAGAATGCAAACCACTGATTAATATTCCTGAAGGTAATTGGGCCCTGTCCTACACTGTGGAGGAGATTATATTGACAATAACTAAAGCATCAGTCTCCCGTGCTGCAGGGCCAAACGGTCTATCTAATGCCATCTTGAAATCCAACCCAGATACCTGGTGCAGGGTTCTAAAAGCCTTATTCGATAATATCATTGCAACAACTAATATACCTAATTCCTGGAAAAGCTGTATAATACCACCAATATTCAAGCATGGTGACCGCCTAGCGGCGAGCAATTGCAGCCCGATATCTCTTTTGGATGCAGACAGCAAAATATTTGCGGGTCTGGTCCTTAGAGATCTTGAAGAATGGGCTTCAACAAATAAAATTATATCTAAATTTCAGATGGGATTTCGTAAGGGCCTCTCCACCTCACTCAATAATCTTATTTTAACCTGTCTAAACTCGGAGAGTACAGCCAAGGGGGGGAGACCACTCATTGGGGCTTGGGTGGATTTATCCCAGGCCTTTGATACTGTAAATAGGGAACGCCTGTGGTGGAGGCTGAAAAACTGGGGGATTCCCGAACCGCTGTTGGCAATTCTTATCGAATGACATCAAAACTCTACACTAAGAGTCAGACTATCGACTCCGGGTGATCTATCACAGCTGATTGGACTCCAGAGAGGGGTTTGTCAGGTTTGCTTGTTGGCCCCCTTCCTGTTCAATCTTTATATCTCAGATATATTTAATTCCTTCCTGACTCTTCTGTTGGCCAGTCCTAAGATTGGTGAGACCAAGTTTTCGTTTTTAGTCTATGCGGATGACATCATGGTTTTGGATTATTCGCAAATAGGCCTACAAAGGCTAATGAAGGCACTGGGAGACTATGCATTAGTTAACGATCTGAAAATCAACCCAGATAAATCCAAAGTGATGATCTTTAAGCGCCCACTGACGAAAACTAAACCTTTTTCTTGGAAAATCAATGGTATGGATGTACCGGTAGTGGGGGAACTCACTTATCTTGGCTCGAAGATCACCCCATGCTCCACTAAATCAGACCTGATAAGCATATTAGACCTGAAAGCAGCACAATTGGGATCTCACATCATAAAGATACATCTAAAATACTGTAAATTTACACGTACACCCTTGATAAAGTACTATGTGGGTAAGATTATACCAATGCTGCTTTTTGGTCTTGAGTCCCATATTCAAGGTTTCCTTATTTACTGGGAACGTGTTGAGGCGAATATATTGAAAAGAGTTCTCAGCCTTCCAAACTCTGTTCTAATGGCCTTGGTTTGATATGAGTTGGGTATCCTGTCCCTTTTATTCTCCATGGAATTAAGATGAGTCTCATTGTTTATACTGATAAAGGATCCCCAACGTGACACTCTCTATGGGGATGTTCACTGCCAAATGAGGGGGATAATACCTTTTTGGAAATGCTGAAAATAAAATGTCTCGATATCATCACTGCAGCAGACTCGGATGTCAATACCCTGATTTCCAACCCCTTAAGATCGAAGGAATTTATTAAGAGAAGGGACTGGTCTAGGACTATTGAGCGGGTACGGGCAGGTAAATTATCTACTAACTTCTCCCTATATGATAGACCTAGAGCTACCCCTCCTACCTACCTGAGACAGTTTCCGGACCCCAAGGCTAGGATGAACTTTCTTCGATTTAAATTAAATATCTTACCAACTTTGGAAATACTGCACATTCGTGACAAGCATGTATATCCATCTGGCATCTGCCAAGAATGTGATGGTAATGTCAAACAGACTATAAAACACTTAATTATATCCTGCTCGGGAACAAGGGAACTGATTCAGGGGAGATTACAGAGATTTTTTGACAGAGGGAGATGGCCCGACCCTAATGATTTTTGGGAAAGATTAATTGCTGGCAATGAAGTTTTTCTGTCAATGGAAGTAGTGAAATTACTTAAAGTTTTAAAACTGGTTGATTATGTGATTGTATAATTTTCTAATAATTAAATGTTTTATTCTTTTTTTATATATACTGTGTAAAAAGTCGACAATCTGTTTGGCTAATATGCACAATAAAAAAACCACAACAAAAAACACAAGTACTGTGTTTGGAGGATTGCGATGGATTGTGTTTTTAAAGATGGCCGCCGGGGCATTTCCCATTCCGGCGCGATGACGTTACTTCCGGGTCCGGTATTACGGGCCCGGTATTACCATGATGGTATTACCAGGTCCATTATTTAGGGGGTGCTAATGGGCGGAGGCAGTATCAGCGGGTTTCGTGTTGCCGCATACCGGGGGTTGAGGGGTCTTTAACAGCATGGCGGTGCAGCCATTACCGGCATGGAGGTACGCGCTTGCCGTGCACGCGCTCTCATAATCACCCGCTATTTGCGGTGTCGAGGAAACGAGGACGCGTTAGTACCGCCATGCCGGTAATTACTGTTTTTTAACGCATATCTCGTAATGAGCCCCATTGTCTTTGTATGGATTTAATGGTGCTGTGATGTATTCTGTTTCATATTGCGCCATATAAAGATTGGCTATATCTGGGGCAGAGGTAGTGTCATGATGCCTACCCCCGAGCATCCGGATCAAGCCCATCAGCCCCGGGAGCAGGCATCCAGATATTTCATAAAACCCCAGCAGCCCCGGCTGGGGGCTGTCTGGGTTCAGTCCTGGCACCTTAGGCGCCAGGCTCATAATAGAAATCAGTCCTGGCGCCATAGGCGCCAGGCTCATAGTCTTTACTTACCTCATGCAGACCATGCTGCAAATGAATCCAAGCCAACGTGAGGCCTGGATGGGACTATTTTACTACAGGGACTATTTTTTACTCGGGTGTGGTTCTAGCGACTTCTTACTTGGAACTACTTTGGAGGCTCTTTAAAACACACCCGAACAGCAGCACAAGCTTCGCGTTATTCTGCATCCAGCAGCGTAACGCACGGTGACGTGCCTGCAGTCAGCATCCAGTCTTCAGCCACGCCCGTCTCGAATCCAGAGCTCCTAGCAATAGAAGAAAGAAGAAGGAAAGGTTAGAAAACAGATATTATTTCAATCCTTACCTGAATTCCGGATCCATCACGTCTTCGAACTTGAAAAGGACATTATTCTACACACGTCGCATCGCCAGCTGCAGCGCCGCGCCATACTCACCAGTCCTCACAGCATTTTTCGATCCGGCGCAGCCTCCATCATTTTCTCCGCCGAATTCCACCATCTAGGGGACAAAAGAAACATAAGGTGAGCCGAAAAAGCCAACAAATACAACCTCTCCACCTCTCTTACCTGATTAACAACCGGAGGCATTATTCTGTAACAAACCGCAACCTCTTACGGCGCACCTGTAAGGAAAGAGAAACCAGCAATTTAAACACACGCATCTTTTGCCGGACAGTGTTGGGTAATACAGACTCTTACCTGAACACCATCAGCTGCCACAAGACAATCTTCCCTTGGACCCAGCTGCAACACAAGAAAGGAATGTACAAGAGTGAACATCGGACATATTGAACTCTTTGAACTTTATACTTACGGGTTCTCGGCTGGAACCTCGGAGTCAATATTCATCCGGAACTCTTCCAACGCCTTCAAACTAGTGAAGTAACTGGTATCTACACGCCCCTGCATTCCACGCAGGATGGAGAGCTCATCATTTACAAACATAAGGTGAGTTTACTGAAAGTGAATCAGTGGTGATTAGTGGGGAGAACAGTGGGGTGCCATTACTAGAATCCACGGGTGCCTAAATCCCTTTCTCCACTTGCAGGAGAATACTTCTACGGATCAAGCAGACGAGGTTAGGCGGTCCAGTCCAGTCTGTCATCTCTGCACTACGCTTCACGTTGGAGGAGGTCGCAGCTGTCCGGGTCCGATCGACGTCCCTGTGGGAGCCAGATGAGCGTAACAGGTAGCCCCCATACTGACTCCTTTTACTTGTTTGTAGAGTTGGTTGCGAATCCCAAATATTGCTGATTTGGGCACTGTTATCCATGTACTACACTATGTATGTTTTTTTGTACTGTGTTCAATATCCTATGTTCAATTTTCACGTGTATTATAACACCTGCTTTGTATATATATTAAATAAGAATTTCAGTAGCATCCATTCGATTCTTCACATAGGATTCTTCACACATAAGAATTGATCTGTCCTGATGAAGGCCGACCTAACTACAGCTTCTCAAGTTTAGCTCAAAAGTCGAAACACTGTTGTGTTGACCTGTTCTTTGTTGTCTTTCAAACCCTCATTTTTGTACATATATGTTCACTCGATCAGGCAATTACACCATTCACTTCTCATGTCATCCCTATTAGGAAACATAGAGAATCTAATTGCATATAATTTTTAATCCCAAATATTGCTGATTTGGGCACTATTATCCATGTACTACACTATGTATGTTTTTTGTACTGTGTTGAATATCCTATGTTCAATTTTCACGTGTATTATAAAACCTGCTGCATATATATTAAATAAGAATTTCAGCAGCATCCATTCGAATCAGATTTGAATTGATTGAACTTCAGGAGGTAGTGTGTCTCTTCTCGAGTTGGGTTTGTATGTCCTTGCTCATTTGTGTGTGATTCTGTGATCAGGCCATTCTTAATGTTGGTCTGTAAGTACTCTCGGAGAACCTCCTTCTCCTTGGCAGAGAGGATGTACATTCCCCCGAATGGTAAGAGCTGGTCAGGAATCAGTTCTATGACACATTCATCCCGTCGATGAGGAGGTAGTTCTGTGTATTCTGCAGTGGAGCAGACCCTCTGGAACTGATGGTAAGGCTCTGGTAAGCCGGCAATCTTGTTAAGAGTGGTTACTGTAGATGGGACCAGATGAGGGTTGATAACAGGACTGGGAGTCTTTAAAGGAACCCCAATGCAGTGTTGCAGACAGAATTCAGACCCCAAAAAGAAAGATCCCGCCGTCCAATTGATAAACGGGTTATGCCGTCTTAACCACAGTAAACCCAGTATGACTGGATGGTGTGCAGCCCTGATGATGTCGAGAGTTAGGGTTTCAGTGTGTGAGGAAATCATCATTACCAAAGGGCCGGTCTGGTCCTTAATGGGACCAGATATCAGGAGACTTCCGTCTACACTCTCTCGGAATTGACATTAGTTTTGTGGACCGGGGAATACCATGTCTGGTGGCCCATTGATCATCAATAAAATTCCCTGCTGCTCCACTTTCCACCAGTGCCGGGATATCTTTAAGAACACGATCCCCAATGGACAATGATACATGTAATACCAACATACTAGTGTTCGAAAGATTAGAGCACTGATACGAATGAGACATTGGTGAGGAAACCGTGATTAGTGGGTGATCCTGAACCGTAGTTCCCCTTACGGTTATGCGCTGTCGTTTCCCTGTCTATGAGGAGGGGCTATGGGACATTCTCTTACGGTGTGGGTGTTGGCCCCACAATACATACAAAGACCTAGGGTCCTACTCCTAGTGTGCTCTTCAGGTGTTAAAGGACCCCTAGTTGCGACCCTGTAACCGTTTGTTTTGGTGATAAAAGTGATACATGGAAACAATGTCAATTTCTCAACAGAATTCACTTCATTAATTTAGAATTCTTTTCTCTCTTCCAGCAATAAAGGATACTTGCAGCTGAAGAGACCCTCGGCTCTTACGCAAGACCTTCTGCAGCTTAAGGTAAGTGATCGGTGGTGTCTTGTGTTCGCTCTTTTAACTCTGTTATCTCTTTTCTTTCTTCAAGCTATAGAAAGTTCATCTACTCTTATATATTCCTCTTTCTTTGCAACTTCCTTTCAGATATCTTAATTACTGTCTCTTTAAGAAATTGTCTTCTGCCTCTTGGTTCTTCAAACATCAGTGTTGCGCTATACATAAAAAGTCACATGCCACTGTTCCTTTAAGAACACCCTTTTCCATGTCCTCATACTAAATGATGTACGTTTCCTCTCACAGTCTCCGCACGTACTTCTCCTCTTATGTGATTTCCAAACTCAGCCCATTGAGGCCGCTGTGTGTGCGGATACGGCCTGTTACAGAACACTCGCACGCGCACTTCACAGTGTTTATCCCTTGGCTGTACAAGCCACTTGCGGCAGTCTCTGTTTTATTAATATGTGAACAGAGGCCGTGTCGCTCCGGACTAGATGCTTTCTTTCTGGGCGTGTCACACACACGATTGGTTCAAACGTAACCAGCCAGCCCTCTTCTCTGGTCGCGGGTATTACTTCCCTGTGGGGCGTTACTCACTCGCGATCGTCTGCCTACCTCGACGGAGCGGGTGAGTCACACCCCCTCCAACTCAAGTCCGTCTTCTCCGGCGTCGTGCTTAAGCCAGCGCCCCTCTGCTTCAACTCCGCCTTCTCCGGCGTTACGATAAGTCTACAACCCGTTCAAAATGGCGCTGGCTTCGCCTGATCCCCAGTCGAGCGTCGTGGAACAATAAAGAGCACTAGCGAACTCGCAAACAGTTCTTTAACTCATAACAGCTTTCAGTGCGCAACAACTTCTAACCGCACTTCTTCTGAGCTCGTCCGTCTTCAGCTAATACGCCCATTCATAACAGACATTCTCTGAATCCCCCTCCTCCGCTGTCACCTAGCAACGAATACACACAGAAGCCCATTTTAAGGAAAAGAACCTAAGAAACTCCTTCCTGTTTCCTAAGCATAAACCTTCCCCATAAGCTAACATTAAGGCATTCATTCCTGACATTTATGTCCCTTTATGCTTAGTTCAGCCTTTTGGAATTACGACTTCATCACAGGCCCCTAATTGCATTGGCTCTTCAGTGGAACAAGTGGTGCCACAGCTACTTGCCTGTTGCCTTGGTGGTTCTGACTGGGGTCTGGATATCCTGCCTTTTCTTCTCTCCATCATCCGCTCTTTCATGCGATAATCACGATCACAATGAGCTCTGTCAGGGAATGAGGACGTGGCACCTGAGATACTTCGTCCTTCAATTCCTCAGACACACCTCTCCTGAAAATGGTGGTTAATGCGTCATCAGCCCACGTGGTTTCACTGTCCATTTGCTTAAATCTGGTTATATAGGTGAGGATATCTTGGTTCCCTTGTCTGATATCCAATAGATGCTCCTGCCTCCCAAACATACTTCGGATGCTGTTACAAAATGCTGCGTGTGAGTCTAGTATGAGGTTATTGGTGGTTACAAGCAGTGTTGCCCATGCCAGGGCTGGTCCTACCATCTGTGAGATCATGTAGCCAACCCGGTCCTTGTCGGTAAAAAAATAGGCACCCTTAAATGCGAACTGAATAGTACAGGATTCTAAAAATTCCTTAACCTTAGGGGGGTTTCTGTCGAATTGACCCCCTGGCAATGGCCCCGGAGGAAGCTCCGAGCAGTGGGGTGAATGCCCCATCTGCCGTAGGGCAGCATTCTCTTGTTTTAAATGCTGAACTTCTGTAGTCAATGACTGCATGACTGCAATTAACTGTTGGATCTGCTGATCCATATCAGTGGATATTCGTATCCGACAGTGGTTGGTTCTGTAGGCGTTGCTATCTGTTATGCCTGGGGTAATAACCAATCAATATATGAACAACATATCCAACTGTCAATTTACGAAAGCCTACCTGAATCCGCAGACTGGACAGGAGCTGTGAGAATCCACCTGGTGACCCCTCTGTGATGCAGTCTAAGGCAAGCCACGGACTAAATATTCACAACTTTAGACACTTTGGGCCCTTCTCGTTCACTGTCACGTCCAGGAATGAAGGGCATAGACTGGTAATCATGTATCCACTCCCCCCATCTCCATGCCTCTGCCACAATTTTTGCTGCTTTCCTCCATTTTATTCTGCTCCTGCCCCCAATCTCCAGACCTCTGCCACCATTTTTGCTGCTTTCTTCAATTTTTTCTGCCCCCCCCATCTCCAGGCCTCTGCCCCAGTTGTCGCTGCTTTCTTCTGTTTTCTCTGCTCCCTCTCCCCCTCCTCATTTCGTCTCCCCCCCCCTCCATCTCCAGGCCTCGGCCACCATTTTTGTTGCTTTCTTCTTTTTTTCTGCTTTTTCTCCCCACCCCTCCCCCATCTCCAGGCTGCAGCCACCATTTTCGCTGCTTTCTTCAATTTGTTCTGCACCCCCCCCCCATCTCCAGGCTCCTGCCACCATTTTCACTGCTTTCTTCTGTTTTTTCAGCTCCCCCACCGCCATCTCCAGGCCTCTGGCACCCTTTTCACTGCTTTTTTCCGTTTTTTCTGCTTTTCTCCCCCTTGCCCCTATCTCCAGGCCTCTGGCACCCTTTTCACTGCTTTTTTCCGTTTTTTCTGCTTTTCTCCCCCTTCCCCTATCTCCAGGCCTCTGCAACCATATATCTATGCATATATCTCATATTTAGCCTGGTTTACCTTAAAAACCATCAGTTCAAGTATTACTGCATCTACCGTGAATATCAGCTTGCGTCACCGAGAAAGAACTGTGAATATTAGCTTTTATCACATCTAGACAGAACTGTGAAGATTGGCTTGCGTCACATCAAGACAGAATTGTGAAGATTAGCTTGCGTCACATCTAGACAGAATTGTGAAGATTACCTTGTGTCAAATCAAGACAGATTTGTGAAGATGAGCTCACATCTAGACAGAACTGTGAAGATTAGCTTGCATCACATCTAGACAGAATTGTGAAGATTAGCTTGCGTCACATCGAGACATTTTTTAAGATTAGCTTCCGTCACAGCTAGACAGAACTGAGAAGATTAGCTTGCGTAACATTTAGACAGAACTGTGAAGATTAGATTGTGTCACATCGAGACACATTTGTGAAGATTAGCTTGCGTCACATCGAGACACATTTGTGAAGATTAGCTTGCATCACATCTAGACAGAACTGTGAAGATTAGCTTGCATCACATCTAGACAGAACTGTGAAGATTAACAGATTTGTGAAGATTAGCATGCGTCACACTTAAGACTATGGCACCAGTCCACTAACCAATGAGTCTGCTAGTGATTCACCGTTCATACCAATACCGACAGCTGTATTCACATCTGTCCACCATATCCTGGTGTCACAGTCTGTTTCAAACAGTGTTACTGACTGGGAGCTCTTGGTTCCACCATGCCCCAAAGTAACATCACGTGGGACTGATTCGGATCGTTAATGTACTTTACTGCTTTGATTTGTGGAAACTTACCCAGTACATCCAATACCCTCTCATTAGTAACATAAATATCAGTACGCAAACACAGTGGTATGCTAGTGTTTTTTCAGCACACACTGTACGTATTCAACATGAGGAGGCAGCGCCTCATACCCTTCTACTTCAGCCAGCAGCTCATCACAGCTTCGTGCCCGCGCCGCAACAAGGTGGAATACTTCCACTCAAGACGTGCAGAAGTCTTTCCCACGCTATATAGCTTTAATGAGCCCCCCAACCCCCCGTCTCCCTTTACATCTGGGGGCAGTGCATTCATAAACACGGTCGCTCCGTTCGGCCACAGCCTACGCTGATACGTCGCCATGACAACCGTGAGATGCACTCCATGGCAGCACTAATCTCCCGCACATGCGTCTAGGTCCTGACATCCACACAGCTCCTTTTCAGATGCTGCACGAACCGCACAGTAGCAGCAGCCGCCATGTAGGAGAGCTGATAACACGCCTCCCACATTACCTACAGGTAAGCGCGGCCCTACATCTATGCCCCCCCCATTGTACCTGTCACCACCCTGGCACCCAGGACTGGGAGCTCTGCCACTAACTCTGTGAAAGTCACCATATGGCCCATCACAATTGCTTTCCTCTGCCCTTTTCCCGTATGCAGTTCCACGATCTGACACCATTTTGCAGTCAGCACTTCCCACTGAGCGCAGCGTGGCGGCTGACACAGGGCCCATTCAGAACCTAACCACCAGGCATTTGCATCCTGTTGCCCATCTAGCCCAGATCTTCAATGCGAGCCCACACAGCAGATCAGGTATGCCTCTCGCGCCGAGTTCGGCACTATACATTCTCTGATGTTTCATCGTACACTTTTGGGTTTGCTACATCACAGCCTACTTACGGGTCCCCACCTGTTTTTCTATTCTCTTCAAGCCCAGTGTGTCAACATTAGCCACGTCTTATAGCAACTCGATGCCGGGTCCCAAGCCTCTCTACCTCTGCAAGACGCACCCTACCTCTCTCTGTCCAGGTCAGTGACTGGCCTTCACAAGCCACCAGATAGTGTATGTTTTCTACACTTTCTAGCCCTCGGGTTTTTAAACTTGTTTTTATTACATGCCAGTATTGTAGCCACCTGGCACAACACCAAGGTGAACACAACACTAATAGAGCCCTCACTTTATTTCTCCATTCAGGGAGACCCTGTCCAGGCCCATGAAGAAGGCTTTTTTTGCTGAAACGTCACGGGACACTTCAACGCAGGGGCATGCCATCCCGGTCCCACACCATCACCTGATCTACATCTAGACGTAGACCAAAGACTAGGTTACTCCCAAGACCTAGTACACCTCGGAAGTAACAAGAAGGATGTACTAGTTAAGACTAATTTGAGCCCGCTTTTTATACTTCACCCAGTATTGTTATGAGATCATGTGGGGATTGTTCTCTACAAAAAACAATGAAAGCATTTGAATGTAATGTACATAGAGGTCAACCCCGTAAGCATTTACTGCCGATGTATTTTCTTGCTTTTTTGTATGTGCATTGTCATGTGAATGTTCATCTATGAGTAGTTTGAATTGGTTTGCGTTCTGCTCCTTTTCCATTCCTTGCTTTGCTAATATGTCGGCCAAATAATAGGCAGACGTTGCCAAAAAACTTTTTTAAAAAATATTATGCAGCATCAAACACGCACTTACTTGACTTTGGCTTAATAAATAAGCTAAACATTCACTCTACATGTGTTCTTTGCTCCCTTTTCAATTGAGCCAAAATACACAGCTCCATTGATACTAAGCATGTCAAATGTCAAAATCTTTGCAGAAAATGTTTATGCAAAGTATTACAATTCTTTGTGGTAGGACGCCCCCCTCCTGTTCCAATAATATGAAATAAACAATGTCATAAGTACTTCACTCACTAAACATACAAACCCAGGACACAGTCTGAGGAGTCCAGTGTGCACCCAACTTTCAAGCGCACATTGAAGCGTCCATTGTATGGTGACACCCAGGCCTTTTCTCCTACTATGTAGGAATCTCAGTTCTAGGTGTGCTTCTCACAATTGACTGCCATTTTGTGAAACCTAGGCCTTTATCCCACTATCTAGGAATCTCAGTTCTAAGTGTGTTTCTCTCAATTGACTGCCATTTTGTGAAACTGAGGCATTTTCTCCCACTATCTAGGAATCTCAAATCCAAGTGTGTTCCCCCATTGCCTGGCATCTGCGATTCCTAGAACCCCCTTCACCCAGGAACACCCATCAACCACTGAAAGCAAGTAACGACAGCCAGGTCACTGCCCAAGTTAACTAGGAACCTGTCACCCTCCTCCCAACTGCGCTGTCCTTTTCCAATTCATAGTACCCCACCAGAGCCCTGCTTAGACAGGCCATCCAGAGATAGAGGAACACCAGAACCTAACCCACTAATTGGACAACCACCCATGTAGGGCATCCAGCTATCGCATCGCAAGAGGATAAGAGCCTCTAATCCAAACATCGCCATCCAAGGGCGGGGAACACGCCTGCATCAGCCAGGTAGACAGAGCACTAGGAATACTGCCACTCCTCCACATGCCTGCCAACTAGGCGGACAAACTACAATACCAAACACACAGGATAATCAAAGATGTTTGAGCACAGAAACGCAACGACAAAGAGGTAAGGAAAACCTGCTAACCCAACTCTAAAACCTCAACCTTCTTCTGCATACTCCTCCCATACAGAAACTCATACAACCACCTCTCTGCACAGCAATCCGCACGAGGGGTCAAGTCCTAAATATAAACGTGGGGGGACTCATCAACAAACGCAATGGGATGCGACATCGCCAGAAATTAGCTTATCAATCTGAAAAACGCACATTTCATTGAATTGGCTTTGCCTAACCACCCAAATTGCACAGGACGAATGGCATTTGCCTTTCATAAAATCAACACACACACAAAACCAAGAGAGGATATTTTCTTCTAATGGTGTTTTTGAAAACGTTAAAAGGTGTGCATGTTTTGAACTCCAAGAACCAATTCAAAAGTTTTCCCTCGAACTTGCAGTACTGAAATGGGACATTTCACATTTAGTTATTTGCTATTTTTCATCAGGTTATATAGTGCAGTGGTGAATTGTCCGGCCTGCAAACCTGATGACTGTGGTTCAATCCTGTAGTTGGCTTTAATTCAAGGAGGACATTCTATGTTTCTAATTTTAGCTGGGGGGGGGCTGAGTCCACCCTCTGAAAAAAGTGGGTGGACTCCGTCTACCCGCGTGTACCCTCGACTTGAGCCCTGATCCGCATGTACTTCACCACACTGCAACAACAGACTAACAACACATAATCCGGCACAATAGCACATGGAAAATCGCACTGACTCGAAAACAGCACTTCAGCTCAGCGAACAGTGCAAACCTAACTGAAGCTGCCAACAGGACATCACAACTCTCACTTTCCTATTCATAATACACCCTACTAACCCCCCATCAAACCCTTTTTTCACACCCTCCTTTTCAGATCCAGCAGAACACCTGGGTACCACTCCAGTGGGGACAGTGCTGGTACAAATACCTTTAACATTAATATACCCTGGAACTACATCAGAGGCTCTGCAGCTGGTCTGTGCGTGAGACTTCCTTTATTTATAACACATTCTGTTTTGACAATGGAATGATGCACACAAAAACGCCCTTTGGCACAATTTCATCTACTTGAATTCGAGAGAAAATTATTCCTGAAGAGCTCATGTGGCCAATGTTCATGTGCACATCCGCCTGTAACTGCACCTCCACCTCAAGGTAGTACCCGCACCACCTCCCTTCCCTCAAAACTCGAGCTAACATTGTCTTCCCCATTTTACAAAAGGCACTATGTATGCCTGGTTGCAAAGAGCACATACGCAAGAGTGCACAAGTAGCCACATTTCCCAATGTTTTTAAAATCATCTTTTTGGTAGGTAACTGAAACAAATGTATTATCTTGAATATTTGTTAAATATTTTACATACCCACTCTGTCTCGAATATAATAACAAACACGTTTTAGGCCATTATGTCATAATTATTGTAGGGCGCGTTTACATTAATCATATATAGTATCTGCAGTCTCATATATCCAAGGACCGATATGACCATTCCAAGATGGCGGTCGCTGTGGAACGCGATAGCCGGGCCTCTGAAGACCTCGTTTATGTCGCCGGCTCGGGGCAGTGACTTCACAGAGCATGGGACAGGCACTAGAGTCGACACTACCCTGTAAGTAGGTGAGTGTGAAAGCATGGGCGCACGTTTTCAGGCAGGGGTGCCCGGCACGGTCCAGGCGCAGGGTAGGGAGAATGTACTGGAACTGCACAGACCTGCTGCCATCTCGTCTTAGGCGTGTTTCCGGTTTCTGCAGTCCTCCTTTGCAGGATATAGAGCCTGCTTGGACTTATAGGCATTTAGTGACCAGTGTCCGTGCAGTGTGTTTTGGAGGCGTTTTTTATTTAACGAAATGCATTGAATATTCAAGCCTTTGCATTTTTTGAGCTCTTGGGTGTATGATTCAGGAGGGGTTGCAAAACATTCTTGAAGTTGTAGCTCTCCTTTGTAGAATAAGCGTGTGATGTATTCTGTTTTTTTAGTTGATTATTAAATGTAGTATTGGAAGAGTAATATCCCGAGGTTTAAAGATCCCATTCAATATCTTGAGTGCGGATTTCAATTCTATTAAATGCACAGGGTCGAGTATTTGGCATTAATCTTCTCTATTCATTCAGCAGCAAAGAAGAAAACAAAGACTTCAAAGAAATGTTTTAAGCAAAAGTGAAACCGATTTAATGTATGAAATGGAGCTCGTTTGTGAGCTGCAAACCTCCCTAACGTCTGGAATTGTCCGGGAGCCTCACGGTTTACATGCTCTTCTCTTGAGTTTCTGGGGAAGCGCACAAACAACCGTTTTTTAGGGGCTGCAATACAATGCTGCTGCCGTCTTCCCTCAGCAGAGCTCACAGGATTCCTGTAAGAGACACACAAAGCTACCCAAGTCAAAAAGGAAGATCTTCCTGGAATCATTCTTGAGTCATCAGGTGACTCCATCCTAGAGTCATCCATGGCTAGTTCAGGGAGATCATCCGAAACCATCCTGAAGTATGTGTATAGGCTGAAATATTCAAATGAGACGACTCTAGAGTTATCACAGAAACTACTCCAAGAGGAGTTCTGATTACTTTGTGATTATCTTGTATTACTCCAGGATGACCTCATGACAACTTCAGGATGGGTTTGAAATTGTGAACGATTTTTGCAGACAATTTCAGGAGGATGTTGCTTTCAAACGATTTAGGAAAAGGGTTTTGATTCCTTGTGTGTAAAATGGGTGGTATTACTATAGGGTTAGACCTATGAATAGTGTACTGGAAAACATGGAATTTGCAGACGTTACTTGCCTTCTTTGCTAGAGCACTCAAATGTCATTAACTAAGGTTTGCCGATTTAGTATGACATGCATTACGTACCGTAAAAGCATTTCTGCTGATTGTATCTGCTTAGATTCACATGCTGTGCATATGGTCCGACATCCAGTAGTAACCGCAGAGTATTGCATCTTGTCTTTCGGGGACCGAAAGGGGACGTCGGCATAGAAGGGTCTGAAACACTATCCCTATCGTGACGTGTGTAGTACCCAAAATCCCTCACGCGCCGAGGTCCCTCCGATTGTATCTTTTCTGCCATGAGGGAGACCAAGGCTATAGTGAGTGAGTACATGAAGAGAGAAAGTAGTAAGAAGTCTATGTTCCTTCCACCCCGAGCAGGGAGGGTGCATGTGAATCCAAGCAGATACAATCATCAGAAATGCTTTTACAGTAAATCATGCATGTCTTCTTATGCTTGTTAATCTGCTTAGAATCACAAGCTGGGTTGTGAGAAGGAACAGTAGAAAAAAGATGTCTTAGTACTGCTTGTCCCACCTGAGAATCAGACCTAGAATGAGTGTCTAGGCAATAGTGTTTTGTAAAGGTGTGTACAGAACTCCATGTTGCCGCTTTGCAAATGGACTCTAGGGGAACATTTGCAATGAATGCTATGGATGCCCCAGTGCCTCGAGTAGAGTGTGCTCTAGGCTTGAAGGGCAGTTCTCTCTTTGCAAGAGTGTAACATAGTGTGATGCATTTGACAATCCACCTTGATATTGCTGATTTAGAGACAGGGTCCCCTTCTCTACCAGCTGCCATTGAAACAAAGAATTGTTTAGTTTTCCTCAGTGGTTTAGTTCTATCCATGTAGAACATGACTGGCCTGCGCACATCTAGTGTGCGAAGGCTTCTTTCGGCCATGTTAGTAGGTCTCTGGAAGAACGTGGGTAGTTTGATTGACTGGTTCAAATGGAACTTTGAAATAAATTTCGGCGCAAATCTGGGATGTGTGCGCAGAACTACCTTATCTTTGTGGACTGTAACAAAGGGGTCCAAAACCGAGAGGGCCTGTAGTTCGCTAACTCTTCTGATAGAAGTGATAGCTACTAGAAAGGCTGTATTGTAAGTCAGGTCTTTCAGACTAGCTTTATGCATAGGCTCGAAAGGGGGTCCCATGAGCCTAGTTAAAACCACATTTAGATCCCACCCAGGGGCTGGGTGAGTGATGGGGGGATAAATACTTTTAACCCCTTCCATAAAGGCTTTAATCAGAGGTATTTTCCACCACACCTTCTGCTGTGGCGTGGTGTAGGCGGACAACGCCGCTAGGTGAACCTTTAAGGAATTGAAGACTAACCCAGAGTCCAACAGATGTGTTAGATATAACACAATGTGTGAAGGCGAGCAATCAGTGGGATTGACGCCTTTGGAACTGCACCAGATGACAAAACGTTTCCATTTGCTGGCATAGTAATAACGTGCGTTAGGCTTTCTTGCTTCCCTCAGTATGTCCATGCATCTTTGAGGGAGTTGCAGATGTCCAAACTCTATGACCTCAGGAGCCAGGCTGCTAAGGTCAGAGTTTGTGGGCATGGGTGCAGAGTCTCCCCCCTGTCCTGAGACATGTTGTATGGGCAGGGAAGCTCGTCTGGTGGGGAGAGGGACATTTCCATCAGGTGCGCGAACCAAGGTTGGCGGGCCCACATGGGAACCACCAGAATCATGGTGACTGATTCCTGGTGCATCTTGTGTACTATCTTGTTCAGAAGGGGAGTCGGGGGGGAAAAGTGTAGACAAATTTCCCCAACCAAGTTATCCAGAGACCGTTCCCCTTGGATCGGTTCTGAGGGTACCTGGAGGCGTAATCTTGGCATTGGGCGTTCTCCTGAGTAGCGAACAGGTTGATCTCTGGAAACCCCCATTCTGCAAAGACGTTGGATACAATGTCTTCGTGCAGTCGTCATTCGTACTCTTCTGGCAGAGGAAAATCTCTGCCGAGTACGTCTGCCAGAAGATTGAGTTCCCCTGGAACATGTTGGGATATCAGGAACATCTTGTGTTTGAGAGCCCATATCCAGATGTTTTGGGACAGCTTGGATAGCCCTGGAGAGTGAGTGCCCCCTGTTTGTTCAGGTAATACATTGCTGTGCTGTCGGTTAGGACCAGCAGTGCCTTCCCTTGCAGTTGTTCCTGAAAGGCTTTCAATGCTTTGAACACTGCTAGTAGCATAGGTTTATATGGTTGGACGCTACCTGAGGGGACCACACTCCGTGCGCTGTCTGTTGAAGCAGGTGAGCCCCCCACCCGTGAGAGATGTGTCTGTCGTGAGAGTGGCTTCCACTGCAGGGGTGGTGAAGGTTTTCCCCTTCAAGAGGTTCTCCCTCGACCACCACTCCAGAGAGAGAACGAGGGCTGGCGAGACAACTAACAGATCTTACCATTGTCCGCTGGCCTGACACCACTGGCTGTTGAGCCACTCTTGCATGGGACGCATGCGCAGCCGCGTGTGGGGAACCAAGTATATGCATGACGCCATCATCCCTAGCAAACGCATAGCTTTGCGTACTGTCACCTCTCGACTGGCTACATACTGAGGAACCTGAGAGAGCATGTTCTGAACTCTCTCGCTGGAAGGGAAGACTAGACCGTCTTCCGTACGAATTAGAGCCCCAAGGAACTGTTTTACTTGGCTGGGGACTAAGCTGGATTTCTTTTCGTTGATAGAAAATCCCAGGCTGAACAGTAGGTCTACTGTTTTTTGGGTGTTCGAAAAAAACAAACGTCAAACGAGTCCCCCGTGATGAGCCAATCGTCGAGGTAAGGGTAAACTGGAACTGAAAGTCTGCGCAGGTGTGCCGCTGCCACTGCCAGGACCTTGGTAAACACCCTTGGCACCGAGGCTATGCCTAAGGTGAGTACCTTGAACTGGTAGTGTTTGTCCTGAATCACGAACCTTAGGAATTTTCTGTGCGCTGGCAGCATTGAAATATGAAAGTATGCATCTTTCATATCCAATGTTGTCATGAAGTCCCCCTGTTTTAGCAATGGGATCACCTCTTGCAGTGTTACCAAGCAAAACTTCTGGGGCTTTATGAACTTGTTAGCTGGGTGCAGGTCTAGAACAGGACGCATGGTGAGATCCTTTTTGGGCAGAAGGAAGTACACTGAATAGATACCCTTGTTTACCTGAAGAATCGGGATGGCTTCTATGGCGTCCTTTCCCAGCAGCGCTTCCACCTCTTGGATCAGGATCTGCAGATGTTCTGGTGAAAGGCGTCGATGTTTCGGCGGTCTGAACTGTGGAGGTCAGGCGAATTCCACGAAGTAACTGTGGGCGACCATCTTTAAAACCCACTGGTCTGAAGTTATCCCCTGGACTTGGTGGTCATTTCTGACCCGAAGTTGAGGCTCCTCTGGAATTGGAGCCTCTGACTCTATACTTTCCGCGCTTCTGACCCTTCTGGGGTTAGTAAGTGGGGCTTGCAGCAGGTTGATTTGAGTTGAAGTTGCCCGTGCCGAAATTGTTTTGAGCGGCGCAGGCTTGTCCTCGAAAGGACCGCTGGGAATTACTACCCCTCTGTGAAGAGGGTTTCTGGGAAATTTGGTGCAGCGACTTAATAGTCTCATGCTCCTTCTTGGCTGTCTCCAACACATCGTCTACCGCCTTCCCAAAGAGGTTGGCCTTTTCGATGGGTTTGTTGATAATGGATGCCTGGGTGTCAGGCCTGAAGCCCGACGTGCGCAGCCACGCGTGCCTTTTTAGGAGAGTACCATGTGCGAAAGACCTGCCTGCTGTCTCTGCGGTGTCCAGGGTATTCTTTACCACATTCTGATTGGCAAGTTTTCCTTCCGAGACAATGGCGAGAAGCTTGGCTCTGGTTAGTTCCGGAACCTCTTGAAGGCCTTCCTGGAGTAGGTTCCATTGGGCGTCAACGTAGCTTGCCAGTAACGTTGTGTTATTGGCAATCCGGACAGTATAGGCCGCCGCCGACGTAACCCGTTTGCCTAAGGCATACAACCTTTTGGACTCCTTGTCCGGGGGTGATTCTCCCGTGGCAAGGGGAACCCCTGCTCTCTTGCGAGTGTTGGTCACCCTCTGGGATTGCGTGTCCTTTGATATAAAGCAGGTCGGTGGGGGAGAGTCGGAAAAGTTTTTCGACCCTTGGGTTCACAGCCCTAGTCTGAGCGGGTGTGAGTAAGGAAGGGGTCAGCCGTCTCTTTACAGAGCTCAAGAGAGGGATAGACTGGCTTGCCGGAGGCTTTTCAATAATAATGTCCTCCGCAAAATCTTGTTTGGGCAAGGCTTCAAGCGTGGCAATTTTAAAGAATTCTGCTGCTTTTTTCAACATGTTGTTGAAAGCCATTTGATCATCCACCGGGGAAGCTTGTCGAATCGGGGTGGATGGGGTAGAGTCGAGGCAGACGATATCAGAGTTGTGATCGTCCTGCTGGGTGTCCTCCCAGTTGTCCGTTGCTCCTTGATCTTCCCCATAGTTGTCCAGAAAAGAAGACTCTTCTTCTTCTGTAGAGATGTCTCTATACGTGTCCATCTGGACATCTTCTTGATAGTCAACTTGGTGTTGGACATCTAGGCGTTGGACATCTTGTGTTTGAGGGTTAGGGTCTACCCAAGCTTTTTCGGCGGAGGTTGATCAGAAGCCCTGAAAAACTGCTCCAGCCAATCCATACACCCCTCATATTGCTCCGTGGTCCACTTGGATGACCCAAATGGACCTAGCTGAGTAGGAACCGTGTTCTCCCCCCTAAGGCGTTGAGAGGATCTCCTCAGGGTGCTTGAGAGAGGTACCTGGCTTTCTTCGTAAGAGTCTTCGGGATCGTCTTCCAAATCCGTGGAAAACTTTTCGGCGGATTGGCCCATAACTGTGGGCGGAACCAGTACTAGGCCCACCGCAGTAGCAATCCTATTGATGTTCTTACGGATAGTCACCGAATCTTCGGGAGACAACACCTCCGATGATGTGTTGGCAGTGAAAATGGCTTCCCCGGCTCCAGAAGGGCCAGCGGATGGCTTCTCGGGTAGAGGCCTACTCGTAGTTTTCGGGCCTGTTAGGGCCTTGGAAACCTTGGAATCCGTCGAAGTTTCTTGTTCTGAAACTTCGGCGCGTGTAGTTTGGGGAGTAGCGCCCTTCTTATATTTGTTATTGCCAGTCATCATGCGCTGCTGCGGATGTGGGGAAGGCTTCGGATCAGACCGATTCCGGCGGACCCGTTGGCGCTTTCGCCTTCTTCGACAAATTCGTCGAGGAGGGCATCTGGGTTGTGTGCTTTGTGCGGTGCGATTGTTCGGCCCTGTCACCGGGTGTGGTCCCTGTAGCAAGACCAGAGTCGAGCCTGGAAGGGTCGGGGACGGGCGTGGTGGCTCTAGAATAGTCCGCCTCAAGGTCTATAAGATCCGCGTTGGACGGTTGGTCATCCGATGTACCCCCGTCACTTTCGGCTGGTGTCGCAGCAGGGGAGGGAAGCTCCACGCGTGACATTCCGCATGCGGCCCACCGCTTCAATCAGCACTCCTTAAGGGTTTTAGGTTTAAGGAGTTTACATGCCAAACACCGCTTTTTGACGTGCTCTAGGGGGAGACAAGCGTTACACGACGTGTACTTGTCTTTCCACAGATAGCTGACCCTAGACACAGGGCAAAATCTAAATGGAGTCCTTTACATAGCAGAAGGGAAGGGTGACCAGACCAAAAAGGAAAGTAGTGGAAAAGAGTAAAGACATCATAACAGTATGGCAAACCCCGAGCCCACTCTCCCTACTGTGTAGGCCGGCCAGAAGGCCCGACCACGTGGAAGTCCGAACGCCGGATCTTAGGAACCCACAGCCATAGACGATTCCCCCGTAGTCTTTGTCGAAGATGTTCTTGATGGGCGGTGACTTAACGGGGATTAAACTGACAATTCGGTAAGATAAACAATGTCTTATGAAGAGCTCCGCTATAGGGCGAGCAGTTATCTGGGCGGAAAAAAACAATCTGAGGGACCTCGGCGCGTGAAGGATTTTGGGTACTACACACATCACGATAGGGATAGTGTTTCAGACACGCCTATGCCGACGTCCCCTTTCGGTCCCCGAAAGACAAGATGCAATACTCTGCAGTTACCACTGGATTTCGGACCATATGCACAGCATGTGATTCTAAACAGATTAACAAGCATCAGAAACAAAACTACAAAAACACACCACAATGTCACGAACCAACCTCTAAACTCCCTCATTTCATATCTCACCTCTAACTAACATGGCATCACACCCAATAAGCTCCCACAATTACAAATCACTGCACTAAAATAAACACTTTTAGTGACCTAAACAGAATCGGTTAAAGGTCTACCTGCATGACAAGATTTCTGATCACTTCACCCAATATCACTATGAGCAGCTAGCAATTAGTTCGACCATTCACCACACCCAAGAAAACATTAGCTGACCCCCCCTCCCCCAACAGAAATCCAGTAGCACAAAAACATGTAATATTTCCAAATTGGCACCAACCTACAAATTCACCAGATCAACTATAATAGTTCTACACACAAGAACACTTGCATCTTCAGTTCACAGAGCAGCATGTGCACTACAATTACATTGTTGATTAGTAGCAGGGGCTGACATAACAACCAAACTCAGTTGTGGGGATGTTCCAATTCCATTGTTTTTTTAAAAAAAAATAATCTGAAAGATTGCGCAGGTGTGTGGTAACATGTAGGTGTCACTTCATTGTCCAAACAGGCATGACTGTCATACTGTAACAAGAACACACTGTTAAGGAGACGTGGTGATAGAGTTCAGCTTGTCAAATTAGATCTGTCCGACAAAACATTTGTAGCAGACAATTGACTGGTTACTTTATAGTCCAATATTTTGCAGTTGTTGCACAGCTACATCGCCAGGAACTGCAACATTACACATACATTTGCAGATTTAATGCTGTTTCTATCAATTGTCCAGGTGAAGTAAGAGGCAGGTTCTGAGGGAACACTAGCCCATCCCTGCCAAAAGACTTTGGTTTTCCAGCTTTTGTGAACAGCCATGAATACATTTTGGAATAGACTGTTTTCAGCCATCAGCTTTTACAATATAATTCTCTTTCTTTCACTGCATCTTCTTTTTCCAGATTCCACCAGTAGCTGCTTTTTCTCCTCTACCTTTCTTTTTAAAGCCTCAATTATAGATTTTCGTTAGTTCATCAAATGTTTCCTGTGTCTTAATACTGTTTCTTGGCTGCTGGTATGAAAAAGGCAAGTTGAAACTTCATAATGTAACTACCAATACAACAAACATTTTGCCTGAGCTGTACAATGGAGTGACTTCCCTTAAGCGCAATCCTATCCACCCCCTTGGAGTTTTGCTTATTCTTGCTCTCCTTGGCGCTTTCCCTCCCTCCCCATGCAGCTACCCATAACTCAGTGTAGCTGCACACATAAAAGTGTGCATGGGTACATACCCTTGAGAGAGTGCTGTGACCACTATAATTTATAAATAGCGGCAAGCTGCATCACCAATTCCGCATGGTATACTTATAAAGACCTTGAATGAATAGGACAGAAAACGGATAGCTATTTGCGAATTGTGCTCTACCTTGGACATCCTAGATTGGTTCCCCAATCTGTGGACTAAACGTTCAGGATTGCATCTAAGGTAAAAAAAAAAAATTAAAAAAAATCTAAAGATAGTGTAGTAATTTCTATTTGGGGAAACAATCCAGGATGTCCAAAAACCACTAAAGACTTTTAGCACTACGCGCCAGCCATCGACAGGTCTCTAGGGACTCAACCCTTTATCATCAAGTACCATCAGAAAATTGTTTCAAGATATTTTCACAATCAACTTCCAAACCTGGTCACCATACCAAGTGTTCAATTTCAAGGCCGTGAAGACGGCTAAGGTCGAAACACGTGTCGGCTGACTTTATGGGAATAAATTCCCCTACAGATGACCAGATATTGTTTTACTTTCATTCTAAAAGACTGCATACCTAACTTTAAGGAGGTAGAGTGCAATTTGCCAATACCAATCCATTCTCTGTCCTAGCTGCACACATACTCTGACCTGGACTACGGTCCCCAAGGGCATTCAACCCATAGCACTCTATACTTTAGAGAGTTCTTCTAGAGCAAAGAGATGCTGTAAATGAGGTGGGCATTGTGCAGCATTCATCTGTATGTGAGAAAAAAGGGAACGACTCCGCATAGGGACGTCAGATGTACCCTCCTCCCCCAAACATCAAATAGATGAACCAAAAAAAATAAAAAATTGCTTACCTAACTACAAAAGCATGATTGCCTTGAAATCCTTTTCTTCACATATTTCTCTTCTACTTTCATCGATACCCTCTATCAGCAATTTACAATTAACTTCACCAGGAATTGTAAAGGATAAAAATTCCCCAGCCATTCAAATGCAGAGAATTGTCAGAATCAAAAAGGGTGCCATGATTAGAGTTGTCTAAAAGAAGAAATAAAAAAAGTAAATTTAGTATGCGCCAAGTATTTGTGAACCAGGTATGTACCCAAAACCATTAATTTATAGTGGGCTTGCTATGGATGATCCTGCCTGATGTGTCCAGATTCATGAGTGATTGGTGCTTGGTTAACTTCCTCCAAGACTTCCACCCATTGTGGCTTTAACTAGTTGCATCTGTTTGCAAATTAGAGGTGGGTGTTCCAGAGAGGCAATAGGTTCTTAACTGCAGAGCTCTTGTACCTAGAATGCTGCAGTCATTTTGTGTGTGTCCTTTAAAAGACAAGCACCCGTTTCAGTTTCTTAAACGTACATATCAACCATAGAGAGCCCCAGCTTGCAGACAGCAACATGTACAGGAAATAGGAGGGTATGCAGGGACAGAACCCATTACCAAAGTGATCTTTACTGGGGGAACAAAAAGTCAATATTACACCTTAGCAGGAAGGCCTTTGCTAATATGAGCCAGGCACTATCCTCCAGAAGAGTCAGATTTCTCCTCCCACCTAAACCCCCCCGGCCCCTGAGGGGGGGGCAGAAATTATTTTACTCAAGGGGGGGTGGTGGGGTCAGCATAGCAAGGCTTGAAGACCACTGCCTTAAGGGAATAAAGCGACCTCCCGCTTTCAAATAGCAAAGCAATTAACAGCACTCTTTCATGCCCAGGTCAGAAAACTCCCGCTACCACACCAGTCCTCTGATACACAAGGCTGCTTAAAAATCCAGACAAGCATGAAAATAGCTCAACATCACCTAATGAGAATGAACTGGTCCCATCATTAGAGAAGAAGAAAAAAAAACATAAAAAGAATTCACCCCAGATCATAATAAACAATGATCAAAAAATATATTTTCAAAATTAATGACATGGATCACTATCCCTAGCAAGCATTCAATAAGGTTTACAGGCAAACCATCTTCAATTAACTGCTGGAGGTCAAGTAATTGGAAAGAAAAACTGCATTGAAGGGGCAATAAAATTCCTCCGGGAACCTCATCAACCTATATAGAGAACGTGACATAAGTATAACTAGAACATGCAGTAATCCTGAGTCCCTGAAACTTACATTTGTATATATTAAATCATGTAGCGATTTCCCCAATCCCCAAAGTGTTGCACAAACAAAACGTAGATTGAGTAGAGCAGGAGTCACGGTGGGGCGGGGGGGTTATTAGAACACCGTCCCCTGCACATAAAGGCTGGCACAACTAGCCCTACTGTGAACCAAAAAGGCAATGGAAAACGGGGGTAAACAAGCCATCGGTGTGTTCTTTAAAATAAAAAAAGCTCTGCCTCATGGGTATAGCATCCGTAACTTCCAGCAGTGAAAAAATATTCAAAGCATTACAATATAAAATGAGTCTTTGAATGCCGGACAGTTCGCTTTTTATGGGGGGTAGCTTTACAGAACCTCTTTAGGGGTGCTTTGACCTTGAACTTCACAGAGTACCTGCCCTGTACACTTCACATTACACAAATCTCAACAATATTCCCGAGCTTGAAAGGGGGTGGGGGGCGTTGAGACTCTCCTTTAATGCAAATTCAGTTGCTGGACATGCCACTTTTTTTTGTTGGCTGGTGTTCAATGGCTTAAGTGAAAGCAATGATCCGGTTGCAAGCATTGTTAAGAGAAATAAATAGATGGGGGGGCATCTGTCCACTGTTGGTTAGAGGAGTCTTTTCTCTCCCTTCTTCATGAGAGTTTGGATGGCCAATATTTGCAACCATTCTCTGTGCGTAGAATCACAACAACAAATCTAAGCCCAAAGCACCCTGTGCCACCAGAAGGAGGAATCGAAGAACTAATTCATCAGGGCATTACAACCATCCCCAGCCTGAAACTCCACCTGGCAGTGTGTGCAGCACACCCCGTACCACACAGCGGCTCAAACAGTCTGCCACACACTTCAAAACATAGCCAGCTTTCATGCTAGCCAAACAAAACTTTGCCACTTGGCATACTGCTTCAGAATTAAGCAATATCAAAAATGCTGAGAAAGTCACACACGGTTCCCACAAGCCACACATCAACAGTCCCCACACAAGGGAAATATATGCCAGCGGGTGTCTGTGCACTGGCATGCAGCTGTCTGGGCAACTTATTGAAAATTACAAGCATTGTGCCCTCTATATACAATAGACCAGGGGTCTCAACCTTTGTTGGTGTGAGCTACTTTCAGTAGGGGGCCAACAGCAAGAGCTACTTGCAGGCTATATCAGGGGTTGAGGTTGTTCATAAACATTGGAACTTGTACTTTTTTTAGCTGTATTTTTCCCTTTATAAATATAAGGAATAACATATCCCTTCACGATTATGTTAAGAAGTTCAAAAATCTCTTTATTGCTATCTTTTTTTATTTGTGTGAATCAAAAAAAATTGATTTTTACAAAACTTTTCAAGATCTTTTTTACAGTTGCACGCTTGTTCTTTAAGATGAGTTGAATACAAATACATTTTTGGGTTTAGCTGGCTTTTACAGCCCTTTTTTGCGGCCTTTTCGCACTGCTAAACTCAATAGAAGTATCGAAATTAACAGTGAGTTTCCTGGCGCCCGAGTGAATAAAGGAGTCAATTACTTCACTCTTCATATTTCTGAAAACATGCAAATTAGTTCAGGGTATCCAACGTGGACATTACTTGTTGGAGAATTTTTGATGTAGCCATGAGCCACGTTGGTTTGTCCCCACTGATCATTCTTGACCACCAGCAAGATTCACTGTCCAAAGTGAGGTCGGACTAGAAATGTTGCATGTATGCTCACCTGATTGATTTCATTCCTGGGCAACCTAGTAGGAGATGGCAAACTGACTCTTTCATTTGTGTTTTCACAGAGTCGTCTTTCATTTGTGTTTTCACAGAGTCGACAATGGGCTGTATTCGAAAGACCTCTGATGGCTTTGATTCCGTTAGTTGGTAGAAGATTGAGTCTCGCTCTTAGAAGACAATTTCTGGCTTACATGTTGGGGAATTGTTTGATGTATCCCTGAAGATCATTCAATTTCTTTATGTTTGAAGGCAGGTGGAGCATTATTGTTTTCCATGGCTTTTGCCAGGGTCGAGATCCAATCTAGTTCCTTGATTTTTTTCAGGACCTTTGTCGGATTTTGGACCAGTTCAGCCTCATCGATCTCAATAGCTTTCAGAAGCATAGAAATGTAAAGCCTCCAGGATTGTAAGGTCTTGTTTCGACTGCCAGTTCCGATTTTATTACTCTGTACAGCAGTGGGCTTGTGGGAAGCAACATTTTTCTGTTTAATCTCAGCGAATTACAGTTTAGTGTCCCTTGTACAGATAGGAGACTCAATTCTATTCGAATTGACGCTACAGGGATTGAGGAAGGAAAGCCGGGGACTGTTCTCCAGTAGTATGCTTCTAGTTTCGGCCAAATTTCTCTCGGAAGTAGTAACATTGCCTCTGAACCATAAGTTATTGAAGGGACTACTTTCATTTTGTAGAAGTCAATAGCTGGTATTGTTGAGAAGCGACCAAGTTTTTGGTCGATTGCTTTTCCTTGCGTTGCCAATTTACTGATTTTTGTTCTTAGGTGTTCTTGCATAGCTAGTTCTTTTTTTGGAATTGTCCAATATAATACCCAGGTATTTGAAGCTTTTTACTTTCTCAATCTCGGCCGATTGGAAGAACCATTTTGTCTTTTCTGATTTCTTTGTTGATCTTTCTAAAATTACTATTTTGGTTTTGTCTTTGTTTACTTCCAAGTTA
Source organism: Ambystoma mexicanum (assembly GCF_040938575.1). Lineage (NCBI taxonomy): Eukaryota > Metazoa > Chordata > Amphibia > Caudata > Ambystomatidae > Ambystoma > Ambystoma mexicanum. The sequence continues at coordinate 1,296,747,008 of NC_090933.1, read as the reverse complement.
TTGGTGGTTACATATGTCAAGAGATTATCGAGTTGGTGCTGTAATCCTATAGGCGTCTGATCAATTAGAATAAGATTGTCAGCATAGAATAACCTGCTGATTTCCTTTTGGCCCAAATTCGGTGGAAATGATCTGACAGAGGTTTCTGCTGTTTGGAAGTCTCCAAGATAGGCTAGGAAAAGTGAGGGGGCCAGCGGGCACCCCTGTTTGACTCCCCTTTGGATTGCAATAGTTGATGATAGGGACCCTTTGCAGTTTAGTCTGACTCGCACAGTGGTGTCGGTGTGAAGTGCTCTGATAGGATCAAGGATTTCTTGAGGAAAGGACCAACTTTTCAGTTTGCTCCATGAGAGGGGCCTGTCGACCCTATCGAATGCTTGAGAGAAATCTATGAAGGCCATTTATAGCCTGGGACCCCCTTCAATCATTTTGCTTTTCAAGGCACTTATTATGAGGATGTTAGCCGAGGTTCCCATATATTGCTTAAATCCTGATTGGAATGGGTCGTTACACGGGGCATCGTTATTTATTTGTGTGTTACACGCCCAGACCCTCAGGTGTCACGGTGAGGTTATAAGACAGCTTAGAGATTAATACAAACATCATTACATTATTAATGGACAGTTGGTGCTAAAATACAATTTACAAATATTCACAATAGTATGTAGTGGTAAGGAGACTTATCTTTAGATACTAATATTGGTTGAATAACCAGGTTTTTAGCAGTTTCTTATAAACCGTGAAGGAGGGCTCTTTTTTTTATATTAGTGGGTAGGGTGTTCCAGTGTTTGGGGGCTAGGGTGGTGAAGCTGCTTCCCCCCGCTCTTGTGGTTTTGAAGCGAGGGAGGGTCAGGAGGAGTTTGTCGTTAGATCTTAGTGATCTCCTGTCAACTTTGGGGTGTAGAGTATTGTTGAGATAGATAGGTCCTTTTTGGTCAGGCATTTGTATGTGATACATAATGTTTTGAAGATAATTCAGGCTTTGATGGGGAGCCAGCGGGCGTCTTTTCTAGTCTTAGAGACATGGTCTGATTTTTTATGCCTAGAGCTGCCCTCAGGACTTTGTTTTGCAGTAGTTCAATTTTGGCTAAAATGGTGTTGGATGTGCCTAGTAGTACATTGCAATAATCCAATTTCAATAGGACCAGGGCTCTGGCTAAGGTGAGGCAGTTTGCTGGGGTGAGAAATTGTCGGCTGAGAGCAATTAGTTTGGAGGTGTAAGCCGTGGAAGAGGAGAGCGCTTTGATCCGTTTGGTCATGGTCAGGCTGGCGTCAATGTACACACCCAGCGTTTTGACTTGCTTCAGCACGGGGATATTGGTACCATCAATATTGATGGTTGAGTATTCTGGGTGAAGGGTTGCTATTTTAGCTGGAGATCCTACGATGAGGACTTCTGTCTTCTCATCGTTAAGACCCAGGCTATTTAATGCCATCCAGTTTTGTATGATGGCGTACATTTTATTGATTGTTACAGTGTCCTGCTCATAGTTACCTGTGAGAGGTATAAGGATCTGGGCGTCATCCGCAAAATTTGTGTATATGACACCCATATCGTCTAGTGCTAAGACCAAAAGTTTGGTGTATGCGTTGTACAACGCAGGGGAGAGGAAAGAGCCTTGGGGTACTCCTATGGGGACTGGAATGGGGTTGGCTGCTTCTTTGCCTATGGACACTCTCGAAGTGCGGTCGGTTAAGAAAGATTTTACCCAAGCAGTGGCTTCGCTAGAGAAGTTAAACTCAAGGCAAGTAAGTTGCATAGTTTGTCATGGTCCACCAGGTCAAACGCAGCAGAGTGGTCCAGCAGCAGGAGAATGCAGAGTTTCCCAGAATCTCTGATGGCATCCATCTGGATTTTGAGGTCCAAGAGGGCTGTTTCAGTGCTGTGGTTAGGCCTGAAGCCTGATTGTCTGGTGCCGAGGAGCTGGTTAGATTCCAGGCTTGGAATCTTTTCAAGACGAGGGAGCCGAATAGCTTTCCTATTGGATCGAGCAAAGCGATTGGGGAGTAATTAGAAGGATTTTTGGTGTCGCCTTTCTTATATATTGGAATTATGGAGGCTGTAGTCCAAGAAGCTGGTATTGATTTAGATTCTGAGCATCGTAAGATTGACTGATGAAGATTGACCAGGCTTCAGGGTGGGCTTTTAAATCTATTTTGTAATGCCCTCAGGACCCGGTGCTCTTGAGTTTTTAAGTTTATTTATTAAATCGTAGATTTCTTCCCGATCATCAAGTTTCGCCCAGGAGGTCTCACGACTCGCAGTGCATAGAGTTTTCTGGCCCAAGGGTAATTTGAAAGTTTCCTTTATGTGGTTTTCCCAAATGGATTCTCCAATCACATTCTGGATATTGTCACTCCTAATAGATGTCATAGAATTTAGTAGTGAACAGAATTCTCTCGAGTTTTTTGTGCAGATGGCTCTCACTATAGCTTCGGAATCCTGTTAGTATAGTTTCCCGGTGAGATCTTAACCAAGAGCGATACGCGATTTTTGCTTCTTTCTTGGCCATTGATGCTTGATCAGCGTCTAACTTGGCTATGTTTCTTATGGCTTTTCGATATTCTCGTCGTTTTTCAACTAACAGCAAATCATAGGAGTGCTTTGTGGAGTTACAGGACAAGCAAGTTTTTAAGCAGGGCTTTTTATATGCTGTTAACAGGGGACCATAGTCAGTCACGTAGTTCTGATCTCTGGATTTGGTCATTTTGTATTTACTGCAGAGGTCTCTGATGTCTTTCGCTGAGAGACGTAGTCCGTTTCCCTGTGCATTTGGTTCGAGCTGGTAGGCCAGAGTTTCAACAGGCTCGTTTATACTTTTCCAGGATGTAATTAGGGGATTGTGGTCGCTGGCCTTGGTTTGAATCCCCTCGAAAGACAAGATCAGGTCCAGGAACGATCCTGAGATGAAAATGTGGTTGATTGTTTAATTAGTCAACCCATTTGTCCACGTCGGTGGTCGGGACTGGTTGGGGAAAATCGTGTCCAAACTTTGTAGTTTTATGGAGTTCATTAGATCAAGCCACTGAGCACCTCTGTGGTCAGATGGAGTGAAGTTTCTTTTGAGTTTTTGTGATGCGCATGTGGCATTTAGGTCTCCGCAGATTAGTATATATGGCGCTAGATGTACCATCAAAATCTCATAGATTACCATTTCGATTTCCCTGAGAAAGGCCGACGCTTCGTTTTTGCAGGATTCAAGTATGTATTGAGAATAGCTATGGGCGTGCACTGCACGTTCCTGTCGAAGACACTTTTGTGAGACCATTTTAACAAGGCTGCTAAGAGGTGTTGGTTTGCACTTAGAACTTTGTCCATTTTTAGGCCATGTCCGATACGATTTGCCATCAAGAGGCCAGAAGATGGACAGCCCTTGATTCTTTTCAGGGCCGGGGCAAAGGTGAGTTCATACCCGTCCAAAGTAGGTGTTTTCGTAAGCCAGGTTTCTTGTAGGCATAATATGTCGAAGTCGCCAAGATTTAATTTGCCAGAGATGGTCAAGTGCTGAAGGCCCTGGTATTCCAGGAACAGAGGCTTAACATCTGCTTGTCGGGGTCGGTTGACTGTAGCTCTCCGAAAATTTGATCTTGGTGCTTGGACTGCTATTTGGACTTCCTTGATGTGAGGGTTTTAGGCAGCCAGGCCCATAGACCAGAAGTAGTCAGCTTTGTCACATTTGAGACGTGCTCCAATTGCACATTTTGGACGGTTTGTATAATCGTTTTTCCCAGAGCCTGAGAGGAATTGTTGGTAGAGGGGGTCTGTTCTATATTTTATTCGGTTCTTTTGCCGTTTCCGTCATGTTTTTGAGTGGATTTGACTTCTTCCTTTCGAATGTGAGCTTCTTAGTTCGTGCTTGTTTTTACCGGGGGTGGGAATAGGCTTTTCCCGACGCTGGGCAGTTTTTAAAGACAGCCTCTCCGGAACGCTGAAACATTTCTTTTGGTTACTAGCTTTACTGGTTGATAACTGGGTTTTTGGCCTTTCTTTGTCCCTTCGCGTTTGGGTTTTGCTACGTGATCGTTCTGTTTTCTTTATAGTCGGTGAGGTCGTACCCAAGTCTCAGGAATTCTTTTGCTTCTTTTCTTAACAGGTCTTTGACCGATTCAGATGCGATGTAAAGATAGGTTTGGGCCTTCCCTTTCTTGTGACTTGGGTCGACGATCTTTAGATCTTCAGTTTTAATTTTTCTCAGCTTTGAGACGTGGTTGAACAAAATTAGCACGGAGCTTCTATTGAGAATCACGTCGTCGTGGTGGTTTCCTTGGATTTGTTCTAGTTTGAACACCCATCGCCACTCTGGTTTAAAGTTGGAGGTAGTATGGTATTTTTCTGTTTTGGACCGGTAGTGATGCTCCGAGCTTGCTGGTTTGCGAAAACCAGTGACAGTTTTGGACTTATGTCTGTCTTTCACTTGTGTCTGTCTTTCTTTTGTGGAAAAGTGGTATCTGTTAATTTTTCTGTCCGAAGAGGATCTTGTTCTGGATTTTCTCAATACTCAGGAAGGGGATATTGGCCGGATTTATACGAAGGAAGGTGGATTTTTTCCATTTGTCTTTTACTTGTTTTTTGATTTATTTTGTTCCAACACTCTTCCAGCGTAAGGAAAGCAGAGTTTTGGTCAGAGTTATCATCTGCTATTCTGCTGGATGAGCTTTGTGATGGCGCCACAAAAGTGACTTTACTCTCTGAGGTCAAAGGTAACTCCCTTGTACGGCCTTGCTGAGGATTCTCGTCTAGGTGTTGGCTGATGTGATCCATGAACTCCTCAGTCGTTTTTGGTGATTTTGAAACACCACTTTGGTTGACGCACGATTTGCGCTTTAGCTGAACCTTGGGATCTCAGACTGGTCATTGCTCGAATTTAATTTTGAATGTGTCATAGATGACAATGGATTTATAAAGTTTGGTGTTGGTTTTTCGCAAGTTGTACTTGTTTCCTTTCCTGCTTTGTTTTTTTTGAAAATCAGGAATGATTGGTCATTGTTTTGAGCCATGGTGGTGTTTCCCGCTTCCGGATGGTTTGTGTCGTCGACAATCAGTAAGACTTCCTTTTTTCCTCTATTGTCATAGTTGGTTGGGACCGTTTTTGGCTGGTGCAAATCAATTTGGGTTTGAGTGTATCTTGAAGCTGTAGAAATGGTCAGGTCAATGACTGGAGATGTTTGCTCAGCCACGTCTTTAGTGGTTATGTTTTTCGTCAGGCCAGTGGTCGATGGATTTGTACCACTAGTTGGGTTCTGGGTTGAAGCGAAGTGTTGGTTTTGTTCTTTGGAACTTTTTAACCGTTCTTCCTGGGCCATAACGTAACCCTCTAAATAAATCAGTTTGGTATACATCATTGCCTGAATTGTAGTATGAACTTTTAGGGTGTCATGCAGAGATTCATAAAGTTTTGTAAACAGTGTGAGGCCTATTGAGATGGCAGACATGATTGAAAAGATGTCAGGGTTTTTTCTCAGGAGGCTCTTTTGTAAGATGTTGACCTTGGACACTGCTTATTTGGTGAGTGAAGTAAGATTGGCGGCTCACTTGGTGGTCTTTGATGGCGTTTCGTCGGAGGGAGGTCCAAGGAAAATCTTCTATGTGGCCCGCCAGGCAGGAATAGAACAGGTAGCGCGTTGGCTCTACCAAAGCCATGTCTGCCACCACTGCTATCCTCTCCTTCCGGCGAAGCTGCGCCGTTGCGCCGTGTGGTGTCGTGGGTTGGATGTCCTCCACCACAGGTGAGGCTCCAGTCTTGTTGTGTATTTCCGAGTTGTTTAGTTTCTGTGAAGAGGATTGTGACTTAGACTGTTTTTTCTTATCAAAAGGATTATTTGGTGAGCTGGGTGAAGCTGTATTTTGAACTCCGAGCGCTAGAGATAAAGATTCTAGAGCATTACCATTCGGGTTTTTGTTGTATTCGCCAGTTTCTTGGACATCAGCTGGTCTTGAGTGGAGCTGTGCCGAAACCTCTACTGTTTCATGAGAGGCCTTTAGAGGGGCCAGCTCGTCGCCCCCCGCAAACTGTGGTTCCAGGTTAGCCAGGACGTCAAATGGATTAGTAGTTTTTGGGGAAGCAGCTTCTTCGGAATGCTGGGTTGAATTAGTAGGGAAAAGTGCCGTCAGCATTTGCGAGGTAGCCATCTGGTGATCATACTTTCTAGGTTTCAACATGGGCTGGCATTCTTGGAGTGCTTCCAAGATTTCCATGTCTGCAAGCTCAACTGTACGTGTTAGTCGCTGGGAGTTTCTGCTGTTAAAGAAACTTTTGAGCAGGTTTTGCGTAATAGTTTGGGTCTAGGCCTTTCCCGACTTAGTGGGGAAAGAAGTGATTCCATTGCGATTTTTCTGGATAACTGTGCCTTTATGAAGGAGCAGTCCTCTCTTTTTACAATCTTTCTTTTCAGTTTGAGTGTTTTTCCTTGATTTTTGGGCTACAGGCGAGTGTCTTGGACGTTTCCTTAGGTTCGATTTAACCGGAACTTTTGTTATACTCGGCTCATCTGCCTTGTCCGTCACAGTTGGAAGGGTCCGAGGGGCATTCCAAGGTTGATTGCTCGAAGATGACTTTCAGTGCAGTTGTTTGGAGCCCCCGCTGCTGCTGGGCGGAGTTTCTTTCGTCAACATCCGCATCACAGTGCACGAGGGCTTGAACTGCGACGCGGGTGCAGGGTACGGCCTCTCCTGACTCCTCCCCCACAGCTTCTTCCTCGGGCTCCAGGCTTACCTTGCCTGTGCCAGCGCCAGCTCCTAGGCTGGGGGTGGGACGGACCTCGACTTCTGGAGACGCCACCACTCCTGACAGCAAACCTGGATCCTCTCCTCGAGGCAACACAAACCCGCTATCGCCTCCAAGATTAACAGGTGAGCGGGCCATTGGGACAGTGTTCACAGGGTTTGCCGTGCATGCGGCGCGTAGTTCTTCATTGTAGCTGTCTCCCGAAGCCGACTGCGGCGACAAATATTGATTCTTGAGTTTGTGAACAGATTTTGACGATGTAGGTTCAAAAAACTGCACAACATCAAGATTCTTCCGGGTTGGTTTGATGCTTTTTTAGTAGGTTGGCTTCCATTTCTAGTTGGGCTGCAGACTGCAGAAAGTGTTCTTTCCTGTGTGCATTCTGTAGACAAATTTCCTTCTGGATCCAGTTGGGTGCGCGAGCTGCAGATCCAATGCCTTTCTTCACTCTGAGGGGAGTTTATGGAGGTGGCAGTCCTCGCAGCCTCGACCGCCATGACTGCAGGACTGCCACTCGCCGCCACTCTGCATGCGCGGACTGTGGTGGATCTTGTAGTTAGTCAGGAAGTGCTCCGCCTCCAAAGAAAGGATAGGGAAGACAGACACTGCTGAGTAAAGGATACTGCAGGACTGCCACTCGCCGCCACTTATTATTTATTAGAAGTTCTCATAAAAAGAATTTCACAATGTAGGAAAATGATTGGGACATTCAGTGTGAAGGTTGACACTGCATGCCATCCACCAGTGCTCTGTAGTCTGGTGTATAACTTGATACAGCAACTCAAATGGAGTCACTCAGATGCTCATCGGTCAGGCGTGTTCGAAATTTCGATTTGATATCTGAAAATGCAGATTCAGAGATAGGTGGAACCAAACAGAGAAGTCACTTTTAATGCTGCTGTGCAAATGTTACTGTACTCCTTGTAATCAACAAGGCTCCAGAAATTGATGTGAGATGGTCTGCTTTTCAACTGAATGTCCCCTTGCAGGCTGACAATCTCCAGTTCCATAGCAAAACTGTTCAGAGTAAAACAGCTCACTCATTTGTTCTGTAAGTTCAAACATTGACTTCCATGAAGGGGTTTGCGATGAACATCACACACGGTTCAATCCTTTCGAAATCCCTGAACTGGTCGCTGAACTCTTCCTTAGGCCTGCTCAGGAGACTGCTGTATTTGTCTATGTTCAGGAGTTCAGGACTAGCTGTATGCTCTGTCAGTATTTGCATTACAGAAGGGAAATGATGCATTTTCCTTGCCTCCACTTGTTCACTGAAAAGGTTAAGTGTGGACTTAAATGTCTTTACTGCACTTACGTCAGCATGGTTTTACCCTTTCCTTGTAGTTCACAGTTCAGGGTATTTCATTTCTCAGTGACATCTGCCAGAAATGCCAAATCAAGTAGCCAAGAAATGCTGCATAATTGGCCGATGTCTTCATTTCTTGACCTCATGAAGTTTTTGATTTCTGGCAAAAGTGAAAGAAAGCGATGTAGTATTTCCCCCCCTGCTAAACCATCAGATTTCCGTTTGTAGTAACAGATCACCATGTGTGGCAGATTTGGCCTTTGCACAAATCGAATTCATAATTCGCACAGCAGGGGCCATTACGTGATCAAACCCCATCACTTTGGCACAAATTGCCTGCTGGTGGATGATGCAGTGGTAGTGTAATAATGGAGGGAAATCAGGGTCTGCTTTACAGCACGCAACAAAAACAGAATGACGCCCAGTCATTGCTGGTGCACCATCAGTTGTTATTGCCACCAACTTGTTCAATGGAATTTTTGTTTTGACAAAATAATTCTTGACCTCATTGTAGATATCAACACCTCTGGTTGTGGATTTCAGAGGCAACAAGGTCAAGAATTCCTCTTTGTTGGTGAAGTCTTTAAACACCATTCGTGCAAACACTGCCAGCTGAGCAGTATCACTTGCATCAACTGATTCATCACACTGAATGGAAAAAAAATTGCATATGCTCAAATCTTTTTCTAACTGCCCCATCACATTGGCTGATAGAGCAGGCACCCTCCTTGCCATTGTGTTTGCACCTAACTGCACATCTGAAATGGCAGACATAATTTCAGGGCAGTTTTTAAACACGAGAGCTGTAAAAGTGCATTTGTGTTTTGCCAAATAATATGCAACTTCGAAGGATGTCTCTGTTGCAGCATTTGCTTTCTTTGCTGGTTGGGTAAAAAATGATTGTTGTATCTGCACGGCAGCTTTTAGTTCAGCTACTTTTTGGGATCGAAGAAGGCCTCCTTTATGAAAGTTCTTTTCATAATTTGTATGCATTGTCCCAAAGAGCCTCTCGACATTACTCTTTCCCACTGCAAATTAAACACAAACTTCCCTTTTACGCTTGCGAAAAAGAAATCGGTCTCCCACTCTTGATGAAAATTATAAGTCTTCTGCCTTTTGTTGGATGTTCCGCCTACTTCTGGATCCATGATTTCAACAAGTGTCGTTTCGTTTATACGTTTCTTTTGGGACTGTACGTGCAATGTAATCTGAGGGGGATTTCAATGTGTTATTATGGTTTTAAAAATAATTGAGCACACAAAATTCTGCTTAGTCAAAAAATAAAAACCAATGACATTTTAGCACATTCGCAATTCTGAAAAATATTAACTTTGTGGCATGCATCTATGCCAATTCATTTATAAAGATGTTATGTGCTTGACAAACTGCTTAATCACATATAAACGCTTCTGTTGTGCTGACAGCAGTTATTATGAAATTAAACTGTGGGTTCATGGGTGTCAACCTTTAATATTCACTACAGGGGCAGAAATACCCCCAACCTCTGCTCTGAATATAAGCCAGAGACCAGCCCAAACCATGCCCTGGCCAAACACGTTTTATAGGAATTGCAAAAGTCATACGATTAACAAGCAATTTAATATTTAACGTCTCGGCAACAGTCTCCCAACCTGCTGAGCTACCCTGGTAACCTTCGACTGTAGAGTGTGTCTACGGATCCCTTAATGTACTCAAAAATCGCTGTATTACCAACTGTATTTTGGGTGCACCCCAGCCAGGAAAGTGATTTAAAGTAGAACTGATGCAGCGTGGAGTTTGGAAAGAAGCAGCATGAAAGAAGTTGCTCCATTTTAAAACTTGTATTTTGAACATTTCCTTTGAGTGGAGTTCAAATGCCAACTCCGCCCCCACACTGGCCCTTGTGGGATTCCCCCTTTACATTTTTCCCCATTTCCATTGCCGAGTGGAATAGTGTCCTGCACATCTCATTCACGTTACAGTGGCCTACTGCACACCAAACGTGAGATTCTCTTCAGAGGGTGATCCACCAAAAGAAGATCCTGGGACCAACAAGGCTGCAGCTACTATTAGTAACGGCAGGGCTCTGACGAGGAAGTCACGAGGGGGCTTGCCCGCCAGAGCCCTGCCTTCTAAAAATAGCTTGCATGACTAAAAATGAACGCAGGGTCGAACCGGAGGCACGCAGCTATCATGCTGAATGTCTCTGCTTCACCCTGGGTTGACTTCCAGTCACATGAGTTACTATTAGAAACGGCAGGGCTCTGGCAAGGAAGTCCCGAGGGGGCTTACTCGCCAGAGCCCTGTCACCTAAAAGTAGCTCACATGATTGCAAATGGGCCCACAGGGTGAAGCGGAGACATTAAGCAGCACAGCTGACAGCAACACGCAACAGCTGTGCGCACAGAGGCTGCAGTGGCTCGGCAGAAAAAGACAAAATAAATGATTAACTTCCACCGAACCACCCGACCCAACTTACCTCAGCAAGACACGTTTTCCTGGAATGCCACTGTCAGCTCACTCCTGCAATCTAAGCCCCAGCCTCAGCCACCTCCCAAACATATCCAAAAATGATGCAAAGCGCCATGGTGCTTTGTCAAGAAAAAAGCCCGGGCAAACTGAGTAGCACAAAGAAACCACTGTGGCCAATAGGACCACAGCTCTCAGGACCACTGATTGGTCAGAGCACTTCCTGGCATCATTCTTTTTTTCCTGAAACTCGAGCGTAAACTACTTCAGAGGCTCTGGCGAGCTACTCGTAGCTCGCGATCGACTGTTGGCAGACCACTGCAATAGACACATTCTCACAGGGGCTATGGGGCACTGCAATGTTCTTAAGCAGACGACAGAGTCAAATCTTGAATATCGCTGTGTCCGTTCAACTCTTTCCTTCACAGTAAAGCACTGCAATGATTTTGCTCATACCCACTGAAGGTGCGGTCATGTGTACGAGTTGTATATGCACCGTAACAGACACATAGCAACGTCGCACACAAGTGCACAGCAAGCACGTGGATAATGGAGCACTTTAAAGCAACCAGGGATGTTGCAAAGGTTTAAAACATTAAGCTTCTGCCGTTTAAGCCCACATGTGCACTGTCCCCTAGGGACCAGGGAGGATAAGTGCTCATCCAAACTAGCAATCAAAATGTATGTTAACATATAGCAGTGTCAGCAAGATAGCAATTAGGTTTTTGGCCTTTTAAAAAATAAAAAATAAAAATAACATTCTTGATAACAAGATAGTGAATATAGTTGAATGACACATTTTTCAATATTTAAACAAATTAATTTACAATTACATACAAAATTCAATGTTAGCATTAAAAAACAACAGCATTTAGTTAATAATGTGATACAGTAATTAGTCCAAATAAATAAAACCATATAATATCTAGAACAATTCGGACTTAAGTGCAATCATTTTAAAATAATTTGAAACAATTTAAAAGCAATTCAAAAATAAAAAGCTTTGAAAAGCAATTCAAAAAGGAAAATCCTTCAAAAGGGCCTAAACCAATGAGGCACTTGACTAAATCAATATGTTCTTTGATTAGAGACATAAAACATACCGTAAATTTTCACAGAATCATTTTGACATTTGTATATAATGTAGGTCTCATCATCATTTAACATAAAATTCTTTTATCAATTGCTAGTAGGCCCTTAACAGATTTACTTGCCCAATGCTTACATGCAGTTGTCATATTTATAGCGCTAAATCATGGTCGACACACCTTTGAGTTTTGACATAATAGCCTCCAAAAAATTATGGGTGGCAATACGAAGGCTCATTGAATTGGTAGACAAAAGTAACGACCAACAAGTTTCAGGGGTTAGTTTACCAAGATAGGATAGATGAGGTTCAAAGAATTTTGTTCTTAGTTCAGTTAGTGCTGGACAAGCAGAAACAACATGCCAGAGTGTTTCTTTAACTCCCTCAGTCTCACAAAAGGAACAACAGTTTTTATTAACCGGCAACAACTTTCTTCTAACCAGAACATCTCTAGTTGGAAAGAGATTGAATCACAGCCGTAAAATAGTTGACCTTAACTGCAGAGAGGGGGCTTGTTTTAAATATGGGGCCAGCGTTCCTCGAGTTTTATGTTCATAGGCTAATAAGGATAACAAGATAGTCACTCTTCAGGCTCTACAGGCAGTGGTCTAAACTTTTTTGACCCCAGAGCCCTCCATAAGAAAAAGGTACCTGGCTTGGGCCCCTCTATACACATGGACTCCAAAATGTTTATCTGGTATAGAATGGTGCCAAATGGAGGTGTGGGTGCCAAACATTCTTTCAAAATCATTGCTTGCAATAACGAATTAGAGGGCAAATATTTGTAAATGCAGCATTCAGAATTTTTTGCTACAGGGGACTTTGACTAAAAGTAGTTGGATATTTATTGCATACTGTAACGTAGGACATACTCAAGTACAACAACTTCATTACTATCAATGCAGTCACTTGCAAGTTGGACAGCGGCATACTGGAGAACTATTGTGAAGGGTGGGCCTGCCTTTCAGCAGCCAGCCATCACTATTGGGTTACATTTATGCAATAGACAACCACAGGTTTTCTTCCAGCTTTGACCGATATTTAGTGCTGCAAGTGTTGAAAATCCAATCTTGCAAAGGTACGAGGTGCTGAAAGGTAACAGTTTAACAGTACATTGACTGTGCATTTGGATAGAGTAGGAAACTGCATTTTGCCAAAATCCACCCAAGGACAATTTTTTGTATTGGCTCTCCAGTAGGCAGCCACTTTGAAGTTCCATTAGTTCCTCCTGGAGGTGTATTGGGAGGTGGGCGGCCCCCTACGTCTGCTAGGAAAGGCTGAACCACGCAGTCATTGATGCTACTATTGTCCTCTGCAAAGTACTTTTGAGAGTGGTTCTGAGATGATTTCCCATTAGTTCAGCAACACATGAAAAGATCATACTCCGCCTCCTCAAGAGCATCTGCTAATAATGGAAACTCATTCGGAATGCAGACATTAACCCTCCTCCTCCTCAAAAGCTCCTTCTTGAATGCTGACATTTTTGTATTCATAGCCATTGATGTGGTTTCTTTTCTGTGCCTTGCAGGGAGTGGTTTAGAAAATGTAGCTTTTCAAAGAGGTCGCCATAGTAAGCTAACAGTACAAGCCAGTGTGAATCACAGAGAGGCTCTTTTGTCTGGTCTAAACCCAGGAGTAAGCGTCTCACTTTGTTCCTGAGTTCCTAAACACAATTTAAAACCTTTCCCTCCTGGAGAGCAACCTGACCTCCGTATGAAACAAAGCATCTTCTGCTCCCATTTCTGCACATAATGTGGCAAACAGACAGGCTCTTGTGCAGAACGCACAATCTTTACAACAGAAGTCAGCACCTCTGAGAGTCCATTCCCCATATTGTGCACAGGCAAAGCTTCCCGGGGATCACGCAGTGTGTCCACAATATATGTGAAGCTACTACCAACACTTTTGCTTTTAACCCACTTTGCTGGATTTTTTTACCTGGGGAGTGTGTGAGCCTTTCTTCTCACTCTCTCATGTATTTTGATGTGCGTTTCATTCTTGTGTTCATTGATTATGGAGCCTAAACAACTCCATAAGCATCTTTTCATTTTTGTGTCACAGCACCCTTAGTGCAGTGACACAGGGAAGGAAGCCTTTCAGGATGTCCCAAGGTCTAAATATCTTTTCTGGGATAAACTACCGTTCCCCAGAGAAAGTAAAGTTAAATTGACTTTGCTAGTCTTTAAATTCCTAGACCCAGCACACACTGCCTTCCAATAGAGGGCTGGAGGTGTTACCTAGTAATCCTGTGTCTAGAAACTCATGTAGCAGTCAAATGCTACCCTTTCCTATCGAAATGACTGGTGGCAGTGGTTTCACAACGAACTACCATGATTTTTCCCATCCACGACCGGCAGCTAAAAATCGCGGGAGCCATGTTTTTCAAGATGGCGTCTGAGCCTCCTTTGTTTAAACAGGTCCCGGTCTTCTTTTTGGACAGGTTCTTCTAGAATTTGTCTCTGCTCGCCAAACCAGTTTTGGTCCCTTTGTTCCTACGCCTTTGGCAGGCTTCAGGACTGAAGACTGCCTCTGGCGCCTGAGTGTCTGGGGTGGGCAGGAAGTGAGGGAGGTGCCCGAAACTCCCTGTGCTTAGTCTCCTAGGAGACCCAAATGCACTCTGGCGTGATTGGCTGGCTGACTGTCTGGCAAGGACAGCCAACCTGCTGGGTGAGTGACAGCTAGGCTGGAATGAACAGGAGAGAACTGAATAAAAGGAGAGTCTCTCGGCTTGGAAGGCAGAGTTGACCACTGGAACGAAAGAACCAAAGACGAGCTAGAAGAGGACGGCTGCTGCAACTCCTGGACCGTTGGTTTGCCTGGTGAAGCCCTGATGCAGGTCCAAAAGTTCAGCTTGACAGAGAAAAAACCCCTTCAAGGACGACTTCTTCCTTTGAGTTGGTAGGACTAATCAACTCATAAGCCACCTGGATACCATTCTCGGAGCTGGTCAGGATTAACCAGGGAGAAGGACACCAGCTTGTGTGCTTGAAGGAAAGCTACTGGAACTGAAGATTTGCCAAGTCTGCCAGCTTTGTGACCAGTCGCCGTGAAGTGCAGGAGTCCCCAGACATCCTCCCTCTTGTGCCCATGACTGAGGCTCAGGAACAGCAAGATCTGCAGGAAATGTCAGGAACAGAAGTCTTCAGCTGCATCTTTCTTCATTGGAAGGTACTGTGAAAACTCGAGAGAACTTACCTCTCACTGCAAAAGTGCATATAACGGTGGCAACTTTCAGGCCCGATCATCTTGTGACGCAGCATACTTTCTTCCACAAACTACTTCTGAGAACTTTGGCGAAGACTTTACCGTTTAATAACCAGAACCGTTTTATCCTATACAAGACATTAGCCCATTGACTTTGGCCTAGCCTATTGCATTGAATTGACTCCTCTGGTGAACTATTTGCCTGGTTTCAGAATCACTGTGATATATGTTGGATTAACATATGCCTTTTTACTGCTACTTTACTGCTATTTTGCCCTTACTTCAGTGGAGCGCAACTGCTTAAGTAATCAGTACTGTAGTATATATGTGTTATATAACTTCCCTCCTTTTAGTTAATGCTTTATAAAGGATTGTGTAATAAATTAATAAGTGTTTTACCAAGAAACGCTGAGTGTCTATTTGAATACCTGTGATTGTAGACCTCTGTGTAACAGCCCTTCCAGCTCACATTCCCTCTTGAGATAAGCCCGACTGCTCAGTCCTGCTACCAAAAACTGTAGTACAGACTTATACCAAAGGTTGGTTTTGCTTACACCTGTAGTCCTAATTTTATGTGGTGGTCCCAGAGGGTACTGCATGCAATTCTGCCCAACACTGGACTAGGCCACAGATTGGCGGCGAAAACCATACCTGGATGCACAGGGCCAATATAAACCTTCAGCACTTCTACTCAACCAATGTTACACAGGGAAAAGAAATCCTTACTTGCCTGCATGACTGGGTCAAGTGCTGGATTTTTCTTGCTGGGACACAGGTGGTTAGGTTGACATACCGACGCTTGGAGCAATGTTGCTGCAATGAAAACAGTCAAGGATACATGTCTACCTGCGACTCCAAAATGAGCAGGGGTTAATGTCAGGGAGAATTCTCCAGAATGGCTAATTTCCTTACCTGATGAGTGCCTCAGCAGCTTTGCTAGATTTCTACTCCATCTCACCTCACCTACTCCATAGGCATCATCATTTTACTGCGTGTCACACAGCACTTTTAGTGCAGTGACACAGGGTTGTCTTTTTAGACTTCCCACTTATTTTCTGGGACTGACTACTGTCTCCCAGAACATGTAAAGTTACCATTGACTTTACTTGTCTTCTTAAATTTACAGACCCAATACAACCTATCTTCCAATAGAGTACTGGAAGAATAGTTATCCCTTTATGTCTGTTTCTCATGGAACAATATTTAGTTCGCCGTTCTCTAAAATCTGGCTGTTGGCAGTGGTAGCAAACATTTTTATTCTACCGCGAGCTATGAAAATAGCCTCTGTACAGTTAGATGCTATGGTGGTAGCCCCAAACTCAAACCCGCTGAACCCTATTGATTTTTTTTTGGTTCCAGTCGGGTTTATTCGCTATTTCTTTTTGTAAAGGTCTTTCTCGTGTTTTCCTCTGCGCGCCAAACCAGGTTTGGTTCCTTTGTTTGTTGTCCTTCGGCGGGCTTCTGCACAGAAGCCCTCCTTAGGCGCCCGAGCGTCTGGGTGGACAGGATGTGAGCGAGGGGTTTGAGGCCCCCTGCACAGGGTCTCCTTGGAGACCCAAGTCGCACTCTTGCTTGATTGGCTAGGTGACTGTCCTCCCAGGACAGCCACCCTGCTGTGTGATTGACAGGCAGGCTGTGTGAATGGGGGAAAACTACTTAAAAGCAGATCTACAGGACTTGGAAGACAGAGTCGCAACTGGAACGAGAGAACCAACGAGGAGCTGAAGGAAGATGACTGCTGCAACTACTGGACATCCCGGTGAAGCCCTGCTGCAGGTCCGAATCGGCCGAAACTCTGACGACAGAGAAGATCTGCAAGGAATCTTCTTCCCTGGAGCTTGGTGGGACCAACCAGCTTGCCAAACACCAAACGCCAGCCTCCCTCTCCTGGTCGAATTTGCTGTGCGTCGCTGCAGTGAACCGGATAGCCAGGACGCACGGAACCTGTTTGGGTTTTAAGGAGAGCACCTTTTATTTGACGCTTTGCTCTGCTGCTGGCTTCTTCCCTGGGCAGTGCAGGACCCTCCAGTCTTCCTCGTCACCATGACAGTCGCTTCAGGAACCGTGAGCCTGCAGGAAGTGCCAGAAACAACCGCCTCAGCTACAGCATTCTTCATTTAAGGTACTGTTCAAATCCGGTCGTTCGTTCATTCCGACGTGTTTGAAATCATTCCTTCTCTACTCTTTTGAATAATTTTTCCTCCGGCCAACTTCATTTTGGACTCTTGGCAAAGACTTAACCGCAAACTACTCTGAACTGTGTGATATTCTGCAAAGACTCTGAGACTCTGAACCATTAACATTGGCCCAGGCCTATTGACTTGAACCCCAGTTGTAGTAAGCCTTTTCTAGATTGAACTGCCTATCACTTGTTGGTGTGATTGATTTTGAATAACCTTGTCTTTCCTCCCCTTTTAAATTGCTGGAGTGCCATTTTGCTCACACTTCATTTTTTAGCTTAACTTGTCCAGAATTGATTGGGTGTTGTAGTGTATTAAGATTGTGATTTTCTGCTGCTTTATAACAGTGAACTGTTTTATGGTGTAAATCAATGTATATTATTTTACTCAAAAACCTTGAATCAGTGTTGGTTTGAACCATAGTAATTGCTGTCCTTCGTGTAACTTCTGCTACTGCTTACTTTACTCTTGAGATAAGTCTGGCTGCTCAGCCATCGCTACCACTTTAATGTGTAGTACAGGCTTGTACTAAAGGTGAAATTGTACTTACACGTAGTCTTGTGTGTGGTGTTCCCAAAGGGTACTGCATATGATTCTGCCTAACAACCAGCTTTTGGGTGTTAGGCATCAACTAGTAAGCAGGACGTAACGCTGGGAAACCAGGAGATAGTACACAGTGCATTGTAAATGCAACTCCCACATGAAACGTGAACTTGCAGTACCACATTTCAGTACCGCCCCCAAACTGAACATAACGAACAGCCTCAAAAATACGTTTGAAATCCCTGATTCTGACTCCTTCTACACCTCTAAAATTACCCCACCATCACCCACAGCAAATTGCAGTAGTTTTTAAAAAAGACATTCTTACCGTCGGCAAGTCCTAATACAGATGTCAGGATTTTTCATGTTGCCATTGCTGCTGGGGACTTTTCTGTCCAAGATGGGATGATTGAGCCAATTTGTGTTCTTGCAATTGAAAAAGTACAATAAGAAAAAATGATAGATGTACCAGATTGACAATACCAATATTTGCGCACTACATTATGCCAGTTGGCACACATCCTCCCCCGCACACAAAAGGGACCTAGAGTGCAGGGTCCAACCTGGAAATCTCCAAAGTTCGCTATAGGCCAGTCCACTCCAGCTGGCAGAGACAGCAGTCGGAACACATACCTGAAAACGTCACTCGTACTCAGTCACAGAGACAAAAAAATAATAGAGCGAGCGAGAGAAAGAGCATCAGCTTGTTATATTTTACCCTTAACAGTTGAGAAGTCCAGCCTGCTGGCATTCTAATCATTCATCTACATACCTTACATAGAATACGACATAGCCATGTAGCTTATACTGCAGTTAGGTGACAGCGCTGACGTAGCAGCAGACTGCCGGAGCTGCCATGCCAGACACGAGGGCCCCTGGCTTCTCCGCAACATATGGTGCCACATGCAGGCGAAGGCCTGGCACCCACAGCCGGATGATATACAGGAATTCCACTTTAAATCACTTCTATGGCAGCGGTGCACCCGAAGCACTGTTGGTAATGCAGTGATTTTAATACATCAAGGGATGCATAGACGTGCTCTATAGTAGATGGCGCCCGGGGTAGCTCAGCAGTTTGACAGACCATTGCGGAGACTGTGTTTAAGGTTGAATTTAACCAAAACAATAAAAAATATGCAAAACTTGTTAATCGAATTACTTTTTGCAATTACTTATAAAAAAGGAAGTGCTATAAAATGTGGCCAAGGGATGGGTTGGGGTATTTCTGCCTCCGTTTGGCACCCATGAACCCAGTTTAATTTCCTAATAACTGCTGCCAGCACAACGAAAGCATTTATTTGTAAACATAACAACTTTTATAAATATAACCTGTGATAATACACAAACAAGGTGCACACAAGTGGTATTGGTGTGGTGCTCAAGAAAAAAAAAAGAACACATCCCAAAGAAAACTAGTGAATGCAAGTTTCAGAAGCGTTTGAGTTTGGAAATTACTTTTTTCCCTTTGAATGTGTGAAACACACATTTAAACAATAATGTGTCAAGCATGTAGAATGCCTGCTTTAAACATTGACCACCCCCTCCCCACCACAGTGATGTTCATGACCCATCAGTTTCCGTGGTGTCCCTTTCAGGACAGAAAAAAAACAAACGGGATGAGCAAACAGAGCAAGGAAATGCACGAGTGACGGCTGGGGAAAAGAGCACTGTTTAGATTAGGTCATCGAGCCCCCAGCTTCCCTCTGCAAAGGTGGGGGCTTGGTAAAGCCTGGTCATGGCTGAAGTAGGCCGGGTCCCGAGATCTGGCCAGACATCTGATGCCGGATCTCGGACCCGGCCAGCGCCGTCCCATGGACCAGAGGGTTGACGAGGCAGAGGGACAGCCAAAGTAGGGGGACCGGTATTGTACGATATCTGGCTCCCCCACAGCAGATTGCTGTAGAGCCCAGCAATCTGCTGTGTGGGAGCTGGATATCACACAACACTGGAAATGCACGCTTACGTCGCTGCTCGCCTCTTCTCCCATGGCCAAGCAAGGTGGGGGCACAGAAGGAGAGGAGTGCAGGGGGAACCAGCATTGCAGTGATCCGGCCCCCCTGCTCACCTTTCCCCACGCGTTAGTCTTCGTGGGTCCAAATGGAGAGAGGGAAGCAGAGGGACCGACAAAGGCCTGAAACGCTTGCTTGCCGGCACTCCCTCCAACTGTGGTGCGGCGGTCTGAGCTGAGAAGCGGCATCCCTTACCAGGCAATAAGACGCTGGCGGCACCAGCAGGAAGCAACCACGCAGCGTGGACACGCGATCTAAATGCAGGAAAGCGCACGTCCAGGCTGCTTTTATTTCCCAAGCCCCCATCACATTGCACTGACTGAGCATGTATTTTCTCTTTTCTCACTGTCCTGGATCACACGCCCCACATATAGACAGTATGGCTATTTTTTTAGGGCTAAATACTCATTGTTATCTTGCTCGCAAGACTACATAGGCGTTTACATTTTCACTGTATACTAGCAAAGCAACGGGCAGGCAGCTAGTCAGTGAGACAGCGCAGGTAAAAAGTCTGTCCTATACAGAGAGAAAGAAATATTTGGGGGGTGGGGTGGGGTGTAAATGCACTGCCTGGCAGCACTGAGCTGTAAAGTCAGGCACATCTCCCTGCAATGTTCAGAACCCCTCACCTCATAAAGGCAGTAAAATTACAGAAATCTTACCCTTTGGTTTGCAGTCTTTCTACTCCATTCATCCAGAGGAAGCGCATTAAACAGTGTTGTGGACACTGAGACGGACGCAGTCTGTTGCAGTCCGCGGCTGTCGGGCGCCACTGGACGAAAACAGAAGTCTGCGCAGCGGGCGCCATAGGATTATGGAGGAAGAATCGTGCCCCGCCAACTTCAAGCAGCAACTCCTATCAGGAAGGGGGGCAGCGAGAAGATTGAAGGTAAGAGCGGCATCTCCCGGGAGAACCTAGTGTGTGACAAACTGGAGGGTCACCGGGGGGCGATAAACAAAAAACAGACAGCTGAGGCAACGCAGCCAGCGTGCCCACATGAATACAAAGAAAGCAACTCGAAGACTTTCTGAAGCTGGAGATATTGTTTCCATTGCTATAAACACTGTCACCCCCAAGGTAAGCCCACGGCCAACGCTCTAAGGTCAGTAGGCAGCTCTCCCCCAGCCCCTCCTACGTGCTGCTCGCTTGCGGTTAAGAAAACGAACATGAAAGTAAATATCGAAGTCCACGATCTTGTGGTCAGAGAGGATTTAACAACTCCTCCAGATACGCTGACAAGGAATAATGCATGGGGGTATTGTGCGGACAAGTGGGAGGACAATTGGTTCTTTGTGGTGCCTGCGAGTATTTTTTCACTGGAGACTGAATTTGGAGGCGGAGCCTTGCAGAAGCGAACAGCGACCAACACTACATAACATCATTTCTAGCGCGGAGAAGTGGGAGGACAAGTGGTCCTTTGTGGTGCCTGCGAGTATTTTTTCACTGGAGACACAAGTGGAGGCGGAGCCTTGCAGAAGCGAACAGCGACCAACACTACATAACATCATTTCTAGCGCGGAGCGCGCGCAGAGAAGTGGGAGGACAAGTGGTCCTTTGTGGTCACTTGTGAGCCGCGGTGGGTTTGAGATCATATCCCCACCAGGACGCATATAAAGCGCATCAGAAGAGCGGTAGGGAACGTAACTGTAACGCCTGTAGCGGCTGAAACTGCGAAGGGAGACTGCGGAGGGTGATATTCCTCTTTGATCCCTACCAGTGGTTTCACTTTCAATGTGGGCTGTAACGTGCACCGGGTGCGAACATACACTTGGTAAACTCTGTATACGCCATCGCTGTAACATACAGCGTTTTTTTTGGGGCTAGTGTACTTTGGTGCGGTTTAACAAAATGACTAAAGCTAAATCAGAGAAATCTAGGTATAACCTGCGAAAGGTAATATGGAAAAAACGGCAAAGCAAACCCCCAAGCAAGCAAGCAAAATTGTGCGGACAACGTGGAAGTAGGAAACTCATTAGCCCAATTAACATCTGAAGACAAAGGACCACACAATCCCGGGAAGTAGGCCTGGAGATCTCACGAACGCCTAAGGCGGCAAAAAGCCCAAAAATGTAAGATCTATGCAAGCCACTACCTCAACCCTCCCTACCGAAGATGCTTGCCGAGAGGAGCCGGGCCCCTGAGGGATAAAGCCCAGCCCGGCCAAAGTGCTGAAAACAAAAAGAAA
This sequence comes from Ambystoma mexicanum, assembly GCF_040938575.1. Classification (NCBI taxonomy): domain Eukaryota; kingdom Metazoa; phylum Chordata; class Amphibia; order Caudata; family Ambystomatidae; genus Ambystoma; species Ambystoma mexicanum. The sequence goes on along the minus strand of NC_090933.1, from coordinate 1,296,725,320 downwards.
ACAAAAAAAACAGCCAGGGTGGGGGCAAATTGTTACAGCAGGCTACAAATCAGAAGAAAAGACTCAGAGACCCCGAGTACACACGTGTTTGCGCCCAAAAGCATTAACGAAACCTCGTCTTCTCTCTCTACAGCAAAAATCAGTGCTATCTAGCACATTGCAACAAAAATCAATGAAGGAGCGGCTGCCTGTTGAACTGACAGACGGCCGAAATGCTGGCAGGGTCGAAAGCCTGTCACGTCAGCAGGTGTCAGTGCCTGGGCCACATTACAAGTAAGCTCACCAGACAAGCTTCCCCTACAGGCCCGTTGCAACAACAGAAAACAAGCGCTAAGGGCCGGGGAGGACCTGCCCAAAACGCCAACATTGATAAAATGGCATATCAGGCAAGAAAAAGGACGGTCCGATGGCCAATTAAGTGAGGACATTCTACAGAATCGTATTCCAGAGATGACAAACGAAACTGCTGCAACAACGTATCCCCCATCGTCGATACGGCTGCCTGCCCAAGGCCTAAAAATCCGGACCAGTGAACCGAGGTTGGCTTAGAGAAAAGTCAACCAGACAATACCTGCATCGTCTAACGAAAGTAGCCTTCCAAGGCAAGAGCTTGGAATGACACCGATAAATGAAGGAACTCAAAACAGGATGGCATCTCCACACGTGGCTGAAAAAGAATCATCACAGAAAGCTAGATCCCCATAAAAAATAAATAAAAAAATACAAAAAATAACTTGAATTAAACCTTCAGCATGGGTCGACCTTGGAGAGGACTCCCCCAAGGAGACGGCTCAGCAAAATTGCAACTCCAGATTCACGAGATACCCCTTCCAAAAAAGTCGACTTAATGTCCATTATGTCAACTGTCACAATTGCGCAAGCCCTTTTTGTAAACTATACGAGGCTATGGATGAAGCCCTTAAAAGACAACTCAGCAATAATGTCATCCATGCATTCAAAACTAACCCATCAGGAGGGTTATATTGAAGCCAAAAATCAGGAGAACACCAGACACTCAGAACTAGTTACAGCAACAAGTTCAACTCAAACACCAGTACAAGATTCCTCTGAACAGAGTTCCGAGTGGCCACATCAGCCGGCACCCAAAAGGAAGCACTGGCACTAACCCAAGTCAAGGGTAGAGCAGCTTACGTATCGGAAGATATTATCCCAGATCTGAAGTCACAAGAGATGGAACCTGCACAAAGAAACCAAGGGAGAACGGGGCCATTGCAAGAGATCTAGGGCCTTTTGAGCCATTACCCCGGCAAAAGCCTTTGCGAAAACCATTGCGGGGTGCAAACGTAGGGCCTAAGGCATCCTATAGGATCTTTGGACAAAATGGGCTAGGAATAGCAAAGGTTGTAATGGTATTTATAGGGAATAAAGAAAGCACAAAGGAAACAGGTTACGGGGTAGTGGCTCAGGACGTTGTGTTAGACTTGAATGGATCTCCAACAGAACAAATAATTTAGTACTCAACCGAAGTAAGGTTCTACAACTTTGCGAACAAACTGCAAGCCTGAAAAGACTGCACTCAGGGGACATCCCGATTGTTGAACCAAGGGAGGAAGATAATAAAGAGTGCTCCTATCTCCATATTGAAGCAACTAACTTAAGGAGCCTCTTCAGAAACTCTATAGGGGACTTCAAAAGGATGCGTTATGAAATTAAGGAGATTCACGAACCAAAGAGACTAAAGTTTGATATGAATCAAGAGAGAAAGATACATGGGCAGAAAAGCTCACCAAGAAAGCACAAGTAATACAAAATTGAAGGACATAGACTAGAGATGCACAAGAACCTACATAAGGATGCCTAACCACAGTCGGAGGGGGTATCTTCGAAATTGGGAATGCCGTCCATCATATGAACGGACCCTTAATGAATCTTCATCCAAAATCTTTATCCTAACAAGGCGAGACAGCAGACTCTCCGAAAAAGCTAAAAAGTGATTCCCACGAGGCCCTACCTTCGGGAGAAACAAAGACAAGAAAGTGGCAAACAAAGAGCATGAGATTCCGAGAAACCACTAGCAGAGGCGTAGAGAGGAAAATGAGCAACAACTGCCCCCAAAACAGAGCATTTGGACATCAAGAGTCCAGAAAAACTATACATTCTTCTAGCCACCAACATCGAAATGCAGGGAGGTTTCAGGGCTTGACCTAGGGGAAGTCAGAAGAAGAGTTGCACCAAGGAAAACCTCAACGTGCTCATGGAATACCCAAGGTTTCGGACATCTAACTACGGCCTTGGATGTTAACCTGGGCAACTGATATGGTCTGTCTCCAAGAGACATGGTTAACTACAAAGCCTTACCTCGATGGATATGACCTGGAACTCTCACCAGCAATTAAGGGGGAGGTTGGTAGGCCCATTTCCAGGCTCCTAACCGCTGTAAGAGCAGGAAGCGGGTTAACACAAGCTACAGGACTAATTCAAGCAGTCTTAGTTTTGTGGAATAGACAAGAGCCCCAAGAAGATCAACTAAATTTGAAAAGATTCTCCTAATCAACACTTACTGGAACCCGGCCAGAACTGATGCCGATAAATACACATGCCATAGAAAACACCCTTGAAGAAGCCAACGCCACCCACAAAATTCGATCACACAATAATTTCGAGTGACTTAAAAGCATTGTGCATAACAGAGGGGGCAAAGGAGGCACTCCTTCATTCGAGAGTGCATTTATATCTTAAGGGCAGAAAATTGAATTTGCTAATGGATGCATACGATCTGGATAACCTCCACAAAATAAAAAACAACCAAATACCATCAGTACCGACATGGGAAGGAAAAGGAGTGGGTCTCAGGATAGATCACGCATGTGTCTCAAGTAAATTGCTGGAGCAAATTGAAGACTGACGTCGCGAGAACCTTAAACAGCGACCATAACCCAGCAACCCACTGGAAAATCACACACCCGAACAGGGAAAGCATGTTTAATAACCTGGAACCTTGTAAGGGGAATACACGCCTTAGACTAAAAGAAATGGTCTCCTTGACATCTGACTATCGCCAAACAAAGGAACAGTGGGGAAAAAGAGGCATAGAAGTTCTTGCCTATTAGCCCTTCCTCAAAGTACACAAGATAATCAAATCGAGACAAGAAGGCATCTCCTATCCTGTACAGGCCTCTCAAAAGAAAGATCCACATGGCTAGGCCACCTGCTTAAAAACGTGTATGTTTATGATGAACAGGAATGGTGGGCCCGCTTAATAAGCGGTGAAAAAACGAACTGGGTCATCGCAGTGGTGGGTTTCTTCAAAATGATTGGCCTGGTCGCATAAGTGACAAAAAGGATCTGACCGATAAAGAAATGTTCACTTGTTCATCTAAGCTGATGAGAGAGTAAAGACGCGACTACATAGCTAATGAACTTCATAACAAAGCAATGCTTGGAGAACTTGAATTGCTTCTTTTTGAAAAAAGATTTTTCACACAATTAAATCAAATAATAAAATAAAACATGGTTTCCCCACAGACTATCTGCTCTTTCACCATTAGCTAGAGTAATTGCTCTTAACGATTCTTTCACAGTCTGCTTAAAATACTGCTCTGCATGAGCTAAGATCACAGTGTAGACTAACATTGCTGTTGGTAGTTTAGGTGCACAGATGGCTGGTACGGTTTGCTCCCGTGTACATGTGCGGGTCGGACTGGGCCATAAAATTGTCTCGTGCACCAATAAAAGAGTGGCCCATAGTTGTAAATGGCAATTAATTCCTTTTCTAACTCTGTTTAAAATAGTACCCAAGGGGAGGGGGTGTTTATAAAATGGCATGCAAATTGTGCATGTTAAAGAATATTTACTCAGCAACACTGGTCAAAACTATTATTAACATAGTGAAGTAACATCACCAGTGCCATGGAAGTGGAAGTGATATATAGTTTGGAAAAGAAGCAGCATTAAAGAAATTGCGCTGTTTAAAACTATTATTTTGGACATTTCCTTTGATCGGAGGTGAACTGCCAGCTCCGCCCCCTTAACCTCCACCGCCCCCCCCCCCAAATTGTTCTCATTTCCACCACTGGATAAGGTGGTAGATGGCGGCAGCCGAATCTGCCATGAAATTCCCTCGGCGTGTGCGGCCGCACGGCCATAAAACACTTCTGTTTGGGGGTGGGTGGAGCCGAGGATGGGGATACAAGCCAAGAAGACACACAAAGATCCGCTGTCGGTGCAACTAAAATCAAAATAGGAAAAACAAACCCATCAGTGTTTTGTTCTCCCCCGTCCCCCTCCTTTCCCGTTGTGAAACACCTTTGTATGAGCTCGATGTAAATAAAAATCTCAATTTTTTGATTTTTTTATTGTTGAATATTTAATCAAAGAATTTGATTTTTACAACATCTTTGCTCTTTATTTTTTTTAGTCATGTTTAGTCTCTTTGATTTAAATCTTACATTTCTGGCTATTTTGAGTGGTATAGAGGAGAAGAAGGTTGTCCCAGTAGGTAAGAAAGTCTTCATTTTCATGTTGTTTTGAGGCAAGTTTTTCGATTAGGGTGTGAAAGATCTTGAATGTTGCTAGTTGCCAAGATGTGCGATCACCACTAATCATCCTTTTCCACCATGTTTCTTCATCAGTTACTGCTGAATGTTGGCAGATGTATTTCATGTAGGGGTGTCGAGTGTCCGTCAAGCTTGGGCAAGACAGTAAAAGATGGCAAATAGTCTCTTTCTCTTTGCCACAGAATCTGCAGATGTTAGTCAGAGATTGGTTTCTTATATGGCGAATTTCGTTGGTGTCTAAAAGGTTTAGTCTTGCTCTCATTATGAGGTTGCGTGCCGCTCTGCTTGGAAATGTTTTGATATAGTTCTGAAGGTCATCTCGTTTCTTCCATACCTGGGGCAAGTGAGAGACGAGTTTGTATTCGGTTGCTGCATCTAGGGTGTGGATCCACTCTATTTCTTTCATTTATTTGGTTATTCTTGTGGGGTTATTGATCAGATCATCTTCTGTGCATTCGATGGATTTCAGTATGGCTTGATTTTCTTCTTTCCATTGGTTTAGCATTGTGCAGCTTCCCCCTAGAATTTCTTTGAGCACCAGTTCGTGGAGGAAGGAGCAATTAGGTAGAATACATTTTCTGTAGAGCATCAGTGTGTTGCGGTCCACCGTGACTTGAAGGGAGAACAGACTGAGTTCTCGGCGTATCAGTGTGATAGGGATTGAATCAGGTAGGCCGAGAGTCGTCCTCCAGAAGTAAGCTTCTAGTTTAGGCCAGAGAGTCTTAGGTAAGCATGGCATAGCTTCTGTTCCATATGTTATAGTGGGGACCGTCTTTTTGTTTGTAGAAGTTCAGTAGTGGAATGGTGGAAAATTTGCCAAATTTTCTATCTATTGTTTTGCCTTTTGTTGCTAGGCTTCGAACTTTGTCAAACAGAGATTCTTGCATAGCCATGTCCTTTGCTGAATTATCCAGTATTATGCCCAGATATTTGAAGTTCTTTACTCTTTCAATTTTGTTTTTTTCTAGGAACCAGTTGGACTTGTCCTGGGTTTTGGCTGTGCGCTCCATCACCTTTAGTTTTTTCGATGTTGATTTCTAGATTGTTCTCTTTGCAGAATAATTGTAGGCGCGGTCATCTCTATCAAAGGCTTTAGAGAAGTCTATGAAGGCCGTATACACTTTTGGGTGCCCGTCTTTTACTTTGTTTTTTAAGATGGTTAAGAGAAAGATGTTGATTGTGGTTCCTAGTGTTTTTTTGAAACCAGCTTGGAAGTTGTCATTACATGGGGCACGTGAGGCCCAAGATTGGAATTATTTCAAGAGAAGAGAGCCGAAGACTTTCCCTATAGGGTCCAGTAAGGCAATAGGTCGATAGTTTGTGGGGTCTTGTCACCTTTTTTGTAAATCGGGACCACTATTGCGGACAGCCATGTTGGCGGAATAGATTGTGCAGTCACGCATCGTGTGAACACAATGCTTCTAAATTCAGCCCATGTGATTTTAGGTCGAAATTGGTGATTCCATCAGGGCCAGGGGTTCGAGATTTGTTCAGTTTTCTGATAATGTCGCAGATGTCATCTAGGTCGTCCAGCTTTGTCCAAGATATCAAATATACCAGGCGCTTTGCTGAGATGAATAAACGGCTTATAAATAAATACCTGCCCGTGTACGGCGTGGAGCGCTCCTTCCTCCGTAATCCTCTTACTAAGCACGTAAACAACCTCCCACGTGAAAACATCACGACGACGTAACTAGTCGTTATGCCTTAAGGCATTTCAGAAACTATCGGCAAACTTTAAAACAAACACAATGCTAGCAGTTCTCATAGGGACTTTAAATGTGTGATTGATAATGAAAGCCATACAAGGCCTCCGTTTAGCCTTCTTTTGCACACATTGCAAAGGGGTAAATGCACAATCCCCTCCCCGGGGAATTCCAAATGCCCCCCCCATGCAGGAGAAACTGAACTGTTATGCTGGTAATTCGTACCCATATGTGTCTGTCTGCATAAGACACATATCCCCCACCTGCTGCACATAACAAATCCTCCAGCCCCCTCATCACCCTCCCCCTGCAGCGGGGAGGATACCTAGCCGTTCCCTGTACTGTTAACTGGTACAGTGGAAGTCCCATGGGGACGGGAGGAACGCACTGTGCCCAGCCCCACGCCATAAAACACATCTCCCACGGGCAAATTGCACATCTGCACGAGAAAAGCCCAAAACCAACTGAATCCACCTGTACTTTAAGTAAATCTCAACCGATGCACATTACAAACCCCAAAATAGACAGAAATACCCCTCCCCAAAATTGCCTCACCCCTTTGATGCACATTACATATCCTCAAAAAAACACTCAAATAACGAAAAAAACAAAACTGAATCCGCCTGTACTTAAGTAACAATGCACATTACAAACCACCAAAATACACAGAAATGCCCCTTCCCAAAATTGCCGCTCTGCATTAAAGTAACAATCAACAAGAGATAACTTTAAGACTTAGCAGAACCCAAATAACCAACTATACGCAGTGTTGCCCTCCGTCTCGTGCAAAACAGATGATGAAGTGAACGCTTAAACCCACGTGATGCAGAGCAGCCCACGTGATACAGCGCAGCCCACGTGATGCAGAGCAGCCCACGTGATGAAGTGGAGGCGAGCGTTGCTAGGGTCCGTTTCTCGAATGGGAACTAGAAAACTACCTTTTAGGAAACGCGCATGTCCAGATTCCAGGCAGCATCAGGTGAGTGCATGCGATCGAGCACTTGCAGTGAATTTTATATGCGTTTCTTTTAGCATCCATCAACTTAGACGTTCTCACCCCTTTGTTGTTATATTGTTACTAGGAGCCCTTTTGCAACCTCTAGGAACGCACGTTGAAGCTGTAATTCCTTGTATTGTACTTATTCACTTGTTGTTGAAATTAAATATTGTAAGTACGTGATTTTCTAAACATCTTGTTTTGAAATTACACGGGGCAGCCTGTTGTTGGCATTCTAGACACAGTAGCTGCTCGAAGCTCATTTACGGTAGGGTTCAGGCTCTGCAATGCTCGCAGAGGCAGTTACTATATATATATATATATATATATATATATATACACCTGTTCTGGTTAATGCTCGCAGAGGCAGTTAATATATATATATATATATATATATATATATATATACACACCTGTTCTGGATAATGCTCGCAGAGGCAGTAACTGGTGTGCAGCTACTACACAGACCCTGCTCTGGTGTAAGTTGCTATAAATACCTGTTCTGGATAATGCTTGCAGAGGCAGTAACTGCTGTGCAGCAACTACACAGACCCTGCTCTGGTGTAAGTTGCTATAAATACCTGTTCTGGATAATGCTCGCAGAGGCAGTAACTGCTGTGCAGCTACTACACAGACCCTGCTCTGGTGTAAGTTGCTATAAATACCTGTTCTGGATAATGCTCGCAGAGGCAGTAACTGCTGTGCAGCAACTACACAGACCCTGCTCTGGTGTAAGTTGCTATATATATATATATATATATATATATATATATATATATATATATATATATAGTAAATCTGTTCTGGATAATGCTCGCAGAGGCAGTAACTGCTGTGCAGCTACTACACAGACCCTGCTCTGGTGTAAATTACTATATTTATATATATAAATACCCGTTCTGGATAATGCCGGCAATTACACAGACCCTGCTCTGGTGTAAGTTACTATATTTATATATATAAATACCCGTTCTGGATAATGCCCGCAATTACACAGACCCTGCTCTGGTGTAAGTTACTATATTTATATATATAAATACCCGTTCTGGATAATGCTTGCAGAGGCAGTAACTGCTGGGCAGCTACTACACAGACCCTGCTCTGGTGTAAATTACTATATTTATATATATAAATACCCGTTCTGGATAATGCCGGCAACTACACTGACCCTGCTCTGGTGTAAGTTACTATATTTATATATATATAAATACCTGTTCTGGATAATGCTCGCAGAGGCAGTAACTGCTGTGCAGCTACTACAAAGACCGTGCTCTGGTGTAAGCTACTATATATATATATATATATATATATACCCATTCTGGATAATGCTCACAGAGGCAGTAACTGCTGTGCAGCTACTACACAGACCCTGCTCTGGTGTAAGTGATTTTATATTTATATATATATATATATATATACCGGCTAATGCGTGCAGAGACAGTAACGCTTTGCAGCTGCTACACGGACCCTGCTCTGGTGTGACTATATATATATACCTGCGCCGGCTAATGCGTGCAGAGACAGTAACGCTTTGCAGCTGCTACACAGACCCTGCTCTGGTGTAAGTGTCTATACATTTTGATATATATATATATATACACGCACCGGCTAATGCTTGCAGAGACAGTAACTGCTGTACAGCTGCTACACAGACCCTGCTCTGGTGTAAGTGACTACATATATAATAATACCTGCACAGACTAATGCCCGCAGACGCAGTAACTGCTGTGCAGCTGGTACACACACCCTGCTCTGGTGTGTCTGTCACAAAGTGTGTAAGGGTGATGGTGTTCTTTCTGTGAATTGTTTGCCGATTCTGTGGCGTAGTTTTTTTTTTTTTTAATTTTCTTTTTTTGCTTTGAGTACTGTTCCTTTGTACAGTTTGAGTTGTCTTTGGTATTTTATTTGGTCTTGGCTGGTGTATTGTTCTCTCCATTTTGTTTCCTTTTTGCAGTTGTTTTTTTGGGGCGTTTTTTCAGTTCTTCTGTGAACCATTTTGCTGCCAGTTTTTTTGGTGTTGCTTTGAATGTTTTAGCTGGTGCTAATTGGTTAATGGCCTTGGTGATCCAATTGTTGAGTGTGTCTTCTGTTGTATCTATGTTTGTATCGGTGGGATCTTTTTCACCTAGGTTGTCATGGTGGCTTGATAGCATGGTGGCCTTGTCCGCTAGTTTTGTTGCAAAGTGGGGGTTGTAAGAATATGGTTTGTAGATCAGTGGGAATACTATGTTGGATTGGTCGTTGAGTTCTATTTTGATTTGGAGGGATTCATAGTCTTCCACATTGGTTGTGATGATTCGAGATGCTCTGGTGTGTTTTTTGTGTATAATTGCGATTCTACCTCCTCTTCGATTTTCTCTGTTGGCGTGTATTAATTTATAATTGTCGTGTATTGCTTCATTCGCGATGGCTTTATAGTTATCTGATAGCCAGGTTTCAGTAAGGAAGAGCACGTCTGTGCCTCCTTCGCTTAGGAGGTCATAGATTTCTGTTGAGTGGTTTGCCATGGATCTAATTTTGAGGAGGCTGCAGTGTAGTTTGCTAGATTTACCTTTTGTGTTGTTGTTAGTATTTGTTGTGTTGTTGGTTGGGTTTCTGTTCCAGGTGGGTTTTTGCCGGTTGAGTCTTTTGGGTAGGGTGGTTCTTTGTTGGTCAGTCTCTTTGTCGAGTAGAGCGATAAGGTTTACTGTGGGGTTGGTTCGTTTCCGGGTGGTAAATAGGGTAGCTACCCCTCTGTTGTTCCAGCCTTGGTGATATAGGGGGTGTAGAGTGAGTGTGATGGTTTCCAATTTGTTTGTTCTGGTTGGGGTATTGTCCATGGTGGAGACCGGGTTGTGATGGTTTATTAGTTGTCATCCATTTGTGTCCTGGTTGGGTCTGTATTCGTGAAGCTTGTTGGCTGTCGGTTCGTTGTTGCTGTGCTGTTTTTGTTTACCACGTTGTCGTATGTGGACAGGTAACGAGCATTGTAGTCTCTCTTTGCTCTGTTATTTGTATGTCTCCTTGGGCTATCTCAGATGTTTGTCGAGTTTTTTTGGGGTTGTGGGATCATGCTGGCCCGTGCCTTCGCGAGTGGTTTGGGATTTCTTATTATTTCTGTTGTCTTTTCTGACTTCTTTGTCTTTCTTGTGACGAGGCATGATGCGTGGGTTGCGTTCCTTAGTGGGCGTCCTCTTTCCATTGGTGTTTTTCATGGTCTTTTGGGTTTAGTCTTTGCTGTTTGTGGTTTCTTGTTCCTTGTATTTGGTAGGTTGTGGGTAGTTGAGACCTCGGTTGATGGGACTTTGTGGTTCCGTTTGTTTATTTATTTTTTATTTTTTTTATTTACTTATGTATAATCAAATAAAGAACTGATTTTTACAAGGGTGGACAAAATTGAAATTCGAATTTGCGGATACTCTATTCCGGCATGTGTCAAGAATGGCCAAGTCATTATTTGTCTGTTTAGTCTGGCTGAAAATGCAATCCAAGGTTCGGAGAGCAATACTGGACCCTGCGACAAACAACGTTGAGCAGTGTTCGAAGAAAAGAAAAAAAAGAGGATGGAAGTCCAAAAGATGCCAGATGCAGAGAGTTCCACAGAGGACATATCACAGGTAGTCCCCTCTGTATGAAGGAAAGACAGCCACAGATTAATTATTCTTTGCCATGGTTAATTAGCCAATAGTTGGCGTTCGGAATTGTTGGTGTTTATTTTTATAAAGGCTATTTCCATTCATTTGGATGCAGCAACTGCCCATCCCTCGAAATAAGGCGACACCACCATGTGTCTTCTTCTACCAGCACAGAGTTTACCCACAGGGGGTGCCAAGAATGCTGTGCGTTCCGTGTTTAGGGTAGAACAATTTAACAGGAGATGTCGAACAGATTCTTTGTAGTCCGGTGCTTTGCACAGTCTACAAGTTGTTATGGTAGCTTGGCTTCTTAGCTCCAAGATCTCCCTGGTATGCAGCAGATTGAGTCTTGTTCTTAGAAAGAAGCATCTGAGCTTTTTGTCAGGAAATGTTATGTTATATGTTGGTGGAAGATGTTTCAAAAACTTGATCGCCACTTTTTGCTCGCCTGTGATTATCCAGTCTTGGTGCTTCAGCTTTTGGATCACTCTTTGAGGGTTGGTAATCAGATCCTCTGTTGTGCATGCTAGTTCTTCCAATTTATATTTTTGCTGAGCAATCCACTTCTGAATCGCCTTACATTTAGTTGTCACAAGTTCATTGTCGATAGTGTTGAAGATTGGCAAGCCATCTTGTATCAGAGTCTTTCTATCGATGGACAATGAGGAGACACTGACGGGCACTCCGAGCGACAGGAGTCCCAACTCTCTTATCACTGCAGCAATTGGGATAGAGTTCGGTAGACCCAGGACCGTTTTCCAGATGGTAACCCTCCAGTTTCTGCCAGATCGAATTTGGCATGGCAATAGTGGCATCCATACCATAGGTTAGTGTAGGTACCATTTTGCCTTTGTAGAAGTTAATAGCTGGAATGAGCGAGAATTCGCCAAACTTTCGGTCAATCGGCCTTTGGTCTTGGTGTTGTTTATACAGAGGTTGTTAGACGCCATGTATTTTGCCAAATTATCCAGCTGACGTTGGAGGCTCACGGGCGTCTGGTCCAGAAGTATCATGTCATCTGCATAAAGAATACAAGACACCTCAGTGTTGCCTATCTAAGGGGGAAATTATCGGACAGTTGTTTCCGAATCTTTGAAGTCTCCCAGGAAAGCCACAAACAGTGCTGGAGCCAGGGGGCAGCCTTGTTTGACTCCTCTTTCTGCTTGAATTTCTTTAGAGAGGGTGCCTTACCTATTCAGACGGACAGCTAGGGAGGTCCCGGTATGGAGCGCTATTATAGGATTTAAGATTTCTTGAGGGCATCTCCACTGTTTTACCATAGGAGCATTCTGTCGACTTTATCGAACGCCTGCGAGAGATCGATAAAGGCGGCGTAGACTGTAGGCGCTCCCTGTTTTATTTTTGCCTTTAGGGTGCTGAGTATAAAAATATTCACTGCAGTACTGCCTGTCCTTTTTAAAGCCCAGTTGAAAATAAATTGTCTGTGCAAGGGGCCGATTTCGCCCAGCGTCGGAAATGTTGTAGGAGGAGGGTAGCAAAGAGTTTGCCCATAATATCCAGAAGAGCTATTGGGCGGTAGTTTGCTGGATATTCCCTACTACCTTTCTTAAAAATCGGAATTACAGTTCCTTTCGTCCATGACGCTGGGATCTGTCTACTTGCTCTGCAGTGTTTGAACAGGAGGCTAATGAAGTCTGTCCATTCAGTTATGTAGGTCTTTAGATCAGAATTGGGGAGACCATCTGGGCCCGTAGCTCTAGATGTTTTAAGCTTTTGGATAGCCGCACTTATATCTACTTTTGGGGAGAGATCCACCCAGGGAGCCTGATTAGATGTCATACAGGGGATCCCATTAGTTGAAGGACTGGCAAAGAGATCTGTAAAGCATTTAACCCAAGCAGATTCCGTTACTGAATTTGTCATATTGCCTCGAGAAATATTAATATGAGCCCAGAAATCTGCTGAATTTTTGGTTGAGAGGGTTCTCAACATTGTTTCGGCGTCATTTTGGTATAATGCTGCCCTTCATAGTCTAATCCAAGATTTATAGATTTTATATTCTTTTGTCCACACTTCCCACACCAATTCGGTGTTTTCAGTTTTGGCTGTATGTTTTCATTTTCTCAGTGCCTTTTTTTTGTCAGCTATTTGTTTATCGTAGGAATGATTGAAAATGATTGATGAAAGCTTTTCCTCTTTCTGTTTGGTCTTGTACTTGATCAGGATAAGCATATAGTTTGGTCTTGATAACGTCTCGGATGTCATCGAAGGATCCCCTGCTGTGGTATATTGCTGTGTCATTGGTCTTACACTGGCTGCATTCAAATGCAGCCGGTTTTGTTGGGGATTGGATTCCACTATTGCTGGATAGAGTTTAGTTTCCTGAGAGGTGGAGGACCACGCCATGGATAGCAGGTTATGATCGCTCGCCTTTGTTTTGATCACCAGAAAGCGGTCGATTTCTGGGCACATGTCATTGGATTTAAAGATGTAATCAAGAGTAGCCGCAGATGTTCTCCTTTCCCAGGTGGGCGTTTGTACGCCCCAGTCCTTAATCCAGGCAGCATTATGTAAATTTCTTGATGACATCAGGTTCAACCAGGCTCGTCCTCTGACTTCAGTTTGCAGCAGGGGGATGGATGGAACGGAGCAGTCATTCAGGTGAATGCACCTAGAATTCAGATCCCCGCATATTATTATGAATGAGGTGTTCAGATCGACTACAATAGCGTCAATAGTTGCGGCCATGGTTTGACATAAATCAGTAATTGAAGTTCTTTGGGGATTCCAATACGTAATGATCACTGCGAGGGGTATCAATTTCCCAAGCCTGGTGATTTCTGAGAAGTGATTCCATTGAATAAGGATCGCCAGGACCCCATAGGATCTGAACAATTTTCAAGTTCTGACCTGTCCGAACAGCAATGAGTAGACCTGCTGATGGCTGGGCCAGCAATCCTTTGACCGCCGGGGAGGTCTCAATTTCAAAGCCGTCCATAGACGGTTTTTCCAGAAGCAAAGTCTCTTGTAAACGGAGAATGTCAAATCGGCCAAGATCCGTGCTCGTCGGGTCAGTTAAATGGGCGTGGCCTCTGGTATTCCAAGATGCTGATGTCGGGGCCTTGTAATGGTAAGAATCATTGGCTTTGTTAGATGGTTGCTATCTGCTGCGTTTTGGATTTAGGGCTCCTTTTAGCCACTTCCACGGACCTCCTGAGGTTGAATCCTTCTTTACGTCTGAAGATGCGTCCGAGATTCTGTTCTTGGGGGACTCCTTCCTACGATTTCTGTAGCTTTCTGATCTTTTTCGTTGTGGAGAATGATCACTAAGACTTAGTCTTCTTCGATAGCCATGGTGCCTGTCAAATGTGGATTGGTCAGGGCTATATCCAGTTCTTTCTTGGTAATCCCGAGAAGCAAAAACCTCCAATGAGTCGGCCGAGTGTTTGCAGAAGTGTTTCTCTGTAGGCACGCCCGGGTCGGCCTTCAGGTCTGTTCTACGAGAGGTATGGCAGTCTGGTACACAGAGATCTTTATTCTTATCTGGTTGCGCCCCAAAATGTGCCTTCAGTTCTGCTCTTCGGGAGATATAATGGTCTGCTGGGCTGGTTTCTTGTTTCCTCTTGTTTTTAAAATGGACTTCTTGTTTTCCTTTATTTTGTGACGAGCCTTCAGTTTTTATTTCAGATAGGAGAAAGCCAGCTAATTTTAAATCTTTTCCAGCCTCCCGACTCAGATCTTGAATTGCAGATGACTTAATGTGCAAATAGGCTTTGGCCTTGTTTTCTTTGTGGTAAGGCTCGATTAACTTGAAGTCTTCCGTTTTCAGCTTTTTTTAGTCCAGTCATAGAAGCTGTTATTTTCAACACTGTACTGCGATTGAGAACCATATATTTCTCTTTCCTGGAGGCCTGCTCTAGTTTAAATAGGCGAGTGGATATGACCCTATTAACATCAGCCTCTGTTTTGTTTGTTGGTCTGTAGGGAGATCGGCGGTGGGTAATCGGGGTTTCATGGATTCGGTGATTTACAGACGCTGCTGGCTGTACGTCTGGTAATGTTCTTGAGGCTATTACGGAAAATTTGTCACGGGTTGAACGCTTCAAAGAAGAGGCATACGATGATTGGGATGGAGAAGGACGCTGAGCTGATATCTTCTTGGTAGAGTTGATGATCTTCTGACTTTCGTTTGGACCACTTTCTCCTACATGCAGAGATTGAGTATTGACAACTGGCTTCTGTTCGAGGTGCTGGGACACGTTGGTTAGGATACTGGAGTCCAAAAATTCAGTTGCTGATCTGGGAGAGTGAGTTAGGTCAATCGCTGACACTGTTCTCGTTTTTGCTGGCTCAGAATTGGTGGAAGTTTTGATCGGGTGAGTCTCCAGAGTGTTCAAGTCAGCTCCTGATTGTGTATGCACTTGGGCCAGTGTTTCTGTTTGGTCCTTCTCTGCCAATATTAGAGCCTTTTTGCCTTGTCCCGGCCCTTGACGATATTCAGTGGTCTGAATGGGCATTGAGGTTAGCTTGAGTTGTTTTTTAGTGATAGTTGTTGATGATTTGGATTTATTCAGAAATATCGGAGCAGTTTCCTCATTCCTTGTAGTCAAAGGCGTCTGTGTTGATTTTTGTTCCGTTGGATGAGCTGAAATATCTTTTTGTCCTTTGGGAACCATAGCAATTTCAGAGTCAACGTCAAATGTGTCCCTTTTTCTTTGCGAGATGTCATATTTCAAATCCATGGCAGTTATGAAACTTTCCAAGAAGGTTAATTTCGACTGTATAATTGCCAGGGTTGCTGTGTTGTCTCTAGAGGCATCACCTATAGTTTCATGTAGTTTGCAGAAGGGGGCCATTGCAATTGTGATGGCTGACATGATCGTGGTCATTTCTCTCCTGTTGGTCGATGATTCTTTCTGCGCAGCTGGAGGGAGTTCACTGGGCCTTCCATTTTTCAAAGGTGTATCTCTGCACTCTGTCGGATGAGAGTTCGCGACTAAGTGCCGACGCCTGACTGAGGAAATGGTGGCCTCTAGTGGAATACTTGATCATGGTGAAGAATTCCACGGACCTGTGTTGTCGCGACCTTGGGGCCGCAGGTCTATTGAGCGAACTTGGCACAGGGTTTAAAATTGGCAGATGGGCTTTTGTCCAGGGTTGTGGGCTCATTCGTCTTTGAGAAGGATAGACTTTTGGCTGGAGTAGGTCGAGTATGTCCATCATTCCATGTTGCTGCATCTGGGAGTCTGTTGGTGGCTTTTGAATGGTGTTGTCCAGGATCCTCAGTTCTGGTTGCGTGACTTTTCCTACCTGGAGGTCTGGTGGTAGGATCCGTTTTGTGATGTCTGGTCTCCGCAGTTCAGGTTGGGTGGTAGCCGGTGCATCAAAGATGTTACCACAGCTGTCTGGGGGGCAAGAGGCTTCTCTCAAAGCCACACCAGGGTGGGCCTCTTGTGTTGATAGTTTTTCTGCATTGAGACAGTGGGGGGGGGTCTCTTCCAGGGCTTCAAGAATTTCCGCATCCAAGGGTCCGGAGTCATTCGCAAGTTTCATTCGCAAGTTTCTGCTTCCCTTGTGTGTGAAAGCAGAGGGGTTGGTAGTGTGGACTTTCCAATAGCCCGCTTTTTGCTATCTTGATCTTGAGGCCATGCTTTTACTCATTCTACTTTCTTTTAAGTTGTTTACATCTTCTTTTTTTTTTGTGTCATATCTTTGTCGCTGCTTCCTTGCACTGAGGGAGGTTTGGATTTAGATTTGACTTTTTTTTTTTTTATACTGTTTTCTTATCTTATTTATCAGGAAGTTCGATTTGGGATTGCTGATATCCGATGCATTGGATTGTTGGCCAGAATCAGAGTCAGAGTTAGGTGTAGAAAGAACCCTTTGGTTCGGGTGTTCCAGCAATGGGCTTAAGCCTCACCCTCAGACCCACAGCAAGTGACCCTCCGGTCCACTCGCAGTTCGGGCCGCTCGCCGAAGCGGTAATGGGGCGGATTGCGCTGGCAGGCGGATCGGGCCACGCTTGTTCTGCTGTTCCCAGGGGTCCTCCCTCCGATCCCGGCAAGATGATCAGTGCTAGCGGCAGCGCGGCCGCCCGCAGCAAAGGCAGAGAACTGCTGCTGCGGCTGCGAGCAGCGACGTCAATGAAACGCTGGTGAGGGGGGAACTGGAGACCCGGCTAAACAGCAAGATCATGTGGACTCCCTACCATTGATATAGAGGTAGGAATATTCACACTGAGAGGATGTTATCAGCGTCGTGGGTTTATTTTTGGCATGACTTCTTAGACAGCATTGGTCGGGGTCTTCCTCCATGTTCTACGTGTAGTAGGACAGGGGGACAGCGGTAGCTTTATCTGGGATAGATTCAAATGTCAAGTACACAGTTCAACAGAGTGCAGTTAGTATTGTTGTTGCCGCCTACCTTGATTTCCGATGACGGCTGGACTAGATGCACTGAATGACGAGCGGAGGCTCCCCGCCTCCTACTGCGGACTGATGCAGACTGATACTCTGCTCGATACTCCGCACGCGCTCCGCGCTCACGGGATGTTTTTAAAGAGAGTAGGCCTTATTTTCCTTAAAGCCACAGTTGAGAAAAGCACAATCCACACGAATAGGAAAGCAGAGGGAAGCAGAGCACGTCGGATCTGGCAGCCGTTTGTTTATTGCTTCTTTCTTGTTTGGATCCTTTTCTTTTGTTTTTTTTTTATCCTGGAGGTACTTTTCGTTATGGTTGTTGATGATTGGATTTTGCGCAAAGCAAACATGAATAATGTGTGAAGGAGTGCATGTGAATGCTGCCATATATTGGTGCAGTGATGTTGGGGAAAATTCTCATTTGTGTGCTAATTCCCTTCAACCTTAGAGACCCCCAGCTCGTTTGCTGGACTGTAAGACTTTTTAATTTTGATCCTGGAGTGTGTGAGACCCTTTTCCCACTGCCTCATTTGTTATGACGTTTGGATTATGTGTTCACTGTTTTGGGAGTCTGACAAACTCTATATGCATCTACTTTTTGTATGGGGACACACAGCACCTTCAGTGCAGTGTCACTGAGAAATCCTTTAGATTTCTCATAAGGTTTAAAATACCTTTTTCTTGTGTAAACTACTGTTCCCAAGAATAGTAAAGTGAAATTGACTTTACTTACCTTTTCGCTTGTGGGTCCAGCACACACCATCTTAAGTGGAGTGCTTGGGGGTTACCTAGTAGCTCCTTATCCTACATTTTCATGTAACATTTGTATGTTGCCCTCCCTACTTTTAAATGGCTAGTGGCAGTGGTTTAATTCTTCCTACCATTGTGCTTTTCTACTGCAGGCTGAACTCTCAGCTGCAGTATAGCACCCAGGGCTGACCATTTTATAAAAACAGCCCCAGTCTTCTTTTTTTGCAATTTTCTGTTTGTGAGGTCTTTCTTGGGTTTTACTCGTCGAACAGATTGGAGCCCTTTGTTTGTCTTGCCTTTGGCGCACTTCAGCCCTGAGTCCCGCCTCTGTTTCCATTGTCTGGAAGGACAGGATGTGAGTGAGGGTCCCGAAACTCCCCTGTCCTTTTGTCTCTAGGAATGCCTAAATGCAACCAGTCCTGAATGGCTGGCTGGCTGTCCTTTCAGGACAGCGACCCTGATGTGTCATTGACAGCCTAGGATGTGCATGAATGGGAGAAATCTGCTTAAAGAGCGAGGGTTTTGGGACTAGAGGCAGAGTGTACCACTGGGAGAAACACCCGACGAAGAAACCGTGAACGAAGCTTGCTGCATCCTCCTGGACCTTTGAGTTGCCTGGTGAAGCCCTGCTGCTGTGCTGAAACTATCTTTTTAGACAGAGAATCTTCGGAATGGACGGCTTCTCCCCCTGTGTAAGTGGGACCAACTAACCCAGAGACGAACTCCACTGGACCATCTTCCCTGTCTGGCTGTGCTTCTTCATTGCTGCAAGTGCCATGGGTCGAGTAATCCGTAGTTAAGTGAAACGTCTGAAATCCGGTTAGAAGCTCCAGGAGTCTCCTAAGGACCCTCCAGAAGCAGGACGACCAGAGCTAGAGTCCCCTCACCAGACCCAAGGAGTGAAGGACTCTCCCTATCTCCCTCTCCCCTGCTAAATTCTTCATTGAAACTGCACTGAACCTGCACCTGGGCCACTCTCACCGACCTCGGTCCTGGGCCCAGCCACTCTACACTTGCACTGCCTCCCTGGCAACCCCTGCACTGCGGGACTGTCTCTGCATCCCTACAGCCCCCCCTCCCAGCACTTGTCTGCACTTACCTTGCACTTTCCACCAGCTGGCCCTATTTATTTATTTATTTTTTATTCTACTTACCCTGTTCAGCACTCCTCCCCCTCCCTTTCCCCTTGCACTTTTTCCCTTCCCCCCTACCCCTGCACTCGCGCGATCTGAATGACACCTAGACTAGTAGGATCGTTGTCTGTCCTTCCCCCTTGTTCCCCCCCCCCTCCCTGCCTCGTCGCGCCTTGAAACACTTGTGTATAGGCGTGTTACAAATGCCTTATCATATCATATCAAGGAAGCCCAACCAGTACCAGAGATCAGCAACAGTGCTGTTTACTAAGCGCTGAAACCGGAAAGAGCCCGTAGCTGCCAATGACCTCCGCAGGAGCCCTACAGATGTCCTCCCTCTTGTCCCCACAACTGAGGTTCAGGAACACAGGGTCTGTAACGCTGTAGCAGGACAGAAGCCAGCTGGACCACTCTTCTTCAAACCAGAGGTACTGTTTAGACTTCGGGTACTTACCTCACTGTCTTGTAGCCTTGCTTTTCTCAGTTGGGAATTGCAGTGGCTTACTTTTAGAGTTGATTCCATCTCTGTTTTCACAGCTTGTCACCCTACAAGTGATTTTCTAACAAACTCTCTAACTTTGTGAAAGCCTTTTGATTCTAAGAAGTACCTCTGTTCCAAAGACTGTCTCAAATTGATTTTGGCTGTTCTAGCTCCCTGCAGACTCTTCTAGCCCACTGACTTTGATATGGTTTGTCCCTCATAGGTAGTAACTTGTTTTAGACTGTTACTGCTGGGAAAGGCTTGTCTAGATTTCATTGGAAGATTTTAGTTGTCCTCACATATACTGAGAACCTGTTATTTTTTTTTACAATTTTCTTTTAATTACTTGTTTATAATCACATCGTGATTTTTACAAGGAAGAACTATTCGTTGTGATTCTCTATAGACTGAGAGTTGCATGCGCTTGACGATCGTCAGATCACATATTCAGCGTGAGAATTGATTTTTTAAAAAAGTGTTGTCAAATAGTTTTGCTGCAGTATTAGTCCATTTGAGGTTTTCTCCGGACAGTAATCTGTTCCACCAGACATCATCTTCCAAGATCGAGGAGTCCATCCCAAGGGGTGACAAGTAGGCTGCCCTTTCCAGATTCAGTGCTGGGCAGTGCATCAGCAAGTGTCTTAGATTTTCAGACTCGTCTGGTGTAGCACATAATCTGCATTCCTTAGACCCAGACTGAAGTCTGATGGAGAGAATTTCGCGCGTAGGAAGTAGATTCAAGCATTCTCTTAAAAAGATCTTCATGAGGCCTTTGTCTGGGAATTTGATACAGTATGGCAATGGAACTTTGAGCTTGTTGATGCTGGGCGGCAGATGCTTTATTTGTTCGCCTGGGCTTTATCAACTGTGTTGATCCAGTCCTGTAGTTCCATTTTATATTTTATTCTCTGGGGGTTCCTTACAAGGTCATCTTCGGTGCATGCCAATTCTTCTAATTTTGCTTGCTGTTTCTTGGCCCAGGTGTTTAGAATATTGGTGTGCCCGATGGTAAGCTCTGTTGCAATGATCTTGTAGATTGAGAGTGTGTCCGGAAGAAGAGTTTTTCTAAAGAGTTGCATTGCACTCTGTTCAATTGTTGATAGTAAGGACAACAGACTCAGGTCACGCCTGATGCTTGCGATTGAGACTGAGTTTGGAAGACCAAGGACTGATCTCCACAGTAGCCCTTCCAATTTAGACCAGATTGTGTCTGGCATGGTAAGTGTTGCTCCCATCCCATAAGTTATGGCTGGAACGACTTTGTCTTTGTAGAATTGGATAACCTGAGCCAATGAGAATTTCCCATATTGTTTGTTAATTGCTGTCATCTGAGCCGCAAGGTTCCTAGTTTTTCCCCACAAAGACTTCTGCATTGTTGACTCATGCGCTGAGCTATCGATTGTTACACCCAGGTATTTGAAATGGGTGACCACTTCGATCTTGGTGTTTTCCAGATACCATCCTCTGTTGCGTCTACTGTTCGAATGGCCTTTTTCGAGGATCATGATTTTGGTTTTTAGTTTGTTAATTTCTAGGTTGTTTGTACCCATGTACTGCACCAGGTTTGTGAGTTGTCGCTGTAAGCCAACTTCAGTCTGGTCTAACAAGATTAGATCATCAGCGTAAAGTAAACTGGACACGTTGGTGTTTCCTATTTTTGGAGGGAAAGCTCGAATTGATGGTTCTGTATCCTTGAAGTCGCCCAAGAAGCTGATGAAGAGGGCCGGGGCTAATGGACAGCCCTGTTTAACCGCGCGCTCTGATGGAATCTCTTTTGACAACAGGCCTTGGTTGTTCATTCGCACCCAAAGTTTGGTTGCGGTATGAAGTGCCATAATTGGGTCTAATATTTCGCTCAGGCACTTCCAGTTTTTCAGTTTAGACCAAATAGTACGCCTGTCCACTCTGTCAAAGGCCTGTGAAAGGTCTATTAAGGCCAGAAACACTGTTGGGGCCCCCTGCTTGACTTTAGATTTTATTAGATTCAACATCAGGATGTTTACAGATGTTCCACCGTTTTTTAAGAAGCCCATCTGGAATGGATCATTTGCTGGCGATGATTTTACCCAGGATTGGAAAGGCCTGAGTAGTAGTGTTGCAAAGATTTTTCCAATGATGTCCAATAATGCTATTGGCCGATAGTTCATTGGCTCTTCTCTGTTGCCACGTTTGAACAGTGGGACTATTACTGAATGGGACCAAGAAACGGGATTGCTTTTGATGAACTGCAGTGCTGGAATTATATTGTCCATTCGTCCAGGTTTTGCTTGAGGTCAATGTTGGAAAGACCATCTGGACCTGGGGCTCTGGAGGATTTTAGACGTTTAATAACGTCCCTGATGTCCGCTGCGGCTAAGTTGATCCACGGGCTGCTGCTCTTGTGAGTTGGTGGTGGAGTCTGAGCCAGGGGGGCTGTGAATAACTTTTCAAAAAAGTAAATCCAGTTTTCTTCAGTGACCGAGTTGGCCAATTGGTTTTCTTGCGTCTTGCCTGTATTCTTGATGAGTGCCCAAAAGTCACTAGATTTTTTGGTACTCAGTGTTCTCAACATGATCTCTGCGTCATTTTGATACATTGAACATCTATGGTTGTGTAACCATGATTTGTAGCTGTTTACTTCAAGTTGCCATTTTAGCCAAGAGGGTTCAGAATTCTCGATTTTTGCTTTTCTTTTCGCTTGCCTCAGGCGCTTTCTTCTTTCCACCAGAGTTCGATCATACTTATGATTATGCTTTCTACCTGTTGCTTTGCTTCGCTTTGGTTCCACCTTGTATTTTAATAGAAAAGGGAGGTAGTCTGGTTGTTCTATTTCTTTCGGTTTGTTTATGATGTTTCTTTCGTATTTGTGTGTGATGGGCCTGATGTTGGCAGCGGTCAGGCGAAGTCTGGTTTGCTGGTTGTTTGACTACAATGAGGGAAGAAATAGTTTGCCCTCTGGATGTGCCGACGTCCACGTCATAGAGAGCAGGTTATGATCACTTTCTGTGGTCCGGGTTACTTCAAAAGATTCAATAAATTACAGTAGGCTATGTGATACAAAAAGATAGTCAATAGTTGCCTTGGAGTTTTTGCGCTCCCACGTTGGGATGATCTTTTCCCAGGGTTTCAGCCATGCCACGTTGTGGAAGTTCTGTGAGTTCATCAAGGACATCCATGCGGTTCCTCTTTCTTCCGTCGAATTTATGAATTTATTATTAGATTTAGGCAGATCAGTGTTTCCCGGATCACATTTTGCATTCAGATCTCCACATGTGATTATATGAGTTGTTCTGATCCACTCGTATATTATCAATGGCTTCTGCTACTTGGTTGCAGAAGATTGTAGTTGAAGTTTTCTGGGGATTCCAATAGAGATTTATGATGCCTAATTGGGACGTACGCGATGTTCTAGTCCTTGTGTCTTGGTCCGTCCATGTGGTTAGGACCGCAAGCATCCCATATGACTCTATTAGTTTTTTAGAAACCCTTATACCAGAGCCAAGCCGTGTTGCGAGAAGGAGGCCTGAGGACAGGTGTCTGAATATGCCCCTTCTGGCCGCAGAAAGTTTGATCACATATCCATCCAGGGTGGGTTTCTCTGTTAGCCAGGTTTCCTGGAGGCATTAGATATTGTGCCCCACCCCCTGCCCCCCACAGGTCCTGGTTGCTTGGGTTGGTAAGGTGCGTGTGGCCTCGAGTGTTCCATGAGGCCATTGACAGAGTATTTGTCACAATTTCCTCTTGGTCTGGTGGTAGTGGGGCCGAAGACCAGTTCGACACCAATTGTGGTTGCTATCTGCCCTGGTTCGGGAGATGTGACCATTTGACTTTCCTATTGATGATACATCATCTAGTGAACTGGAATGATGATCTGTTTTGTCAGATCCTTGTGTGACAAGCCTTGATGAAGCCTTCACCCGAGTGTCGTTGCTGTTGAAAGAGAAGCGCCTTTCTGAATGAACCATGTAAGGTCTTGGGTGATGGGACGAAATCCTTTCTGCCATGTCTATTATTGTAGAGGTCTTGGGTTTTGGAGATGTAATGGGTTTTATGGGCCGACCCTTCTTCTTGACGTCCTTTTCGTGATTCGGTCTGAGGGTTTCCAAGTTCCGTTAATAAAAAGCCAGCTTGCTTAAGATCGTTGTAGGCTTCCACAGGGATTACTTGCAGGCGCCGAGATTTTATGTGGAGAAATGACTTAGCTTTTTAATCCCTATGGTAGGGCTCAAGTCTTATTTAGTCTCGTTTTTAGTGATCTCAAAGACTCGATTTTGTTCAGAGTTTTCAGCACCGTTTTTCCGTTTAGTATCATGTAGGCAGATCTGCTTGATACCTGTTCCAGTTTGAAGACTCGTGTCCCCCTAGGGTTTTTTTTCAGTGCTAATAGAGTGGTCTGTTTGCTGTTTGTCCGTTAGTTTTTCATATGGCAGGTTATGCCGCGGCCTTTTGTATGGCACTTAGTCGTAAGTGGAGGGACTGCCTATACATGGCGATTCTTCTTCATGGATCGATGTCCTCTGGGCGTGTTTATTTTCTTGATAATTTTCTCTCACTTTCTGGTGGGTGACCCCGACAAGCAGCTGAGTTTTTTTTTTTCACAGCTGGGGACACCTGAGTCTCTGTGTGAGTGTCGTTGCTGACGGCCATGGTTGTCTTCGGGCTACTCTGAGCCTGGGAGCTGGTAGAAGATTCATCTGACTGTAAATGTTGCGATAAGTCCATCAGGCTACTTGATGCCTGAAATTCAGCCAGTGATCGGGGTGATTTTCTGAGGTCAATAAACACTGGTGCCTCTTCTGGTTTGTTTACTTGCAGTTTTTTTTGTTTTGGGCAATATTGATTCCTCCTTGTCATCCTGTTTGTTTGGACCTGCAGGCTTTACTTTAGCGGTGGCTGTTTGCTTTGCGCCTGCCAACTGTAAGACTAGGTTTTATTTCTTTACGTGACTAGACCCTGCATTCTTTTTCGTGGGGCTAGTGGATGTTGTAATGACCTTGCCCTGTTGGTGACTATTTTGTTAAAGATTGGAGCCACGCTGCCTCGGGTAATAGTTTCATCAGTCTTGGAAGCCTTCTCTGATTTCATTGTTTGGACTTGAATAGTTTGGATGGCGTCGCTTTGTTTTAGTTCTAAGCCACCCAGCTTTGCTTCCCAATTGGCCTGGACGATGCCCTGTTTTGCTTCTGCTGCTGTTATGTACCCCTCCATAAAGATGAGTTTAGACTGGATTGTTGCTAGGATCGATGTGTTGTCTTTTGTGGCATTGTTAATAGCTTCATATAATTTACAGAAGGGTGTCAGAGCTTTGATGATAGCTGACATGTTTGTTGTCATGTCGGGCTTCTTTTTGGGCGACCCTTAATGGGGATCACCTGAAAGGTCCCTATATCGTCTGTTTTTCACTGGAGCATCTCTTAGGTCCATTGCTAAATCGGGAAAGACAGATGAAGTTTCCACTGGGGGTGCCTTCTGTTGAACTGCCTTTGATCTTGTTGGTGTCAAGGGCTGTTCGTTGCTGCTTGAGTTTGAGCTCACATTGGCTGGATGGAGTGTCAATGATTTGCTGCCTTGGTTGTCTTTGTAAATGGATGTTTGCACACGGTTGGGGGCTCATTAAATGCCCTGCAATGATCTCTTGACGTTGCTGTTCCACGATTTGTTGTATTGTGTGGCCATTGGTTTGCTGATTTGCTCTCCGAGAGACTTTGTTGCTTCTTCGATAGCTTCAACATTTGTGGTATCAGAAGACGATGTTGACATTTTTGGCTCGATCAACTGATCTTGAGTTTCTGGTTGCATGAGCTTGGGTATTTGTTCAGGACCTGGCGTGAAACTTGCTGGCAAGACGCATGGCGTTGTGTTGGATGGTTGGATAGGAGGCGTAATGTTTGAATTGTCTGTTTTTTCTTAGCTTTGGGGCTGGGAATGTTTTTTCCTGGACCTCCAAAATGTCTGCGTCTGAGAGTTCAGACTCAACGTTTAGTTTACGTTTACATTGTTGTTTTTTAAAGAGGTTGAAGAGAGCACTCGAAATTGATGGGTTTGAGAGGGCTTGTGTCATTTTTCTTGCCTGAATTTTGATTGTGTTTTCTGCCGTCTACTGGTATAGAGTTTTTTTCCTTTGGTTTTACTGTCAGTGTCGGCTCTTAATAGTTGGCCTTTCCCCCTTTTTTATTTTTCCGGTTTTGTTTTTATTATAAGTTATTTTCCTTGGCCATGGAAGGGAGGAATTGTGTCCATTTTGTGGGAAGGTCTCTTGAGCCGGACTTGAAGGGTCACCAGATTCTGTGATGACAGCGTTCTTTAGGGTAGCTTGAGGAGGCGGGGTGGTCAATGTAGGGCCAGCACTGTCCTGTGGTAAGTCGTTGATAGGAGGCCATGGACCCCCCCCCCTGCGCTGGTGTTTCCGTACAAGGGTGGCAGGCCGCCAACAGGTAGGTTCAGCGTGTATCATAGCCGTTGCCTGGATTATTGTTGGGCCGGGTCGTTCTGAACCGTCAGAACTTTGGCCAGGATTGTGTCGGCTGTTGATGTCATTTATGTTTCCATTTGCAGTGGGTTTGAGCATTGGCGACCCGACTGTGTCTGTGCAGCTTGTGGTGTCAAGCTGGGCCAGAGAAAGGGCCCCCCTCCCCGGTCATCCTCTGACGGCCTTGGCGGTAATCCCTCTCGCCGAAGCGGGACTCCGGCCCTGGCTACACCCAGACACAGACGCAGCCGCTGCAATGAACGCGGCTGCTGCAGAGACGGATAGCGTGCACGAGAGTTCACCAACTTGCGGTAAGTTCCCTAGATGTTTGGCTGGCTCCCCGGTTGAACCGGGACAGTCTCCAGCTGCCGTAGACATTTGGATGTGGCCAAATCCTTCCTGGGGAAAAAGTTGCCGGGATGCATGTGTTTTTCGAGCTCCTCGCAGACGAGGATACTTCCGGGTTGAAAATAGAAGGGTGCAACGATGGGAGTGGAGTGTGTGGGGAGCTCGTATTCCTTAGACGAGCCAAAGACGCTCCTCCAGCAGGTACGTTGTTCTTGTTCTTGCCTCTCTTCACCGGAGAAGCTAAAGCTGTTTTCTTAGGATGTGTTGGAGGTATAACGCTGCTCCGTAGGCAGCGTTTCGGCTCACTGTCAGGAGAGATAGGGGATACAGGGCTCAAAGGCTGCGCCTCGTCCATGGCGCCCTGGCCACCTTGGCCACCTGCTGACTGCAGGACTGCTCTACTCAGCGTCCTACTCCGCCTCCCGCTCCGCGGAAGGTTTGAGTGTTTTGTGGGTCCTCCCACAAACAATAACAATGGAGGAGAGACTGGAAAGGCAAACAGCACAGCGGGGACTGCTCTACTCGGCGTCCTATGCCGCGTTCCGCTCCGCGGAAGGTTTGCGTGTTTTGTGGGTCCCCCCACAAACAATAGCAGTGGAGGAGAGAAGAGCTGGTGGAAGCGCCACTGGCAACTTTGTACAATCACTCGCCAGCAACAAACTCATAACCTTGTGCTTTCCCAGAAGTGATTGAAATGCTTTCCGTGTTTTGATATATCGACGTGTATATAACCTGTTTAATCTTTTTCCTTCCTTAAACCTTTCCTTTCTGCAACCTAGTGTGATACATAAATGCCATTACTGTCCTTGTGATTGAAGTCACCCCAGGGTGTAGCAATTGTGTATGAAGCATATCCAAAGATTATCCACTAACTTGCTCTGATTCTGAAAAGTAATTTTAAAGTATATTTACATTGTTACATGAATTGCCTTTCTAAAGAACGCTTATTTAAAAATTGATAAATACACTCAAGGTTTCAGTTATAAATAGTTGTTTAAGTGTTACTTGGTTACTTGTATTTACAGATTTTTTTTGTACAGCTCTACAGCTCAGTTATCCCTCTTGAGATAGGCCTGGCTGCTCAGTCACACTGCCAACCTGTGTAGTTCAGACCTATACCAAAAGGTGGGCTTACCTAATACCAAGCAGATAAGTGTTGTGTAGTCTCACACAGTGGGACTACACCAATTCATACCTAACAAGTCAGCATGGAAATGTATTGATTGTGAGGGTGCTGGGTTCCTGCTTTTGACTGGGATGGCAAAGGATTCTCACCCAGTGGGTGCATGCTATGTTTATGCCTCTTTCTTCCACTTTGGCCCAACATAGTCTCAGGCTTTATCCATGCCACATTGGGGCTTGTGAGGGTGATTGGTGCCTGCTTTTGACTGGGATGGCAAAGGATTCTCGCAGGTGCATGCTATGTTTAGGCCTCCGGCTTCCACTTTGGCCCAACATAGTCTCAAGCTGTACCCTTGCCATGGTGGGGGATCATTCAGCATAGGTGCAACTAAGCAAAAGCAGACTGACAATCTGTATTGGTCTGCATATCATCCTACAAACTTACTGATTACTTCAGAAATCAGTAAGTCATCCCCAAATCATCAAGAACAAACCTGTTTCATGGCAATATTCTTTAAGTAATCAGCAGGTCATCCCAGAATCATCAGGGACAAACGTGCAATCTCTTGAAGTGATCTGTAGGTCATCCTAAAAGCATCAGGAACAAAGAGTTTTCTAAAATGGGGATGATGTTAGCATATTCATTAAGTCATCATAAGCTCATCCTCAAATCATCACCCACCATTCTGAGATATTTGCTGATGACTTTAACCGCGTGATGACGTCTGATGATGTGGGAATGACTTCGAGTGTAGTTTGATGATCATCAGATGACCCCATGATGGTCTCCAAAGTCATCCTTTTAGACCAGGGCTAAGCTCACAGGGCCTTTTATTAAAAACGTAACACCTCTTTGTAATGATCAGTGATATGAAATGAGGGGGCATTACCTATTTTGCATCCACAACTCAAAATAAAGCTCCAGATAAATATCCAAGGGTGCCTTTTTTCAAGACAAACATTTTACTGTCTCTCATTTCCATTATGTCAGCACATCATTGTAATGAGAGATAGTTAAAATGTGTTTGTTATGGGGCTTCAAGTGAGAGCATGTTTGCAAAACATAAAGGTAATTTTTAAGCTTGCATTACTTGGCAATCTGAAATGTGTATTCCTCTCTTAAGAGCGGCGGCAGAGGGAGAAAGGTACGCTTATACTGTTTTAGCGCAACATATTTCTATTCCGATTTATATATTTGTTAAGCTGTCCTATCATATACACCTCAGAAGATACACGGTCAAATGCTTAAGTTACAGATTGATCAGAAATCCTGACTTCACCACTTAATTCAAGTGTGTGATCCTGGACACATTTTAGCTTGCTGCCTTTTTCTATATAATTTTTTTTTCTCCAATCAAATCTTTTTTCATAAAGGTTCACAGAAGTAGTTGACTTACATTTTCACTAAAAAATTATTCATCAAAACATGTTAAAGAAATACTTGTCCTTCATATGTAATAACTCAGCCGAATCTTCCTCCTGTATCCCCCTACCCCCCTCCAGTTCTTTGGCACGATTTGTTGTCTGAATAGCTTAATCAAAGGCATCACAGAAAATCTACTAAATCCTAAATCGGATCAGCTGACTTGCGGCTGCCAGAAATGTAGTGTTTAAGTCACCATCCGGACCCTTTCTGCCTTTCCTGTCATAAACAAAAGAGCCCAGATATTTGTTTACAACCTCCAGAGCAACGCCATCGATCGACTACCCACATTTATTCAATTTTACCTCTTTCTTTAGCACCAACATTTTTGATTTAGTGCCATTTAATTGAGAGGTCCAAATTGAGCAAGAATTCATTAACCGAGTACAAAGCTCTCTACAGGCCGATAGGGGTCAAGTCACAGATAACATCATCAGCATACTTCAAATGCTGCAATTGTTCCTCCCCCAAACTTGGGTTTGGGGGGGGGTTGTCCTCAACAAAGTCCAGCATTTGACCATCTCTTTGATATAAAAACAGAACAGAAACGGAGCCAGCACGCATACCTGATGCAGCCCCTGATTAATTTCTATCCAGTCGGTAAAAGTCCCATGTGAGTCCAAACTGACTCAGATACTGGTCTTCAAATGCATAGCCTCCAGAATGCTAATTAAGGGCAGTGGGCAACCTTTATCATGTAAGCTCTTCCAGAGAACAGCTCTATTCATGTGATCAAAGGCTTTACTTAAATCAAGGAAAGCCAGGAAAACAGGTCTCCCTTTTGCTTGCCCGCAGAGGAGTTGACATCAACATCCAAATTCCTGCCCTTAACAGGTTTCACCCGGGGGAGAGGAAGCACACAGTGAAACATTGAGTGATCGCTCAACTCAGTGCTCTTGATTGCCAAAATGTCCTCCCCTCTGAAAGATATAATCCGAGACAAAGAGGTAATCTGAAGTAGAGTACCAGGGTCTGCTATGCCAAGTAAAACAGGGACACATCGTCGTCACAATTCCCGTTCAATGGCAGTAAATCCCATGCCTCAAGCTCCTGTCTCGCCACTGAATCACTGAAGCACCTTCCTCTGGTATTTCCCCAACAGCAGGAAAGAGATCGCAGACACGGCTTCCTCCAATTTAGAAGTCTCTGAATTGAGATAAACACGTATTGGCAAACACTTGCTGCTGGTCAGTATCCTGGCATACCCATTCAAAAACCGTCACCAGCATATCCTCTCTGCCAGACTCTATTTTACTCACAGCGAGCCTCTGGTTTCGTCTACAAGCCATTAAAATACCCCCAAATGGCCGTCCCTTTAGGCCACGCTTCGTTTCAATGAACACTGCATCAAAACCCACTATTATCGGCATATCCATCAGCAGGGTTTCCTGAAGGCAAATATCACAAGAGGCAAACAGATCCTGCTTTCACAATACTTACAAATCCTCTTGAGTTCCATGACAGCAGTTTGATATGCAAATTTCAGAATCCCCAAATCAATCCCTTCCCCACCTCTACCCAATCCTCACCCCAAGGCCCCACTCCCCCCTGTCTCTTCCAACTTGACCCTGCAGTATGTGAGTAAAAGGCTCATAAGGATCCACTTTCATTGAATTCTTGCCCTCCCCCTTCTTACAGGCCAACCAATCATAGCAGGTCGGACATCCAGAAATAAGTGGCCCCCTCGTCCGCTACTTCAAAACCCAGAGAGAGGAAGCTTTCATGTTTCCGGCAGAATTGCGTTATTGATGATTTGCAAACGTAAGTACATTTTTTTCAATGTCGTGGCAGTGCTTGTGCACAAATTCCACAAGGTTAATATCACCTGAAGTTAGCAACCTTATCCTTGGAATTTCTGTTATGTAATTGTAAATGCCAATAAAGATTGTCCCGAAAAATACATTAAAAAGAAATTGGTGTATTGTGCCTAAATAGCACAACTGGGAAGTATTTGTACTGTCATTCACACTAAACATATATACAGCACTGCTGAGAAGTGTTGCTCCTGTCCTTTTCAAAACTATCGGCTGGTTCTGCTGGGAGGTGTTGCTGTTTCACTATAAGTATAAAGTTTCATCTAAGAAGTACTAGTAGATTTCCACACCTCCTAACCGTGTGCATTAAACTTTGCTTGAGGGGGGAGATTTACGGTAAGGTTCAGACCACATGTGCAGCCATTCCTTGCTCTCTCTCCCCGCTGCGACTACTGCCAATATTGACTAGGCCCTTTCACTCATGTGCTCGCAAACACAAGCAATCTTTTAAAACTAAACAGAGCACATCTTTGTATTTAACACCAAAAGCCTTTCAGAATCACAACTGCCAAACACAACTGCCTTCAATGGCCCACTGGATAAACATGCTACTTCTACTTCCATCATTTTGTCTGAACTTGGCCTGACCCAAAAAAGTAGCATGCCTACTCACAACAAAGGGAGAACCTTAGATTGGGTGGCCGACTTCAACTGTACGGCCAGCATTATTTCTACCTATCCCCAAGCCTGGACGGACCACTCCCTCCTGTCTTTCGCTCTCACAGCAACCAGACCGCTCTCCTCAGTTATTCCTACTGTCCCACCTAGCTCAAACTGGAATAAAAAGAATATTCGGCAGATAAACTTATTCCCGCTATTCTACCTACCCTTAACTCTCTTGCGGACAACTTTTGACGAGTACAACAAAATAATGCTTTCATCTCTTGATGACATTGCCCCGATTAAACTTAGACCAAGCAAGCCAAAAACCCATTTGAACAAATGGTTCACCCCACAGCTAAAAAACATACATCACTTAAAAAGGAACTGCGAAACCTCCTGGAGATCACTTCCCTCAGAAGCAAACAGAATCAAACTGACTACAATCTCCCAGTACAAAAAGGAAATTTGCCTGGCTAAACGAGAGTCCTATAACGACCGCATTTCTCATGCTAATTCCAGTATGAAGGAATTATTCATAATCCTTAAAGAATTGGAGCCACCCAACCCAGCTCCTGACACCTGTACCAAAGACGAAACCTGGTGTTCAGACATCCAACAGGCATTGTCTAACAAAGTAACTACCCTCCAAAACAAAATAGCTAAACTATCTAAAAATACGCCATCCGAAATTGTCACCAAAAATGTGACCCCTGACACCCCTTCCATCTGTTTCAACTTCACTAAAACCTCCACTATTGAGGTTGAGAAAGTTATTCTCTCGCTCAAGCCGTCCAATTGCCAGGGCGACCTTTGTCCAGCCCAGCTTATAAAGGATGCAGCGAGGGAACTTGCTCCTTTTTATCTCCAAACGGATCAATGCCTCCTTCGCATCTGGCACCATTCCTACTTACCTAAAACATTCATGGGTGCTCCCATTGCTAAAAAAAACAAACCCTGGACCCACTCATACCAACTAATTACTGTCCCATTACGACAGTACCCTTTCTCTTAAAAAATCTAGACAAGGTTGCCTACCTTCAAATCCAGAAATACCTGGAACTTCACGACCTCTTAGGAGCCCAGCAGTCGGGCTTCCATCCCCAACACGGCACGGAGACTGCCCTCGTCAACCTGAAGGCTCAGGTAGATGAGCTAAGGGACAAGGTGAAATCAGCCCTCCTTCTCCTCCTCGACCTCTCGGCTGCATTTGACCTTGTGGACCACAAGGTTTTATGCAGCCATCTAGACTCAGCCGCACACTTCTCCAAGGAGGCCATAGTCTGGATCGATACGTTTTTAAGCAACAGGACCATGAGGGTCTTCTCCCCTTCAGCAGCAGCAGACCCCATTCCCATCACCTGTGGGGTGCACCAGGGTTCTTGCATCTCTCCCACTCTATACAACATTCACCAAGCCCCTTTTCGATGATCTGGACCATCTTGGTGTCACCTACACTAATTACGCAGATGATACCCAGATTCTCCTCCCATTTTCAGGGGATTACGTTAAGGATTTGGCTGTGGTGAATAGAGTTTACCTCATCATCCAGGCATGAATGGCGACCCACGGTCTATGCCTGAATGACGATAAAACAGAGCTCATCATCCTGGGCACCCCCACTAACCTCAAAAAATTAGGTCAGGACTACTCTCTCCTTCACCAAACAATGAATGCTATGGCCTCTGCCACTGATTATACCTGTAAGCTTATTAGAACTGGCAAACCCTCTCTCAGATTATAGTTGCATTATGCTGGCCAGAGCCCTCATCCTCTCCAGGTTAGATTATTGCAACGCCCTTTACATTGGATTCAATAAATCGATTATCCAGAGAATCCAAATTCTCCAAAAGAATGCTCTTAGAGCGGCTCTCGGTGTGACCAGAAGTTCACACATATCTGAGATCAGGCGTCAAAATAACTAGCTCTCGACCCATGACGAAATCCAGCTACAAATGGCTTCACTCACCCATAAAGCTCTGAATAACATCGCTCCTAGCTATCTCATGGAGAGATTGCATAGAAGAACCTCCACCCGACCTCAGACCAGCCAACACCAACTGCCTCACCATCCCTAGATTTAAGCTATTGAAGGCAGTAGCTTTCCAGTCAAAGCTGCCCCATCCTGGAATGCCATGCCACCTTTACTCAGAAAAGATCAATCATTTCTGAACTTCAGACTTAACTACATTAAATGGATCAAATCTACCGATCATTAGGCCCTCTGCATTTATTGTTGCTTACTTGCTTTCTTGTATAAGTACTATTGTTCTGCTTGTCATGTGTAATTTATTCCTGTAACCTAAGCTTTGTATCTCCTTGTATCCTTTCTGCGCCCTGATACCCTTGGGTCTAGTGCGCATTCTAAATGAATAAACAAACAAACAAACGCTTGCTCGGAGGCTCTCATAAAACCTGAGCACATCAAAAACCTCAAGCCATTGAATGCCTGGTGAGCTTCTGAAACAAAGAGAAAACACAGTATGAAATGCCCATACAGGTCATTGCTAAACCCGAGCCGGCATCAACTTTGCAAACGTGGACAAATTATTCTGCTGCAGTTGAGCTGCCTCTATGCTCCAGTCTTCTAAATTGGGGACAGTAAGAATACCAATTATAATATTTCCAAGTGTCTTCAAGCATGTGCAAAGCATATTTGTGATGCAGAATTCTACCAAAGTGAAAACAAAACATCAATTCACTTCTAAGTCCGACACACAATCAAGAGCACTAGGCAAAAGTTTACCAGCCCAAAAGGTATTTCAATGTAGAATGATCAACAGAGCAGAGTGTTAACAAGAGCATGGCCCTTCCCAGTTGGCTGTCAGCAGGAGACTTCATGATTCATGAGGGCGATGCCAAGAAAAATCTGGGTAACTGATATGGATGAATTAAGGAAACCTGTCATTTTAACAAGATTTAGGTGTGTAAAAAGACCTGATACACACCTTATCTTTATGGCTGGCTTTACCATTCAGTGGTGAGCATTTGCTCATTAATATGCATCTTTCTCTTTGTATTCTTACCCTCGCTTTCTGTTCGGAAATGCTTTGTACACAGATTTGTAGGTACATGTTTGATGTTCTGGCTGCTTCTGATATATACATACCCCATAATTGGACCTTCCTAACTTTGAATTTCATCAAAACCGAGCTACTTTAACCCTGACTAAACATGTCTTTCTGTTATTGCTGTTAATTCTTTCCCTAAAGGCAGCATTCACTGACGTCCCTTCCAGCAATTCGTCATGGATGAAAAGCAAGCAAAGGAGCTGCTGATCTTTCTCGACCTAAACACCCGGCCAGATTTGAAAGGGCAGGCAACGGAATATGTCCTGGGATTGACTGGGAATACAGAGGGACGGCGTTACCTCACTGCCCAGCCAGATCTTCTCCAGGTGCTTTTAACTTTAACCTCTGACCCCTCAGTGGCGATTGTAAAGGACAGTTATTATTCCCTCATTAACTTGTCAGCTGACCCTGAAACTCACGAGTCCTTGATCAAGGGGGTAAAACTTCTGCCTGTGATGCTTAAGCGACTGCTGGACCCAGAGTTCGACTTTGCGGACCAGATCTGCACGCTGCTGTCCAACCTGTCGAGGGAGGAGCATACATGTCGCAGAGTATTCCAGGCCATGCAGGAGGAAGGAGTGGGACTAGCCAAGGTGGTAGAGGTCTTCTGCACCAAGGGGTATAACCACAAGGCCTCTCTGCACCACCTTGGCCCCTTGCTTTCCAACCTGACGCAGCTCCGGGAAACACGGGAGTTTATCCTCGACCGGCAGAGGTAAGGTAGCACTCCACAGACAAAGGCACACACTACTGCAGGACATGTCATGGATGTTAAAATGTATGACATGTGGTGATCCCCATCCTTCTGTTACATTGTTTGCAAATGATGAACCCCACATGAAGGCTGTTCCAATATCCAGATTGCACTATGCAGAGATAAGGTAATGTTTCAGGATGCATTCATTTCTTTTCCATGATAGTAGTGATAATAAAAATAATAAAACATTGAATTGCAGGGCTCTTCTGTATTCCAACTGTAATTTCAGTTGGTCACGCACCGAGAGCAAGGTGATTGAAGGAGGTTATTAATCATGGTATTCACAACATGACCTCAGTTGCTGATGTAAATGAGTTCTGTGGATATTTGGCATGGTCGGGTGCTTACTCTGGGAATGTGCTACCCAGAACATCCAATGAGTGAACAGGATTTCCTAATGATTTGTCTAGCCTTTAATCTGTGTGTATGCAGCAGCAAAGAGTTTAAGGCATTGACATGCGTTGTTACGGTGCAGTGCACGTAACTAGTGTCAGCAGTGAAAAAATGAAGTAAAATAACTGAGGAAAAAATGTCTTCCAGAATGCTGCCATTGATACAAAAATTGGAATGTCACTGGACGGGTTCTTGCCATGCCTTCACAAATCGGATAATGTCATTGACGGGTTTAGTTAACGTTACTGTACAATACCTTACTTAGGGCATGTTCACTAGCATCCTGGTCAAAAAATCCTATTATTGAGTTGAAATTGGCAAGTTAAATTTGTGTACATTTGTAAATTGTGTTGCAAAGTGACCATGGAGACATGATTTTGGTAGGAAGACATGAGAATAATGAATGCTTAATATGCTCGCCATATGGTTATTGTGTTTAATTCTCTTTTTCGGCTTCTACTAAGAAAGTCTTCGTGCTGGGACTGGGAGGGGCTAGGTCAGCCCTAAAACAATTAACTGGGTTATGTGTCCTAGTGAATTTCCTCATTGCTAATTTCACCTGCTTTACCAATTTGATTTGTTATCAATGAAGTGGCAGCTAGTAAGGCAACATTACTTCAGATTTCCTCTCGACATCCTAAGTTTTTCTATCCTTGGGGTTCCTGAGATTCATAGGACGACCTTCATGAGGTGTACTTGGCTCACAAATGTTAGGACTGCGATACGGAAAGAAGAATTTGAGTAATTAAGATAACTGTTAATTAATAGTAGCAGTTGCAACAGACTATACATTAAGGACCCTCATGCTGAAATGTGCACAACACCTTTTTGAAACTCATTTCGCGCTTCCTCTAACCATTGCTGTAGAGGATTTAATTTATGACGGATGCTCTAGTCACTTCTCAAACCTGTTCAGCTGAAGACGCCTCCTTCCTTGCTGTGTCCATATGGATGTTCACTGTGTGATAACCTTTTGGTTTCTAAGCCTGTACATCTATACAAGTCCCAGTGCTAGCTAAGCATTCATTTACTCGAATCCTATGGTCACAAGCAAACATCCCATTTCTAAAGCGAAATTACGCTACATGTTGAATTTGCTATTAAGGAAAATAAGCATTGGGAAAGACAGTTTTAGAACTTGGAGTATTTATTGCTTTTTACATTTACAGGCATGAATTTGTTTAAGCCCCATAAAAGAACCAGTCCAACTCATACTGCATGCAAATTGAAGGGCCGGCTCATCACATGACTATTATTACGAAAGTTGCTACCCTAAGCTGGAAGATTAAATTTAAAGTATTAAAACGCAGCTGAGGCACAATGCCTGCAGGTTACATAGACTGGTATGGAGGCCCATGAAATGATTTGGTTTACTGTACCATCTGGCAAGTCATCATCAGTACATTTTGAAGGCACATCTTCAAGCCCCACAGATGCAGGGCTTTCAAACAGAAGAGGGGGAATGAGGAACCTCTAGGGGCTATGATTGAGACTAAGATACTATGGTCGGAGGGACAGCTACTGGTGACTAAGAGAGCGCTGACAGAGAGACTGCAGCTGACAGACTCAGAATGAGAGACTGTGGATAAGAGACTCTGAAACGATTTGGGTGTGATTGTGAGGTTATGGCTGTGACTGAGGGACTTTGGCCGGGTCTGAGGGACAGGCAATGGAGAGACTCAGAATGTCAGACTAAGAGACTGAGGCTGTGGTTGACTGTGATACTATGACAGATTGTGTCTGATGCTATGAATGAATGATGATATGACTGTGACTGAGAAACTGCAGATGTGACTGAAAGACTAACTGATGGGCTATGAATGAGACTGGTTTTAAATGAAACACACTGAGTGACTGAAAGACTGTACTGCTATTTCATTTCAGATTTCTAAAGCACAATCCTTCTGCTTGGACAGTGATATAGTTAGAACTCAAGACCCATCTCTTCAAGGAGTCTCTCCTCCTTAACATCCAGTCCATCACATTGCCCCCCACGCCACCTGACTCGCTAGACGCCATCTACCCCTCTACTCCCCGCCACCCTGCACAGCTGTTCCCCCCTTCTCTTTTCCCCTCTGTATCCTACCCCCGCTGTATATCTGTTCTGTTGTTATCTCTGAAAAGTTCTCCGTTATGCATCTGTACTGTTTTATTCCATAGTAAAGCGCTCTGTTGTATATATGTATTGTATACCTCTGTAAAGCGCTCAGTTGCTTCTCAAAGCTAGGTCCACGCTCAATAAATAACATAATAATAATTATTTACTTTATAAACCCGAGTTTAGTCATTTTCAAAAGAGACTGTGACTGAGAGATTGTAACTTTGCAACTGTTACACTGTCACTGTGTTATTGTCGGACAGAGAGACTGTTAGACTGAGACTTTGTGACTGAGAGACTGACTGAGACTCAGATACTGTGAATGGGATGCTGAGACATGACATTGTGACCTGGAGACTGACCAGAGAACTGTGACTGGGAGAGGATGACTGAGTGGCTAAGACACTGTGACTGAAAGGTGTGAAAATGTCCCCTGCCCATGCCAGAGTCTGGGGGGCCTGGGTTGCCACCTGCTATGTGATTCTGTGACCGGGGAGATGTGGTGGGAATCCCCTGGCCTACTACACCATCCTTTGATCACTTGGCAGGGGTTTGTCATGTTAAGCAAGAACATGCCTTTTCCCTTTGAAACTTGAACCAGGATTTTGGGAACACCAAAACAGGAGGACATTTGCTGTGCATTAGTTTCCAAAGGTTGTCACATACATTAGCTGTAGGACTGCCATATCCTGCAAGATATTTTTACATGGCTGTTATGACCCCAGGCAAGGTAACCCCAACGCCACTGGGGGAAAAAGGGTTTAGCAAATTTGAGTTTCTAGAGGCTGGAACACATTTGGTCGATTGCTAAGACTTCTCTCTATGCATTGTGACAGGAACGGATTCAACTGTCACATTCCCTATAACCGAGTCCCAAAGTACGTTTTGATGGCATTTATTTAACAAATGCCCAAAAGACAATCTGTCGGAATGGTAGCAAGCTCAAAGAAATAATGTGTCGGGACGGTAGCTCCAAGGAACACAATTTAACAAGGAAATAGGCCGGTGTGGTTCCTCCCAAGGAGGACAACATGGTATTTCCCCCTTTTTACTCCAAAGGGGCACACCACTGGGGTGCTGAATGTCTCACAGTTCAACACCGTCCAAATCTGATGTTTTTTACAATTACCAAAACCGCAAACCGCCTTGCCAAAAGTTGTTTTTTACCCTCCAAGTGGCTGTTTAAAAGGGGTTGTCTTTTCCTCCAAAACGCTCCTCAACAAACACTCTTTCCTGGACTGCGACCCCACAGTTCTTGGGCAGACAGAGGTGTTTCCAGCTTCCTTCTAGGTCTTTTCTTCAGGGTCTAATCATGGACAATTGACACGAGCTTCCTGCCAGGCTGGACACCAATTAGGGCAGTGCTTGTAGATTGATCTGGTGCACTTTGGTGGGGTTTGGCAAAGAAGTGTGGCTCAATTCTTCCCTTCCCCTCACATTTTCCCTCAGTATTCCTTCTCCATCATGACTATCCCCATGTTCTCCTCCCTGGTATATTGTCTCTGTCTTGCACCTCCTCTCGACTCTATAATGTCACCTGGAAAGACCTGGTCCTCTTCCTTTTGCTCTATATCCAGCCTAGGTAGATATCTCTCTCTTCCTTCCACATCAAAAAACTTTCTTCCTCTGGTTTTACCAAAACAAAATCTCCCTCCTTTTGCAAGATGTTTTCTCCTGCCTTCTTCTCTCAAACGATATCTTCTTCATTCCTCTCCAAAGTGATGTTTCAGCTCGCTCGCTCTCTCTCGCTCTCTCTCTCTCTGACCCCCCCCCCCACCCTCCGGCTCCAACACAAACTCCTACCCCACCACCCTCTCCAAAGACGCTACGTGGTGCTCTGACATTCAAGCAGCGCCCTTAGGTAAAATCGACACCCTGGTCCTAAAAATACTCTCACAACAAGTCAAATTCAATAATGACCCGACAGCCACAAACATCAGCTGCATTCCTCTCCACCAACAATTCACCTTCAGAGATCTCACAGAAAGTTCAGTCTTAAAGCTAAACCAAAGCCTGAAACCCTTGAAATGCAAAGGCGATATTTGCCCTGCATCCCTCGTCAAAAGCTGTGCTGACGTGCTAGCACCAGTCATCACAGCCTTCATAAATGTATCCTTCTCCAAAAGCACGGTGTCAGCCATCTTTAAAGAAGCTTGGGTCCTCCACTTTCTGAAAAAAAACCTCTTTAGACCCATCCATTCCATCCAACTATAGGCCAAGTACAACTGTCCCCTTTCTACTAAAAATCCTAGACCGTGCATCCTACTTGCAGGTTCAGCAATTTTTGGAGGACAACAAAATCCTAGGGATTCGCCAATCCAGCTTCTGCCCAGGACAGGAACAGAATGTGCCCTCTCGATCTGAAAAATCAGCTTGATGAGATCAGGGATGAACGAAACTGTGCCTTGCTCCTTCTCCTAGACCGATCTGCTGCATTCGACCTGGTCAACCATCAAATCCTCTGCCAACACCTTACCACCCACGCTAATTTCTCCTCACCTGCCTCTCCCTGGATTGCATCCTTTCTGGAAGGCAGAGTCATGAGTCTTCTCAGACACTGCCAACGTCTCCCCCTCCCCCATCAACTGCGGTGTTCCCCAAGGGCCCTGCATCTCCCCCACCCTATATAATATCGTTACCCGGCCACACTTTAACATCCTAGACTCCCTCGGTGTCACGAAGTCCAGAATCCAAGGCGCAGGAGCGACGCAGTACCAACCACCCCCACTTTGGTCGTGGAGCCCGCAAGTCGGAGCTTACACGGGTTTCCTGGACCAGAGCAGGGAAGGAGGGTTAGGGTCTCGATGATTGGGTAGGTAGGGGGAATTAGGTAAACCGGATTGAGGGTGAGGTAGAGGTTATGGGTGGGAATGGGGAGTTCTACAGGGAAAGTTTGGTTGCTGCTCACTTTTGTTCTGGTGTTCTCAGCCCTTACTAGCTACTTGTACATAAGCACCAATTTGCACATAAGAACAGATTAACTCTGCCTAACCCTAAGTCATCGGAACAGTACAGGAGTTAGCATGCAATTTAGCTCTGGTCTTCTGTGTCCTGTCCATGAAGAGCAGTCACGTCCTTGGCACGTCTGAAGGGTTGTTTTCAAAAGGTCCAAGCTAAAAGAAATTAACAAGCATTAGAACATGCCCTCTGTTATTGTCTGCATTCACCTCATGCAGACTCACTCACACAGACACACTCTCTAATGCCCCCCTCAAGACCTGTATAGTGCTATTGCACTATGCTACGCAAGCGATCTCCTTGCAGATCCCTGCAAACATGTTCAAATGCACAAGCAATCTTCCTGCAGACCCTCGTGATCGATTTGTGCCCTAAAACTGTGGCAGGTGTCTCCGGTGCTGTGTTTTCGCCTCACGGATCTGCTATGGTCTCCAAGAGGCGGAAACACCCCAAATGACTACACGCCCGTGCACAGGTCAATGTATCCCAAAAGAATGCCGCCGGCACATTGAGCGCCGAAGTTCTAAACACTTAGCTTTTCGTAGCTGTGTAGGGGCTCTGGGGTGGCAAGCAATCGCCCCCTGCACTTCCCCCTCGATCCCTTTGGGCCCTGAGCAAGAGGAGTACTTATCTCGTGTGGGCGAGGGGCCGGGCTGCTGCTCGGGTGGGGCTGGGCCCCTCGCGTGTAGTTTTGCTGGAGCTCCGGTCCACACGTCTTGTCGGCATGGAGTCTCAAGCGCAAGCCCCGTGCTCGGGGCTCTGCGCATGCGCGATGGGGCGGCCGCGCCCTTCCTGGTTCCTGATTGGCCCAAAACGTCCCTGGGCATGCTGGAGATTGTAGTCCTTTGGCGCCGGCTGCTGGGAAACGCAGTCTTTAGTCCCTTTCTCCTGCACATGGGGCAAAGCAGCCTTTTGTATGGTTGCATCTTTGTTTGTCTCTCCCCTCCAGTGCCCAAAACAGTACCCACAACACCCCTACGCCTAGCCTGTCCTTGTCTCTGCCTACCTGAGTCCCTGACACTCGGCATAGCTTACACCAACTATGCTGCCGACACGCAAATCCTGATCCCACTCTCAGGCAATTACACAGATGATTCCATTACCCTGAACAACATTTACTCCACCACAATTCAGGCATGGATGGCAGCTAATCATCTTTGCTTCAACAGCGACAAGACAGAAATCTTAATTTTAGGCACACTCAATGCCTGCAAGTCACTTAACATTCAATACACATCCTTCCAGATCGACCAGTGTGTGATTCCTGTCTCTACTACAGTAAAGACAACAGGAGTCTACCTTGACGCCTCACTCACCTTGTCCAGACAAGTAAGCGCCATTGCCTCCTCGGCAGCTCACGCCACTAAAATCCTCAATGCAGCCAGACTCTGCCTCACTAAAAACAACAGCCTCAGCATTGCCCGGACCATCATTGGCTCTAAGATCGACTATTGTTTGTATAGTGCGGCTATGGCCTCTATAGAGAACCCTGCAGTTTGGCTAGCGAACTTGGCTATCACATGTGTCAGTTGGCACGCTCTCCTTTTCTCCCCCCCCCCCTCCACTATGCCCACTATGCACTCATATTTCAAGTCCTAGATAAGTATATTTTTCTACGTATACTAAAGTACCCAATCCCGTCACCAGCACAGGGCAGTTTATTTTCTTAGCTGATACCATCATCATTTTAGTTTTTTCCATGTTAATCACCAGGTCATACTCGGCTGCTAATTTAACAAGTTCCTCAAACATGCTCTTCATGCCACAAAATGTGTGGCTAAATAGCACAAGATCGTCAGCGTAATGCATCCTTGGGATATCTTCTCTGCCTGTTCTAGGACTGCAGCTGGCGATCTTACTTAATCTTGATGGTAGTTCAGCCAAATAGATATTGAACAACAGGGGAGCGAGCGCACAACCTTGCTTGACCCCCCTGTTGAACTCCACCCAGGCCGACCTTGTACCCTCCTAATCAAGCTTCACATGCCCACCAGTGTTAAATTGCAAATCATGGAGGATACTTAGTAACCAAGGCAGACATCCAAGTGATGCCAACACTGTCAAAAAAGGCCCGGAAATCTATATAAGTGGTATAAAGCACAGGTTTTCCTCAGGTTGAGGCTGCTTTCATTAGGGTCTCTAAATATGTACCATACTACCACTTCGGCGGAAGCCCATCTGGGTGAAGTTACATCCAACGGTGATAGTAGCTGATAGTTCTCAGGCTGCAACCGGTCGCCCTTCTTATAGACCGGTAGGTAAGGTCGATTGCTGCCAAGAAGTTGGAACCACCAGGGTTCTATCAAATAGGATCTCCAGTACCCTCACCCATCCCCTAGGGTCATACCTAAGGACTGCATTTGACAGCCCAT
This sequence comes from Ambystoma mexicanum, assembly GCF_040938575.1. Taxonomy (NCBI): domain Eukaryota; kingdom Metazoa; phylum Chordata; class Amphibia; order Caudata; family Ambystomatidae; genus Ambystoma; species Ambystoma mexicanum. Next base: position 1,296,682,338 of record NC_090933.1, on the reverse strand, counting down.
TCGGGCCAGGTGCTCTATAACTCTTACATTTTTAAAATGTTAGATTCAATATCTTGTTCGGTGGCCAACCGTGGCCAATAGCTTGTGGCATATTTCTTACTCGGTGTACGTTTATTCTGTCTAGTTTTCAGGTAACCTAGCCAACAATATATATATATATATATTTTTTAATTTGTTTATTATTTTCCATCAACAATTCAACAAACGGGGCCTTAGCCCGGCCTCATACAACAACCGTATAACTCACTCCCTTCCCTTCTCACCCCCGCCCACCCTCCCAACTATCAAGACCCTTACAATCTGCACCACAAGGACCATGCACTTATAGTTATTCTGGATTGTTCATGTCTTCGCTCGAGGAGTCTACCGCCTTGGGACTGAATAGCGTCTCTGTGAGCGCCACCCATTGGAGTAGGTCATTAGAAGTGTCCAGTCTTTGTTGGCATTCGGCAGTCTCCCATGCACCTGTTTCGGCCTTCGTCCACATTCGGAGGTCTTCCCACCACGTTGATAAGCTCGGGGCCTGAGGGCGCTTCCACCAAAGATGCGATGCGTCTTTTTGCAAGAATGTACATTAGGTCCTTGAGCCTGTTCAGCGGCTTATTCTTTTTGTTCCTGGGGTATCTTCCCAGGATGCATGCTTTAGGCGTGTGCACTTCAGGGTGATGTCGGCCTCAGCCACTTTGGCTTTGATTTGTGTCCAGAAGGTTTGTATTGCAGGACACCCCCAGAACATATGGGTCATGCCTTTCTAGGGTTCGTTACATTTTGGGAATCCCGTGGTATTGGCTCCGCTGAATCTAGAGATGTCTGGGGTGAGGTATGCTCTGTTCATAATATAGAATTGTATAAGTTGAAACCTGGCGTTTCTAGATACTTTTTTGTGGTATCGTGTAATAGTTTCCCACTCTGCGTCTTCGAACTGTAGACCAAGTTCCGTTTCCCACTTCGCCTTGCACTTGAGGCTGTGCTGGGTAGCACCGTCAAGCAGTGTTTAGTAAATTCTGGAGGTCTCGTGGCCCCCCTCCGCTGCTCCCAGCAGGTTCTCGATCCTCTCGTGGCTGGTGTCTAGGTTTTCCATTGATGGCCAGCGGGCTGCTAGTCTTTTTTGCTACAGCGTTGTGCAGTAGGAACTGTCCAGTGTGTATTCCAGAGGCCTCTTGCAGCTCAGCGAAAGTTAATCTACCAGGTCCCCTAGGGTGGCGACGCCACATGGTTCCCATATGTCTCTTATTATTTTGTGACTCCCTGGTCTGTTTGCCATGATTGCCACGATCAGGATCTGTAGGGAGTAGGGGTCTATTAGTATAGTAGCTTTGCAGGCTATTTTCCAAATCTGGGTTCCGAGTAGAATCTGGTGTGGATATTGGTGTTTTTTGCTTGGCGCGGCCCACAGCAGATCCCTTAGTAGCAATTGGGTGATCCCTGGCTGCAGAAGGCGGGTGTCTGTTGAGGTGTCGTCAGCCATCCATTGGATCACATGTTTCAATTGTCCAGCCAAATAGTAAAGTTCAAAATTGGGGACATTTTACGTACAATGGTTCTACCAGGCACATACCCAGTTTGGTCTTGGTGGATTAGGATCGGGATGGCCCTACGCAGCCTCATAGCCAATATTGCCGTCAGAATCTTGTTATCCGCATTTAGTAAGGATATGAGCCGCATTCTGTGCTATCCTTGTTGGGTTTTAACAGTGGGATGATGATTGCTTCCCTCATGGTATCTGGAGGTCCTGATTCGTATGCCTCATTAAACACTTGCAACAATAACAGAGCTAGTGCGTCCTCGTAGGTCTTGTAGAACTCTCCTGGGAGTCCATCTGGTCACGGTGCTTTCCCAGAGGGTAGCGATCTAATGACGGCTGCAACCTCCTCAGGGGTGATGGGGCCTTCTAGGGACTCTGCTGTTTGTTCCTCTAGGTGTGGTAGCCTAATGATGTCTAACACGTCCTCTACCTCTGTGTCAGTGGGCGGAGAGGAATCTGTGTAGAGGGTCTGATAGTACTTCGCGAACGTGTGGTTTATACCTGCTTGTGGGTGTATGTCTAGGCCGTCTGCATCGCAGATTTGGCAGATGGGTTGTCTAGGGGCTTCTTGTTTATAATGCCACGCCAGCAGCTTCCCTGGTTTATCTTCTAGGGCATGACTTCTTTCAATGTGTTTGGTGTAACTAAGTTTCCCCGAGTGCCTTCCATTGTTGCAAGCAGGCCTGCTTTAGTTCGACCGTTCTGCGTATGTGGGCAGGGTCCGAAGAGGCAATAGTTTCTAAGTGTTTCAGCTCATCCTCCGCACGCGTCAGCAGTGAGGTGATGGATTTTTGGGCTCCCCCAGTGGCGGCTATCATTTCCCCTCTAATCACTACTTTATATGCCTCCCATGCACTGCTGATGTGCTGGACACTATCTATATTTATCTGCCAGTACTTAGTTGTATATTGTCTTATTTGCTCGCAAAATGCCTTGTCTAATAACGCTTCGCTTCTGAGTCGCCATGTGGGAATGGGGGGTTCTGAGTGCCATTATAGACCATGTGGTTATCAAGGGGGAATGGTCCGATAGCACTCTAGCCAAGTATTGTGTGTCCTCAAATGTGTCTAAGTGTTCCTCGCTCACTAGTATGCTATCAATTCTGGTGTGTACTGCGTGTGGTGGTGAGTAAAAGGAGTAAGCTCTACCTTCGGGGTGCTGCGCCCTCCAGAGGTCTCGCAAAGCATATTGTTGTGTGAGGGCTTTTAGTATTTTTGCGGGTGGGGAGGGCCGGGAGTGTTTGCTGTCCGATCTATCCAAACATGGATCTAGCGTACAATTGTGGTCTCCCTTGCCGCCCCCCCCATATTAACGTGCCATTCCTGCACGGGCTCAGCCGGGTGTACAACGAGCGAAAGAAGACTGTGGCGTCGTAGTTGGGGGCGTATGTATTAACTAGGCAGAGTTCTCTTCCTTCAATAGTACATCATATCAGGACCATTCTACCTTCGTTGTCAATATTGGTGTGAATCACCTTGATGGGAATGGAGGGGGCTATCCATATTAGCACTCCCCTAGCATAGTTAGAGTATGTGGTGCCTATCGGGGTTCCTCTCAAGACCTTAGCCATCGCGGCTAGTTTTTGTGCGTTCAGGTGGGTCTCCTGTAGTAGGGCGATTCCTATTTTGTGGCGTTGAAGAAAGGTGTGGACTCTGTGTGCTTGATAAAGCTGTTCAAGCCTCTGACATTCCCAGACATGACCTTGACCTTATTATCCATGAATGTGGCGTGGGTAGAAGTTCCTGGGTGGGCTACGTGGTGGTACTAGCCCCTGGTCTGTCAGTCTGCAATGCGGCGAGTGGACATGGCAAGCTAGCTCCTCTGGCGTCTCTCGCTTGATCTAATGGTGTGTGGTGCTTTTCACGGTCTTGATCGTCCCTATCCCAATAAACAATAACCTTCAACTTAACTTGAAACGTAACTCTAGCGGGGTATCCCCCGTTCTGACTTTCCCATTTCTGCTCCATGGACCTAGGTCTCTTGGTGCCCTATGGGCGGGTAAACTACCCAAACTAGTCCTGGGGCAGGTGTAGCTTCAACTTCTGGTGGTGCAACTGTGAGGTATTCTGAGTCTGTGGCTCCGGTTGCATCTGGGTTGCCGCTTTACATAGTGTAGTGGCGAGTTTCTGGTTAGTGCTGCCTGGGGGTGGTGCGAGTGGGCACCTAGGGCGCCGATGGTTATGGCTTGCGCTGTTTCGGTTCCAGGTTGGGGACCTGCACCCTGTCCATCCATTTGCATACTTCAGCTGGGGTGTCAAATAAATGGGCTTTATTGTTGTGCAGGACCTTCAATCTGGCCGGGTATAGAAGCATGTAGCGCAGACCTGCATTTTTCAGTCTGGCTTTGGTGTGGTTGAATAGGGCCCTGCTTCTTTGGACCTGTAGGGTGTAGTCGGGATAGATGGCGACCTTTGCGGAGTCTCTTTGTATGAAATCGCCCAGCCTTGAGAAGGCTAGGATTGTTTCTCTGTCCTTATAATTAAGCACTTTAGCTATGATAGGTCTGGGTGGATTTCCCACGGGCGGCCGTCTGGCGAGGGATCGGTGGGCTCTCTCGATGGTGAAGCCTTGTGATAGCTTCACTGCTCCGATTTCATGTATAAGGAGATCTTCGACATAGTTCGTGGGGTCATTGCCTTCGATTCCCTCGGGCAGGCCGATAATTCTGATGTTATTTCTACGGGCCCTCCCTTCGGCCTCGTCGGCTCTATCCTCGAGGTTCTTCACCTTCTGTACTAGGACGTCTACTTCTTTCAGAAGCTGTGTTTTAGATTCAGAGTTTTCTCGCACTTGGGTCTCGAGAGCGTCCGTTCTACTGGCAATGGAACGCACATCTTGCCGCAGCAGGTTCAAGTCAATAGCCACAGCGTCTATTTTGTTTTACATTGGTTAACATGGTTTTCTGGAGTGTCATGATGGCCTCCAGAAGTTGCGAATTTGCTGGTTCGGGTGCTTCTGTATTTGGTGTCTCACCGCTGGTGGGGCTGGCGTCTTGTCTGAGTGCTGCTGAGGCTGCAAAGGTCTCCATGGTGGTTTGTCTGTGTTTGCCTCGAGCGCCTATAACAGACATAGCTTCGGGGGCAGGACAGCCTGCTGGGTCCTTTGTGGGCTTTAGGTGATGGTTGGAGCAGCCTGCCCCGTAGGTGTGCAGTGTTGGGGTGGCCTCAAGCCGGTACAGCCTGGTTGCGTTGCCCGCTCTCTTCTAAGGCGGCCAAGGGCGGGTTGGAAGGATCCAAGGGGTGTTTGGGGTGGGTGAGCCCTTGTGGCGCAAAGGCATTGTGGGGCGGGCTCCTACGGGCTTGGTTTAAGGGGATGCTCTGAGATTAGGCCGCTTGTGCACCAGGCTTGGGGGGGTGGCACACTGATTCGGGGTTCTGGCCCAGCTGCTGTCTTGTTCAGTTTATAGTTTGCATCCCGGCTGCAAGGTGTCCCAATGCACCGTTATGGGCGAGGCGCGGGAAGGGACAGCGGCCAGAAATCATCCGTAGACCGGGCCCCCAGGGGGATACCGCCTGTTTAGTTACAAGGGAGGCTGCAGTGTTCGCCCTGCCCTCTGCCGCCGGCCACACTCGCCTAGACCGCCGGCCGCCCCGGGGCCGGTCTTAGCTCGGGTCAGGGGACGACCGTACACTGAGATGGCTTGCCGGCTGCTAGTGTCCTGGCCTAGGACTGCAGCAGTATGTTGCTCCACGCCGGGCACGCCGTCACCAGGCATGAGGCAGTCCGGGCCGGGGGTCTGAGGGATCAGGGCACTGTGTTTGGAATGCTGGGGGAATAGCGACCCCTTCCCCCGCCTCCTTACCGCCTTTCTCTGGCCACTCCACGGGCCTCCTCACGCCCTAGATCAAGGTCCGGGCCCCACCGTAGCTCGGCGCACGGATGTGGTGAGCATTTCGGGGCCAGCTTCAGAGGCTGCGGTAGTCTGCTACTGGTTCCTTAGAGCTACTGCGCACAGCCCGTTGCAGGCACGGCCCCCGGCACGGGGCGTGCACTTCGCTTCGTCCTGGGGTCTGTGGGGACGGCGTCACTTGATTGTCCTGCGGTGGGGAACGGACACAGAGGTTTGTGGTGCCTCCCATCCCTTGGTTCCTCGGTCACACTGAGAGGCTTCCTGGGGTCCTCGATCCGGGCTGCTGGGTAAGTCACGTTGAGCCGTAGAGGTGTCCCGGGTTGGCTCCGAGCCCCTCTCTTTCACCCAGCTTGGGCAACGCCGGCTTAGCACCCCGCCTGCCACTCGCCGTCCGCGGCCACTCCAGGCTCTCCTTCCTCCTCCGGCTCGGGGCACCAGGGCACAGGGCCCGGTCTCCGTCCGCGCTGGCAACTTTGACGGTCCGGATCCCTCGGCACCCGCCTCCTCTAGCCGTAGCTGGGTGCCACGTGTCTGGCGGCGTCTCTGCTCAGGACGCCGGCATCAGCAGAGTGATGGATGTCGATGTAGCCGCCATTTTCAGGTCACAGCGTCTCTCCTCTTCCATGCCGCGGTGGCCCAGCGGGGGGACAAAGCCGCTCCAGACTTCGGCTACGAGTACCCCAGGCGTTCGTAATCAGTTGAGTCGATTTTCGATCGTTTTGACAATTTATAGCTAGAGTTGGCGGCGGATCATTAGGCGTATTATACGGAGCTGTCTGAGACGCAGCTTTTCTACATGGCGGTTGGAGACACAAATCCCCCCCCACCCCCCCAGCCAACAATTTTCTTTAATGGAAACGAACATTTCCTTTTGTTCTATGCACTTTGGCTAAGGTAAGTATTGCCATATTTTCCTGTGTTGACATTTTCTATGTGTGCATATCATGTTTTGCCATTGTCTGTTCTTGATGGAGAATCTCCAGCCTTTTAACCATAGTTTGTACCCAGAATTTATTAGCTTGAACTCCTGCGCAATGTCCTCTTAGGAATGTTCTTCTGCTTTTAACACCCTCTGCTTTCTTCTCATCCAGCGCTTGTCATCTCAAGTTGCAATGTCAAAAGGTTTACGCTGTTTGCTGTCTCCAACAAGCAGGTTTCGTTTAGTACCTGCCGTTATTGCGATAGTACCCAACCATTTCTCTATTTCGTTCACATTTAGAGATGCCAAATGCGCCAATTCATGTGTAATGGTCTGTGAGAGGAGTGTACCTGGTTTTCGGGTGTTTCGTGAGCTCCAGCTAATTCGGTTTCCCCGTGATTGACTTCAATATTACTACAGCCCAGTGACTCAATCTTATATGCTGTCCCTAGCATTTACAGCTCCAGTATGGCATGGTCCCTGAAAGTGTTTGATGTGACCCTCTCTGGGCAGGAATTATTCCCAAGCAAATAGTCTAAGCAGGCTTTCCTTCTGCCCATACCCCATGTAAATTGCCCCTGAAATTCCCCCATGTTGCACCATTCACCATCGTCATATCCCAGTCTTTAATTATTGTAGACATTCCTTCCCTTTGTGATTTCCTTTTTTCTGCAACATAACAATTTTTTCACAGACCTATTTAAAGGGGGCACAAGTTTCAACAACAACAACCTGTGCAATGAGATCGCCACCAAAAGAATGACTTATTGTTTCTTACTCCCGCCCAATTGGCATAGATCTCATCTAAATGTTCCCATATTGGGTCCAAGTTTGTAGTGTCTGGTGGGATATATGCGTTAACTATCAGCATATTCCTAGCCTCTGGAGCCCCCCCGCCCCTCCAAGTCTCAGTTCTATTACCAGTACATTGTTGTTAGCCCCTGCACATGTAATTCTAAGGGATTCCAGTTTCTGGCTTACTTCACACTTCAGAGTCCCACGTATGGGCGAACAGAGGGGCCTTTTTTCGCCATTTCTTGGTAGATGTGATATCCTGTAATATGAATGGCCGAACAAAGCCAGGTTTCCTGCAGCATAAAAACATTGCACTTAGTCAACCGCAGTAGCGAGATGTTATAGTCCACAAAATGGCAAAAACTCCTCGTATTCCAACTTGCAATATTAAGATTTCATTTAAATCCTCCTGGTTGTTTTGTTAAGAACTTCTTTAGCCATTCCCATCCCTGTGTGGCTTCATTTGTTTCTGGGGTTCCGGGTGCTACATTCCTTTTGCAGACTTTATTTTCTGTCGTACTGTACTTCTTGCAATTTTTACATTCAGTATTACTGAGTCCGACACATGTTTATTGCTGTCTAACTCGCATCCCTAATTTATATGGCTGTCACATTTGCACGGATAAGCTGTGCAATTTCCACTGTGCTACAGTGGATTATTGCGAAGACGCCCCCTACACATTTTCTGGGTTCAACAAAGTCAAAATCCTTTGAATTCAGCACCCTCAATGAAGGCACAGATTGCAACAGTCTTAGCAGGTCTGCCCTGTTAAATGCTTTCTTGGCAACATTGGATGGCAAAAACCCATTTGTAATAATGGAGGGATTCAACCCCTCCTCACGCAAAGTTTCAACATCAGGCAGTCTAGGTATTTATATATATGGGGCGACTGTCTTCAGATATAAGGTCTTGCATATTTGCACAGTCCTCCCGTATTGCAGTTATTCCCTCGGTGGCAGTGGGTTTGAGCCTATCGTCTCCCACCAGCTATCTGGTCAGGGTGCCAATACTTTTAGATATCCTCTTTTTGTGCCGCGCCTTTTTTCTTTGCCTTCTTAGGCTTGCATGGTAGTATCGAAGCGCTTGTCGAATTTAGCGGATCGCCCTGCAGAGAAAAAATATAGTCAAATAATGAAAATTGGCTGATTGCCGAAGTATCACCAATTACTCTGCCATGGATAAAAGTGTCAAGTTGCAAGACCGACATAAAAAGTAACTCATCACCTCAATTCTATATATACACACAGCACCAAGAGCCAATTATCAGTAACCAATTGGTAGCCCGCGAGTGCATATTTTGTTCCCTGACTCTCCTATTTAACATAATTAGGCCCCTGTTGCAAAGAATTTCTGGCCACAATTGGCCACTTAAGTCAGTCGCATTGGATCCAACAATAGCATATGGGATACTTGGATTGTCACTGTTATTCTTATCATTACTGTCATCGCATAAATCGGGGCAACATGAATTTAGGTTGCCCCTCAGAATGATGTTTCCTGCAGAGTTATTTGTATTCCATTTTTCCTTTGCCATCATTCCTGGCACTTCTTTCATGATTGAATATTTCGCCAAATAAGAATGAAATAAAAACAATCAGGATAAAATGTGTCCTCTCTTGCAATTCCTATCACTGTTGCCTGAACCTTGTACGTTACAGATTCTGACCCCATTCTTCTGACTCAATGTTATTCTTTATTGCTGATAGTAGTACTGCCTTGGCCGGCACTACAGGATTTTCCTTGCCAGCTATAAATGCGTAATAAAGCCAAGCGGGGGGGACCTCCAACAAATATATTTCTTGAAGCAAAAAAATGTCAGTTATTTATCCTTTCGTTTGTGCCTGCCTTTATCATGAAACGTATATAACCCCTGGAGTTCCATGAACGCATGCAAATCTCCCTTGGAGGTTCATTAGGGTCGTTGGATTCAGGACCGATGAGAGCAAAGCCCAATTTTGCTGTTGTATTTTTTCAGTTAAGATAGTCGTATTTCTTTTAACTGCTCTTCTTCCATTTGGCAACTTATGATTCAATTCTTAGAGAATTGTGCAGTCTAATTGATTTACTCTCAGGCCTTTACAGGCCGCCCGCCCCATGTTGCTTTCGGAATACTCCCTGTATGAGATTTAACATAATGTAAAGCTATTACATGGATCCCCATACTGTGTAATCCTCAGCCGTCGCACAAATTGTCTTACGTTCATCAGAAAGTTTCAAAAGTAAAATTACTGTAGGCAAGAATTCATGATTAGGGAATTGTACTTGCAAAATGTCTTCTGGTGTTAACATTCTTAGTGCAAGTATTTCTTGCAAAACTGAAAGTACTTATTGCCTGTTCCAAGGAATTATCTTTCCAACAGGGAAAAGTTCTTTAAACCTTTTTTCAATGGAAGGACTTTGCTTCTTGCCCTCCTTTTCCATCCCTAACCCCTTTGTTTCAAGTTGATGTTACTGCCAGAACATTTTGTTCAGACTCCTTGTCCACCTATCAAGTTTTCTAAAACGTTTGTGGCTATTATTTTGCTGTCATCTGCCAGGCAGGTCTGTGCACATTTAAGTGGTTTATGTACGTTCTTTGATAGCATAACTTAATTGCCAATTTCCAATTATTTGCCAATACTGTCCCACCTCTGCGGTGGAGAGACAATTGAAGGTGCTCCTTTTTTTTCGTTATCCGATTTGTAATATCACCCTTATGCAGTTTTTCTGAAGCATCTCTGCATTTCTTTTTTCTTCTGGTTGATGAATGCACAGCCATTGCATAAATGCTGTCTTCCATTTCAACGATCAAAATGTTTCCATAGTTATGTTGTGACTTCCCTCTAGTGATTTGGTGACTTCTTGTTTTGCAGAATTTGTCCTTACTCTACATCTTTTTAGTTTGCACTAGGAAGAGAGGCCACTATTAGAAGAAAATATGGAGTTAGCTCAACAGGTTAACACATTTCTCTTCTGCTCGCACCAATGAGACAGATCCTTGTGACTCCAATCGCATAACATTGTCAGGTTAGTCACTAGTGTGCTTTTGACTTGTTTGTGCTTCCAAATTGCAGTTTTTGAAGTAATTATTATTTATTTCTTAGAGCTCTTCGCTGTTGCCAGATAATCTTACCAGCAATTGGAGCGCTGGAGTCTGGTGTGGGGAGTAGATCTCTCTCTCTCTCCTCCGCTAGTGCCTCCTTCTGGAACGCCCCCCCCACCCCTCTCAGACTTGAGCCGGGCCACCTGAAGTTCCGCAAGTAGCTCAAGACCCCCCTTTTCTCCTCTTCCTGCTCTCTCTTGCTCCCTTGCTAACTTACCCGTCTGCTGCACTGACTGGTTGCCTGGTCCCCTCAGAATCTCACTGGATCCTCCATGGCTAGTCTCCTTTGCACTGCTATGGCCTACAGCGCACTAAGGGGCTGTATCTGTAACCCCTACAGTCTCCCTGCCTCCTTGCACTTACCCAGAGCCGCGTTGCCCTGGCTGCACTTACTACGTGCCTTGCCCTCATTGCGCTTCCTGCTCTCCTCTCCCTTGCACGTCCCCCTCTCCGTCGTCCCTCTGCACTTCTTGTTGTCGCACTTGCACAATCTGAATTACACAAGGCCTAGTAGGATCGTTGGTCTTGTCCTCCCTATGGCTTCCCTCCCTTGTCTTGTAGCGCCTAGAAACACTTGTGTACAGGCACGTTCTTTGTGTACAGGCACGTTATAAATGCCATATCATATATCACTTCCTTCTCTCTCTTCTTCCCCCTTTGTCTCCAAAACCTCCTTAATCCTCTTCATGTTTCAGACCTCCTCTAAACACCCTCCTCCAGCTCCTCAGTCTCCCTACACTGTCAGACTGAAACAACTCGCAGCTTGGAACCCAAGCAGGTGATGATAAATCTTCCCTCCAATGTCGCAACCGCCCGGATAGTACCAACAAAGGGGTCACGGAATTGAATGCAAGATACAGAGGAGACCTGGGCAATTCCCCACAGACTGAAAGTAAATAAAAAATAGGTTGCTACATACGTAGCTGACTGGCGACCATGCAACCCACTAGCATAGTGAACCCAGTAGGAGTACCTGGTTCTGGTAAACACATGATCTGTAGCAGAAGCGGGCAGAGGGAATCAAACAGAATTCTTGAAATTGAACCCTCAAAGCATTCCACGAAGAAGCACACAAATCAACATTCCTGGAGGGAAGAACCAGGACAGTGCAAGATCCAGAAGCAGTTTCAATGCCAAGAGATCTACCGTACAACAAATCCAACAAGGGCAATTCATGACAGATCAAGTTCAAAGCAGACAGTTCCTGTACCAAAGAATTCCAAGCTGAGCAAACAAATCCAAGGGCTAAGGCCAAACAATCCAGTATCCAATACCAGGGTCACAACACAACTGGGTCCGTACACCAAACACAGGAGGCTAATCCCAAAAGGGAGTCCATGTCAAACGAAGCAGGAAAGTCCATAAGCCAGATTCAGGAAGAACGGGACTCCACGGTACGCCACACAACCACCAGAGCTTGTTGAGAAGTACCGCTTTTCCGGACCGTGTTCCTTTTTCTTCCGGGAGTGCAGAATCGATGTGCCTTCGTACATCGTACCATACATATTGACATGTGCCACGTGGGCCACCGGGTAGTGTGGATCAGGTTCCACAATGCTCTGTGAGCCGCCATGTGCAGCTGCATTTTGGGTGCATGCGGCTCACTACACAGATGAAGCTGACTGACTTTTATAGACTGGCTTTATAAATGAACAATTGCATTACAATTACAATTCCCTGCAACGCTAGCAGTATGAGGAGAATAGGGTTTATGTATTTTCATACGTTTCCGGGCAACATGTCAATTCCCCATTGTTTGAGTACAACTTCCGCAGACTGCGCGAGTTTGACTCATAATCAGAAATGTTTCTCACAGCATCAGTGCTGAAGAAAGAAATGTATTTCCCTGCTCACCGGTAGCTGTGGAATGTTGCAACTCTGTTTCCTCAAAGGCTTTATTTCCTAAGCTGAGTGTTGGGGTCTGACTAAGGAGCTGAATGGCTAGGATAAGAGAATCGGTAAGGGATTCTGACCCCTCCCCCATTCCTCGTTGAATATCATGTGATTTTAGGGGGTTAGAGGGGTTGCAGGTGCTCTTGTGACTGCCCCCTGCCTTAGTGCGGGTATCCATTTGGTGTGTCGGGGGATCCCCGACCCTAGCATTCACTAGCTCAGAGTGGTCCTTGTCACCTGTTAGCACCTCACAGGTAAGAAAGGGGACTTTGTCAAAATGGGCATTTTGAATAAATGCATTCCCGAACCATAGACTTTAGCTTGCTACCCGAACCTCCCAGCTGCCAGAATACAATTTTTATCGTATTAATTGAAGGGGCAAATTGTCTGCTTGTAAGCTCATTTGGAGACTCTGGTCATCCGTCAAATTTAATCAAATCTTCCACTGGACAGACATGGGTATCTTCCTGCTTTTAATCCTTGTTCTGGAGAGGATAGCTCAACTATGTGGGCAGGGCCCTTGAGGCACTAAGGAAAAGGTTTGACTGTGCCCATGAGTCTAATATGACAGACTTGAACCTTCATTCTGGGTGGAAGAAATGCTCTAAAGTCACTTGAAAATAACCTGGAGAAATTGTGAGCTAAAACCAATTTAATTACATCACACTGTAAGTTGGATTAGACTCTGACAGGCTGAACACACTTCACATATATTAGGCCTCATTATGAGTTTGGCGATGTGGTCACAAATGGTGGTAATGCAGTGGTTAACAAAGGTACCACTGCATTACCGTTGCATTACCACCCCGCCGAACTACAGGTTTGGAGGTATAATTGTTCAGCCTTTCTGCCCAACAATGTCGAAATCGGTGGAATTACCACCAACAGTAATACCGCTGATCTACTCATGGAGACCTATAGACTCCAATTAATGGGGACTAACACCACCTACCCCCACTTGTAATCCGGACGTAATTCCGGGGGGCCAAGTGATGGTGACGCTAATACCGGAGGGTGGTATCTCAGCTGATTTACCACCAAACTCGTAATGAGGCTGATTGTCTTGTATTATAGAGTGGCATCTTTTCTTATGCCTCAACCAGGCTTCAAAAATTCCACTCACCACAAGCAATTGACTAGTGATAATTGACTCTTGGCGAGTAAAAATTGTGTGTTTTGTGTATGTGGCGAACTGAGTGGGCAAGTTACTTTTTACACCTGGCTAGCAACTTCATATTTTATGCCTGCTAACCAATTAATATAATTATTCAAAAATTAATCTTTCATTCCCATGTGCCCTTCAATTTGGTGGCCCCTGTCATATAGACTGTATCCTGTCACACCATGTTACTGTCCTCTTGTTTGCTTTTGGGTACACAATGTGAGATTGTGGTCAAGTGCACTTGATTCAGGGGCCTACTACTTCCTTACATGACTGGGATTGTTGTTTCAGTGGAATTATTTTCTCCCGCAGATTCCTCATCTGATAGATATTCCTTCCAGCTTTGCTGCTTTGGAACATTTTGGACAGGGGGCGTAGTGGACCTCGACCCAGCCGTCGACCATCGATCCGTCTTGCTCAGCGTCTGGTCGTCTGCTCTGGATGTGACGTCAGGCGTCATACAAGTACCACGTCACTATGCCCCAACCTCAGTTCCATTTTTTTTTTGCGCGCTACCATACTGCCTGGGAACACAGAGCTTCGACTCTTTCAACGTTTTCATCAGAAAATGTTTTTTTTCGCTAAATCCTCGACGCAAGATGAGGCGCTTGGGTGTCTGGTTTCAAACAGTTTTTCCGATTTGTGGTACCAAGATGTCCATCACCGACCCATATGAGTTGTCTCTTGTGCTTCGGCACGGGTCATGGAACTGACGGGTGTCCGTTGTGTGCCAAAATGCGACCTAAATCTCTTTGGGATCGAGCTGCAAAACTCGCTCTGGGTCGACCGCCCTCAAAATCTCTGGCGCTGTCGACGGTTCGATCTTCGGAGGCCAAAACTGAGGGGCATACCCCCGAGAAACACCGGCAGGAGAAGAAATGGTCCCACTCGAGGAGTCACTCGTCCTTGTCCTAAAAAAAGAAAAGGCATCACTGCCATCGTCGGGATTCCGAGGCGTCAACGGATAAAGGTAAGCCATCGGCTGGGCCTACCACCTGTCAGGAGTGGGAGGATTTCAAATCCTCAATGCTCTCAATGTTCAAGCAGCAGGCTGCAGTTGGCGCAGCTCCCACCCCCACACAGCATGCTTCAGAGCCAAGAGCGGTGCTCAGTGAACCCCACCCCTTTAGTGCCCCAGTACCGACAATATCAGAGCTGATAAATCTTTCGACGTCGAAAGAAATACAATGGAAGCCATATTACCCCTTTGCGTCCCAGGATGGACATCGACATCCACCATGCCGGCCCCGAAAGGCAAACCCTTGACGTTGACGGTTGTCGTGAAAGTATTTACTCCACAACCCCGGTATGAATTTTTCAATACCATGTGTCATGATCCCAGCAAATGAATACAGATCCCATTCAAAAACATTTACCTCACTCTTAGCATTGTACCCATAAACTCATTACACTTACATTGCCTTCCCTACCCTCAACGTGACCGCTGCTAAATCCATAGATAGCTTGCAGTGCATTATACACCTGTTGCAGAGGGAGCTACTTAAGCCCCGCCTCTGCCGAAGCTCTTGCTTTGGTCTTCTCCGCTGACAGCAGGTAACGCTTCCTGCGATCTCCTGACATAACCTGTCAATAGAAGAAAACCAGTCAAAGATATTAGTTTCCACAGCAAAATAAACAGAATAGCAGTAGAATTGTAAAGACTTACCGAACCAAAGTTTTTTCCAAGTATTTTCCTCAGTCCGCTGTTATATTCGTCAGAAGCTGTCGCAGCCGCAGCGTTTCTTCTCTCAGCAGCTTTCGTCCGCGGTCGCAGTGTATTCTTCCTAAAGTTTTCCTCAGCAGTCTCTGCATCGTCCGAAGGTATTTTCTTCAACAGTTTCTCTGAAGACCTGCAAAACAAAGGTATTTAATGAATGAATGAACTTTTAAAAAGGAAAGAAAGAGGAAGTTACATATGTGCTTACCTTAAATTATTGTTTCCTCAAAACGAGTATAGCTGCAGCCATACCATAGCATCAGACCTTCTTAGGGAACCACGAACCTGCAAAAATGAAAGGAAATTCTAGCATGAGAGATCTTTCCAACGTAGGAACCATTCAGTATCTGATGAACTGTATATAATTATTATTTTCACCAAAAGACTTGCCCAAGATACCTTAGAAGAAGTTTTGTTCAGTTAATAATCTTTCGAAACCACGGCCCCCTCAGATTAAAAGTCACCTACCCAACACGCCCCTGTAGAATACAGGATGGAGAGCTCCACAAAACAAAAGCAAATGTGAGAAGGGAGGGTTATTTCAAGGTACACTGTATCACAGTTTCAGTTTGTGAATGGGGATTACAATAGTGGTTTTGTTATAATTGTTGTTTCCACAGACTCAGTGCCCAGACAACAGGTCCTCCGCTGAAAAGGCATTACACTCCCGCGGAGACCTAAGGTAAGCGTTACAGAACGCAAACCGTACTTAAACAACTCCACCTGAGCGTAATGGACGACTCGGGAATAGATAATTTATTCCAGCTTCTGGCAGAGCATAGAGCCAAGGTTCATGCAGCCAGGTCTGAAACCAACTCTCTTAAGAGAGAGTTGGTGGTAAACAGCGCACTGAGGAATTGGGTCGCCAGTTGCTACAGTCCCAAGCAGGGCAGGCACCACTTCCTGGTGGGGCTTCACAGGGTCGAATTCCTGCTTCTAGCCCTCCACTACAAGTAGTCTTACCCAGAAATATTCCCCTAGCAGCCCCAGAGAGATTTACAGGAGGTCCACAGCATTTTGCAGTATTTGTTAACCAATGCAATTTACACTTTCTATGTAGACCTGGGGTCTTTACTTCCATTCAGGCCAAGGTGGCATTTGTGTTATCTTATTTGGGAGGACATGCTGCAGATTGGTCCATACCCTTAGTGAACAGAGATGATCCATTACTGAGGAACTATCCTGGTTTTCGGCAGGAATTAAAAAAACGTTTTGCTCATCCTGCTCAGGGTCAGGCCTTAGACTACGAGTAGCTTTCATTACGCCTAGGTAACCAGGAATTGTTGGCTTATATAGCCTCTTTCAATCGATTAGTAGCTGAAACGAATTGGTCTGAGGAGAAGAGAACCACACTCTTTCATCGAGGGCTGAGAGGAGAACTTAAGGATATTTTGGCGCAAGTCGTGAATCCACCTACGGGTTGTGCCGAATTCATGGACCTAACCATCCAGTTGGATCACTGATTACAGAATCGACACTCTGATCGGGCTAGATCAGAGGTTAAATAATTTTATGTTCATTATAGAGACTCTGGAACTCGTTCAGTGATTGAACGTCACCCTAAGCCCACGCAGTTAGGGTGAGTTTGAGGTCCCATCTCTAAAGAAGAACGAGACCGAAAAAGACAGCAGAATGTATGTCTCTATTGTTGCTCAGCGGGTTATCAATTGCGAAACTGTCCAGTGAAACCACCATGGAAGCTAGTGGGAGCAGTAGACAAAGGGAATAGAAAAGTCACAGAAGATGAACAGCAGGCAAACTCCAACGCCCGACAAGTATAGAGGTTGACTTGTCGAGCCAAAAGAAGGAAATTCAGATCTCTCATTTCGTCGTTCCGGTCATCCTAAGTAGCGACCCTCAACCGTCCAAGGTGTATGCTCTGGAAGCATATGTGGACAGTGGTGAGATTGGAAACTATATGGATTACGAACTACCAGACAAGATGGGTATTAGTATGCATTCAAAGGCTGTGTTAGAAAATATCACTGCGGTAGATGGAACACAATTCATATCCGGACCAGTGACGAAGTTTACTGAAGTTTGCAACTTGCTTTGCCAGGAAGGACATCGGGAAAAGATATCTTTTGACCTGATTTGTGCTCCACAGATTAAGGTGATTTTAGGAATTGCATGGCTAGAAAAACACAACCCACAGATTGATGGCGAGCCAGGATCATTGTTTTCACAGAGGAATGCAGGATTTCCTGCTATGTTCAAGGCGGAACCCTGAAGAAAGAGTTACCAGAGATTTCTTGCAACACACCCACCTTAGGGGTGATAGGGACCCTTCCTCTGGAATATCAAGACTTTCAAGAGTTATTCGAAGAACAGGCTAACGTGCTGCCACCTCATCGATAATATGATTGCCAAATTGATTTGATCCCTGTTTCAAAAACCCATGCAGCAGAATCTACACCCTAACTGAACAAGAAAATATTCATTTGAAGACCTATTTAGATAATTACCTGGCCAATGGGTTCATTCGGCCCTCTAGTCCCCCATGGCGTCTCCTTTATTTTCCGTGCCGAAGAAGGAAGGGGACCTTTGTACCTACATAGACTACCGTGCCCTAAACCAGATCACCGTCAAGAACCGGTACTCCCTCCACTTATCCCAGTACGGATGGATCAAGTTAAGGGTGCCAAGATTTTTACTAAATTAGCCCTAAGAGGAGCCTACCACTTAGTGAGAATCAAAGAAGACTGCCTTCTGCACAAAATACGGATTATACGAATATCAATTCATGCCCTTTGGCTTATGTTTTGGCTTATGTAACACCCCAGCAGCCTTCCAAAATGTTATGAACGACGTTTTATGTGAATTACTCGACGTCTGCACCATAGTGTACTTGGACAAAATTCTTATATACTCAAGGTCGGTCCAAGAGCACATAACCCATGTAAGAGAATTCCTCCAGAAACTACAACACAAGCTCTTTGTAAAATTACAAGTTCTCGAGGAAGGACAAATGCAGGATGGTGACGTTGGGAGAGATTCTCCACGCTCTCGAACTTCAGGACTGGCTGGTGTCCATAGACCTACAGGATGCCTATTTCCATGTGCCAATCGATCGAAATCGAAAGCACAGGAAGTTCCTAAGGTTCACCATAGGAAATATGCAGTTCAAGGTGCTTCCCTTTGGTCTTACCTCCACCAAAGGGTCTTCACCAAACTCATGGCAGTAGTTTCCGCTCACCTCAGGAGATCCGGAGTCCACATATTTCCATCTCTGGATGACTGGCTGATCCGAGGGAAGTATGTAGTACAGGCCTGTTCCCATCTGCAGGACACCTGCTCGCTGCTGCACAGGCTGGGTTTCTCCCTAAATTTAAAGAAGTCCCACATGACACCAGTCCAACAGCTTCAGTTCATCAGAGCAGTCCTAGATACCCGGGTGGGGAAGGCCTTCCACCATCTGTGTCAAGCTGACTACTCTCTCCTCGGGAGGGACTTGTTTGGCACACACCACACGCAGGAATCACTCGATCAGTATCCAGGTATACACGAGGAGAATCAGGAATTTCCAGCTGAAGTTATGCTACACTCGCGGCTGATCACACACTGTGTTGGAGCGTCACTGTGACCTACTGCTAACATATGAGGTATACAGATGAAAAATGATGTTACATTGTTGAATAGAAATTGGAACACACGCCCTGATGAAGAATCCAAAATGCGTCTGCTATATTTTTGAGTGTGAAAATTAGGTTCAAGTAGGGTTAGCAAAGATAAGAGAATTGTCAATCTGAATTTGAACTATCAACCTTGGGAGTTTGGTTTTGAACTTACCTGGAATGGGTTGTAGGAGGTTTACCTTTATGAATCTATTGAACACCTACATGTACGGTTGAAAATTGTTAGATTAAAATTAATTTATTACACAATAAATTATGTTTCTTTTACAAATGCACAACTAAAGGTTTGCGTCAGATGTTGAGTTTTGTTTGGTTTTTGAACATTATGTTTAAAAATTAAAAAATTATCATAGAGCCAAATTGTTTATTGACGGTTATAAATTACGAACAAAAGTATATGAGGAGCATTGTCCTCTAAGAGTGCAAAGGGGTTACCTTTTGGTAGAATTGTTCCGGAACCATGCCACTCTACCAGCGGTTTCCTTCCTCCACCTTCTAGGCCTTGTGGCTTCCTTCATTTTTCTAGTGCCAGAGGTCAGGTTGCGCATGAGATCCCTGCAATGGTTACTGAGGGATCAGTGGTCTCAGTGCCTCGGCACTCTCTCGGATCTCCTCAGTGTCCACATCAGTGGTCAGCGACCTGTCCTGGTAGGCGGACCGCAACAGTCTTTTGGCTGGGGACAACAAGCAAGGTGGTGTGCACTCCCGGCACCTCTGTACAGAGGTGATTATGCTTTGGTTCGGGTTGCTGGAGGACAGGATCTCGGTCTCGGCAGGTCATCTGGCGGACACAGAGAACAATTTGGCGGAAGCTCTGAGCTGTGTTAGGAAGGCATGGTATCACGAATAGACAGACACAAGGGTGTTTATTAAACTGTATAATGGGTGAGTTAAATGCCTATTTTAGACCTAAATCTAAGATGGGAGCAAGCTACGACCATCAAATAATAAGGCAATCCTAGTTGCGTCTTGTCAAATAAAAGGGCCTATAGTAAAAAAAAAAAAAAGTGTGGGATGAAGTTCACAAATGATAAGTCAGGATATTATAGGCGGGGGTCTCCTTTCCCCACGTTTTAAGCACGGGACAAGGCAGGACCTTTGAGCACAGCAAACTCCTGGGCCTCGCCAGCATGAGGTTAAAGTTTGTTTCCAAAATTATCAGAGCCTTCTAGCCTCTTTCACCCAAAGTCTCTTGCCTCAGAGGACCTGATGTGTAACAATCCACAAAAACAAAAAGTTCCTTCAATACATCTTCATGGGCTGATTACTCTTTGCCTTAGTATCCCCCTCTGCCGGGCTCTGATCCCTCGTACAATGTGGTCTTCCTTCCGTCGGGTTTACTACAGCCTTTCATTCACAATGTAACATTCCAGAGTCTCAATGTCTTTTTAAACAACTATTCACTTTGGACATCCCTCAGCCGGGTTCACGCTTGTCGACGCTATGTTGACTTTGCTTTATCAATATGCAGGATTCACTCTCCTTAGTTTTCCTCTTGGCATCCCTCCATCGGGTTCACATAGCCACACAGTTCATGAGGTTGCTCATTCTCATCAGAAAGTGGGGTTCCCTTCCCCTAGCTTTCTCTTGGCATCCCTCTGTTGGTTCACACTTGCCACAGTTTACCATACTCACTTGGTGTTCACCATGTGTCAAAGACTTTCGACTGTACGAGGGATTTTACTTGACCCTCGTATGACCACTTTGATACTGCACACAGACTCCCTTAAGGCCCCCGGGGCTTTGTAGTTTTGTTAGCAAATAATATGTTCTCAGTTTATCAGTGGAATACCATATAGTCCTTTGAATGAGCACCCACGTGGTGCCGGAACACTGTCTGGTTCCAACTTCTTCCACAAAAGACCTCTGTCTATTATCTTCCATCTGTATATACAATGTTGCCACCGCAACTTTGGGCTCAACACAACCCGGTTCGCTATAACTTCCTTCTGACTCACCGGCTGGGTTGTACTCATTGGCCTTTCCCTTTGTCGCTGGAGTCAAGGGCGGTGCCACGATGAGATTAGTCTCTCCCTGCCCTGGCAGTCAGTTCGGGAGGGTTCCATGTATCGCAGACCTCCGATACGCCACTCGCCAGCTACGACTCCTGGTCTTACGTTTGCTTTCAAGGAGGCTTTTGTAACGCTCACCTGACTCCCACGGAGGCGCCGGCCTGGTTTGCGCTGCGGTGGCCTCTTCCAGGGTGGTGCGCAGGACTCGGAAGATGGACTGGACCAGGCCCCCCAACTCTTGCTTGCCTGGCTCGCTGAAGTACCCTTCTGTAGGCGAAAATAGGGGATTAAGGGTGTGCGGGGTAAGTAATCGGTCTCCCTCTTTCCCCTCTCACTCTCCTTGACACCCCTCTGTGATTCAGCGCAACAGCTCACCTTAGGGTCTGGAAGGGCGAGCTCTCCATCCTGCCTCTGATGCAGGGGCGCGTAGATATCCAGTTGCTTCACTGGATTTTCGGATTGGTGAGAAGCAAACTTGCTTGGCTTCCAGGTAAGTTTTTTGATTAATGGTTCCCCTTGTGTCCATGCGTTAATGTTCTAACGCTAATGTCTTTTTCCCCATAGGGGCCGGGGTACGGAATGCCGGGGAACAGGCACCGACCCGAGATGAAAGGTGAAATCCTTGTGGAAATCAGGTAAGTCTTTAATGAGCGTTTTGATAATGTCTTTTCATTTGCCCATTAACGCTGATGTCTTTTTCCCCTTAGGGGCCGGGGTCTGGAACTGCCTGGATGCGGCGCGGACCCGAAATGAAAAGGGAATGACCCAACAGGTAAGTCTTAACATGGAGTCTTAGCTTCCCTTCTCCCTTCTTTCTCTCACCTTTGTTCTTGTCTTTTTCTCCCTAGGTGCTGGGGAGCGACTGTGGATCCGGATGGTCGCTGCTGATGGAGGCGCCCTGTAAAGGTGAGTAAATGCAGCGCTGCAGCAGTCAATGCGATGAGTTTTTAAAATAAATGTCTTCCTTTTCAGGATCGTTGGCGAAATGTCTCCAGGTTGCAGATTTAACAGGTAAGGTCTTTTCCTTCTTCTGTTCTCTTGTTCTATTCCTCTGCAGGTGATCAGGATGCTGGCAGGCGTGGAAGAAGTCAAGTTGCAGGAGCAGACACGGTGAGCGTCCAGCTGCTAGATGCAGAACAACGCGAAGCACGTGTGGCTGATCGGGTGTGGTTTAAATAGCCTTGGAAGAAGTTCCTGGAATGTGTCCTTCCTCCAATCGGGTATGTATCCTTCCCTGACCACACCCGGTGGTAAAAGAGTCCCACAGGAAAAGTAGTTCTGGCCTCAAGATGGCCCGGCTGTTGCAGCATGGTCTGCATCAGGTAAGTTTACACCAAGCACCTTTAAACACAAAGTCATCTTTTATGAGCCTGGCGCCTTCGGCGCCAGGACTGTTGTCCAATATGAGCCTGGCGCCAAAGGCGCCAGGACTGAGTCCACAGGGCCCCTACTTGGGGCTGCTGAGACTCCTCCCGAGGGCATGATGCCTGCTTCCGGGGGTGCTGGGCCGGTCCTGGTGCTCCGGGGGCAGGTATCATGACAGCTTTGCAGGTCTGGTTTGAAAAGGTGAAGGGCAATTCCCTTCTGGTCGCCCTTTTAAATCTTTCTGCCTCCTCCTCCACTTGAACTAGGGGTCGGTATGGCTGCTTCCTCGTGCGTTCGGCCTTGCTCAAAGTGTGCTTTCGTGCACCGCCTTTTAACCCTGCCGGGAAGGAAAAGAGCCGTCGGGTGTGCATAGATGGTTAATTCCCTGACTCTGCCTGACCCTTGTGTTGGGACATGTCAGCTAAACGGGCCGGGTGTTGGTCCATTGTCTGTGTAGGAAAGTGTTTGTGTTGGAAAAGGGGGCTGGGGGGCTAGAACTTCAGAGTATCCTATGTGGTTGGATCGGGAAAAGGTATTATATGAACGGCGGTACCGTGTCTCACCCGTCGGTGTCCTGCTTCCACTGACTGCCCGAGGACCCTCCGTCCTGGTGATCCTCACACGCTGTAATACCCCCTGAAACTGGATCTATCTCTTACTCCACCACTACAGTGATAGAGTTCCTTTTGTCACCAGTGGCCTCTAAAGGCCTTCAGGTCACAACAGTCAAAGGATATTTGACAGCCTTGTCTGTGTTCAAGAAATCCCCAGAACAATGTTTGTTTTTTACTATCCCAGTAATGGCACAATTCCTGAAAGGTCTTGTAAATAAGTTTCCGCCAAATCCCTTTGTTGTCCCAGATTGGGATATTAATCTAGTTCTTACATTTCTGATGGTGGCTCCTTTTGAGCCTAGGCACTCTTGTCCTTTACGGCTTCTCTAGTTGAAAACGGCCATCTTGGTGGCTATTACATCCGCTAAGCGGTTGAGTGAACTGCAGGACTTATGGTGTAAACCACCCTTCCTCTGCTTTTTCCGGGAGAAAGTTTCACTCGGGGTAAGGCCTGGCTTCCTCCCCAAGGTTGTATCAGAATTTCACTTGTCACAGTCCATGGACCTTCCATTCTTCTATCATCCTCCTCCTCATCATCCTTCTAAGCAGGAGGAACAGTTACATCGTCTAGACCCTAAGAGGGCATTGGGTTACTCTAGTGCCAGGACAGCTGATTTCAGGAGAGCTGAGCAGCTCTTCGTGGCTTTTTCCTTAGCCTGTAAGGGCCTGGCCATAACAAAGCAGACTTTATCCCGTTGGATAATTCTCTGCATAGATGAATGTTACCAGGCCGCTGGGAGGGAATTACCAGCAGGCATCAACGCCCATTCCACAAGGGGGGGGGGGGGTCTCTGCGCCCACTGTATTGCAGAGGGGGATCCCTGTCCGGGAGATTTGTCGCACGGCGATATGATCATCTTTGCATACCTTTGCAACGCACTATAGCCTAAATGTGGCTCGTACTTCTGATGCGAGTTTTGGCAGAGCAGTGCTGCAAAGAATTTTGATATAACTTTCTGCCCACCTCCTCCGTTACTGCTTTGGGAGTCTTATCAGATGAGGAATCTGCAGGAGAAAAGCAATCCATTGATGGAGAAGTTACCTTACCGTAATGTTCTTTCTATGTTTTCTTCTCCCGCAGATTCCTCATCTCCCCTCAGAGTCCTCTGTGTCCGTTTTCTGTCTTCCTGCCACAGTTTTAAAACAAATATATTTCTAACGCTATTTGTAGTGTTCTTTTTCAATTGTTCCTCCTTTGGAGGTCTATAATTACTTTCTTTTTAAAGGGCTCATTAGCCTGTTTGTTCTCTCTATTTTAATATGAAGTTTGTGGTATCCAACAGGGACAGACTGGCGGCACTGGAGACTCCGCGGGAGAAGAATCCATAGAAAGAACATTACGGTAAGGTAATTTCTCCTTTTTTTGCCTCAAGGTTGGCAATGACAAAGTGTGTTAGGTTTGTGTAACATTTTCCTGCTACCTGCTTTTAACTTACCAAAATCTTTCTTTAGGGGGTAGCTCATGTGTCAAAGCCAGTCAAACAAATAATTGGTGCAGTGGCATGAAAACAAAATGGCTACCCGCCTACACTGGTAAAAGATAAATGTAGTAGAAAGATAATGGGCTGAGTTGGCTCTGCTGAGATTCACAACTCTGTGCCGCGGCTTGCAGATGTGTATAGGTGAGCACCGGTCGAGTGTCACTGCTGAGTTTCAATTTTAAAATAGATTTTAAAGTAGACTCACCTAGCGCAAATGGATCAAATCATTAAGAAAAGATGATGGTGCAGTTTCTTTCTGACGGAGAGGTCTTTTCTGCTACATTTTGAGGGCTCTACTTAAAAGGAGAGTACTCGTTTTCAGAAGGGCAAGTTTTGAACTCCTTCACAGTAGTGATTGACAGATCAATTTATGGTCGGGTGTAAACATTTCAGGTTGCAAGCTGCCAACTGTGCATAAAAAGCCACTCAATCCCCTCAGTTCTCACATATGCAGAACACAACATTTCTTACTCGCCAAATGTTAACTATCACGAACCAGTGGTTAGTGGCAAGAGCACATTTGAGGCCTGATTTAGGCTTTAAAGTTAATAGGTACTAAGGGTCCAATTGACAAAGTGCATTAGCCACGGTTTATGCTGTGCTTTCATGCGTTCATGCAAATGGCAATATTTATTGTTGTTTTGATGTCGCACAAATGAAAGTGTAATACTAGATTTTAAATAATTGTATTAGTACATTTTCCAACATCTTCCAACAGGAACACCTGTGTGTTTTGTTGTAACATGCAAATTGCATGCACATGATGATTCACAAAGAATCCGATTCGACCAGAGTGCAGTTTGCTTGCGCAAAAGCTCCCCAGGCACATGTCCTTGGCAGGGAATTTTGACATGGGAAGATGAAAGGTGAAGTGCATGAACCTGCAAAGTATGTTTTGCTTGAGAATGGAATGCACAAACTGACCATTTTTGAGAGCACAAAAGCTTTGTGCATTAGGCACTAAGAGCATAGTTGGAGAAGGAGGGGCCATGTGACTTTAATTCTTTTCCATGTCTAATCGGTTTCCATGTCTCTTCTGGTTCCATATGTGCACATAGGTGTGTGGTACAGCGCCTCCTGCCCTACACCCATTGTGAAGACTCCACTGTCCGGAGAGGAGGCGTGATCGCAACACTCCGGAACTGCTGCTTTGAATATTGTAAGTATTTGTTGGAATGAAAATAGTAGTGCCATTTTTTCCTGCTTCTCGGAACAGGTGTTTATAGTGCTGCCCACCCCTGCTTCCTAGCATAGTTGGTTACAATACTGCCTAGCCTTGCTTTCTAGAATTGGCGAATAACGTACTACCCATGTATGCTTAAAAGGGTATCTGGTCATAGCATCGAATTCCAAACCGTTGAATGCCATACCATAGAAACAAAATGCATCGGATAAAAAAAAAGAATCCATTTTTTTAAATGGTAAAGGGTTTAGTTTAATTTTAATGGGTTTTAAAGGTTAAAAAAGGGGGGTTGGAGGAAACCTCCACAGCCCCCCAATTAAATAAAAATGTAAAAAATGCTTTCGATTCTTTTTTCTCACCCATGCATTTTATTCTATGGTATGGCATTCGACGGTTTGGCATTCGATGAAATGACTAGGGACCCTTAAAAGAACATCTGATCATGCTATCCCAAGAGGTTACACCACTGCTCACTTCTGCTTCCTAGGATAGTTGGTTACAATACTGCCTAGCCTTGCTTCCTAGAATTGGCGAATAAAGTACTACCCATTGATGCTTCCAAGGACTCCTATTCCTGCTTTCCCAAGAGGTTACAACTCTGCTCATGCATACTGCTTCCTAGCATAGTTGGTTACAATGCTGCCTAGCCTTGCGTGCTAAAATCTGCGATGTGAAGGGGTGGCCCGCCACAGATAACCATACTGACTCGGCTTGCAGGTCCAATGGTGTTTATTAACCTTCATTAGCCAGACTGGATGCTGAGTTTGGGTGTTCTCTGTAATTGGGCTTTTGGGGGCTAGGGCCGTCCCTCTCTGGTGCGACTTCCCCGACTTTCCCTCCTGTTAGGGAGAATTCTCTGTTAAGGCTAATTTCCCAAACCTAGTGAGTCCCCCAGCAGCTTTGCTGGATTTTTGGGGTTTCATTTTTCTCCTGCTAAGAGTGAGACTATTTTTCTCCCACTCTTAGGCATGATCTGAGGATGTCCTTTGACTTTGTAATGTGTTTTATGCTCTATGGGGTCTTTTACTCCATAGGGCTTCATGTGTTTTTGGTAAGTGTGTTGCACAGCACCCTCAGTGCAGTAACACAGGGGTCTCATAGTGACCCACAAACATAGACTCCATACCCTGGGACTGACTACTATCTCCCAGGGCATGTGACGTCACCATTGGCTTTACTAGTCTTAAATTGTGAACAGAACCAGTACAAACCATCATATTGTGGAAGTACTGGTAGGGGTAATTCGATTGCCCCTGGGTCTGTTTTCCAAGGGGGCACTGTCCAGTCCCCCCTTGTCGAGTTTCTGGCTGGTGGCAGTGGATACCATGCAAAATATTCCCCCGGAATATTTCCTATGGGATTTTCCCATTCATTTTAAACGCACCACTTTTTGGTGCAATGTTAAAGATACCGCCGGGTTATTTATTTAATATTTATTCCCCGGTTGGGTCTTTTTGCCAGGACTCGGTTTTAAAATGGCGTTTGTGTTTGCCTCTGAAACTCTAACCCAAGTCAAGCCCTTTTTTCCACTTTTTGGCGGGCTTCTCCACAGAAGGCCCTGGTATGGTCGTCCATGGCAGCAAGCATGCGGGTGTGGAAGGTCTCGTTTTGGAGGATTATAGTGCGGAGATCCCCATGCAGCACCTGACGTGATGCACGGATCTCCTCCCGAGTTGCCTGCATCTCAGCTGAGAGCGAACGTGTGAGCCGCTCCAGCTGCTGTTCTGTCCTAAAAGTTAGTGGAAGCCTCAAGGTCAACAAGAGTCTCCCTGAGGTGATGGAGTTCTACCCTCAGGGCTTCCCTGTGGCCCTGGGATTCTATTGATATCGATTGGCGTAGAGTCTCCAGTGCCGCCAGTCTGTCCCTGTTGGATGCCAACATGTCCTCCCTGTGTGATTGGCAAATGGGGTCTGTTGCCTGCTGTAGTAGCTCCATCTGCCTTTCAGGGGGGACAATGGAAGTGGCCACCCTCTCCATTACTTGAGCCATCATCTCAACTGATGCTGCCTGTTGGGTTGCCATACCATAAATGGATTGTTCCCAAGCGGTATTGCCTGGTGGCGTACGGCCACCGCGTCGGCCGGCACCACACCTGTTTGGGGCAAGGTGATCTGCGCCTTGCTGTGCCGGCACTGCCTGAGGCTGCAGGACTGCATTCCCCTCTGATCTGCTGGCCCAGGAACAGGATCAGATGTTGTGGAGTGTGACCCTGCATCCGTAACCGCCAAAGGTGGACTTGCCAACACTGACATCCCCATAGAGGGTTCTACCCCTGGTACAGGTGGGTTGGACAGAACAGAATCCCTACCAAAAACACTTACCTGCGATGCCACATAGGTCTCATCATCCGAGTCAGCACCTGAATAGAGGTCTGGGGGGTGCCTCTGGGTGCACCTCATCGACAGAATGTTCTGCAGCAAGATTGGGTTCTTACCCGCCACCACACCACGTCCCCCACTGGTGCCCGGTCGTGCCTGAGATTCCTCCTGGGTCTGCACCATCTCCTTAACAGCATCAAGTGCGTCATCCCCTGCAAAAACATGAAAGACAAAAAATGGAAACGGGCATTAGCACCATAGCACACAAATAGGCCTGACGAGCTACATATCCAGTACATGGTTTACACATGTCCCACATGACTATAACCCTCCCATGCATGCACTGTCACTGAGTTTGAAGGGGACCCAAAAGGCAGACACTGATGACACCTACATGGAAGAGCAACACATTTGCTGCATGCTGGGTAGCACTGCCATCTAACATTGAGCTATGAGTGGCATGTCCAATACACATACATGACACATGCCATCTCACAGATAGCATGTACCATAGCCATAGTACATTCCACAAGTACATCCATATGTCAGTGAATGAATACTGTCAGCCATCCACGTGAGATGGACATGATGAGATGGAAAATGATACATAGTGTGACAAAATAGGCATGTGCCACACACTGCAACACATCCAGTGTACAAAAATACAGTGATTGCAGGCCGATGTACACATCAATGGTTTGTCACTTCAACATGACAGGAAACAACTATCATGTTCCACATTCAAACAGGCCCCAAAAATTCCTGTGATCAGGCCAATACTCAATTAGCCTGAATGGTCAAATCATTCATCTAACAAGGTAACACATGTGTTCCAATGTGGGGTTCATCAATGACAGAAGCATGTCACATATGTGACAATAGGGCTGAGGAATGCGTAGCAAAAGTGGGAGAATTGAAACAATCAGCCTGAACGAACACTGAAAAATACAAACAATGTTGTTGCAAGATGCCACTTCAAGGGCAACTGCCGTAATGTTGAGCCAAATTACTAATTTGGGCAGAAGGGATACTGTCACACCCAAATCCAAGGCCGCTGAATGTTTTGGATGAAGCACATGGGTGACCCATACCACTCAAGCACTCGCACCCTCACCTGGCACTCAATCAGAACCCATGATACAAACAACATACACATGCATTACACACACATGCATGGGCACTCACCGGACAATGCTTCATAATCAGGTAGTCCTCCCACACCTTGGATCTGTTCCTCTGCGATGAAGGCTCCAGCAACAGACTCATGTTCAGTGAGTTTGTTGCCCTCTTGTGGAGACCCACCGCCAGTCACCAGAGTAGCGGCATGATTTGAGGCCAGCTTGTTCTTGTCCACCGCCAGTCACCAACATTTCGTGGCTATGTGCCGACACATAGCGCTCAAGTGCATCAAGTTCCGGATCATTGAAGCAAGGCTTCCTTGAGGTACCGGAGTGTGTAGCCGTGTCTAGGGTCTCAGCCTGTCGTGCCAGAGCACCCTTCTTCCTCTTCTTTAAAGGTGGAGCAGAGCCAGAGTGGCATACGCCGCTCTGGTCAGTAGGGGCAGAATCACCGGTGGACTGGGTAGTAGGAGTGTGGGAATGCACAATGACCATAGGTCTTGATGCAGTCATTGGTTGCAGCGTAATGTTGGCAGGGGGAACGTCCGTTTTATGGACTGGGACTGACACTGTCCTGGCTGGGAGAGTCAGAGCTGGGGCGGATGGAGCTGCAGCTGCCCCTGCAGCCTCCCCAGCCTGCATACTTGGGGCAGCAGATGACATAGCTGCCCCAGATCCACGTGGATTGGTGACAACTTGCACCAGCACACGTGGCCTAGACTTGCTGACCTGGAAGTCAGCCAGGGAGTCATCCTGTGCCAGGTCAGGTGCCACAATGGGCTCGTCCAACAGGGGCTGAGCTTGGATGTTGTCAGCCACGTTTCCCTCAACCATGGAGGGGGGGGACATGGGTGTCCTTGATTGTTCCTCCACACATGGGGGCATAGGGGCACCCTGCAAATCCCGGCCACGTCCCCTACCGCGCCCACCACGCCAACCTTTTGAGGATCGGCCACCTTTGCCTCCCTTACCGCTTGGTCGCCTCCCAGCCATGGCACTGATGTTGTTGTGCGTATGGGAGTTGCAGTAAACTATTGTCCTGGGCAATTGGGGGTCAAAGGGGTAGGATACCAGATGTAATTCGTACCCTAGTGCTCTAACAAGGCTGTCTGTGACCCCTGGGGGAAGATGACGGGTCACGCAACGCACAGGCAGCCCAAAATCAAAAATAAACGTGCACGCAACCCCTCGTAGACCACGTGCGTGAAAAAATGAACCCGCACTACGCTGTGGCACCCAGAAACACAAAAATAAGCGTACGCGTAATACACGCAGCCTACAATGACCTCTGAAGGGGAACGCGACACACTGGGCAAGTACAGTTGCTAAGTACGTGCGGAACTCACCGTCTGCCTGGAAAAAGAACATGAAAAATACACGCGTGTGCGCGCGTTGGCAACACCCCCGCCAAAAGAAGAATTGTACGCTGTCTGAGGAGACAGGACAAAAGGAGAAGTGAACTCTGTTTGAGGAAACGGGCCCAACAAAAAATCAGAAAAGAGCCGTCAGAGTTAACGGGGAGTACGAACTAGAAACGCTGTGAAGTAATCGCGTATGAACCGACAAGAAGTACAGATTTCACCCACTCGCTCTCCACGAAAAACACGTACAAGGAAATGGCGTCTTACACGCAGCTTTTAAACCGGCCCACACGTACTCATCAGAGACGCGTGTACGCGTGTACTTTCATCCAATTACATGCGATGACACTCGGACGTGCAGTTTTTCCACGTGTGCTCTGTTATCCCGTGCTATGAGGGAAAAGCTTGCGCGCGTAATGTAACTTACGGGCCTATGCGCTAAGGGTCTTTTGGTCCAATGGAATTGCGTGAGTGTGCTGACGCACTTGCGCGCTAAGGCCCTTTCCTCGAATTACACGCTGACGTGCAAGATTTTCACGTGCCAAATCACTCCGTATCAAGCTGGCCACGCGAAAACACACGGAAGACCACGCTCCTGCCCTGAAGGCCATTTTCCTGCCCCCCAGAGCCCCGAGCACACTCCCACCTGCCATCTGCTGCTGCCTGACTGCCTGCTGCCCTGCTATTTGGTGCCTGCACATCAGCCATCTGCAGGGGTCCAGTTGCTGTGTCCACCCCTGCTGGAACAGAAGACTCCCGACTGGGATACCATTGCTCCACAGCCCAGCCCCAGGACACAGTTGCCCACCCACGCCTGCCTCAGGGGTCGCCATGTCGGGGCAAACACCATCTGAGACCACTGGCGACCCCCAGCCAGAGGGGCAGAGGGCCACCAGCTTCAGTCAGAAGGAAGTTGGTGTCCTGGTGGAGCATGTCCTGGGGCATTGATGCCCTCTTCGGAACATCACGCGCCAACAAGGAAGAACGGGATAGGATCTGGGACGACTTTGTGGTTGCCATCAACGCGGAGGGGGTGGCAACCCGCAACATCAAGCAAGTCAAGAAGCGCTGGGAGGACTTGAGGTCCAGGACCCTCATAAAGGCCCGGCGCCTCGTGGAGGGGGGCTGGGCAGCATGAGTACCATCCAGATGAGGGTCCTGGAACGCGTAGGCCCAGCGCTCCACGCCCAGAACCTTCTGAGGCAGACCCGTCTGGAGTTGAGTGGTAAGTGGCCAAGCATTGCTGTGTGAGACAGGGCATGTTGCAGGGTGCTGGTTGTCTGATGCTTGCCTGTATGTGTGACATAGGCCATGTCCGTATGTGTGTGTGCAGGGACATCATGGTCATGCATGTGAGACCAGTAATGTGTGAACTACATGGTTGGTGCATGTGTTACAATGCAACATGCGGAGCAGCATGCGGAATGCACGCATTAATGCATGCCCGTCTCTGTTATTGGACATGGATGGGGTGTGAGAGATGGGTGCTGCTGTCATGGACATGTATGGTGTCCATGTCTGTGGGTCTGACTTGCGTGTCTGTGACTTGTAAATGCCATGGATGCATGACACATGTCTGTGACAATGTTCAGATTCACTGATGCAGCCTACTCATCCTTGTATCCACTGTGTCTGGGGTGTACGAGGCCAGATGGATGAAACTACGGTGAAGTGTGTGCATGTGATAGGCATGACCCATGATGCATGTGAGTTTCAAACCAGCATTGTATGTTTCAAGAGTCCCTTGGACATGTATGCTAATGTTCATAGCATGCGCCATGCCTGTTACTGCATGTGTTTTGCTTGCACTGACCCATGTGTTGTGGAGGGACATGATGGAAGTGATGTTTGACATTGCCACTCATCTGCTATTTCTTCCTGTCTAGGGGACCATTGTACAGTACCCTGATGCTTGTGTTCTATGTCTCCCTCTACACAGCGGCAAGTGATGAAGAGGGCGGAGACGGCGCTGTGGAGCAAAGCGGCGGGGATGCCCCCACCGGCCGGCGACGCAAGGCCCAGTCACCCTCCCAGAAATTACCATCGTCCGGGAGTGAGGGGACTGGTGCTGCGTCTGCCACTACCGCTGCAGCGGAAGGGGTGGGTGAGCCCCCACAGGGGCTTGCAACGGCGGAAGACGGTGTGGAGCCATCCAGGTTGGTGGTTTCCACAGAGGAGGAGGAGGCTGCTACTGAGCCGCACATGGGGCCTGGTGGGGGTGGTACCACTGGTGCAAGTGGTGCAGTCCAGGGGCAGGGGCAGGTGGCAGCACAGGTCGCCATGGAGGGGCCTGTGCATGTCACTGTCCATGACACTGTGACTGCACCACCATGCACCAGCAGGGATGCCCCATACCAGGCCCGTCCGCAGGTAGGGGGGGATGTCCATGTCATCTGACACTCCTCTACCTGCGGGGAGCACACCCGTCATCACGAAGAGCAGCGTGCCAACGTGGCCCAGTTGGGAGTGTCCATGGTCGGGGTTTTGTACATGTGTCGGCCACTCTGGCGGCCCTCTCCTCCTCTGTGGAGACTATGCGCCAGTCGTTCTCCATGCCGTCGTCCGGCCCAGATGCCACCAGGGCCCCCTGTGGACTTGCCCTGACCAACGCAGCCAGCTCGGTGGGGATCCCATCCCTGCCACAGTCGGGAGTCAGAGGTCCAGCAGGGGTGGACACCCCAGCAACTGGAGCCCAGCAGATGGAGGATATGTGCCGACATCATAGGGCAGGGCACGTGCTCGACGGCGTCGGTGGATTCCATCAGCCTGGGTGCCGTCATGCTAGCAGAGGCAGTTGCGTCGGAGGCAGCGGCAGGCTCAACGTGGGAGGCATCATGGCTCGGGACCATTTACATCAGAGGGGCAGGCATCGGCCAGAGGGCAGGAGGACCCTGGAATGGGAGTGTCTCCCGTGTGGCAGCGGTTGGGCCAGCGGATAGGTGCGGAGCGGCGGCGGGCGGAGTAGGCACGGCTCACAATGGTCAGGGCGGAGAACTCCATGCGCAGGGCGCTGAGGCGGGCTGAGTGCCTCGAGGGAATTTGTAGGGAGTTGGAGTTGGACATGGCGTCATCCCTGCGAGACCTCGGGGCCAGAGAACAGGCCCGTCTCCAAGACATTGAACATGAGTTCGGTGATGCCCTGGCCCATGACATCAACAAGTGAGCCGTTGGACTTGCCCGCCACCATTGTATATAGTTAATTAGTGTTGAGTTTCATTTCATGGGGCGCATGGACTATGCCCCACATTTTTGTATATAGTTAGTAATTAGGTAGGTTTCATTGTAGGTTTCCTTTATGTCGTTGGGCTCATGGACCCTGGATTTGCTATTTGTACATAGATTTACAGTGGATTTTTCTCCATCTTTTCTTTTTTTTTTCACCATGGAGCAATGGATATTACGCTTTTCTTTCCCTTTTGGATTTGCTTTGTTGGACGGTGACTTTGGACACATTTTCATTTTGATTAATTTGGATTCTCATTTTATTTATTTATCATTTTTTGGGACATGCTGCATTTAGATTATTATTGGCATTATTGTGTGTTTTGATTTCATTCCCTTCATTTTGACTTGGATACATTTTTGTTTCTTACTTCAATGTGTGGTCTTCTCTCATTGGTTTCATGCTTGTCATAATGTGGGTTTTCTCAGTCATGTGTTGCCATTGTGTGGGTCTGACAGACTTGTACTCATGCGCAGACTGCTTATTTGTGATCTATCATGTAATGGGGATGTCAATTTGGAGTGGGTGTAAAGCTTGGTTGGGTGTTAAGCTTGGTTGGGTGTTAAGCTTGGTTGGGTGTTAAGCTTGGTTGGGTGTTAAGCTTGGTTGGGTGTTAAGCTTGGTTGGGTGTTAAGCTTGGTTGGGTGTTAAGCTTGGTTGGGTGTTAAGCTTGGTTGGGTGTTAAGCTTGGTTGGGTGTTAAGCTTGGTTGGGTGTTAAGCTTGGTTGGGTGTTAAGCTTGGTTGGGTGTTAAGCTTGGTTGGGTGTTAAGCTTGGTTGGGTGTTAAGCTTGGTTGGGTGTTAAGCTTGGTTGGGTGTTAAGCTTGGTTGGGTGTTAAGCTTGGTTGGGTGTTAAGCTTGGTTGGGTGTTAAGCTTGGTTGGGTGTTAAGCTTGGTTGGGTGTTAAGCTTGGTTGGGTGTTAAGCTTGGTTGGGTGTTAAGCTTGGTTGGGTGTTAAGCTTGGTTGGGTGTTAAGCTTGGTTGGGTGTTAAGCTTGGTTGGGTGTTAAGCTTGGTTGGGTGTTAAGCTTGGTTGGGTGTTAAGCTTGGTTGGGTGTTAAGCTTGGTTGGGTGTTAAGCTTGGTTGGGTGTTAAGCTTGGTTGGGTGTTAAGCTTGGTTGGGTGTTAAGCTTGGTTGGGTGTTAAGCTTGGTTGGGTGTTAAGCTTGGTTGGGTGTTAAGCTTGGTTGGGTGTTAAGCTTGGTTGGGTGTTAAGCTTGGTTGGGTGTTAAGCTTGGTTGGGTGTTAAGCTTGGTTGGGTGTTAAGCTTGGTTGGGTGTTAAGCTTGGTTGGGTGTTAAGCTTGGTTGGGTGTTAAGCTTGGTTGGGTGTTAAGCTTGGTTGGGTGTTAAGCTTGGTTGGGTGTTAAGCTTGGTTGGGTGTTAAGCTTGGTTGGGTGTTAAGCTTGGTTGGGTGTTAAGCTTGGTTGGGTGTTAAGCTTGGTTGGGTGTTAAGCTTGGTTGGGTGTTAAGCTTGGTTGGGTGTTAAGCTTGGTTGGGTGTTAAGCTTGGTTGGGTGTTAAGCTTGGTTGGGTGTTAAGCTTGGTTGGGTGTTAAGCTTGGTTGGGTGTTAAGCTTGGTTGGGTGTTAAGCTTGGTTGGGTGTTAAGCTTGGTTGGGTGTTAAGCTTGGTTGGGTGTTAAGCTTGGTTGGGTGTTAAGCTTGGTTGGGTGTTAAGCTTGGTTGGGTGTTAAGCTTGGTTGGGTGTTAAGCTTGGTTGGGTGTTAAGCTTGGTTGGGTGTTAAGCTTGGTTGGGTGTTAAGCTTGGTTGGGTGTTAAGCTTGGTTGGGTGTTAAGCTTGGTTGGGTGTTAAGCTTGGTTGGGTGTTAAGCTTGGTTGGGTGTTAAGCTTGGTTGGGTGTTAAGCTTGGTTGGGTGTTAAGCTTGGTTGGGTGTTAAGCTTGGTTGGGTGTTAAGCTTGGTTGGGTGTTTGGACTGGGGTGGCGTGGGATTTGGGTGGCCATAAGAGCCAGGGATCGGGATTGTGATGACGTGTTGGCTGGGGAACATGTGTCGGGGCCTGCTGGCAGGTGCCCCTCATGGTTAGGGGTGCAAGGGGACATGTGTGGGACATGAGTGGGTGCCTGTCAATGATGAGGGGGGTAGGGGGCTGGGGGACATGTGTTGGTGATCATATTGCAACGTGGCATGTGGCTTGGCTGGGGGGCATGCCCATGGTGGATGGGCTGCCTGCGGGACATGACCAGGGGTGCAGGGTAGTCCCCTGTGGTGTGGGCTGCCTGCAGGGGCCGTGGAGGGAGTAGAGGGGACACCTGGGAGGACCCACACTGCCAATTCATGTGTAAAACTTCCTGCGCACCCCTGAAATACACGTACCCAGCCAAATCGCGTGTAAAACTTCACGTGCACCCCTGAAATACACGTACCCAGGCCAATCGCGTGTAAAACTTCCTGCGCACCCCTGAAATACACGTACCCAGGCCAATCGCGTGTAAAACTTCCTGCGCACCCCTGAAATACACGTACCCAGGCCAATTGCGCGTAAAACTTCCCGCGAACCCCGTAATACACGTACCCCGCTCGCACAGGGCCAATATTCCTGGGGTTCGAGTGAAGTCTCGCACACAATTTCAGCAGGGTACGTGTATTTCGGGGGTGCAGGGGAGTCCTATACGTGATTTGGCTGTGTGGGTCCTCCCAGGTGTTCCCTCTACACCCTCCACGGACCCTGCAGGCAGCCCACACCACAAGGGACTACCCTGCACTCCTGGTCATGTCCCGCATGCTGCCCATCCACCATGGAATGCCCCCCAGCCAAGCCACATGTCACCTTGCACTACTGATTAACAACGCGTGACCTCCTGACCCCCCCCCCGCAGTGCAGGGCACCTGCCAGCAGGCCCCCACTCATGTCCCCTTGCACCCTCACCCCCCAGCAGTGCAGGGCATCTGCCAGCAGGCCCCCCACTCCTGTCCCCTTGCACCCTCACCCCCCCAGCAGTGCAGGGCACCTGCCAGTAGGCCCCCACTCATGTCCCCTTGCACCCCCACCCCCGAAATGCTGATCTCATGACACAAACCAAAAGGCAAAACTATGTACATCAACACATGTCCGTCACACACATACACTGGTTGGCATTGCTTGTGTAAACCCACATTTTCACATGCATCAAGCCAATGAGCGAATCCCACACATGGAACTAAAAAATGAAAATGTATTATGTACATGAAATCCAAAATGAAATGAAAGCATACCAAAATATGAAACCTGAAATGAAAAGCATGTGAAAATGATGATTGAATGAAAATGACAACCAATCCATATGAATTTGAACGAAAAACAGTCCAAAGTCAGCCTCCAACAACGCAAATCCAAAGGAAATGTAAAAAAAATAAAGAAATCCATTGCTTCATGTTCATAACCAAAAAAAAGAGAAAAATCAATCCATTGTCAAACTATTTACAATCCATTGTCCAAGGATTAAAGGGTCCATGATCCCAACCAAACAAATGAAACCTACCTACCTACCCACAAATATGACTATATACAAATTTGGGTGGCATTGTCCATTGGCCACAAATAAAAGGAAAACATAAAGGAAACCTAACTCTAAAAACTATTTACAAGGGCAGCGGGCTAGTCCGACGGCTCACTTTTGGATGTCCCGGGCCAGGGCATCATCGAACTCCTGCTCAATGTCCTGGAGGCGGTCCTCTTCCATGGCCCGAGGGTTCGCAGGGACGACGACATGTTCTCCTCCAACTCCTTGCGAATTGCCTCGAGGCACTCGGCCCGCCTCAGGGCCCTCCGCATGGAGTTCTCCGCCCTGACCATCGTGAGCCGTGCCTCTTCTGCCCGCTGCCGCTCCGCATCTATAGCATGGCCTAACCGCTGCCACACGGAAGACCCTTCCAGTCCTGGGTCCTCCTGCCCTCTGGCTGATGCCTGCCCTTCTGATGTTGAAGGCCCTGAGCCATCATTGCTCCCACCTAGAGCCTGCTCCTGCTGCTGCTGTCCATGTGCCGTGTCTGATGGTGCCTGCACACCCTCCATCAGCTGGTCTCCAGTTGTGGTGTCCACCCCTGCTGGGCCAATGACTCCCGACTGTGGCAGGGATGTGAGCTCCACCAAGCTGGCTGTGTTTGTCGGGCCAGGTCCACAGGGGGCCCTGGTGGAATCTGGGCCGGAAGACGGTGTGGAGAACGACTGGCACATAGTCTCCACAGAGGAGGAGAGGTCCGCCAGAGTGCGCAACACATGTAGGGACCCACCAACCAGGTCGGAGACCATACGTTCGTGGGACCCCCTCATCCGCAGGTAGTGGAGAGGCAGATGACATGACACTCTCCCCTACCTGCGGACGGGCCTGGGACGGGGCCTCCCTGCTGGTGCATGGTGGTGCATTCACAGGGTCAGGGACAGCGACATGCACAGGCCCCTCCGTGGTGACCTGTGCTGCCTCCTGCCCCTGGCCCAGGACTGCACCACTTGCACCAGTGGTACTATCCCCACCAGGCCCAATGTGCGGCTCAGTAGCGGGCTCCTCCTCTGTGGAGACCACCAACCTGGAGACCCCTGTGGGGGCTCACCCGGCCCTCCCGCCACAGCTGTTGTGGCAGACGCAGCACCAGCCCCCTCGGTCCCGGATGATGGTAATTCCTGGGAGGGTGGCTAGGCCTTGCGTCGCCGCCCAGTGGAGGCATCCCCGCCGCTTGGCTCCACAGCGCCGTCTCCGCCCTCTTCTTCACTTGACGCTGCGTAGAGGGAGACATAGAACACAAGCATCAGGGTACAGTACAAAATACCCTAGACAGGAAGCAATAACACATGAGTGGCACTGTCAAATGTCACTTCCATCCTGTCATTCCACAACTCATGGGTCAATGCACACAACACACATGCAGAAACAGTCCCGGCGCTTGCAATCAACATCAACATCCATGTAGAAGGGCCCCTATAACCCAAGATGTTGCCTTCAAAGTCACATGCAGCCATGGCGTTTCAAAGTCACACACACACACACGTGCACCATACAAGTACATGACATCAGCAGCCATTCCTCACCCCCCCTTCATGTCCAGGAACAGAGACAGCCATGCTTTCATGTGTGCATTCCGCATAGAGCTCCCCATGTTGCATTAAAACACATGCACCAACCATGTGGTTCACACATAACTGGTCTCACATGCATGACCATGATGTCCCTGCACACACACATCCATACATGGCCTATGTCACACATACAGGCAAGCATCAGACTAGCAGCACACTGCAACATGCCCTGTCACACACATCAATGCTTGGCCACTTAACGCTCAACTCCTGACGGGTCTGCCTCCGAAGGATCTGGGCGTGGAGCGCTGGGCCTACGCGTTCCAGGACCCTCATCTGGATGTTACTCATGCGTCCCCGGCCCCCTCCGCGAGGCGCCAGGCCTTGTGGAGGGTCCTGGACCTGAAGTCGTCCCAGCGCGTCTTGACGTGCTTGATGTTGTGGGTTGCCACCCCCTCTGCGTTGATGGCAACTACTACGTCGTCCCAGATCCTCTCCCGTCCTTCCTTGTTGGCGCGTAATGTTCCGAAGAGGGCATCATAATGCCCCAGGACATGCTCCACCAGGACACCAACTTCGGTGGCAGTGAAGCTGGTGGCCCTCTGCCTCTCTGGCTGGGGGTTGCCAGTGGTGCCAGATGGAGATGTGCCCGACATGGCAACCCCAGAGGCAGGAGTGGGTGGGCAACTGGGTCCTGGGGCTGGGCTGTGGAGCGATGGTATCCCAGTCGGGAGTCTTCTGGTCCAGCAGGGGTGGACACAGCAACTGGACCCCTGCAGATGGCTGATGTGCAGGCACCAAATACCAGGGCACGTGGGCAGCAGACAGTCAGGCAGCAGCAGATGGCAGGTGGGAGCGTGCTCGGGGCTCTGGGGGGCAGGAAAATGGCCTTCAGGGCAGGAGCGTGGTCTTCCGTGTGTGTATGCGTGGCCAGCTTGATACAGAGTCATTTGGCACGTGAAAAAATGTGCACGTCAACGTGTAATTCGAGGAAAGGCCCTTAGCGCGTAAGCGGGTCAGCACACGTACGCGATTTCATTGGACCAAAGGCCCTTTGCGCGTACGTGCATCTGTGACGTGTCGCACACGAGCGTTGCCCTTTCGCGTGTCAATCTTCCCACGAACCCCAGGAATACACGTACCCCACTCGCACAGGGCCCTTTCGCGTGTAAAACTTCCTGCGAACCCCAGTTATACATGTATCCTTCTGAGATGGCGTGAGACTTCCCGCGAACCCCATAATACACGTACCCCGCTCGCACAGGGCCCTTTCGCGTGTGAGACTTCACGTGAACCCCATAATACACATACCCTGCTGAAATCGCGTGTGAGACTTCCCGCAAACCCTGTAATACACGTACCCCGCTCGCACAGGGCCCTTTCGCGTGTAACACTTCACGCAAACCCCAGTTATAAACGTACCCTGCTGAAATGGCGTGTCAGACTTCACGCGCACCCCAGTTATACACGTTCCCCGCTTGGCTTTGCTGTTTGGCAGCCCTGTAAACTGGTCCAGGGTTAGCGCAGCCCTTTGCGCTGAATTGGGAATTTTGATGGCTTTCCCTTGCGCAAGGGCATTCTTGGGGGCGTAACTGGCGCTGCTGCAGGGTCGCTGCGCCACTCTGCGCCACGGCTGGTTTTGGAGGCTAAAATCCATGAATACGCTGTGCGCAGAAATCTATTTTAGCGCACGCGGCTGGCGCAGACATTCGCACGCGCACACTGTGCGTCAGCCGCGTGCACCACTTTTGTGCGAAATTCTATGAATTACCCTGTCAGCCTTGTTTAACATGCCCGTCAACCACTCTCTTCCACTATGTGTCTGTATTGGAAGAGACAAATAGCCAGACAAAAGATTGGTGCTTTAGTGGTTAAGTATACAAACATCCACTGGGTTATACATGACTTTAATGACCCAGGGATTGTGTGTAAACGACATGCACCGAGGTTTTAAAGAGAGAGACAAACGCAAATTACAAAAACTCGAAAAATGTGTTACAGACCAACATAAAGACAATACACACTCCACTAAGCGTTTTCCTAGGTCTTATTATTACTGTGTCTAGTGGAGTGAAGTACAAAATTGCTCATATACAGAAAGTTAAATTGGTATCTATAAATTGTAGCAATTACTGTCTACCAGTTTCAGCGGCAACTTGTGTGGCCACTTTCTTCAGGACAGTCTTTTGCTATTTCAACAAGAAGGTAGATCTAGTCATTACATACCAAATGTTGAATTTTGAAAAGGCAGGAGTTTTACTTTACCACCTCCTTTGTGTGTCTTGGGGCTGGGGCAGACGGGTGACCCTGTGTAAAAAAGAAAAATATATACATGTCACCGTTGGTTATTCACTGCCAGTTAATGGCTTATGAATGAACAGTTCTGTTAGTGCTATTCATATTCTAAATATACTACGCACAGCGTAGTATGATTCTTACCTCTTATCATAATCATTGCTGTGATGTTCTACATATTTGCCTCTGATCCACTTAAACAAAGACTATCAAGAGAACCTTTTGTGCATGTTTTAGCATGCAATTTTTATTGGTAATCTATGCATCATGTTTGTAATGATCAAAGGTAGCCAAAATTCTGAAGTTCATATCATGTCAATTGAGACCCGGTGATGTTACTAACCTGAATATTGAGAGTGGATTGACCTTGTTGTCTCATCTAGGTTCAAACAATTGATGTCCCTCAGAGGCAGGTAGTGAATCCTGATCCTAGTGGAAGAGGGGAGAGAGGACAAGACTGCCTTTACTTTCTATTAGTGCCGAGATGTTTCGACACATAGGGTCTTAGTGTTATCAAACACTCAGGACTATGGGGTTGCTCTAACCCATTCCCCGAAGCGTTTGGTGCGTGTCGCAAAGCTGCGGGCCAAACGCGCCCTGCACTTATAGGTGCGGCATCTAGATTCTCGGGCTTACCTGGCTGCTTTTCATGCGCCGGCTTCGTCCTAGCTCTCCCGCACTCCTAAACTGGATACGCAGTGCCCGTATGCAACACCTGTTGTGAAATAGGTTATGGGTCATGTGATGGCTGCCGGAGGCGTCACGTGTTATTGAATAACGTGTGTACGCATCACCCGGAAGTCTGCTGTCGGTGAATGAGATTGTCATGTTCAGTCTACTTAGCAGATCCCCACCAAGCAAGTTGACAGGAGAGCTCTCGGAGTATAAGAGGGGGGCCCTTTAGTCCACCATAAAGATGAATTGTTTGTTCCCTATCTCTGCCACCACCAACGGTTTCTCTTCTGGATTTAGGGTCATTGACAGGACTGGACACGCAAGCACTCCCAGTGGGCTGCCCTAGTCGGAATATGTATCTGTCCCTGGGAACAAAAAAGGGTTTCCATCTATTACTGTAGTGCCTTGAAACAGGGCCAATGTTCCATTAGGTACGCTGCCGAAGGTGTTCCTGTTCTCCGCTTGTTACATTTTAGGGCGGGGTTGATAATGCTGTACTGCCTGCTGCGGGTGTTGCGGTGGGAAGGGGCCAGGAATTTGCGGGCGTAGCTTTGTGCAATCTTGGTGGATCTCATAGGGTATTAAGGTAATTCTGGGAGGTGGCCCCTCGGGATTCCCTTGGGGTGGAGGGCCATGATTCTGCTGATTGTAGTTGTATCCTACACCCTGCCTACTCTGACATTCGCTGGTGAAGTGCCCCCACCTCCCGTATGTCCAGCACTGCCATGTTCCCTCTCCCGTTGGCCGCAGACCTCCAAACCCACCTCCCCTTGACCCTCCAAACCCACCTCGCCCTCCTTGCCACTGTGGCCCTGAGAATTGCAGGTTGCCGCCCCACTGTCTTGCATTTGCCGCGTTAGGGGCGTACCTTCCCTCCTCTGACGGCGCTGGCCCTGTTGCCACCACAGCTACTTTGACTGACTAACTTATTTTGGACCAGTTTCGCTTCCTCAGCCTGCCGCTTCTTTTATTGTACTATAATGCTTTGAATTCCGGGCCACGCTTTTGCCTGTATATATCTTATCCAGTGCCTTCTGCACTTCTTTGGGTAGGCCCTGTGTCACTATAAAATAGAAAAAGGGGGTTGATTGGTCCCAAGCGTTGCCCGTTTCTGCCCTCCATATCTCTTGGACCCTGAGAATAAACTGAGCAGCGTCTTCGTCATCCCCTATAGTACACTGCATGATAGATTGAATGTCCGCCACAGCACATCTCATAACCGGGCCCTTACCTTGTTGAATGAGGCTCCATCATGGGCATCATTGCTCAGTGTTACTCCTGGGTACCCTGGGGTACCCCGCTTTCACCCAGACACTTTCGGCTTGGTTCTCAACTGTGGCTACTAACAAGCTTGTAATGTCCCATATTGCTAAAAGCACCCCCACTGTGTTCTTCTCAAAAGCATTTATCCATTTCCCCGCCCACGCGTGAGTGGTGGAAGTGCTGTAAGGAGGTTATTCTTGTCCATTTGTGCCCATGGTACGTAGTGCGGCCTCCCTGCTCCCTTGTGTATCAGTGACATTTGCATTTCATCTTGCTCCCCCCCCCCTTTAGTTGCACTTCCCTTTTTTCTTGCTAACGCTATGCTGCCAAATCTCTCCCTCAATCTTCCGTCCCACAAACTTTCTAGCCTCGTGTGCGCTCTGGCGCTTGCTCTGCATCCCCTTCCTCCTCGGTCTTATCAAATTCACTCCAGTCTTCATCATCTCCTCTCAGTGACCTTACATTCTCATAGCCCAAGCTGTCTGGCTCTCTGT
This sequence comes from Ambystoma mexicanum, assembly GCF_040938575.1. NCBI lineage: Eukaryota > Metazoa > Chordata > Amphibia > Caudata > Ambystomatidae > Ambystoma > Ambystoma mexicanum. The sequence continues at coordinate 1,296,639,349 of NC_090933.1, read as the reverse complement.
CATGCTCTACGTGAACGGTTCTTTTGGATGCCTTGTCTATTCTCCCGACTTCCATTCATCCCCCACTGGTTGCACCGGTGCTATCATGGGTGGTACGGGTGTGTCTGCCCTTAGTCTAGCCAACTTTGTCCGTGTTGATGCCAGTGCTATTTCTAGATCTCGTATGCTCTCCCCGGTGTGGGCAGCAACCTCTGGAGGTAAGACATAATGTGGAGGCAGGGCTGTGGCTGGTGCTGCTACTATCTGGCCTGTTGATACATATGTCGGATTAGTGTACCCTTCCACTGGGCGAGTTGCTAGCGGATATATTCCTTTTCTCCCCTCCACGTTCTTCCCATTTTCTCATGAACCTGTCTCTTTACTACTGTCGTGTGTCGCCCCTTCTCCCTTTCGATCCTCTGTGTCCTCAAACAGTTTCCAGTGGTTCAATAATTCCCTTCTATTCTGCAACGGTCTCCCCTTATATTTTCTGAAAAGGGACTATGCTTTGGACTGTGTACTTTAAAGCATTGTGTTGTGTTTTTATAATGGTTTTTATATATAATGTGAAAGTGCTTATTTTCCCGAGATTCCTCTTGGCCTACTTGTATTTATATAACCCCTTTATTTTAACAATACATAGTGTTTCAGTGTTTCTTTGGACCATATGTATGCTACAATTTCTTTGTACCAAGCAACAGCCTTCTCTTCCCCCCTAAGATAAACCTGGCTGCTCTGTCTACACTACCAAATACTCAGGTGCTACAGCCTTATACTAGGAGTGGAGTTTTGTACTGTCTCAGTTGTATGATTTTACAAAGCCCTTAGATGGACTTCATAAAAACTGTCCGAACAATTGGCCCTGGCTTAATGGTCCCACCTCTTCCCCTGTTGTTTACCCTGTGGTTGCATCTTTTTATAGTATCAATCACACCATGCTTCGGCTTTCTGAGTTTACAAAAGCCCTTTATGTTATATTGGCAGCGTTATCATAGCAGCCCTCTTCCTGCTGACAGTCCCTTTGCACTGAACACAATAATTCACTTTATTTGATTTTGTTATCTGTCATACAATTACTGTATGCCACTGGAAGTGAATGGGTACCTGCTGATTATGAATGTGTAAAACAATGATCCCGGGGTCTCTTTTTTCAAGGTTTCCTTTCCAGTGCCATAGGGATGGTCTCTGGGCCTAATTAAGCAGTCATACTTTTCCCATGCATAGTCATGTTTAGCACCCATCTGACATGCTATCTTCTTATTACGCTTGGTAATAGCTGTGCGCCTTGATCATCCAAGGAAAGAGAAACTGACAAACTTTGGGGAATCCTCCTTACACCTCCAGGGGCATCCACAAGTCAGTGGCTCCCCCTTGCCCTCAGGATTTCTTCATCTTTTCTCTACTGGTGACAGATAGGTGACCTTGTCACAGTAGAAGGAAAGTTGACATCTTTTACATCTAGTGTTGTCAAGAAGACATCCAGGCTTACCTTTGGGTTATCTTCTGTAGAAACTTCTCCCTGAAAGGCCAACAACAAATGTATTGGTTCAGTCTTTTCAGGTCCATCACAGGCTTGACCTTCAAACCTACTTTTGATAGCACTAAGATCAGTTTTGAGAAGTAATTGTAACTCGGCAGAGAAGGGTTATGGGTGTTAATATTGTGGAAAACCCCATATTGATGATGCCCAACAAGGCTGAAACACGTGTATGGGGTTGCTGTGGCACTCTTGTTCAGAGGAGAATTGCCTAGCATTTCGGTGCTGGACTGCCCCTGGGCAGGACAAAGACTGATATGCGGGGAAATGTGTTCTCTGTGAAAAGAACAGTGAGCTAAAGACTTGGTTGAGACTCTCCCAGGGGCCATCCACCCAAGAACAAGTCAATGGGCTGTGTTGGTGCTGGTAGAGAGTTTCCCAGAACCCCCCCCCACCTTGTTTTAATATTGTGGACGTTTCAGTCATGTTGCCACATCCATGTCTTATCCTGCAATTATCAAACTGTGGACAGTATGTAATATGCGTGGTCATTTTTTAAGCATGTGTTGGAGTAAAGTGAATTAAATCTGAGAAGAATTGGGGATGAAGTATTGGGTGAGTAGTACAGTTTGGAATGTATTGTATAGAGTACAGATGGTATGGAAAAGACGCGTGGCCGAAAGTAAAGTGAGGGTCACAATTTACTTGCTTTGGAAGTAGGCCATTCTTTCAGAGGGGATCCTTCAGGTATGCGGTCGGGGTGATGTCATGAAAGTAACCCTAAAAACGTGTGGTGAGCTTTTGACATTTGATGGAGGAATATTTGAAAGGTGTGTTTGTATAGAAAAGAGTGTCCTCTAGGTGCGACACCTCAGAGGGATCTAAAGATTACGCTTGATCCCTCTGCTACACAGCAAGTGTTGTATGGAAGGGGTTGATAGTGGATGAGAGTAAAGGGAAGTAGCATGGTGTCATGTGAATAGCAAGTAAGGGGTCTGCTGAACTCCCATGCCGGGGATGGAGTTGAGGTGACCCTGTGGGCTGCCATACTCTCTGTGCTGCAGGCCCAGGAAGGCTAAACAGAGGATCCCCCAGGCTCACCAGCCCAATGCTAGTCTCATATCAGTGCCACTGAATACTGTCAATAGACACAATGACCAGGGTAAGGATGTTTCACAATGCAGACAATTAAACAGAGTTGGAGGGAAAACACAAGCTGTCTGCTGAGTCGCTATTGTCAGCACTTGTGGAATAAATTCAGCCTAGGGATATAGTTTGTTTGCTCAGAGATGTAAGTCTGTCCGCGAGCTCTCCTTGCTAAACTTCACAGGTGGGGGGAAAAACAAAGCTCAAACCTATTTTATAGGTCAGAGAAAAGTCTGTCCTGTGATGTAGTAAGGGCCACGGCAGTCCGTTGTTTGAAGCCAGCATTCTGTATGCGGCTGAAGTAACCTCTGGTGGTGGAGCCACTAGGCGTATAGCCAGCCCATTAGCAGCAGCTGGGAAGTTTGTAGTCCCATTAACGGATCCCCAATCCATAGGCGATTATGTACGTACCTCAGGCCCTCCAAAGTATTTCATGTTCACTGGCCCACGCTGATGGGAAATCAAGGCACACAGGAAAGGGGAGGTGATGTGGGAGATAGAATTGTAGAGGAGGAGTTGTAGAGGAGGAGTTTGAACAAGGTTGTGCAGAAGTGCAAGAGAGGTAAAAGTGGAGTAATGAGACGAAAACAGGAGCGGAAAGGGGAAGAGGAGAATGGAGGTGACCAAAAGAGTAGGCGAGCAATAGAGGTGACACGCGGAGAAGAGCAGAGAAGGGAACATGGGAATTGTTGGTGAGAGGAGAAACAGAGAAGTGAATGGTAGAAAACACGAGCAGAGGAGAAGAAAGGAATGATGAAGAGAAGGGGGAGCGGAAACGAAAACAAAAGCTGTGAGGGGAGGAGAGAAGTGGAGTTGACAGAGAGGAGCGGCAAAGAGAACGGCAAGAGCGGAGGTCAAACATGAGCAGCGATGGGAAGTAGAGAAGCAGAGGTGAAGGGAGAAGTGGAGGTGAAAGGAGTAAAAGCAAGAGAGAAACTGAGGTGCGGTGAAGAGCAACAGGCACGAAGAAAGGATCAGCAGAGGCAGCAGACATGAGAATGTTGAGCATATGCCAAATCACTCGGTGATGATAGGAGCTTGGCCGTCAGCCGAAGTCTTGAGCCAGACTCGCCGTCCAACCAAGCGGGAATTGAAATATACCAGTCCCCGAAGTCCAAGGTTTGCACAAGAGTCTGAAGAGATCAAGTGTATATCTTCTCTGATAAGGGGTAAGATATGGTAGGAATACATGGTGTGAGGAAGGTAATTGTGAGAATTGGGGTTGAGGTTGGGCAGAGGTTGTGTTTTTGTGTTTATTTTGGCAACTTGTAGGGTGTGAGAAATTGCAGGGATGCAGCGATTCGTGGCATAGGAAATTATGGAGATAGAGTGTGTGTTATGAAATGCTGTAGGATGGTTGGTAGTTTTAGATGAGAGAAAGAGACTGTTGAAGCTGGGGAGACGTGTCGTGTTAACCTGCCTCAATGTAGCAGTCTATTTCGGTGCTGTTTTCTGCCTTATCTTCCTCAGTATGACACTTCTGTAAGCACAGTCTTTTGGCCTCAGTAGGTACAAATGATGTGAAATGCATTTTGTTGTTCTTCCAAACACCATCAGACTGAGCAGATATTAATACTGGTACTCATCTCTCTCCCTAGCCTATCATGAATGGCTGCTCAGTGACTCAGTTGATCTGCTTCCTTTCCTGCTGCTGCCATTGGCTGGTCCTGAGGAGTTCTCAGAAGACGAAATGGAAAGTAAGGATGTTAGAGATGGGGGAGAACTTGTGTACTGTTAAGTTCTGTATGTTAGCAATTGGGTAAACACATTCTCAGTAAAGTGTATTATATTCATAACCACCACAGACAGGCAAAGATTTACTCAAGCTGGACGACCTAGAAAATGGGGAACGTCGCTCCAACTTGAGGTTTTTTGGTATGCTGGAACTGGAGGGGGAGTCTCAAGTGGGCATTGTGAAAGGGGTCAAGGCGATTGTGAGTACTCTTTTTGATGGCGAGCATACCAGTGAGCCCACAATCGACAGGGCCCACAGGGCCGGGGGACGTGCGGGGGAGCCTCGTACGGTCCTTGTGAAATTCCATTACTATGTTGAAAAAGCCAAGATCCTGGACTTGGCACGTAAGAAGGGTCTTATCGACTGGAAAGGAGCTCAAATTAAGATTTGTCAGGATCTCTCGGCGCTCACCGTGGCTCGACGGCACCTTTGTGGCCCACTGACGAGATGGTTGCAGTCTAAGGGGGTCCGTTACAGATGGGGCCATCCATTCTCTCTTGCCTTTGAGCTGGACGGCTATAAGTATTCTCTTTCCTCAGAGGCGGACATTCAGCGAGTCTCACGGGAGCTGTTGGGAGATCGCCCTGGCCCGTCAGGTTTTGCGGGTCGGCCGCGTGTGCAGGGGTACAGGAAATTCAGGAAAGTGGCGCCCCCGTCCCCGGAGCAGCCTACGCCCTGAATTTATCGCTGTAACCTTTTGGGCTGGTTCTTGGAGGGAGTTCTGAGGGGCCATTTGGGTGGTCTCTCCTTGGGCCTGACTGCTCCTTGGACTGTTTGTTCATTGCTTTGTTTCTAGCTTTTGCTGAGGTGTTTGGGGTGGGAGGGAGGTGACATCAGGTGGGGGTGTTTGGGAGTTATTAATGGTTATGATAGGGCGGGGCTCACAATGTTAATTGCTTTCATGTTGTGGGGGCGATTTCTGGTGGCCTGGTGGTGCGGCGGTGAGATGCCGCAGCTCAGGGGTGGGGGTGAGAGGGTATTGTGGTTCTCGGGTGGCAGTAGGGTGGCAAGGGGAGGTTTGCAAATTGTTCTTTTGGTTTGGGGGGGTGTGTCCAGGGTTGCCCGGGTTTCTGTGGGGTAGGGGTACTAGGGGTCCCTTTTTGGTCTCTCAGGTGCGAGTGAGCAGGGAGTGTGGACATTTAAGAGTGGTCCTCTTGTGGGAGGGAAAACATCATATGGCCAATCAAATGGGTGACTCTTTGCAGAGGTTGATGTTGGGGTCCCTGAATGTGCGGGGGTTGAATTCCCCTACGAAACGGTCCCCAGTGGTGAGGGAATTCTCTAGGCTTAAGCTGCATTTTTTGTTTGTCCAAGAAACCCACTGGGTTAAGGGGAAGGAACCATTGTTGCGATCTAAAGCTATTCAGTCATTGTTCCACTCTCCGTATGGGGCCAAGAAGAGGGGTGTCGCTGTGTTGATTTCCCCCAAGGCTTTCTTTGTTCCAAAGGCCCATCAGTCCGATCCGGAGGGGCGCTGCATAATGGTTAAGGGGTCAGTGAAGGGCAGGTTGTTTACCCTGGTAGGGATTTATGCCCCGAATGAGGCGCAGGATCTCTTTTGGGAAAAAGTAGGGGAGAAAATTCGGGGCTCTGCGGAGGGTGCACTGATAGTTGGGGGGGGGGGGGGGGGGATTTCAACATGGTTCTCTGTCCGGCTAAGGATAGAAAATCCCTCTCCCCCTGCCCTGACCAGCGGGTTCAGAGGAAGTTGGCAGACTCATTTCGGCGGACCAATGAAATGTTGGGTTTGGTAGACGCACATCCGTAGAGGAGAACTGTGACCCCCTCTTAACTTTTTATTCTGTGGTACACAAAGCGTTCTCGAGGATAGATCTCCTTTTGGTGGATTCCACATTGCGGCTAGGGTGAGGTGGATATGCAATGATAGCCTGTTGCTAGATAAGGAGCTTAAAGAGTCTTTACTAGGTTCAATTAGGGAATATTTCCTTCTTAACGACATAGGGGAGTTCAATGTCCAGGGAGTGTGGGGTGCATTTAAGGCCACCATAAGGGGCGTGCTCATAGAGATGGGCGCGAGAAGAAAGCGGGAGCGGGGTAGGGAGGAATTGAAGCTGAGGAAGCGAATTGCTAGCATTCAGCCGGGAGGAAAGTTAAGATCTCGGACGGCGCCGGGAAAATGGGAGGAGCTTCAGAGTCTTAAAGCTAAATTGTCTGCCTTGCTAGTGGGACAAACGGAGAGAAAACTGGCATTATTGAAACAGCGGTATATGGAGCGGGGGGAAAAGGCGGACTGGATTTTGGCGTGGCGCCTGAGGGAGCTACGAAACAGCAGGAGGGTTAATCGGATTAGGGGGACAGGTGCGGGAAGGAGTCTTGCAGGATGATATGATAGCAGCGCAGTTTGGGCATTATTATGAGGGTCTTTACGCGTCAGAATATTCTGGGGACGGGTCCGGTGTAGATCTATTCTTGGAGTCGCTGCACATCCCTCGCCTTTCCGCAGAGGGTGTTGACATGTTGGAACTCCCAATCTCACGGTCCGGTTTTATAAGACGCTCTGTTCCGCGGTAGCCCCTTTTCTGGCTAAGATATTTAACGCTGCCTTGGACTCTGGTTCCCTGCCCCCCCTCTGATGTCTGCTCTCATTGTAGTGTTGCTGAAGGATGGGAAGGACTCCGAGCAATGTCATTCCTATAGGCCCATCTCACTGCTTAACGTAGATGTCAAGATTCTGGCTAAACTCTTGGTGAATAGGCTGTCCAGATATCTCCCTTCCCTGGTTCACGGCGACCAGGTTGGATTCGCTCCTGGCCGACAGGGGTCGGATAATGTGAGGAAAACCTTGGGGCTAATGTATGAGTCGTTGAGGCTAGATAAGGAGGCCTATCTCTTGTCTGTGGACTCCGAAAAGGCCTTTGATCGAGTTGAGTGGCTATACATGGGGAGGGTGTTGCGGAAAATGGGCTTTGGGGACAATTTTTGCAAGTGGATCGCCCCGTTATACAATGGTCCCTCAGCTAGGGTGTTGGTTAATGGTTGCATGTCACTGAGATTCTCGCTTTCTCTGGGTACGCGGCAGGGATGTCCCCTCTCTCCTCTGTTATACATGCTGGCAATGGAGCCTTTTGCCTTCGCAATTAGGGCTGACGAAGGACTCTCGGGGGGGGGGGGGGGGGGGGGTACGATGTGGGGACCATGAATTTAAATTATCTTTGTTTGCGGATGATATTTTAGTGTATCTGACAAACCTCTGTGTGGCTCTACCGCGGCTGTTGGGTCTGATCCGCCGGTTCGGGTCCTTCTCTGGGCTAAAGGTAAACTTGTCTAAGTCCTGTATAATGCCTATGGGGGTGGGGGGGTCTGGAACTAGAGGGGAGGAAGGAAGTGTATGGGGTGCGAGTGGAACGGGATTCCATCAGATACTTGGGCGTTACCATCCCTAGGGATCTAGGTAGGGTGTTTGAGCTCAACTTCCCTCCCCTCCAAGCCAAAATCCAGAGTGATCTTTTAAGGTGGGCCCCCTTGACCCTTTCTTGGTTTGGTCGGGTGGTGGTGATTAAGATGAATATTCTCCCGCGACTCCTATATCATTTTTTGTCTCTTCCTTGTATAGTGCCGGATTCCTTCTTTGCCTCTTTGCAATCCCGTGTCCTTCGTTTCATATGGAATGGGAGGAGACCCAGAGTGGGATTGACTACCCTGACTCTCCCTAAGTCCTTTGGAGGTTTTGGTTTGCCGGACTTTAGAGGGTATTTCAATGCAGCTCAATTACGGGTTATGTTGGAGCACTTGAGTGACGATCTGCGAACATACTGGACGTATGTGGAAGATGTTCAGGTTCATCCAGGAAAAGTCAGGGACCTCATGTGGGCTCCCCGAATTCGATTCCAGGGACAGTCAAGTCCCATCCTGTTCTTGCCGTTCTGTGGTCGGTCTGGAAGCCCTCTAGGGACAATAGGCCTCTCTCATCCAGGCCTTCTCCCTTGTCGTCCTTGTGGGGTCCTCCGATTTATCTGGGCAGGAAGGGGTTCCGAGAAACGCAGTCCTGGTCCGACCAGGGGTTGGAGAGGGCTGCCCAGTTGTTCAGGGATGGGTCGTTCTTGGAGTATGACCAGCTGTTGGAGGGGTTTGAGGACAAGCCACCTACGATTTTTGAGTGTCTGAGGCTGAAGGGAATCCTTACCCAGACGCGCTGGGTTGCCAACCTGTCGGTCCCATTAACCCCGTTTGAGAGGGTTTTCGCAGAAGCCAAATCTAGGAAGGGATCCCTCTCTAAGATTTATAATGTGCTTATTTCTTCTGATTTAACAGGAAGGCAATCTTTCAAGCATATCTGGGAGGAGCGGTTGGGCTTGTCCTTAGACGATAAAACGTGGCAGTCTGTGTTTAGGGCAGTGTCTCCTGGAGGGCTATATACGACGGCGATGGAGCATAATTTTAAGATTTTGCACTCCTGGCATTGTCCTCCGGTGGCCCTTTCTAAGATGTTTGTGGAAGTGTCTCCATGGTGCCCCAGAATGTGTTCCAATAAAGGCACCTGGTTTCACATGTGGTGGGAGTGCCCGGTTGTTTGCCTTTACTGGGCGGAGGTCCTTAATTGGATAAAAGATATATTGGGGACTTGTCCTTCCTTACATCCGCTTGAGGTCCTTCTGGGCACTCCCTTACCTGATAAAGAGGTGGGTTCCTTCTCGAAGGTAATGGAGGGCCAAGTTGAGGGCGGAAAGACTGGCTCTTGCTCAGAAGTGGAAGAGTCCCACAGCGCCCTCTAAGACAGAATGGTTCACTAAGCTAATTGCCATTTTTGAGTATGAGAAACTCTCTGCTATTGCCAACGATACTATGTCCTCTTTTTTGCAGGAATGGACTGTGGTTATTCTTAGTACAGACTGTGAAGCCTTGAAATTATGAGTTGCTTTGTGGTTCTATGTGTTGTCACAGGGGAGGGACAACTGATGCTGCTACCAAGGAACATGAGCTTTAATATGTACGGGGACCCCAGTCACCAGCTTGGCCTACTATACTGATGCGCTTGGTGGTTCGTCCTTGCTCTTAGCTTCTTGCACCAGTGTTTCTTGGAGGCCTAGACAACCTGAAGTTTGGGGGGGAGGGGGAGTAGCTGTCAGGTGGAATCTGTTATTTTTCTTGATTTAATGTCTTTGGGGGAACCTGTTTCTCTTGTTGAAAACTTTCAATAAAAATAAAGTGAAAAAAAAAACATCAAGTCCTCAAAATCCAGCAAAGTTGCTGGGGGTCTCTAAGGTAGAGGGAATGGGCACATTTCTGAGAATTCTCCCTAACAACTTGTGCTTCTCTCAATAATACAATCACAATGGAGAGCAGTCACTCCTTTGGCCAATAGACGGCATGCGATAAGCACAGCAGCACAAAAGGCATACACAGCGTAGAGGTGAAAGTAGTGTCGTCAACAACGACGAAAGTGCAGTCAGATGAGCATAAGTGACCGTGTAGTTTACCTGTCACGCAGCATTAAAATTCAGAATTCAACATATTGTGCTGAGTGGAGTAAGAAATACGACATACACAATGGCATAGGATAACAATGATGATACATGTGCTAGACTTCATTAGTACATTGTTTTATGTTTTAAATGTTTAGTTACTTTCACACATGTCCAGGGACCACATCACCCCATTCAGGGCTTATCAGCCATCCCTCACTACATCCAACATCTGGCATAATCGCTCCTCCACAATCTTCCATACTCTAAACAAATGAGGCCACCGTTTAAGGAGTTGATACATCGCTTCCAGAAGGCTTCATCTTGAATGGATTCTAGATTGTGAGTGTACTTGCCCAGGAGTTTCACGTGGTCTGCCCCCATCCTGGGGCATTCTGTCATAACGTGTTTAGCTGTCTCAGCATTTGACTTAATATGGCATAATTGACAGAAACGATCTTCCTATCTTATTGAAAGGGGGAGGGGCCTAATACACTCATAATGGGCAGGCGAATGATACGCAGGAGCAGTATGAACCTCCTTAATCCACTGGAAGGACATGACCTTAAATAAGGTTGGACATTCCTGAAAGTATATAATACGTCAGGGACGAACGAATAGCTCTTCAGAGTTTCAAGGTGGTTAAAATGTTCGTTCCAATCCCATAACCTTAACTGTTTTTCAAATCTGTGAGTAAGGGTATCAATGTTACCTCCCTGTTAGGCAGAATCCTGTGCAGTGCCCTTAGGGACCACTACACACAATTAAGACCACAAGTGATAATACAAGTTCACCTTTGGTACAAGCCTGTACTACCATGTTAAAGTGGTAGCAGTAGCAGAGCAGCCAGGCTTATCTCAAGAGTATATGAGCAGTAGCGGAGATTACACAAAGGGACCACAATTACTGTGACTCAAGCAAACACGGACTCAAGGTTTCAGGTAAAAAATAGAAGTACATCTATTTTAAACCATCTGTTATGAAACACAACACTTCTATAAATTCAAAACCACACGTAAAATACACTTCACACAACCAATTCACTTGGTACAGTATAACTCCAGGTAGGTACCCTATGTTTTAACGGACCGTTGTTGTGAAACAAAAGACGTTACCGGGAATACACTTGCGTCACTTTTTGACAGTAATGACAGTTCGGTCTTACTAAAGATACGCGTATCTGCTGCAAGAAATGTTACCGGGGCAAAAACACACTTAGCACCTGAGTTAACCAGAGAGAGTTGGGGGCATAAATCATAGGCAATACTTTTGTCAAGGCAGACCGAATCAGAGAACGCTTGTTGACAGAAATACAAGAGTCAATAGGCCAGGGCCAGTGTCACGTGGAACCGGGTTCCTGTTGTCAAGGATCACACAGTTGGACAGTTCAAGATTCAACGTTGCCAGGAGTACTTGGATATTGTCAACAGAGGAAGCAAAAGTTATAAGAAGGAGGGAAGCCTTGGATGAAGAGCAAAGGGATTAACCCTAGCTCCTCGAAGCAGAACACAGTACCTTATTCAAGGAAGAAGTTGGTGCCACGGCAGTTGTTCCTGGTAGTTTCCTGCAGACCCACGGTTCCTGGTGCTTTGGTCGTGGTGACAAGAAGGACGACGTCTGGAGGGGTCTTCACTACGCAGGGATGGAGCCAGCAGCATCGACGGTGAATAAAAGGTGCGCTCCTTTAAAAATAGAGGCTCTTCAGATGGCTATCCGGTCCACTACAGCAGTGTGCAGCGATTTTGACCACGAAGAGGATCCTCTGGCTGTGGAAGATGAGCTGGTTGACCCCACCAGGCTCAAGGGAAGAAGACTCCGGACTGGATCTTCTCTGGTCGTTGAAGGGTAGATAGCTCAGGACTGCAGCAGGGCTTCACCAGTCACGACGATCAAGGCGGCCAATGCCTTAGCCATCATGGCCCATTATGACAGGGAGCCCTGGTTCAAGATCGCTCGTCTCCTGGAGTTCCTTCCCGACGACAAGAGAGCAGAGGCGCTGGAGATCCTGCAAGAAGGCGAGGTGGCATCGGACCATACCATCACGGTGGCCATGGACCTCGCCGACACAGGGTTCCGTCAGATGGGCAACAGCGTTTGCCTCCATCGGCGGGTTGGTTGAAGGCCACTAGCTTCCGCCAGGATGTACAGTTAAGGGTGTCGGACATGCCTTTGGACGGGGACAACTTATTCGGCAAGGCAGTGGATGAGTCGCTTCAGGCCATCAAGGCGGATACCGAGACGGCATGGGCGTTGGGCACGCTCCGGCAGCGACGGCTGTCCTTTCGGGCCTCTGGATGAAAAGGCCCAGGGATACTTCAAAGGTTTTGGTGGCGGCTCGTCATCCTACCATCAACCGTCCCGCTCGTCAGCTCAGGAAGCTTACAGGGGCTGCAGCAAGTCCGGAAGAGGTCGCCGTCGTCGCCAAGGTCCCCAAGGTGGCGCCCCCACGGCGAAGCAGGATTGAACCGGCCATGATGTCGGGCCCCCACCCGCGCACCCCGGTCGGAGGCCAGCTGGCGAACTTTATCAGTGTATGGAAGTCCATCTCCACCGACCGTTGGGTGCTGGATGCCCTGGCCCACGGGCACACCATGGAATTTCAACGACCAGTGGCCAGGAAGGAAAACCACATCCCCCAACTTCTGAAGAAGGGTGCAATAGAACTCGTCCGAAAAAAGGCTCCGGGGCTCTGGAGTGTACTCCAGGTACTTCCTCGTCAGAAAGTAGACTGGCGGTTGGAGACCATACTAGACCTCCGCCGCCTCAACAATGACATCAGGTCCCAGAAGTTTCGGATGGTCACCCTTCAGCACGTGCTGGGACAACTGGAAGAAGGGGATTTCCTGTCGTCGCTGGACCTGGAGGACGTCTATTTCCACATCCCAATCCACAAGAGACACTACATGTTTCTGCGCTTCGTGGTCCAAGGGCAGCATTACCAATTCAAGGCCCTTCCCTTCGGATTGAAGTTGGCACCAAGGGTTTTTACCAAGTGTCTGGTGCCAGTGGCGGCGCAGTTACGTCTGCAAGGGATCCACGTCTACCCCTACCTGGATGGGTGGCTCATCCGAGCGAAGTTGAGGGAGACCGCCGTCGAACACACAGTGGGGACCGTCCGGCTACTCATGCAACTGGGGTTCTCGATGAACTTTGTGAAGTCCTGCTTGGTGCCATCGCAGGATGCGCTGTTTCTGGGGTCCCGGCTCAACACAGTGTTGTGTCTGGCGTCCCCGTCGGAGGAGAGAATAGCAGCCATACTGGGCAAGGTACAACGGCTGTTGACCCTGAAGATCGCATGGGTAAGGTCCATCAAGTCCCTCCTCGGCATGATGTCGTTGTGCATTTATCTCAAGCGCCTGTGCAGGCTGCAGATGCGACTGCTGCAGGAGTTCCTCGCCTTATGGATCCAGGTATCGAAAAGCTTTGAGGACAAGATCACCCTCGAGAGTTTCCGTCGAGCGATTCGGTGGTGGGGTGTCCGAGCGCATCTGTCGGCGGGTGCGGATTTCCAGACCTCCACCGCACCAGGAGACGGTCACGACGGACGCATCCCTGGAGGGACGGGGTGCACACACCGGTCGTCTCTACGCAAGAGGCCTGTGGCTAACGGAGGAGAAGTCGTTGCACATCAACGTTCTGGAGCTACGGGCCGTGTTTTGGTCCTGCAGCGTTAGAGTTTGGTGGATACGATCTCCTGGCAGACTGCAAGGAAGTGCTTGCTAAGGCCAGGGCTTCGTCTACACTGAAATGCTACGGGCATAAGTGGAAGAGGTTCCCCATCTGGTGCTGCGCACAGAAACTCGATCCTCTAAGGATTATGGCCCTGCAGGTGCTGCTGTATTTACTGCCGCTGGCCAAGGTAGAGTTGGCCCATGCTTCCATCAAGGTTCTTCTGACAGCTATCTCCCGCTACACCAGAACTCCGTGGTTGTCGTTATGGTCACATCGCTTGGTCAAGGAATTCATAAAAGGACTTTTCCGTTTGTTCCTGCCGATGAAGGCTTCGACCCCGGCGTGTGAGCTCAATGTGGTGCTGACTAGGCTCATGGGTCCCCCGTTCGAGCCTATGCCTTCGGCGCCGCTGACGTTTTTATCGTGGAAAACAGCGTTTCTTGTGGCCGACACCTCCGCATGATGAGTGGGAGAGGTTCAGGGCCTATCTTGTAAACCACCGTACTTGACATTCCACGAGACTAGGGTGGTGCTGCGGACGCACCGCTCCTTCATGCCCAAGGTGCCGTCGGACTTCCATCTCAACGAGCCCTTGGTGTTACCTGTTTTCTTCCCGTCACCGGCTGAGAGGACTTTGCACTCACTGGATTTTGTTAGAGCAGTGAAGTTCTACGTGGACCGCACAAAGTGTTTTCGAACGACATCACAGCTGTTTGTGAACCTTGGCCCTGTGAACCAAGGGAAGGCCCTCTCCAAGGCTTCCATTTCCAGGTGGCTCTCCGGCTGCATCACCCATTGTCACCAGTTGGCAAACCGACCGTTGCCTGGCCATCCGAGAGCTCATTCGACCAGAGCGATCGCTGCAACTACAGTGTTCCTGTCTGGTGTGCCCCTGTTGGACATCTGCAGGGCTGCTACGTGGAGGTCGGCGTACACCTTCAAGAAATTCTATTGCGTCGACCGGGATTCCAGGGAGGAGTCCAGAGTTGGCCAAGCAGTGCTGCGCAACCTGTTCGCTTGAAGGTGAGCCTGATGATGAGGTAAGAGATGCTTAATGTTGAGATGTTGAAATGCTTAATGTTGAGTCTTGCCACCTCCAGTGGTTGTGCATGTGTGTACTACTATGTATTCTTATATTCATGAGCATGTGAATCCATGCCAGACCCCATGCTGGAGAAGGAACAAGTTACTTACCGGTAACTGTTGTTCTCCAGCATGGGTCTGGCATGGATTCACACGCAAACCCGCCCGCCTACCCCTCTGTGGCTCTTCTCTTGGTCCTACTGCCACTTTACGTGCTACCAAATCTGAAGATGGCTGCCAGAGGATGGGCTTGGGTAGAGGGCTGTCATTGGCTGGGGGCAGTATTACCCAGAGACCAGTGATTGGTTGTTAGGAGAAAGACAGTTCAGAAGTGAAACAGATTTTTTCTTTACTGAGGATTCCCAGCCTGACAACAGAGAATATTCATGAGCATGTGAATCCATGCTGGAGAACAACAGTTAAAGGTAAGTAACTTGTTCCTTACACACACCTGACTTCCATCGCACTTCCCCACACGGATAAAAGGCGAAACACGAAAGCACACTCTGAGCAAGGCAAAGCACACAAGAAAGCAGCAGTTCCAGGATGGCAGTTTAATACAAGACCGAACAGGATTGCAAGGAGGGAAGTACCCTGGACCTTTTCACTGAAAGACTGCATATTTCATGAGCCTTCGAGAACTGGAAACTTAAGACCTGGAATTAAAGCTGAATAATTCTGCATTGTATGTTGAAGGTACCCGAGGCTCTCCCGGTCTATAGTCAAGGCTGGGAGGAGCGTTTGCTGCTGTGGTACTGTCCTTGCTCCTACAACAAAGCAGCACCAGTGAAGTCAGCCACGCCAGCGATTGGGAGAGACTGATACCAGACCGGTCTGTGTGGAAACCAAGGATGCAAGCAGCAACATTGTATGAAGAAGATTATGAAGACAGCAGATGAGTGAATTAACTTTGAAGCTAAGAACTGATACCATAGACAGAGTGGTACAGCATCACGTGGTTGCTCATTTGAAAGTCTGTTATCTAACTAAAAGTGTGCATTAAAAGAAAGAGAATTGTGAAATCGAAGACTTCGGGTCAAGCCAAATTCTGTGCTCATTTGAAAGTCTTCGATAAACAATGTTAAATTGACAAATTTTGTCGAAGGGATTTGAGCCCTGCAGAAGGGGATCCAGGGGTGAACTGTGAGTCACCCAAAAAAGAAGAACCCACGAACATTGTGAGATAAAGTAAAAGGTGAAAGACAGGCTTGAGCCCGGCAGAGGGAAGCCTGTGCAGAACTTTATGCTAAAAGGATCTGAGCCCGGCTGAGGAGGATCCGCGGTGGATAGTGACTCACCCGATGTGAATATTTGTGAAAATCTAGAGGGGAAAATAACTTGTTGTTTGATTGCATCAGGCCCTTTGAGTGAAGCAAGGAGACTTGAGCTCCGAAGGCCCTGATGCTGATGAGTGAACTATAACCTTGTGCTAAAGAAGCCAGATACTCTGCTACGCTCGAGTGAACCGCCTTGTCCCGTGCTGAAAACGTGGGCAAGGGAGGCCAACGGCCTGAAAACCTGACATATCACTTTGAACACTTCTTCCTTTTTCATAACATTATTCCCCACGCTATTTGTATTTAGAGGTAAGGATTGCCAATAGGTGTTTTAGTATAGGCCCTTTTATTTTGACAAGACATCAATAGGACTGCGTTATTATTATTTGATGATCGTAGCTTGCTCCCATCTGTAGATTTTGGTTTAGATAGGCGTTTATTATACCCTTTTTGAAGTTCAATAAACACCCTTGAACTGTGTTCACTTGTGTCTGTCTTACTGTTGATGCCATGCCTTCTTTACACAAAGCTTTGCTGTTGATGCAGAAGCAGTATACAAGTGTTTTGTTTCTTAAAAGGAAGAAGTTGTGTTAGACTCTTTGCTATGAGTGGAGTGTGTTGTGGAATCATGTACAGAAGGATTGTGAAAGTGCTCAATTTCCTAAGAAGAAGATGCTGTGTTGAACTTTTGTTATAAACGGAGAGAAAAGGTTTGTCATCTAACTGAACTGTTGATTGAATTCCAAGTGAAAGTCTTTTGGAGCAAGGAGAACTTTGTGATCAAAACTTGCTTATTTTGAACTTTTGAGTTAAAATACTGTTTTGAATCGATCTGTGGAAGGGTAGCCAAAGCAGATTACAAGGATATACAGCTATTAAGTCTTAGGTGAACTTTTATTTCTGTTACATTTGAATTTCCATATTTCCTTTGAGTTTGTATTTAGAAGTGTGAGGGACAGATTCCTTTTATATAGTGTTTTCCTTTAGTATATTTTGATAGGCAGGGAAAATCCTCATATGGGTAGAGATAGTGAGGCATTTATCAAACCCTTTTGGGTTAATAAAATGGCTTCTTGTGAAAAACCTTTACCAAGTTATCCGCCGCACATTTCTGACCCCTCACACGTGCCCATTTCCATTCTGAGTCGGTGAAAGGATGTTCCAGCACAGCGTCCCACCTCCTTCTAGCCGGCGACTCAAGTGAACCCCTGGACCTCTGAATCCTGTTATATTAGCCACTGCATGAGTTTCGACGTCCTGAGAGGCAATCGCATTGGCAGTTTGAGATCTTGCGTTCCCAGGGTAATCATGGAAACCTTTTCATTAGTGCTTATTATAACCTATAGTACAGGAAGATAGTTATGCTATTTACTGTACCTCTCGCGCAGAGTTGTTCTGATCTGATCTGTGATCTGATCGCGGCTGATTTTGCCACGGCTGGAATGTTCGCAGGAGAAAGGTGCAAACTACCAAAAGTTTGCACTTTTCTCATGCGAACACTTTATAGTATAGTGAGCCGGGTGTTGCGGGGGAAACCCCTGCAGCCCCCGTTTTTTTTCTTTTTGCGGGTGTGCTGCAGGGGTGTCCCCCGCAAAACACCTCGCTCACTATGCCACACAGTATAGTGAGCGGGGTGTTGCGGAGGTCACCCCTGCAGTCTTTATTTTATTTTTTTTACTTACCTGCAATGCTACCACCAAAGGTCCGAACTTTTGGTGTTCGAACCTTTGGTGGTAGCATTTTTCAGTCGTTTTGTACGGTCGGACCTTTTTTCTCGGTCCAATCGTACAAAACTGGTTAGAAATTCCCCTTCCTTAAAGAGGTCGCCCATAGTTGATAGTTGATAGTGCCAGTCTATCAAAGTGCGAGTGCATTTGTCTCTCAAATGTGATAGGCAAACCTGCCGTGTTATAAAGTGGGAGTAGTGGTAAGTACGGTAAATCTGCCCCAGCTGCCTCAGCGACATTATGCCATGCTCTGCGGGTGACTCATCATGACTTAAACACTCTCCTGGTGGCATTAACTGATCCCTTTGCGAGTGCACCTGGTGGAGAAGGGTGGCACAGTTCTCTAACTGTGTGAGTGTGCAGAATGTCGCTGTGGTCCCCGAACAAGCAAATTGCGTATTGAGCCTGACCGCTCAGATGTATTGCTGCATATCGGGGACCAGAAGACGCCCCTTCTCGTATGATAATGTTAACGCAGAGCAGGATTTTCGCGGTGCTTTGTGTGCCTATACCAGCTTCAATGGCATTCATATGACTATACAGAAATACTCTGCAGGGAGAAGATTGGAATATTTTGATATATATATTTGCAGAAAGAATGTCCAGCTTGGTAGTGACGTGCTCAGCTAAAGGCACAATAAAGGCATAAGTCAGCCTGACACAGTTACCTGCCTTACCACGCGGCCGGCCCGCGTTTAATTATAAAAACAAAAAAGAAACAGGCAGGGGAGAACCTCTACTGCGTGCAATCAGCGGCACTCGCTCCAATGAATTCAATTATTTACTAGAACTCACACAGGCTTTAGTTAATTCCTTTATTTGAAGTAGGTGTAAACATCACAGATAGCAATGTCCATTGTTGTTCTCTTGAACGATTACCTTGAACACCATCACCTTCGCAATCCTTCTTTTTATGGTTCCTTGTGTTTACCATTTCTTTTTGACCTGACAAGCACTCTTTGTTCCAACATAGGGTGGATCTCACACCAACTGACAGAACCTCTTCTTTGTTCTGAGTCACCACAATCCCCAGACGTGGTGGGTTCACTCACTCCCAGAATACAGTCTGGTTTACACCAATCTGTGATAGGGGGTGTCAGTGACAACAAGGGGGAGGTTGCCTCAGCAAAATCTCCAGATCACCCTGCAGATGTGGGGTCAGGTGAGAAGACACTAGGTCACCCTCACTGAAGCCATTAGAAGTGCTGCTTTGGCACAGGGGAGGGAGACGCACAGATTTCGCTGGCTCCCACTCTATTGCCATAAGCAGGGCTCAAATTCATTTTCTCAAGAAAAAAATCCTCCACAGCATTCCTAGGAAACTGCATGGCAACCTGTCCAGGTCCACCAAAGCCTTTGGAATAGTTGTGAAACATGGCAAGGCCCAGACCACTGACAAGTGTTCTGGGATGTACAGATTAAGTTTGACAGTGACATGCTCAGCTATAGGCACAATAAAGGCATAAGTCAGCCTGACAGTTGCCTGCCTTACCACGCGGCCGAACCTCTACTGCCTGCAAGCAGCGGCACTCGCTCCAATGAGTTCAATGATTTACTAGAACTCACACAGGCTTTAGTTAATTCCTTTATTTGAAGTAGGTGTGAACATCACAGATAGCAATGTCCATTGTTGTTCTCTTGAACGATCCTTCTCTGGGGCTCACTTAAGGCTCCAATCAAACTTAGGGGAGAACTGACAGCTCTCTCTCTCTCTCTCTCTCTCTCTCTGTCTCTCTGTCTCTCTGTCTCTCTGTCTCTCTGTCTCTCTGTCTCTCTGTCTCTCTGTCTCTCTCTCTCTCTCTCTCTCTCTCTGTCTCTCTGTCTCTCTGTCTCTCTGTCTCTCTGTCTCTCTGTCTCTCTGTCTCTCTCTCTCTCTCTCTCTCTCTCTCTCTCCCCTCCTGTGGAAGACCGCTCATTGACACTTGACAGGTCACTTTGCAATCCCTCCACTGGGTCTGACCGCTACTCGGCACAGCAGAGGAGCTACTTCTGGGACTGCCATGTAGTAGGGTGTCAATGACTGGCTTGGCAGTCATTCCCTGTGGGGTGGCACAAGGGCATATGGGATTGTGATCAGCAATGTAACCTATTGCCTGAGGTCTCCAGAGTCAAAGGGCTAATCAAATTAGTCCTGTCTCTGGTGGCATTGAGTTTACTCTTAAAACTGAAATCGGGAGCAATTGAATTCCTGTCTCACCCCTGTTAACCTGGCGACAGAGTGAGATTCCTACAGTGGTTTTCTTCTGGGACCCCCATCATGGGCCAGCACAAATGTGTGTTAGACCACACTGGTGATATCCTGACACTAGGATGCATCACCAGCGGAATATCACACACCAACTGTAGGAGGAAGGGCCTCAAAACTTGAGTAACCTCCAACCTCTCAAGGCTTTCTCTGGTGGGCTTACTTTGCAGTAACCCGCCTTCCTTTTGAATCCTTTGCTTCACTGGAGGAGAATCTTCCCATTGGAAGCAGGCTTTTCGCCATAAGCCTAACCATGATGGTTTTCCTTTCTGTTGGCCCATACTCCTCTCTCTCCTGGAACTCTCCTCTACCTGTATACTAGGCAGCTGAGGAGGCCCATAAGATTCAAGGTTTTCTCTGGGTCCTTCTTTCAAACTTGGAATAGGGACTCTTCCAACTACCTCAACATATGTTGTAGGTAAGGCAAGGGAAAATATCTCCTTCCCTCTGCCTCTGTTTCTGACCCCCCTGGCCATGGGTTTCCCCTTATGCCTAGACATTCTCTTAGGCTTGGCTAAGACAGCCTGATTCTGAGAACCTAATGCTTGAAGGGTCTGGTGAGGGTCTATCAGGACCTAACTCTTGAAGACTCGGTTCATCCAGCACTCTTCTAGGAACCACTCCCCTCATATTGACAGATGCCCTAACCATTTCTCTATTCACAGCTTGAATGATTACTGCAATATCTTCTTCCTTGGTACCTCCAAAACTAACATACCCAAACTCCAATTTATGCAGAACAAAGCCCTCCGAGCGGCATTAGGCATAAAGAAATCTGATCACATCTCTAAAACCAGGAGAGACAACCATTGGCTCCCCATCAAAGCCAGGATACTATTCAAAACTCATAAGTATTATTCATAATGTTTATCCTTGCTTAAGCGTATCTCTCTAATATTAAGATTGTATTTACCCTTGTCTGTAACTACGCCGTGATACCTCTGGGTCTGGGCGTATAACAAATGTGGTAAATGAATAAATAAATGACAGGTGCTACTGGACCATTGAGAGCTGGCCTACCAGCCAACTGAGTATCCCCCACAGGAACTGTGGCAAGAACCTGTGGATTTACCATCCAGGAAGCTACATAGTGTTCTAGCAGTAGAGGTACTTGCACCTACCACCCGAACACTATCCTCAGAAGAAGTATAACTATGCAACAGAACTGGGATGGGAGCCAATGCTCCAGCACTACTAGTTTCCAAGGAATCTAGACTAACTTCAGATTCTTCCTCTGAGGGGATGCAGTCTAAAGGGAAGGCTACCTATGCCATCTCTTCATCCTCATACTGAGAGAAGGCCAGAATGGCAGAGTGGATCCCCAAGGTCTTACCCTTACATTTGGGGGTCCCCCTTCCTGTGGTCACTTGCTCCACAAGTGTAACACGTCCCACCGGAACTTGACACATAGGGAGGCTTAGATAAACCAACCACTTACATGCTTGGAAGGGTTAGACCCACTACCCTGACTTGACTCGGATGATTTCACTTTCATAAACATTTTGTGGGCCTTCTTGGACATACATTTATCAGTACCCCCTCCCCCTCTTTCTCTTTCTGCTTCTTTCCTTCCTCCTGCTTACATGAAGCAGGCGTGTCCTTATGGGACACTCTGTGACACCCACAAGTCAGCAACAATTGCTAGCCTCTTTGGATTTAACTCCTTTGAGTCCGCCAAATGCTGCTTAAGATCTGGAGAACAAGAGACAAAAATATGTTCAAGCATGACCAAATTGATCGAACCTCAAAGGTGGTTACTTGATAGCCCTCTACCCAGCCACACAGGTTTTTCAAGGAATCTGCAACAGAAGTCGCATATGTCATACATTATTTTCTTTTACACTCTCTAAACCTCCTCAAATATTGGACAGGAGTCATCCCAACTTGTGGGTCAGAGATTGCTTCAGTTTTACAAAGTCTAGTCTATCAGCCTTTGGCATTTCCATAATGGCACTGCAGCCAGAATGGGGCAGTCTGCTGATCAACCATGCACTCCCATCAGTATCACTCACTTCTTGTACCTCACATGCATACTCAAAGCTTACAAGCCAATCCATTATATCATTTTTCTCTTCATGCATACTCAAGAGATCTTTAGGAAACCTAGGATGTGAAGAGAACCCAAAACCATCTCCAGATCTGGAAGAACCTTGTGAAGCGTGTATCTTGGCAAGCTCCAGCTGGTGACCCCTGTCTCTCTGTCTTTCCACTTTGTCAAATTCTAATTTGGCCACATTAAACTCAAGCAATTTTTCTTTAAGCCTAAGTTTCTCCTTAGTCAAATAAAAAAAAATGCCTTGGCATCTGAGGTGGTTACAGGCAGAACTCCAGGGCATGCACTCCGAAACCCCCCTCGTCCCCCGTCCTCATCAACCACTTCAATGGCAGAAATTCCACTACTGGTGCTGGGTCCAGCCCCAGCTTCACTGTCAGGAACATTTGCTAGGGTAAGCTCAACCTTATTCCTTTCAAAATCCAGAATTTTCACAATTAACTCTGCTTTAGTGCCAGAAACTGTCAAGCCCCTGTCAGCACATAACCTTTTCAATTGATCCACTTGGGAGGAACTTAAAGTGGTGAAAGTGATTGCTTCCATGCTATCTATTACAGTAGGTGACTGTTACTACAAGGCAATCAAAAATATATTGTTCTGTTTTAAGTATTATCTGGATACACCACCAGTGCTCTACACTGTGGTATCCAATACTGATCCTTTTCACAAAACACCCAGATGTTATGTGGAGAGGGTCATCCCACTGCTGTACACAAATTTCTTAGGACTGATTTTCTATACTCTGGCCTGGTGGACAAATGTACAGAAGGCCAACCTATATTGTGACAGGGACAACTGTGAGGAGCTGTAGCCAAATCAGTTCAGATAGCAATGGCAGGCGGTCTACGCTAAGTTCTTCGGAGGTGGTGAGCTTGTAAAGGGTCCACAAGGAGGTCGCACAATGGGAGTCAAAGATTACACTTAGAAAGGATGTATAAAAATACAATGATCATTTATTGGCCAAAACACACTATAGAAAAATGACTACTCGCAACTAGAGCTATCGCACAACACTAGTAAAAATAGATAAATGTATTCATTCACTTATTAAAGGGCATAATATTTAATACTAAATCCTGCAAAGAAAAGGTAAGATTAGTATGATGCACTCAAGGTCCACAGAGAACGATCCCTAACTTAAATTGTCTAGCCCTAGGTTGTCTGGGGCCTTTTGCCCAATAGGTCAGGTAAAGGTTCCACAGAATCTTTGAAGCAGGAAAAAATGCAGATACGGTCTCTGGGCTCCAGTGATGGGTTCTAATCGTCGGAGCACAAGTTAAACTAGCTAACAGAAGTAGCCCCAACTTTCAGAGGTCTTGTGCAAGCAAGCAATGGCAAAGCCAATATTTGTTATAATATAGTTTATTATAAACCCATAGACTTATGGGTAGGTAAGAATCACTGTAACTTACCCCCGTACTCCGATTCTTCCCCAGACCTGGCAGGACAAAGGAAGAGGGTCTGAGGTTGTTTTCCCCGCAGAAAGTCGCAGTCCTCAATTCACAGGGGTTGCGGGTTCTAGCTTCTCTCCAGTTGGTGTCTTTCACTGTTGCAAGGACTCTCGAATGAAGAATGCAGCACAACTCGATGAAGGACCCCTGTCTGGACTGGGGTCAGGCACGGGATTTCGGACGGTGGCCACCGCAGCACGGCAACGCAAAGGGACGGAACTGCTGCAGTCAGACCTTCCCTCCTATCTCTTGTCCCCTTGATGCTAGGATGCCGGAATTTCGCTGAGGTCAGTCTCGTAGGGCAAGCTGAGGATCTCCCAAGTTCCAGGTCGAAACTCGGAACGTGACGCCGGCAGCACGGTAGCCCAAAATCGTAGCTGGTCAGCCATAGGATGGTCCTGGGGCACTTACGAAGGCTCTCCTTTGCAGGATACCGAGCAGACGTCAGGAATGGATGTTCCCTCCACTCCCAGGGTTGCAGCTCCTTCGCAGGACTGCTAAAGATCTTCAGCAAGACAGGGCTCCTCCAGGACAGCGGCAGAAGTTGGTCGCCAGGCCTGTTTCAGGCGTGTCTCCGGTTTCTTCGCAGGTCTCGCAGCTGGATAGGGCTTGGCTCCTTCAGGTTTCTCCAGGATCTCTGAATAATGGGTACAGGGGTCCTCTTCTTATCCTAAAAGCCAGGTAACTGCCAGTAGCCAATGACCGGACTAGCCCATACACACACATACCCCAGCAGTAGTCCAATCAGGATCACTGGCTGGAACACTCATGCATACCACTCCGACACACTGACACTAATTTGCGGATTGGAACCAGACAGTCCCGACCCACATCCTGCCAGCAAACACGCACAGCCCTCCAGTAGCCTGCCAATAGCCTCTGCTTTCCCGGGCACTGGAAGTCCTTATAAGGATTTTCTAGGCCTCACAGGCCAGGAAGAAGGCTAAAGAACAAGATGGCAAAAGGACAAGCAAAAGGTCTCATTTGACCTGTAGCCACAGTTAGTAGCCAAACGCAGTAAACGTGGTAAAGCTAAAACGAAAAGCCCCCAAAAGTGGGAAAAAATTAACTGCTGCCACCAGCTTATCCTTTTAGCACACCTAGAGTAACCAAAAATCCTCTGACTGTTAGTCATGGGCAAAACAAAAAGTGTACCCCATTGTACTGCAATGTAAGCTGCTTTTTACAATGATAAAAGTTACGACAGATGGTACAAAGTAACCAAATGTAGTAACACAACTAAGGGAAACAAGGTTTTCCAGTACTGACAAACTGAAGGAAATGTCAGTTTCCCCATAACATATGTGCAAAAGCCAGTGTAGTGAAGTTTAAGGCTTCACTGCACTGCAAAAAGAGCAGGACAGAATAAAAAATAAATGCAAACAGTTTGGGGGTTCCATAAAGCTGGAGGGAAAGGTGCAGTAAAGAGAAATATGTCCTTACAGAAGTCCCGCTATCAGCTGCAACTCCTCAGAGGTATTCTTCCTTTTCTCACTTCCCCCAAAAGCTCACTATCTCCAGAACCCTGGTTCTCTCTAGGCTGGATTACTGCAACTGCTGTCTTCTCAATCTGCCTTCCTCTACTCTCTGCAACTAATCCAGAACAGGACTGCAAGGCTTGTCCTTGACCTCAAGCCCATGGATCGTATCTCCAGCCCTGAAATATCTCCACTGTCTCCAAGTGGCTGCAAGGATCAAGGTCAAGGCCCTCTGCATTGCCCACAAGACTTTCTGGGGCCGGGGCCCGCACTACATCCAACTTTCTCTTCCTAAACACCTTCCTTCTCAAGCCCTTCGCTCAGCTACCTCCAACTCTCTGATGGTAAGACGTTTCTCCAGGCAGAGAATGGGAGGTAGATCTCTCTCCTCTGCAGGGCCCCCTCTCAAATGGCCTTCCAGCCCCTCTCAAACTCGAGCAGGACCACCTCAGGTTCTAGAAGCAGCTCATGAACTTCCTTTTTCTCTTCTGCTTTCTCTCTTGCTCTCCTTTGCTGACCCACCTGTCTGCTGCGCTGACTGGATGCCTGGCTACCCTCAGAATCCATTCGGCACCAGGCTCCTTCACGACCAGTTAGCACCTGCACTGCCTTCGGGCCAACCGTACACTTGGGGGTTGTATCTGTACCCCTACAGTCCCCCAACTCCTTGCACTTACCCAGAGCCGGCTCTCCCGGCTGAAACTTACTCGGAGCAATGCTGCCCCGATGGTGCTTTCCCTTCTTCTCCCCCTCGCACTTGCACGATCTGAATGACACAAGGCCTATTAAGATTGTGTTCCTAAGGTGATTGAGGCTGTGTTGAGGGCCAGGAGACTAGCCCTAGCCCAGAAAGGGAAAAGATCATCTGTTCCATCTAAAAAAGAGTGGCGTGCTGAACTGTGGGCTCTTCACATATGAGAAATTAGGAGCGATGTCTCATGACAAAGTGGAGTCCTTCTTGCTGGACTGGTCCGTGGTTCTCCTACACGAAGAGTGTGATGCACCGAGACCTGAATGGTTTCCTCCTGTAAGGCCCAGCTTGTGACTTTGGACTATCTTCACATGAAATCGGTGAGCTCCCGAAATATCTGTCCAAATTTCTTTCACGTTATCATTGTGATCAATTCATCAGATTGCGATTGAATTTTTATATAACTAAAGAGATCTTGATTCTGAAGCGGGATTGCAAAATAACAGATAATCTGTCGTTTTTGCAAGGACGCTGTTGAATCCGTGAAACATTTGGTGATTGGCTGCACAGCAAACTCTGCCCTACACGTGCTACATATTGGAAAATACGTGCCCAAAAATGACAATATGGAGGAGTGGTGGAGCTACTTTATTTCCGGCGTAAATCAGCAATTGACTTGTGGAGTTATAAATTTCATGGATAAAATTATGTCGGACTTCATATAGTTATAATTCCATAATTTCATGGTTTATGTTTGGCCGTTAGCTCGATGCTAAGGAAGAAATATGTTAGTTGTGACAAAAACTTTATTTTTCTTTTTCAAAACTAATGTTACAATAAAAATAAAAAAATGGTCTCCACCACTTGTGCTTTCTTTATTTGTTGAGCCCACCTCGTCAGTCAAGACGTATTACTTGGTCCCAATGTTTTGATTGTATTTATCCCCAACATCCGGTTGGGCTTGGTAGATTTTGAGCTGGGGGTGGGAGAGGGTGGGGGGTGGGGAGTTAATTCTGGGGATATTGCTTGAGGTCTCTTAAGCTTAGATTGTTGTTTCGTCCTCCATCTGTCTACCTACCTTGTCTTGTCGCGCCTAGAAACACTTGTGTACAGGCGCGTTATAAATGACTTAGCAAATCATGTCATCTCCCTATTTGAGTGGTATGTCCGCAGCCAGCACGCCAGAGGCACAGGAGCGCCCCTCCTGTTCAGTGCGAACAGGAGGGGTGAAAGCGGAAATCCCTTTCGGCTCCACCTTTGGAGTAAAAAGGGGGCAGATTTCTTATTATTAGTACTTACCATTGCCTTAGGCGAAGAGTATAGGGTTTGACCATACTTATGAAACCTGCTCCAAGCCCAGTCTAGTGCAACACCTGAAATAAGAAAGGACACTCATGTCGAATTACTTTTCGGAATCCAGCATGGCAATGGGGGTATCAGGGTCTGCCCCAATGAACAGAGTAAAACGTCTATGAAGGTTATTGTGAGGAACCAGGAATGAGACACGGACACAGCGACCTATGGTTTTTGGTCAAAGACTATTATTGAAATAAAAAGGGGGTGGGGAATTGGCTCTCTGTCCCTGTACTAGAGGTGTTTCCCTGCCTAAAATCAGACCTACGGATCTGTCGATGTCAGAAACAAAAATGTCCCTTTTGTCCATGCTAATAAAATAAGCTCTAAGGTGTAAAGGGTAGTAATGTCTTTGGCCTTGAGTGATTGATAAATGTTCAAAAGGATAAATGCATAACTCCAACACAAAAGTTCCAGAATTGTAGAGTTCCTAGTTCCAGAGGGTGATTGCCTTCCTCTGGATTTCTCTTCCTTCTGTTGTATATTCAAAGATATCAGTTCCTTGAGTTTCTCTTCCTTCACAATACAACTAATACACAAAACAACTTGGTTCTTTATTTTATCAGGTTACCTGATGCACATAAACATTTGTGAACGTGTCTTACTTTTTGTTTGCTTTTCCTTTCAGAAAAATGTTCACAAGTTCCTTCTCTTTCAATTGCCTTTTTTGCTTTCTTTATAATTATTCTCCCCTAGCATATATGCCAATATGCACGGGTTCTTCCTGGCATGCTCCGTTCCCTTCACGGTAAGCCAGTGATTGTTGTTTGGCATCTCTCCTCGCTGCCTTCGTTCCTCAGCTTCTCTGTATTCCGCGGCTCTTGATTGCTGGACCCATCTGCTTTGTGTTGGGCACCGGGTGGGCAAACTCTGCCGCTGCACAGCTGCGGTCACCCAGGAGTCCTGAGCAGGCTTCTGGCACTCTTGCAGCATACTTCTCTCATGGACAGCTTTCCGTTTTATCCCTCTTTGAGCTGGACGGCTCTGCAGCACTCTTCGTGGCCCCCCGGTCTCCCGGTCCTCACTGAGAGAAACAGCTTGCTCTCTCCAGCAACTCTCGACAGATAGCTGCTGTGGTTTAAATCTCCCAGCTATCGGTACACGCTCCCAACAACTAGAGCGCTAATTGTGTTCTGCGTCTTTTCCACCCTTCACCGCTCGACTCATCTTCCTTGTCCCAGTATTATTGCAGTTATGGAAATGGAAGTCCTTTCTTGATGTTTTATATGGAAAGTCTGGGTGAGTGTTTTTAGAAGTCTTTAGGTGCAATTTAGTTTTATTTAACTTGTGTGGCAAGTCGGAGGAGATAATGGGCCTCATCACGAGTGGGTGGTAAATCCACCGGGAATTCTGCCTGACGCAAATAGCGTTACCGCAACTCGGTCCGGTGCTGTTAGCGCCGGATCCCGAGTTGTGGTACAGCAGTAAGTCCCCATTTATGCTGCGCTAATAGCGCAGCAGTAATTGTGCCAAAAATAGGTGGAAAGTCTGCATATTTACCCCCAGCTCAGAGCTGTAGCTGAATCCACATGGTAATAGCGTTACCGCCACATTTTTACTGCTCCGCCCAACTTGTGATGAGGCTCATTGTCATGAGTTGTGGAGTGCAAGTCAGATCTTGTTGGAAGGCCTTCAGTATTTCCCCTAGGGGATAGAGGGTAGGTGTAACAATATGCCATTAAGGCATCAGGTATGGGTAGGGAATCCCCAAGAGAGGAAGTGGAATACCATGCCTTTTCCAATGGTGCCCTGCCACTCACCCGGAAGTCTCACGATCCTCCCTCATATAGCTGCCCCCAGGGTCAGGATCAGGTAGCGGCTGCCGTCCCCTGGTCACATGACAAAAGGATACCGCCGGGAAAGTGGTGATGACACCACCAAATTCATCAGATTATTTTGTATAGCCCTGCCAGGGATGCATCTGGATTTGTCTGGGCTAACCAACTTGCCCATGAATTGAAGCAGTTTACGATCTTGTTCTTGGTGTTCAGTAATGAGAGTTGTGCGGTTTCAAGAGAAGCGTTATGAGCGCAATCCTTTTGGTCTACGGGACTACATTGACTCCAGGGAGTCATCATATAGCTCCTTCAAATATGGGGACACTATTTCTACTAAGGATTTATAGAATTCAGTACTGAGGCCGTCCATTCGAGTAGCCTTCCCATTGGGGAGGGATTTGATTTCCTCAGTAATCTCTTCTGAAGGGAGTTCAGCGTTCAGGCGCACTGCCTGCTCATAGATTAGTTGCTGCAAGGAAACTTTATTATTAAAAATGGGTGCTACATTGTTAGCATTAGGTTGCGTTCTGGTTGTGTATAGAGACTGCCAATAGCCTTGGAATGTGGTATGGAGGTCTCCCTCATTTAAACATCTTACCCTGGCTTGATTGAGCACAGTGTTGATTGTATGCTGCCCTTTTTCATGCCGTATCGGGTTTGCCAGCAGGCGGCCAGGCTTATCACTGTCCCCGTAGCTTCTGGCCTGTTGGATTCCTCTATTGCCTAGTTCCCGACAAGCCCCCAGGTGTTCACCTATCTCTACAAGCACCCCTCCATTGTGATGCTCCGCATATGCCACTTCTAGTTTTCTAATCGTATCTTCCAGCTCCCTCCTAATCCTTTTTTGGCCTTGGCTTCCTTTGAGATGCACAATCCCCTGATAAAGCATTTAAATGTCTCCCATACATCAGAGAAACACTCAAACGAAGCTAGATTTTGTTAAAAAAAGAATTTCATATCCTGCCTGATACCTTGCTCAAAGTCCTCCTCTAGCAAGTCTTCACTCTTAAACCTCCATGGGCGCTTATTGACTGGGCGGTCAGTGATGTTGAGAGTCAACGCCTCCAGGGAGTGATTGGAAAACATTCTGGGCAGAATCTTGCATGACTCAACCACCCCCAGCTGTTGCATAGGGTTCATAGACATAATTTCGAATACAAAATATTCAAAGTCAAAAAGTCCCCCCCAACCCCCCTTTTTTTTATTTTTACCTATTTTTTTCACAGAAACTAGAGCCAAAAAAAAAATATCGAAAAAAAACAAAACAATTCGACATTTTTTTTTCGACATTTTTGATTCGACTTTTTTTACTTTCGAAATTGTTTTCGAAATTATGACTGGACACCGTTGCATAGTATTATTGATGTAGTCGATTCGTGAGTGTGCATTGTGGACTGCAGAATAATGTGTATTCTTGCTTCAGGGGATGGAAGTGGCGCAATACATCAGTAAACGCATGCATTTGTGCTATGTCTAGCCAGGTTTGGCTCTATATTTAATGGACAATCGGCCAAGCTTAAGAACCATGGTAAAATTGAAACCATGCCAGACCCCCATATGATCGGGTATCCGCTATATTGATGCAGCCTTCTGGCAGCGTCTTAAAAAACGGTATTATCTATATTTGGGGCATAAGTATGTAAGAGTACTATCCTCTTTCCTGCTATTTTGCCCATCAACAAACCGCATACGCCCTTCAGTCTCAGACGTGTGCAGTTTATTTATTTATTTATTTATTTATTCGCATTTGTTTAGCGCACAGGCAGCCCAATGGGCATCGTGGCGCTTGTTACAGAAATGAAAATGACTTGTTTTACATACATTGAAGTCATTACTTAGTTGCAAGAGAAGAAAACAGAAGATATGCAGATGACTAGTTGTACATACATTGAAATAATTTCTTAGTTGCAAGAGAAGAGAAGTAGCTACAGGAGAGGAAGAGGAGAGAGGAGAGGAGGAGAAGAGCGTAAACAACATGAGGAGAGGGAATTAGTTAAACAAGGTGGTTTTCAGCTTTTTTCGGAAGGCAGAGAGAGAGGTTTCTGCTCTAAGTGTGCTAGGTAGTGCGTTCCATAGCTTAGGGGCAATGTAGAGGAAACTTATTCCACCTGCTCTAGCTCGATTGATGCGTGGGACCTTAAGTTGGTTGGAGTTGCATTGTCTAGTTGTTCTGGTGGAGAGATACTTGGTTAGCGTATCATACCGGTATGATGGTGCGGACAGGTTGATACATTTGTGTGCGGTGATAAGTATTTTGAATGTAATGCGCTCTTTGACAGGAAGCCAGTGTGCTGCCTTTCTGGTTCGCGCGATGTGGTCCCTTTTAGGTATATTTTGGGCTGCTCTTAGAGCATTATTCTGTGTGGTTTGGAGTTTATTGAGATTGGAGTTGGAGGTGCCAGCCAATAGCGCATTATAATAATCTAGTTTGGCTCCAGTGGTGGCTCTGGCAATAGAAAGGCAATTATCTTTGGTTAGGAAAGGTTTGATGGCATTAATGAGCTTGGTGCTCAAGGCGGAGGCTGAAACAATGGAGTTGACTTGTTTGTCCATAGAAAGAGAGGCGTTGATATGGACTCTTAGTGTTTTTACAGAAGGTAGAACTGGGATGACACAATTGTCTATGCAGAAATTGGTGTAAAGTGGGTCGAGGTTAGTGAGAGTGGATTTTTGCGCCCGGATGAGAATTTCAGTCTTGTCTCCGTTGAGACATAGGCTGTTAGTGGCCATCCATGCTTGGATGGTGGCGTATGTGTTCTGGAGGGTGGCTGCGTCCTGATGGTATAGTCCTGTGAGCGGGAGGAGTACTTGGGTATCGTCCGCGTAGTTGGTGTATGCGATCCCAAGTGCGTCCAGTTTGTCAAAGTTTGAAACCCAGTGCCCTGTGTATGATCATTGCCACCCCCCTAGAGCCTGACGTAAATGAGAAGTACTCCATGTGCTCACTCCATAACAGAGCCATCCTACTCCTACTCCTACTGCCTGCATACAGCTGAATCTCCTGCATCATAAGGATATGTACACTGTGCTTTATAGCATACTACGCAACTGGGCGGGACTTCCTCTCACTTCCCGGATATTCCAACACATTAGCACCATTGCCTTTGTGTTAATTGTCTTTTAGGAACTGGAATCTCTCTGCCCTTGCCTTGTGTGTATTAACATTGATACCAATATTGATGGTGTTCACTGTTGCCAAAACGCATAATCCCACAACTCCCCATTGTCCTCTTGTAAACCCGGCGGATTCCCCCAGCCATGACGTCTTATACAGGGGGCATGGGCCCAAGTCCCCCCACCTGCGCTGGTCTCAGAACCTAACCAGCGTATCCTCTTCCCAGTTCGGATAAATAATGCCAACATATTGCGTTACACGCCCCTAGGGGCTGCTAGGCTGCCTTCCATACGTGGAAGACCGCAAGGCAGGACTGCAGTCATCCTCTCACACTTGCAGCAAACCTTTCAAGACCCTGCATGAAGATTTACTTTACATGTTTTGTTTGTGGCCGGGGTTCAACTGATATCGTCTAGCTATCCTGCTTCCACAGCGGCCGCTGTATTAACGTTCTTCAAGCCCTTGAATTTCCTTTCTGCAACGTCCACCTCCGCTGTGTGACCTGTGAAATAGTGAACCTTATCTTCTGCATTCTCTCTCAGCTTGATAGGGTAATATATGGAATATGACAGGCCTGCCCTCCGTAGGATGTCCTTCGCTTTTTGTAACTTCTTCCTGGCCGCCTCAACAGTCAGGATAAAGTCTGGGAATATTGCTAGACTGGCAGAGCCGTATTGAAGGATTCTCTTTTCCCTGGCGGCTGCCAGAAGTGTGTCCCGGGCTAGGTAATTCAGGACTCTGGTGATGATTGGACGGGATGGGGCCACGGGAGAGGGCCTCCTATTAGGGAGCTGTGTGTCATCGCTATCAGAAAGTGTTGCAATTTTGGGGGATTATACAGGATTATCGACTGCAGTTGCTCGACGAAGGACTCCATGCTGCCCCTGATGTTGGTGGTCTCGGGGAGCCGGTTAAGCAGATATTGTTTCTAGATATCCCCTCAAGGTCCTTGCACTTGGCCACCAGTCTTCTGATCCCCATGAGGGCCCCATCCAAGTCTTTCCTCTGTTTAACCATAGTATCTTCCACCTCACTTATTCAGGTTTCTGCTTTCGTGACCCTGCCAGACCATTTTTCCATTTGGGCCATCATGGTGTCAACTTTCGTGGATAAAAAGTCCAGCTTTTGACACATGAAGTCTACGCTGTCTTTCAGTGCCACCAGCAACTCCAGAACTTTTGAGGCATCTAATGTCTGCTCCCCCTCCCAAGCATCCGGCTTCTCACTGACTCATGGTGGGGTGTGCCAGTGAAAGCCTCCATTTTGGAGTGCTTATTACTCCCTATTGTGACTGGCGGGACCCTCCTTGCTGCTGTAATGGCATTGTAATATCAACTCTGCTGGGCCGGTATCTTACTCTTTCCTCCCGTATGCCCCACCACCAGGTATGTTCCCAGACACTGCTGGAGCACACCGTTGCGCAGCACATGCTGATCTGTGATGTGAGTGCAGCCACCCCACCGAGCCCAGCCTTTGCTTTGCTCAAGCACTATCAGTCGAGGCGGCTACTCCGCCCCCGCCGACCCCTTTCTTACCATGCGGGTCACGGCAGCTCTGGCTCCGCTCTCTGCTTCTTTCAGAGTTTCTTCTTTCTCCGCTGGTACCGGGCCATCACTTTAGCACACCCCCGGGGCTGTGTCCATGCGTCACCTGGACCGGCAAAAGGCACACGCCTCACGCTGTTCCACTCGCTGGGCACCGCTATGGCCCCTGTCGTAGCACCACTGTTGCCTGCCTCAGATCTCCACTACTCGGCGCCCACCTTAGACGACACGCTGTAACACCACCCCCAGCAGTTTTAAAATGTAAACATAAACTGCTTTACTATACTGAAGATTCCCAGCCTGGCAATGGGGAATATTCAAACAGCATGTGAATCTATGGCTGGTTATCCCTGGACGTTCTACAGCGTTTAATATTCGTAGACAGTTCTGCCTCATGTCCCAAATAGACCCGAGTGCCAAGGCCGTGGCCGCCTCGCTCGCTGCGGAGAAGGCCTTCTATTCTGTCTCTTGGCAGTTTCTTTTTGCAGTACTTCAACAGATGCGATTGGGGGACCTCTTTATACAATTTATACGACTACTGTACGCTAACCCAACTGCCAAAGTTCGCACCAGTGTCACATTCTCTCCCGCCTTCCACACGGGCCGCGGTTCGAGGCAGGGTTGCCCAATATCCCCTCTACTCTTTGCATTGACGATTGAGCCCCTTTCATGTATAATACGACACAAACATAGTCACAGAGGCCTAGATATCGGGGGCCCACCACAAATGATATCCCTCTATGCCAACGACTGTTATATATCCGTAACCCGACAGTAAACTTGGCTCCATTGTTGGAAGAGATCCGCAATTTCTCAACACATTCCGGATACCGAATCAACAAGGCAAAGTCAGAGTTGTTCTCATTGACCAATGCCACACACATTCAGACAGACTTAATGGGATTCAGATGGGTCCAACACAAACTTAAATACCTTGGCATATTGGTCTCCCGATCACATTGTTCACTACTCGCAGATAACCACGAGGCATAGTGAGACATACTGGCGAAAAAACTGCAACTATGGGCAAGGATTCCTATATCACGGTATGGCAGGCTCTCTATACTTAAAATGATCGTAGTTCCCAAATTGCTATATCATTTTTGCAATATTCCTATATGGCCGGGACGTACCTTATTTGATAAACTTCGCTCCCTAGTAATCAAATACACATGGGGAACAGGGGTTCTGCGTATGAAATGGGAGGGCTTGACCGAGCCATTGGAACAGGGTGGCCTGTTGGCCCCTGACTTTGAACTTTACTATGTTGTCTCAAAGCCGCAGTATGCTGGCTATTGGTAAGCTTCTTATTACACCCCATTACACTTAACCCTGGATTGATATAGCGCCTTGACCTTTAACTTCAAATTGATTATCCTTGCAGATCATCCTACTGACTCGTGTTCATTTGACACGGTCCGTACAACAGTAAATGGGCCTCATTATGAGACCGGCGGTAGCCGTGCCGGTAAAACGGGCACAGCTGCCGCTGGTATCTTTTTTTTTTATTTCAGCGCCCGCAAATGGTCACTTAGCGGGTCATTACGGCCCCACCGGACCCGGTATTTGCCCATTCACGGCTCCAGAATAAAATGCGCAACATTCCCATTTGAGCCCAAGAGGGCTCAATGGGAATGGGGAAGCAGAACTTGTAGTTTGCCGGTCCGGTAACGGTACCGGCAAGCTTACCGGTACCGTTGTTACCGGATCAACAAACTTATAACAAGGCCCAATGGTTGGTTGAGACTATTTAAGAGAGTTGGGGTGACATCACCATACTGCAGATCGGTTCCCCTATGGAAATGCCTCAGACTTCCCCCGACATAAGACAGCGATATCCAAATTGTGTGTGGGACGCCGGAGAGGAGTTGACGCTACATGACCTCTTCCCCGACGGGACGTTTGTCACACTCAAAGACTTTGCGGCCAAATTGGGCAATAACCCAATTAGAATACTCCAATATTTTAGAATGAGAACAGTGTTTCGTAGACGCTGGCCCTCGTTCCCCCAAGAACCATCTTGCTGCGAACCACTAGAAATGTTAGTGACCAGTAAGAACCCTAAGCGACTAGTGTCCAGACTATACAAAGCATGTCAGGCCAATCAAGCACACATCAATAAAGCCAAAGAGAAATGGGAAAGAGATTTGGGCATAACAATACATGATGAGCAATGGGTACGCTGGTGCCGCATGACAAAAGAAGTCTCCCTAAATGTCCGATTCAGGCTAATACAATTTAAGATACTCAATCAACTGCATTATACGTAGGCGCGTGTAGTGAAATTTGCACCACTGGCTAACGGTGAATGCATAAAATCCGGTGAAGCGGCTGCTGACTCCCTACATATGATATGGCATTTATAACGCACCTATACACAAGTGTTTCAAGGCATGACGAGGCAAGGGAGGGGGAACAAAGGGAAGACAGACAACGATCCTACTAGGCCAGGTGTCATTCAGATTGCGCAAGTGCATGGGAAGGGGGAAAGGGAAAGTGCGTGGGGGAAGGAAGAGGGAAAAGTGCA
Organism: Ambystoma mexicanum; assembly: GCF_040938575.1. NCBI lineage: Eukaryota > Metazoa > Chordata > Amphibia > Caudata > Ambystomatidae > Ambystoma > Ambystoma mexicanum. Next base: position 1,296,603,595 of record NC_090933.1, on the reverse strand, counting down.
GTACATGGGATAGTAGAATAAATAAAATAAATAAAAACGGCCAGCTGGTGGCAAGTGCAAGGTAAGTGCAGACATAAGTGCTGGTAGGGGGACTGTAGGAATACAGAAAACAGTCCCCAGGTGCAGGGGTTGCCCGGGAGGCAGTGCCGGAAGGCAACTGGCGGGGCCTGGGCCCGATATCAGAAAGGGTGGCCAGGTAACCAGTGCAGTTTCTGTCAGGAATTCAGGGGAGAGGGGGAGAGAAAGCAGAAGCAAAGAGGAAGGTTTTGAGGTGCTTCCGGAACTGAAGATGATTCTCCTCAAGTTTCAGGGAGGCAGGAAGGCTGATCCATAGGGAGGCCCCTGCCGAAGAGAGAGATCTACCACCAACTTGTTGCTTGGAGAAATGACAGACCCTGAGGGAGTTGAAGGCAGATGAGCGAAGAGCTCGAGAAGGAAGAGATTTAGGAAGATTTTTAGGAAGAGAGGGTTGAAGGTATTGCGGCCCCAGGCCCCAGAAGGGCCTGTGGACAATGCAGAGTGTTTTGAACTTAATTCTCGCAGCCACTGGGAGCCAGTGCAGAGATTTCAGTCCTGGAGAGATATGATCCCTGGGCTTGAGGCCAAGGCCAAGTCTCAGTCCTGTTCTGTATAAGTTGCAGAGGGCAGAGAGTAGAGGCAGGCAGATTTAGATAGAGGCTGTTACAATAGTCCAGCCTAGAGAGAACCAGGGCACTAGAGACAGTGAGCTTCTGGGGGAAGGAGAGGAAAGGAAGAATACCTCTGAGGAGGTGCAGCTGGTAGTGTGACTTCTTAGAGACGGCAGGGATGTGAGGAGAGAAGGAGAGTGTGGAGTCGAAGATGACCCCGAGGTTTTTAGCCTTGCCGTTGGGAGCAGGAAGAGGGCCAAGAGAGGCTAGCCAGAGAGCTGCAGGGAAGGAGAAAGTGGGTGTGCCGATGAGTAGAATCGCAGTTTTAGTGGCATTAAGGCAGAGGTCAATAGCGGCACACCACTCCTGGATGGCAGACACAGTCAAGAGATGAGGGAAGGAGAGGAGGAGGCCGAGGGTAGCCTGAAAATGAGCTGGGTATCATCTGCATGGCACTGAAAGTTGGGGCAGAGAGCGGCGATGCGGTAGCCAAGGAGTGCCAGGTATTGGTTGAACAGCCAGGGAGAGAGGTTAGATCCCTGGGGGACTCCACAGGTAGAGAAAAAGATATAGGAGAGGAAGGACCCAAGTTGGACCTGGGAGGGTTGGTCGGAGAGGAAAGAAGTCAGCCACGCCAGAGCCTGACCAGTGATACCCATATTATCACGGAGGCGGTTGAGCAGGATGGCATGGTTGACCGTGTCAAAGGAAGAAGAGAGATCAAGCAAGATGAGAACACACAGGATGTGAGAGTCAAGGTTGGAGAGCAGGTCTTCACGGATGTTCAGGAAAGCAGTTTCCGTGCTTCTGGCAGCTCTGAAGCCAGACTGATGATCATGAAGACAACCAACAGATTCAGTGTGGAGATTAAGCTGGGAGATGGCCAGTTTCTCCAGGAGCTTGCCCAGGAAGGGAGTGATGGAGATTGGCGAATAGTTAGCCGGGCAGGAGGGGTCGGCAGAGGGTTTCTTAAGAAAAGGGTGCACAAGGGAGTGCTTCAGGGGGGATGAGAAGACTCCAGTGGCGAAGGAGTGATTGCAGAAATCAGCCAGGGCAGGAGCCAGGAAGTCGATGTGGTCCTTGATAGTTTTGGAGGAATAGGGGTGAACCTGTTTCGACGAGACTTTCATAGATCAGACTTGTCTAGAAACCTTGTCTGCAGAGAAAAGGGGTGTTAGGCAGAATTATATGCAGTACCCTTTGGGAACACTACACACAATTAAGACTACAAGTGACAGTACAATTTCACCTTTGGTACAAGCCTGTACTACACAGTTATAGTGGTAGCAGTAGCGGACCAGCCAGACTTATCTCAAGAGTAAGTGAGCAGTACAAATAGTTACACACAGGACAGCAATTACTATGATTCAGGCAAACACTGACTCAAGATTTCTAAGTAAAAGAATATATATTTATGCACTCAACAGTTGTATAACATTTCACCATTCTAAGCAAGTTAAAAATCACAATCATTAATACACTGCACCACTTCCCTTAAATTCCAGACAAGTTAAGCTCACAAATTGAAGTGGGAGCAAAATGGCACTCCAGCAATTTAAAAGGGAAGGAAAGACAAAGTTATTAGAAATTAGGCAAAACCAACAGGTAAGTTCTCGGGGCAATTGAACAAGAGAGACTAAAGTTTTTTGCTCAAGATCACACAGTTCAAGGTAATTCACGGTAAAGTTTGTGGCACAGATTCCGGACAAGGTTGGTTGGTATAAAAGTTAGTTCAAAGAGAAGAGAAGGACAAGCCCTCGGATTGGAGAAAGATTTCAAACACTTTCACCGCAGCTGACCGAAACGGACAACCGGATTTACACAGTACCTTAAAATGGGGAGGGAGCTGTAGCTGAGGCGGACGTTCCTGGTGATTCCTGCAGGCTCACGGTTCCTGAAGCGACTGTCGGACTGACATGAAGTAGGAAGACTGGAGGGTCCTGCGCCACCCAGGTAAGAAACCAGCAGCAGAGCAAAACAACAAATAAAAGGTGCGCTCCTTAAAACCCAAGCAGGGTCCGACCTTCCTGGCTATCCAGCCCACTGTAGCTCTGTACAGCGAATTCGACCAGAGGAGGGGTCCTGGCTAGTAGTTTGGGCAAACTGGTTGGTCCCACCAGCTCAAGGGAAGAAGTTTCCTGGAGGATCTTCTTTGTCGTCGGATTCTGGCGATTCAGACCTGCAGCAGGGCTTCACCGGGAGGTTCAGTCGTGGTAGGGGTCCTCTTCTTCCAGTTCCTCATTGGTTCTTTCGTTCTAGTGGTGACTGTCTTTCCAGTCCCAGAGACCTGCTTTTTATGCAGTTTTCCCCCATTCATACAGCCTGGCTGTCAATCACACAGCAGGATGGCTGGCCTGACAAGGCCAGTCTTCTTAGCCAATCAGACAAGAGTGCGTCTTGGGTTACCAAGGGAACCCATGGCAGGGGTCCGAAGATCCCTCCCTCACATCCTGCCTACCTAGACTTATCAGGTGCCTTAAGGAGGGCTTCTGTGCCGAAGCCTGCGAAAAGACAACAAACAAAGGAGTCATCCCTGGTTTGGCACGCAGAGAAAAACACGAGAAAGACTTTAACAAAAAGAAATGGCGAATATACCCAGCCGGAGCCAAAATAAAATGTATTTGGTCAAGCGGGTTTATGTTCGAGGCTAATATACAATACCACGTTTATATAATATAATCGCAGTAGAAAAGTTAGGGTAGTTAACCACTGCCACCAGCCAAGTCTTAATGTTAAGGGAGCGAAACAAGGTTCCAAGAGGTGCAGACAAAAAGGGATAAGAGTTAACGCTTTCCAATACTCCATGTAGAATGGGGTGTACTGGGTCTGTGGTTTAAAGTGACTATATAAAGTTAATGGCAACTTTACCTGTTTCTGGGGGACAGTAGTCAGCCCCAGAAAAATTGAGTCAGTGGGAAGTCTCAAAGACAACCCTGTGTCACTGCACTGAAGGTGCTATGTAACACACACACAAAGTACTGCACATGGAGTAGGTGAGGCCCCAGTGCCCAAGATCACACAAAAAGTGAAAATACACACAGCAAAACACATGTAAGAGTGGGAAAAAGGCTCACATTCTTACCGGGTGAAAAAAATAAACCCTAGAAATCCAGCAAAGCTGCTGAGGGACTCATTGGGTAAGGGAAATCAGCCATTTATGAGAATTCTCCCGAACAAGGGGAAAGGCGGAGAAGGAGGGGGGAGGGGTTGGCTGCAGGAGGGCCAGAGGAAGAGCAGGGAATAGAGGGAGGGAGGCGATAGGAGGAGAGTGAGGACAAGATGTCCTGAGTTTTTTAAATGAAGTGAGAAGCCAGTGCCGTGCAGAGGGCCTGGGAAGGGACAGGAGAGGTAGAGACTGCGGCAGGATTACCCAGTTCCTTGCAGATTTTAAAGAGGTCAGCCGAGTTGTTAGATGCCGCAGAGATGCAGGCTTGGATATGAGCTCTCTTCTTGGTGAGGACGGAGAGCCGGTATTGCCTTTGCAGCAGGCGGCAGGCCATTTTGTCAGAGGATGAACTTGAAGCACGCCATTTCCTCTCGGCCACCCTGAACTTGGGTGACGAGGTCTGAGTCGTACCAGGAGTTACACTTGGATTTGGGCTTCAGGCGGATTCTCATGACGGGGGCAAGGATATCAAGAGTATCAGATATTGAAGAGTGGAGCGTGTAGAGGGCTGTTTCAGGTTGAGTCAGCCAAAGGGGGATGAGGAGGTGAGAAGGTGGCGGTGAAAGCCTCAACTGACACGCGCTTCATGGATCGGATGACCGAGAGGGTGGGTGGCAGTGATGGAGGTGGCTTGGCCTGAGGGGTAGGGAGGGTGAGGTGGGAGGATAGGAGAAAGTGATCACTCCAGGACAGAGGAGTGGAGAAAGGGACAGAGGGGAAGATCTGAGGAGATCAGAACATCGAGAGTGTGTCCTGCAGAATGAGTCGGGCCAGAGGGGAGAATGGTGAGTGAGAGAGAGTCACAGAGGTCGCAAAAGAGTCCAGAGGGGGGACAGGAGGCATCCAGGTGGATGTTGAAGTCTCCAAGAAGGAGGAGTTGAGTGGTCGAGGCCAGGAGTGAGGAGGAGAGGTCCGCCCACTCGCAGAGGAAGGAACAACCTGACAAGGTGGCCGATATATAGTAGCCACAGTAAGGGAATGGCTAGGGGAGCGAGAGAGCCTGCAAACGAGCCATTCAAAAGAGGAGTAGGCCTGCGTAGGAGTGACAGGGGCAGGAATCCACTCAGGCAAGATCAGGACTACACCCCCACCAGAGCGGTTGGACCTGGGCGCAGAGAGGATCTTGTAGCCTTCAGGTAGGAGCGTGTCAAAGCTGGTGACAGAGCTGGCCGTGAACCATGTCTCATGCCTTCAAGAAGGCGGCGGATATCAGAGGAATGTTTGACAGCGCAGCAAGAGTTAAGAGTGGCAATGTGGAGAAGGTTGCCCTCCTGGAAGGACTTCCGGGGAGGGGTACAGATCAGATGTATGCCCTGTGGAGGTGTTGAAGGAGGCAGAGAGGGAGGGGGAAGGCAAGGTAGCCAAGGAAAGGGGAGGGGGGACAGCAGGAGAAGAAAGGAAGTTGATGAGGCTCGGGAAATCAACTATCAAAAAGGTGCCGGTTGGCCTGAGGGCCTTGGACCAAGACGGTCCCATTAGTGTAAACATTAATGATGACCTTAGAGGAGAGGAAGGAGGCCACGAAGGCGTCCAAAGCGGGTGCCACCGTTAATGGGAGAAGAGGCGAAAGAAGAGCGCACAGAGACCATATGAACGGTCCATAGGTCTGGCGAAGGCACGACAAAGAGGATGTCGGTGAGAGTTTCCTTGGAACAGGCACTGGTGTAGGTGTCAGTGATAGGGGGGCCTGGGTTGGAGACCAGGATGTCCTTTTTAAACTTCTCCCTACCAGATTTCGTGAGGAGAGCAGGATAGGCAATAGAGAAGCAGTTAGAAAAGATAGGAGAGAGCACCATAGGGTGGGTGTGAGAGGAGAGAGGTGAAAGGGAGAGGGGGAGACACTAGCGAGGACGAAGAGTAGGCAGACAAGACATTGAGAGGCAAGCAAGTTGGGCAATAGGACAAGACGACGACACACAGGATTAAGGAGCTCACAAAAAGCACATTATTGTTAAGACAGGTGAGACACACCTAAGTTTGAGATTCCTTAATGGGGGAGGAAAGGCCTAGTTTTAACAATGCAATTTCATAGTACTTAACAGTACAGTCACGCTAAAAAAAAGCAGGGAGTGAACCACCTGCAGGTCGGAGGGGGGTTGGCAGGGCAGTGGGAAGGAAGGTGACTGGCTGCTGGCGTCCCATGCGAACACCTGGAGACACTAACGGAGCTGCCAAGTAGGAGCTGCCCTTTGCCTGGGAGCCCTTAGCCGCAGGGCTGCTGGGCAGAGGCTGCCCAGGGTGGGTCAGAGATAAGGTAAGGGGAGCCAATCAGGGGGGGTGGGCGTGTTGAGAGGCGGGCAGGTAGGAGGGACACCGGGAGGAAGGGAGGCAGGGAAGAAGGCATGCGTTTTTATTTTACTTGGACTGCAGATTAAAGAAAGATGTTGCTCTGGGCAGTACATGCTGTATTGGCTTTTATGTGAAGCCCCCCGAGCTGTGACATTCCGGTGTGGTCTGGCCACAGATTGCCCAGTTCTGGCGATCTGTGGCTAACACCATATAGGATATTACTACAATCCCCCCTGCACTCTCGCCCCCTAAATACCTGTTGGGGAACATTGGGAAGGTACCTGTGAAAATCCTGTAGACTGTTTAATTTAGGTTGCTGTCATGATCCATACCCCCGGGCATCCAGACCACGTCCATCAGCCCCGGGAGCAGGCTTCATGTTACCTTGAGAAATCCCAGCAACCCCTGCTAGGGGCTGTCTGGGTTCAGTCCTGGCGCCAATGGCGCCAGGCTCATATTGGACATCCGTACTGGCGCCAGGCTCATAAGTGCACACTTACCTGATGCAGACCATGCTGCAAGAAGATCCAAGCCCATGTGAGGCCTGGAAGGGACTACTTTACCGTAGGGACTATTTTGTTACTCGGGTGTGGTCGGGGAGGAATACCTACCTGGGACTACTTTGGAGGCTATTTAAACCATGCCCGAAGAGCAGCACACGCTTCGCGTTATTCTACATCCAGCAGCGTAACGTTCACCGTGCCAGCAGCAGCATCCAGCCTTCTGCCACGCCCGCCTCGAACCTGGAGCACCTAGAAAGAAGGAAAGAAGCAAAGGTTAGAACAAGAGTATTACCTGATTTCTTACCTGATCCCGGATTCATTGCATCTTCAAACCTGAGGAAAGACTTTGTTTTAAACGTGTCGCATTGCCAGCAACAGCGCCGCGCCATACTCACCGTTCCACGCAGCATCTTTTCGGTCCGGCGCTGTCTCCATCTTTACATCGCCGAATTCCGGCACCTAAGGGGGACAAGAAACCACAAGGTGAGCAGAGAGAACAGACAGAGGCAATCTTTTTAGCCGCCATATGCTTACCTGATTTTACCGCCAGAGGTATTATTCATCACCACGCCACATCTTCTTATGCCGCACCTGTGAGAAAAGGAGAAAGCAGCAAGTTTAACCCTTGGCATTATTTACCGGACAGTGTTGGGTAACAGACTTTTACCAGAGGGCTTTTCAGCTGTCAATCTTCTTATTGGGTCAAAGCTGCAAGATAAAAGAGGAATTGGACAGGAGTGAATTCCAGACATTTTGAACTCTTACGAAGTATATACTTACGGCTCTTCGGCAGGACCTTTTGGAGTCAGGATTCGTCTACAACTCTTCCAATATCTTCAGGCCAGTGAAGTAACTGGTCTTCAACGCGCCCCTGCGCACTTCACAGGATGGGAGGGCTCCTCCTTCAAGAATATAAGGTGAGATTGCTGAGAGGGCACTTCAGAGGTGATTAGAGGGGAGGACAGTGGGGGTGCTATCACTTAAATCCACAAGTGGCTAAATCCATTTCTCCACTTGTAGGAGAATAATTCTACGGGTCAAGCAGACAAGAATTGGAGGGCAGATCCAGTCAGTCATCGCTGCACTACGCATCACGTGGGTGGAGGCCACAGCATTCCGGGTCCGACCGACGCCCCTGTGGGAGCCAGGTGAGCGTAACAGTTGCTTGATTGCCAAGAAATGTATATAGAAATATTGGAAATCCAGAGTTTCCCCAGATGTCAATGAATGGATTAGAGAATTGACCTATTCCAACAAAAGGGAGGAAGATTATGTTTTATCGACTGTACCCAACTGTTGGCCTAAGGACATATGGGAACCATTCCGCAAATACGTGCAGAAAACGAATGTGGATCAGTAAAATGTGCTGCGAGATATAATAATGATTACTTTGTACTGGTCTTCCATAATCTTATTTGAACAATTTATGCTGATGCAAAACAGTGTCGCAATGCTCTCGCCTAACTATGTGTTTTGAGGTTGTACATCTGACACTGTATTAAATAAAGATTTTTTTAAAAAAAGCATTTGAATCCGTGAAAGATCCAATGCTGGCAAATGCTAAAAATGCAATAAAGTAAGTGTAAATGTAATATACATAGAGTCACGGGGTTCTATCTGGGACCAAGAAGGACGCCAAAACCATATTGCAGTTCACCAATTTTCATTAGAGTATTTAGTACAAGAATGGAGAAACTCAAATGAAAGTGGGATCCTTGCAAACAAATGTCAGAATGCTACTCCTTAAATGGGATCGAGTCCTATTCCCCTCATAGACCCTCCCCTTTTCTAATGAACCTTTGCCAAGGTGCAGGTACTGAGGACTTCCCAGTTTAACTGCACCCCTTCTTCTGGGTATGAAGTTGATGCTGGCTTTTCTGGGTCCCATACACCACAACACCTTATGGTTTTCAGTCTCTTGAGCAGCCTGGTAAGTGCATGTATTCAGCAAGGAGAGCAAGAGAGGGGCCCATGGGGTTTGGCTGGGCATAGGCTTCCTACTATGTTTTACTGCCCCACCTCTCTGATCTCATAATAACCTTCATAATCCCCCTCTCATTGTTTTTCCCACCATCTGGGCCTGACTAGGGCCAACTAGAACCTACCTGCTCTGGCTTTCTTTGTGCTGGTTCTCTCCCTTCACCTAATGTTCTTGACTGTTTTCTACTCCTAAACACTAACTGTAGCGGACAATACATATTTAGTTTCCCAGGGGAAAAGCTTTATTCTCGTCCCTAAAATTGCCGATCAAATCTCCTTATTGGGCCCTACTTAAAGCCTGGTCCATCCCTTACCATCCTATTGAAATATGTTCCTTTATTTAGGGAAATTGAGTTCTTCCCTCAAGACTGGCATGTGCTGTGCCATTGTGATTGTTCACTGCCATGTGCTGGGGACCAAGGTAGGGTGACTAGGGATCATCACCATACAGCTCTGGGGCCAACATGCACTGTCTCGGGGTGATCCTCGAAAAGTTTCAATGGTTTTAATTATTTTCTTTGATTTTCTCAGCAGTTTACAGTCTGGATTTTTGCAGGTGTTTCAATTAAATTATGGACTGGTACTTCAAGGTACTGTTTTTGGGGAGTGGCTCTAGGGCCGTCCCTCTCTCTGTCGTCTCTTGTGAGATTTCCGCCCTAACACAGGCTATCGTATCCCTGGTTAGTGCTACGGATCGGTAACCCCTACTGTATAATATCTTGCTTTGACCTATGATGTACAAGTGCTGGTTCCCTACTCTCGCCATGGGTTCATGATCTAATGGGGAGCAGGCTTGTGCCTTGCAATTGCTCTGTACGAGTTTCCTGTTTCCACTCACGACCACCGTTGCCTTGCCCTTCTACTCTAACTGCCCCCTCTTCTCCATTCCTCCCCATCAACCTTCTGTCCCTCAAATGTTTCATTCCACCTTCTTCCTGTTTCCACCCTTTGATGGTAACTCTTCTCCTTCCTCCCACTGTACTAATACCATTACTCCTCCCCTATTTCTCTTCCCACACAACTACTCATCCCACACTACTACTACTCTTCCCACATTACTTCCACTGCTCTCTTTACAATACTACCACCACTCTTCTCCCACTGCTACTACTATTCTCCTCTTACTACTACAAATACTCACCTCCCACTACTTTCCTCTGACTACTGCCACTCTCCTCCCACTACTCCCCTCCTCCCATCCTGCTACACAAACACCCTCCTTCCATCCAGTAACATTAAATTCACATTCACTCCTTAAACTAACTTCTGTTGGTGTCCGGTCAAAGTTTCGACTCAAAAGGCTCGAATGACAAAAGGATCAAATTTTTTTTATGTATATTTTTTTTATTGCTTTGGTATAGGTTAAAAAAGGTGTTTTTACACCAAAAAAAAGGGTTTAGGGGGTGGGGGGAAATTGACTCGGCCCTTTTGTCATTTGTCCCTTTTGAGTCGAAACTTTGACCTATAACCACTTCTATTCACATGCCACACAAACATGCACACTCGTACTACAGTTCACTTCTACCCACTAAGCCAATAACACACCTTTTTCCAATAAAGGCCTCCAAACTGCTGCTCCTTCCTTCCTCTTGCTGGTCTCTTGGTCCAGCAACCCCATCTTCTCTGACCTCACCCGAACAACCCACACTTCCTGCTTCCTGTGGGGCTCTTTCATTCTCCTCCCCTTCCTAGGATTGGGTCTCTGTCCCTGGCCAATCTGGCCCTGTCTTCCCCTTCCTGGACATGGAAATGACAGCAAATGTGACAAATGTGGGTCTAAGCCCCACCCACTTCCTCCACATGGAGCCACCGAATTTCAGTGGTGGCACAGAAGGATCAATGTTCAAGTTTGTGTTATGGGGCTTTGTTCCTGTGGCCCCACGGGTAAGTCCTGTGTGATGAGAGAGTGAATCCCTCCAAAGTGTCTCTGGGGGTCTATAATGGGTGCCTGTGACTGTTGAGATGCACTGCCACTCCCTGGCAGAGATACAAGGCTTTGTGGGCCACTTCCTGCTGACTATGTAGCAGTGCTCATTCCTGGCTTCGGCTCCTTCTCTGCCGTTAATGTAATTCGGGAGACTGGAGGGCTTCTGGCTGACCATTTAGTCACAGACCCCCTGCTGATGGTAGACAATGATTAACATTGGTTCTCATGGGTTGTTGCTCTGTTACATTCTTCATCACTTCCTCTTCTCTGCAAAGAAGAGAAAAAGACTTGCGAGTATCTTGAGGTAGGGGCATGGTGTAAGACAAATATGTGCTGCCAATATATAAACTGGCACCAGGGGAAAGGAGTTAGGGTTGGGTCCACCCCTCCTCCCCCAAGTTGCCCTACCCCTTAGAGCCAGGACTGGCTCTTGACTGCTTTGTGGTGAGCCACCCTATTCCCCAGATTAATGGCCTTGTCACAGCACTCAAAAGGTTCTGTAAGGAAGGCATGGTATCAAACAGTAAGACGGACACAAGTGATCACAGTTCAAGAGTGTTTATTGAACTTTCAAATGGGTTGGTAAAACGCCTATCTAATCATAAATGTAAAGATGGGAACAAGCCATGACCATCAAATAATTATAACACAGTCCTAGTGGCGTTTTGTCAGAATTAAAGGGTCTGTACTAATAAACCTATTGCCAATCCTTACTTCTAAATACAAATCGCGTGGAAAACAATGTTATGCAAAAGAAAAGTTTTCAAGAAATGATGTCAGGATAATTGAGCCGCTGGCTCCACTTACCCACGTTTTCAGCACGGGACAAGGCGGCACACTCGAGCTTAGCACACACTCTGGCTTCTCTGGAACGAGGATGCAGTTAAAAAACTCAGCATCAGGGCTCTCGGTGCCAAAGACTCTTTGCCATTCAAAGTCTCTTATGTGGGAGGGCCTGATGCGACAAACACCAAAGTTCCTTTCTTCTCAGGATTTCACATGCACAATTTCTCGGTTCATATACTGTTCACCCCGGGTCCCCCTCCGTCTGGCTCAGACCCACTTCTCTCAGGATTTTCAAATGCACAATTTCTCAGGTGATTTACTGTTCACCCTGGGTCCCCCTCCGCCGGGCTCAGACCCACTTTAACAATGTTCTTAATTGATCGTGCTCGGACCATTTTATGTTATTTTCCAATTTTTTCTTTTCTATATAAAAAATGTAAGCTTTCGATTGTGTGCAGGATTTTGCTTCACCAGCCGCAGGACCACTTAGATTCACAAAATCTTTCTCTTTAAAATTCTTTACTTTCATTTCTGCCACCTCTCAGCTGGCTGGATACCTTACAGAGACCTTCGATTGAGCACACACGCGGTGCCCGACCACTCTGTCAACAATATCGTATCCTTTCAAAGTTCCTACATTCATCAGCAGTTCAACTTTTTGCTCGCGTCTTTCGTCACACGCGTTTTAACAATGTTTGTTCCAGCGATCAGTATATAATATTGCTGTTTGCAACCTTGGCTTCAACGGTGACCAGTCTTGTATCGGTCTCCCAAACTCAGCGGCTGTGTTGATTTCTCTGTCGCTACTTTGTTCTTGGAGCCAAGGACGGTACCAGAGCGGCTGCTGCTTCTCCCCGACTCGATTAGTCATGTAGGAAGAGCGCGGGTTCCTCCGACGCACAATGCAGGATTCTTCAGACTTGTCTCCAAGCGTTAAGTTGTCCAATGTCGGGATCTCTTGAACATAGCGGTTTCTTTCCAGAAAGGTCAAGGGAATTTCCCTACTTGCAAACACCTTGTAGTTCGCCATCTTCGGTCCCTCATTCATCTACCATCTCGAAATTGCTGTTTCCTCATGTGCTTTGCCTCGCTCAATGTGCTTTCATGCTCCGCCTTTTATCCGCATGGGGAAGCTTAATGGAAGTCAGGTGTGAGTGTCGGTCAGTAATTGCCTGACCATGCCTGACCATTGTATTGGGACACGTCAGGTATACTGCTCGGGTGTTAGTCTGTTTTCTCCCAGAGCGGGCTGTCCGTGTGAATGTGTTTGTGTAGGAAAAGAGGGGGAGGAGGAAAGAGTTCCTACATATCCTACCTGGTAGGATGGGGTAAAGGTGTCACAGGCAAGGGGATACCGCATCTCGCCATCCGGTGTCCCACTCGCACTCCCTGAAGACCCCTCACCCAGGTGATCCTCCCGCACTGGTCCACCCCCAGGAACTGAATCAAAAGCGATGGCCATGTCCTGCCCACCTGGTTGACAGATCTCTGGGGACTATTGAGTGAGAAAACCTCTGGTTTCTCAATGTTTGCTCATATATATATTTCAATGAGTTTGCAGTTTTTGAAAAAACTCCCATTGAGTTGTATTTTCAAATAAATGTATTTTTGTAAGAAATAAAATGGATTAAGCCGGCATGATACTGTCCAGTTCTTGTTCTGGGATATTTTGTTTGCGTAGTACCTCCTCACCGCTTAAGCTCTTTGTGTTGGTTTCAGAGCTTCCTCCAGATCTGCAGTACCTGCCAGAAGACAAGAAGCGGGAGAAAGACCCGGATATCCGAAAGATGCTCATAGAAGCAGTCATGCTGGTATGTGATCCACTGCCTTCACAAAGTGCATCCGTTCTACCTCTTACTGTCTGAGTAGGCGATGGGCTAAGTGGGCGATGGGCTATCCAGAAAGCGGTGCCAAGCTCAGCACACTCACATAAGGAATGGAAACACCATGGAAATTGCTTCATAATGGGGCACTGTGAACACCTGAGTCCGGGTCGATTGGCTTGTATCCACTCTTCCAATGTTAATATATTGTTGTAAATGGCACATTTGATCAGTAGATGCCTGTTCCAAGCATTTTCTGCAATTATATAGATTCTATTCTTGAAAAGATGGATTTCTGTCCTTGGTCCTAATACTGAGCTCACTTCAACTCATACAGTAGTCCCTCTACAAGCAGGGGTCACTCCCACTGGTAAACCCAGAGAAGCAAAAGGCTGTTGAAGTTGCCACGGTTTTGAAACACTTGTGAACATTAGTTGTGGCCCACCTCCAGGGGCAAACAGACATCCATAGTAGCCAGTATAGGAGAGTTGGTGGCATAGGATAATTCGCTGCATGCAATGTGTCTTGGTATGAATGGAGCATGGAACCATCCTGCTCACAGGGCTCCTCTAAGCTGAACACATTGGGGAGGAAACTAGCCAAATCCCTAAAGACATCACAACCTCCATAGGGGCTTACCCACACATATATCATGAAGGGTAGAAGTAAATATTTTTTTCTCCTGTGGTCATTGCACCGGCCTTTAGGAGGTATTGTTTCAACAATTCACACACTGCTCACAGCAGGGGGGGTACACCACAAATACCAATCCCCACAGACATTTAAAATGTATATCTCAGAAGTGCAACGTAAGAACACTAAAGTAGGATATATAAATATACAAATCATATGGCAAGTAAAGAAATGATGCCTTTTTAGAACCCTTCAACAGTGGACTGTTCCCAAGCAGTAGTGAGTGAGTGCTAACACACAGGGCGTGCCCACTGCAGAACAAACTGCCCCTAGGCAAGCTCAACCTTGACACTTGAATGTTGTAATAGGTGGGATCCAAATGAGTTTGAGCAAGGTAGGTTAGTATGGCATTTGATAGTTGGAAGGATCTGAAGGTTTCCTTAATGCAGGGCAGCCTATTCCAGGTTGCATCCTTTTCACAGGCTCTGAGGTGTAGTATCTATCCCGCTGCTCATCTATTCAAGAGCTTCATTTGAGAGACCCTGAGTCTGACATGTAATGATAGCTGGTGATAGGATCTAGTTTCTCGAGCAGAGCTGAAAGTAACCACGTTCTATACATAGGTTTGATGGCATCCTTTCAGGAGTGCATCTAGGACGATCCTGCCCTCTATTATCCGCAGATAATCGAATTGCAATGGATGTTTCAAGAGTGTGCAGGCGTCAAACATCCTTCCATTCCTTCGTGGTGGTCGACTGTCTGGTGTAGCTGCTCCCTGGCATGGGCCACCTGATGCAGCAACAGCAAAACATGCCTAGTGTACTGATGTCGTGTTTGATGAGGAGGGATTATGAAGGAGAGGACACATTTCAATTCTGGCCTCTCCCACTTTTGTAATTAGCTAGCCTCTTCCCTGTACGAGATCTTCAGGTTGCCAATGTCATATCTTTAAAAACTTACTTGCTCTGATCCCTGGAAATGATGCTTGGTTGTTCTTCTCTGCAGCTAACATCTACAAAGCAAGGAAGACACATAGTGAAGGAGAAGGGGACGTACCTGATCATGCGTGAATTCCACAAATGGGAGAAGGAGCTGGATGTGCTTGCTGCATGCGAGAAGCTGATCCAGGTGCTGCTGCTCATTGGTTTCCTTTCATTCCTATATGTCCAATCATAAAAAGGTGAAATGGAAGCTGTTCTCTTGTCCTGTGCTAGGGAAAATCGGGGGCCAAATTTACAGAAATGTTGCACCAGTGCGAGTGAAAAGTTGCACTGTATTAGCACTAGGGTAAAATTTGCCCCAGTGCAAAAAACATTAGGGCCATATTCAAAAACATTTGCACTGTGGCAAGTGTCATTTCTAGTTTAGGCTATTTGGTGTTGCTTGCAACACCTATAAACCGAAACTATTGCATTGGAGTACAGGTAGGGAGGAACAGGGGGGCTGGGAACCAAAAGAGGTCCTTCCCGGAATGACGTATGAGGAGGGACACAGTCTGTTGGTGGTGTTTGGTTACGTGTCCACCCATTGCCCTCCCATGGCTGTGCTAATCCCTCTGGACATTCCCAACCATTCCTGCCTCTGACCTCAAAAAATACCTCCTCATGGGAACTCTTTGCGCTTGCTTTAATCAAGCCGTACCATTTCAAAATGCCTGCCAGTGTAATAAAAATGGCCTGCCTTCAGCCACTCGATTTATAAGCACTATGCATGTCCTTCACTGAAGTACTGTTTAAAACCAGCATTGGCAAAGCCAACAATTTTGGCTTGTGCTTACATTTCAAGCTTTTGCCAGGCGCCGCTATATACCATGCAGGAAACTGGCAGCACATTAAAAATGTAGTGTAATACGGCATAACGGTTTATGTTTAAGTAAAGCTATGTAGCACACCTTGCAAATCTGCTAATTGGCACTAGCATCTTGAGGAGACAGAGGGTGTTTATATAACATATGGGGCTTGGGGTGCTCGGCAGCAACATGCAGATGAATGTTAAACTGTCACTTCAAACAGTGGAGTGTTATGTTACCGGGGCTTGCTATGGCGCAGCCTTTGACATTTACATGCCATCTCTGCTGGAAAATTGAGGGCACGTTTTTTTTATTTTAAAGAGGAGACGAGTCCCCCTAGGACCAAAGGCTGGAGTGAAAGCCTCTGGAGCTGAGCACCCCAACGCAGGCTTGTTCTGGGTTGCACTTGCTTGTTATTATCCTGTACCTGTTTGTTTTGTGCTGCATTTGTCATCTGCACATATGCATGACAAAGGCAAACCCCACACTGCTCACAACCGGCTTCTCAATATTTACCTGAATTCAAGAAAACAAACGAAATAAGTGAACAGTTCAAAGAGGTATATTTCATTTGTATGATGACCTTTTCTTTGGCTGCTGTTGAAATGCAAATTTAATCTCATCGGGGTAATATAGGAAGGTGCATCCTCGGTATTAAAAATGATTAAAAACAGGGCCTCCCCTTCAATCTTCTTTGGAGTGTCTTTAGATCTTTTAGGTAGTAGCCAGTTTTTAGAAATCTCAAGTTGCTGCTTTTTAGGCGTAGGGCTTTGAGCTAGCTTTGTTTATGAAGTTTACAGCACTTTGCATTCTAGTACTTATGCTCCTATGAAAGGAAACTAACACTACAAGTCGATTATTACACCGTAGTAGAATAGAACCATGTTCTACTGCCAATCAAGTGAATGAACCGCTTTGGTTTAGTACACACCTATATCCTAAAAGAGACTGGTTTTATGTTGCTGTTCGTTCGTGTCACTTCGAGGTATTGTACAGTCCTTCTGTTAATTTGCCACCCACTTATTCGTTTGGGCTGTTGGCGGTGCTCACACACCACCTATAAGCTGAAAAGATGGCCTTGGCATATGGAGGAGCGAGAGGGGATGCAAATGGCTTAATTGGAGATGTAAATATATTACTGCTGTAATACACATGTCTTAAACAAGAGAGCCTTCAGCCAGTGATTTATAACAGAATTTGTATCCTTGCATCTGTTGCTTGCACCGACGTCCTGTTTAAAAACCAGCATTGGAAAAAACATCATTTTTGGCTTGTGTGTAGGTATGAGGTAGACACCTGCCAGGCACTGCTAGCATATGCCCAGGTACTGACATCAGTTTACAGCTGGTACCTCCTTATGGCTATAAAGTACCATTATGGCAGTGCATGGCAAGTGCCTATATCATGCCTACTCAAACCTAAAACTGTTGGCAATGTAAAGCTTGTTTTTTATAGACTTCTGCAATAAAATTGATTTTCTCAGCAGCATGATAAAGAATGTTGCAACTCTTAACAAACCAGGAACGAGGATGGCACACCAGCTAGCTAGGAGGTTTGCAGTTCTCCAAGCACAAGTTAAAGGGACCTGCGAGAGAAGTACTGGCATCACATTTTAAGCTGCCACAATGAGCAGCAACTGACACTTGATAGTGAATTGGCTGACCTCTGCAACCACTCCTTTGCCTCTGGAGTCTTCCCTTCCCCCCTGAAGCACTCCCTTCTGCACCCTCATTTTAAGAAACCCTCTGCCGACCCTTCCTGCCTGGCTAACAATCGCCCAATCTCCATTACTCGTTTCCTGGGCAAACTTCTGAAAAAGCTGACCATCTCCCAGCTTAATCTTCACACTGAATCTGTTGGTTGTCTCCATGACCATCAGTCTGGATTCAGAGCTGCCAGAAGCACGGAACATGGAAACTGCTCTCCTGAACATCTGTGAAGACCTGCTATCCAACCTTAATTTCAACACCCCCTGCATCCTCATATTACTTGATCTCTTTTCTGCCTTTTACACTGTCAACTATGCCATCCTGCTCAACCGTCTCCGTGATAACCTGGGTATCACGGATCAGGCCCTGGCTTGGCTGACTTCTTTCCTCTTCAATTGACCCTCCCAGGTCCAACTTGGGTCCTTCCTCTCCTCTATCTCTACCTGTGGTGTTCCCCAGGGGTCTCACCTCTCTCCCTGGCTGTTCAACCAATACCTGGCACTTCTTGTCCACTGGATTGCAACTCTATGCCCCAACTTTACTCATTTTCATGCTCCATTCTGACACCTCTTCTCTCCTTCTCTCGTCTCTGACTGTCTGTCTACTATCCAGGAGTGGTGTGCCACCAATGATCTCTGCTTTAATGCCAGTAAGACTGAGATTCTCCTCTTCAGCACACCTGCACCCTCCTTTCTTGTCACTCTCTGACCGGCCTCTCTTGGCCCTTTTCCTGCTCCCACCTTTGAGGCTAAAAACCTCTGGATCATCTTTGACTCCACACTCTCCTTCTCTCCTCACATCTCTGACGTCTCTAAGAAGTCACACTACAAGCTGCACCTCCTCAGAGGTATTCTTCCTTTCCTTTCCTCTCCTTCCCCCAGAAGTTAACTGTCTCCAGAGCTCTTGTTCTGTCTAGGCTGGACTACTGCAACAGCCTCTTTCTAAATCTGCCTGCCTCTACTCTCCGCCCTCTGCAACTCATCCAAAACAGGACTGCGAGACATGTCCTTGGCCTCAAGCCCAGGGATTGCATCTGTCCAGGACTGGAATCTCTGCACTGGCTCCCAGTGGCGACGAGGATTAAGTTCAAAACCCTCTGCATTGTCCACAGGGCCTTCTGGGGACTAGGGCCTCCATACCTTTAACTCTCTCTTCCTAAATATCTTCCTTCTCAAGCTCTTCGATCATCCACCTCCAATTCCCTCTGGGTCAGTTGCTTTCCAAGAAACTAGTTAGTGGTAGATCTCTTTCTTCTCCTGGGGCCTCCTTCTGGAACAGCCTCTCTGCCTCTCTGAAACTTGAGAACCATCTCTGGTTCCGGAAGCGCCTCAAGACCTTCCTCTCTGCTTCTGCTTTCTCTCATCCTCTCCCCTGCTGATCTCCTGGCTGAAAGTTAAACTACACTGGTTTCCTGGCTACCATCTGATCTCGAGCCCAGGTCCCATTCCCGCCAGTTGCACACCTGCACTGCCCCATCTGGCAACCCTTGCACTCGGGGACTGTGTTCTGTATCCCTACAGCCCCCTACCAGCACTTGATGTCTGCACTAACCCTTGCACTTGCCACCAGCTGGCCGCACTTCTTATTTATTGTCTTTATTTTACTTTATCCTATGTACTGCACTGCCCCCTCCCCTTCCCTTCCCCCCTACACGTTTCCCTTCCCCCTCCACTGCACTTGCGCGATCTCAATGTCACCTGGCCTTGTCAGATCGTTGTCTCTGTCTTCCCTCTGTTCCCCCTCCCTTGCCTGGTTGCGCTGTGAAACACTTATTTATAGGCGCGTTATAAATGCCATATCATATCATATATCAATACTCTTGCTTTCTCAGATCATTTTCATGTACATTAGCTCCCTGAGGTTCAGTCATTAACTAATTAGAAAACACTTATATGCCACCTTGTGCATTTAGTGCATTGCTGCAGGTTTACATAAATAAGCACTTGCAAATAGACATACATTTTAAAATAGGTGGTCAGCTAACGATGAAACAGATTCATGTCTAACTGCTTAAAATATTAGTTGGCCACAAATTACAGGTTGCATATTTGTTGATATAGTTCCGACGTACGTGTTCACATATTTCTATATAACTGCTCAAGGACGTTTATTGCCGCTGAGAGTCGAATGAGGTCCAGTATTAAAGGAGGGGTGGGGGAATTGGGGACTGCCCTGCATATTGCCTTTGGTTGCCCACTGGCTTGGGCTGTCTCACAGGCCTGCACTTATTGTATTGGCAGTTGACCACTCTTACCAAGTGATCTCTGCCAGGCACTTAACAGCTGCTTGCAAACGTACTCCCTAGCACTTTCCTCTGTGGAACCCCTAGCACTCGCCCCCTCCCTCATCCCTCCTCTCTCTCTGCACGTGCACGTTGTGAATGCTCACAAGGCCTAGTTGGATCGCTTCTTTCTTTCTCTTCATTGCTATTATATTTGCCTTTCACTCCCATGTTCCGTCCCTGTTGCCCTGTGGGCGCTTTGAAACACAATTTGCTTGATGTATAAGCGCCTTACAATGCACAATAAAATAAATAAAGATATTGTGGTAGAAATAAATTACTCAGCGATGCAGAAAGAAATACAAAGTTACTTCTGAGTTCCCTGACCTTATCATAAGGAAAGCCCTCCACAACTTGCAATTTTTAAAATGCGACCTATTTACAGGTTGGAATCACTTGCAAGATTTACCTCAAGGGGTATATAGAAAATATTGGCTGGGATAAATACCGGACATTTACCCCATGGAGTATATTCACACATGTGGAAAATAGAAAATGTGGTCCTATTGGAGCCCCCGTATTATGAGCCCTTGGCCTCATAAAGCTCAAGGTGTATGCCGAGTTTTGCAATGCCTTTAATGGACTAGCAGGCATGTTGTGGACTTTGCAACCAAGTAACATGAGTTCTAATCCTGGCTTACCAAAAGTATGTGATCCTGGGCAATCACTCACTCTTGGAGAGTGCACTGAGCACCTTATTAAATCAAGCGCATAACTCACAAAGATAATTCAAGCACAATTACATGACCACATTAAGCCTTAGCTGTGTTTAACCTGAATGTTTTATTTTTTTCCTGTGGTTTTGATAGCATGCTGCACTTCAATTAATTACTAGGTTAATTGTATCTGATATATCAGGTGTCGTAGTTCAGGGAGCGCAATAGAGTCGCCGAGCATGCCACTTCACCCCTAGGTATTTCAGTTATTGAGGTTTATTCAAATAATAAAAGGGCTTGAAAATGCTTTGCTGTCCCTGCTCTAAGAGGTATTTTCCTACCTCAACCAAAGAGGTATTTCACTACCTCAACGAAAACTAAGGGTCTGTCCGATCTGAAGATGTCTAAAGCAAAATGTCCTGTGTTCAAAAACTAGTTCTGGCCCTCGGATAATAACTCTAAGGTGCTAAGGGTAAGGTCTTTGGCTTGAAAAGTGCTCAAGTTCAACAAAATAAAAGTTTCCAACAAAAAGGCTTCCACTTAGATGGTGTTCACAAGTCCTGGGAATGGTCTCCCTTCCCCAGGTTTCTTTCCAGCAAAACCAAAAGTTCCAAAATGTAATCAAATTCTTTATAACTCAAGAAGATAACTTCCTTTTCCTGATATTTGCCATTTACATGTATAATCCCAGGGTATGGGTCTTCCTTAAGATTTGTTTCACGCAGTTGACTTTGCCTAGTATAATTCCGTCGGGACTTTTTTTATACAGTTCATTCAATTCAGAATGCCAATGGTATGGGTCTTCTTTAAGGTTTGTTTCACACAATTGGCTTTGCCTGGTATACTCCCCTGCCAGAATTGTGTTACACAGTTCACTTGATTTACAATCCCAAGGGTATGGATTCTTCCTCAGGATTCCTTTCACACAATTGACATTTCCTGGTATACTCCCCTGCCAGGACTTTCTCACATAGTTCATTTGGTTCACAATCCCAAGGTTATGGGTTTTCCTTACCATCCTTTTCATACAATTGACTTTGCCTCGTATACTACCCTGCTAGGACTTTCTCACACAGTTCACTTCATTCAAAATTGTGGGTCTTAGACTTATATTTAATTGCAGGCTTCAGCGTTTGCCACTCTTCTGATATCCAGCTAGTCAGCAACACTTTCTTAGTCACATTTACCATCTCTGCAGCCCTTTCTCACAGTGCGCGGTACTGCCCTGTAGCGCCCCCAGCGTCCCACCTTTCCCAGCTGGGCTCACCGGTTATGTGCGGTCGCTCCAGCGTCCTCCCACTTCGCATAGCTCTGTCTGCTCCTTTCACCTCTGCGCGCCTTGCAAGTAGCTGGGTTTGAGTTATCTCTTTATCCAACGGGAGCCGCCTACTCCTGTCAGCTTCACTCTCAATTTCGTCAGCTGTTGGAGATTTAAAGCTCCCGCCACGGCGCCACTCCTTCCAAAAACTGGAGCGCGAGGTGGGCTTGTGGGCTGTAGTGATCTTCATAACTCCATTCCTCCTCCTCGTCCCAGTATCTTTAAAGGACTCATACATATGAGATGGGTAGTCAGTCTTTGTCATTACAGGATATGGGTGGAAGTCATCAGCAAGTCTTGTGGGCTTTGGGGGGGGCTACCACAATATGCCATTAGAGCATGAGGAATGGATGGGGCATCTCTAAAGGGGAATACCATGTCTCATCCGATGACGCCAACCTCCTCCCATGAGGATCACCTCCCCTCGTGTGGTCCTCGCTCAAATAGCCGCCCCTAGAGCAAGGATCAGGTAGCATATGCCGTCCCTGGCCACATGAGAGGAGGCTACCTCTGGGAAAGGAGTGATGACCTCATCAGATTCATCACACTACGTTCCACCTCTTCCACCTCCTTTATCCACCCTAGCACCTCGGATCAGTAGATCTGCACCTTTGTACATTCCCACCACATGTGGCAATAATTTGCAGGTCTCCCACAGTCATACCAGCAATATGGACCTATTGTTGGGAACATCATGGAAAGTCGATCCGGGTCATATTGCCACTGATGTAGTAGTTTGACACCATGTAGTTTATACCAACAGGCTACGGAGGTCTTAAACGCTCTGCTACACATTCTCTGCCACAAACATTCATCAACTTCCCTTCCTAAGACCCTTTCCCATTTGGCACGCAACCTATCAGTATTCCCCATACTTGCATCTACCAATGATGTGTATAGAATAGAAATGAGCCCCTTCATGTCACTGTGAGAGTCTAGTATCTTCTCTGCCTGTGTGATATCCCTTTATAATAGACAATTTCCATTTATCCACCAAACTCTCTTCAGCTGTAAATACAGATAACATCCCAACCTAAGGCGGTCCCTAACTCCTGTATAGTAATGAATCTCCCATCAACCCACAATTGTCCAACTCTAGACAACCCTGCCTCAAACCACCTCTGATAACTTTCTGGATCAGGGATATCCGCCTGTATCAATGGGGTCTGTGAGAAACCAGAGGGTGTCTCACCCGCTAGTCCCTGGGGATCTCTCTCTCTTTCTCTCTGGTGGCCAGGGCACAGTCATCGCCTTTGAATCCAGACCCTGGGGCTGGACAAGTGCGGGAGGATCACCTGGGTGAGGGGTCTTCGGGGAGTGGGGGTGACTCAGCCGATGGTGAGACGCAGTGTTCCCTCCAAACCCCCCATTTTGTTTACCCAGCCCATCCTATTTTTTAGGATTCACTGAGGTCCCAACTCCCCTCCCCCCATCCCCTTTTTACACAAACACTGGACTGAGAGTAACAACATTAACTTTCACACATCGTACTGGACATATCCCGCTAATCAGGTCAGGCAAAGTCATGTACCTGATACCAATTGGCTGTCCTCACACGAATAAAAGGCAGAACCCAAAGGCGCTCTCTGAGCAAGGTCGAACACGAGTACAAGCAGAACTTCTGGGACGAAGGCAAACCTACTGTAGCAGAGCGACACACCAAGGGGGTGAGAGCAGCGACTCGGAAACTCCAAGAGTTTCCTACCTGAGGTCATTGTCTCTGACAGGCCGCAGATAACACGTGAAGTAGGCCAAATCCCACAAGTGAAGACTGCATTGTGTTTCAAGGATGCCTGCAACCCGCCTGGGTGAACGGCAGAGTTGGGGAGGCAAGGCCAAGCCTGTGGTACTAACCTTGACTTGTGAATTGGATATCGCAAAACCAAGAAAGAGACACACAGCCTCTAAGTTTGGCAAGCGACCTGAGAGACCGGTGTGTGTTAAAGTTTGAAGTAGCAACATTATATCGCAAGTGAAGGATGCATGCATGTGGATGAGATGCGAGGAAAGGCAGACCTGTGGATGAACGAAGTAAAAGGCAGCTGCGTAATCAGCGATGCTAAGTAACAGAGTGGTCTGGTGAAAGGAAGTAACCCACTCAAAAGTCTCTGTGAAAGGTATATTGTTTGAAGCAATAAAGCGAATGAACAGCAAACGTGAAATAAAGAAGTTTAACTCCTAGAGAACGGGAACGTAAAAGTTGAACTGTAAACCTTGAGTCGAAGTGGTCCTGCAGTGGTCTGAAAAGTTAGCCACGCACATTCGAAAGTCTGACATTTGAAAGTGGTGCAAACCCTACAGAGGGAGACCCCAGGTGAAATAAGCTTGGGGAAGGGAGCCCCCCTTGCAAGTTTGTGTTGAACTTTATCGTCCGAAGTCTGAGCCCGGCAGAGGGGGGACCTTTGAAATTTTTGCTTGAAACATTATTTTGGAATTCAGGAAAGGAGACGTTAACGTGGAAGGCCAAGTGGGTCTTGATCCATGTTTTTCGAATGGTTTATTGTGTTGGAAACCGAGGCAGAGTGTGTCATTCAGCCTACAGGGACCACCTTACACTGTGAGTTCTATTGTGGGGAGGAGAGCTCATACCATACCCGCATCATTTTACATCGATCTTGACAAGGATGTCTCCGTCTACTTGCAGATAGTCACACTGTAGTCGATCAAGGTCACAGAGCATTTATTATTTAGCTTGTGAATCTACTTTTTCAACCGTTTTTTGTAATTTTTCTGTTTGACTTCTTCTTTTGTCATTATTCATTTGTCATAAAACAAACAACACATAAATCAGTGCAACAGCATATATACAAAAAGGTTACCATACATGTTCAAATTTCACATATCTAGGTACCATTGTAATGCAACATAAATCATCAGATACAAAAAGTGTACTCATACTTTTGCTTATTGGGAGAATGCTCAATGTCAAACTGCTTTCTCTAGACCTCTGCAAGGTCAGAGATGCCAGACAGACTGTGACCTAACCATAGGTTTACGTCAGGGGGTGAATCAAAAAGCTCTTGGTGGGGACTGCTAGACACACACAGTGCTGCGTTCAGTGATGTTTCGGCTGTTGAGTGGAAAAGACTCCTTCTGGGGGATAGAAAAGGTCTCCCTATAGGAGGAACATCTAAATAAACTAAATTAGTGAATGATTCATCTTAACTAATATATAGACAAAGTGTGTTTAAGATGTAGAACAAAACAAAGTTAAAAACTGTATGATGAGAGAGTAGTTCTCATTGGGGGCACGCCACCATTTTGCACCTGCTACCAACAAGGGGTAGTTAATACCTTTACGGCTGTGCCTGGCAAGTGTCTTTCCCATGCTTACACAAAAGCCAGAACTGTTGGGATTGCCAATGCTTTTTCATGATGTAAGCACTAGGGCAGAAATGTCCCTAGTGGAAAGAATATGCACATTCAAAGCATTTTTGTAACGGGGCAAAGATTACCCTAGTCCTAATGCGGAATGGTATTGGCACTAGGGTAAACTTTGCCCTTTCAAAAATGCATTGAAAGTGTATTTTTTGTACTAGGGCAATTTTATCCCTAGTGCTTATACCATGTAAAATGGCAATTGTAACAGTGCAAAGTTTTTGAATATGACCCCAATGTTTTTACATTACAACTTTGCGCTTGTGCAAAGTGTCTGTAACCCTGTAACCTGACCCCAGAAGTTCAACAATTTATCTCTCTGTCCAACCTCTCTCCCTTGTTAAATCAAATTCAGAATATATCTTCTCACTGTGGTCAATATTACCACTGGAGTAGTCTGAAAGGAATGACTCCATCCACACCAGACCCGCATTTGATAGCATGTTTAGAACTTTCTCTGTGTACAGGATTACTCGGATTCAAACCTGTCAAGGCCAAGCATCCCAGTCCACGTACATGTCCACTTCATACACAGGAGCTCTCAGGCCACTCCACAAGAAGAGACAAAACTTTCCACTAGGATAAGATACACTTCCTGCAAAATATAATTATTATTAACTTGCTATTTTATTTTATTTATGCTGAAAAATGAGCCAGTCATCCCTAAGGGTACCAACACTATGCTTCGGATGGTGCCGCCATCCTAAAGTGTTAAAGTAGGTTTTGAAAATCAGCGGCCAGCTTAACATGCCCACTAGCTGTGCTTTACTGCCAGCTTAACATAGCCTGTGAGCTGTGCTTTACTGTCAGCTTAACATGGCCCCATGACTTGTGATTTACTGGCAACTGCCAGCCTGACATGACTATGTGCTGTGCTTGAAACTGGAGAGGTACTGTAAGGGAGGCATGGTATCACAAGTATTACACTGACTGACACAAAAGGTATAATTTGTAAAATCCTTATTTCATTTTCAGGGTTTGGAAATACTCCTGCTATACCCTACAGCTAGAATGGGGGTAGTCTCGACCATCAAATAATAAATAAAACAGTCCTAGTTGAATCCATCAAATCAAAATGGCCACACTAACAAAACCTAATGCCTGCTCTATCTTGTATACAAAAAAGTGTGTAAAAGAGGATATATATGCAAAGGAAAATCAGTGTTAGACTATAAAGAATAAATGTGGCTGAGTAAGCTCTCCTCCCCACATTGGACAACACGGAGTAAGGCGGTCCCCGTGGGCAGGATGACAACATTCTGGCTCAGGTTCTCAAAACAAAGGCAGTTCACAAACGTGGATCGAGGCCCGCCTGACCTTCCATGTTAAAGTCTCTCTTTCCAGCTTTCAAAACACAGTTCAACAAAATGTTCACACTGGTCTTCCTCAATCGGGCTCGGACCTTTCAAAGCAAAAAGTTCACGTAGGTCTCCGTCAGTCGGGCTCGGACCTTTCAAACACAACACTTGCAGGGGTTCCCTTCCCCAAGAATAATAGAAATCCTTTAGGGGTTCCCTTCCCCTACCTTATTTGTTTGTTTTTGTTTTATTCGTATTTATATAGCGCACAACAGCCCAAGGACATTGTGGCACTTGTTACAGTACAATGCTTAGTTACAGAGTTATGAATCATGCGTATGTTACATAATGATCAGTTTGAGCAGTGATACAATATATATACAATTTACAATATAGTTATATTACATTTGTGTTTATATTACAATATAAATGACAGGAATAAGGTAGGAAGTCGCATTACGTGTTGAGGAAAATGCTCTTGAGGTTGTTGCGGAAGACTGAGATGGAGGTTTCTGCTCTAAGGGTGTCAGGGAGTGTGTTCCAAAGTTTTGGTGCAATATATGAGAAGCCTAGACCTCCAGCTGTGGCTCTCTTGATGCGCAGTATGTGTAGCTGGTTGGTGTACTGAGCTCTGGTGGGGCGAGTGGAAGTGGTTCTTGATATAGCTCCGGATAATTAGGTGGGAGCAGTGTTATCACACTTCCGGTCTCCCTCGGTCGGGCTCGGACCTTCTCCTGATGTCAAAGACTTTTGAATGTGAGTGGCTTTTACAATAGACCTCTGCAGGACCACTTCGACTTTCCCTTCAATTCACACTCTCGTGTTATGTACCCCAGTGTCTTGGTCTGGGTAGTTCGATGTCATAAGCACAAATGTTCAACATTCACCTTTTACTTTCCCCCTTCTCCCAGGGTAAATTTTGCTCACTTCACTTCTTATAGTTCATTCACTTTATTGCTTCATAAAAAAACACATTTCAGCTTTCACTGAGACTTTCGAATGGGCTACTTCCTTTCGCCGGACCACTCCGCTACTCGGTATCACTGTTTTCACAGCTATCTGTAATTCAAAGTTCACCAGAGCTCTGCCTTCCTTCGCGTCTCATACACACGTGCAGCCTTCAATTGTGCGATACACTGTTGCAAATTCAATCTTTGATTAACACACACCGGCCTTTCATGTCGCTCGCCAACTCGCCGGCTGTGTGCATTCCTTTCTTGTCTTTGTAGTTCGAATTCACAAATCAAAGTTAATACCACAGGCTTGGCCTCAGCTCCCCAACTCTGCCGTTCACCTGGGAGGGTCGCTGGCATCCTTGAAACACAATGCAGTCTTCTTATCTGGGATACAGCCTTCTCCACGTGTCTTTCACAGTCTTTTGGAGGCAATGACCTCCTGCAGGGAGCTCTTGGGGTCCTCAACCTTTTGCTCTCGTCCCCCTGTCCGTCGCTCTCCTCCAGTAGGTTTTCCTTCGCCCCGGAGGTTCTGCTCTTGCTCGTGTTCTACCTTGCTCAGTGTATGTCTCCATGTTCTGCCTTTTATCCTTGTGGGGAGAGCTAATTGGTATCATTTGTATGCACTTAAAGTCCAGTGCCTGACTTTGCCTGACCCGATTAGCGGCACATATCCAATGAGATATGTAAGGGTCACCCCCTTTTTACTCTGTCGCCTGTCACTCAGCTCAGTGTTTGTGAAAAAAGGGGACGGGGGAGTTGAGACATTGCAGAAACCTATAAAATAGGATGGGTCATTGTTAGGGAGAATTCTCATAAATGTGCTAATTCCCTTCACCTTAGAAACCCCCAGCAACTTTGCTGGATTTTGAGGACTTGATTTTATTTACCTGAAAAGAGTGCAAGCCTTTTTTTCCCACTCTTTCCTGTATTTTGATTTGTGTTTTACATTTGTGTTCCTTGACTTTTGGAGTTTTAAGATAACTCCATAGGCATCTTTTCATGTGTGTTACACAGCACACTAGTGCAGTGACACAGGGATGTCTTTTTATACTTCCCAAAGGTTTAAATACCTTCTCTGGGATAAAACTACTGTTTCCCAGAGAATGTAAAGTGAAATTGACTTCACTAATCTTTTCTAAATTCATAGACCCAGCACACACCATCTTACAATGGAGTGCTGGAGGGGTTACCTTGTATCCCCTGTGTCTAAACACTCTTGTAGCATTCAAATGCTACCCTTTCCTATTGAAATGGCTGGTGGCAGTGGTTTTATAACTACCATGATTTTTCCCGACCGCGAACACTGGTAGCTAACAATCAGGGCCGCCATGTTTTTCAATATGGCATCCAAGACCCCTCTGTAAAAACAGACTCTGGTCATCTTTTTTCGCCGTTTCTTTGTGGAAAGGTATTTCTGGTGTTTAACTCTGTGCGCCAAACCAGGTTTGGTCCCTTTGTTCGTGAGCCTTTGGCGGGCTTCAGGACTGAAGTCCACCCTTGGCGTCTGAGTGTCTGGGATGGGCAGGAAGTGAGGGAGGTGCCCAAAACTCCCTGTGCTTAGTCTCCTAGGAGACCCAAATACATTCTGGCGTGATTGGCTGGCTGACTGTCCGGCAAGGACAGCCACCCTGCTGGGTGAGTGGCAGCTAGGCTGGAATGAATGGGAGAAAACTGTTTAAAAGGTTAGTCTCCAGGACTGAAAGGCAGTCGACCACTGGAACAAAAGAACCGAAGACGAGCTGTGAGAGGACGGCTGCTGCAACCACTGGACCGTTGGTTTGCCCGGTGAAGCCCTGCTGCAAATCCGAATTGCCAGAACTACATTCGACAGAGAAGCTCCTTCAAGGACGGCTTCTTCCTTTGAGTTGGTGGGACCAATCAGCTCAGAAGACACCTGGATACCATTCTCAATGCTGGTTAAGGTTTAGCCAGGGAGAGGGAAACCAGTTTGTGTCTTGAAGCAACGGCTACTTGAACTGAAGTGACTCCATTTTGTTTGCTCCGACGATGATCCCGTGCAGTGCAGGAGTCCCCCGATGTCCTCCCTCTTGTCCCCACGACTGACGCTCAGGAACAGCAAGATCTGCAGGAACTGCCAGGAACCAACGTCTTCAGCTACATCTTTTGGTCAATTTTAGGTACAGTGCCATCCGGTAGAGAGATCCTAACTCTTGCGGTGAAGGTTCGTGAAAATGTCCCAACTTGCAGGCCTAATCAGCTTGTGACCCAGCATATCTTTCTTTTTCGTCTAAACTACTTCTGAGAACTTTTACAAAGACTTCTCCATGTGTTACCAGAACTGATCAGTTCTATCAAAGAACCCTAGACTATTGACTTTGGCCTGGCCTATTGAATTGAACTGACCCGCTGGTACACTAATCCTTTGCTTTGCCTAACAGAAGTGTTTTCTAATCCATTGTACAAACTTATGTCTTTCTATTCCCATTGAAAGTAATTGAAGTATCATTTGGCTCTTTTTTCAGGGGAGCGCAAACTGTACCTGCAACTTAGGACTTGTTACTGTAGTGCATTGGTGTTTCATATTAAGTTGATTTCTACTAGTGAATGTTTTCTAAATGATTGTGTAAATAAATGTATAAGTATTTTTTACCAAGAAACGTTGAGTGTAAGTGTCTACTTGAACTACTATGATTGTGATACTTCTGTGTAACTTCAACTACTGCTCACATTCCCTCTTGAGATAAGCCTGGCTGCTCAGCTCGCTACCACAAAGTGTGTGGTACAGTTATACCAAAGGTTGGTTTTGGCTTACACCTGTAGTCCCAATTGTCACCTGTTGTCCTAATTGTGTGTGGTGTTCCCAGAGGGTACTGCATGCAATTCTGCTTAAGTCGTGTGTACGGGAACGGGGGGAATACCACGTCGCACCATTGGTCGCCTCACCCCCACTCCCCAAAGACCCCTCACCCAGGTGATCCTCCCGCACTGGTCCACCCCCAGGGTCTGGTTCCAAAGGCGATGGCCGTGCCCTGGCCACCCGAGAGAGAGAGAGATCCCCGGGGACTAGTAGGGGAGACACCCTTTGGTTTCTCACTATACCCTCTGTTTCCTCAACCCCAGTCATCTTCGTGCTGGATGTGCCTCAGCAGAGCCGCTTCCAAGTGGGATCTGTTTGGAAAGCAGGGACCTGGCTCTCTAGTAGATGATAACCACATGGGAAGACAACAGTAGGACAACAAATCCTGATTGACATGGAAGCCCTTCTTATGACAGATGCTCTCCAATCTTATTGCTCTGAGCACCCTTTTTTCCCAAACACTGCACCAGTACACATGCCCCCTGTGTAATACGCTAATGTGGCCATGCTGAAGTTTGCATAGTATTGTAAAAAGGGAGATCCTCATGAATTGATACCTACAAGTGTTTATCCCCCTCCTGTAAGAGTTGTTCCCAAACATCTGCTCATTTGGTATATATCGGCGCAAACCACTTGCCTGCGCTTCTGTAACCTTACTCTGACAAATTAATCAACTTGCATCAACGAGTCACTACTTACTTAAGCCACTGTGTCCCTGTCTGCGCTCCTCAATTGCAATTATTCTAGGCATGTCAGTGGAACTACTGTGTAATCTACATAGGATATTACTAATGCCATACTGTTAATTCTCCATGCACCACCCAACCCTTTCAACTGCAGGAAGCATGCTTTCTCCTTCCAACTGTTTTCTTCATATCACCCAGAGAAAGGGCTAGTTCCCAGGCTTTCCCGAAAGTCTTCGTATGTTGCCTCATGGGCCAGTCCACTCTTGTATACAAGCTCAGTCGTACCTTGTTTCCTGTGAAAGAAGACTGGTCTAGGTTGGAGGATTCATACCATCTTCCATTTCAAGTCTAATGTCGCTCTTTAAGGGCCAGCTTTACAGTCCTAACAATTTCCTTTGTTACTTGTGCTAGGTTTGTGTCTGACTCATTGGATGGGCCCGTGAGAATAATCGGTGAATGTTCACATTGTTCATTAGCATCATAGAACGTGCCCCTTCACTCTATAACAACTCTGATTCTCGTTTGTGCTACTTTGGCAATGATAAACTATGACACCAAGTTGTCGAATAATCTTTTCTCCTCTTTGAACCAGGTGCTGATTGGTGACGAGCCAGAGCCTGGAATGGAGAATCTGAACGAGGTGCAGATTCCCAACGAGGTGGAAGAGAAACTGCGGTGCCTGGACATTGATGAGGACAGGCTGATTATGGACGAGAAATCGCAAGGAAACCAGAGTCCATCTGCGGAAGAGGAGGGATTGCTTCCTAAACCAGACTCCAAAGCCGGGCTCGAGCCGTAACCGCTTCAAAGGAATGTGGGCATACAAACTGAAACAAGTCCAAGGCTTTTACATGTCTGTCTTGGGTTCCTTAAGCTAGTGATCATCAAGAGATCTTCTCCAGGACTACCTCCGTAGTGTGACTCGTTTAGGGAGTGGAGGGGTGGACACCTTATGTCATGCGCAAGTGTGATCTCTCTTATGAATGAATGGCCAATTACAGATAACTTTTATGGTGGAATGGGCTCACAAATTGCCTTAACTTCTGAAAATGTGATGCAGCCTAGTCAGTGGGCAATTGATTAGATGGAACAAAGCCTGCTACTCTTTCTGAAAACATAGCAGATTTTGGTTACGTCTTGCCGCATTTCCGACCTGATCATATTATCCAGCATGCTTCAAAAAACAACTCTGAAAATTGCCAATGGAGGACCAACACCATTGGATTGCTTACAAGATGATATATGTGTCAGGGGTTTAGAGTAATAAAAGTATTATTGGTTTCTAGATGTCACCTGTGATGCTTTGATTCCGGATATTGAAAGGAAGTAGGATGTGGCCCATTCTGAAAGCCAAGTGAGCCCACTGGGCAGGAGAGCCTGTGCAGCCGCTGTTCTGGCCATGCTCGTACTTTCCCCCAGGAACAAAATTGAGTTTGAGGGGGGCCTTGTGCCTTTTTTAACCGCTCTTCCTTCTGAGACCACCAACACCCGGGATGAAACCCTTGAAAAGCTGATTCAAGAACAGATCAGCAAACAGACCCATTGGCAGACTATTAGTAAGGATGTGTGTAACTCACAGTAAAGGATGGAGTTGTTATCAAGGATGGTCATCACACATTATGTCAACAAAAACATCAACGCACATTTTAAAAAAAATATTTTATTACCCAGTAGAGAAGTTTCTCTTTGGAGCCAAAGTGCAGCTGCTGCACGCTGACAATTTGATTTACACAATAAGGGGTTAGTGAAACTTAAATGCAAATGTAAACTCTGGCGTTTCTTGATGTTATTGTCGCTGCCCTCACATTGTCAATCTGCCTAGTAAGGGGGGAACCTTAAACCATTTTATATACTGCTTTCTCCAGTCCCTATTTTTGCATAATAATTTTCCTTAATCCATAGCATTCATCAACTTCAATAAGTCCATTGCATTCAAGGATAATAACACCCAGTGTTTCTTATTTTCTGAGAACAAGAATCGAGGAAAGTGCAAGGAGAGTTGGGGAGTCATGAATGAGGGGTTTGAAGTATACGAATGACAAAATGAGGGCTGAATTATGGAAAATGAAGAGCAAACCTAAAAAGGGAATGAGATTTGGACAGAGAGGTCAGAATTCTTGCCCCAAGAAGTCTCATCATGTCAATGAACCCAGAGCAGGCAGCAGAGAATAAAATAGAGGAGTAAGAAGGAGAAAATATCACTGAAGTGCTTGAACCGCAATACAACGCATGCACCTGAGGCAGAAGTTCTAGTCTCAGCTGCACAGTCGCTCAGCTCCCAAACCTTGATTCAATGGCAGGGGAGACCTACACTTAAGGGACACTAAGCTGGTGCCACATCTTAATTTTTGCTACCCTCTACGTCTCTAAAGTAAAGGTAACCCAGCAAAAAAAAGTATTTACATCATGGAGTGAGTGATTTTTAACTCGCTCCATAATACTACAAATGTGTTTGCAAAAAAAGCCTTTTAATTGTTTGCAAATACAAGGACTGGTATGTATCCCTTATGCCCTACACAGCACTTATGAGTAAGGTGGGCAAATAAAACACTCATGCCTTTACTCATGTAGAGCTCTCTGAACAGTATTAGCCTAACTGACCGATTTATAATCGATCAAATGGTACATTTGGCTGAATTCGGTCAGTACCATTCAATTGATTATAAAACATACAGAACATGTGAAGTGGGGGTTGCTGGGGTGTCCCCCGCTCCCCATGTTCAGTATGTTTGGCTTTGGGGGTTGCTGGGTTGTCCCCTGCTTCCTCGGCATGGGAGGCAGGGGACTGAAAAAAAATGAAAAAAATATAAGAAAAGGGCATCCTGCTGTGTCGGGTCCAATCCACGTTAGAGGGACAGATCTAACGCTGCAGGGTTGCTGTGGACCTGGAGCTGAGTATGTGGCGAAGTGGGAGGGGGCATTTTGGGTGAATGTTGGCAGAGATTGGGGTTGTTTCTTGGACGGATAATGTAATTTCGAACAGTTTGCCGGGAACAATATCTGTCGTACAAACAACCCCAAACCCTCTGAACGCATTAGGGAGATCATCAGTGATGTCATGGACTATGAAATCCTGCAGGTGGGCTGTTAAATCCCTCGCATGAAGGATATTGTGGGCCTTTTGACCCCCCCACCCCTGTCTGTCTCTGGAAACGGGTGGGGTCAAAATGCTGGCCCTCCTCTCTGCCTGATTCAAGAATCGACAAGAGGAGGGTGAAGGGCATCTCCTGACCCTCTTCCTGAAACATGATCATTCTCTGGAGGAAATCTCAGGGTTGATGGCAAATTATGAGTGATCTTGAATTGGGGGCCGGGGGGAATTTGTGCAGCACGCAAATACATGTTGTCTTATTGTGGCATTGCATTTTATACTGGCATTCAGGGCACATTCAACATGAGTGTTCTTACATGGCCATACAGGCCTACTTTGGTGCAAATAGTTTGGACATCATGGCATTTTTAACACTCTTTAAAGGCAAAGCCAACATGATTATTGTTCTTACATGGCCATACTGGCCTACATTAGCACAGCCAGCCTGCACTTTCCTTACTGTGATATGGCATTTTTTACTGGCATTAAAGGGTATGTTCTTACATGGGTATACTGGTATATATTGGTAGCACCAGCATGGGCATGTTTTCTTATAGTACCATTATGGGTAAAGCGCATATGACTTGGCACATATTGGTTCAGCCAGCATTGACATGTATGGACACATACAGCATGAAAATATTGTTTTACTTTGGCAGAAAATTGGCATATAGTGGGCAAAGGTATCATGAAAATATGGTTCTATGTCATTCGATTTGTGTAGGTCACCTAACCAAAAGGCTGATTTTTTTTTTTTCAGCCGATTTTAGGCAGCCTAAAAAAATTAAAATAATTACATTTTTTTTACTCCACACCTCCCACCCATCTTGTTGGATTTAGGTCCCGCCGTCTCACTCCCCTCCCAACACCCCCCACCAAAACACACACATAGCCACTTACCCGCTTACCCGTTCTCCCTCCTGGCTGCTTCCGGGTCCTGGCGTGTCCATCGGCCCCTGCGTGCACTCGTGTGTATCGCAGGGGCCGACAGTTCGATTTAGAAAGACCACTCTTTTCGGTCTTTTTGAAAAGGGCTCTTGTACTGTACATGGTTGGTGACGTGGCATGTAATGGATTTTTTCAAGACTTACCCTATAAAACCGTATTTTCACAGAAAGTGGGCTGTATGCACCATTTTAATTATTTAAAAATATTTATTTTAAAGGGACCCTCTCCGGAACCCCTCCTGGTTGGTTTGGGATCACTTGCTATGCTATGAAAATGGTGCTCTTTTTTTCCCCTTCTCAATCACGGAAGATACCGCTTTCAGTTTCAGCATTCTGGCTTGCACCCCCACCTCCTTCTTTGCTCACACTGACAGTGTTTCTTCGACGGGAATGGAATGCAACTGCCGGCCATTGTTTATCTTTCCTGTGCATGGCAGCGCTGTGTGCAAGTCAAGCCCGTTTCTTCGTTCTTATGCTCATAACTCATAAACTGGTATGACTTTAAATGGAGGCACTCTTTTCAGACAATTCATCCAGAATTACTGCTCTCAGCTCATGCTCCAGCAATACAGAAAAACTCCCATATGTGCGCTGTTGAAAACACCACTTCACTGGACAATGCGCGGCATTCTGTGCTTTTCTGCCTTCCTCCCATAGCCATTTCACACACCCAGCCCATGACAGGAATGTCTGTGCAATTTGTCTTCAAGCCACAAGCTCGGGACACAAACTTTCATTTGCAAAAGAGGCACTTTTTGTCATTAGATTCAACTTAGCGTAATTCTGCAAAGCGTCTTTCAGCCTGTAGAAAGGCAGGCTGCTGATCAATGTCCCATTCAAAAGCATATTTTTTCCTCGTAACCTTGTAGTTCGGCTTTACAAGCTCACTCCAATGCAGTGTGTGATCTTTCAAAAGAATCCTCAACCCACTGAATCTTTGTGCTACCTTATCACGCACCGAATTTTCAATCGGTTGTACCATTGCCAGACCAAAACAAATCATTGCGCTTAAAAATGTCATGAATAACCCACACTCTGTTCTGCTTGTGGGCTGTTAATTTATCAACAACCTTATCACCATGTATTACAGCCAACATGTCACTATAATGTCCAACACATATATCACTTAATATCAACATTTATTAACAGCAAATCCATGGCATAGAGGGGGAACATTCAAATACTCTTGGTGCAATTTCGAAAATATAAATTGTCTTTCCCCCCAAACCATTGCAAACTGATTCTGCAATTCCAAATCAATGCACAAAATCGAAATTCAAATGCCATTCACTCACTTTCTTTAGTGAGTCTCTCACCCATTGGAAGCACGGCACAGCTAAATGCAATAAAGCCAATTTAGTGTGTCCCATTAAACAGAATGCTCCACCAACACATAGGATTTACAGTTGCCAAAAACAAAACCTCTTTAGACTCAACAGAGCTGTTACGCTTTCTCCCAACAACTCGACTCATTCCCACTATGTATTCGTGAATGCCAACCCTTAAAAGCATCAGTTTCAAAAGGGCGAACCTTCGCCAGTTTAAATGTCAGACCCCCCACTCGCTAGCACACTGGGGCTGAATCGCAATGTTTAAATCACCATTCACACTTTAGAGGCCAAATACCTCAGCAACTTTTTCTGCCCTAATGCCAAAATAGAGGGAGAACTTTGTTCCACTTTGCAATCCAAATTACAACCTTTTACATCTCATTAGAGGGGGGATTCAAGTCTACCCCTACCTGGACGATTGGCTGATCAGGGCGCGTCCTTCTGAACAAGTCTTAGATAATGTGAACGTTACCTGGCACTCTCTTCACAGACTGGGCTTCTCCCTCAATTTCAAGAAGTCCCATATGCCGCCTTCCCAACAACTCCAGTACATCGGGGCTGTTCTAGACACTTCCTTGGGAGAGTGCTCGCCACCCAAGGTGAGGGCTCACGACATTCTCAAGATGGTGAAAAAATTCCAAAAAGCCTGTCATCTTCCGGACTTCAAGTTCTTGAGGTTGCTCGGCCCCATGGCATCCTGCATTTTCCTGGTGCCAGAGGCTCGTTTACGGATGAGATCCCTCCAATGGGCTCTCTTGTCACAATGGTCCCAGTTCTCGGGACGGATGTCGGACCGCCTACAAATTCCGGTCAGAGTCTCCCAGGATCTGCTGTGATGTGCCTGCGAGGACAATGTTCTGAAGGGCAAACACTTTTGGCAACCATGGCCGGAGATCACTGTAGTGACGGACGCCTCACTCACGGGGTGGGGTGCTCACTCCGATTTGACTGTCAGCGGTCGTTGGTCTCCATCGGAGTACAAACTACACATCAATCGTTTGTAGCTGAGGGCAATCGGACTATTGCTGAAGGCCTTTCTGCCCTATGTGCGGGGAAAGAATGTCCTGATAATGATGGACAATACAGTGGCCAGGCACTACCTCAACAAGAGGGGATGTGTAGGGTCACTACCACTGTGCAGAGAGGCAATGCAGCTTTGGTACTGGGCTATAGAAGGAATCTCCCTGTCGGCGGTTCACCTGGCCAGGGAGGAGAACACGGCAGTGGACGCTCTGAGCACGCAGAGCACAGTCTCCCACTAGTGGGAACTAGCTCAGGAAGTCCTTCAAGAGATCTTCACCCTTTGGGGAACCCCTCAAGTGTAGCTGTTCGCGACCAGCGTCAACCGGAAGTGCGAGCTGTACTGCTCAAGGGAATTTCCTCTGAGAGGAGCTCTAGGAGACGCGTTCGTGGTGGATTGGGAATTACTTCTACTGTACGCGTTTCCTCCAGTCCCCGTCATGCCTCAAGTAATCGGGAGGATGCAGAGGTTCTGGAAACGCATTATCCTCATTGCCCCGGATTGGGCAGGAAAACGTGGTACCCAGACCTTCTCGATTTGTCTATCTGTCCTCCAATACGTCTTCTGCAAAGGGAGAATATTCTCTCGCGAGAGGGGGGTCAGGTTCTTTTTTTATTTTATTTTTATTGTTTTTGGTTTAATCAAGCATGCACGCATGCTTTCTGACATTGGCATGCAATAATGGAGCTGATCAGATGGCAAAGAATTCGCCCAGTAACCACACTGGAAGAAAAAGAAATGCTGCAAGCAACTAGCAGGCTGGGCGCATCACGCATTTGAACATTTGGGCAAACTGTGCACCTGTGAATGGGCTAAGAAAAGACAGCTGCCCATTTCAAGAGACATTGCCATGCAAGCTGCATCCCAGTGCCCCATGTGAAGTGAAGTAAAGCGCTGTGCACTGGAGAAGAAACCTCTAGGCGCTTTGAGAAGTGAAAAAACACAGCCAGCAAAATGCAAGCTACATTGCCAGGGCTGGAGTAACTGATGAGACTTATGCGTTCCAGATGGAATCAAAACTGACAAAGGTAGCCGTTTTGCAAGAGACAACATGCAGAACTGGGCTTTGGAGTATAACATGAACACTGCACATTAGCCATGATCCAGAAGCCTCACGGCTTAGTGCAAGAATGAATGACTTGTTGAAGAAAATAAAGAAACTGACTCAGACTATCGCTCTCAAGGGGTGGCCCAGGAAATCAGCAGACACCCTTTGGGAAACTGACAAGTGGAAAACCAGACGCTTTAAAGACACTAGCTGTATGGAGAACTGAAAAAAAATAAAAAATAAACGAGGCTGCTTGTGCAAGCAACTGCAGGCAGTATTGGACTAAAAGACTTTACCTTTGAAAATGGAGTGATGCCAGCAGGGCAACCTAAATCAAGATCATGAGACACTGGAAGCAAGTTGCGCTTGGCGCCTGACATTCGTGATCGCTTTGATGACACAGAAAAGCATTAATCCATTGAGAAGTGTGATCTGGGTACTTATTGTATTGCTTTTGCAGAAATCACAGATCAATTTGAGGTACCATTGACCAACTATAATCACATTGCACAAATGAGTTTGTGATTAGGCCGTTACACCCCGTATGTTTGAAGGCAAATAAGCCTGCAGTAACACGCAGAAGGGTGACAAATAATTGTGGTAGCAATGATAAAGTGTGTAGGCACTTGATGAGACTTCTGAAGGCGGAGGAAGTATTAAGGAAAGGGGTGGATAACAATGATATTGTACTTTTATGAAATCCTAACATTTGTGTTTGTGTTTTGCCTAGGCAAAAAAAAACAAGAAAGTAGCGTGTCATGATTGGGGTTAAACGTGTGCAATTTTCGGGTGCTTCAGATCAGTCAAGCAGATGCATTCTCAGAGAAAACGGGTAACTACGGGGTGCCATGTAAACACTGAACACTTCCTGCACCGCACTCAATGCAACTGACGTGTGTTCTACAACCTGCGAAAAGTGCCCAACAGAGTAATAACTTTTACAGAACTGTCACGGTGTGGACTTGGCATATTATCAGACACTTGATGCGGCACATTCTCAAATGATTCAGTTGATGGTTTTAATAACCTGGTCGATATGTTTTCCCTTTCTTGTCTAGAGGACTGTGGAGAAAGTCACCGGAAAGGGTAGTGGACTATACATAATGTGACACAAACAGCTGTGTGAAACAGCCCTTGAATACCAATATGTTGAACAATTGTTTTTTAAATGCATTTTGAGATGAATTTGTGAAAAACAAAATGTTCTGCTCTTCCAGCTCAATTGCTTTAACCAGAGTTGTTTGTTTTTTAGAAAATTACTTTGTGGCATGTAGCCAGGAGTATGATTTATGAATTGTTGGAGCGAGCAGGAGCGTAATATATTTTGAGATAAAATGAGTGCGCACAAAAGTTATCTGTGCGTTTGTTAAGGTTTTTGCTTTGAAGAAATGCTGCCAAGTGTGTGAGCTCTAATTAGAGATGGTAGTGTTTGGAACACAAGGATATTTTTACAGCCTTACGGCGGGTAAATTAAACAATGGCTGACTTGATACACATTTTATGACACGGTTTTTGTTAAACCAACCAGTTTCATATTTTTATGGGGACGGCTGTCTCCAGCACACTGATGCAAGGAGTTACATTTTATTGTAGACATTTTGAGTCATTCAGTTGATTTGTTCGTTTGATTGCTAGTGCAATATTGAGTTTTGATGCAAATTAGTTTTTTTGTTAGAAACCTGGTGCCCATGTGTTAACCATGTGGTAATCTTGCTCATGAAATTAGATGGTTTTTGGTTGGGTTCCACTAACATGGGGGGGTGTCTAATCACACAGCCCATAGTCACGTTTGGATGCCCTGGGAACAGGGGGGTGGGCAGGCCCTTAGAGTGGAAGGATGCCAGGTTTAGAGTTGGAGACCATACATAAATGCAATAGCGCATTTTAGATTAGAAAACACCGGATTGCCTTGCTGTTTTAAAACGCATGTTGCTTGTTAACTAATGATTAGTTATATGATAATTTGTGTAGGCCAGGTTTTGGCTAGGATAAATGTCACTACTCACATTGCATACATTTTCTTTTTGTTTAGGTAGGGTTGTTATTAACCTTGCATGCCACGCTGACTAACAGCTAGAAGATTGTTTGCTTGAACCTCTTACAAAGCACCAAGGTGTTTAACTTCCTCATTTATCACTGCACTACATACAAAGTTGATGGATATTAGCCAGCCTTGTCGCCCACACTTTGAAAAGGGGTGGAATGTCATGAGATACAAAGTGCCATATTTGCATATTAGGGCCTTAGATGGCTGCATTAACAGCTAAAACTAATAGCTTATTCAAAGTATGTGCTAAATACTGAAAGTAATGTGTTGGCGCCTACATTACGCATTAGTGAGCTACAAGGAATGTGCAGGCCTAGGGGGGATGGAAGGTTACATTATGCATTGTGCATAGAAAGGCAGCGTTGAGGCCCCAGTTTGGTAGCTTATAGAGACCTGTATTTGAGTGTTTGGAGCATTATGGCACCTATATAGCGCTTAGATAGCCAATCTTTGAAGCACTATAGACACTAGCCAGCAGAGTGCAGACCTGGTAAAGCTTTCTCACTAGGGGTTAATTGATTTCAGCTTCTCCTAGAATATTCTGTCTTTGCAACCGTGGCTCTGCCGTGTGTTGTAAACAAATCCTCTTTCCCTGAGAAGGCCTGATACTGCCGCCTACTCACTGATAACAAACATTCCTGAGCTGTCATGATGCCTACCTCTAAGGAGCCAGGTCCGACCCAGCAACCCCAGAGGCAGGCATCATTCCCCCCAGGGAAGTGCCAGCGGGCCCAAGCGGGGGCCCTTTGGACACAGTCCTGGCGCCTTAGGCGCCAGGCTCATGTTGGACCCCATAAAGCTAGACAAGTGTTCAAGTGTTTTAATGTGCACTTACCTGATGCAGACCATGCTGCTACATCCAGGCCCTCTTGAGGCCTGAATGGAACTACTTTACCTGTGGGACTACTTTCCCCTGGGTGTGGTCGGGGAAGGATACATACCTGATCGGTGGAAGGATACATACCTGGAACTTCTTCCAAAGCTATTTAAACCACGCCCGATCAGCAACTCACGCTTCGCGTTGTTCTGCTCCTCGCAGCTGGACGCTCACCGTGTCAGCTCCTGCATCTGGACTTCAGCCACGCCTGTCAGCATCCTGGGTCACCTGCTAAGAGAGAATTGGAGAGAAAGAAGACCTTACCTGCTAAAGCTGCATCACAGAGACATCACTCTGACAATCCTGAAATGGAAGACCTCATTTTAAAAGCATTTCGCTTCGATCGCTGCAGCGCTGCATTTCACTCACCTTTCCTGGGCACCTCCATCTTCAGCAGCGATCATACGGATCCGCAGCCACTTCCCAGAGCCTAGAGAGAAAAAGACAAGAACACAAGGTGAGAGAAGGAAGGGAATAGGAAAAGCTCAGTTTCCTTCTAAGACTTACCTGTTGGGTCATTCCCATTTCATTTCGGGTCCTGCCGCTTCCTGGCATTCCGGACCCCGGCCCCTATGGGGGAAAAAAGACAAAGACATTGAATGAGCGAATGCAAAGACATTACCCGAACGCTCATCCAGAACTTACCTGTCATTTACTGGAACTGCACGTTTCACTTCGGGTCGGCGCCATATCTCTGGCATTCCGAACCCCGGCCCCTAAGGGGAAAAAGACATAAGCGTTAGCGATTGCTGCAATAAGACAATGAACATTATTATTAAGCTTGAACTTTTGAACTTGCTACAGAACTCTTACAGCGCCTGACCTGAATAGTGAAGCTTATTTGAACTCCCATCAAACCTCAATCCAGTGAAGTAACTGGGTTTCAACGCGCCCCTGCATCAGAACCATAATGGAGAACTCATCCATCCAGACCCTAAGGTGAGACTTCATGGGGAATCGAGGAAGGGTATCGTGGAGGGTTGGAAGGGAGTGGGAGGCTTGAAATACCATGAGAGGGCATGCCCCCAGACACCTCCTCACTGTTTTGGGCTTTTACACGCTGGTCGCAGGCTGTACCGATGATTACTTTCTCGGTTTTCGTAGTACCCAACATAGGGTAAAAATTTGATGGTACTGATCGTTTTTGAGTAGGAATTGCGAGCACCAAGGCAGATGCTAGTGTCTCAATTTTTTTTTCTTCGGTAAGTGGAGCCGCCCCTTTGTTAGGTTTAATACTTGCTTTTTTTGTCACCTTTACCGTGTTCTGTGTGTTTGGTCCTGTCATACCCCTAGTACCTTGTGGATCTTTTGAATCAAGTGAAGGCTTTTTCATTGGATGAGCCTGTTGATTTGGCTCAGAGAGATTAAGCAGTGCTTTTGATTCTCCATTCAATTGATTCAAATCGATAATTGTGTCTCCACCAGATAGATTACATATATCTTTCATGTGTGTATAATGTTTATCTGTTTTGTCTAGTGTTTGGTTGTTTAGTTTTTTTTCAGATTTTCCCTTCATTCTTTTATCGATTACTTTACGTTTTTCTGCTCTAGCCATGGCTCTTTTTTGTTTACGCGTTAGGGCTATTATAGAAGCCTCTTCTGGGCAACTATTTAGGACAGGCGTCTCTTGGATCCCCTTCAGCTCAATAGAATCTCCATATAAATCAATAAGGTCGGTAAGAGCAGAGGGGCTATCCAATGGCACCTTCCCATGGGTAATCTGGGAGACAGAAACTCCCACTTTATTTAAACTTGGTTGGATCTCATGAATTGAAACCGTCTCTTTGACTAATGATGTCAATCAATGAGGTTGCTTCTCCTCACAGACGGCGAGTTGTCAGTCAGCAAGGCAGCAAAAGCAGGGACCAGCAACACGCACAGCCCCACAGCCACTTTGGATGGCACTTCAGATGCATGCGCACCTTACTAAATATAGGAAGTGATGTGAATAGAAGAGCAGGCTTGTGGGCGGAGTCACAGGAAGAGTTGAATCTTGGTACACCTAGGCTGTGCAAAGTCTTAGGCAGTGATGCGGCAAAGGAGACAGGGAGGTCACTTCTCCTCACAGACGGTGAGTTGAGACAGTAAGCAGGGCAGCAAAAGCAGGGAACAGCAACACGCACAGCCCAACAGCCACTTTGGATGGCACTTCGAATGCGTGACATCCAGAAGTCAACACCCTCAACCTTCACGCTTGGTTTGTGAAAGGTTGAGGTACAGGGATTGTGACCTTCCGGATGAAGTGATGGAGGTGTTGCTTTCGGCTAGAACACCAGCAATGAAGTCCCTATACCGTTGCTGTTGGAATACGTTTTGTGACTGGTGCAGAGACCGGAATGTTGATCCTTTACAGTGTATAACACTGGATGTTCTATCCTTTCTGCTTTCTTTGGCTCATAAAGGTCTACAGGTTGGTACCATCAAGGGGTACCTGCCAGCGCTGTCATCTCTAAGCACTCTTCAGAGGAGTGTTCCTATTTTAAGATCCCTCTGGTCTCTCAATTTCTTAAGGGACTTACAAAAGTGTTCCCACCTTCTACATTTCAGGTTCTGGAATGGGACCTCAGCCTGGTTTTAAAATTCCTGATGGGTGCTCCTTTTGAACCATTGCACGCATGTCCTTTGAGGTTGTTAACCTTAAAGACAATCCTGTTAGTTGCTCTTACATCTGCGAGAAGAGTGAGCGATTTGCAAGTGCTTTCTTCCAAGCCACCCTTTACTATCTTCCACAAGGACAGGGTTGTGTTGACGGTAAAGCCCTCCTTTTTGCCTATGGTTGTTTTGGAGTTTCACCTATGGCAGAAAATTGTGCTATCGGCGTTCTATCCTCCTCTGCAT
This sequence comes from Ambystoma mexicanum, assembly GCF_040938575.1. Taxonomy (NCBI): domain Eukaryota; kingdom Metazoa; phylum Chordata; class Amphibia; order Caudata; family Ambystomatidae; genus Ambystoma; species Ambystoma mexicanum. The sequence continues at coordinate 1,296,559,770 of NC_090933.1, read as the reverse complement.
CCTGTTAAGGAGGAGGAAAGGGTAGATCGGTTGGATCCTAGGAGAGCGTTAAGCTTCTATATTTCCGGGATGTCCAAATTGAGATTGGACAACCAGCTCTTTGTAGGGTATACAGGACACAGGCTAGGTCTGACTGTTTCCAAACAGAACTTGTTTAGGTGGATCATCTTAGCTATTTTAAAATGCTATAGACTGGGAGGAAAGGACCCTCCCGAGTGTTTACATGCTCATTCCACCAGAGGCATGGCCACTTCATCTGCCCTGCAGAGAGGTGTCTCGATTAAGAACATCTGTGATGCTGCAACGTGGTCATCCGTGCACACGTTTACCAACCATTACTCTCTGGATACTTCCCATGCTCAGGATGTCTCTGTTTGTTTATTTGTTTGTTTATTTTATTTGTATGGCGCTCCAAACCCAGTGGTAGAAGGGCGCTTAAGAATTTGGTTACAGCGTTAAGAAGTATCTTAGTGTTGCATACTTCGTACAAGTTTATAATATATACATAAATATACAGTGATCAGTAAACAAGAGCAAATGCAGTACGTACAATATACAGTTTTCAATATAAATACAGTGACTAAGCCAGTTACCGCACGGGTCTGGTGTTAATGGCGTTATTCTTTGTTTAGAAGCTAGCTGATGACCTGCTTCCTAAAGATCTGGAAGGATTCGACAGTTTTGATGTTGAGCGGTAGGGAGTTCCAGAGTTGGGGGGCAAGCACTGTGAAGCTTACCCCTCCAGCTCTTTTTAGGTGGAACCTGGGCACTGATAAGCAAAGAGTGTTGGAGGATCTGGTGGATCTGTTGGCAGGTTTCAGGGTGAATTTATTAGCTAGATATGGTGGTGCTAGGTGATTGAGGGATTTGTACGTGAGGCAGATGGTTTTTAGATCAATTTTGTTGGCATATGGATATCCATTTGCAGGCTTTCCTAGTAGCAGAGATATGCTCTTGTCTGGGAATGTTGAGGGCTGCGCGCAAGGCGTTGTTTTGTATTACCTGCAGCTTGTTGAGTACGGATTGATTAGCACCAAGGTACAGGCTGTTACAGTAATCGAGTTTGGATTGTATTAGGGCCCTGGCAAGGGTGAGGCAGCTGTTGGGTGATAGGAAAGGTCTGCTGGCCCTAATGAGCTTGCCGGTATAGGCAGCGGCTGAGGCGGTCATATTGGTGTGTTTGCTAAGGTTGGTGTTGGCATCTAGATAGAAACCAAGGGTTGTTACGCTTTTGGCTATGGGGATGGCATGGCTATCGATGGTGATGTTGTTATAGCTAGGGTCGAGTTTAGTTAGAGTGTTGGGGGAGCCGACGATTAGGAGCTCTGTCTTCTCATCATTCAGGCGGAGGCCATGGGAGGCCATCCATGCCTGAATGATGGAGAATATTTTGTTGATCCGGGTGGTGTCTTCTTGGTAACCAGAGATGGTGACGAGTATCTGGGTGTCATCTGCGTAGTTTGTGTAGGTGACACCCAGACAGTCCAGTTGGTCAAATAGAGGCTTGGTAAATATGTTGTACAAAGTGGGGGATACACAGGATCCTTGTGGGACCCCGCATGTGATGGGGATGGGGTCTGCTGCAGCTGTAGTGGAAAAGACTCGCATGGTTCTGTTAGCCAGGAAGGATTGTATCCATGTGATGGCAGGGGAGGAGAAGTAGGCTGCGGTGGCAAGGTGATTACAGAGGACTTCGTGGCTGACCAGGTCAAAGGCCGCTGAGAGGTCTAGTAGGAGTAGGATTGCGGCATTGCCTTTGTCTTTAATTTCATCAATCTGGCTTTTGAGATCAACAAGGGCGGTTTCAGTTCCGTGTTGAGGTCTGAAGCCAGATTGACGTATTCCTAGCAGTTGGTTGGATTCCAGGTATTCCTGAATTTGGATGTAGGCAACTCTGTCCAGGATTTTCAGTAGGAAGGGGACTGTGGTGATCGGCCTGTAGTTGGTGGGTATGGCCGGGTTGAGGGATTGTTTTTTCAGGAGTGGGAGAACCCATGATTGTTTTAAGTTGCTGGGGATAGAGTTATTGGTGAAGGATAGGTTGATGAGTTTGGTAATGAAGGGGGAGAGCTCTCTGGCTGCATCTTTTATGATCTGTGCCGCGCAGCTGTCTCCTTTACAGTTAGAGAGTTTTAGGGAGGTGATGATTTTTTGAACTTCCGGGATGGTGACTTTCTTAAACGAGAAGCCTGCGCTAGTGTTAGGTGTGGGTATGCTAAGGTTGGTGACCTTATTGTTGAAGAGTTGTTGCCGTTTGTCTTCAATTTTAGTTTGGAGTCTTAGAATTTTATTGTTGAGGGCGTTCTGGATGTTGGTGCACCAGGATTTGTCTTTCAGGCAGGTTTCTGGAGGTGAAATAGGGTGAAATGTCGCTTTTGGCAAGGCAGTCCTTTATTCTGCCCTTTGAAAATTCTGCATGTTTAAATTCTACACCCTCCTCCTATGAAGGATACTGCTTTGGGAGTCTGCCAAAGATGAGGAATACGTTAGAAGACTCAATCCATTCGAAGAACAAGTTACTTACCAACTGGGAACGTTCTTTCGACTGGACGTTCCTCCAATGTATTCCTCATCGCCCTCCCAACCTACCCCTCTTTTGAATTTCCAAAGCTATTACAGCATTCGTTCCAACAAGGCTGAGTACCGTCCTGCCTGTGCTTATGGGCACTTCTGATAAACAAAGAGAGGGGAAAAACAGAGCTGAGGCCAACGGGCGCCGTGCGTATTACTGCCCTCTGCTGAAAAAGTTTTCGAAAGCAGCCGAAGCTGGACATTACGTGTCAAAGATGAGGAATACGTTGGAGGTACATCCAGTTGAAAGAACGTTACCAGTTGGTAAGTAACTTGTTCTACTGGTGCAATTTCTTCTTACGCAAATGAATTCACCTTTTGGTATATATAAAATCGCTGGCCTTTTCTGACAACTGCCCGCATGGAGTACTGCATTGACTGATGTACTCTTAAGTCCTGGTCCCAAAACCCTTGGATATTAGAGACATTTTTGAATCTAAAAAGTCAATGCAGGCATCACTAAATGTATGTTTGAGCTGTACTCCCCAATCATTAGCATTTAAAAAATGAACAAAGTTCATCAAACATTCTAGTGTACCAGACCACGCCATGAACACATCATCTATAAATCGTTTCCACAAATGTACATATGGTAGAAACTCCAAATTCACAAACACACATTTTTGCTCAAAGTGATGCATAAATAAATTTGCCAAAGCTGTGCAAAGCTAGCCCCCATTGCTATCCCAATCAATGGTTTATACTAAACATTATTGAAGAGAAAAACATTATTCTCCAGGGTGAAAAGCAATCATTCTTTCAGCATTTCTATATGTACATAAAAGGAAGCAAAGTTTTTCCGAAATATGTAATTGACACTTTCAATTGCTCTGTGATGATCTATAGATGTGTAAAGGGCTTTCACATATAGTGTTAGAGATCGGGACAAATAGGTAACTTGAGAAAAATCTGTAGAATATGCATTGTATCTCTGACATACATGGGTATGATGATATGATATTGCATTTATAACCCGCCTATACACAAGTGTTTGAAGGCGCGACGCGGCAAAGGGAGGGGGAACCGAGGGAAGACAGAGACAGCAATCCTACTAGGCCAGGTGTCATTCAGATCGCGCAAGGGAAGGGGGAAGAGGAAAAGTGCAGAGTGGGAGGTGGGGTGGGGACAGTGCAGTACAGGGAGTAATAGAATAAATAACCAATAGAAATAGGCCAGCTGGTGGCAAGTGCAAGGGTAAGTGCAGACTTTCGGTGTCAAGTGCTGGAGTGGAACTGTAGGGGTACAGAAAAACAGTCCCCAAGTGCAGGGTTGCCATGAAGGCATTGCAGGTGTGTAACTGGCGGGTGAGGAGACCTGGGCCCAAGATCAGAGGGTGGCCAGGTAACCAGTACAGTTTCAGCCAGGAATTCAGCAGGGGAGAGGAGGAGAGAAAGCAGAAGCAAAGAGGAAGGGTTTTAGGTGCTTCCGGAACCGGAGGTGGTTCTCAAGTTTCAGGGAGGCTGTTCCAGAGGGAGGCCCCAGCTGAAGAAAGAGATCTACCACCAACCCGTTGCTTTGAGAAGTGATGACCCTGATGGAGTTGGAGGCGGATGAGCGAAGAGCTTAAGAAGGAAGATATTTAGGAAGAGAGTTGAAGGTATTGAGGCCCCAGGCCCAGAAGGCCTTGTGGACAATGCAGAGGGTTTTGAACTTAATCCTCGCAGCCACTGGGAGCCAGTGCAGAGATTTCAGTCCTGGACAGATACGATCCCTGGGGTTGAGGCCCAGGACAAGTCTCGCAGTCCTGTTCTGGATGAGTTGCAAAGGGCGTAGAGTAGAAGCAGGCAGATTTAGAAATAGGCTGTTGCAGTAGTCTGCCTAGAGACAACCAGAGCTCTGGAGACAGTGAGCTTCTGGGGAAGGAGAGGAAAGGAAGAATACCTCTGAGGAGGTGCAGCTGGTAGTGTGACTTCTTAGAGATGTGAGGAGAGAAGGAGAGTGTGGAGTCGAAGATGACTCGGAGGTTTTTAGCCCTGCAATGTGTCTGCAAAATTGTGGGTAGCAAACATTCATTGATATAGATAGATAATGGTTCTAAAATACCTCCTCTCCCGCTAACTATTGGTCTCCCTTCTGGAACACATCCAAATCCCTTATGGATCTTAGGGAGAAAATAGATGGTGGGCATGGTTGGTCCATCTACCAATAAAAATTGTCTTTCGATGCCTGTCAAAATCCCTTTGGAATGCCAATGTTGTATCATTGTCAACACTGATGCCTTGAGATCATTAAGAGGATTAGCAGGCAAAGTTTGATAACATCCTGCTGTATTCAAATGAGTAAGTCCAATTTGAATAAAGTCTTGTTTATTCATAACAACCACGTTGCCTCCTTTGTCCGCTTCCTTGATTATTAGTTCGTTATTAGATTCTAGTTTTTTGATTGCTAATGTTTCTAAAGCATTCAGATTCAAATATTTTTTGCAATTTTGCCTTATCAGCCAAGCCGCCATGAATATCCTTGATCACTGCTTGATAAAATGTATCAATAATGTTGTCACTAGGAAATACAGAAGTAAATCTTGATTTTTTTTGTAAGTTCTTTAATGTTTAAATACTTTTGCTCGATATTCAAATCTCTAAGCATATCTAGCACACTGATTTCATGCTCCTGACTTCTATCTTCTAAAGACGTCAATACAGGCGTGGTTAACATTGTAATGACATTTCTGATGGTGGCGGTACAGTAGGTTTGGCTGTGTAGTTAGGCAACTGGGTAGAGAAAAGAAATGTATTTTTAATTTACGGATGAATTTGAACAGGTCTATTTGTATCTATACAAAATTATTGAACCCCGAAGGGGCAAATGACAGTCCCTTGTTGAGAACTGCATGCTCTTCTGGAGAGAGTTAATATGTACTTAAATTGCAGACCAGATCTAACTGTTCTGTGTCTAAAGTTGTTGCTGATGTGACGCTCTCGTAACTCTGCGAGGCAAAGGTGGGGCGTTTCCGCCGACCATGTTGGCCTTGCATGGTGCCCCTTGGTTTGTGCCTCTAGTTGAGATATTTGAAGCGACGGAGATCTGAAACCTTACTTGTTTCATGCCCATCAGTTTCCCTTTTTGAACCGTCTGATCTGTTCTAAAAAAAACGTGTAGTCCCTGCTGCGTCCAGGATATTTAACGTATTAGCCTCACTAGACTCAATATTGGTAATACCTGTTGTCTGTCTGTCTGAATCACTCTCTATGTCTGAACACGTGGGGGAAGATACCACACTGCAACTTTGTGATCTTGATACCTCATCATATTTAGGTTGATAAGTGTAAACTCTGTTGTCCCGATAATCTCTATCATCTCGAGAAAATGTTCTTGACTTTCGTAATTTGACTTCATCTTGATGTTGCCTAAGTATAGTGTACATGGTTTTGAAGTTCTTTTCTTTGGCACTAGGAGCCTCAAACGATTACATTTCCTTTATTAATAGATCAATGTGGGTCTCAATCCGAGTGTGTGCTCTTTCTGCATGTTCTACAAGCAGCATAATCATATTATTGGAACTTGTAGTAAGATTAGCCTCCCATTGTGTGGCCTAATCACTGTCCAGGGGGTCTTCAAAATCGGGTAATATTAGGATTCGTAAGCCACGCAGAATTTTATGTTCATCTAAATAAGGTTTAAGTGTGGTCATTTCCCAAAACTTGTTAATCTCTTTAATACTGAGTCGTTCTAACTTGATAAACTTAAATCTTAGATCTTCTTTTTCTGAATTGAGTCTTTTGAAAGGATTAAGCGTGGAGCCCTGAGGTGCAAAAAGCGCTTTAATATCATCCTCTCTAGTTAAAATTTATTCTGCTGCTTGTGCCATTCTCTTGTTTTCCAAAATAATTTAAATAATCTGTATGTGTGTTGTATAGCTGCTGGGTAACACTGCTGTAATAATAGGAAGAACACGGGAGCAGAGAAGGCTGGAAACCCAAGCACTTATACCAGCGGTATTCAAACTGAGGGGCACGCCCCCGCAGGGGGCCATGGCTGTCTCCCTGGCGAGACATGACAGCCCAGCATGAAATATTTAAAAAGAAAAAAATAATGGGAAGAAATGGGCAGGGCCGGCGCACATGGTCAGGCTGAAGCATGAATCTGTCTCGGGCACCAATGAAAAAGTGGCCCGCAGTTGTAAATGGATATTCATTCCTTTAGTCACAGACTGTTTGAATAGTACCCAAGGGGGTGCTTTGTGTTATGTAAGTAAATTGTTATATTTATAGAATATTTATTCAGCAACAATGGTCAAAATTACTAATTACATAGTGAAGTAACTCATCAAACTTGCCAACATTGGCCAAAAAGGTGGCCCATTTTGACTGGCCCACACTAGCATTTTGCATTTTTGGTGCAGGCATTGCCCTATGGCACTATAGGCCAGTCCGAGCCTGGCGACTCATCCATAATGGCGAGGGGGTGCACACCCAGTGGTCCCGTCATCCATTATGGAGGAGCTAAGGAGTCAGCCCAGTGAAACAATGAGCACTCCCTCAGCTGCTTTTTCCAGCTGAGGGAGTGCGCCTGGGCTGGCTGAACTGGCAAAGGGAAACACTATTTCCCTTTGACAGTTCAGTTCCCCAGCCGCACATGCTCACACTGCCATGCAAGGCTGGTGCGTTTTGCTTCACCAGCATTGCTTAGCTCATTGGAAATGCTGATTGTCTGTATGTGTGATGGGGAGCTCCTGCGCCTCCTCGCACATACGGACAGAGCAGCCTGGAGCAGGGCGTTTCAGCACCCACACGCAGGCCAATGCAGAAGGTATGTTTATGTTCATTTTAATTTTATATGGCAAGTAGTGGATAGAGGGGGGGGGGAATGAGGGTTGTACAACAAAGGCATTCTAAAAGAAATGCCTTTGTTGCACAATCCCCCTACCCACCTACCAAAATTAGCTCTACTTCTGAGGCGCTGTGGTGCTCAGTGGACAGGGATGGTATTTTTTTACTGGATTTCTATCATAGATGTCCAGCCAAAAATACCATGCTTTCCCCCTTGGCACCCCAGCGCCTTGCATACACGCATAATCATGTTGATTGTGTTAGGCCCAGTGGGGCCCAGGGGACAGGGATGGTATCTTTTTACTGGAGATCTATCATAGATGTCCAGTAAAAAATGTCATGCCTGCCCCCCAGGTACCTCAGCACCAATTGTAAACTGTTTGGCTATTTACCATTTTTTTGGGTTGGGCTATTCACCCATTTTGCTCTACAATGCAACATTTTAACCCATTATTTTAAAAATAAATTCACAGGGGGAAACCCCCTGAACCTCCCTTGATTGGTTCGGGCTCCCTCACTGTGTTCGGTCGCTATGGCATTTTTAGGGGAAATGGTAATGCCCCTCTGCTTAAAAAATTCATCAGCCGCCACTGCCCCTCGGACTGTGTTGGGAACGGGATGGGGGGAGCCCAGGGACTGTGGTGGGAGCAGGATGGATGGGAACCATGCGATAGTGGTGGCAGCAGAGTGGGGAGTGCCCAGGGTGTGTGTTGGGGTGGGGAGAGCCCAGGGAATGGGTAGGCGTGGGATGAGGGACCCAAGCGAATGTGATGGGAGCTGATGGGGGAGCCCAGGGACTATACTGGGAGTAGGGTGCAGTGACGGCGTGCAATACATACTGTCCGTTTGGAATTTTTGGGGGGCCCAGCCTGCCAACCTATACAAACAATTATACATTTACACTGCGCATATGTCCAAAATCTTGTTTAATGCTTAGTCACATATATTCAATTCAGTTCTGAGTCAGCCTTTCAATTCAGTTCTAAGTCCGCCTGACACGTGTTTCGAGCAACTGCTCTTCTTCTGAGGCTGTGTTATTGCATAGCATGTTATATACAAAACATTATGTATATACACAAAACACATCAGGACAAAACAAACCAAGTGGCACCAAGGTTGCATGCCAATCAATTAACAAGTTCCAATAATCGGTTACACAGTTGGTAAACACATTACAATGTGGTGATAATAATAACTAATTGCGAAATATATCCAAACACAAAGGAATTACAATTAGTTGTTCATAAACCAAACATCTAATGAAAAGACCATGCAAAAAGAAATGAAAGATAAAACAAAATAAACACAAAGAAAGAGAAAAAGAGAATAAAAAGTTACTTGTGTAATTTATTGCATACTATTAATGGCGGTTCTCATGAGATGTGTCACATCAAATCTACCCATCCAAAAAGACTGATGTACCTTATGCGCTCTTGTATTCAACCACGTATCTACAAAAGGGCACTTAGAAAAAGTCAGGGTCTCATGCATTAACACTAACTGCTAATACAGAAGGATAATCCCAATTTCATCTCTAAGAGCCAAAAGCAAAAAAACATCGGAACCTATCAATTTAAGCCATCCCATAGTACCATGGTGTAGAATTGCACATCTTATGTCTGAAAAATATATATATATATACATGCTAGTCAGCCAACGTATAGTTCAAGTGTCTATCCTGTAATCTTAATTAAAGTAACATGTACAGATCACATGGAAACATTAGCAATCAACATTTAAAAAAAAAAAATTGTATTTTATAAAAAAAACTTTTAAAAAAGAGGAAAAAGCCATATCATACTAGGTCGATCACATGCACTCATTGATTTCTTTTTAAAACGGGCGCGGAGTCGGTGTTGAGTCGAAGGAGTTACTGGTGTGGAGCCCTGCAGTCTGTCTACACTGTCTCTATCCTGTGGGCGTACCTGCGTGCCTGCGTACACAGAAAGACTCGATTCCTCCGCGGAGCGGGCGCGGAGTCGGTGTTGAGTCGAAGGAGTCCAAGAAAGTTTGAGGACGCTCACGTCTATGCGGCAATGAAAATTGTTCATGCCGCCAAAACTCGTGCCCAACGGCGTCTGGAGGCAGGGGCGCCATTGCCACCAGCGTCTACGGTGTGTGTATCCCCTCCTGTCCACGATTGCTCCACCGGCCTGGACTGTGTTCTTACTATTGAGCCGGCACCTCCCATAGACATCGCTGAACTCTCGGATGAGTCCCAAGTAAGAGACATGACCGTTTGTGACCTAATACCAAGAGTTGCATCTAGTTGTAGGAAGGCTGATATGGGGGGTCCTCCTGGCAACAATGATGGCAATAGTTCTGGAAACGCCTCTCCAAATCACCTCACACCCGTCTGTTTCTCCCTGCCCACTTCGACCGTAAGTAAGGTCGTGCTCATGGGCAGTGCACTGACTGGATTGGCCTTTTCAGGGGGGAGTGGGAATCCTGCGAGCAACGTTGTGGCCGTTGTCAGTAACAGTAACGTAACGCCACTGACAGATTCCAGGCAAGGCGCCACGGAATGTACTGTATCCGTCGCTGAAACTTTCTCTGCTATATTGACTGGTACGAGCCAAATGTGTATCGTGCCCTGTCACCCGGGCTCTTCTCCCTCAGCGACTGGTTGTAATGGCGTTACCTGAATGTCTAAAAATACTGTTTTAAGATCATCTCCCGGCGGAGACTTCCCTCATGGGCGATTCTTCAGTGCAATATCTACAATGGGATCTGTAGGTGAAGCCACACTCAGACTTTCACTGCGCCTCCGCTTGCGGCTCCATCTGTGAAGATGATGATGTAGTCTTTAAATGCACTGACGACCTTGAGCTAGATCAGCAAACAAATCTAGCGGTCGCCCCCCTGGACGCCACTGCCAAGGGATCTCGAACCCCCCCGGGTTAACGCTGGTGTAGTTGATTTGGCCCGCAGAAGCTCACTTGAGGTTGTGAACAAACTGCTGGCTGACCTCACTCGCATTAACAAACAAAGAACACGGAAAGGCGATATAGGATCAACGATAGACAGTCTACTGATTGTAGATCCACTGCCCAGAGTGTTTCCCGTTGAAAAGGCGTCCTCGCCTACTATTATACCACAGAAACTGTACAGTGCCCTGCTGTCTTGTCAAACGCCGAAGAATGGATGAAAGCATTTCACCTAGTCTTAGATGCTCCCAAAACAAAAAAGCAAAAAGCCTGCACCAGAATGATCAACTAAATGCAACTAACTCAATGGAAGCGCTGCAATGTGAACAAAGCGAGAGTGACATATCTGTGTCAGCAAACGAGGAAGAGTTACAGCGGGTGTCCTCTGATTCCTCTCTCATGGAACAACCTTTTCCTAAGATCAGACGACAGATTTCTCGCAAAAAAAGAAGTGCGCGCTGTGGTGAGTCTGAGCATGATGCACCAAGAATTGCTCAATCTTTTCAAGACTTGCAGGCGCTAATTATGTCATCCATGTGTATGTCCATTGCACTGTTCCTTAAAATGTACGAGCACCTCAATGAAAACTTGAAAGAAATGGCTTCGGCTATACACATATTGACAACAAATATGTGTAAAATCGATCAAGAGTCTCTTTGCTGTAAGGCGGTACTGCAAGAGCTAAATAAGAAGACTGATGACACCTTTACAGCTTTGTTGGACAATGTAAAGAACGCCAACATTGATAAAAAAAACTGTTGGCTGAGGTTGCCAAAGAAGCTCTGAACATATTCCAAAAAGACACCACACTGAACGGCCCATCAACTGTCTCTAAGTGTCAGAAGTGTAGCCCGGCCTCAGTTTCAGACACTCTTCGGCATAGTTCCAGTTCAGATCACAACAATTCTTCCAACATCTCGCAACTTGTGGGACCGTTGCCATTAGCAAAAAAAAACTTGGATCCCACGGAATGCACACTTGGCCCACAGCTTCCAGCAGCAGCTCCACTTATACAGGCTGGGTCGGTTGTTTCAATCGGCAGCGTTGAGTCCAGTCTGATTGTTACTATCCCGGAAATGGACCTTGACTTCACAGCAAAAAGTGGTTTTGCGAAAGCTGTAATAGAGGCTCAAAATGCGTCGAATCCAGCTTTACTAAACCCTCAAATACCGTCAACATCTACAAGCATGTCTTGCCAGGAGATGGGGCCCGCAGTTCCACCTAGAGTGTTGTTGGATACTGCCGAGCCTCCGGCTGTGATATATGACATCTTTAAGAACGCGTCTGAAGCACTTAAAACTAACAAAAGTATTGAACACGCTGTAAGTGGCCCTAGTAAGAAAACGAAAAACTTACCAGCATGGAAAGCGAAGAGAGCTGTCACAAACTCATGAAAATTTCTACGCAACTTGAAAACTGTGAATGTCACAGTAACCGGCCTGCTATCAAAAAGTAAACCAACTGAAAGTAAGCAGTCGGCGAAAGTCTCCAAGGAGTTACCGATAGACTTAGAAGACTCCCACATGTGCATTAGCGATGTCTCTGACTCGCTGCTGAATGTATCGACCTACGAGGATGTGGAGATACCCTGTAACGCCACTGACGCATCTACGTCGCTAGTGCCTGGTTCAGTGGCATTGGCGTCAGTGGCTGCTGAGGTTTCCCCGGTGAATCCCTCTGAATCTAATACAGCGAAGATGGTCTGTTCCGATACAGCGAAGACGGCCCCTTCCGGTAAGCTGCCTTTGCCTACAGTGTTAGCTGTAGCGGTGCCTGACACACCTACAGAGACAATGCTGAGTCAAGTCTCGCCACCGATCACGCCACTGAATAACCAACAACCGACTGTCACCTCGGTCCCGGACATTGTCATGAAACCTATCACCCCTGCAGTGTGTCAAACTTCGGTAGGACCCAAGTAAGTTAATGACAAAAAAAGTCAGATGAGAGTTTGCCAATTGATCGAACCTCAGTGTGCCCGTACTACTGGAAACGTGGACCACTGCCCTAAATTCTTAACCTTGGCAGATAAACGTAAATTGTTGGAAGTAAAATTTAACATCTCCCGTGACGCACAAGGTCCCAGTAAACTAGTATCCAAACAGGGCACCAAGGTTTTACTGGCTGAGCCGAGTGTACCCGCGATGCCTTCGCTAAAAAGCCCCTCTAGGGTCAATAACCCTGAAAGCCATGTGCCTGCCTGGTCCCGTAATCTTAAAGAGCACCTGAACAGACAAGGCCCTGCCAAAAGAAATGTTCGATCTGGAGAGAAAAAGATGGGATCTTCAAGGAGCAATCCCCAGCAAGGTTTACATCGCCTCCTAATGGAACGTATTGTATCCTCTGACGATCTAATCTTAAATCAGCATAATGTAATTTGGCTATGTCACTTGATACCAAGTCTGAGAGCAATCGCCTCCGAGGACCTTACAATTGTCAAATTTTTCAATGAAAAAAAAACAATGCTGTCATTTTACATCTGCAGTCAAAACTGATTGCCGATGCTCTACTAGACGCTGGTCCTGTGCTGATGTCATTAGGGTTCGACATATTAAGGGTTGACCCTAGTGCGTGGCTGCCGACCACAAAAGAAGAGAACAACTCGATAATTGAGCCAGAGACAAATTGCGAACAACAGCAAAAGCAAGAATCGAGGCCAACAGCCCCAATAACAAAGGCTCCAATAATGGGTCTTCACTTGACTGAGGATTGTGTGGCGTTGCCTCATGAGGATAAACCAATAAGGATTACAATTAGGGGAACCCATAGCCTACCAATGACTAATGGCTCGCCTGCTGTTAATCCCACACACAGTGTGTCCGACTGGTCCTGGCTTGCAGCCCCACCTTAAATAAAGTATCAAACATCTAACGCCAGGATGTGGAGCCAAGAAGCATCATCACATTGGCATCATGGAACACCCGAGGGTTCCGCCACCTGTTCAATACCCCTTGGGAAAAAAACTTGTCTCTTATTTGCCTACAAGAGACATGGTTAAGCGAAACACTGGTACTTGAAGGATTTGAAATCGCCTTCAAGCCAGCGATATGCCAACCTAAGGGAAGACCTATGGCTGGTTTACTGACGGCTGTCAGAAAGGCCTTGGGGTTTAGGATAATTGAATCAGCCAATGTATCGCCTTATATTCAGCTAACCACAATATAGTGAATTGCAAGACTGATAAATTATGCATTATTAACGTCTACTGGAACCATCAAGCAAAAGAAGCTAATGAGTTTACAGATTTAGTATCAACAAGGATTGACGGACTACTTGAAAAGTCTCAGCCGCCCGACTTGATCCTATGTGGTGACTTAAATCTCATATGTCTAAATGAGAAAAGACATCTAGCGCCTAAAGCTCGAGGAATGCACATGCTGAATAGAAACACGGTGGGAGATATTCCAGCTAAGTCCACTTGGAGAAGGTTAAAGCAAACCTCAATTTTAGACTATATATTCGTCAGCGAAAACATTCATAGGAGAGTTCTTCACCTAGATATACTTGAAATGTCACATAGTGACTACGAAATGGTACAGCTTACTCTTGAAAACTCGAACAAACATGCAAGTGTTTGCTGGCCTCATGCCGTCGGCACTGGGTCTAGTAGGATCTGCTTAAATCTCCTGGATACTGTGAAGTGGAGGTGATAACTGCCAACTTCATGAGAGACACAAAAGGTCTTGAATATCAACGCCTGTTGTTGAACTTCGCAGAACATAAACACAACTTACGTCACTGCGAACTAAGACGAAAACATAAATTCGATGTCTGTTTTGCAACGGAAAAGACTCATGAGACAAGAAATAAGGAAGCTTAAGGGGCCCATGAACGAAAACACAAAACAAAAAATAAGGAAACTCAAACAAAATTATATGAATTGGCTCAAGTCTCATGCAGCAATAATGTTGCAAAATGACGCCGAGAATGTTTCTCAAAATGGAGGGAAAGAAATCGGCTCAATTTTGAAAATTGATCAATGGTAATCTAGCGCCTCAAAATGCCATCCAGGCCATTGCAGTGACTGAAGATGCATGGGTAGAGCATTACTCAGCCTTGTTTACCAAAGAAGTTCCACTGACAAATTGCGCCCCGCCAATTACAACAGAGTGGGACCTGGAGTTGAAGAGAACAGACATCCTCTTGATAATCAAAAGTGTACATGAATCCAGAGCCCCGGGGCCTGACGGCTTAACAAACTATACGCTTAAGCGCAATCCGGATCTATGGGCAGACTTCTGCGTCACTTTATTCAAGCGGATTGTCTTGGCTCGTGCAACCCCTAGTTCTTGGAAGAGTGCAGTTGTGGTGCCAATATTTAAAAAGGGGACCGCACGAACCCGAAAAACTACAGACCCATGGCGCTTCTCGATGTTCTGGGGAAAGTATTTGCTACACTGCTCCAACGAAAACTTTTGAAATGGGCCAAAGACTCTAACCACATATTCCCCAGGCAAGCAGGCTTTGTAAAGGGGGTGGGCTGCGGTTTAAATCTACTTATATTGAACATCTTGAAGATGGAGACCCTCAGACTCAACACCAAGCTGTACCTAGCGATGATAGATCTCTCGCAAGCATTTGATAGCATAGAGAGTTGCTGTGGGAAAAACTAGCCAAATGGAACTGCCCATCGAGTCTCGTTAGTGCAATCCGTGAACTGCACACGGAAACTTCCATCAGGATTCGGCTTGACATGTCTGGTACGCTGTCTGCTAAAATAAACACACATAAAGGCATAAGCAGGGTTATCCTTTGGCTGCCACTATCTTTAACTTGTTCATATCTTTTTTTAATAATGTTTTGTTCCCGGTGAGGTTTTGCAATATAAGAATTTCAGACTTAGGGCCTCATTCCAAGTTGGGCAATAAGGGAGACCGGTGCCGGTAATCCCTTACCGCCCAATTCCGAGGTCACTTAGCGGGTCCCACCAGGAATGGCTGGTCTGACCAGCCGTTCTGGACGGGACCCGTTAAGGGACCTTGGAGCTAATAACGGTACCGCAATTTGCGGTACAGTTATTAGCGCCTTCCCCATTCCCATTGAGCCCTATGCGGGCTCAAATGGGAATGGCTTTTGGAATGGGGACTTACCGGGTCCGCCTAGGGCGGAATGTCCCGGTAAGTCCCCCCTCCACCAGACCGGACCCGGACCGATTTTGGAGGCAGCCATGGCGCTAATAGTGCTAAAAGTTACCTGTTCGTCCCGATCTCTTATTGGTTACACTAGATGTGAAAGCCCTTTACACGTCAACAGATCATCATTGAAAGTGTCAATTACATATTTTGGAAAGACTCGGCTTTCTTGTATGTACGTATAGAAATGCTCAAAGAATTATTGCTTTTCACCCTGGAGAATGTTTTTCTCTTCAATAATGTTTATTATAAACAATTGATTGTGATAGCAATTGGAACTAGCTTTGCGCACCTTTGGCAAATTTATGTATGCATCACTTTGAGCAAAAATGTGTGTTTGTGAATTTGGAGTTTCTACCATATGTACATTTGTGGAAACAATTTATAGATGATGTGATCATGGTGTGGTCTGGTACAGTAGAATGTTTGATGAACTTTGTTCATTTTTTAAACACTAATGATTGGGGAGTACAGTTCACACATGCATTTAGTGATACCTGCATTGACTTTTTAGATTTAAAAATGTCTCTAACATCCAAGGGCTTTGAGACCAGGACTTTTAGAAAGAGTACATCAGTCAATGCAGTACTCCCTGCGGGCAGGTTTCGAGGGGATTGTGTCCTCCGACATATTCCACATCTATGAAAGGTAATGTCCACAGCTGTGCTGCTTTGGAAAATTTTCGGCAGAGGGAGTCCTGCATCGATGGCGTCAAGCCGCCCTCCGTCGAGGGTCGAAGTCACCGGATGTTCTATATAGGACGCACGACACCCGTAGCGTCAGTTCTGTTTTTTCCACAAACGTGTTTGCTTCGGAATCTCGGCACGCTCGATTCTTCTCTTCAAACAATGTCTTCATCTTCCTCTACTACCCCGAGGTCGGGCTTTAAAAAATGTCGGGACTGCGGTTCGAAATGTCCATCACAGACCTGCACAACATCTGCCTCTGGTGCCTCAGCAAAAGCCACGCCACCGACGACTGCAAGGACTGCCAGTCCCTGACATGTAAGGCCTTGCAGGAGCGTAAGGGGAAATTAAAGGTAGGTAGGGTGTCCAAACCCCGTAAATCGAAGTCCGCTGGGCTTTCGAGCGATGACTCGAGGGCCGACTCTCCGCGTCGGTGACAATCCAGGGGGTCTTGGTCTAGGAGTGGTTCCCGCCATTCCTCTGCCTCGTCGAGACATTCTAGGAAGCGCCAGCACCGGTCGCCTTCCCCGTCCTGACTCCGCCAGACTGTTGACTTGTCCCACCAAGTCTTCGTCGCCGGCTGAATGGGATTCATTCTGCCAACAGATGTTAGTGATTTTTCAGTCGCAAGGCACAGTCTGTCCGCGCCTTCGAAAGAAGCCGGCAGGGAACGGGCTCGGTCCACCACTCGCACGGCTTTGGGCTCGGGCGGTCGGCGCTATCATCGGGAGCCGCCGAGGTCCCGATCGGACAAGGGCGATCGCTATAGCCGTGCCAGGTCCCGGTCCTCGACGCCATCAGGACCGTCGAAACCTGTGAAGCCTTCGAAGAAGTCGTCGGCGCCTCGGTCGACGACGATTCCCTCAGCGCCCTCGACGCCGTTTGTGGAGGATTTGCCAGAGGTGCCCCTGAGGGCTGTGGAACCTCCGAGGAAGGCTAGCAGTAAGTCTGTGCTGCCTGTTTTTGAGCCCTATTCTGTTCCTCCTCCTAGATTGGCTTTTTTCCAACCTTTGCAGGAAATTTCAGAGGTTGATGAACTGTCTGATCAGGAGTTGGGCTTGCCTGTGCATCCTGAAGTCCCTGATGACCTTTTGTCTAGGCACAGTCAGATGGAGGATCTCCATCAGTCATTGCATGACACCAGTGGCCTCGACACCTTTCCGGAGGTGGAGTTTGGCCGGCCTGAGCCTGGGGCGCATGCTGAATCTTCCTATCGGCGTCTCATGTCAAGGGTGACGGAGTACTTGGGGTGGTCTCCCCCCCCCCCACCTGTGGCATTTGATCAGGATGACTTGACAGATATCCTGGGTCAGGGTCCGTCCACTGACCCGGTATTGCCGTTTCACATGGCTTTGCAAAGGAGGGTGGCAGCGACTTGGACTGCTCCGGAAAGTCTGCCGGCAGTTAACAAGTCTTTTCCGAAAAAATACTGCCCATCCAGTAGTGACCCCTGCTACTTATCAGCGCACCCTACTCCGGAGAGTTTGGTGGTTTGGTGGTGCAGGCGGCTACAGCCACCTCGAAGCAGGCTGCGTACCCTACCATCCCTCCTGATAGGGACGACAAGTGCTTTGATGGTTGGGCAAGGAAGACATTTTTTGCAGGGAGTATGGCGTTGAAATCGGTCAACTCCACTTGTGCCTTGGCAAAGTTTACACACACTCTGTGGAACTGTGCGTCTTTGGCGGCTGAGCATATTCCCGATGGGGGAGGAAAGGGATGGTTTTCTGGCCCTCGTGCAAGACGGCAAGGATGCTATGTGTGAATCCCTTCAGTCGGGTTTGGACACGGCAGACAGTGTCAGCCGGTCCATGGCTGCGAGCACCGTGATACGCAGATTTGCGTGGTTGCAGAAGTCGGGGTTGGCCCCGGATGTGCAATCCGGTCTTCTGAACATGCCCTTTGACGGCGTTCATTTGTTTGGCAGCAAGGCTGATGAGAGCCTTGAGAGGTTGCAGACCTCCAAAGCGGCAGCAAAGTCTTTGAGCGCTGCAGTGTGACAACCTCCGCCTTTTCGTCCTAGGGGACAGCAATGGGGAGGGGAGGTTCCTATTGGTATTAGTCCTCTTTTGGTAGATCGAGAGGGGCTGCCGGTCAAAGGGGGCAGCAAAAAAGTACCCGTGGTGGTCGGGGAACTTGTGGTGCCAAAGCCGCTCGGGCAGTTGCCTCTTTGCCTTCAGGCACTGCCGCAGCCGCTACATCTCAGTCCTGAGGCCATGTCCCATGGTTCGCCGGTTGGGGGCAGGCTAGCACAGCATCTCGGAGAATGGCGTGCCATTACTTCAGATGCGTGGGTTCTGGATACCATAGCCCACGGCTACTGCCTTCCCTTCCTTCAGCGGCCTCACGACAATCCACTGGGGAAGCTCTCTTTGAAGCGTCCAGATCCGCTCCTTGCGCAGGAAATACTATCCCTGCTGGTGAAAGGTGCCATAGAACTGGTGCCTGTGGCGGAGAGGAACAAGGGATGGTATTCCCCATATTTTTTGATTGCCAAGAAAGACGGAGGGTTGAGACCCATCATGGACTTGCGTTGGTTGAACAAACTTCTCAGGAAGGACAAGTTCAAGATGGTTACTCTTTCTCCGGTCCTCCAGGCCCTTCAACTTCAGGATTGTTTGGTGTCTCTCGACCTCAAGGACGTGTACTTTCATGTGCCGATTCATCCCAAGCACAGGAAGTACCTGAGGTTTGCGGCTGGTGACTCTCACTTTCAGTTTTGGGTCCTGCCATTCGGTTTGACCTCCGCACGAGGGTCTACACCAAGCTCATGGTGGTTGTGGCAGCGTACCTCAGGTGAGGGGGGATTCACATCTACCCCTACCTGGACAACTGGCTGATCCAAGAGCGCTCTCCCGAGCAAGGGTTGGATCATCTCGGTCTCACCTGCCGCACCCTCCACAGGCTTGGCTTCTCCCTGAATTTCAAGAAGTCGCATTTGACACCTTCCCAACAGCCCCAGGACATCGGTGCTGTGCTAGACACGTCCCTTTGGAAGTGTTTGCCTCCCCAGGTCAGGGTTCATCACATTGTGCAGATGGTGGACAAGTTTCAAAGTGCCCAGTGTCTCCCGGCTTTCGACTTCCTAAGGTTGCTGGGCCTCATGGCATCCTGCATCTTTCTGGTGCCGGAGCCCAGACTGTGGATGAGATCTCTGCAATGGGCTCTCAAACTGCAGTGGTCCCAGTTCTCGGGCAAGATGTCGGATCCCGTTCAGATTCCGATCTCGGTCGCACAGTATCTTCTGTGGTGGGCCGACGGGAGGAACCTGCTGAAGGGGGAACCGTTTTGGCAACCATGGCCGGAGGTGACGATTGTGACGGATGCTTCCCTCACAGGATGGGGTGCGCATACAAACGAGCTGACCGTCAGCGGTCGTTGGTCTCCGTTGGAGTCCAGACTCCACATCAACCTGTTATATCTGAGAGCCATCAGGCTTGCCCTGAAGGCTTTTCTGCCAACTGTACAGGGGAAAAGTGTTTTGGTCATGACGGACAACACAGTGGCCTTGCATTACCTCAACAAAAAAGAGGGGGCAGGGTCACTCCCGTTGTGCAGGGAGGCAATGCAACTCTGGTTGTGGGCCATCGAACAAGGTCTTTCGATCTCGGCAGTTCATCGGGCCGGAGACGAAAACACGGCCGCGGCCGCGAAAACTGAGAAGGCAGAGCGCAGTCTCTCACGAGTGGGAGTTGGCTCAGGAAGTCCTTCTGGAGATCTTCGCCCTTTGGGGAACCCCACAAGTGGATCACTTCACCACCAGTGTCAACCGGAAGTGCGAGAGATTCTGCTCAAGGGAATTTCCTCTGAGAGGAGCCTTAGGAGACGTGTTCGTGGTGGATTGGTCATTCCCGCTGCTGTACGCGTTTCCTCCAGTCCCGGTCATTCCTCAAGTGTTGCGGAGGTTGCAGAGGTTCGGGACCCACGTGATCCTTGTGGCTCTGGATTGGGCCAGGAGAGCGTGGTACCCGGACCTTCTAGAAATGTCCATCTGCCCTCCACAACGTCTTCCTTACCGAGAGGATCTGCTCTCGAGGGAGGGGGGGTCAGGTTCTCCATCCAGAGGTCAGGACTCTCAACTTTCACACTTAGTATCTGAAAGGTTGAGATACAAGGATTGGGACCTCCCGGATGATGTGATGGAGGTGTTGCTTAGAGCCAGGCGGCCAGCAACAAAGTCCCTGTACCGTTGCCGTTGGCGCAAGTTCTGCGACTGGTGCAGGAGACAGAATGTTGATCCTTTCCAATGTTCCATTCTTATGGTTTTGTCTTTTCTGCTTTCTTTAGCCCACAAGGGCCTTCAAGTGGGTACCATTAAGGGTTACCTGGTGGTCCTGTCCATATTCAAGCGCTCGTCTGAAGAGTGTTCTTACTTTAAGATCCCTTTTGATTTCGCAGTTTCTAAAAGGGCTGACTAATGTGTTTCTGCGGTCCGCTTTCCAGGTGCCGGTTTGGGATTTGAATTTGGTTTTGAGGTTTCTGATGGGTGCTCCGTTTGAGCCCTTGCACTCTTGTCCTTTGAGACTGTTGTCTTTCAAGACGGTGTTTTTAGTTGAGGTTACTTCTGCTCGCAGAGTGAGTGAGTTGCAGGCACTTTCAGCCAAGGCACCCTTTACTGTTTTCCATAAGGACAGGGTTGTCCTTCGGGTGCGGCCTTCTTTTCTGCCGGGTAAGGACCCTCCGGTAGGATTACGTACTCACTCTAGTAGGGCCGTTGCTACCTCCACTGCCCTTCAGCGGGGTGTTCCTATTCGGAATATTTGTGAAGCAGCCGCATGGGCTTCTTTACATACCTTTGTCAAACATTATGACCTGGATTCAATCCACGGGCAGGATTTGGCCTTTGGTAAAGCGTTTCTTTATTCCGCCATTTTATTGGGTATTCTAAATTTGTAAATTCTTTTACCACCTCCATAGTTTGGTACTGCTTTGGGAGTCTGTCATAGATGTGGAATATGTCGGAGGACACAATCCCCTTGAAGAACAAGTTACTTACCATATCTGGTAACGTCCTTTCGATGGGATGTTTCTCCGACGAATTCCACATCGCCCTCCCAACCTGCCCCTCTGGAGAATTTCCTATGCGATTGCAGCTTACGTTTCCGCAAGGCTATCTGCAGTCATACTGGCAGGAGATTGGTGCCTCACGTTCTGGGAAAAAATTACAACTGAGGCTATGGGCGTCATGCGTCCTATATATAACATCTGGTGATGTCGACCCTCGACGGAGGCCCTCGAGGGATGGCGGCTCGACGCCATCGACGCAGGATGCCCTCTGCCGAAAATTTTCCGAAGCAGCACAGCTGTGGACATTACCTGTCCTAGATGTGGAATACGTCGGAGGAACCTCCCATCGAAATAACGTTACCAGATATGGTAACTTGTTCGTCATACAAGGCCAGTGATTTTGAATATACCAAAAGGTGAATTCATTTTTGCAAGAAGAAATTGCACCAGTAGAGATGATTTTATGTCAGCATGTGAATTGATTAGTAAAAGATTTTTGGCTAGATGCTATCAGCAAGGATTACTGGATAAGGCTCCGAAAGAAGTGAACCGCATGGATAGTTGATTTGTTAACTACAAAGGTACATACCTCCACTAATCAATCTAATACATTGAGAATTATTACTAGATATAATGCGGACAGCCAGACGATGTACACTGTGGTCAAGAGACACTGGCACTTACTCCACTTGAACAAAGCATTACTCAAGTGGTTGGGTCCAAATCCGAGTATCATATGCAGGAAAGCACGTACACACAAGAACATACTGTGTCCCTCTTTTATGTATAATCCCAAGAGTAGCGAAACTTGGTTACATCCAGAGGCGTTGCTAGGAGGCGCTGAGGGTGCTATAACCCTTGGTCTTTTGGTTGTAGCCCCGGATAGAAGCTCAGGAGATACAACCAAAAGTCTAGCTAGCCCCATGTCCCGACAGTCCCAACATTAGCCTAGCCCCAGATCCTTTCCAGAGCTAGCAATACCCCTGGTTAAATTGATTACAGAGTAAAGGGTTCTACACATGTGGGGGTTGTTCTATGTGCCCTCATGCTATGGAAACCAGAATTATGCATTTTGGAACAATGGGCAACTATTATGCTGATTCATTTATCAATTATAATTCGAAATATGTGGTGTATTGTATTAATTGTGTCTGTGGTTCTTACTATATTGGGAGCTCTATCAGGCCCTTGAAGATTAGGATCCGTGAACATTTATCCACCATTGCTAATCAAGAAGCAACATTTCCGTTAGCCACACATTGGCAAAATATCCATCAAATGGACAATAAGAAGGAGATATGCTTTGTAGGAATGGCTATGGTAACATTACCACCAAGAGGGGGAAATATAGAACTAAAAATTATACAGTTAGAAGCACCTTTAATTTGCCAATATAGAACAGTATTTACTGATTTAAATACTGATCACAAATTGTCTGTATTTTTATGATTGGCATTTCAAGTTTTGTAAAATACCACTAAATGCAGATTTTCTCCTTAAAGCTTTAATTGAGTAGAGATCAATCCCTTTATAAGTAAATAAGAGTGAGATCTCAATGATCAACTTAAAGGGAATCAATGTTGGGTTACTTAGATCCTTTGTAATATTTGGACTATCTGTGTTTTTTGGTACACACTATCATGCAGTATTTTTCAGTGTCTCTTGTATCTAAAATGATATGAATGTATTCGTAATCAATCCAATAATGCAACAATTAATGGATGGCAATACATTATTTGCAGTTTTAGGAATGCAGAGTTGAATGTGTCTCACCGAATCTGTTGCGTGGCTAATTGTTTCAGAGGTAAGCCCAGGTGACATGATACAATAGGATAAATACGGTTTATGTGAGTACCAGCAAGTATGGGACTAGCAAGGGCAACAGTTTTACATTGCTATGAAAATGGCATGTTCGGATGAGGAGCAGCGCAAAGTTTACTGATCAATCTGGGAAGGGAACGTTACATGTGATTGCCAAGAATTTAATAAGTGTTAATAATTTGTGAGGACTAGCAAGTATGGAATTAGCAAGGACAACAGCGTCACATTGCCATGACAATGGCATGTTCGGACGAGGAGCAGCGTGAAGTTACTACTGAGCGGTGGATTATAATATTAGAGGGAACGGCACAGGGTATAAAATTACGTTTGTGAGTACTAGCAAGTATGGAACTAGCAAGGACAACAACGTTATATGGCTATGACAACGGCATGTTCTGACGAGGAGCAGCGTGAAGTTTACGGATCGATCAGGAATTTAAGTAATCGTTACATCAATTATCTATGCAATTGCTAAGAATCTAATGAATGTTAATAACAATATGTGAGTATTAGTAAGTATGGTAATTAGCAAGGACAACAGTGTCACATTGCCATGACAACGGCATGTTTGGATGACGAGCAGCGCGTAGTTACTGAGCAGTCAATTATATCAGATGGAACGGCACAGGGTATAAAATGACTACCAGGTATACAAATATGCTCAGTTACCGATTGGTATTGGTCATGTTTTCAGTTTATCAGGTTTTATGTATTGAGGATGTACAATGGTATCTGTATAATGAATGAGGGAGTTAAGATCCCACCAAGATGGCGGTCAGTCGGGCATATTCACCTGGCTTAGAAGTGATGGGCAATGCCTTTTGAATAGTTGATGTATCCTTTGGAACGGAGTGAAGCGGCTCTGGACAGCGTTGCTCATTGCCAAAAGGCTTCTGTTCAGGTAGGATTGAGTCCAAGAAGTGCTCCCGTTGGGGGACCACACAAGTTAGC
The DNA here is from genome assembly GCF_040938575.1 of Ambystoma mexicanum. Lineage (NCBI taxonomy): Eukaryota > Metazoa > Chordata > Amphibia > Caudata > Ambystomatidae > Ambystoma > Ambystoma mexicanum. The sequence continues at coordinate 1,296,535,906 of NC_090933.1, read as the reverse complement.
ATGTGGGAAGTACTTGTGTGATACAATTACCTTACCTGGGCATCTTTTTTTCTTTTCTTATTTTTTGCTTTTCCCTGGCTCTTCACTCTGATGATCGGTCCAACGAAGTTGTGGAATATGATTGGAACTTGATTTTGGCACGGCCAACATCGTTTATAGACATCTGCCTTACCGCAATTGCGAAGATATATAGGTAATAATTTTTCTTTCACATTTTTTATGTTTTAAGATGTCGCAATTGTCACTTTTGCTCGACGGTAGTGGCATGGCCTGACATATTGGTGATCTGTGCATGTTACTTTAATTAAGATTACAGTATAGACACTTGAACTATACTTTAGCTGACCAGCATGTATATATGTTTTTCAGACATAAGAAGTGCATTTGTAATTCCTTTGTGTTTGGATATATTTCGCAATGAATTATTATCGCATTGTAATGTGTTTACCAACTGTATAACCGATTATTAGAACATATTAATTGATTGGCATGCAACCTTGGTGCCACTTGGTTTGTTTTGTACTGGTGTGTTTTGCGTATATACATAATGTTTTGGATATAACATGCTATGCAATAACACAGCCTCAGCAGAAGAACAGTTGCTCGAAACACGTGTCAGGCGGACTCAAAACTGAATTGAAAGGCTGACTCAGAATTGAATCTAATATATTCGACTAAGCATTAAAGGAATAGTGCGCTAAAAAATATTATTGTCCCGAGGGTTTGGGCATGTGTTTTTAAGCATACGTTGATCGATGGTACCAACATTTTCTATGCACCTTACCGTAGCTTTCCTCTTTTTTGACACATGCAAAATCAGGCAGCAGGGCGCGGCCATCTTGTGCTAATCTTATCTGTTGCCGCATTGCCCTAAGGAGAACTGCCCTGTGGCACTAAATCGTATCCCCCGCTCCAGATGTGTACAGGCCATTTCACAACGCCAATGCACGTCTCATGTCAACATTCTCTGCACTTCAGCTAATGACGTGTCTCCATGGAAATGGCAGGACTTCTCTTTCTTCAATAAGTATAAACAGACCGCTTCTCATCAGACATCAGATTTGCTTTTCCAATCGTTTCACTGTCTTTTTTTGAGTATTCTGTGCCTCGTTTCTGTGCTCTGGTCAGCTACCTTCATTGCTCATAGCCCGTGCGAACAGATACTAGTACCATTACTATCCATTTTTATTTTGCCCCATAATGGCAACAATACAGCCCTACCAGTACGAGCCGGAGTATTACAAGGCAGAATTACTCGAAAGAGAAAGATGCAGAAACGATGGGGCTTCGGACGACAGTTGGACGGACGATTCAACAGATCAAGAGCCTGAGCCTAGTCGCAGGTTTCCACCTGGTGTACCTGCAATCGGTGCGCACTAATGCCAACCGAGCAGGAGAACTGCTGCTGCCGAGAAAACTCTGGATGCTTGTCCTACTTCAGGGCAGCCTGCCTCACATGGTCCATGTTGAGGATTATGATGGTGCTTATGCACAAACTTCGAGCAACAGTTCGCCCTCGCAATCCAAGTTACGAGTAAGTGTAGTCTAGTTGTGATGTCACTTGGGCCACTAACATTTCATGGTTGTCTCCTATATTGTCATAACTTTGATCTATCACTGCCAAATGAATGTAGTCTTGCAATTCTATACATCACTCGCAATTTGGGGAAATCTTAGTGGTCTTCTTATGTTTATTCCATATCCAACCATGAAGCAATATTTCTTTGTGTCCCAAATGTAATGGAATGCATAGTCGTTCAATATTGTGAAGTGTCCAAGTAACATTTGTACTGGCAACGATGCCAAGGGATACACTTTCAACTAAGGTTTAATACACTTATTTTGTTCATTTAAAAACAGTTTGTATCTTTCTCTTGCAAAGGTGGTACATGCTGGTGGCCTATTGTTCATTTACATGGTGGCTTCATGGGAGGCTTGGACACCGCGTTCGACGAGTAATACCCACCTGTGTCGTTGGTGCCATTAGAGAAACTTTGCCCAGTGACAGCGGTCAGTACAGGGGATTTTCCCACACTGCTGCAACCCGAAGTTTTTATAATGTGTAGTACATTTGTGCCATCAAAATCAGCAACAAAATAAAATACCACTGAACTTTTATGAATGGTTGTTTCACTTTTTCAGCAATCAAGTGTGTCTCCATTCAGCAGTGTTCTGGCCCTTTCCTGCATGCCTCAGGCCCCTCCATCCAACCCTTCTGAATCAATGACTGTTAGCACCTGTGGCCATGCCCTTCCAATCGGGGCTGGCAGGGGTGGGAACGGCCAAGGTGCCAAACACCATGTACACTTCGAAGGTATCTTATGCGCAGGGGCCATTGTACACATGGCCTAGCCAGACCCAGTGTCTCCAGGCAGGCACCCCTGAAGCAGGCCACGTCCCTGCAATCCACATAAGTGTGTCTCCATTCAGCAGTGTTCTGGCCCTTTCCTGCATGCCTCAGGCCCCTCCATCCAACCCTTCTGAATCAATGACTGTTAGCACCTGTGGCCATGCCCTTCCAATCGGGGCTGGCAGGGGTGGGAACGGCCAAGGTGCCAAACACCATGTACACTTCGAAGGTATCTTACGCGCAGGAGCCATTGTACACATGGCCTAGCCAGACCCAGTGTCTCCAGGCAGGCACCCCTGAAGCAGGCCACGTCCCTGCAATCCACATAAGTGTGTCTCCATTCAGCAGTGTTCTGGCCCTTTCCTGCATGCCTCAGGCCCCTCCATCCAACCCTTCTGAATCAATGACTGTTAGCACCTGTGGCCATGCCCTTCCAATCGGGGCTGGCAGGGGTGGGAACGGCCAAGGTGCCAAACACCATGTACACTTCGAAGGTATCTTACGCGCAGGAGCCATTGTACACATGGCCTAGCCAGACCCAGTGTCTCCAGGCAGGCCCCCCTGAAGCAGGCCACGTCCCTGCAATCCACATAAGTGTGTCTCCATTCAGCAGTGTTCTGGCCCTTTCCTGCATGCCTCAGGCCCCTCCATCCACCCCTCCAGAACCGATGACTGTTAGCACCTTCGCCATGACCTACCAATGGGGGCTGGCAGGGGTGGGAACGGCCAAGGTGCCAAACACCATGTACACTTCAAAGGTATCTTAAGCGCAGGGGTCATTGTTCACACGCCCTCCTCAGATCCAGTGTCTCCAGGCAGGCTCCCCTGAAGCAGGCTGTGCCCCTGCCATCCACATAGGTGTGTCTCCATTCAGCAGTGTTCCGGATTGTTCCTGCATGCCTCAGGCCCCTCCATCCACCCCTCCAGAATCAATGACTGTTGGCACCTGTGGCCATGCCCTCCCAATGGTTGCTGGCAGGCGTGGGAACGGCCAAGGTGCCAAACACCTTGTACACTTCAAAGGTATTTTACACCCAGGGGCCATTGTTCACATGCCCTCCTCAGACCCTGTGTCTCCAGGCGGGCTCCCCTGAAGCAGGCCGCGCCACTGCAATCCACATAAGTGTGTCTCTCTTCAGCGCTGTTCTGGACCATGTCTGCACACCTCATGCCCATTCATCCCCCCCTCCATTATCAAAGGCAGTTTGCACCAATGGGTGTATGCTGCCAAAGGGGGCTGGCAGGGGTGGGAACGGCCAAGGTGCCAAACACCATGTACACTTGAAAGGTATCTTAAGCGCAGGGGCCATTGTACACATGGCCTAGCCTGACCCTGTGTCTCCAGGCAGGCTCCCCTTGAAGCAGGCCGCACCCCTGCTATCCACATAAGACCACACCATATACACGTCATTCATTCACATACACACCCACTTTTGTAATTCTTTATAAACCACTTGATATTTATCATGAGAACGTCTTTGAGCACTGCAAGTCAACTAGTGAACGTGCTACTTGAGAACTTCTGTGACCACTACGAGTCAGCTCCTCATCGTGCTACCTGTGAACATCTCCCTGTTCTCCTGCTACTAACTACTCTGCTTGCTGACTCTGTTTGTTGGTCTTGGTAAGGGCAAGTCACCTAATCATATCTCCATGATCTTTAAATTTCTATCTATTTTTCGAACAAACGTACCCAGTAGTGTAATGTTCATTCATCTCATTGCTATTACCATTGACTTGAGTTTAATTTGTTATGTTATTGATATATAGCAATTGTTATCAGTGTCAATTGGGATCAAATTGCATCCTTCGCGGACAGTGTCTATAAGCATGTTTCCTTTTGATGCATGATAGTACATTCAAGGGACGAGTAACATGTTACAATTTGCGTCACATCAATGAATTGTCTATAAAAGTTATGCTATAATACAGCTGGGTACGCTACACAGGTTTTGCTTCGGTGACCAAAAAATAGATTGCATAGAAAAATGTATGATATAATTCCATCTTTCTCACGCTTTTATGCAAAGTAAGACATTTCTAATGATGTGGACCTTTTTTTTTTTTTACAGAATTTCCAACAATGCCTGCATGTACGGTTTACGGTTGCCGTTCTAAGACCCATTACAAACCTAAAGCCACTATAATGCATGTATTCCCGAGGAATATGGATCTAATTACTAGAATGGGTCAGATATTGTGGATTTGCGCCGGAAGAGCTTGAAAGTAGAGCCCATGATGGCTTGAGGGACTTGAGGGGTGATCGATTCCGCATCTGCAGCCTGCACTTTGCCACGAATATGTACAACCAATCGCAGTACACAAAGAAGCATCGACTCAGAACGTCTCCTAAATTGCTTCCAAATGCAATTCCGACTCTATTCATGCACGCAGTGAGTCACGGTTCCTGATTTAGCTGTAGGCTTTGGGGTACTGAACAGGTAACTAAATGGACGGATTGGTGTTTTAGGTGTAAATGTCCCTTATAATACTTTTCATATTTACAAGATTGTATTGCTTTATAACTAAACCCCATTTTGCTATACATCTGTCCTTGGTTTTAGGAGCATCACAGAAAACGATTTATGGGCACAGATAACTATGCTATAGTGCCCTTGGAAATGAGCATAATCTTTTCATAATCGGTTGCTTTACATGTCAGTTTTTTAGGTTAGCATTTCTAAATCAAATCTTATTTTCCCTTTACAACTCCATGACAATGCACTGAATATGAAGGAGCAGGAATCTGCATCCATGTCTTTCCCGGAGTCAACAACAACTTTGAGCGCGTACCAGGTAGTATTATTTAGCTATTCAGTCCCGGAAATGTTTTATGCATGGAATTTGAGATAATATGATAAAGTTTATGTATCCTGTCATTTGTATACATAATGTACCATTGTCTGCATCCCATTGTGTGTGTTCAATTTCACTTTTTTCATCCATATTAAAACAAGTACTGTATTACAGGATGATGCTGGTACTTCGACTACAATTGCATCATCTTTTCAAGCTGATCCAGAGCCTGAGGTATGCGTACTGACAGTTCCCTTGAATGAAAGAAAGTATATCGTACATCTAATACTTTTAGACAGTGACATTATTATAAACGAGCATCTTTTGCAAAACGCTTGAGTGCAACATTACAATCAGTGGGTTTCGCACAGTGATCTCTGATCGAGTACACTATCCATCAATCAGGTGCAATTCGAAATGTATATTTTGACTAAATGAAATACAGTGTATGAGGGTATCTATGTAAGCCGTGTCTGCAAGGAAATAATTTGATTTCAAATACGATTGACTTTTTAAAAAAATCAATATTCTATTCTAGGCATGTATACAAGATCGGGAAATAGAAAAGAAGGCACATGGAGCCAAGTTGGTGGAACAACTTGCTGGTGCAGTCGTTGCAGTGAAGAACACGGTTTCAAAGAAAATCAAGAAAGCAAGGGTAACTAGCAAACAAGTGTGATTTACAAAAAGTGTTTTGGGCAGGTAAACATCATAACATGGTTTATTTTAAACCTAAAGTGCTATATACTGTATGTTGGTTTTACATTGAACATGTTTTCACAACCCATCTCCTAGAGGCGCAGAAGTAAACGAAATTTGATGACACAGACGGCTACTGAAGCCAGAGATGCTGCTTGCCAAACTGATTTCACCATGGAGCAACTATTATTTGAGGCGCAGCGTGTTCAACTGAATAAGCAGACTCGAGATGCTTATGCCCAATGGCCAGATAATGAATTGTTATGTGACCGGAGAAGCCAGCAAAGTGTTGTTGGACCATTTCTACAATGCGAGAACTCCACAAGATGAAGACAAAACTGAGTATAATGTTGATGCTTTTGAATTACTCGCAGACCACTTGACACAATCGCACCAACAAAAAAAAAGGGCCACTCAACAAACAATCGACATTGATGTTTTCTCCGATTTGTGTTTAAATAACGCTAGCTGAATTACCAGAGACTGAAGCCTCAACACAATTGACCGAGGAACTTGCCAAGGATCTCTACTACAGTGCGTCCTGTTCGGCCGATATTTCCACCACAGTTGAGTCACAAACCACATTCATGCAGGACGATAGTCTAATACAGGAGCCCAAATACATTGTATTCGACAGCTGCCTGATGGAGATAATACTGATGCTGAAATGTGTCCATCCAGTGAGGGGGGAAGTATGCAGGAAGCCATAGTTGAATGTCGCTCATGTATCACAAGCCACTAACTTGAAAATACAAGCCACCTGTGATCTGCTCCATGCAAAATGTTCATGGTCCGCTCAACCGATGCTGGGGAAAGTGGCAGCTGGAAATCTACTGTGTGCAGCAGCTTTACTTTTCAGTGGCTCTACTTTTAATAAGTTGTCCAGTTTCTGTCAATTTGTGGGACTCCAGTTCCTTTCTAAAACGCAGCGCTACAAATATCAATGTGACTATTTATTCTATTAGTGAAGCATGGAAAATTGAACAAATGTCAATTGCAAGGACATTCTGTGACAAACGGTTCAGGCTAGCTGGAGATGGACAGTGTGACAGCCCCAGATTTTCTGCAAAGTACTGCACATACCACTCTCAGGACATGGAAACTAAAAACATTGTGAATTTGGTGGTCGTTCAGGTGTCCGAATGTAATTCCTCAGTGGCCATGGAGAAACATAAGTTTCATCAAATCCCTGGAAGATCTCTAATCGAGGGGAATGCAAATTGACATCATAGCCACAGACAGACATGTTTCAATAGCCAAGACCATGAGAGAGCAATTTCCAAATATTCGCAATCAATTTGATGTATGGCACGTTGCCAAATCAATCAATAAAAAAAATCTCTGCTGCAGGCAAAAAAAAGGTTCTGAAAATATTTTACAGTGGTCCCAGTCTTTCAGCAACCATCTTTGGTGGAGCTCCAAAACTTGTGGTGGGTCTGTGGAAATTCTACTAGAAAAATGGCGGTCACTAATGCACCACTGTTGCAATGTTCACTCTTGGGCAGAAAACCAACATTTCCATTAATGTGCACATGGACCTTTGTCGCCGGAGCAGGAACGCAAGAAGAAGTGGTTGATTCCATCTTCACCTCCACACAAAGCTCTTGAGAAGATCACGTTTGATAACATTCTATCAAGAGATCTGAAGGGACTCACAGAATTCTGTCACACGGGAGATTTGGAGGTGTTCCACAATATGTGCCTAAAGTACAGGCCCAAGAGATTTCATTTCGGCATTGACGGGATGTAATATAGGACTGCGGGAAACTTTGGGATGCTTCGTTACACAATGGCCTTTACAAAAAGAAGCAAAAAATGGGTGGTCAAGCCAATATACCAGGAAATGGAATTCGATTTTGTGAAATATCTTATTATGACTGTCTTGGACAAACATACTTACGGAATCACGCACAATTATGTTCCGAGGACACATACATTGCCACAAAACATTGCAAACGTGCCCTGTCCACCTAAAGCAGAGCTCGTGGAACAGTTCACTTCCTGGTTCAAATGATTACCATCAATTTCTTTGTTCAACAATGTTTATATAAAGTGTCCAAATAAAGCGTCCAATTTGTCTTTTGAAATCTATCCTCTTTGTCAATTTTTTTTTTAAACAAGTGCCTTTTTGAGAATGCCATACAATGTAACGCTGTGCTTTCACACTTCCCAGTTTCATCGAGCTATTGTGGGACCTTCACTGATTGTGGAAAAGTCAGATGGATAACAGCATGAAAACAACTTTGGGGTTCTGCAGTTGCCTTACCAAACACTTGCTCAAATAGCTGCATAACTACGCGTCCAACAAAAGGAATGAGACCTAGGCTCGATAAGATAATCGGCACGCAAGAACTACTGACTGTAAGTCAAACAGCGCATCCAGGGGGGTTGTTGGTGAGAAATAGCTGCACTCTGACCTATATTTTCATGGGGCCATTTGTTGGGGGTTGTTGCTAATTTAAGGAAGGAGTGGGTCGGTTGAGCCCCCAGCCCACCCAAAATTCTATGCGAAAGTGACACCTTGCTCTTGAACTCATGGGGGACGCCTCCTTCGTCGTTCTGTAGCCATGGCGAAGAAAGGCCCTGACATAAGCAGAGGTGGTGCTATTGCTAGACGCACTTTTGTGTACCCTTGACTCCAACTTTGGACTAGGCCGCATTCTGGCATTGCAAAGTTCCCCTCCCCCTCAGCAGCGCTGCGCACAGCGAGCACCGACAGACCCGACCTTTTTCCTCCTGTGCCTCCCAAGCCTCCCAAGTCCCTTTGTGTGTGATAGGGCCAAACCATGACTTGTAGTTGTTCATCCATCTCAACAAATGTGCTCCTGCACATCTCACCCCCGCTGCTGGAAAATTACTGCTTGTTCAACCATGTGCCCCTCCAAAGCTATTCTTTTGATGTACCATAAGTGTGACTCTTCCTTGCTGATCACCCTAGAGTGCCTCCTAATAAAACAAGACCCCAGTCACAGTATATTCTGTCCTAAACTAACATGTGTCACTCCACCCCCTTTCTCGCTCTGATGTGCTAGACCAGTCAGCTATCAATCCCGACCCCTGCAGGCTACCTAAGGGACAAGACCCCCACACCCTTCTCGCTAGTGACCCAAAGTGAGATAGTATAAACACACGTGTTCAATTTGTAGGCTTCTTATATATACTTAAAAGGTATAATGATGATCATTATTTAATGCATGTCTAGGATATGTGTGTAGATCAGTGTGGAGAGGGAGCGCCTTCACTGTGGGATGTCTTATTACAGGGGCGGGTCTTTGATTTGCATCCCTCAGAGTCTTACAATTTCAACCGCGGTGGGGGTAGGTGTCAGCGTTACCAAAATATATGATCAATACAGAATAGGTATATGGGGGTGAGGTTGAGGTGGTGCGGGGTTAGGGTCTGGAAACCAGATGCGTTCAAGGAGAACTGAGAAACTCAGCCCCCCCCAGTGGGTCCGACATGATCTGGGGAAACATGGTCAGTGGATTAAGGTTTTTTGTTTGTTTGGCAGGGGTGGGAGGTCAGTTTGGTTTGTTGTTGTTATGGGATGAAATAGGGGACAAAACAAGGGGGCTTGAGAAATAGAGCTTAGTTAAGCTGGTCTGCGGTTTAGGAGGACCTCTTGTGATTTAATCCTGTCTGAGAAGATGAATCAGGACGGGGTGGTGGGGCGGGGTTAGGAGGAGCAGTTGTTGGTATCATTCAAGGGGTGTTCGTTCTCAAAGGTTGGCACAAAGCAGGGGCCAAGTTAGCAGGGGCTCAACTACGGAGCAGTCTCGGAGGAGGGGGTGGCAATGCAAAGCCTCGGAAAAGAGGCGATGTCTGGCCTGGGTGAAATAATCATTGGCTCCCTCAACGTTCGGGGCCTTAATTCGCTGAATAAAAGGTCACTGGTACTCTGAGTTCAAGAGGGCCCGACTGGACTGGATGTGCTTCCAGGAAACTCACTGGCAGTAGAGTAGTGCCAGTAGCTGCCAGAGGCATGGAAACTGCTCATCCGTGAAGACTTGCTCTCCAACCTTGACTCTAACACTCCTTGTGTTCTCATTTTGCACGATCTCTCTTCTGCCTTTGATACTGTCAACCATGCCATCCTGCTCAACCGTCTCCGTGATAACCTGGGTATCACTGGTCAGGCTCTGGCGTGGCTGACTTCTTTCCTTTCCAATCGACCCTCCCAGGTCCAACTTGGGTCCTTCCTCTCTGACGTCTTCTTCTCCACCTGTGGTGTTCCCCAGGGATCTAATCTCTCTCCCTGGCTTTTCAACCAGTATCTGTCACTCCTTGCCCTCTGCCCCAACTTTCAGTGCTATGCGGACGATACCCAGCTCATTTTCAGGCTACCCTCGGCCTCCTCCTCTCCTTCCCTCATCTCTGACTGTCTGCTATCCAAGAATGGTGTGCCGCCAATGACCTCTGCCTTAATGCCAGTAAGACTGAGATTCTACTCATTGGCACACCCACTCCCTCCTTCCCTGCAGCTCTCTGGCCGGCCTCTCTTGGCCCTCTTCCTGCTCCTACCTGCAAGGCTAAAAATCTCGGGGTTATCTTCGACTCTACACTCTCCTTCTCTCCTCACATATCTGATGTCTCTAAGAAGTCACACTACCAGCTGCACCTCCTCAGAGGTACTCCTCCCTTCCTCTCCTTCTCCCAGAAGCTCACTGTCTCCCAAGCCCTGGTTCTCTCGAAGCTGGACTACTGTAACAGCCTCTATCTTAATCTGCCTGCCTCCACTCTCCGCCCTCTGCAACTCATCCAGAACAGAACTGCGAGACTTGTCCTTGAACTCAAGCCCGGGGACCGTATCTCTCCAGGACTGAAATCTCTACACTGGCTCCCAGTGGCTGCGAGGATTAAGTTCAAAACCCTCTGCATTATCCACAAGGCCTTCTGGGGCCTGGGGCCAAAATACCTTCAACTCTCTCTTCCTAAATATCTTCCTTCCCGAGCCCTTCGCTCATCCGTCTCCAACTCCCTCAGGGTCAGCCGCTTCTCAAAGCAACGAGCTGGGGGTAGATCTCTCTCCGCGGCAGGGGCCTCCCTCTGGAACAGCCTTCCTGCCTCCCTGAAACTTGAGGAGAACCATCTCCGGTTCCGGAAGCACCTCAAAACCTTCCTCTTGGCTTCTGCCTTCTCTGTCCCTCTCCCCTGCTAAATTCTACACTGAAATTTCACTGAATCTGCAACTGGGCCACTCTCACCGACCTCGGTCCTGGGCCCAGCCACTCTCCACTTGCACTGCCTCCCTGGCATCCCCTGCACTGCGGGACTGTCTCTGTATCCCTACAGCCCCCCCTTCCCAGCACTTGTCTGCACTTACCTTGCACTTGCCACCAGCTGGCCCTATTTATTTATTTATTTTTATTCTACTTACTTGTACTGCACTTCCCCCTCCCCTTCCCTTTGCACTTTTCCCTTCACCTACCCCTGCACTTGTGCGGTCTGAATGATACCTGGCCTAGTAGGATCGTTGTCTGTCTTCCCCTTGTTCCCCCCTCCCTGCCTCGTCGCGCCTTGAAACACTTGTGTATAGGCGCGTTACAAATGCCATATCATATTCTATACTATGCTCCTGGGAGGTGGGGGAGCGGATTACGGCCTCTGATGTCAAGAAGAGGTGTGGGGTGGCTATTTTGCTATCATCCAGACTGGGCTTTCTGGTAGAATCGGTCCTAGCCAACCCAAATGGGAGGTATGTGTTTGTGAAAGTTCAGCTAAATGGTACCAAGATTACCTTGGACTCTGTGTATGCTCCAAATGTGGGACAATGTGAATTCTGGGAGAAGGTCAGGGACAAAATAATTGAATTTGTGGAGGGGCAACTTGTGGTCGGGGGAGATTTTTATATGGTGATGGACCCTATAAAAGACTGTAAGAGGATGTGGAGCGACAGATTCCCAGGACTAATACGGGTGATTCGGGACGCTTTAAAAAGGCAAATGATGTGCTGGGCTTGTGCGACTCTCTCCAGCCATTGCTGGAGGGGGATAGGCTGTATATTTTGTACTCTGCGGTACATGACTCCTTCTCGCATATAGACCTGGTCCCGGTGGACTCGATCTTGAAGGCACAGATTTTAGAATCCTACGTCGCCCCAATCCCGTGGTCTGACCACATATGGTGTACCATAAGGTGAGAGCTGTAGTGGAAATGGGGAGGCCAAGCGGGCCCCGGGGGGAGCTGGAGATGCAGTGATTCCCTAATAAAGGATAGGGAGGTGCAACAGGAATTACTTACGGGAATCAAGGAGTACTTCCTCTTCAATGATACTGGAAAGGTGGGGAATCAATCATTCTGGGAAGGCTTCAAGGCGACGATCCGGGGGATCTTGATCAGTATAGGCTCTAGGAAAAAAAAAGAAAGGGGAGAGAAGGAGAGAGAGCTCAGTCAGAAAATAGAGCAGATACAGTCAGGGGGCACCAACGGAAGGTATATATCACCCGCAGATGCAAAGGAACTCTGATGTTAGAAAACACAATTAAGGGACATCCTGACCCATGACACGGAAGGAAAACTCATATTTGTGAAACAGAAATATCATGAGAAAGGGGACAGGGTGAATAAGATCTTTGCCTGGAGAATGAGGGAGGAGAAAAAGCGTAGAACCATAGGGGCTATTCAGACAGAAGAGGGAAGATCTGTCTATGACACTAAAAGCATCGGGAGCGAATTTGCAACATACTATAGCACCCCCTATACCTCTGAATGGATGGGGGAGAGGAACAGATAGACAAGGTTTTGGGGGGGTTGCCCCTCCCGGTGCTACCCAAGGAAATGGTAGTGAGCTTAGAGAACCCTATTACGGTGGAGGAGCACCTGTGGGCCATCAAGGGGATGAAGTCCGGGTCAGCGCCTGTGGAGGATGGCTTCTCGATGACATTTTACAAATGATTAGGGCCCTGGATAGCCCTGTGTCTGGTTAAGGTGTTTAATGCATGCCTGAGAGGGGAGGCCCTGCCCTCTACGATGTTGATATCAACGATCGTAGCAATCCCTAAAGAGGGAAAGGATCCCACCAAATGCTCCTCCTACCGCCCTATCTCCCCATTCAATGGGGATGTAAAGATTTTGGCGAAAATCCTGGGAACGAGATTGAAGGTGGGGTTACCGCTTCTTTTACATGGAGACCAGGAGGTCTTCATTAGGGGAAGGCAAGGATGGGATAACATCCGGAAGACCATGAACCTGATCCATGGGCCACAATCGAAGGGGCAAGATGCCTGCTTAGTCTCGTTAGACTCAGAGAAGGCCTTTGACAGGGTCGAATGACCCTTCATGATGAAAGTCCTGAAGAAGATGGTGCTGGGAACGAATTTCCTGAGATGGGTGGCAGAACTTTACAATAGGCCCAGGGCAAGCGTCCAGGTTAACGGGGGGCTCAGACACCTTTGAACTAACCAGAGGTACAAGACAGGGATGCCCCCTATCCCCACTGCTGTACACCCTTAGCCATGGAACCCCTGGCAATAGCGATTCGGGCAAATTACCAAATCAAGGGCATTGTTTTGGGGGGGGGGATTGAGTGCAAACTCTTGCTCTTTGCAGATGATATACTGGCTTATCTCACTAACATTCAAGTTTCCCTCCCAGCACTCATTACCCAGATCGCAGAATACGGCCGCCTCTTAGGGCTTAAAATTAACATATGGAAGTCAGGAATAATGCCAATATTAGAGCAGAGCCCCCTTCTCGACTCAAAAAGGAGATACCAAGGTATTAGGGTAGGCCAGAAGAGCATACAGTACCTGGGAATTCAAATCACAAGGGACCTGGAGGAGATGGTCAAGGTGAACTATGGCCCCTTCCAGACCCAACTGACGTCTGCCCTTAAGAGATGGGACCGACTAATATTAACCTGGTACGGTAGGATGACCTCATTGAAACTGAACGTGCTCCCCAGACAGCTATACCTCTTCACAGCCAACCCGAGGCAGCTTCCAGAGAAGTTCTTCTTAGAAGTTACAGGAGAGCTCCGTAGATACATTTGGAAAAATAAGACCCCAAGGGTAAAAATGGCAACCCTGACTCTTCCAAGGGATAAGGGGGGGCTTGGGTTCCCGGACATCCTTCTATATTACAAGGCGGCCCAACTCAGGGTACTGCTTGAACACATGAGGAACGACCTGAGGACTTATTGGACCTACTTGGAGGACCTAGCGGCACACCCATTGAAGGTGTGGGACTACTTTTGGTCTGCAAACAAGTAAATCCCATAAATACTAAGATCCCACCCTATGCTGGTTTTTGTTTGGACAGTATAGTGTGAATACAAACACACGAAAGGGTATACAACGTGGCCCTCCCCCATGTTCTCCATTTGACTTGGGACACCAAGTACTGGTGCAATCACAGAGGTGGTTAGATGTGGGCCTAGAACGGGTGGGATAGCTGTTCAGAGAGGGAATCTTCCTGGAGTTTGCGACAGTTCGGGAGGTACTGGGAAGGGACTCAATCTCAGTTTTCAAATATCTCTGCATTAAGGGTACATTGACGGACCCAAAGTGGGGTTGATTGGTGGCAAGAGAGTTAACCGCAGTGGAACACGTCATTGACACATCCACAACATGGGTATATTGTCTAAGTTGTACAACGCCATGAATGAGATGTGTCTGCATGGGAGACAGACATTCCAGAGGTAATGGGTAGATTAAGTGGGGGAGGAGATATCTGGGGAAGATTAGGCACATATTTACAAAATTGCTTTCCAGGGTGAATTGTTCACCTCCACGATAGAACACAACTTCAAAATGTTAATGGGCTGGCATAGAGATCCCCTGAGATTGTCCAGGATGTTTGCAGGTGCCTCCCCCATGGGCCCAAGGGGGTGTGGGAGTCGGGGGTCTTTGACCCACATGTGGTGGTGGTGCCCCAAGGTGCAAGTGTTTTGGAAAGAGGTGCTGAGTTGGATGGAAGAGATCACGGGAATTAGGTTAGACCTGGATCGCTACAATCTCTACTAGGGGTCCCTCAAAAAGACAGGGAAGACTACAGACTCCCTAAGATGTGGGAGGCAATGTTGAGGGCAGGGAGACTGGCCATAACCCAGGGTTGGAAAAATGAAACGCTCCCCTCGAAAGAAATTTGGTAAGGGAAAGTGCACAATATGATGATAATGGAAAGGCTGACAGCGGCAGTGAACGATAGGATGGACGAGTTTCAAACAGAGTGGTGCTCTTTATTGCTTGAATGGGGATTGGATAAAGGAAACAACAGAGGTCGAATAAAAAAAAAAATTAACGGAACTTGAATCGTAAGGATAAAGAGAGAGGCACTGGAGGGAGCCGGCAAGGGTGTGAGACTGATGGTATAACGTCCTTTCATCGCGGGATGTTTTTTCGCAGGGTTTTTACAATTAATTTTTTAACGAAAAAAAACTCATCTCATTTTTTAGGGGGGTTGGAATAATAAATATTTGGGGTGTGGGTGTTCGGGATCATAGAAACAATAAAAGTGGATGGGGGTTTGGGGTGAAAACCCCCAAAAATAAAAAATTAGATTTTTTCGTTGAAAAATCTTCAGTAAAAAACTCAGCAAAAAAACATCCTGCGATGAAATGACATAGAACCAGACTGACATAATTGGGATTATATCCTTCGAGACATTGATGAGGGAGAACTGCACCACCAAATGTGTTTGAGCTCAGAAGGGGGGGTTGAGGGAGGTGGGTGGAGTGAGGGGGGTAGGATAGGAGTAGGAAAGGGGGGGGTTTAGGTAGGGGTGACCTAGATTGTTGACATTATTGTGGGTTACACTTGTTTCTATTGTTTTCTTGAAATGTCTTGTTCTCTTTACAAACACAAATAAAATAAAGTGAACAAAAAAAGAGATGGTGAAATATTACTTTAGCGCTTATAGACCAATTTGAGGGATACAATCCCAAATGTGTTGAGCAACACCTGGCATCTGGGCATGCTGCAAATGGGACTGGGTGTTCAACTCAGATGTGTGGGAGATCTAAGTCCCGAAAGAACCCCAAAGCTATGTCGTAATTGTTCCTAAAATAAGATATGATGTGTGGATCGGAATGAGGAACAACTGTATGTGGTGGCTAAAAGAACGTTTGCAGCTCCAATGTGTTGACAAGGTGAAACCTAGTAGTGTGCTGGCTATCAATGGTCGAGTTGGCTGGGAAGGAGTAGCTAAAGGCTTGATGCTGAATGGAAATAGAAGGTTTATTGTGAATGACAGTTGCGTGCACCTCAGAGAGGACCTACAAAGTGATGTGGACTTTGTGTTGATTACAGACACAATGTTTATTGCCTGCAGAGTTCAAGATGGAAGTACATTTACTGTTATGAAGTTTTATAAGGCAAAAGTCCTCCCTGCTCTAACTTGTGGATCAGAATGTAAAGATTTTAATTTTCCATGGGACAAAGTAGAAAGGAAACTGTGGTGGTGTGTCTTGAAATAGATACCACAATGGATACCAATTGCTGTAATTGCTCTGAATTGGCCCTTTCTTCGATCAAGGCCATGGTAGAAGCCGTAGCTGGGGAGATGATATGGTGAAACCTCTAAATGATTATGATTCTCTATCGCACAGTTAAATTCCCCTAAGGCTATGTGGCTAAGATGATAACCTCTGCCCAGGGCAGTGGCACGCCCAGTGAGATGTGATGAAAGCTGGGTTTTCCTTTCCTGGGATCCGATAGTAGGGTCACGTTGGTGCTGGTCATCATTGCAGCTTCTATTACATATGATGGAAAGATCAGCTGCAGTTGGCAATTCGGTCACGTGGTTAGGCAGAATGGAATTGTACAGGCCTAACATGGTGCTGTAAAGCTAGGCACCTCAAGGCCAGCAGATGCTCTGTTATGAATTTCATTGCTAATGTAACTGACTGAATGTACCATACTGATTTCCTATATACACCCCATTGTGCAAAACCCTATAAGAGGTTTCTGTACTTGGGTGCCACATTTTTGCAAAAGGGATACTCTGCCAGTTTCCTTCTCTATTTCTGCACAGCTGTACGAAGATAAACCTGACTCTACCTTTGCTGCTTGGGTTGCTTGTTGGATATTTGTGTGGTTTTGCAGATTCTCGCTAGCTATTACCCTGGTGGCCTTAGAGATTCTCTCCTTGCTCTCTACCTCTTACTCCTGGCGTCTCTATCCTGCCACCTCAGGGTGCCTTCCTCCACCCAGCCCCTGATGTCTTCCTCCAACCACCACCTGATTTCTTTCTCTACCCACCTACTAATGTTTCCCTCCAATCATCTCCTGTATTTTTCTACAATCACCTCCTGAGGTCTCTTCTCTACCCCCCACCTACGTCTCCAACTTCCTCCACTTCTTCCCCGCTCTTGTTCAACCACTTTACTGAATCGTTAACCTGCTTCAAACTACTGTCACAACCTTCTCGAAATACTCCTTGTGTGCATGAGTGGATCCTCCCCTGGGGCCAATCTGGGCTTTAAGGCCTATACTTGTGTATTCTTAGTATTGTGTCTATGTGATTGTTTGGACTGTAATTGCATTCCCCGCTTAGCTGTAGCACGTGGTGGGGAGACAGCTGCTTTAAGAAGCCCGTCCACCATCCTGGATTTTCTACAAGCTGTAGCGGAAGCCCGTCCACCATCCTGGATTTTTTACAAGCTCTAGCAGAAACACTTAAACAGTGGGAGCCGCAGTAAGAGGTTTCAGCGTTGTGATGATAGTTTTTATGAGGTCCAGGCCTACACCTTTTTTAATCTGGTTTGGGCAGGGGACAAAATGCTCTGTAGCTTCTGATCAGGCCCTTAAAGCGCTAGTACCACTTTTACATGGCTATGTTAGGCTGACAAGGGATCCTCCCCATACCAAGCCCGGAAACATCCACTAGCGCCTCCCTGACCCCCTTGACCACCCCACTAGACCATAGAATAAGACCATGTTCACACTACCCACAATTCCATTATGGAAATGTAATTTTCTTTCTCTGTGTAACCCTCACAATGTGGGAAATAATGTAAGCAGGGCACGAGTAGGTTGTGCTAAAATATTAAGTTTTCCTCAATCATCACCTGTATTGTAAGGAGAAAATAAACAGCAGTGAGTACATTGGGCCTCATTACGAGGTCGGCGGTAACCCGCTGGTGCTACCGACAGGTTGCTGCTGACCTCAAAACACTGAATCTGCCTCCTGACTTCTCGGTGCCACTGGGACATTACAAATCCCGGCGGAGCAGGAAGTCAGGCAGGGGATTCGGTAGTCCCCATTATCGGACTACACAAGAGAGGGGATTCGGAAACACCAGCACCGTTGCTAACAGTGCCAGTGCTTCCATGTCAACTCTGCCTACTGGCGCCATTGCACCCAGCAGGGTCAGAACTGCCGGGTGCGGCGACCCCGGCAGGCAGACTTGTAGTGTGGCAGTCCGGAAAGATAGCTTACCGGCACCCTTGTTTCCGGACCACCACACTCGTAACGAGGCCCATTGTCTCCTTCATTTGATTAATGAATCAGCTGGTGCTTGGGTGTGTGCATACACAAAGACACAGTTTCTCTGCAAAGGAAGCTAGGCAGACATACTTGCACACTGGATGTAATAGGAAGCTCAAGACATTCAGCACAGCTCAGGAAGAGACTGGGCAGGCGTGCATGCACCCTAAAGTGAATGCATGGGCTCTGACATTGAACACAGCTCAGGAGAGGAACCAGAGTATAAAGAGAGAGGTTGTATTCTGTCTAGTTACTGGTGCTCCGCTTCATTCAGTGCCCTCACCCCCTACCGGTACTGCAGGTGAGTGGAGTGGCTCTTTCCCAATTTCACTGCGTACCTTGGGCTGCATGTTATCCACATTGAGGTCATTCATTGGTGGTTAGGTGAACTACAGCTTTCAACCTCCATTTAATCATTGTGTGCACGTTTTACCTCGCCTGCACGAGTCAGCTGCCAGAGATAACCGTTGTAAGGCATGGGATAGTTGAATATTTTCAGTCTAGCGATTATATCATTTTGCCACATTATAATACAACACGAAAGTGAAAAACAAATCGCACCCTAATGTAAACAGTTCCACACACACACACCCACAAAATGGTGGTCTTGATATCAGATTTGTCACCATAATGCACTTGTTCTGCATCATGGAGCTGCTGATTAGCACAAGGGTTCCTCTAATATTTTGTATCTTCAAGAGCTCTGACGGTCTTTAGTTGGACTAAAAATGCACCGCACTTTTCATCCCAGTAATTCTGTATCCATTCTGCACTTATTTTATGTGATCATTTTTGATTGATTCATTTTAAATATCTGCTTCGTTTGGATATTACTGAGCAACATTTAACCCAGGGATCCTTGTGAGTGAAGCAAAGAGTATTGTGAGGAACCTGAGGGCGTCCTCACTCCCCCCCCAAGGATCTTCCTCTCAGGTGGCCTGGGAATGGCCATTGCTTTTGGATCCCGACTCTGGGAGTGGATATGCGAGGGAGGATCACCTGAGTGGAGGGAGCAGTGAGAGGGCGTTCTTAGGTGAGACATGGTATCCCCCTTTCTCTTTTCACAATGCGCCCTCTATCCACCTTCCAAACTGTGCCCCAGAAACAACATCTTAGTACTGGGACGAGGACGAGACCAACTAGGAGGACACATTCTCATTTTACTGATACACACACATATCAGAGAAGAAACAGATTTATAAATGCTCCTTTTATTAAATCAGACCGTTCCAAATACCACTCTGGTACTGAGATTAAGAAGAGAGCTGTGGAGGCATACCAGTGGAACAACCAGGCATGTCCACCTTATGGAGTTCTCCATAGTCAGGTAATGGAACTCAATAACACACACCTGGGGTCACTTAACACACCCTGTGGATATAAAAATGCCTGCCGCATTGGGGAAGGGGGAACGGGCTGGAGGAATGGAAGCCGGAGACCCAGATGCCGGGAGCGTTGGCGTGCAGGAGAAAGAGATGCCAGGGCCGGGGTCGGCTGTGCGAGAGACTGGCAGTCCTTTTATCTTCCGGAGCGGGTCTTCTTTGTGGAAGCTGTGGAACTCCTATTGACCCCAGCCGGCTCTGCAAGAAGCTAGGAGAGCGAGCGGTGCTCTCTGCAGAGGCAGCGAGGGAGAGGCAGAGTCTTGGGAAGCTGGGAAGATATTGAGTGAACTGAAACTGATTGAAAGCGCTTTTGAATGCCGCACAGAGTACACAACAAATTGAATACTCATAGATGGAGTGAAAGCAAAGTATTACATGAGACAGAAATCAAGGAATTTATTGTATGAAACAAGTGTGGACAAAGTCAAGAGAATACCAAGAAGGGTATGAAAGTTAGAAACCAAGTATTGGCCCAAAATTAAGAGGGGCCCATGAAACAAGTATTGAAAAGGTCAAGAGAATACCAAGAAGGGTATTTATTTTTTATTTATTGGATATTTGTATGGCGCCTATACTCGGGTGTTTCCAGGTGCCACAAGACAAAGGGAACGGGCGGAACATGGAAAATCAAAGAATACAACAACAAAGAAAACGGTTATATTGGTCTTGTGACAATCCTACCGTGCAAGTGCATGAGCGAGGTAATAAGTACAAGGGGAAGGGGTAGAGGGAGAAGTGCACAAGTGGGGTGTCCCCAGGGAGGGGTTGGGGTGGCCAAGTGCTGGTTGGGCTGAAGCAGCAAGTGCCAGGGGAAAGGTGGGGGGGAGTGCAGTGGGCAGGAGGACTAAGTTGAGATAGTCTGGGAAAGGGAGCCCAAGGGTAAGTGCTGAAACCAAGTATGAAGTGAGAAACCAAGTATTGGCCGAAAGCTAAAAGGGGCCCATGAAACAAGTATTGACAAGGTCAAGAAAATATCAAGAAGGGTATGAAAAGGAGAACTTAAGATGTGACCCAACGTTAAGAGGGGCTCAGGAATTGCAGGCTAAGAGGAAACCTGTGGTGGCAAGAGCCAGAGGACTACAGAAAAGTATAACAAAGTGCATATTGGCTAAGCAAATCATGGTACAGTTTCTGAAGAGTGTGACACTGGGAAATCAACAAAACATCACTGTCTGGAGGAAACAGTGGCCAACTGTTGATGGGAACAGTAAAAAGGGGTATCGGTTGTGTGACCTGTAACGGGTGGACCGTGTGGTCCGACAACTGCGCTTAGACCGAATGCCCTACATGGAAGAAGCCAATGAAATATGTTTAAAGAAGTTTCTGTTTTGCAACAGTCTGAAATGGGAAATTGAAGTTAAGAAACAGAACTGTCCAAGCGAACTAGTACAAGAGATCGATCTTAAAGGGGTAGTTCACTCAAACATTTTATTATAGGTCCCTATGTAAAGTTTTCGGTAAATGAGGCTCAAAGTCATACATTTAAAGCACTAGGAAGCATCCATTTTGGGAAATGAGTGAGTCTCCTGTGCTTATTTTAACTCTGCTCTTGCAGGAATAATCAAGCAAAAGCCCCCTACTGGGAGCGTTTGCTTATTGCTGCCAGAGAGCAGAGAATGCTGGCAGGCTACAGCCTGCCAGCGTTGTATTGATAATTGCTGTAACTTTCTTTTACGTTTCCAACGAAAGTCACAGCAATTACTAATATTCCGCTGGGGATGCCCTGGAAACTTAAAATGAGAGTATCAGCAATTACTAACATTCCACCACCCGCATCGGTGGGCGATGAAATATTCATAATTGTATTTACTTTCTTTTTAAGCATTATCAATACAACGCTGGCAGGCTATTCTCCGGTCTGTAATAGGCAAAAGCTTGCAGTAGGGGGCTTTTGCTTGATTATTGCTGCGAAAGCAGAGGGAAGCTCATTCATTTCACAAAATGGATGCCCCTACAGTACACACTTTAATGCTAATTTGCGGAAAAATTTACATAGGGACATTTTTGTAAAATATTTTTTATGTATATTTTTTATTATGGCCCATCTTTTAAAAGAATAACATTTTTGATTGAACTACCCCTTTAAAGGAGCTGGAAAGTGTCCCAGAGAACTATGTTATTTTGAAAGCTGGAAGACTTGAACTCTTGGGGAACCGAACTCCAAGATTTTGTGAACTACTTTGAACTTGGGCAAGGGGAAGCTGATCCGAAGGCAGGAGCTGGAAGAAGCTCTGAACTTTCATTTGAACACTATGCTTATTGATGCAGACATCCCTACACTGTGTATACAGTTAGTAGCAAGGACAAGTGTAGGTTTCGGACACAGACAAGACATATGATTTGGACATCCTGAAAGAGACTATTCTTCGTTTTCTTTAGGTAGGGAACTCCCACCTTAGCATAGGGCACTTTGGGTCTCATTCCATCCTACATTTTAAGTTAAATAAAACTTTTGAAACCAAATTTGAATATGTTGTCTGTGTCTACTCCTTGATGCCTTCACAGTAGGCAATTGTGCCTAGTCTCAAACTCCAGAGCACATTTGCTTCGTCACAATGTGGAGTGGGACACAACAGGGAGATCTTTGTAAATGGGAGGCGTAGCGAGGCCTGGGTCGCAGGTGCATTGTTGTCCAAAGTATTGTTCAACTAGGATTGCTTATTGGCCCACCACTCTATCTTGTACTAGTAACAGATTATTTTGGAACTAACTAGTCCCACAATGGAGAATAACCTGTATGCAAGGCTGTGCAGATGCTAGTCACATGCTGCACAAATGATCCAGACACAGAACGTGAGATTTCTCTCTATAGAGCATAAACTGTGTTTGGATGCTAATAAACACAGTGTGGTGTGAGGGTTCCTTTCCATAATCAGCCACAGGGTTAAATAGTGCCTCCCACCCAATAAAACAGACTCACACCTAGGTGTAGGAGAAAATCACACATTTATTGGTTAAACAAATACTAGGAGTGCTGTATCACAGATACAAATACTGATTCCTAACTTTCTCAGTTTTGGGTAGATGCCATAGGTGAGCTTTTAGCTGCATGAACACATACATTTCTGCCTGAACAATTCCAGACTCTGCTACAGGATTACTAAAGTACTGAGGTTGATGCATCATCAACCACAAGATTATTAGGGTGGGAGATGGATAGCCACCCCACAGCCTCTCCCGTTAATTGTCTAACCACAATATTGCAGATCTCTCTATTCTGGGGAAAAAAAGTAACCAAACCTCAATGTCAAGCTCAGTCTGTGGCCTCTGTGGGATGTTCATGCTGTTGACAAGGGTTAGTCATGAGACAGGGGCTGACCAATCCCTACTCGAAGCACACAACCTGGGTCGTCAACACACCAAACAAAATGATCTAGTATGGGCATGGCATCTGAAAATGATATTCAAATCTCCAACAAACTAAAGGTCTGTGCTGCCCACAATACTAAATTGTATAGAAAGACACAAAATGGAGGTCTACTCAATGCGAACGTTAAATTTACAAATGCCTATCTAATTGGCCTTACCTCCGGACAAAATTCTAAAACCATATCAACACATGCATTGCAAAACCTTTTCCAAAACGTTACTTCCGGTTTCCTATCAAATCCTTGTCTATACCAGACATCAAGAATGTGATGTCAGTGTACTATCTAATTTGCGTCACGGCTACTCTCTGTATGAGCTGATTGGTACAATCCTCACTGTGTGCTTTATTTGATGTCGCAGTATCCACCTCCATCCATGCAGCCAAATATACTTTTTTGACTATTCCACGATTTGTGATTAAGCGGCAACCTTTCTTTAATCTATGGAACACCTGCTCTGTACGTTCTCCAGATGTTCTCCTTATATTGCAGATTAACTGCTCTGCAACCGCACACCATTGTATGTGCAGACAGAATGTTCACACTGCCAACTTCCTGCTTCTCTATGCTCACCAATGTAATATGTTTGAAATATGTTACCCCATACGTTGCATTACAAGCTGCACATTCACATCTCCTGTAATATCAAATCTACCTTGATAGTATGATATCATATACACGGACCTTCACACACTTGAATTGCTTTTGTAATTTCAAACCCTAAAACCTTCCCATGCTGGTCATCCTGATCCCAGTCTTTCTGGGGGAAATAGGTTACCATTGCGATCTAGTGAATGACGTATGACCTAAGATTGGTTTCTGCACAAGATTCTACTAACATAGCAGAAACACCATGAGACAAACAAGTGACCATCAATGGGAGGCACCAGGGTTTTGGATGGGTACAACTGCCGTTATTGCGTTAGCATGGCAATACAAAAGACACCGCCTTAATGGTTTACTTAGCTAATACATTAGCAGTAATTATAATTCTTTTTTTATAACCCATTTTACAATCTGTACAATTACCTCTATGTGATAATGCAGCAGTAATTCAATGATATGTGGTCTCATATAGTGCTGCAGGTCAAACACAGGTGGGCCTACAAAAAACATTTAATCTAGTAAGTTGTACGGGGGAAGAACACAAGGCATGGGACGATGCAGCATGTCCCAAAGCAATAACATGACATAAACAAAAGGAGCTTAGTGGAGCAGCAGGTGGCTTTATTTGTTTCCTTGACTTGCTGGTCCGATGCAATTCTGACCAGTGCTTACAATGACAAGGGATGTCCTCTAGGTGTTAGGCCTAGGTGCCCATGATGTCAGCCTGGTGCGGTCTCTGTCTGTTCTCCGTGGTGGTGCCAGGCCCCTGCCGATGGCAGCAATGGGGAAGAGCGAGATGAGCTGCTCGCTCTGCTCACTGTTCACCACAGGCCCTGTCGTTATTTTGTCCTTTGGCATTTTAATGGCCGAGTGTGAGCTGGACAGGTGTGGTGGAGAGCCCTGTGCCCGCAGGTTGGGTAGATTACGGAGAGGTTTCAGTGATGAGCCGGTGCCAGAATGGTATAGGAAGAACCTGCGGGTCTTGCCTTTCACGTCTTCTTGTTGGCTTTGTGATGGAAGCTGAACTTGGCATTGCTTGGTAGGACCCGAGGTTTTCGACATCAAGTCTGTCATTCTTCCTGTGTCATGCCGAGGGGACAGTGATAGCAATGAGGCTCGTTTGGAGTTCTCTGAAGTTGATGAGCTCTCACTTTTTGGACTACCTGATTTTGGTGATGGCACAATGTTGGGGATCTTCTCATCTGAAAGTAAGAGCACAACATGTTGAATAAATTGCCAAAACAACCCACAGTACAGACAGCTTCTGGAAGAACAGGGGGACACATCTCAGGCCTACGATAGTAACTGTTTACATTTTGACTTTGCTTTCCTGAGTCAACTGCAGGACCCAAACATGTGTTCTTCAGCAAAGGTGAGTATAGCTGCAAATACTAATCAACTAAGTCCTTCATGACAACATGCTGGATTCAGTGAGGTTGTCCTATAAGGAGCAGCGGAAGCAGGATGAGTGACTGCCACACTATTGCCCTCTGTTAAATGTTATGCTGTCCGTCATGCACTCAGCTCAATTCCTTAAGACATTACTAAAGTTCTTGAAGCTAAAGAGCTTCTGAGAGTAGTAGCGCTAACATGGTTACAGGTGGGCTACACACCCACACAACTTTATCTGTCACTATTAAAATTCACCATCCCAATTACAGCTTTATTGTGGCATGGGGGCGACTGGTGTCAACGTCATGCTTTCAATTAATAAGTCAACAATCAACTCCATGTCTGCAGTTCTGGCAGATTCCAATCAAACAGCACATTAATGTATGCCTTGATGAAATATGGTCATCATTCACAGCAAAAACTCATCCCAAGAGCAGCAATTGGCATAGTGTATAATAGTGTATAATACAATGTCCATTGATTGGAAACGTGTTGAATGCAATGTCCCATGGATAGGAGATGTTTTGCTAAAAAGACAATCTTGCACAAGTTAATCTCTGAACCCATCCATAATGGCATCTATTTATGTTTCATAGTGTATTCCACACTGAACAATTGTTTATTTAGTATGTTGTGCACGTGTACATATTAAACAGTCAAACATATTTAGAAGAATAGATTCTGATATAACAGATCACATTTCCGAATAGGATTTCCCTCAGCATGGTCAGAAAGAGCATTGGTTTTCTCACAATATTTGGATGTAGTTTTGATGAAACAGGATTGTGTCACAGACCATATGAGGAGGAATCATAAAGAAGCTGACAAGAGGATGCATGTTAAAAAAAAGGGTCATAACCAAAACAAAAGGTAACTCGTCAATAACGAATCGTGCACCCAAAATCTGTCTCTTACAAAGTTCTTGGCTTGGGCTTGCTTGGGATCCTCTCCAATGCCCAGTGGATTACTCTGGTATTTCTGTCCGAGTTGAGCGTTTAAGGGGTTCCCAAACCCACTTTTGCAGAGACCATTGTAGCAGCCCTGAGGCCAAAATGTCATGGGTTGGGCAAAGTCTTAGGTTTTCCTACAGCAGTCTAAGACAGGAGTTGATTTTTTCCACAACAAGTCTGTTCTCCTACAGTTTTACGAGGGTGAGTGGGTCCTCATCTGCTGACCACCTGACTGTTCTAGGGTTTGGCCCCATGACAATCCCTCCTTTCTACCACTGACGTAGCCTGTGTGCCCTTTGGTGGGTTTTCAGCATCTCATTCCTCCTCCCACCTGTAGGGTCTGCCCTCAACTGACCTGGTCTGCAGGAACCTCCCTGATTTTACTGGCTACTGGGATCACCTGTTCTCTCTCATTCTCAGGCTGGGTAGGTACACCTCTCCCTGCAGCCATTGGGATCAAACCCAGTCTCCTCTCCAAACGGGGATGCCTGCTCTCATCAACCTCCTCACTACTCTGTCAAAAGATCCACCTCCTATGCAAAGGGCTAGCCAAGTGTTAAATATTAAATGTTAAATGTATTTGTACCGCGCACCGTCACCAACGGAATTGGTCCCCAGGTGGATCTGTAAACGGTAAAGGTGGGATGGGTTAGTAAGGTGAAGAAGGGAGTAGGATAGTGAGAGGAGTGGTGTTCTGTTGGCAGCTTCAGCTCGGTATACACCGGGTGCTGAGCTTTGGTGCGGGTATCGGATCGGAGTCAGTCCACGTGTGCTGTTGTTCCGGCTTATGTGTTGTTGCATTGTTGTGAAGTGCGTGCGGCTTGTTGTGCGAGAGATGGTTGTGTGAGTTTTTTGAGAGAGATAAGTATTCAGAGTTTGAACTTATATTGGTTAGTGGGTTACCTGACCTTTACCATGCTAACATTCATGACTCTGTCCAAGTGTGACACCCGCCGGCCCCCACACTCCCATCCAGACGCAGCGCTGGCCAATGTTTAGGACTTCATCCAGGTGTGGTCTTGCCAACCCTCACACCCCCATCCAGATGCTGCGCAGGCTAGTGTCTAGAGACCCGTCCAGGTCTGGGCATGCTAGCATTCACAACTCCATCCGAGCGCCACGCAGGCCGGTGTTCACAATTCTAGGCGTGGCACATGCTAGCATTCACGTTTTCCTGGGCGCGGGCATGGTTTCCTTCAAACGATCCTATCCAGATGCGACGCAGGCCAACATCTATCTAGATGCGTCTACCGGTCTGGATGTGTTCGTCCGGTACGTATGAGTGGGGGAGTCACTTGGGGCCTTTGTCTGGGTCTAGGTATTTGGTCAGTCTCTGCAGCCTTCCTTATTGGCTATTTTCCATGATGTCTTATGCTCTGTCGACGGGTTGGTTATTTGGTTTGAGTGTTTGTCCAATTTGAGAGTGGTCGAGGTTGGAGATATTTCGTCATTGTTTTAATGTCTGGGCATTCTAGTGCGTCTCCGTCGTGGTTACGCTTTGAAGAGCCATGATTTGAGGAGTTTCCTGAATGCTAGGTGGTTTGTTGTATTCCGTATATTCTTGGGTAGGTCATTCCATGTTTTGGGTGCCTGGTGAGAGAAAGACGATCCTCCGAGTTTTTTTCTGTTGTAGGGTTTTGGTTCCAGGCGTATGTCGGTGCTTGATCTTAGTGTTCTTGTCGGTTGGTGTAGGCGTAGTTTGTTGCTTAGGAATTCTGCGCCTTGTTTGTGTATTGCTCTGTGCGTGATGCACATGGCCTTGAACTTTATTCGTTGTTTCAGTGGTAGCCAGCGTAGTATTTTTAGCGCCGGTGTGATATGTTCTCTTCTGGGTAGCTTGAGGAGGAGTCTGGCTGCTGCATTTTGTGTGCGTTGCAGTTTTTTTAGAGGTCGTTCGTGCATGCCCAGGTATAGGCTATTGGCATAGCCCACTCTGGACATGATCAGAGCGATGATGGTAAGTGTTTTGTTGGCGAATGACAGGAACGGTAGGATCCTTTTTGCTGCTCGCAGGAGGAAGAAACATTTCTTGATTACCGAGTTTACTTGTGGCTCCAGAGTGAGGTTGTTATCCATCAGGACCCCTAGGTTTTTTACAGTTGATGATGGTTCGGGTGTGGTGCCGAGCTCTCTTGGCCAGGGGATGTAGTTGATGTCTCCTCCCTTTTTTGAGACAATCATTATCTCTGTTTTGTCCGGGTTGATTTTGAGATGGTTGAGTTTCATCCAGTTGAATATGTCACAAAGGCAATTCTCTAGTGTGGTGTTTTCTTCTCGGGTGTCTTGTATGTTGAAGATTATTTGAGTATTGTCGGCGTAGTTGTAGCATGTGAGGCCGTGTTTTTTGATGAGTTTGATTAATAGGTACATGTAGATGTTGAATAGAAGCGGGGAGAAGGATGATCCTTGTGGTACTCCGCACGTGGAGACTCTGGGTTTGGATTTACAAGGTTTCATCCATATTGTTTCTGTTCTGTTTGTTAGGAAGGATTTGATCCATAGTAGGGCAGTGCCTGTTATCCCTAGTCCTTCTAATCTCTTTATGAGGATGGCGTGGTTGACAGTGTCGAAGGCTGCAGACAGATCAAGGAGGATCAGGGCGGTGCTGTTGTCTGAGTCTGCGTTTGTTTTTAGGTCGTCCCATATTGAGAGGAGAGCCGATTCTGTTCCTCTCATAGGTCTGAAGCCAACTTGTGCCTGGTCTAGTAGGCAATGCTCTTCTATGAATTCTTGGGTTATTTGGTAGACATACGTTTCTAGTAGTTTGGCTATGTAGGGTATGTTGGAGATGGGTCTGTAGTTAGATAAGTCCTCTACGTTTCCTGTTGTGTCTTTGAGTAGCGGCTTGATGTAAGCCGATTTGAAGGCCTGCGGTACTTTACCTGTTGAGATTGAGAGGTTGAGGAGGTTTCTGTGGTATTCCATGGGGGTTCCTTGTTTGAGAATTGTTTTCTATATGTCCGGGGGGCAAGGGTCTTCAGCAGAGCCTGATTTGTTGCTTTGGTTTACCAGTTTGACGAAAGCCTCAACTGATATTTCTGGGAAGTTTCGTAGTTTGTTTGCGTGTTCCTCGTCTGTGTCAGTGGGGTTTGAGCTGTGTACACTTGGTCTGTTTTGTATGGTGCGTTGGATGGAGGTTATTTTGTTTTTGAAGTGGTCTCCGAGGTCCTCGCAAAGTTTCATCGATGGTGTTGGCGTGTTGTTGCAGGCCGGTGGGTTTTCTATTTCGTTTATGATTTTGAATAGTTCTTTTTGAGCGTTTGGTGCTCTGAAGATTCAGTTGTCGTAGTGTTTCGTCTTCACTTTTTGTATTTTCTTTTTATATGCGCGGATCTGTTGTAGGAATTTCAATTTGTTTGCAGTGGTGTTGTTGTTCCTCCATTCAGATTCTAGTTTTCGGTTTTTCCTTTTCATGGTTTTGAGTAGTGGGGTGAACCATTTTGCTGTAGTTTTCTTGCGTGTCGGGGTGAAGGGCTTTTCTTTGGCGATGTCGTCAAGGGTTGTTGCGATCCAGGTATGAACTATGGCAACTTTTTTGTCTAGGTCTGCTTCTTCCACGGTTGATGCTTGCGGTTTGCTGAGTTCTAGGAGCTTGGTTAGGTTGGAGTTTTTTATGATTCTCCAATTTCTTTTCATCATGATGGGTTGTTTTTCTTGTTGCTTTTTTGTCGGAGCGACCGTTGTGATTATGAACGGAATAATGAGGTGGTCGCTCCAAAGAATTTGAATTGGGGGTGCTGTCATGATGAGGTCCTTGTTGGCGAAGATTGCGTCAAGTGTGTGCCCTGCTGAGTGGGTTGCTCCTTTGACTAGTTGTTGTAGGTTCATGGCTGCTAGTTGGGCGGTTAAGGATTTTTGTGTGGTTGTGGTTTCTTCGTCGAACCAGATGTTGAAATCTCTGAGGATGATCAGATGATTGTACTTGATGGCTAAGGTGGTGATTGCTTCTGTGAAAGCGTCTACGAAAGTCGCATCGTAGGTTGGGGGTCTGTATATCAGTATGAACTTCAGGTGGGTTTTGGGTTTTACTGAAAGTCGTAGTATTAAAAATTTGCATTTATCGATGTTTAGTGGATCTTCCATTTTGATGGCCAGTTGTTCCTTGTGGATGATCGCTAGTCCCCCCACTCTTTTGGATTTTCTGTTTGGTGCATTTGAAGTCTTCAGGCAGGCAGTTGTTGAGAGTGATCTTGTAGTTGTCCTCTAGCCATGTTTCGGTTACAAATAGGATGTCTATGCCTCCTTCTGACAGGAGGTCGTATATTTCCGTTGAGTGTTTGGACATTGACCTTGCGTTTATTAGATTACAGTGGATTCTCTGGGTGAGATTTTGTTTTGAGGTTATTTGTTGCTCGAGTTTGAATTTGTCTGCTCGTGGTGTTTCCGCATTGAAGTTGGTAGGATGAAGAACGGCGACAGCTGCTTCTTTATTGAAGCGGTCTAGTAAGTTGATAACAGGGCTGATTAGTCTTGGTGTTTCTGCTGTGATGCTTCTCGGATGACGATCAGCGGTGGTTTCTTCACTGGGTCTGATTGTTGGGTGGCTGGTGGTGTTGCTGGTTGTTGGTACTTCGCCGTGTTGTGCGGGATGTAGTGGAAATCGATGTTGACCCTCTGTTCTTGTAATGTAAGGGATAATGGGGTCGGAGCCCACCCACTCTCTTGTTGAGTGTCCCCGTCTTTTTTCCGCGTGTATCAGGAAATTCTTTGCATGTTTAGAGGTTTCCGTGTTGGGGTGTCGGTGTACCGTGGTTGTTGCGAGGTAAGGTGTGAGGTATAAGGATTTTTCTCTTGTGGATTTTGCTCCGGTTGTGACTGTTGTAGGCGTGTTTTGTTCCAGTGGGGCTGTTTATTGTGGGTTCTGTCGGTGTTGTGTGTTCGCGTCTCTTGTTGCACGATCTTGTTCTCTTTCTCGGCGTCCTTTTCTGGTATGGGCCATTTTTCAGTCTAGGTGCTGGTGTGGTGTGGTAGTTGGTCCTCTATGCTGTGCTGTGCGGTCGCAGTGACCTCGGTTTTCCTTCTCTGAATACGCTGGGGTGTTCTCTGGTTCAGTGTTTCCTGTAGGTGGGTAGGGTATGTTTCCTAAGGGTGCACTGTCGGTGGAGGTGGGGGGGGTTACGGTGTTAACGGTCCGCTGGTACGGGATTTAGTTGGGTTATGTAGTGGAGGGTTTCCGGGATTGGTAGGGTACTGAACTAAGCGCAGTCAGATTATTTGAGAGATCTGTATAGTGGGCGAGAGTCCTGTCAGTGCAATCTAAACATCACACAGTGCTGTTCGGAGACAGGGCCCCTGCTAAGTTTGAGAGACCTGCAAAGTGGGGAGAGACGTCCACCAGTGTAATCTAGACACCAAACAGTGAGGTTTGGAGACGGAGCCCCTGTTAAACTTTGAGAGACCCGCGCAGTGGGAGAGAGGCCTATCAGTGCAGTCTAAACATCATACAATGTAATCAGGAGACAGAACCCCTGCTAAATTTGACAGACCTGTATAGTGGGAGAGAGGCCTATCAGTGTAACCTAAGCATCATGCAATGCAATTAAGAGATAGAACCCCTGCTAAATATGAGAGGCCCGCACAGTGGGAGACAGGCCTATCAGTGCAATCTAAACATCATATGAGGCAGTTTGGAGACAGAGCCCCTGCTAAATTTGAGAGACCTGTATAGTGGGAGAGAGGCCTATCAGTGCAACCTAAACATCATATGATGCAATTAGGAGATAGAACCCCTGCTAAATTTGAGAGACCTGTATAGTGGGAGAGAGGCCTATCAGTGCAACCTAAACATCATGCAATGCAATCAGGAGACAGAGCCCCTGCTAAATTTGAGAGACCTGTATAGTGGGAGAGAGGCCCACCAGTGCAGTCCAAACCACATACAATGCAGTCAGGAGACAGAACCCCTGCTAAATTTGAGAGACCTGTATAGTGGGAGAGAGGCCCACCAGTGCAGTCCAAACCTCATACAATGCAGTCAGGAGGCAGAACCCCTGCTAAATTTGAGAGATCTGTATAGTGGGAGAAGGCCCACCAGTGGAGTCCAAACCTCATACAATGCAGTCAGGAGACAGAACCCCTGCTAAATTTGAGAGACCTGTATAGTGGGAGAGAGGCCTATCAGTGCAATCCAAACCTCATACAAAGCAATGAAAAACACTTTGGGTTTGGTAAGTGGCTCGGAGTCTGGGGTAGAGTAGCTGCTCTAATCCTGACCCAGGCCACTCCTACCTTACAGGTCCTTGTAGTTGCTGGTTGACAGCTGGCCACTGGCTTCCCCCTGTGGACACCTGCTGACACCTCCTGGAGCCGCCTCTGTTGGAGCCGCCCTTGGCCTTGGGGCCCTTAGCCATAGGGGGCTGCCCGGCAGAGGGCTGCCCTGGGAGGACCAGTGATGAAGTGTCGGGGGACCAATCAGAGCGGGCCTGGGCGGGTCGGGAGACGGGAGGGAAGGGGGAAAGCAGGGAGAGCGAGCGGGTGGACACGGGCTGCAGGGGGCGCAGAGAGGCCTCGGGGACCTTAAATTAATATCAAAAAAGAGAGAAAGCTGGTGCTCCTGGAGGGGTCTGCTTACTCACCGAGCTTCTGTGCAAATGGAGCCGGGGAGCGGGCGATTACAATATTTAAAAGGCAGGATTTGGGCCGGATTTAGGTGCAGCTGGGGCAAACCACACTCACCTTGCACGGATGGTGGAAAACGCGAGTGCGGGCTGGTGCCGTCGACTAGGTCTGTAAAGCAGACCGGATAAGCCAATCTGGGGCAGTGTGGGTGGGTTGGGGGGCGGGAGGTAGCCCAAACACGGGGAAATGCGGAAATGGGAGCGGGGATTCTACCAGAGGCGGATGCCTTCTACACAGGGCCTGGAGCCCGATTACAATATTTAAAATGCAGGATTTGAGCCGGATTTAGGTGCAGCTGGGGCAAAGCACACTCACCTCGCACGGATGATGGAAGACGCGAGTGCAGGCTGGTGCCGTCGACTAGGTCTGCAAGGCAGACCGGATCAGCCAATCAGGGGCAGTGTGGGTCATTTTGGGGGGCGGGAGGTAGGCCAAACACGGGGAAATGCAGAAATGGGAGCGGGGATTCTGCCAGAGGCGGATGTCTACTACACAGGGCCTGGAGCCCGATTACAATATTTAAAATGCAGGATTTGGGCCGGATTTAGGTGCAGCTGGGGCAAAGCACACTCACCTCGCACGGATGGTGGAAGACGCAAGTGCGGGCTGGTGCCGTCGACTAGGTCTGCAAGACAGACCGGATCAGCCAATCAGGGGCGGTGTGGGTGTTTGGGGGGCGGGAGGTAGGCCAAACACGGGGAAATGCGGAAATGGGAGCGGGGATTCTACCAGATGCGGATGCCTTCTACACAGGGCCTGGAGCCCGATTACAATATTTAAATGCAGGATTTGGGCCGGATTTAGGTGCAGCTGGGGCAAAGCACACTCACCTTGCACGAATGGTGGAAGTGTTAGCAGTCACAGCAGCTTGCTGTTGGAGCGGTGCTGCAGAGCTCGCTTACTTTTACCTAGAGGATTGTGTTCGACGTGCTACCTGCCTGCCTGCTGGGAAGGACTCAAAATATGCAGTATAGCGCGTAGCGCACGCCTACTAGCCGAGAGCTAGCCATGTTTTAGCAGTCACTGCAGTCTCGGCGGGATTGAGGCGAGTGAGGGGGCGGTTTGAGACCGCAGTTGACGTCAACTTGTGACTAAGAGTGAGTTCCCTGTGCTGGCATAATCTTGTTGTTAATCGCAAACAGTTAAAATAATGTATAATTTGCATAACAAGACTGTAACTGAAGAATGTCACTTGCATGTTTCTAACAAGCACGATAAACCATCTAACACTGACAATAATGCAGTCATGGACACATTGGTATCCCCCCACATTAGATACCATGAAGTTTTTCTTCAAGAACTGGAGACCATTCTTGAACCACCGGGCTCTGCCCCTACTAAATCTATGCAGCTAAATTCTGCTTTGACTGCCTCCGAAAACATAACAGACATTAATGCAGTTGATGCGCCTGGCTCGACCTGCGCTATTCAGCCATTGATCCCAGCATTGATCTCTGTGTCTCTATCACTCCTCCCTATCTCAGTTACTCCACAGAGAATACGTGCAGTAAAAGTAGGATCTATTACAGCTTTGTCTCAAAGTAAAAAAACAAATTGAAGGGGGGCGCTGTTGTGCACTGGAGAAATGGCTGTCTGATTCTGGAGCTCCCGCCCGACCGAATATCCTGACCTAAATACATCCTGAAGTAGCCGCCTACGGAGCTCAAGCTGAGTTAAATAAACAGCGCGAACAGAAATCCTGGCGAGCTACGACCAAGAACTCCTTGGATAGGACCGCATGAAAAATTCCCCGTCACAGGGCGAAAACACGGACCGTCCTTGAGAACCGCGAGAAATCTCTGCGAGGATGGGTACGCTACAGATTTAAGGGCCGCAGGTAGGCGGAGCTTGGAGCAACGAAGCGCTCCGGAACATGGGCCATTCCATGGAAAGAGCCGGAATCCTTACATTGCCCAACACTATGGAGCAGAACATCACGCAACAACAAGAAGCCAGGAGGGAGTCCGCAGGAAAACCAACGCCGTAGGTCCCATAAAAGACCGGGCCGAATAATAACCCACGGCACGTGGCACCGACCAGACCGGCCCCCACATTGATCCGAACTGCTTGCTGCAACAGGTGCCGGGACGACTCGGTGCCGGAGTGCCCCGTAACACTGCAGAAACTCTGGGGCCCTGCGGAACGGCGAAGAGCAATACTCGTAGGAGGGCACAAACGAGGAGCCTTGTCCCACTGAGTGAGTACATTTAGTACGGACTAAACACCAAGCAAACGGTCAGAAAGGGCAACTTGGGATATATGTATGCGAACATTAACCTACACGGACACCACTGGGTAGTTGGCAGAGCGGGGGCTCCTCGAGATGTTAATGGACTGCACTCTGTAAAAGCATAGATACGCTGTGCGCACGTAATCCACACAAGCGCAGATCACGCAGGCATAGTGATTGCATGCACAAAGAGAGCTCAAACGGGCCACGCACACCATAGACCCGGCAATTCACCGCTGCGGTGCAGTGGGACTGGCATGCAGTAGTGAGGTGGCGCGGCATAAGAGAGACTGAGCCTGATCATCAACAAAACCAGAACACAGCATTTAACCCCGGGCCGTGCCAACTACAGAGCTACGGCAGCGGGCGGTGGCTTGAACCAGAGAAAATAACCCTCTAACGCACCAGCCCACTGTGGAGACACGCAAAGGCCAACATTGATCGCGCTGCGAAGGACCATAAGGCTGTGGTACACAACCGCCTAAGCTAAAACGGAAACTGCCCGGAGTGCAGCGACCACCATAGAGGGCGTAGGTGACCCGGATGAGAGCTGGAACAGCTGAGTGATCAAAAGTTCTATACTACAACAATACTATACATGGGTGGACACAATCCACTTGCGGACCTAGAACTCCGAATAACATCACCCAAGCAGTTGTGTTAACTAAAAACAGAACTTTTAAGCTCCTGCTAACCCTATATCAAAAGGACCTCAACAAACCATAGGGAGTGGTGGAATCATACGCAGGGGTGAGTGAACCACACAGCTGGACACAACCCGCACCTCACAAGCCCTACGCTACCTGAAACTGCAGCATATTAATGGGTGAACCGATGAAATCCGGGAAAACCACGAAAACCTCAGGCACTAAGAAGAAAGGACCCATAGACACATATACGAACACAATCAGCCAGACCCAGACTACCACCGCAGAGATACACACCAACTCTAATGCGACGACAGGCTAAAACCACTGACCGTGAGGACCGGCTAACAACTATAATGCAAAATTGATTCCTTGCAGTCAATGTCAAGCTGGATGATTTTGTGGCCACTATTGGGTCGCTGAAAGCCAGAGTGGACATGGAAAGTGCACGGATTACCGAAGCAGAAAATAGAATCGGCTCCAGTGAAGATACCATTGCACACCACAGCCGGGACATTACCCAGCTGAAGGAAAATATGTCCAGACTACAGAATAAATGCGAGGATCTCGAATCACGATCGAGAAGGAACAATGTGCGAATAGTAGGTGTTTCTGAATCATTCGGAAAGGGGCAAATGGAGAAACAAGTTGAGGTCCTGCTCAAGTCCCTGTTCGGATCGGAATCCTTTTCGGAGCACTTCCTGATGGAAAGAGCGCATCGCACGCTGGCACCACCACCTAAGCCTGGAGCACCACCATGCACGATCATTACCAATTTTCTCAATTATAGGGACAGGGATGCAATCCTGCGGCTGGCAAGGGAACATGGCACACTGCACAAGGAGAGCCCCATACACATATATCTGGACTTTGCGGCCGGGGTACAGGCAAGCAGAAGGTCATATGAACCAGTCAAGAAAATCCTGAGAGCACGCCAAATTCAGTATGCCCTGATCTTTCCAGCCAAAATGAGAATACAACACGCAGGAAGAGCAAATTTCTTTGAAACCCCGGACGAGGCCATGGCCTATGTGGAGACCTCCATACCTTTGCCTCCCATAGAGCGCAGACCTGAACGGAACAACGGATCCCGACCTGCAGACTAGAGACACGATATGGCCGCAGGCGTACAAAGCATTCTATATCCTTTATATTAGCTGACGTGCTGATTTGTTCTAAGAGAGCGGCCCCACATGCTACTCTAGAATAGGGCGGAGGGCCCAGATCTGATGGCCATGTGACGCAACATGGCTATTCCTGGAGAACTCCACAAGTTTGTGAGGGAACATCATCGGGTGGGAGTAGATGATGTGGGTGGGTGGGGGGAATGTGGGAGGGAGGTGGACACTCTGAAGCCGAATTATTACGGCTCACGTTGGAAAGACAGTTGGTGGTTAAAAGTTTCTTTGAGCTGGAGTTCTGGAGGGAAGGTTGGGGAAGTATGTGTTCAAGGTTTAATAGAATGTGGTCTCACGGATACTGGTGCTACTCTCGTCATGTAGGTACAAGAACTTTCGGAGACAATGGCTCGCCACAATACACACATATGAAGCTCCGGTGATGGGTTAAAGATAAATTTACTATCCTGGAATGATCGGGGGTTAAACAACCCGATGAAGGCCAGGAAGGTTGGGAACTATGTCACCAGGCATGGCCCCCAGATTCTGATGTTACAAGAAACACATGCACCAGGATCTGTTAACGTGACCATTTTGCCCAAATGGGGCAAGCTACGATATTACACAGATCATTCCTCCCAGTCCAGGGGAGTGATCACAATCATACACCCCTCCCTGGGGTTTCAGACCAAGGGACACAAGATGGATCCACTGGGAAGATATGTTTTGGTATGGGGGGAAATAGCAGGCAAACAAGTAACATTGGTCAATACGTATGGCCCGAATATTGACAATCCAGACTTCTACTTAAGTATATGAGGCCCTCAACACGCTGGACACGTCCATCATAATATGGGGAGGAGACTTCAACGTGGCTCTTGACCCCACACTAGATAGATCCGCTACTATAGTGAGGGCGCCCACCAAAACGGTACTAACACTGGGTCAACTTCTTTCACAACTGTCACTGATAGATGCATGGCTTGCACTGCACCCTGATATTAGGCGATACACATACTACTCCTCTGTGCATGACAGTGAGTCACGTATAGTTTATTGGTTTCTGTCGTCAAATATGTCGGAGGCATTGAAGAGCTGTGAAATCCTGCCCCGTATGCTATCTGATCACTCCCCTGTGTTGCTGGAACTTAGGTTGCGAATCCCCCCCCCCCCCCCCCCCAGATCGGTAAGGAGATGGAGAATGCCCAGTGGGATACTTAGTCATCCAAATGTGGTTGAGTATTTGCATGTTGAGATAGCCAGCCGACTTTTTCACTGATAATATGGGGACGGTTGATCTGGTCTCTACAATTTGGGAAACCTTCAAGGTGTGGGTCACGGGAGTCCTGATATCGAAGTCCACTGGTCTCTTGAAATGCGTGAGGCGGGAGCCTGAGGAGGTGGAGAATGAATTAAACAATTTAGAAGAAACCTACAGTCGCACACATGACAGGGACACTCTCGCTGAAATACACAAACTCCTTAGGGACTTTGATAATCTGGCTGTCAGAGAGATACGATATATAGAGCGGCCCTTGCTAGGACACGCAGATATGGGGAAGGGAACAAGGCTGGGAGAACACTGGCCAACTTGATAAAACATGAAAGGCAACTGAACCCAATTACTAGTATCCAAACGGCACAAAATGAGGTGGTCACGAGTGAGGAAGGCATAAATGGTGAATTTGTTAAATTCTACCAGGCACTCTATGCAAACAGAGATAGAAAGACCTACACTGAAATAAAGACCTATTTGGCGACACTCGACCTCCCGAAGCTCCCGATTGAAAATAAAATGGTGCTTGACCAACCTGTCACTGTGTAGGAAATTACTGAAGCAATTAAAGAGTTTTCATCAGGTAAGGCACCGGGTTCAGATGGGCTAGGTGCCGAATTCTATAAGGAGTTCCGTGCGGAGCTAGTTCCTATAATGCTGAAAACTTGGGAGGAAGCCCTAGAGAAAAACATACTGCCCTACACTGTATTGCCCAAGCACCGACGTCCGCCATACGATATGTCATCTTACAGACCCCTTTCGCTCATCAATGCCGACGCTAAGATATTCGCGAAGGTGTTGGCGAATCGGATGTTACCCATTGTATCTACTTTGGTCCACCCAGACCAAAGCGGATTTATCCCCCAAAGGTCTACTGCCTTAAAACTGCACAGGTTGTTTGGTATAATGGCACAGATAGATCCGGATAGAAGCGCAGTCGCAGTGTCCCTTGATGCCGAAAAGGCATTTGATTCAGTTTCATGGGTCTACCTCCTCTCGGTACTGGAAACATTTGGAGTAGGCCCTAACTTCATCAGATATGTTCGATTGCTGTATAACGTTCCTGGGGCCAGAGTGTGCACTAATAGGACCATTTCCGAACTGTTCCAACTGGGCAGGGGACCCAGACAGGGCTGCCCGTTCTCACCCATATTATTTGCTTTAACCATAGAACCCATGGCAGCGGCCGTCAGATTGAGACACGGGGATAAGGGAATAAAAATGAAAGGCTCCACCCAACTAATTTCATTATATGTAGATGACACACTATTATATATTTGGGAGCCCGAAAAAAACATTGCACCCATAATGGCAGATATAAACGAATTTGCTGAATACTCTGGGTATACCATAAATAATGCTAAGTCGGAAATATTCCCGCTCACCCCCTCTACTATAAAAGCCCAGCTGTGACCTGTGGATTTAAGTGGTCAGAGCAGCATATCAGATACCTAGGAGTTCTGGTTTCCAGGAGCAGACATACCCTTTATATTGACAATCATGACAATGTATTACAATCGCTCAACACCAAATTACAGGTGTGGAGACACCTCCCCATCTCTCTCCACAGCAGGATCGCAATTCTTAAAATGATGGGTCTCCCTAAGCTACTATACTTCTTTGTAAATGTTCCCATATGGCCTGGTAAGGATTTCTTTGCCAAACTACGATCAATGGTAGTGACATTTCTTTGGAATGGGAAAACAGCCAGAATAGGGTGGGAAAAAATGACAGAGCCGTACTGCACCAGAGGCATTGCCGCCCCAGACTTTGAGCTCTACTATTTGATTGCTCACGCACAATTTGCGAAATATTGGTATGATGAAGCTAATAGATCGCCCCATACATGGATAGAAACGCACATCACATCCCCCACGGACATACAGTCGATTATTTTTAACACACGACATAAGGACACATGCGAATACGACCCGGTTAGTTGCATGGTTCGTGTCTGGGGTGCGGTATTTAAGAGACTGAAACTAGAGACACCCTATAAGCCAGAGGTTCCCCTATGGCATTTACCGAACATCCCCCCGACATTCGATGCAGGTATGCAGGAAACCTGGGACCCCAATGGAGAGATGAAGGTGGGGGACATGTTCATAAATGGGAAGTTTGCGACTCTGGAAGACTTTACAAGAGCGATGGGTGGAGGGCCACTCAAAACACTGCAATACTATCGGATGAGATCTGCGTTTCAGGAGTGGTGGCTGCTCTTCCCTGATTAACCCCCCCACATCCATGCCTACAACTGGTTACAACAAAAGGGGGGCGGAGCAGAGTGTTTGTGGTGTCTAGAGGAGCTGCAGCTACAGTGTTTTTTCCATTGCTGTTGTGGAAGGAGGAGCTCTCTGCTTAAGTACTCACTACAAACGCGAAGCGTAGCGGAGTGCAGCAGAATGTTTGTGGTGTTCGTGGGGTGAGCAAAATCAGTCTATCAGTCTACCGTCTACAGGGTAAGCCAAATGGATCCCTTGAACAATAACTCGGTTGCTCCCCCTCCCCCTTTACCATCATCTATGTTATCCCAACAACGTGATATGTCACAAAACTCGGTAAGGAAAACTATGCAAAGAACTGCATCGATCCCGGCATTGACAATGCAACCACAGACTCGGCTGCAACATCGACGTTGTAACTCAACAGCTGACCAACGCAGCCAATGCTTGGGACCTCAGTCTATTAATTTCAACGCTACACCAATTCCAAACACCCACCCACACGATGCAGTGAGACAAGAGGACTTAGTCAAACAGAAAGGCAATCACAGCACCATCCCTAACACTGACCTGCGTGGCCGTTGTCACGGGTGGTCCTGGGCTGGTGGAGACTTCTGCTGGGCCCACGCGGGGCGTGGAGGCTCCGTTGTCAGACTCGATGTCCGGCGCCGCGGGCTGGAGGCGGGATTGGGGACTTCTGCTGGGCCCACGCGGGGCCTGGAGGCTCTGTTGACGGACTCGATACCCGGCGCCGCGCGGCTGGAGGAGGGATTGGGGACGTGCGGTTGCGGCTTTTCCGCTGGGATGGAGGGGCTTGCTGGTGGCTCGGTGGAGGCAGAGGAGGCAGCCGGGGGTCCCTTCGGGCGCCTCCTGGACTCGCCGGGGGGTGTCAGCATTGTCGGGGAGCCCCCCGGACTCACTGCCGCCTCTGCTCCCCCGCTGCTCCTGCGGCTCCAGCGTTCAGTGAACCCATGGTGGGCAGAGCGAGCTTCTCGACCCACCCCTCGGGTGTCCTTGTCGACACCGAACAAGTTGACTTCTGCACATGGAGCGGTAGCCACTCTAGGAATACAGAAGGGCTCCTGCTTCGATGATCTTGGCCATGAGCCAGTATCTGCTAAAAAGGACAGCTCGAAAGAGCATTTCGGATTTTGCTGTTCCTGTCGTGATGTTGAGCAGGACAAAATAACAGCATCAAAATGCGACTGCTCACATTCTGTGATTTTTGAAATTCAGGTAGCAGAAGACAGCGGAATCCCTCTGAAAAACTCATGTAAACCAAACCGACCCAACACTAACTCTCAAAAGGGACCAAAATAAATTACTCCTAGATGACAACATACACAGTGCCATATGGAATGGCGCAAACACAAACAGTGACATACTTACAAGTGAGCTGAATAAGCCTGTGCTTGCGCAGATCTCTAGGCCAATGGATTCACAAAGAAATTCATTGGCAGTTGTTGATCAATTACTGAGAGACCTAAGATTTTTGAATGAAAAAGTACAAAACGGAGAATCACTTGACACTCCCAACCCAGCAATGACAGACAAGTATCCTCATCATAACAACTTCAGTGGCTCAAACAACATATATGACATCAATATAACAAATCAAATTATAAAAGAACAAATTGGTTCTACATGTGGAGCAACAAAACGCTGTCAACTAGACCTGAGCGCACAAAGAGACATAATGTCTTCACAGAAAAGAGTGCAGACAACTGATTTAACTAATCTTAATAGAGAAGCGCCAACAAAAAGTGCTCTGAGCACCAAGATGTACAAAAGTGGAAGTGAACAAGACGCCTCCTCCTCTTCTGAGGACAATTCCACTGATTCCTCAATTGCTGAAAGAGAATTTCCTAAAGTAAGAAGACTAACTAATGCAAAACCATATCAATCTAACCTACCAAAACATATACCTTGCTCAACAAGCTCCTTAGCGGAGATGATTAGTTCAGAAATGATACCAAAAATATCATTGTCCATAACACTAGCAACGGCCCTGAACAATTCAACGATAATTATCGTGATCAAAACACATAAATAGCCTTAATCAATTCAAAAACTGTTAACATCGAATTTGAAATGCGAGAAATGAAAATGCAGACGCACAATTGTTATTGTTATTGTGCTTATACCGCGCCAAAGCCCGTAGGCATCCAGGCGCCGAGAGAGCATAGTACAGTGAACAGAGACTACCGCAGGAGATTACTCTAATAAAAGAGATGCGTTTTCAATTGTTTTCGAAAAGCAAGAAGATCTGTTGTCTTGCGCAGGGATATGGGCAATGCATTCCATGCCTTAGCTCCCTGGGTGTGAAAGGCCCTTCCAGAGCCTCGGGAGCATTTCACTCGGTGCTGTACCAAAAGATAGCCTTCAGCTGACCTGAGGTTTCTCTTGGGCTGGTAAATGCCAATGACGTCCTTGAGGTAAGCAGGAGCACTGCCAAAGATGCATTTGTGGCACATAGTTATCAATTTAAATTGAATTCTGCGTTCTACAGGAAGCCAATGCAATTTTTTTCTGGCTACAGTAGTGGGTTCTGAACGCTTCATTTGAAAAATGATGCGAATAGCTTTATTTTGAATTTTTTGTAACTCCTGGATTTCTGCTTTACCTGCACCACCTAAGAGTGCATTGCAGTAATCAATACGAGGCAAGATAACAGCTCTCACGAGCTTGATACGGTTTTCGACCAAAACTAGTGGCGCAACTTGCCTAAGCACTTTGAGGTAGTAATTAGTGCTAACAGTAATGGCTGCAACATGTGCTTCGCAGTCTACACTGCTGTCCATGTATGTGCCCAAGGTTTTTACTTTCTGCACAGTGTTGATGAAGCTACCATCTATCGTAAAACCAGTGTACTCCTGTCCCAGCTTGATTTGTGCCTGGCGTGGGCCAAAGATCATGAGCTCTGTCTTTGTAGCGTTCAGACATAACCAGTTGGTGGACATCCACTGTTTGATCAGTTGATAAACCGCGTTTACTGTACATTGATCTATGTCGTAATCACCAGTAATGTTGAGGACCAGCTGGAAGTCATCTGCATAGTTACAGAAAAAGGTATGGAAAAGATCTAATTCGTAACAGAGAGGAAAGATGTAGATGTTGAACAACAGTGGGGAAAGACATGCCCCCTGGGGCACACCACATGTTATAGTTTGTGACCCAGAGGAACTGTCTCCCCAATGCACCTGTGACCGACAACCTTCCAGGAATGCCCTCAGCCAAGTTATGGCATTATCGGAGAGGCCTCCAACAGTCTGCATTCTGTCGAGTAGGATTTTGTGATCTAGCAAGTAAAAAGCTGCCGATAAGTCTAACAGCATCAGCAGCCCCGACTTGCTATCTTCTAGTCTAGAGAGCATATATGTCTGCAGGTCCAGAAGCGCACTTTCTGTGCCATGATGGCTTCTGAAACCTGACTGCTTAGCATGCAAGATGCCAGCCGTCTGGCCATGGGCCTGTAGCTGGATGGTTGCTATCTTATCAATAAGTTTTAAGAAAAACAGGGTGTTGGTGATCGGCCTAAGGTTTGCCGCATCAGTGGGATCGAGACCTGCTTTTTTTAGCAGTGGTGAGACTGCTACGTTCTTTATTGATTGGGGAATCACACCTGTTCGGAAGGAAGCGTTTGCAAATCTGCAGAGAAAAGGTGCGAAAAGTTCCTTATGTTCCAAGATGAATTTAGATGGAAGTAATTCACCCGGACAGTTAGTGGGGTGCATAGACTTAAGGATATTCAAAATATCAACAGCAGTGGATTCTCAGAAGAAGAAACCTGAAACAGGACCTGGTTGAGTATCCCTGCTTGATATAGAACCTGACTGAGTTTGGGGCGATTGTATGCAAGTATGGTGTGTCTCAGCGGTTATTGGGATATGTATTTGTGCAGAGGACAGGGCTGCTATTGCTTCTAATTTAATTTTGTCTTGGGCTTTTAATAGTTTAGCTGCAAAAGCCTTCTGTACCCGTTCACAGTCATCATTAGTCGGTTTTATAGGGAGGCAACAAGCAGTTGGTTTCTCCCAGGATCTAAAAAGGCGGAAAAGTTCCTTCGTCTCATCTCCAGCTGAGCTGATTTGGTTGTTATAGAAGGTTTTCTTAGCCTCAATAAT
Organism: Ambystoma mexicanum; assembly: GCF_040938575.1. Classification (NCBI taxonomy): domain Eukaryota; kingdom Metazoa; phylum Chordata; class Amphibia; order Caudata; family Ambystomatidae; genus Ambystoma; species Ambystoma mexicanum. The sequence goes on along the minus strand of NC_090933.1, from coordinate 1,296,491,702 downwards.
TTCTACTTTGTACTGTTTCTCCTTTTGTTTCCAATCTGACAAGTTAATAGTGGATCTATCTTTATGCCAGGTATGCTCAGCCTGTCTTTTACTCGCTCTGAGTTCTGCTAAGGAAGAGGAGAACCATTTGTGGCGATTTGGTAAATCTCTAACCAATTTATCTTTCATTGGTGCGGATTTGTCAAGCATTTCGGTGATCTCCTGATTGTAGTTATTTATAAGTGTCTCCGGATCATCGGAGTCAGTTGTTTTAGTAATCAGGGTTTGCATACACTTAGCCAAAATAGGCTGAGTGATGTTTTTAAAATTTCGGGCTTTGACTTTATATGTAGGTACATGTTTTCTATGTGCTAGAGCGGGAAGCCTCAAAGTACATGAGATAAAAGAGTGATCAGACCAAATGCATGGTCTAGTCACAATGTCTCCAATCTGTATGTTGTTGGTACCAATCCAGTCCAATATGTGGCCTTTATTATGTGTAGGTTCCACATTTTGAATTATGACTTGATGATTATTAAGCATTTTTTCTAAGGCCAGTGCTTTTTTGTCCCTTTTGTCCCCTTTCCAACGGTTGAAATCTCCTAAAATGACCAGACCCGTATTGGTGGTCATCATAGGTGTTATAATATTAACAATGTCTTCATTGAAACTGTCGGCAGCTTCAGGGGGCCTATAGAGAAGAACTAGATTAAGGGTGAAATTCGGATTAGAAGTCATCTTGATGTGAATAATATCACTCCCAGTGCATTCGATATTTGCCTCATAAAAACCTAGTGACTTTTTACATAAAATGGCAACTCCTCCTCCTACAGTCCCTTCTTGGTGTTTTCCAAGAAAGACGTAGCCTGGTGGTGTGATCTGTTCTATAGTGGGCCCATGTGAGTCAGTGAGCCATGTCTCAGTGAGACACATGACATCTAAGTTGTGTTCCTGAATATAATCATGTATATCCAATACATGTTTCACTGCAGAGCGTGTATTCAGTAGAGTTATGGTAAGTGGGGAGGGTGCAACAGGGCGACTGTTGGACGTGAGGTTAGACAAAGCATCATTATGAATGCATGGTACATGTTTTTGTGAGAAGCTAGAAGTCTTACTTTGCATTTTCTATGGTGTCACTGGGTACCGAGGGAGTCGGGAGTCCGAGCGGGAAGCACGTCAGCACGTCTCTGCACGGACCCGCACAGACTTGCAGTTTCGTTCGCACAGGCGCGTTCGCGCCGGAGGACGAAATAAGTGGAGAGCGCGGAAACTACAATCCAGATGGGATTTGTAGTTCCGTGCCTCTCTTTACTCGTGTGTGCCGAGAATCTCGGAGGAACTAACACACGCCCTTTAACAACAATGTAACTCGACTAGTTCAACCAATTCTAATGCAAAAATAACAGCAACTCGAAAAAGGTTAAAAAAGTATTAAACGTTATGTGGTTAAAATTCAATTCTAAAAATGTCTTTCGAAGGCAGCTTTCTGCTAACGTAAAATTAAGCAATTTAGATTAGGTAAAACAAGTAGAATCTAATATACCCCCCGCATGCAGTAACAGCACTAGTACGATCTCTGAGGGAATACCGGCGTAGTCGGGCGTTTTTACCCACACAGACTTGCAGTTTCGTTCGCGCAGGCGCGTTCGTGCCGGAGGACGAAATAAGTGGAGAGCGCGGAAACTACAATCCAGATGGGATTTGGAGTTCCGTGCCTCTCTTTACTCGTGTGTGCCGAGAATCTCGGAGGAACTAACACACGCCTTTTAACAACAATGTAACTCGACTAGTTCAACCAATTCTAATGCAAAAATAACAGCAACTCGAAAAAGGTTAAAAAAGTATTAAACGTTATGTGGTTAAAATTCAATTCTAAAAATGTCTTTCTAAGACAGCTTTCTGCTAACGTAAAATTAAACAATTTAGATTAGGTAAAACATGTAGAATCTAATATACCTCTCGCGTGCAGTAACAGCACTAGTACGATCTCTGAGCTCGAGATCTCCAAGCTCTGGAGAAAGCTAACGACTTATTAAAGGATCAATTGCGATGCTCAGCTGAGGACAACACATTGTTAGCAGAGGTAGCAAGAGAAGCCCTCTCGATTCTTAAAAAGACTCAATTGGAGAATATTGCTATAGCAATAGGATCTCAGCCTACTGACAATCATTCTATCAGTGAGAGAGTTGGACGAAAACGCCCCAGTACATGTAAAAATGAAAGAGATGCTACACAACAGTCCAACGTGGCCACTGAGTGGAATCCACTTCCAAAGACCTTGGTTGACGAAACAGCATGTTCCTCCCAACTGCAAGGGACTGGATCAAGAACGATCAGATTGGAACGTGTACAGTGTAATAATTCCGGGACTTTAACGCAAATTGCTGCCACAGAATCGTTTGTGATTGAGGACGATGACGGGACTAACAAGGAAAAAAGTAATAACAGACAATAACCAAACTGACCATGCTCTTGCAGACAGCTTGGATGCCACCAGCAACCACGAGAACACGAATGGCGAGAAATCAGCTAGAACTTCTACCGAGATCATCACGAATTCAGAAGCTACGAGTGGTGGAACAGAACTCGAAAAGATCCGACCATCCTATCCCATATTTGAAAAGAAAAATCAAGTATTACAGACACCTCAACAAGATGTGTCACAAAAACATGGGAAGTGTAAAAAGAAAAAAAAAATGTCCCATGCTCAAAAAGACAAAATGGGAATGGTTCTCTAAAATTTCTAAGGAACTTGAAATCGCTAAATCTAGCTGTGCACTCAGCAGGAACAACAAGCGACTTACCTTCTGTGGACTCCATTGAACCAGCAATCACCACCAAAATTGATAGGAGCCAAGTGGTAAGCAAAATTCAAGAAAATGACGAAGAAAGCGGTGAAGAGCTGCTCGATTTATCAATTTATGAAATAAGTGACGAGGAATACGCTGATTATGACGAACGGCTGAACCCAGAAATTGAACATCAAGTGTCCTATCCTGGTCCATCTACTGAGAAAAGTGGACATCCCTCCATTCATATGCCAACAAGACCAACAAAAAAACAATCACAAAGATTGGTGGAAATTGAGGCTTCTCCGAAACCTAAAGAAATGCCTCAACCGCCAACACCTGTGTTAAAGCCTCCAATGCATTTCAAATTCTGTACCTTGGAAGAAAAAAGAAAAGCCCTACAAAAAAAAGCAATGATGGTGCAATCCACATCAATCGACGAGGAAACAACAAAAACCGAGATAAAGAGAGTGGATTTTGAACCCGAAAAAATTGTGAAAACACTGTTGCAAAATCAATCCAACACCTATAGGTATCTGCAGAAAAGACCTGACAGGAGTCGGAATGAAGAGACGCGAGCTGCAGCACATATAAAAAATTCCAGAGAAAAGATACAAAAAAAACCTACCTTCAAATTATAGTATACTGTTGGAGTGAACATACGACTCTTATGACAGATTAATCTTAAACAGAGCTAACGTGCTAGGTTTTTTCCATCACATTAAACGATTGAAAAACATCTTCTCTAAAGACATAAAAACAGTAGAGTTTCTAACCGAATCTCAAACGGATCGAGTCCTACTGCACATTCATGATGAAGTCATCAAAGACTTAATACTTGAAGGTGAATACGCCCTCATTGAATTAGGCTTTAAAGTTATCGAATGGACCGTGGAAACCGTGGACAAGACAGATCTCCACACGCCGGATGGATGCTTTACTGATAATAGAGGTTGTACAGAAAGAGACTCTAAAGCGCGCCCACAAAAAAACGAGCGCTTAACACTATGCGTCGCCGAGAATCTTGAAGCAGCGAAGTCTATTAAAGACAATGAACCAACAGCTGAACCATCTCTCGTCCCAAGAAGATCCATAAAAATCACAATTCCGTGTGACAATATTGAGAGCAATACTACAAAAGAAACTCCACTGAGGACGATAAATCAGGCAGAAGATAACTGGAGCTGGATAGCCGGTGCATTAAATGCAAACAAAAACAGCTAATGCTTAAGGTTTGACAGGGATGAACTAACAAGAATAGGCTCATGGAACACAAGAGGCCATTTTCATCTCTTTCACAATCAACTAAATGTCCTAACGGATCTAGATGTCTTATGTTTACAGGAGACATGGCTATCTATAACACCAATTAGCGTCGACTACAAAATAGCCATGAATCCAGCATTAAAACCTAAAAAAGGTCACCCTATGTCTGGGTTACTAACTTTAGTTAAAAAACAATCTGGACTCTGAATAATAAAATCAACCAATAAATCATCCTACATTCAAGTAACAGTGATAGACAGCGCCATCAGACAAATCCATCCCAACCGCTACTAATAGTAAATATCTATTGGCAGCATAAAGCCACCGGGACGTGGGCTTTCATAGACGAACTATGTGAAAAATTATAGACGAAATTGTGTCAACAAATGATGCACCGCAAACTCATCCACCAGCTCTAGAGGTCCCGGTGCAGGATGATCCTTGTCGCACCGGCATGGCCGAGACAGATCTGGTTCCCGGACCTTCTGGACTTGTCAGCGTACACACCAGTCAAGCTGCCGACGGACGCAGATCTTCTCTCCAGAGAAGGAGGCGCCATTCTTCATCACAACCTAGAGTCGCTGAACTTGCAGGCCTGGCTCCTGCAGCACTAGAGTTTGGAGGGTACGACATCCCGGCCGACTGCAGAGAGGTTCTTGCAAAGGCCAGGGCGTCCTCAACTCTCAAGTGCTACGGACATAAATGGAAGAGGTTCTCTGTCTGGTGCCGTGCACAGAAGATTAACCCTCTGCGGATTACGGCCCCTCAAGTATTGCCGTACCTACTGTCATTGGCCAAGGCTGGACTAGCTCACGCTTCCATCAAGATACATCTGGCCGCCATCTCACGATACACCAGAACTACAGGACGGGCGTCCTTGTGGTCTCATCGGCTGGTGAAGGAATTTATGAAAGGATTGTTCCGATCGTTCCCGCCGGTGAAGGCCCCTGCCCCGGCGTGGGAGCTCAACGTGGTGCTGACTAGGCTCATGGGGGCCCCATTTAAGCCTATGCATTTGGCGCTGTTGAAGTTTCTGTCGTGGAAGACAGCATTTCTCCTGGCCATCACCTCTGCACGACGAGTGGGAGAGATCCAGGCACTATCTTGCAAGCCACCATACTTGACTTTTCACGACACGAGGGTGGTGCTGAGGACGCACCCCTCCTTCATGCCCAAGGTGCCGTCGGACTTCCACCTCAACAAACCCTTGGTGTTGCCAGTTTTCTTCCCGTCGCCTTCATCGCTGGCTGAGAGGACTCTGCACTCGCTGGACGTAGCTAGAGCGCTGAAGTTCTACGTGGACTGCACAAAGAGTTTTCGGAAGACATTACAGTTGTTTGTAAACTTTGGACCTGTGAATCAAGGGAAGGCTCTCTCAAAGGCTTCCATTTCCAGGTGGCTCTCCGGCTGCATCATGCACTGTCACCGGTTGGCAAACCGACCGCTGCCCGGCCGTCCGAGAGCCCATTCGACCAGAGCGATCGCTGCTACCACGGCGTTCCTGTCTGGTGTGCCCGTGGTCGACATCTGCAGGCTGCTACGTACACCTTCACGAGATTCTACTGCGTCGATCGGGACTCCAGGGAGGAGTCCAGGGTCGGCCACGCAGTTCTGCGCAACCTGTTCGCTTAAGGTGAGCCTGGTGAGGAGGTAAGAGATGCTTAATGTTGAGTTTTTTGTATTGCTTAATGTTGAGCCTGTTGCCACCTCCCGTGGTTGTGCATGTGTATACTGCTATGTATTCTTATATTCATGAGCCTGTGAATCCATGCCAGACCCCATGCTGGAGAAGGAACAAGTTACTTACCTGTGACTGTTGTTCTCCAGCATGGGTCTGGCATGGGTCTGGCATGGATTCACATGCGAACCCTCCCGCCTACCCCTCTGCGGCTCTTCACTTGGTCATACTGCCACTTTACGTGCTACCAAATCTGAGGATGGCTGCCCGAGGCGGGGCTTAGGGAGAAGGCAGTCATTGGCTGGGGACAGTATGACCCAGAGACCAGTGATTGGTTACTACTAAGAAAGACAGATCAGAAACGAAACTGATACTGATTTTTTCTATACGAGGATTTCTGGCCTGACGACGGGGAATATTCATGAGCATGTGAATCCATGCCAGACCCATGCTGGAGAACTTGGACTTCCTGAACATGCATACAAACATACACAACAACAAAGAAGCGACAAAAGGAGCTCGAAATAACAAACTCGAGCTGCTGTCTGATCACTGGTTACAAGAAATGAGAATGAGACAAATGAGAATGTTAAACGGTAACACTCCCGGTGACACGCCTGCTCAGCCTACATGGAAACGTGAGAAACAACAATCCATCCTTGATTATGTCTTTCCCTCTAATTGTACAGCGGATAAAATATTGTCATTGAAAATAATCAACATGACTCAGAGCGATAATAACTTAGTGACCTTCGTGATGAGTAATTTCGCTCAAAAAGAGAATAGCGACCAGTACAACCATGACGTGGAAGTTGAACCTGGCCGCAGCAGATTAAGACTAAATGCAGAAAAAATAATTACCATCAAAGATGTAATTGAAGAAAGTCGTGACATGAATTATATTCCCCTTCTGGATCAATACAAAGAAGTGAGAACATCTAACAAAAAATGTCAATTCAGACCAACACAGTTACGATCATGAAATTGTATCCAAGAAGCGACAGTTACGTAGTAACATACAAGCTCTAAAAGCTAGGAAAAGTATTACGATTAAAGAGGAAATCAAAAAACTAAAAAGAAACTATAAAAACCGGATACAATCACATAAGGCAATTATGTCCCAAAATGATGCAGAGCTCATGCAAGCTAGCATGAGGAACAAAACCATGGGTCATTATAAACAATACTGAAGCTCGGCAATTTGCCTTAACAAGTGTAATGGTGAATGAAGAACAATGGATCGAACACTATACCACTCTCTTTAAACATCAGAACATCTGCGAACAAATAACTTTCGACGAAGACAGACCATGGAACATCAAAATAACCAGAGATGACATCATTTGGAAGATCAAAAGGCTAAACTCCTCAAGGGCTCCTGGCCCTGACGGCCTAACAAATTATGGCTTAAAACAAAATCCTGAGGAGTGGGCCGATATGTGTGGCACCTTATTTGAGTTCATCCTAAGAGAAAGGAGAATTCCAGCATCCTGGAAATGTGCGGTCATAGTTCCAATTTTCAAAAAAGGAATTCGTAGTGATCCAAGGAACTATAGACTGATCGCCTTATTGGATGTAATCGGAAACATCTTTGCCACACAGCTACAAATCCAACTGACAGCATGGATTAAGACATCTGGAAACTATGATATTAGACAAACCGGCTTTGTAAGGGGCGTTGGCTGTAACCTAAACCTAATCATAATTAACATACTAAAAATGGAGGCCATCAAAAACAAAAAACATATATCTAGCCTTTGTGGACTTAGCACACGCTTTTGATGCAGTAAACCAGGCTATGCTACGGAAAAAAGCTAAAAGAGAAAAACTGTCACGAGGGTCTTATTCGGGCGATTAGAGAACTATATCTGGATACCAACATAAAAATCAGGCTTGATCGTGTTGGCACCCTGTCTAAACCAATAACCACAGAACGTGGCATCAAACAGGGATGCCCTTTGGGTGCAATCTTGTTCAACTTTTTCACCTCTGATGTGGGACAAGCCCTGAATAAAATCATATTGTTTCCACCCAGATTGAACGGGACCCCAATAAACTGGATCCTATATGCCGACGATATTGTTCTCTTAGATCTCAGAATCGGCCTACAGCAAAAACTGCAAGCTCTAAGAGAATACACCAGCGAAAATGGTCTCGAAATTAACATTGCGAAGACAGAGATCTTGGAACTAAAGAACTTATGTGGCCGGAAAAAAACTAATGAGAAGTTTCAATGGAAAATTGGCAACGATAACCTTAGGAAAGTAAACCAAGCTAGATATCTTGGTGTGATGATAAGTCCACACAGAAATGATGATCCCATGACAAAAGAAATCCACTCTAAATGTAAAAACTTTACTAACCAGGGCGTAAGGATCAACAACAAATATGGAAAATTCAGTATTAAACCGGTACTGGAATTCAATAAAAGCAAGGTGGTGCCGTCAATAATCGATGGAGCTGAGACCTTGTTTGGATGTTCGTACAAACTGACTCACATGACTCGTGTGAATACATCTTCTGGAAAGGAATATTACATCTACCGAATGGAACCCCGTTGGCTTGCATTAGGTTTGAGTTGGGCTTAACATCCATAACTGCAAAGGTCCTGTGGAACTCGTTGTCACTATACAGGAAAGTGTACAGAATGGACAACATTCCACAATTCCAGATTTTGAACAAAACCTTCGAGAAAAGTGAGCAATCGATACAAGGAACTTGGGTGAAAAGCTGCAACGATCTAATCGAAATTCTCGAAACTTCAAATGACACGCTCTGGTGGAATCCTGACAAGGTGAAAAGAAAACTCTGGCAATGGGACTGGATACACACATTACATCAAAGAAATATGCACAAGTGCATGAAGCTGGTACCACCCGAAGCAAAAGCTTATATCACCTTGTCTAAGTATCTGATCAAATTTCCGGACAGATCCCTAAGGGACTTCTTCCTGAGATTCAAATTGAACCAACTTGAAACAAAAGAAATACTAAAACAAAGGAAAACATGTGGTGTCAATGACATAAAGTGTAGACTATGTCATAAGACAGACGAAAATTTAAAACATCTAGTGCTTTATTGCCCTGCCCCTCGAGACAGGAGACTAAATCTGTTTGGAGCCAAAATTGAAAAAAAATCTACTTGGGATGGTGAACAATGGTGGGCCGCCATATTTGAAGGTGCAAACAACAAAATAACCTTCCCCCTCATCAACTTGCTGAAAACGAGATTGGGAAACTTTCAGAAGGAGACTGTGTGCCCTGGACATTCTTTCACAACTGACCAAGCTAGTACATCCCGACCTTGGGGTGTAGTTGGCATTGTGCTAGAGAACCCAAAATCCATCTAAGAACTGCTAATCGAACTTGACTCTACTCAACCAAAGAGTCGGAAATCTTGCATGAAGCGATCCTTGTCTGTTAGTCTTATGTCTTGTCGCTTTTTTTTTTCTATTCCTCTTTTTAAAAGTTTGTAACAAACTGAATAAAAATAATTTTTAAAAACTAAAAAAAACAAAAGGGGGGCTAAGGATTTCCAAACTGTATGTATCGGTACAGACCCACACTCCTACGACAAACCGGGCCAAAGATAAATGGGAATCAGACTTGCAAACGCCTATAACTGAGGAGACATGGCCCAGATACTGTGCGCTTACAAACAAGGTGTCACTTAATGCTGGCCTGCGCCTGATTCAGTTTAAAATCCTGAATAGATTACATTATACACCGGCTAAGGTAGCTAAATTTGCAACAGATTGTTCTGGTGACTGCCCCAAATGTGGCTCGCCGCAGGCGGGGCCCTTTCATATGTATTGGGAGTGCCCAGCTCTGGTGGGGTTTTGGGGAATGGTGGCTGGAATGCTGGCAGAAATTACACAGGTACCCTCTCAGTTGACTCCTCAAAAATATTTATTTGGGGACATCGGCAAGTGCTCGAAAAAATTAGAAGGTTATTCAATGTCACATGTGCAGTGGCAAAAAAATGTATCCTACAAGCTTGGAAAAGCCCCACACTGCCAAACATGAACACCTTTCTTCGTGAACTGACGTAGGTTAACGAATGTGAGGAGCAATATGTCTTGACCCATCCCAGTACAAGTTGACCGAAAGACATTTGGGGCCCTTTCAGAGTGTATCTGTGTGAAATGCTTTCCGATGATGAAACCTCCATGTAACCTATATTACACCATTGTGATTACGAGATGTACCCTTGTATGATGTACTGAATATGATGTGGAAATGGCGATGTTGTATCTGTTGTGACCACTAATAAAAAGAAGTTTAAAAAAAACAAAAAAACAAATTGAATCAATGGAAGCTGCTTCGAACTGCACCAAAGGGATGGAGCTATTTGATCCTATGTGAGAGGATGGAGTTGTCACTGCTAGAGCCATACACTTTTTGACAGAACATCATGAGTCTATTAACTCCCTAGGAGCTTTGTCAGATGCTCCAGAATCATCAGTAGTGAATCAAACTTTACACCATACGCCTAGGTAATTTGGGGAAACGGTGTAATTAACATCTTCATTGATTTCATCCCTCAATTTGGTTCTCAGTTCCTTCTGAGAACTGTATGATAATATCAAGTTCGAAATGGTGGCACACACTATTCAGCTGAGTAAAATTAAGCTGAAACTGGAGGGCATTGAAACATTATCACAACCAAAAAAGCCCCTGCTTCTGTCATGAAAAACAGTTACAAAAAGGACTCTGAAGATACCCAAAATGTAGAATCATTGGCCGATTCTAGAGATGCCCTCCCTGCTTCTACTATGTAGTCTGTTCCAAATAATGAGGAAGCTGCGTAAACATCATCAGTATAAGAACATCACTATCTCAGGAACTAAGAAGCACTGAAAAACTCCCGGCAAAGGCAAAGTGTAAAACGAAGAATGGGAGCCACTATGACGAAGCAAAGTGGTAAAAAGTTCTTGAGAACTATATCTTTCCCGCCTCACTGATACAATCTAAAACGACTACAAAAATCCATACTAATGTTAATAAAAATTCTGAGTCAGCAGCCACAACAACCACGTTTGGCGGTGAGGTTGACAAGATTTGCCTCACCTCTAACTCCAGTGCCTTGCCTCCACCCCCAGGTAGTGTCAATGACCACCCCAGCAGGGGCTGTTTTAGGGGTAGGGAAAAGCATGTATCTGTCACTGTGCAACAGAGACGAAAGAAGGCAACAACCCCTGCAGTAGGCGCTGCTCTCAATAGCCAACACAGGAGAGGTTTAGCAATGTCACATAAATGTATTTCGATAGTCCACTAATCACACCATCCATGAACCCTTGGTGCATATTAAAAGACATGTACCTTGTATAACACATCATTACACCTTAGTTCAAACAGATGCCCCACACTTCATAATCATGTTCTATATCATCTGATATCACTCAGTAATGAACACTCAATTAATATGTCTTACACTCTCATGTACAAATATAAATCTTTTTAATTATGAGAAACATGTAATAAAGAAACATCATCATTATTATCCTCAATATACACAAGACACTTAAGATGCAATAAACGATAAATGGAAAAGCTGAACCATTGTCATTTGATTTGCCTCTACCTCAAATCAATCAAGACTAAGACTGATCAACCTTCTCTAGGAAATCAAAGTCACCTTAAAAACCAACTACCTGCCTCACCAGGTCGTGATAGGCAACCTCACAGATCATGCTAGGCAATCTCTATAATCAATACCGCAATACCTTTCTCAATGTGATATCCGGTCCGATAGCACTAATAACAACACTAGGCATAATCAATACCTCAATACCTTTCTCAATGTGATATGTGTTAGCCGGTCTGATAGCACAGCGAGTAGAGCGCTTGCTTTGACATCTGTGCAAAGCCTGCTGACGCAGGTTCAAATCCTGGCAGGGCCAAACTCAGCCTTTCATCCTTCCGAGGTCAATAAATGAGCACCACACCGTGGGTAATAATAAGCAGCGCTCAGATACCTGAGGGTTTGTAGCGCAATATTAATGCTAAATGTATTATTATTATCACTAATAATAATATCAAATGCAGGATAAAGAAAGCCTCCACATAAGGTAGGGAGCTGGGGAGAGCTGGAAAAACTGGATGCTCAGAGAAAAGAAACACAACTTAATTAAATGTCCATTGGACTTACTGGTACCAGCATATTGCCAATCCAGGATAAGGTGTCGGCTCTTAGGCTGTGAGCTGAATAAGGTGCCTTGAGGAAAAGTAAAAATCATTCCTCAAACAGCTCAAAAGAAAGTAGAGTTCTGCTCAAAATAAATCAAAATAGCCAGAACCCAGTTTAAGGCTTCAGAATTCCAGAAAAAGATTTAGGAGATGAATCGCCCCTCCCATCAGGGGAAGTCTTTTCTGCTCTTCATCTCTGTCCAGCCATCTGTGTCTGCCTCCTCCTGCCAGCTCTGTCGCCTGAACAACAGTGGGCAGGGGCTGAACTGACTCCCTTATACACCCTCTGGAAAGTCCCTATTTTCATGCCTTTCCACACCTGCTGTTTCTTTTCCTTCAGTGACAGCTAGGAATTTTGCCAATAATAGATTTTCAGCTGACTGTATTATCTATGTGTGCAGCATGGCAAAAGACATGGTTTCTGTCCTTCAGTGGCAACTAGGAATGTTGCCAAAGATTCTATTTTTAGCTGTATGTCCCAGAGCGCTTGACCAGTCAAGGTCAATCCTCTGTCCTTGAATGGCATTTAGGGATTTTGCCAGTAATTATAATTTTGCTCACAGCACTTTCGAGATGCAAAGCATGGCAAACGGCATGGCTTTGTCCTTATAATAGAACTACAGAAGGCCTGCTTTTTGTAGTTTGCAGTGTTTGTCACTTATCTATGTTTTGTGTGAACATTGGCTCTCTTCGCGGAGAGATCCTAAATTGCAATTGATGGGGTTGCTTATGTAAGCAGAGTACAATGTATCCAGATTCAAGGTCGCTGGCGCACAGCCAAAACTCTAATGTATTTCATCTAAACATGGAAAAGCAAATCTCGCGGCCTGCATTTAAATGTTTCCATCGTGCTGTGCATTTCACTGAATATAAATGTATTTACCTCACACTGTGCATCATAGCTCAAAGTCCTGTATTACAAGTGTTTACCTTGCACTGTGCGTTATAGCAAGAAGGCAGAAGGCGTATATTTCAGGTGTCTACCTCGCACTGTGCAGAAGGCCTGTATTCCAAGTGTTTATATCGCACTGTGCATTATAGCAAGAAGGCCTGCGTTACACTAAATATGAATGTGTTTTCATTGCGCTGTGCACTTTAGCATAAAGGCCTGTTGGCGACTTAGATGCTTGGCTAATATGGGCAAACCTAGAAAATACATGTCAAGGTGCCCACCCAACATGAACCAATGACTTTGGTGCTAATAAATTTAGACACGCAGGTCGAACAAGGTGGTTCAGATCATGACATTGGTTCTCGAACTAGCAGCTGTCCTCTCATATTGAGTGCTTGTTATGTAGTAGATCAGAAGAGGGGTGGGGCTTTGACCTCAAGAGACATAAGTACGCAAGTTGAACGTAGTGGTATAGATGGCGGTATTGGCCCTCTCACTGGCAGTAGCTCTTACAGATTGAATATTCATCCTGTAACACAACGGAAGAGGTATGTGGCGCAGCAAACAATGGCACGGATATTCTGGAAAAAGGGGCCCTAAGAGTAATAAAAGGCCTGATTAACCTAAGCTCATCCGTAGCTGTCGCCACTATGAAAGAGGTGCAAACAATCCCGCAAACACATATCTGTTTGAATAACAAACAGCCAGCAATTTCGGGGTCAAACCTAAGCCCTATGATGATTACGGGACAATTAGGCTATGTATCTTCTAACTCTCTCAGCGGGATAGATCGGAATTTGAGATACAAAATAACTAATTCTAAAACACTATATTCTTCAATTGTTAAACAGAGCATACCTATGCCTACCATGGACAAAACGTACGAAGTCTTACTACAACTGAACTCGCCATGCAAATTTCTTCTGGAACTGGGATTCAGAGATGATGTGAAGAGGTGATTCTAAACAGAAGAAATGGCTTCTGTCTTTTTCATGAAATCCTGTGTCTTTGTTTACTGTCCACCAAGGATCTAGAGCGGGTTTTCTTTATCAATGACGCCCAAAGTGATCTGGTGCAATTAACAGTACAGTCAAAGATAATTGCCAGAATGCTGACAGCCGAAGTCCAGCAACTAAGAGCTATGGGCTATGACATGGTCCCAATATTGGAAAACTCATTATATACAATAATAAAAATCACGGGAGATGAGCACGGAGAACAGGCGTACTTTTAAAGATTACTTGCAAGAATATGTCAAACCCTGAACGCACGGTACACCTGATGGATACAATAGTGCGGAAGAGAAATTATGACGTTAATGACAGGAGATGGTTTCCTGGGTCCCTATCAAATAATTCTAAAAGCCTTGGAAAGAGGGGAACTGGCAGGTGGCCCATCCATTGACAATAACAATTGGGTATTTTGGTGTGGAGGCCATAACAGCTTTAAGGAAAATAAGAAGGCTAAACAACTATGTTTTGAAAATTGGCATGTTACAAGAGACATGGCTGATGAAGGAACTCCACATCAACGGTTATTTTTTGCCCAACAGATTGCTCTTCCAAGTCAGGAGGGGGCTTGTTAATCCTAATGAAAAACTCTGTAGTTGAGTCAGTTGAGGTCATATCAAATGTGATCTACGGTTTGCTAGTGGTGAAGGTTACATTGAGAGGGAGAAATTAATTTAATCCTTTATTTCTTCTCAATATATATTGGAACCCTATGAAGAGCGAACTTGATAATTTCCTTATGCAAGTCTCTGACATCTTTGAACAGATTATGGTTGATATGGGTGGGGTTAACATGATACTTGCAGGCGATATAAACTCTCAATGTTACAAAGTCAATTGGATAGGATGGCCAGGCGATAAAAAAAGGTGGAGGTAAAACTGCTAGTAATGGGAGGAAATGGCTTGGCCTATTTAAGGCATGGGATCTGCTAATCGCTAATGGTCATATTTCTGGGGATGTGCCAAGTATACCCACTTGGAAAAGTAACACATTTTCCTATATTGACTATTTGGTTCTCTCAAGACCCCTTTTTGCTCATGCCTAACTTTTAATGTCATTGAAGAAGCATAAAGCTGTCATAGTAATTTGTTAGCATTATTTGATATGAACTCACGCTCTTCAAGGTTTTCAGACTGTCCTGACAGTGCCTATTAGAGGTCATTGAATTATGAAAAAGATTGTTAATTACCACACTTTGCGAATACGGTTAAAATAACAATGGATGATTTTACAATTGAAGAAAAGCATGTAATGCTTACTCCATTGAACTTTTTCCATTTTAAGCAGAAATGTGAACAAGATACGAATGCACGCACTAAAGTAAAGGGTAAATATAGGAACGCTTATGATAGGGAAATTCAATTGAAAAAGAGCGGTCTCAGGAAAACCTTAAGAATTCTGCAACATGCTATTTTATCAGATTGATTGTATTCACAAGAAATTAAGCGCGCTAAGCAAATATAGAAGAACCTGCTAAGAGCGCGCAAACATATGCGTAAGCAAAAGGAGAGAAAGTTGATTTTAAAAATAATCACGACCAATAACACCAAGAACTATTTGTCTATGGTAAATGAGAAACATGATACCCAGAGTAATTTACAAACTAACCCTGTAAGTGAGGATCTCTGGGCTAGCCATATTAAGAGATTATACAGGATTATCGTCCATGTTTCCGCCCATAAAACTATCGGACAGCCACTGACTGTTACAAATCAATCCTCGGGAGATTGAGTCAGTGGTTAGGAAAGCAGCTATTTCTGCGGCTCTTGAGTAATAAGATATTGAAGTCTGACTTGAAGCTATGGTCGGCTGTGCTCCAAGTACTTGTTACGAATATATTGGAGACAAAATCCTTTCCCCTATCCTGGAATCGAGCAGTTGTCATTCCAATCTAAGAAAAAAAAAGTGATAGAGCAGATCCGGTTAGTTACCCTGACAGTAGAATTTTCATAGCCATCATCCTTCAACATCTGGAGAAATGGCTAACCTCAGCCAAAATACTGAGTAAAACAGAAAACAGGATTTCGTAAGGCTATGAATACCCTAACGAATGGCATCATCTTAAGCTGCCTTCAGGAGATAGCTTCTAGTGCTGAAGGAAAGCCAGTATACATGGCCGCAATTGATTTCTCACAAGCGTTCGATACTGTTAATAGAACAGTGGGAAAAATTGAAGAACTTGTCTATCCCTGAATAGTTACTCTCTATTCTTATGAAGATAGCTGAGAGTACTTCAAAACAGTTGAGATTGAATGGGCAGGGGAGCCTGGCGGATACCCTGGAGACTCATCCAGGTCTTCGTCAGGGTTGCGTGCTGGCCTCCTCTGGCCAACCTCTACCTTTCTGATCTGGATACTCATTTGGAACCAGTGGCTTTTGCCCCTATTAGACTTGGTCGGCTTGTGACAAGCTGGCTGTCTTATGCAGATGATGTGGTTCTCATTGACAAAACGCATATAGCTCTACAGCGTCTGATTGATGCCACAGTAACTTATGCTTGTTCTAATGATTTAATCAGAAATGATAGGAAAACAAACTTTATCAGATTATACAAGAATAGTAGAAAGCCGTATGCTTTTACCTGGAGACTTGAAACCACTATAATTGTTCCCTCTATTGAAATTAAATATTTGGGATTCAATATTGACTCACATCCCTATAAGCAGCTGCTATTGACTCGGCTAAAAAATCAGATTAATCCTACATGCGGTTCAACTCAAGTGGATCCTGACTAGGTACTGCTGCTTTACTATTCTCCCTCTAATTCAATATTCTACACTAAAGATCATACCCTCGATATTGTATGGACAAGAGGTGAATGGTGGAATGGGACGCTTTTGATTCAATTCTTTGGACGAGGGACCTTGGTCTTCCCACTTGTGTTCCTATCACAGCAGTGAGATTTGAGCTGGGTTTGGCATCATTGCGAGTCTGGTATCTGTGGAAAGTTCTATCATTATATAGAACTTTTTTGGTTCCATCTAATGATTCTCCCTTCTGGGATCTCCAGGTTGATATCCATTTAAGGAAGCAATTACATAGGGAACGTCCAACAGGGAAAAAAACAAATGACCTGTTTTGAGACACAAAGCCGGCTCCACGGCTCAGTGTTCTGATGAATGGGGACATAGCGTGATCAGCGTCGGACGCTATCTTTGGTGAAACACTAGACCGGCAAAACAAAAGCGGTCTGCGCTATAATGGAGCAGTGCTGCATAGGAGGCGCCATCGCTTCCACAATGACCACGGAGTGGTTCTGACACAATTTCTTTGGTTCAGATTAAATATCATTCTGACGGGAACAATTGCTGAAATTCGATCCAGTAATACACTGGACAACAAGAGTTGCTCTCTGTGTCAAGAGAAGGATACCATACAAAACAGAGAGCACATTGTGATGAAGTGTTCGGCATTGCAGGTTACAAGGATCCTATTGTTCGTTCATTTGTGCATGAAGTATCATGGGATCTCATCTAAAGAATTTTGGGATAGGGCTGCAAGAGGCTATGATACTTCCCTGATGATCGCCATGGTAAAGTTATTTGGTGCTGCTGGGCTGATAGCAGTTAAAGAAAAATAAGCTTTGTGACTGCTCTTTCTCTTTATAGTATAAATGTTACTAAATTATACTAATAAGAAATTCTGATTTGCTATCATGAAATTCTTTTTATCAATTTAATATGTACATTTTAATAGTGACCTTTGGTCTAATACGGAATGTAACAAGATGTAAATTTATCTTTTATGCAATTTTATGTAATTTGGAATTATCATGCATTGAGACCAACCACCATTGCAAGAGTAGGCGAATGACCCTTGTATACCTTTCTGGCTCACATTTATGTTAACAGACCATTGATTAGGGTTTGGACGGAGGACTGTTTTTGTTTCTGTTGTAACAAGCACCACTTCATTATTTTCCATAGCTAGAACAAAGAATCATTCTACAAGTATGATATGATATGATATTTTATTTGTATCGCGCTCGTACACAAGTATTTCAGAGCGCCACTAGGCAAGGGAGGGTAACAGGGGAGAACAACACACAACAACAACAACGATCTTACTAGGCCCAGTGACATTGAGAACGTGCAAGTGCATGGGAATGAGAAAAGGGAAAAAGTGCATGGAAGGGATAGGACAGGTCGTAAAAGTTGAAAATATGACCCCTTGTCCACCTCCTGAGTCTGACTTACCACAGCTTGCAGTATTTAGTGTTTCAGTGTCCCCACATTTCTTTCTTGGCTTTATTGTCTGTAGAATGCTCTCCTACTGTCTTCTCAGCAGCACCTAGGATACCCTTGCTCAAGGTTCCTGGGAGCTCTATGTACCTGCTGGCAAAGGCTGGGCTGGTCGGAAACATTCGGAAGAGCGGCACACAAGCTCAGAGACACATTTGTGTATTCCTACGCGCATGCCTCGCGAGTTGAACAGCACTCCAGAATTAGAACACTGCACATTGCTCAAACCACGCTGAACCTGGCTCTGATGTCTGAGGGCCTCATTAAGAGTAATGGTAAAATATGCATTATATCCAAATACTGCATGTTTCATCCCTCTGCCAAACCTCTTTGAAACGACCTGCTTTTAAAAGCATTACCATTGCATTATTATCCATAAAGCATTACCCATAAAGTATTACCGCATGGAGGAATAGTGCACTTAGCTTATGGCATTCAATGGGCCTGCAAAATGGAGAATCACTGAATGATCTCCATACAGTTCACTCCACTATTAAGCACCATGAAAAAGGAAAACAAAAAGATGGAACTGGAATGGAGGAAAGAATACAACCCAGACAAAAAAACAATGTACCAGAGACAAATCCGTGCATACAAGAAAGAAATTCAAAAGGCGAAAAGAAAGCATTATGATGACAGAATCACCAATGCCACCAACACTCAAAAAGAAATGTTTTACATAATCAAAGAGATGAGAAACCCACCAGGCTGTGACAACACCCCAACCCCCCTCAGTGAAACTGTGCAACGACCTGGCAGACCACTTCAAAAATAAAATCAATGACATCCAACAAACCATACAGAACCTACCAATCTACCACAACACACCACCGAGCGATCTTATCTTAGAACCTTAGCACAAACTCAAAAACTTTCCTGAAATATCAACAGAGGCATTCGAAATGCTGGTAAAACACAGCAAGAAAGCTGGATCACCCATGGATCCCTGTCCCACGGACATCTACAAATCAATCCTCGCTCAAGGAACAGCAGCAGAATACTATAGAAACCTTTTGAGCCAATCACTAGCAACAGGAAATGTACCGAGGATCTTCAAATCAGCCTATATCAAACCACTTCTGAAAAACACAAGTGGCAACGTAGAAGACCTCTCCAACTACAGGCCTATCTCCAACATACCCTACCCGGCAAAACTCCTGGAAACCTACGTGTATAAATTAACCCAATAACACATAGAAAAACATCACCTGCTAGAGCAAGCTCAAGTCGGTTTCAGACCTGCAAGAGGAACGGAAACAGCATTACTATTCATCTGGGACGACCTAAAAACTAACGCAGACTCAAACCTAACCTCAGCCCTTATCCTACTCGACCTCTCCGCAGCCTTCGACACAGGTTAGTCATGACACCCTAACCAAAAGACTAGAAGACATAGGCATAACTGACACAGCACTACTCTGGACTAAATCATGCCTAGTGGACAGAACCGAAACCTTCAAATCTACTCCAAGAGTTAACGACTGCGGAGTGCCACACGGATCCTCACTATCACCACTGTACTTCAACATCTACCAGACATCGGTTATCAGAATCTTCAAAAAATACAACATCACATGCTACAACTACACTGACGATACTCAAATCATCTACAAAATCAAAGACACCCAAGCCGATCACGCAACCCTAATCGAATGTCTAAAAGAAGTCTTCAACTGGATGACTGCCAACAACCTGAAAATCAACCCAGGTACCTGGGAAATCATGATCATATCCAAAGACCAAGAAAACGAAACCGCCATCCCAAGGCCAACGGAAATGGGAACCGCACCATCACCATCTACTGCAACTGTCAAGAAATGTTTTGTCCTCCTCCACACGGCAAGAAGAATCCTACCTTTCCTCTCCTTCACGCACAAAACGCTCACTATCGTCGCCCTCATCATGTCAAAAGTCGACTATGCAAACAGCACCTACCTCGGAATACCAGAATACCTCCTGAAGAAACTACAATGCATCCAAAATACAGCTGCAAGACTACTCCTCAAACTATCAAGAAGAGAACACATCACTCCTAACCTAAAAACACTACACTGGCTCCCAATAAAACATTGCATCACCTTCAAAACAATGTGCATTACGCACAGAGCAATCAGCGGACAAGGAGCAGAATTCCTACAAAAGAAAATAACAATCTACAAGCCTACTATATTCCTCAGGTCATGCAACAAAATCAGCCTGGAACCAAAACCATACCTCAAGAAAAAATTTGGAGGCACTTCCTTCTACCACCTAGCTGCAAAAACCTGGAACAACATCACAAAAGAAGTAAGAAACACCAAAGATCACCTAACATTTTGGAAATTACTAAAAACCTGGCTATTCAACACCACAGACTCAAACTGAAAACGGAAACAGAAAGAAAAAAGGATGACTAGACTAAACCAGACATGGACAGCTCCCAGAACCCACTGGGAAGCTCCCACGGCACCCAGACGAGTCTCACTGGGTAGAGTGTAACACAGGTGACACCCACAGAGATGGAATCAACAAACCCTACCTAATCCCACCCAACATACGCACTCGTCTCTTAGTACCCACCAGGTACCACAGTGGTTGGAATTGTCAGGATACGTAGGCATAGGCAGGTGCAATGGCTGTATGAGTGGGAAGGGAAGATAGGTAGCGCTGCAAGGCAGGCAGGGGGAGGAGGGGGGTAGATGTAAAAGGGACCTTGAAGGCTGGATGGACTCCGATCATGACAGGTGCATAGGGGTGCTACCAAAACCCATCTGGGGAGAATACAGAAACCCATCGCCTCAAGTCGGGATGAAGATGCCAACTAATCAACTGCACTAACAATTTACCCCTTTGCATACATCTCTCAAACTCCAAACCAAACACAACCACAAACCTACAGCACAGCAAACCGCACAAACTTCACTACATGGCAACAACAAAACAAAAACACACATAGACCCGCACAACAGTACACAACGACTACCGGCCGCAAAACACCCCAGGCCCAGCCAACGGACCCACTGGGCTGAGGCCGCCAACAGCACATCACTGTTCTCTTGCACTTTTCCAGCTCCTTCCCACTAACCGCCCCTCCCTTCCCTTTTCAGAGCCTCCAGAGCACCAGGGGACCACTTCGGTGGTGATAGTGCGCAGTATAAATGTCCTTTAACATTAACATTAACATCTGAATGACTCTTAATCGTGCAGACCCTTCCCACTTGCTGCATTTACATTATTACCCTAACTCAAGATTAGTGGTGTGGTAAAAAAGTCACATTAAATATATGGATCTAACAGAATGACTGCCAGTTTTACTGCAACTCCGAGAACTAGTGGAGAATTGACCCCTTGCGGAAACTCCATCAAAACGTCCCATAGAGTCCTATGGATGCCAAAAATTAAGATGTGAACCACCATAATACCACTCGTAATTCTGTGCCATGGAACCTAGCGGTGGTAATGATAAACAAGTTTGGCAGAAACTCGGCTGATTTAGCACCTATTTACTGGCAAACGCATAATGAGGCCAACAAGGAGGCCCTGAGCGTTTTGTTTTAGGTGGCTTTCCCGTGAAAGGAATCTCTGCCAGCACACTGCATGGGCCCACGCGCCTTTCCATCTGTGAAGGGAATCTCTGCCAGCACACTGCATGGGTCCACTCACCTTTCCATCTGTGAAGGGAATCTCTGCCAGCACACTGCATGGGCCCACTCGCCTTTCCATCTGTGAAGGGAATCTCTGCCAGCACACTGCATGGGCCTACTCGCCTTTCCATCTGTGAAGGGAACCTCTGCCAGCACACTGCATGGGTCCACTCGCCTTTCCATCTGTGAAGGGAACCTCTGCCAGCACACTGCATGGGTCCACTCACCTTTCCATTTGTGAAGGGAATCTCTGCCAGCACACTGCATGGGCCCACTCACCTTACCATCTGTGAAGGGAACCTCTGCCAGCACACTGCATAGGTCCACTCACCTGGGTCCACTCGCCTTTCCATCTGTGAAGGGAATCTCTGCCAGCACACTGCACCGGCCCGCTCGCCTTTCCATCTGTGAAGGGAATCTCTGCCAGCACACTGCACGGGCCCGCTCGCCTTTCCATCTGTGAAGGGAATCTCTGTCAGCACACTGCACGGGCTCACTCGCCTTTCCATCTGTGAAGGGAATCTCTGTCAGCACACTGCACGGGCCCGCTCGCCTTTCCATCTGTGAAGGGAATCTCTGTCAGCACACTGCACGGACCCGCTCGCCTTTCCATCTGTGAAGGGAATCTCTGTCAGCACACTGCACGGGCCCGTCCCCCTTTCCATCTGTGAAGGGAATCTCTGTCAGCACACTGCATGGACCCGCTCGCCTTTCCATCTGTGAAGGGAATCTCTGCCAGCACACTGCATGGACCCGCTCGCCTTTCCATCTGTGAAGGGAATCTCTGCCAGCACACTGCACGGGCCCGCTCGCCTTTCCATCTGTGAAGGGAATCTCTGCCAGCACACTGCACGGGCCCGCTCGCCTTGCCATCTGTGAAGGGAATCTCTGTCAGCACACTGCACGGGCCCGCTCGCCTTTCCATCTGTGAAGGAAATCTCTGCCAGCACACTGCACGGACCCACTCGCCTTTCCATCTGTGAAGGGAATCTCTGCCAGCACACTGCATGGGCCTACTCGCCTTTCCATCTGTGAAGGGAATCTCTGCCAGCACACTGCATGGACCCGCTCGCCTTTCCATCTGTGAAGGGAATCTCTGCCAGCACGCTGCACGGGCCCGCTCGCCTTTCCATCTGTGAAGGGAATCTCTGCCAGCACACTGCACGGGCCCGCTCGCCTTGCCATCTGTGAAGGGAATCTCTGTCAGCACACTGCACGGGCCCGCTCGCCGATCCATCTGTGAAGGAAATCTCTGCCAGCACACTGCATGGACCCACTCGCCTTTCCATCTGTGAAGGGAATCTCTGCCAGCACACTGCATGGGCCTACTCGCCTTTCCATCTGTGAAGGGAACCTCTGCCAGCACACTGCATGGGTCCACTCACCTTTCCATCTGTGAAGGGAATCTCTGCCAGCACACTGCATGGGCCCACTCACCTTACCATCTGTGAAGGGAACCTCTGCCAGCACACTGCATAGGTCCACTCACCTGGGTCCACTCGCCTTTCCATCTGTGAAGGGAATCTCTGCCAGCACACTGCACGGGCCCGCTCGCCTTTCCATCTGTGAAGGGAATCTCTGCCAGCACACTGCACGGGCCCGCTCGCCTTTCCATCTGTGAAGGGAATCTCTGTCAGCACACTGCACGGGCCCACTCGCATTTCCATCTGTGAAGGGAATCTCTGTCAGCACACTGCACGGGCCCGCTCGCCTTTCCATCTGTGAAGGGAATCTCTGTCAGCACACTGCACGGACCCGCTCGCCTTTCCATCTGTGAAGGGAATCTCTGTCAGCACACTGCACGGGCCCGCTCGCCTTTCCATCTGTGAAGGGAATCTTTGTCAGCACACTGCACGGACCCGCTCGCCTTTCCATCTGTGAAGGGAATCTCTGTCAGCACACTGCACGGGCCCGTCCCCCTTTCCATCTGTGAAGGGAATCCCTGTCAGCACACTGCATGGACCCGCTCGCCTTTCCATCTGTGAAGGGAATCTCTGCCAGCACACTGCATGGACCCGCTCGCCTTTCCATCTGTGAAGGGAATCTCTGCCAGCACACTGCACGGGCCCGCTCGCCTTTCCATCTGTGAAGGGAATCTCTGCCAGCACACTGCACGGGCCCGCTCGCCTTGCCATCTGTGAAGGGAATCTCTGTCAGCACACTGCACGGGCCCGCTCGCCTTTCCATCTGTGAAGGAAATCTCTGCCAGCACACTGCATGGACCCACTCGCCTTTCTATCTGTGAAGGGAATCTCTGTCAGCACACTGCATGGGCCCACTCGCCTTTCCATCTGTGAAGGGAATTTCTGCCAGCACACTGCATGGGCCTACTCACCTTTCCATCTGTGAAGGGAACCTCTGCCAGCACACTGCATGGGTCCTCTCACCTTTCCATCTGTGAAGGGAACCTCTGCCAGCACACTGCATGGGCCCACTCACTTTTCCATCTGTGAAGGGAACCTCTGCCAGCACACTGCATGGGTCCACTCGCCTTTCCATCTGTGAAGGGAACCACTGCCAGCACACTGCACGGGCCCGCTCGCCTTTCCATCTGTGAAGGAAATCTCTGCCAGCACACTGCACGGTCCCACTCGCCTTTCCATCTGTGAAGGGAATCTCTGCCAGCACACTGCATGGGCCTACTCACCTTTCCATCTGTGAAGGGAACCTCTGCCAGCACACTGCATGGGTCCACTCACCTTGCGGGCCCACTCACTTTTCCATCTGTGAAGGGAACCTCTGCCAGCACACTGCATGGGTCCACTCGCCTTTCCATCTGTGAAGGGAACCACTGCCAGCACACTGCATGGGCCCACTCGCCTTTCCATCTGTGAAGGGAATCTCTGCCAGCACACTGCATGGGCCCACTCGCCTTTCCATCTGTGAAGGGAATATCTGCAAGCACACTGCATGGGCCCACTCGCCTTTCCATCTGTGAAGGGAATCTCTGCCAGCACACTGCATGGGCCCACTCGCCTTTCCATCTGTGAAGGGAATATCTGCAAGCACACTGCATGGGCCCACTCGCCTTTCCATCTGTGAAGGGAATATCTGCCAGTACACTGTATGGGTCCACTCGCCTTTCCATCTGTGAAGGGAATCTCTGCCAGCACACTGCATGGGTCCACTCGCCTTTCCATCTGTGAAGGGAATCTCTGCCAGCACACTGCATGGACCCACTCGCCTTTCCATCTGTGAAGGGAATCTCTGCCAGCACACTGCATGGACCCACTCGCCTTTCCATATGTGAAGGGAATCTCTGCCAGCACACTGCATGGGCCCACTCGCCTTTACATATGTGAAGGGAATCCCTGCCAGCACACTGCATGGGCCCACTCGCCTTTCCATCTGTGAAGGGAATCCCTGCCAGCACACTGAATGGGTCCACTCGCCTTTCCATCTGTGAAGGGAATCTCTGCCAGCACACTGCACGGGTCCACTCGCCTTTCCATCTGTGAAGGGAATCTCTGCCAGCACACTGCATGGGTCCACTCACCTTTCCATCTGTGAAGGGAATCTCTGCCAGCACACTGCATGGACCCGCTCGACCTTTACATCTGTGAAGGGAATCTCTGTCAGCACACTGCATGGGCCCACACGTCTTTCCATCCGTGAAGGGAATCTCTGCCAGCACATTGCATGAGTACACTCGCCATTCCACCTGTGAAGGAAATCTCTGCCAGCACACTGCATGGGCCCACTTGCCTTTCCATCTGTGAAGGGAATCTCTGCCAGCACACTGCATGGGCCCACTCGCCTTTCCATCTGTGAAGGGAATCTCTGCCAGCACACTGCATGGGCCCACTCACCTTTCCATCTGTGAAGGGAATCTCTGCCAGCACACTGCATGGGCCCACTCGCCTTTCCACATGTGAAGGGAATCTCTGCCAGCACACTGCATGGGTCCACTCGCCTTTCCATCTGTGAAGGCAATCTCTGTCAGCACACTGCATGGGCCCACTCGCCTTTCCATCTGTGAAGGGAATCTCTGCCAGCACGCTGCATGGGTCCACTCGCCTTTCCATTCGTGAAGGGAATCTCTGCCAGCACGCTGCATGGGCCCACTCGCCTTTCCATCCGTGAAGGGAATCTCTGCCAGCACACTGCAAGGGCCCACTCGCCTTTCCATCTGTGAAGGGAATCTCTGCCAGCAGACTGCATGGGCCCACTCGCCTTTCCATCTGTGAAGGGAATCTCTGTCAGCACACTGCATGGGCCCACTCGCCTTTCCATCTGTGAAGGGAATCCCTGCCAGCACACTGCATGGGTCCACTCACCTTTCCATCTGTGAAGGGAATCTCTGCCAGCACGCTGCATGGACCCACTCGCCTTTCCATCTATGAAGGGAATCTCTGTCAGCACAATGCATGGGGCCACTCGCCTTTCCATCTGTGAAGGGAATCTCTGCCAGCACGCTGAATGGGTCCACTCACCTTTCCATCTGTGAAGGGAATCTCTGCCAACACACTGCATGGACCCACTCGCCTTTCCATCTGTGAAGGGAATCTCTGTCAGCACACTGCATGGGCCCACTCGCCTTTCCATCTATGAAGACAACTTCTAGCCTTTCCTGGTACATACCCGTAGAGAGGCTTAGCCAGGCATTGCATTTCAGCCAAAGATGGATATATAAAATATATTGACAGACTGAAAATTAATATTTAAAAACACCACAAAGCATCATAGCATGGTTATGATATGATATGATATGATATGGTATTTGTAACGCGCCTATACACAAGTGTTTCAAGGCGCGACGAGGCAGGGAGGGAGGGAAACAAGGGGAAGACGGACAAACGATCCTACTAGGCCAGGTGTCATTCAGATCGTGCAAGTGCAGAGGTAAGGGGAAAAGGAGAAAGTGCAGGGGGAGGAGGTGGGGGGAAAAGTGCAGTACAAGGTAAGTGGCGTAATAAAATAATAAATGATAATAAATAAAAAGGGCCAGCTGGTGGCAAGTGCGAGGTAAGTGCAGAGCAAGTGCTGGGTAGGGGGCTGTAGGGATACAGTGACAGTCCCACAGTGCAGGGGGAGCCAGGGGGGCAGTGCAAGTGGAGAGTGGCTGGGCCCTGGACCGAGGTCGCTGAGAGTGGCCCAGATGCAGGTTAAGTGTAGAATTTAGTGGGGAGTTAAGCAGGTTTAGCAGGGGAGAGGGAGAGAGAAGGCAGAAGCGAAGAGGAAGGTTTTGAGGTGCTTCCGGAACCGGAGATGGTTCTCCTCAAGTTTCAGGGAGGCAGGCAGGCTGTTCCAGAGGGAGGCCCCTGCTGCGGAGAGAGATCTACCCCCAGCACGTTGCTTCGAGAAGCGGCTGACCATGAGGGAGTTAGAGATGGATGAGCGAAGGGCTCGTGAAGGAAGATATTTAGGAAGAGAGAGTTGAAGGTATTTAGGCCCCAGGCCCCAGAAGGCCTTGTGGACAATGCAGAGGGTTTTGAACTTAATCCTCGCAGCCACTGGGAGCCAGTGAAGAGATTTCAGTCCTGGAGAGATACGGTCCCTGGGCTTGAGGCCAAGGACAAGTCTCGCAGTTCTGTTCTGGATAAGTTGCAGAGGGCGGAGAGTGGAGGCAGGGAGATTAAGATAGAGGCTGTTACAGTAGTCCAGCCTTGAGAGAACCAGGGCTCGGGAGACAGTGAGCTTCTGGGGGAAGGAGAGGAAGGGAAGAATACCTCTGAGGAGGTGCAGCTGGTAGTGTGATTTCTTAGAGACATCAGATATATGAGGAGAGAAGGAGAGTGTGGAGTCGAAGATGACCCCGAGGTTTTTAGCCTTGCAGGTAGGGGCAGGAAGGGGGCCAAGGGAGTTAAATAGAAATAAAGTTTATGCCAAGGTTAAGAAGCTGTACTGCCTTGCAGAACCTTCATCATGCAACCACCAAGGTATCTTTGGGCGGTATCTGTAACACTGAATATGCTACTAAGAATGGTCTACTGCCAACAGGTTTTCTAATACATTGACCCTAACTACACAGAACTCTGATCGTAGTTACTTATACAAGCCCCGATGTCCAACTGGGGACCACATTGGAAGTCACAGAAAGCAAAACGACCTGATGATGCAGTAGAAAAAGACAGATGCCTCCTGTAGGTGCACATGCATACATTTATACAAAGCTAGAAGTAAAAGGCCATCACAGCCCGCACTTTGGCCATCCACAACTCCAAGCAACCAAATAAGTAGACCTCTTTGTTCAAATAATGCAGCCTCTTAGATTAAAGACTTTAACTAAGGATTGACTGTAGAAAGAACCAGGTCCCTCTTTTTTTTGATCAAGTGGGTAGTCAACAACTCCAAACTGGGCCTCGGAAATGTATGCTCCCGGTTAGCCGTTCTATTAGCAAACTTTACAGAAACAGGCTACCAAAGAACTCCAGTAAGAGGATCAGAGATGAACAAGTTACTTACTCCTGGTAACGTTCTTATGATTGGATGTTCTTCGCACGTTTTCCTCATCTTATGATATTATATCTCGCCAGCTTTGCTGCTTCAGAAAAGAATTCTCGCCAGAGGGCGCTGTATGCGATGCCGTCGCATTGATGTCCTTCGAGGGCCTCTGTCGAGCGTCATTGTCAGTATAAATAGCGCATGCAGCGCCCGTTGCCTTCAGTTCTGTTTTTCTGTTACCCTTTTTCGAGGAATTAACCAGGCGTACCCAAGACCACAAGCTCTCAGAAAGCACAGAGTGTAATGGCGGGGTAGGCTGGGAGGGGCGATGAGGAATACGTGAGCGGAACAGCCAATCGAAAGAACGTTGCCAGTGGTAAGTAACTTGTTCTTCGAATGGATTGTGTCCTCCCACGTATTCCTTATCTTAGGATAGACTCCCAAAGCAGTGACAATTTGGAGGTGTGAGTACCAATCAATTTAGTCATGGACCGAATAGAGTATGGCCTTAGCAAAAATTCCTCCTTGAGTGGAGCAAGAATCCAAACAGTAATGTTTGACAAATGTGTGAATGGACGGCCAAGTGGCCGCTGAACAGATGTCATTTATTGGGACACCCCTTTGGAGAGCCACAGAAGTTGCCATGCCCCTTGTGGAATGGGCTCTTAGCCCTTTGGGCGGATCCTTTCCCGCAAGTCTATAACATTCTCCAATGGACAGTATGATCCACCTGGATATAGTTTGTTTGGTTACTGCCAGGCCCAATTTGGGGCCAGTGTACTCAACAAAAAGTTGATCATCCTGGCAAAATGTTGCCATTCTTGAAATGTACAAGCTTAGAGCCCTTTTCGGGTCTAGCCTATGTAGTCTCTCTTGCTCTTTGCCTGAATGAGGATGAGGATTGAAAGTTGGTAGCTTTATCTTCTACGACAGATGGAAGTCAGAGACTACCTTCGGTAGGAATGATGGTTTTACACTGAGGATGTCTTTATCTTTATAGAAAGTAGTATGAGGAGGCTTGCAAGAAAGAGCCTGCAACTTACTTACCCTACGAGCTGATTTTATTGCGATACTTAGATCTGTTTTCAATGTTAGGAGCCTTAAAGGACACAAATGTAAAGGTTCGAATGGGATAAATGACAGGAATTTTAATACAAGGTTTAAGTCCCAAACAGGTACATGAAATAGGACTGGAGGGTACACATTAGTAGGTCCCTTCAGAAATTGTACAATCAAGGGGATTTTGAAATAGGAGACCTCTTTAGAGGAGCACTTAAAAATGGAAAGCGCTGCTTGGTATCCTTTTATTGTTCCAATCTAGGGGCCCCAGATTGGCTAAATGTAACAGGAACGATAGCACCATAGGAGTGCCACATTGGAATGGATCCACATTCTTATCCCTGCACCAGTTACTGAATGTATTCCAATGACACCGATACAAGGATTTGGTTGCTGGCCTTGTGGCTGAAAGCAAAATCTCCATTACATCATCCGGGAGGTCCCAATCCTTTTATCTCAGCCTCTCAGAAACCATTCGTGAAGGCTGAGTGTCTTGACCACTGGAGGGAGAACCCAACCTTATTCTTGCGAGAGAAAATCCTCTCTTTGTGGAAGATGTATTGGAGGGCAAATGGACATGTCCAGAACGTCTGGGTACCACGTCCTCCTGGCCCAATCTGGAGCAATTAGGATCATGGATTTTCTGAACTTTCTCAACCTCCTGATCACGCGAGGAATGACGGGACTGGAGGAAACGCGTACAGGAGTGGAAATTTCCAGTCCACTACGAACGCATCCCATAAAGCTCCTCTTCGGGGAAATTCCCTGAAGCAATACAGTTCGCACTTCCGGTTGGTACCAGTCGCAAACAGATCCACTAGAGGGGTTCCCCAAAGGGTGAAGATCTCTTGAAGGACTTCCTGAACTAGTTCCCACTCGTGGGAGACTGTGCTCTGCCTGCTCAGAGCATCTGCCGCCCTGTTCTGCTCTCCGGCTAGATGAACGGCCGATAGAGATTCCTTCTTGTGTTGCCCAGAAACAGAGCTCCATTACCTCTCTGCACAGTGGAAGTGACCCTAGACCTCCTCTCCTGTTGAGGTGGTACATGGCCACTGTGTTTATTTATTTATTTATTTATATTTATATAGCGCGCAAACAGCCCAGGGGCATTGAGGCGTTGTTACTTGCAAGAGCTTAGTTACAGTTGTCCATCATTATCAGGACTTTCTTTCCCCATACAGATGGCACAAAGGCCTTCAGTGCTAGCCTGATTGCCCTCAGATCCAACAGGTTGATATGTAGTTTGGACTCCGATGGAGACCAACGACTGCTGATTGTCAGTTCGTTGGTGTGGGCTCTGAACCTCGTGAGTGAGGGTCCGTCACTACCGTTATCTCCGGCCATGGTTGCCAAAAAGATTCTCCCTTGAGAATGTTGTCTTTGCAAGCCCACCATAGAAGGTCCTGAGCAACTCTGCTCGGAACTTGCAGTTGGTCTGACATATTCCCTGAGAATTGGGACCACTGAGTCCTAAGAGCCCATTGAAGAGATCTCATTCTCAATCAGGCCTCTGGCACCAGAAAATGCAGTATGCCATGAGACCGAGCAACCTCAGAAAATCGAAGGCCGGAAGATGCTGGGCATTTTGGATTTTTGTTACCATCTGCTGAATGGGTTGAGCTCTCACCTCGGGAGGCGATGCTTTCCCTGAGGAAGTATCCAGGACTGCTCCGATGAATTGGAGTCTTTGGAATGGTATCATATGGGACTTCTTGTAATTGAGTGAGAAGCCCAGTCTGTGAAGGGAGTGGCAGTTGATACTGAGGTGTTCCTGGGCTTGTTCGGGTGAACGAGCCCTAATCAGCCAATCGTCCAAGTAGGGGTAGATGTGAATCCCCCCTGCCCTGAGACTTGCTGCGACTACCGCCATCAACTTGGTGAAAACCCTCAGGACGGAGGTCAGCTCGAATGGCAGAACTCAAAACTGATAAGAGGGCGCTAGAGGGCCGACCAAGATGGCGGCTCCCTAAAGAGCTCTGTGCAGCTCCCAATTAATTCTGAAACATCCCACTCTGTGGCACACCATTTGACTGCCCCTGGCTGCCTGAAATATGCGGGAGACACTACTGCGCACATAGAGCCTAAAATCGTAGCTAACGATTGAAAATCCAGGCCCTGACGGCGCAGCCAACAGAGGCCTGCCTGCCCCCCGGTGCACTGGAGCTCCCGCCGGCAGGGCCAAGGTGTCAACACTGCCGACAACTATCACAGGAGGAGCCGGCGTGGGCTGGGACAAGAACAACGCATCGAGGGCCGGGAAACGGACACGGCTCGAGCTCTGGGAGTGGCGTGAGCCCGTCATCGGCCTGCGCCGGGCCCCGCCCGTCGGCCAACTGGGGAGCGGAGAGACAGCGCTGCGGTGCCCGGGCGGACCCTGGGAGAAATCAAGGTAGGAGCGCTCCAGAGCGAAATGCGACTCCCAGTGCGACCAAGCGCAGTGCCATCCAGCTGGTGCCCATCACAGCAGGATCGGTGGGCCAGTGTGAACCCCCTCAGGGGGCCGATACACCATACGTGAGCCCCTTGCAAGGCATAACACCACCACAAACAACACCATCTGAATCACACGGAGGCAGCGGAGCGTGCCCTCCTCCCACTCCTGCCTGATCCGCACTCAGGGGAGCGTGGGGCTCACCAGACGACAGCTCAAACCACCAACTAGTTGATGCCCGTGGCGGCCAACCTTATGGGTACCCTGATCTGCTGGCAGGCCATTAACACTTGCGGGTGACTGTGAGGACGCTTTGCACCGTGACCGCCGCGGCCCACCTCCCCCGGGCAGAGGCGGCGTGCGCGAGTCCCCTGTAAAGCCAAACACCATTACTACCACAACAAACAATCATACAGCGACGGTGGAGCCCCTCTTCCATCAAATCCTATTTTACCCACACGGCCGCTCGCGCTTATAAACCACACAGTCGGCGCCCCTCCTCCCCGGTAGAGACAAACAGTGAAACAACCTCGTAACCAGCCCATCCCTCAGACACAGCACAGAGGTGGCCCCTGCAGCCAGGCCTCAACCACGAACAGGCAAAACCAACGCCCTGCCCATTAACCAAAGATACAGGATAGCAAACTGTGCAAGAGCAGAAAACCATGCTTTCAGGCACACTAAGCCCTGCATAAACAGAAAGTGGAACTGGCCACAACCCAGGAGGCACGACCCACAACTCACTGAAACCAGACCAAGTCCATACAGACAAAACCCACTGCTATAGTCGGGCAACACGTTCCAAACACCTGAACGGCCACACTTTGAAAACGGACAGCTCCGAGTACGACTGACCTAAGTGCCTCAACTCTGCACCATCCAGCAACAGGGGTACTGTGCAATCCCTGGATCCAACCTGGATACAAACAAACCAGAACACACAAGGTCTAGCAGCCAGCCCCTACAACTTGCTTACAACGCTGGAATAAATCGCCATATGCTGGAGTACACACCAAGGGACTACCCTCAGTCCTGCAGCTGGTCGAGGCCTGAGTGCAAATAGTAACTACCCCAGTGTTGAACATGGGGAAAACTGACAAATCCCAAAGGAAACTAAACTTCGAAGCCAGTTCTTCCACCAAAGCGACTAACCCCAACAGCAGATCGCAGTCACCCACACAAGAAACCTCACAGATGGAAGAGGAGGCGCAGAACTTCGATATCAGAGAAATCCTACTAGACCTGAAAGCTGGAATCGGGGGCCTAGGCATTAAACTGGACACACTGTCCTCAAAGGTCGATCAGCTCCAACATCGTCTGGACAAGCATGCAGACAGATTAGATGCGGTTGAACAGCGTATATCAGACCTGGACGACGGTGCAACGTCCCTGACCTCCAGGGTATCCTTGTTGGAGTCCCAAATTAAAGCAGTGAGCGCCTAAAATGAAGACTTGGAGGGTCGCTCTCGTAGAAATAACATTTGAATTGTTGGGGTCAGAGAGCAACAGCTTCGGTTTGAATGGAAGAACACGTGGAAAAGATCTGCATGGAACTTTTTGGAGCTGAGACCCTCTCCCAGCTATTTGTTATCGAAAGAGCGCACAGAGTCCACAGCACGAGACCAATTCCGGGAACGAACCCACGCCCGATCATAGCAAAGCTGTTAAACTACAAAGACCGTGACGCGATACTCCGAGCGGCCAGAGAAAAAGGAGACCTCCAATACGAGGGAGATAACATCCAGTTCTTTTCCGATTTCTCCCAAGCTGTCCAGGCGCAAAGAAGGTCATTGTCACGCCCCCATCTTCATCCAAGCGTTCCGTGGACACATCCCAGAATCCAGCCCCCACTATCACCACCAAAATACATGCCCGGACATACTCTCCCCTGCATGCCTGCCGGCAAAGGGTGGGACAAGGTCAGCGACGCCGATTTTTGCCTCATTTCCCATCCCGGCGTTGGTTTCCATTCCGGCGTTGGCAGTTGCCATGGAGACGCGCCACGGGCATTCTACAACGTCTCTGTTGCCGGCACCTGGGAGCTCCTCCTTCAGCACGTTCGATCACGTGACGGATGATGAAAGTCACGTGATCATTAGTCAGCATTCAAAAGCGACGCGCTGACTGCCCTCCAGCGCTTCACAGCTGATCCTGTTGGGCGCATTACAGATTACGGATTACAGACTACCACTGACCTCGGATTGATTGATTTGGCTTCTTCCTTCATGGTACCTTTGGCTGGAACTTACTCCTTTTTTCCTGGACTCGACCACGTTTTTTGTCCCCGGACTGCTATTGGATTGGCCTTTTGTTATGAACTTTGTTCTTGGATCACGTACCTTTCAACTGATTGACTCACAGCTTCTGGCTTCTACGTCAGGTGGTGATTTCATCCTACTAAGTGCATTACCAAGCTGTCATCTTGTCGTCACCCTTGCCGGCTGCCCCCGATAACATCCTTACACCAACATTGGGTCCTGACCAGCTCCTAAGGGTAAGCCCTATTGTAGACTTCTTACATATTCATATACAAGTCTAGGGTTCTGTGTTTATGACCTAACTTCGTGTTTGCCTTACAGTGGTCATAGGGGGCATCTTCCGGCATTCCTGGTTCCGGCTGACGAAATTCACCACCTGTGGCCTCAAGGACCGCTCGGGCAGTAATTTCTTGTTTGCTCGAGTGGTACTTGGGGACGGAGGTTTCATCGGCTACACGACCATCAAGTCTTGACAGACTGTGAAGCCATTTTTTTGCTCGTCCAGACGATGGAACCCGCTGCCGGGGACCCTGTGGCTGCTCTAATGCAAGCTGTTGCATCCCTTAGAACCGAAGTGGCGGCTGCCACAACCGCGATACATCATCGCTTAGATAACATCCAAAGTACCCGCAACCCGTTACCGGCTGATGCTGAATTTGGTGATCAGGCAACACCAACTCCGGGTTCCTCTGTACCCCCTACACCACCTACTCCCGTGGTGTTACCTACCCAGTTTCCATTGGCACCCCCTGAGAAGTTCCAGGGAGATCCCAGAAAATATCGCACCTTTATTAATCAGTGTAAACTTCACTTTCTTTGCCGACCACTGGTGTTCCATGATTCCACCACAAAAGCTGCCTTTTTGCTATCCCACTTGACCGGGGATGCAGCTACCTGGGCTAATCCTTTTCTTTAGAACAACCACCCAGCCCTTTACGATTTTGATCTCCTGGTGAGCGAGTTGGCCAAAGTATTCGATACCAGGTACAAAGCCCAGTCCTGGGATCTAGAGCTCCTAGAACTATCCCAAGGTAGACAAACCTTAATAGAATACATCACACGCTTCAACCAATTGTCAGCTGAGACTTCATGGCCCGAAAACAAGAAAGCTGTGGTATTTTACAAAGGTCTGTGTGACACTATGAAGGACGCTATTTCTGTCATCCCTTCTCTTCCTGACGCATATCCCGAACTAGTAGACCTAACTCTCCAGGTAGACGCTCGGAAGACCGAAACGTCGAGCGGAATCTGGTTTTTCAGGTAAACCCTTGCCCTCTCCGCCAGATGGCGCAAGTGAACCCATGCAAATAGGAGGTCTACGAAGTCCCATCACTCAGACCGAAAGAGAGCATCGGAGAACCGACAACGCATGCTTCTATTGTGGACTCAGTGGTCATTTCGTCAAAGAGTGCCCACGACGCCCGAAGAACAAGTCTTCGGGGTTTCAGAAAGCTCTTCCTTGAGTATGGGGGACAAGACGAGCTCGATTCACAACCCCAGGGTTCCTACCTTCGGCCCAGTAAGACCAGTGGTTGTTCAGGCAGTGCTTCATCCTGATAGGGAGTGTTCACACACAGTACATATAGTTATTGATTCAGGGGCTACTGGTTGCTTTATTGATATATCTCTGGCCAAAGCATTGAACCTTCCACTAGTGACCAAGACACATCCCGAGCCAGTCCAAACTGTGGACGGGTCCTCTCTCATTTCTGGTCCGATCAAACAACAGACCGCCCAGATGGACGTGATTATTTAGGGTAACCATAAAGAACAACTGTCCTTTGATCTGATATCCACACCACAGTTCGGGATAATCCTAGGCCTTCCCTGGTTAAAAAGGCATACCCCACTCATCGACTGGGGTACGGGTCAGGTTTCTTTTGAATCGGACATTTGCCAACATTTTTGTTTACTGGAAGAAGACTTCAACAACCCTGCGAGGGCACTTGGGGGCCTACATTTAGTCCCTGTAGGGGATAACGACCCACCCGAAACAACCCATACGGTGGGAGCCACTTTGTCAGGAGTACCCCCAGAATACCATGATTTCCATTCAGTTTTTGATAAAACATCTGCCGAGATACTGCCCCCTCACCGACCGTATGATTGAAATATTGATCTGATTGATGGGGCATCGCTTCCCAAAGGACGCATATATTCACTATCACCATCTGAAGAAACGTCCCTTAAAGAATACATTCGCCACGCCTTACACTTAGGTCATATCAGGCCTTCTTCTTCACCCGTGGCCAGTCCTATTTTCTTTGTCCCGAAAAAAGAGGGAGATCTCCGCCCCTGTGTAGATTACAGACGCCTGAATGCGATCACCATAAAGAACCGTTACCCCATCCCACTCATCTCTACCCTGTTAGACAAGTTGACCAATGCTTCCATCTATACCAAGCTGGATCTCCGTGGGGCATACAATTTAGTCCGCATGCGCCCTGGTGATGAGTGGAAGACTGCCTTCTGCTCTCGCCAAGGATTGTATGAGTACATGGTGATGCCTTTTGGCCTCTGTAATGCCCCTGCCATTTTCCAGCGGTTGGTAAATGATATATTTAGTGATATTCTGGATGTTTATGTCGTGGCATATCTGGACGACATACTGATATTCTCCCAAACATTGGCCGAACACGTCCTTCACGTCAGAGAAGTACTCACAAGACTCAGGAAGAACTCGCTATACGCTAAACCTGAGAAATGTCTGTTTCACACAGCTGAAGTTGAATTCCT
Source organism: Ambystoma mexicanum (assembly GCF_040938575.1). NCBI lineage: Eukaryota > Metazoa > Chordata > Amphibia > Caudata > Ambystomatidae > Ambystoma > Ambystoma mexicanum. The sequence continues at coordinate 1,296,455,164 of NC_090933.1, read as the reverse complement.
GGGTTTCCATATTTCACCCGGGGGGCTAACAATGAACCGATCCAAAGGCCAGGCTATCACAGATTGGCCGGTACCTGTTACATTGAAACAATTACAACCCTTTGTAGGGTTCGCAAATTTTTACCGGAGGTTCATCGCAAATTTTTCCTCCATTGTGGCACCATTAACCGCATTGACCAGTCCTGTAGTATCATTTATATGGACCGCTGCACATCAAGCAGCCTTCGACTCCCTTAAAACCTCGTTCACCACGGCCCCAGTCCTGCAGCATCCTGATCCAGAACTCCTGTATATTGTAGAGGCAGATGCTTCTTCCTTTGCCTTAGGGGCCGTCCTGTCTCAGCCTTGTCCTACCACCGGAGCACTACACCCGGTGGCCTACCATTCCAGGAAATTCACACCGACTGAAACTCACTATACGGTCACTGAAAAGGAGCTCCTGGCCATCAGAGACGCTTTCTTGGTCTGGAGACACCATCTTCTAGGGGCAAAACATCAGACCATCGTCTACACAGACCATAAAAACTTACAGGACCTAGCGTCACTGAAATGCGCCAATAGTAGGCAAGTTCGGTGGCACCTTTTTTTTGCCGCATACGACTTCCTTGTCAAACACAGACCGGGGTTGTCCCATGGTAAAGCGGATGCCCTGTCCCGTTCGCCTGGGGGGGTTCCTCTCCCATCATATCCCGAAACTCTCCTGGGTAAAGGCCATGTTGTTTGTACCTGTACTCCGTCTCCGCCTACGCCAATGGGTTATACAACATCCCCAGGTATTGGATGATTGGGATACTGTTATGCAGGATGGGTTGCCTTTTGTTCAAGGAAAACTGTTCCTCCCCACCAGGGACTCTCGCAACCAGGTTTTAGAGTGGTCCCACAATGCCCCTATCAATGGCATCCCAGGTCAGCGACGTACTCTGGAGTTGTTAAAACGCTGGTGCTGGTGGCCATCGATGCGGCGAGATGTGGAGACATATGTTAACACCTGCTCTACATGCGCACAATGCAAGACTCGGAAAGGTCGTCCGCTGGGACTGCTACAGCCATTGCCTATACCCCCGAAACCATGGCATACGGTGTCCATGGACCTGATAACCGATCTACCACGTATACAAGGCTACGACACGATTTGGGTGGTAGTAGACTCGTACACACAAATGGCCCGTTTTTTTACCATGCAAAGGCATTCCTACTGCTCCCTCATTGGCTCGAATGTTCTTTGAATCTGTTTTCTGTCTGTTCGGTTTGCCGAGTCTCATTGTGTCAGATAGGGGGTCTCAGTTCACGTCACGTTTCTGGTTGGCTCTTACCAAACTACTAGGTATAGATGCCCGCTTCTCTTCAGCTTACCATCCAGAAAGCGACGGCTAAACTGAGAGTAAACCAGGCCTTGGAACAGTACTTAAGGTGTCTAACTTTGTAATTCCAGAATACCTGGCTTGATTCTCTTCATTTTGCGGAATTTGCATATAACAACGCCTTGCACTCGTCCACTGGTTTTTCCCCTTTTTTCTCACTCTATGGCCAACATCCACATACTCTACCCTTTTCTGATTCGGATCTTGCCAGTGCCCCTGTTTTGTGTACCAGTACCCCTGCGGCAAATGATTGTGCCAGAGATCTCGCATCCATCCATTCCCAAACCCTTGTCCATCTCCGGGAGGCCCAGGTGTCTATGAGTACCGCCGCTAACAAAAAAAGGAAAGATGCCCCGTCATATAAGCAAGGTGACCGGTATGGTTGTCTACACGACACCTCCATATACTGGGTTGTCGTAAACTACTGCCCCGTTTTGTCGGCCCGTATAGGGTCTCCAAGGTCCTGAACCCGGTGGTCTATCGACTCAACGTCCCCGCTTCATGGAAATTACACCCCGTTTTTCACACATCTCTCCTCAAGCCTTGTCCTGATGCTACACGCATTGCTCCCGCTACTGGTCCTGTCCCTATGGTTTCCCAAGAGGATTATGAGGTTAGCGCTATTCTGGGGTCCCGGGTTGTTAGAGGGAGGTTACAATACTTGGTGGACTGGTTGGGATATGGTCCTGAGGAGAGGTCCTGGGTTCCATCTTCTGATGTCCATGCCCCGTTGTTGGTGGCTCGGTTCCATAGGGAACACCCTTCCAGCCCACTGGGTCTTGGGCCTTTGAGGTGGGGCTCTGTCACGCCCCCATCTTCATCCACGCGTTCCGTGGACACATCCCAGAATCCAGCCCCCACTATCACCACCAAAATACATGCCAGGACATACTCTCCCCTGCAGGCCTGCCGGCAAAGGGTGGGACAAGGTCAGCGATGCCGATTTTTGCCTCATTTCCCATCCCGGCGTTGGTTTCCATTCCGGCGTTGGCAGTTGCCATGGAGACGCGCCACGGACATTCTACAACGTCTCCGTTGCCGGCACCTGGAAGCTCCTCCTTCAGCACGTTCGATCACGTGACGAATGATGAGAGTCACGTGATCATTAGTCAGCATTCAAAAGTGACGCGCTGACTGCCCTCCAGCGCTTCACAGCTGATCCTGTTGGGCGCATTACGGATTACGGATTACAGACTACCACTGTAACGCTCACCTGATTCTCGCAGAGGCGCCGGTCTTGACTGGGCGACTACCGTATCTTCAAAAGTGATGTGCACCACCCGGTTGGCTCTTTGGGCTGGACCTCTGTGCACTGTATGCCTGACTCGAAGAGTAAGATGTCTGCAGATAGAAAATATGGGATTAATGAACTGGGGTTATTGGGGTGTCCCTATCTCTTTCCTTTTCTCCTCTCCTGTAGAACCCCAAAGGTTAACGCTCTCACCTTAGGTAAGTGAACGCCGAGCTCTCCATCTGCCTCGGGGCAGGGTGCTATAACCAGTTTCTTCACTGGATAGGTAGCGCAGGCCTCTTGACTTCAGAGGACTGCTGTCCGTCGTTTACTTCACGAACGGTGAGTTCCGAATATTTCAAATGTCTTTAAAAGTCTTTTGTAATGCTGTCTCTTATTTTGCAGGGTTCCGGCGATGGCGGTTGACTGGCTGAAGTGAGTTGAGGATGGACCCGTATGCGGAATAGAAGCGCCGGAATGCAGTGCGATGACCTCCAGAGCGCGTGAAGAGTAGGTAAGCCTTTGTCTTTCAGATGCAGGAATGCTGCGCGAGGCGCTGATGACAGCCGATGGACCAGGTAAGAGATGCGCTGTCACTGAAGACCGTAGTGCTAACCTGTTCTTTCTTGTCTTTATAGATGTTGCTGAAGACTGGATTCAGGATGGTAAGCCTTTTTCCTTTAGGCCCAGGATCAGATGCAGAAGACACGATGAGCGTTCTGCTGCAGAGGATGCAGAATAACGCAAAGCAAGATTCATCCATCGGGTGTGGTTTAAATAGCCTCCTGTAGTGCTTTGGTGTCTCCTTCCACAGCCACGCCTAGGTAAGAAAAGAGTTCCTGCTTTCCAGAAGAGTTCCAGTGTTCTGAACCTAGGGAGTGGCTCCTGCCCCACCCAACAGGAAAAGTAGTCCCAAACAGAAGAGGATCAGGGGTTCAACTGGCAGGTAAGTAAGCAGCATGGTCTGCTGCAGGTAAGTCCACCCAAGCATTATGAGCCCGGCGCTTGCAGCGCTGGGACTGGGCATATTTATGAGCCTGGCACCACTGGCGCCAGGACAGGGTCCAAAAGGTCCCAATTGGGACTGGCTGGCACTCGGAACCTGGGTTATGGGTCTGCTTCCAAGGGAGTTGGGTAAGTCCTGGCCTTTTGGAAGCAGAGATCATGACAGTACCCCCCCTCAAGGCCCCTCCCAAACCGGGCTTCCCCGGGGGTTTTGGCTTGTCAGGAAATGTTTGATGAAATCTTTTGATTAGACGAGGAGCGTGGACATATTCTGCAGGTTCCCAGGATCTTTCTTGAGGGCCGTAGCCTTTCCAGTCAATTAGGAAAAATAGCTTAGATTTGGAGATCTAGGAGTCCAGGATGCTTTTGACTTCAAACTCGAGTTCTCCATCAACTAGGATAGGTTTTGGGGATTTAGTTAGTCGGGTTTGAGGTTGCACGGGTTTTAAAAAAGAGACGTGGAAGACCGGATGTATCTTCATGTGAGGGGGCAAGTCCAACTTGACCGCTACTGGGTTTACTATGGTAGTGATGGAATAGGGACCAAGGTATCTTGGGTTGAATGTGCGTGGTCCTTTTAGAGGTAGATATTTGGTGGATAACCATACTTGATCTCCTACTTGATATTGGGGGGCTTCCTTCCGGTGTTGATCTGCTCCTTTCTTGTATTGTTCCTTAGCCCTTTGAAGGTGAGAAACGGCTTCCTTAAAAGCTTGGGTGATTGTAGAGTGCAGGTAGTCTACTGCTGGTGTTCCAAGATCTTGGGGTGGATCCAACTCTGAGGTTCGAGGGTGACAGCCGTATAAAAGAAAAAACGGGGTTTTCCCAGTTCCTGAGTGGACAGAGTTGTTGTAGGCATATTCGGCTATCCAAAGGATATCTTTCCAAGTTTTTTCAGTTTGTTGCAGCATGCAGCGTAAATACTGTTCCAGAGTTTGATTGGTCCTCTCGGTTTGTCCGTCGGTTTGAGGGTGGTGACTGGTCGATAATCTCACATCAATTTGAGCCGACCGACAACAACTTCGCCAAAAATGAGAAATAAATTGACTACCTCGATCCGAAATTAGCACTGAAGGAAAACCGTGCAGTCGGACAATGTTTTCGAGAAATTCTCGGGCCAGAGTTGTTGCTGTTGGCAAGCCTTTGAGTGGAATGAAATGCGCCATCTTGGAGAATAAGTCCACGATTACCAGGATCGTATTGTATCCGGAGCATGGAGGTAGGTCGGTGATGAAGTCCATAGAAAGCGTATGCCAAGGGCGAGGTGGGATGTCAATAGGGCGTAAGAGGCCGGCTGGTCTTTCCTTTTGACTCTTGTTTTGGGCGCATACTCCACAGGACATTATAAAGTCTCTGATATCTTTTTTCCAAGACGGCCACCAGAAGTAGCGTTTGATCTTTTCTGAGGTTTTGGCCATACCGGGATGTCCTTCCATTAGAGACTTGTGATAACAAGAGATCACCTTTTTCTGTAAATCTCTGCTGGGCAGGTATAATCGTTCTTGGAAATACAATAAATTGTCCTTTACTGCAAAGTCCTTTCCCTGCAGATGCCAATTCTGTATTTCTGCTGGAGTTATAAGTTGCCTGGTTTTATCCTTAATTTCCTCTATGGATTGTGTGGTTATTACACCCAGAATTCTTTGTTCGGGAATGATAGGTACAGGTTTAGGGTTGGTCAAATGTTCCTCCACTCCCATCCGAGAAAGGGCATCAGCTTTACCGTTTTTTGTACCAGGTCGATAGGTAATTATGAAGTCAAACTCAGCAAAGAATAGTGCCCAACGGAGTTGTCTAGAGGATTGGGCTTTTGCGGTTTTCAAATATTGCAGGTTTCGGTGATCCGTAATCACAGTAACGGTGTGTCGGGCCCCCTGAAGATAATGCCGCCAAGCCTTAAAGGCAGACTTGATAGCCAGAAGTTCCTTATCAGTAATAGTGTAATTGATCTCAGGAGGCGAGAATTTGCGAGACCAGAATGCCACGGGATGTAACTGATTGGTTACTGGGTCCTTCTGTGATAGAACTGCCCCCATGGCAAGGCTCGAAGCATCAGTTTCAACGATGTAGGGGAGTTCGGGGCGAGGATGTTTTAGAATTGGTGCAGAGATAAATTTTGTCTTCAAATTCTGGAAAGCTTGTTCCGCCTCGGTAGACCATTCAAAACGTTTGTTTTTCTTTAACAAGGCGGTGATGGGCTGGACTATTCGAGAGAATTCGGGGATAAACCTGCGGTAAAAGTTGGCGAAGCCTAACATGCTTTGAACCCCTTTTACGGAGGATGGTGATGGCCATTTGAGAATTGCATCGACCTTCCTTGAATCCATACGTACTCCGCTAGGTGATAATATGAATCCCAAGAATTCAACTTCAGTCACGTTGAAAACACATTTTTCCAACTTAGCGAAAAGTCTGTGTTGACGCAACCTCTCGAGGACCATTTTCACGTGTTTCCGATGTTCAGATTCCGATGAAGAATAAACGAGGATGTCGTCAATGTAAACGACAGCACATACATCTATGGGTTCTCTGAGGACATCGTTCATAAAATATTGAAAGGCGGCCGGGGCATTGCAAAGCCCGAAGGGCATGACCTGATATTCAAATAGCCCATACTTGGTGCGGAAGGCCGTCTTCCATTCATCGCCCTCTTTTACTCGTACCAAGTGGTAGGCTCCTCTAAGATCCAGCTTTGTATATATGCATGCTCTTCTGACTTGGTCCAGGGGTTCAGGGATTAAAGGTAACGGATATCTATTCTTAACGGTGATCTGGTTCAGGGAGCGGTAATCTATACAAGTTCTAAGGTCCCCTTCTTTTTTTGGAACGAAGAACAAAGCTGAAGAAGCAGGGGACTTAGAAGGACGAATAAACCCATTTGCTAGGTATTGATCCAGGTATTGTCGGAGGTGAAGGTTCTCAGGCTCGGTGAGGGCATAAATTCTGCTACACGGAGGAGTAGATCCAGGTATCAGGTCTATCTGGCAGTCATAGGACCTATGAGGAGGTAGAGAGTTAGCCTGATCCTTCCGGAAAACATCTTGGAATTCTAGGTATTCGGGAGGTAACTGGGGAGTCTCCGAAGAAATTGCTGCTAGAGCAACACCAGGTGGAGGGTGACAAGTAGAGACACATTCTGGGAACTGAACCGTTCTTGCTCGCCAATCGATCCGAGGATTGTGTTTCTCTAACCAAGGTATCCCTAGAATAATCTGGAACTGAGGGGCCTTGATCACATCGAACACGATCTTCTCATGGTGTCCATCTTGACTTACTAGCGTCACTTCTTGAGTGGTATGCGTTACTGGTCCGGAGGCTATCTCCGTACCATCCACTGTAGTAATGACGTCCTTTACAGCCTTGGGACAAAGAGTTAGATTCATCCTCAAAACCATTTCCTGATCCACATAATTGCCGATGGCACCGCTGTCGACGTAAGCTTCAATCGCATGTAATCGATCTGGATGATCAGGGCTAATGAGGACCATAGGTATCACGAAATGCGAGGTCACGGAACTGGTTTTAACGCTCGGCAAGAGGACCTCTATTCTTGTCGGGCGAGGTCGTTTCCCTGCTCAGAGTTTGTGACCTTGGTAACTGCAGCTCCTACCGCCTTCTTGGCTGGTTTCACCGGACAGTCTCGAAGAAAGTGCCCTGAGTTTCCGCAATAGAGGCATAATTGCAACTGTTTTCTCCTTTCCCGCTCCTTTTGTGTTAGTGGTCCTTTCAGGCCCCCTATTTGCATGGGTTCCCGGAGTCTACTCCTTTGGAAGGAGTTGGTGGTTTGGAAAATACTCGAGCATCAAACTTGGAACGATCGGCCTTCCTGTTCTGCAGTCTGTGATCTATTTGAACGACTAAGTCTATATAATCCGAACAGTCTTGTGGGGGATTCACTACTTGGGCTAAAACGTCTTTGAGCTCTCCACGTAGACCTCTATAAAACAGCGTAATCCTTTTGTCCTCAGGCCATTGAGTTTCCACTATTAGTCTGTTGAAAGATGCAATATAAGCCAAAAGGTCTTGATTACCCTGTCGCAACGAAAGAAGCTCATTGTCCAAGGCCTGCCCCTGTGAATGTCTTGCGAACAGTTTTTCCATACTAAGCTGAAAGGCTTGAAAATCATGGAGAACCGGATCATCTTGATTAACTAGAGGGATCGACCAGTCTGCCGCATTGCCTCTAAGGTACGAAAGCACAAAAGCTACTTTAGCTTGATCAGTTGGAAAGGCTGCTGGCCGGCATAAAAAATGCAACCGGCACTGATTGATAAATACTGCAAACCTCTTTGGGTCACCAGAAAATCGTTCGGGCGGAGCCAGAGGTACATTCCCAGGTAGGTTGATCTGCACTGGATTCATAGGGGATATTGAAGGAAGATTTGCCCCTGATGCGGGTAACGGGGTCTGTCCGGCTTGTGACTATAGCAATTGTCTAGCAAGATCGTCTGTTTGCTCCTTGGAAATAATTAGTTCCCTTCTTAGAGCATTTGTTTCCTGACGAGCTGCATGCACTTCTGCCCTTAGTTCCCCAAGTAACCTGACTAGGTGGTCGGTATCCGAGGTTTCCATAGCGCTTGGGCGAGAGTTTTGCGGTAGGCTTTGCGTTCTGTAACGCTCACCTGATTCTCGCAGAGGCGCCGGTCTTGACTGGGCGACTACCGTATCTTCAAAAGTGATGTGCACCACCCGGTTGGCTCTTTGGGCTGGACCTCTGTGCACTGTATGCCTGACTCGAAGAGTAAGATGTCTGCAGATAGAAAATATGGGATTAATGAACTGGGGTTATTGGGGTGTCCCTATCTCTTTCCTTTTCTCCTCTCCTGTAGAACCCCAAAGGTTAACGCTCTCACCTTAGGTAAGTGAACGCCGAGCTCTCCATCTGCCTCGGGGCAGGGTGTTGTAACCAGTTTCTTCACTGGATAGGTAGCGCAGGCCTCTTGACTTCAGAGGACTGCTGTCCGTCGTTTACTTCACGAACGGTGAGTTCCGAATATTTCAAATGTCTTTAAAAGTCTTTTGTAATGCTGTCTCTTATTTTGCAGGGTTCCGGCGATGGCGGTTAACTGGCTGAAGTGAGTTGAGGATGGACCCGTATGCGGAATAGAAGCGCCTGGAAGCGCGTAAGTAAGCGCTTGTTGCTTGCTTCACGATGCGCACTAACTGTCCTTTTATTTTGCAGGTACCAGTTCGGAGCTGCTGAAGGATGCCGAAATGCCCACTGAGTTCGGCGTGGATGGAGTAATGGCACGTGAGTATTTAACGTTACCCAATGTCTTTAAACGCACCTTCTTTTGTCTTACAGATGCGGGATGCAGCGCCGAAGGCCTCCGGAGCGTGCGAAGAGTTGGTAAGCTTTTGTCTTTCAGATGCCGGAATGCAGTGCGATGACCTCCGGAGCGCGTGAAGAGTAGGTAAGTCTTTGTCTTTCAGATGCAGGAATGCTGCGCGAGGCGTTGATGACAGCCGATGGACCAGGTAAGAGATGCGCTGTCACTGAAGACCGTAGTGCTAACCTGTTCTTTCTTGTCTTTATAGATGTTGCTGAAGACTGGATTCAGGATGGTAAGCCTTTTTCCTTTAGGCCCAGGATCAGATGCAGAAGACACGATGAGCGTTCTGCTGCAGAGGATGCAGAATAACGCAAAGCAAGATTCATCCATCGGGTGTGGTTTAAATAGCCTCCTGTAGTGCTTAGGTGTCTCCTTCCACAGCCACGCCTAGGTAAGAAAAGAGTTCCTGCTTTCCAGAAGAGTTCCAGTGTTCTGAACCTAGGGAGTGGCTCCTGCCCCACCCAACAGGAAAAGTAGTCCCAAACAGAAGAGGATCAGGGGTTCAACTGGCAGGTAAGTAAGCAGCATGGTCTGCTGCAGGTAAGTCCACCCAAGCATTATGAGCCCGGCGCTTGCAGCGCTGGGCATATTTATGAGCCTGGCGCCACTGGCGCCAGGACAGGGTCCAAAAGGTCCCAATTGGGACTGGCTGGCACTCGGAACCTGGGTTATGGGTCTGCTTCCAAGGGAGTTGGGTAAGTCCTGGCCTTTTGGAAGCAGAGATCATGACAACCACTGACCTCGGATTGATTCTTGGACTCTGATTTGGCTTTTTCCTTCACGGTACCTTTGCCTGGAACTTACTCCTTTTTTCCTGGACTCGACCATGTTTTTTGTCCCCGGACTGCTATTGGATTGCCCTTTTGTTATGAACTTTGTTCTTGGATCACGTTCCTTTCAACTGATTGACTCACAGCTTCTGGCTTCTACGTCAGGTGGTGATTTCATCCTACTAAGTGCATTACCAAGCTGTCATCTTGTCGTCACCCTTGCCGGCTGCCCCCGATAACATCCTTACACCAACATTGGGTCCCGACCAGCTCCTAAGGGTAAGCCCTATTGTAGACTTCTTACATATTCATATACAAGTCTCGGGTTCTGTGTTTATGACCTAACTTCGTGTTTGCCTTACAGTGGTCATAGGGGGCATCTTCCGGCATTCCTGGTTCCGGCTGACGAAATTCACCACCTGTGGCCTCAAGGACCGCTCGGGCAGTAATTTCCTGTTTGCTCGAGTGGTACTTGGGGACGGAGGTTTCATCGGCTACACGACCAACAGGTCTTGACAGTCATACACAGCCGTAAAACGCTGACTACAGGACAATCAAATAATGTACTCGATGCTCTTCCCTGCGAAACCCCGCATCCAGCACAAGGGCAAAGCCCAATTCTTCAATACACCTGAGGAAGCCAGCGATTATCTAGACCGAGCCGGCTGCAGACCCGCCCTCAACAACGCGAGACCACAAAGCAGAGATCGGAGGAGGAGAGACCCCCACGAGCCACCACCATCACTTGAAAACAATTACCACAGAAGTAAATAGTCTATAACTCAAGGGAGCCTGCTCACCTCTTGGAAGGCCACTAGCATCCTGAGCGCAGCAATGTTGACTGTTTTGTTTATAAGGGAAGGTTCACCGGGGGCCAGTTGGGGGTTGCCCACGCAAGGGAGGGACCAAAGCAACAAGAAGACGCCATCAACTGCTCACTTACACACCATCATACCAACGTTACAGAATCCCAGCCGGATGACATTAAGATCCAACAGACTCGCACACATGCCCACGCTCCTATCAAAGCCTGCTGACCACGACACGCCCATCATCAACCATCCACCCATCCCCCGGTAACACTTTTTAAAATTGCCACCTGGAACATTCGGGGTGGCAACCAACCAACAAAAACCAGGAAAATACTCCAATACCTCAGGAGACACAAAATCAGCGTGGCCATGCTACAAGAGACACACCTCCTACCAACATCGGAACAACACTGGGCCAGGTCCTGGGGGTGCCATAGGTACTTCACATCATACTCATCCTATGCAAGAGGAGTAGCAATCCTAATCGACAAGAGAGCCAATTTCAGCTTGATCGAATCAAAGAGAGATACAGAGGGAAGGGCCCTTCTGGTGAGAGGAATCCTGGCGGGGAAAGAAATAATCCTAGTGAACTCATACGCTCCCAATACAGATGGGGCAAACAACTTCAACTGGGTCATGACACAGCTGGGAAGGGTCAACTCAGTGACGATTATCTGGGGAGCGGACCTCAACACACCTATGGACCCAAGAATCGACAAATCACATAACACGACTGGCAAGCCATCCAAAGCGAGCCTTCAGGTCAAGGAGATTTGCCATACCTTTGATCTGATCGACACGTGGAGACACTCCAACCGAGACGCGAGAGAATATACGTTCCACTCAGCCGTCCACAACACCAGTTCCCGCATAGACTACATCCTGGCATCAACTCACAGCTCATTCAGCTGGGGACTGGGTCAAATCCTCCCACGATCCTTCTCGGCCCACTCGATGGTAACACTAGAGTTCATGCTATCCGGCACTACAGCACCAGGTCTCAACTGGAGATTCAAGCCAGGTTCACTAGCAGACTCTGTGTTTGCTGCTGAGCTGCAACAGGAAATCACAACATTCTTAGAGGTAAATCAGAACTCCGTCGGTTCTGCCAGCACCATATGGGAAACACTAAAAGGCTACATTCGTGGAGTGTGCATGGCAAAAGAAAATGGCATTTTAAAACGAATACGTCGCGAACTGGCCAATAGTGAACAACGCCTGAAAGAGCTCGAACTCAAGTACACTACCTCTAATGAACCACAGACCCAGGCTGACCTAAAAGAAGAACTGCTAAAGTTTAAAGAAACGGCTGAGCGAGAGCTGAAATTCCTAGGACGTAGGCATCAGATCCGTCAATACGGTGAGGGGCAGAAACCGGGAGCGTTATTGGCCCATCTATTAACTATTGACAAGAAACCTACCCACATGGAAAGTATCAGAAATACACACAGAACCCTAGTCTATACAGAAGAGGAAATAGTTAACGTGTTCCGTGATTTCTACCAAGACTTATATAGCTCCAAGGGTAGCACGAACCCTGAGACACTGCAAAACTTCCTCAACGACACCGAATTGTAATGGGTAGTCAACGAGCTACGCGAACCCCTAAACGCACCCATAACACAAGAAGAAATTCTAGAAGCAATCAAACTTCTCCCAAACACCAAAGCACCAGGTCCCGATGGGCTTACAGGAGAATTCTACAAAGCCTACGCGTCCACCATAGCCCCCCTATTACTTCAAGTTTACGAAGAATCCATAGAACTAGGGACTCTCCCACCCACACTACGCGAAGCCAATGTGATAGTACTACACAAAGAAGGTAAACCCCCTGAGGAATGTGCATCCCACAGACCGATCTCCCTGGACACCAAGATTTTGGCCAAAATTCTAGCATCACGCCTACTCCCTCTCATGCCAGCACTGGTGCTTGGCGATCAAGCTGGTTTTATCCCAGGGCGCAGTACAACATACGGCATCAGAAGGCTATTCGGCGTCATAGAAGCACTCTATCCAACACTGCAGGCAATTGCTGTGTTACTTGACGCCGAAAAGGCATTCGACTCAGTTGATTGGCCCTAGGTCTCGCTGCTTTAAAATGACCCACGATCCTATGTCACAGTGGGGAACATGAGATCCTCTAGCATCAAATTAGAACGCGGGACCAGACAGGGTTGCCCCCTATCAGCCCTCATTTTTGCACTAGTGATGGAAACCCTAGCCTCAAGACTAAGATCCTACCAACTGCACAGAGGTCTCACGCTGGGTCCCCATAAACTAGTGGTCTCCCTATATGCTGACAATGTCATTATTTGTTAACGACCCCCAAACTAACCTCAACCCAATAATGCGGGAAGTGATCAAGTTCAGTCATATCTCTGGCCTTAAAACCAACCATTAGAAATCAGTAATATTCCCACTGACCCCGAGCACCACTAAGTACGCAGACGTTCATGGCTTTAAGTGGGAAAGTGCAAAGGTTGAGTACCTGGGAATCTACATGTCCCTTAGTCACAACGACATCTATAAAGATAACTATGAGGCAACACTAGGTGCCCTGCAGGAACGGGTTCACAGATGGAAGTCACTCCCACTAACCCTCTGGGGCAGAACCTCACTGACCAAAATGGTTATTCTCCCCAAACTCCTTTACTTATTCACAAACATTCCGTTACTTCTCCCAAGATCCTTTTTCCAAAAAGGCAAAAGCCTCATCCTGGAACTACTATGGGCGGGAAAGCCAGCACGGGTCGCTTACACAACACTAACACTACCAACATCGGGGGGCGGCCTTGCACTTGCAGATATAGAGAAATATTATTGGGCAGCCCAGGCACAATTTCTAAGCCACTGGTATACAATACACTTCATCCGCCCGCACGTACAGGTGGAACGGGCCCTCGCATCCCCTAACCTGCTGAGAGCCGTCATCATCAGCCACATTCCGGTACCACACAATACATTAAATACCGTCCTATCCACGTATGCAATCTGGAAGAAGATTGCACGGAAATACGGGGTAAACATTAGGTTCTCCCTCCTACTACCAATCAAATTTATTCCAGGAATCCCCTAACAGCTGAAAAAGTATTTCTGGTATGGCTAGACAAAGTCAACATCCAATCTTTGGGAGACCTCTTCCCTGAAGGCACCTTCATAACCCCGCAGATGGCTAAAGAGAGGGGAGGTACCACTTCATTAGACACGTTCATATACTTTAGGCTGCGTTACCTCCTACAAGCCTTATTCCCATCGTTCCCCAAACAGCCAGCGACATGGGATTTACTACATAATGTAATTCAGGCGAAAGGCGAGGGGAGACTAGTATCGTTGTTATATAAGTCCCTACTAACAGACACAGTAAAAATTGATCCCTGAGTGAAGTTAAAGTTGGAAACAGCAATCCAAGCCACAATACCTGAAGAGGATTGGGCTTACATCCTTCGCCAAACTCAAAAAGTCACTATAAACACTCGCCTTAAGCAAATCCATTTTAATTTCATGCACCAGACCTACTACACGCCAGCCAAAAAACATAGACACCATCCAGAAATGTCAGCACAATGCGAAAGATGTAACGCTGCAAATGCAGACTTCTTCCACCTCGCCTGGGACTGCCCCGAGATATATCAATTCTGGACTACCGTTCTACAAACAACAGCTGACATAGTAGGAGAGGAGATATTCCCACTCCAGTTAGTGGCTCTCTTAGGACTGACCAAATACCTGCAACCCGCATCAAGGAAACTAGCAGCCCTTCTCATGGTGCTAGCGCGCAGGAATATTGCTATGTCATGGGGCCGTGACCCAGTTCCTACACTCGTAGCCTGGAAAAAAGATATTTTGTATTGTCAAGAATGGACACTGAATTCATAAGGACATTACCACTGCACGCACGGCCTCCAGATATCTGGGGTCCATACATAACATACTTGCTAAACAGAGTTGAGACCTCCGATTCACAGTCTTCAGCTATATAAACAATGAGAGAAAACGGGCATTGACCAGCAGAGCCGCATGTGATAGTTTAAACCATTGGGGACAAGTAAACAATGAATAACTGTTAAGTTGAGCGTCAAGGGTGGGGGGAATTAGAGCAGTGAAGTTCGTAAGTTGAACTGTTATGACTGCACCCGGTTGGTGCAAATGTGTATATTTGTGTGTGTAAAACCCAAAAATAAAGTATTTAAAAAAAAAAAACTTAAGACTGATAATGAGAACCGCCAACCGATAACCTCAGGTACTTTCTGTGCTTGCGATGGATTGGCACATGAAAGTAAGCATCCTGAAGGTGCAATGAAACCAACCAGTCTTGGAGTTGGAGAGCCTGAAGGATCTGAGAAAGGGTAAGCATCTTTAATTTGAGGAACTTGTTCAAGTTTCTTAAGTCCAAGATGGGTCTCAGTCCTCCGTCCTTCTTGGGAATGAGAAAGTAGGGGAATACCAGCCCTTGTTCCTCTCAGCCACAGGTACATGTTCTATTGGACCTTTCTCTAGCAGGGTTTAAATTTCCTGCGCAAGGAGCGGATCTGGAATTTCGACTGAGTTGGATCCCAGTGGATGATCTTGAGGCCTCTTTTGAAAAGGAAGGCAGTAACCTTGGGCAACCGTTTCCAGTGCCCAAGCATCTGAAGTAATGCCCCGCCATTTTTTCAGATGCTGAGAAATTCTTCCTCCCACCGAGGTCTTGTGGGTCAAGGCCTCAGAGTGGCTTAGAGGCAGCTGCAGTAGCGGCTGAGGGTAAAGTTGCCGCTGCTGGGTCTGATTTAGCACTCCTTCCTTCTCCACCACGAGGGAATCTTCTTTGTCCCCTTTGTCCGGCCTGTCCTCTTCCTCTACCAATGGAGAAATATAAACAAAAAGAACTACCCCCTCCAGGAAGATGAGCCTGAATAGGGTTGTTGAGGTTGTCGAATGCAGGCGCTAAGGGATTTAGCTTCTGCCTTCGAGATCTGCAGCTTCTCCAGACTCTCATCCACCTTGCTGTCTAACAACTTTGAGCCGTTAAAGGGCATGTTGAGCAGTCTGGCCTGCACATCCGGTCTAAACCCCAACTTCCTCAACCACGCAAATCTGCGTAATACAGTGCTAGCAGCAATGGATCTGCTGATGCTGTCAGCAGTAACCAATCCTGACTGGAGACATTCTCCCATTGCCTCCTTACCATCCATAACTATAGCCAGGAAGCTGTCTCTTTTTTCGCCTTCCGGGATGTGATCAGCCGCCATGGCAATACAGTCCCAAAGGATATAAGAGAATCTTGAGAGAGTACAAGTGACATTTGTAGATTTCAAGGCCATGCTGCCTGATGTGAAAACCTTATGTGCCCAGGCATCTACCTTTTTGTCATCTATATTTGGGGGGGTAGAGGGGTAGGCCGATTGCCTGGTTGATGTGGCAGCCTGAACTACCAAGCTCTCAGGTGTGTGGTGCTTGGTCAGGTATTTTGGATCGCTGCTTGAAGGTCTGTACTTCCTAGCACAGTTTATGTTAACTGCAGTTCCAGATTCCAGGGCTTCCCAATTTGCATTCACCTTCCTCTGAAGGGCTTTGTGGAAGGACATAATTGGGTCCTTGGTCTAGGATGTCTGTCATATCTTCCTGTTCATACGTAGGGGAAGCTTGGCTCCAATCCATATATTCTGTGACCCTATTCATGAGATTTCTATAGGTGGAATCCGCATGTTCAGAAGGGTCAGGCCTGCCAAATTCCAGTTCTGGCGAGGTGTCAAGACCACCAGCCGACTGGAGAGAATCATAAAGGTCTCTCATTTGGGACTCTTGATTAATGAGCTCTTCAGACGCATTCTGAGTTATGTTATGTTATGTTATTTGGCATTTATATAGCACTCTATATATCATTGGTATGACCTCAAAGCACTGGTAGGTTGAACGCCCTTGGGACCGTAGTCCACGTCAGTTCAGAGAGTACAGTGTCATAGAGTGCTTGGGTGCACCAGTTATGTGTGCAGCAGATGCAATTGCATGATGGTAGCTGCATCCTAGCATTAGGTGTGGTCGTATTGATATCAGCTGAATGTGTGCAGTCTGGCGGGTGGACACCAATACTGGGTTCTGGCTGTGTTAGGCCTGTGTAGGACGCTTATGTATGCAGCTAGGCCGGTTTGTCATGGGATGTAGCTGCGTTTTATTAGAGTGATGAGGTGTTCATGGAGTAATGTTTGTATGTGAGCACTTAGGCCGAAATTGATCAAGGGGTGTAGCTGCACTCTAATTGTGTGTTGGTGTACAGTAAAGAGTAAGCATAGTGATATGGGAGGTGAGTGTTTGGGTGGAGTTATGATCTAAGGAGTTTGCTATTCCGGATTTCAAGTGTGTGTTTGTTTAATAATGACTTAATAAGCGTATTCAGTGGTGTCATTGCTCGGGATCTCATTGAGCATTGTCATCGTATTGCAAGGACTCAGTCGCCTAAGATGGTCATAGTTGGCATTACGGAAAGAGCCACGTTTTTAGAGCTTTGCAGAAGGTCATATGGTCTTGGGTGTGTCGATTATGTGGGGGGGAGTGAGTTCCGCAGAGTTGGGGCCAAGGTTGAGAAGGCGGAACCTCTGATCTTGACAGAGTGCTTGATTTTAGGGTGCGAGATAGGAGGTAGGTTTTTATCTTTTCTTGTAGGTACATTGGGCCGGTCTTGTGCACTGCTCGGTGAGTGATGCATAGGGTCTTGAAGGGGACCCTTCGTCCAACTGGGAGCCAGTGGAGAGTTCGGTGTGCTGGTGAGATGTGGTTTCTTTGACTGAGGGCGAGGAGAAGTTTTGCGGCAGCGTTTTGGGCTCTTTGGAGTTTGTTGAGTTGATATGCCGGGGCTCCTCGGTATAGGGAGTTGGCATAGTCCAGTATCGACATCACAATAGACATAACTGAAGCAAGTCTGTTCGGGTAGGAGAGGTAGGGAAAAATGCGTCTGAGAAGCTTGAGGTGGTAGTGACAGCATTTTGACATGTTGTTGATCTGACGGGAGAGGGTTAGGCCTAAGTCCACAGTGCAGCCTAGGTTTTTGACTATGTGGGAGGGCTTGGGGAGGTGGGCCAAGCGACGGGGGCCATGGGAACGGATGTGAAAGAAGGGCAGTATTGCAGCACACCATGATTTCAATTTTATTAGGGTTCAAAAGGAGGTGGTTTATTGTCATCCATCGGTCAATATCGCATAGACAAGCTTCAAGGTTGGGATTGGGGTTGGTGCATGACTTGGGAATTCTTAGGATAATTTGGGTATCGTCGGCGTAGTTTTAACAGGAGATGTTGTGCATGCGGATGATTCCTGGTAGAGTGGTCGTATAGAGGTTGAGCAGGAGAGCAGATAGGCATGCGCCTTGGGGTACTCCAGTGTTCACCGAGCGAGCAGTTGAGACAAAAGGGGAGAGGAGGGTTATTTTTTTCCGTGTACTGAGGAAGGAGGCAATACATTTGAGAGCAGTTCCACAGATTCCTAGGGAGTGAAGGCGGTCAAGGAGGATTGAGTGGTTAACCGTGTCAAAGGCTGCAGAGAGATCCAGGAGAATCAGTGCCGCGCAGCCTTCAGAGTCTGCAGTGACCTTGAGATCATCCCAGATCTTTCTGTTCCATGTCGTGGTCTAAAGCCTGATTGTGTGGGGTCAAGGAGACAGTTTGATTCTGCAAAGGAGTTGAGCTGGGAGTATGCTGTCTGGTCAATGAGTTTCGCGGGAAATCTGGTGTTGAGATCGGCCTGTCATTTTTGGAGTCAAGGGGGTCAAGGGATGTCATTTTTAGAAGTGGCTTGACATGCGCTATCCCGAAAGCTGCAGGGAAGATGCCAGAGGTGAGGTAGTCATTTAGTAAGGCTCTTGCATGTTCTCCTGCACAGGTAGAGGAGAACATTTGTTTCAGGACAGAGGCGGGGCAGGGGTCGAGGGGCCAAATTGTAACCCAAAAGGAGGGGAATCCTCTTCAGAGGGCTGTGCTTCCTTATATATTGAGGACATGGACTTTAAAAAGATTTTTTTCTGAACAGGTTTGTAAACCTTACCCTGAATGGGCAAAGGCTTCGACAAAGTCGAAGTGGCCGTCGACGGTATCTAAAATGGCTTCGAAAATGGCACTGGTTTACTCGGTATCGCCTTCGACTTCAGCGTCCATATGTTTGGCTCCAGTGGAGTTGACAAAGTCGTCGAGTTCTTCAACGATTTGTGTTTCTTCAATGGTATCGAAGAAGGACTTGGTTCATGAGTCGATACTTTCGACGACTTCCTGTCGGGTTGAGCACTCTCTCAATGTATCGCCGGCTTCATGCTTGGCTTTGAAGTAGTCCGAAGGAGCGACCAGGGCATGGCTCTTGCGCGATTCTTTCGAGGGGGTTGTGGCCGCATTCCCGAAAATCTGCATCATTTCAGATCTAAAAGCATCCCATTTTCTTGGGGAATCTGATTTTGTCGGGCATCTGATTACCTCAGTAGAGGAATCGGATGATGAAGAGGGAGACCTATGGCGTCTCTTCTTCGCCTTCTTTGAAGGAGACAAAGACTGCCTCGATCGACCCCTTGATTGGGACTTCTTTGATTTCTTATGCCAGGAGGAGTCTCTAGACTCGCCAGACTTTTTTTCTTTCTTCGAAAAAGACTTTGAAGCCACCCTCCCCACCGCCAGTTTATTTCTGCGTTCTCTGAGAGCTTTCACCGTCATGGCCTGACAGGACCCGCAGTCATCGGTAAGGTGCCCGGAACCTAGACACCACAGGCAGACGTGGTGAGGATCCGTAACAGACATCTTCGACCCGCAGTCGTAGCATTTTTTAAACCAAACTTAGGGGTCGAAGGAGTCGAAGATGAAGACATTTTCCATGAAGAAAACTGAAGCGCGCCGTTAAACACTCGAAGCAAAAGCTTTCGGAAAAACGGAACGGATGCCAACGGGCGCTGCATGCGCTATTTATACTGACGATGACGTTGACGCTCGACGGAGGCCCTCGAGGTACATCAACGCAACGGCATCACATACAGCACCCTCTGCAGAGAAATATCTTTGCTGAAGCTGCAAAGCTGCCTAGATATAATATCATAAGATGAGGAATACGTGGGCGGACACAATCCATTCGAAAACCTCATGTAAGGGAAGAAAGACCTTGCCCATCACCTAACAGAGTACAAGATGCCCGCTCGCTCTGGGAATGGTTTCAGAGACTCTTTCCAATGGCATATGTAAAGTACAGGCTGTTGCGTCTTTAGGGTCTCATTAAGAGGTTGCAGTGCAATAAAAATTGGTGGTACTTTCACTCCACCACTTAATTTAGCGTTTCAGTACTGTAATTAAGTAAAATACATCTGACTTTGTGTAGAGGAACTTGCCTCCACACAAACCCACGACCACATGCAGTAATATCACTTTTCTCCAATTGACGTCTATAGGACACCAACATGGGGAATTACTTGAAAGGTTAGGCTCTGGAGAAGGGACAGGGTTTAGAGGATCATTGCATTTGCTTTTTGCAAACCCAAAATGTAACTGGGACGCACTGATATCACAAAGGTTATGAGGCAGTAATGTGAAGACAGACGGAAAGAAAACCCAGACTGGAGACAAGCAGTCCAAGTGGCGGTGCAATCCCTGGCTACCCTTCCGCTCCAGCAACCCAACGGTGTTGGCATGAAACATGTGGCCACATTCTGGCGCTCAGGTTGAACTGGGTAGGGTGCAGGGGCTAGAGGAATCCTCAACCCTCACCCTTCTTCAGACAAAGCAAGAGTGTGGCTAGCATCTCTCTAAGGAAGGAATGAAATCCATTAACATTCATGGCTTCTTTTAATGGACCTTTGTCTGGTCTCCTAGTCCCACCTTGTTGACAACTCTTCGACATTTGCCTCATGAGACGGAGGCCAAGTATTCCACCAAAGAGCATGAAAATCTGTGATGATGAATGTGTGTTTGTGCAACTGAAACATATTTTGATATTTGTTGTTGAAGAATTGTTTGCAGTCAATGTGGAAAAAGCCTCACCATCCAAAACACCAAAAGAGAAAAACAGTAAAAGTAAAACCACCCAATTAAGGATCCCATTTCTGGCATGTCTAAAGAACTAAATGCTTTCAGGAACAAACCAAACACACAAGGGTAAAATCAAAGCACAGCTTCTTAGGACCTTTCTCTGACAGACAGTGGTACAAAAGAACTCAACAAAAAGGGGCAATTGGGCTGTTAAGATGACTGGTGAACTTGTGGCAATGTTGGAGCCTATGTGCAGTGAGCACTTTGGTACAGAGACTATCCAGGACCACCATGGTGTCGGGGACTTGTTAAACATAGCAAAGCCTTGCTGAAGGAGTAGAATAAAGTAGTCTGACTTCCCACAGAAATGGGGAGAGTGCGTAGACTATCACTGGTTCACCTGAAGTTGCTGGTTTGGAAAGTTTACAAGGTTACGCAGCCCCATCCCTCCTATATAGTCAGAAGTGCCCCCTAAAATAACAAGCTGTTGACCTGCAATCACGGTTAAGTGGTGCCTAGATATTGTTAGGGTTGTGGGTTTTTCATTCAAGGGACATGCTGCCACTTTTTTAATTTTCACTTTTCTTTGTTGTTCATATTGGTTGGAATGTACTTGATGGTTATTTTATTGCGCTTTCAGCAGAGAACAACAATGTAACCTTTTTTTTGCTGCTGCTCCTGAGAGGTGCTCTGGTCAGTTTGGACCCCCACAGACAGCAGTCTCTTTTGATGGCCGTAGGTCGTGGCAGGAAGCATCCAGCAATGTGTGGCCACCTGCTGTAGGCCGAGGCGGGCACCGGGCTTCCACTGGAGGAGACTCCGAATCAGATCCTTGCAGTCTGCGAGAAGGGGATACAAGACCGAGAAGAGATCATAATATATACAGGTTCCACAGAATGCAGGCCTAGCCTAGCCCCACGGAGAAACAGAGTGCAGTACATAGTGTAGCACATACATTTGATACTTTGGTACTTAGGCACAAAGATACTGTTTGGATACATGGTACAGAGCATTGAGTAAGCAATTATTCAAAACAGTAACATTGTCAAGGGAAGGTGGGGATGACCACATGCATAGTCTATGGAAGCTCAATCTGGAGCAAGCAGGTATTGACGAAACTGGAAGGTTTTCAATGTCCTCAATTGGAGTAGGGAATGGGACCACGTCAGATGCAATGGGATATCTTATTAGAGCAACAGGCTCCACGTCCAGTCCTCAAGAGCCAAGTCCACTCCAGCTTTTTAGCATATTGACAAAAAATACATTTAAATAGAGTGAGGGTAAAGGGTCAATTTTATATAGTCATTGGTTAGTGTGAAAACATGGTATGAATAGTGTTCTCGGGATCCCTAGTAGGAACCCCCTGTTCTAGAGTTTGGGCACAGGGAAGAAGAATGGTTGTTTCTTGGTCCTGGCTTTGCTGGCCCCTTCTATTTCTATCAGGGAGATGGCTTGGCTGTCCTATGCTTTTTGGCCCCTGGTGGTGAAGATGGACCTCTGGTATTGTTACCTCAATAGAAACAAAAGTGGTTTTGAAATAATGTTTGAGCCATGAAATACTGAGCCATGGTTTTATGATTATGAGAAACTGGTCACATATTGCATTTTGCACAGCCCCTGGTAGTTATTTGCCTGTGTATTGCCATTTGCAATACACATGACCATTTTTCAACACTTTGCATTTTAACTCCTGTCTGGATTTATTTTTGGAGTAGTAAATGCAAGTTGACATTCATCTATGGTCTGGAGGAGTGCAATTCTATTTTGGCGTGCTTAGGAATTTATGAAAATAGTCTTGTTTTCTTTCTTGTCTGGTGCAGGAGTGAACTGAGGACGAAGCGTGTGGCACTGTAAACCAGGATATTTTTCCCTCATGTTGGTAAATGAGACTTTTGGCCAGAACTTTGCTGGTAGCCGTGAGATGGAGGAAGTATGTCCTGAATGGCCATGAGCCTGGCATCCTGGGAGCATACCCCCCAGCATCAATTATTGAAGACCCTGGATTCTAGGCCTGAAGGCACTATGTTCAGGCTGTGAATCTGAACCTGTACTTCCAATATAAGCTGCTAGGGTCAGGCTGTGCTTATGAGTCGATCATGATTCTTTTGTGGGGACGATAAAATGCTGACACCTTCTTGTTTGTCTTTCTCCGGGCCTGAAGAAGAAGGAACAGAAAGGATGATAGCAAAACAGGCTCTGTCACATTGAATGTTATAGCAATTGCCACCCTTAGTAAATATTTGTCCTACTGCTACTATTAGAGAGGCACATATGCAGTAGTATTTTGGAACTGCAAGCTGTCGACTATGAAACAGAAATGGGGCTCTTAAATGTGACATAGACAAGCTGCCAGGAGTTCTCCCATGTAACTGAACACTGGTGCCTTTCTAGGACCTGGAGAAGTCTGACCCTTAGTAAAGGTAGTATTGAGGGACAGACGGACAGTAGGGAACTTTCAGTTGGAAGAAATACTGAATTATGATGTCAAGACCTGGCAACTAGGCAGAGTTCCTGTGAGCCTCTGGAGCTAGCTCCATCCTCTAAAAATGTGGCAATAACTTTCTAATGTTGCCTATCAGGAAAACATTTGCTAGAAAAAGATCTTTTTGAGATAAAAATATTCTCCTTTCATTGATTTAGGAGTGAATTTTGAAACACTGAAGGAAATCTATGGGTTTTGTCGGACCACATTTCCCAAAAAGGAAACTAAAGAAAAAAAGGACAACCAGCCAAGAGCCCCCCAAAAAACTACTCAAAGAAAGGGACAGAAGCTGAAGAGGAAACAGGAATTACGAAAAAGAATAAATCCACAAGTAATTGTGCTAAAGAAGGTAATTCAAAAGGCATACAAAAACAATTCTGAAAGAAGAAATGAAGAATGTATAATTGAGAAATATATTTATATAAAATAAGCATGTGGAACTCTCCCTCCTAGGCTGGCCTGGTCGTTGGGATCTTGGGAGAATTATAGGGCTTCCCAATAGGACATTCAGGAACCCAATATTTTACTTGCCGTGAAATGTGTTCAGTCCTTGTAGATAGGGTGTCAATTTTGAACATCCATATATTTCTTTACCATGTGATAAATGATCAAATGTTGTGGATTAATTGAAATGTGCATTTCTGTACCACAGAACCACACGGCATTGGCTCTAACAGTTTTGGATGCTACTTAGTCTCCATCATAACTTTAATAGTAAGGTTTTAAGGTCCAATGTACTAATTTAGGAAATGTAGCTGTATGCTTTGTATAGTCAGTGGAGGAATTTGAACACAACCAGCCTCATTATGAGTTTGGTGATATAAGCATTGCTTATACCCTCCAAATGGATTTACCGTTAACACCAGAGGTCATAGTGGCACGTCCAGCCAATTATGTGATTACAATTTTCCTCCATTTCGAAGTACCATTGAACTTTATTGGGGAATGGCGGCATTATTGCCAAAGGTATTTCTACCAGCACCATTATCGCCTTTATGTTGGATGTAATATTGAGATGCACTTGCAGGCATTTTCCCCACTTCCTACCCCATAGTAAGGTGGATCAGTAAACACATGTCTGATCACCTGTTTTTACGAGTACTACAGAACTCGTGGATAAGGAGCAAATATTTCACTACAGATCCCCATTTATCTAGGACACGCGTAACGTTCTTGAAGAACACATATTTGACATGATATTGTGTTTTACAGGCAATGTTTGTGTCAGATGTTGTAAAGTACCTTCATAGCATATAATTTCCTTTTTTGCAGTGTTATTGTACAACAGGATGGGCCGACACTGTTGCTGCCCAAGTAAAGGGCAGAGCAAAGCCACTGTTCCATAACCCAGGCAGCAGGGCAATTACCCGACAATGTTGGCACTCTCTGGAGGTTAATAATACCATTAGTAACCATGAATGCAAAATGCAGGAGCTGAATGTTAAAACATTTCAAAATAAACATTCGATGCAGCTATTAAAACCCAGAGCCCCAGGCCCAGACGGATACACAACTCGTTTCTACAAAAATGTTCGCCCTCAACTTGTAGCGCCCCTGACAACCCTATTTAATTCCTTTGCTACCTCGGGAACGATCACCCCTACTATGCAAGAATCAATCACGGTCCTCATTCTTAAGCCAGGGAAAGACCCCAGAGATAATAATTCGTATAGACCTATATCACTACTAAACCTCTACGCCAATACATACTTGAAAATCCTGGCAAATCGTTTGGCAGGCGTCCTCCCTGATATTATCGACCCAGATCAGACCAGGTTTATAATTAACAGGTCGACTGGGGTTAATATTCGCAGAGCCCTGAACCTTATAGACGTTGTGAAACAAGATTCGCAGAAGCTCGCCTTACTCACTCCAGATGCGACCAAGGCATTTGACAAGGTGGATTGGGCATTCCTGCGACTCACTCTCGAGTCCTTCCACTTTGGTTCTGCCTATCAAAAGCTTGTATTAGCTAACTATCAAGCCCCAAAGACCCTCCTTAGAGTCAGTGGCCTCCTATCCGACCCGATTCCTTTGACATATGGAACTAGACAGGAATGCCCACTTTCCCCCCTACTTTGTGCCCTAGCCATGGAACCCCTTGCCCAACTAATCCGTCTAAACAGTCAGATCAAGGGTCTCCAGGTAGGCCCCTCCCAACATAAGATTGCACTTTACGCTGACGACGTACTGTTATCTTTAACAGACATCTCCGCCTCATTGGAGCCAGCACTCGCTGAGGTTCATAAATTTGGGAGAGTATCAGGCGTTACCATCAATTTCGGCAAATCAGTGGCCTACTCGCCGCCCCACACCCGTGTAGAACCAAATAATCTCCACGCAAGTGTGAGGTCAAAGGAGTGGGATGTGTTGTTGGATGTTGCAATGTTTGGAGTGGTACCGAATATGAAGAACCTAGGGCAGAAACGATATGGGTCAGTGTTTCTGTTGTGATTTAACCCTGCTATCACCCCCTCTCCAGGAAGACTGGGTTCACCTGTTGCACTGTGCATGTGAGGGTGGTTCCTGGCAACATCTGTGCCAGTTACTTCACTGGGGCTGCCCAGACCCGCTGTGGCTCAAGGATGTGGTTGCTAACCTAATGTCCCTGTTCTTGGCTTGCTTAAAAGTCTCTGTGGTTGCATTTGTACTCTGCCTGCTTAAAAGTCTCTGTGGTTTTGCTGTGGTTGGTTTGTACTCTGCTCGCTAACAGTCTCTGTGGTTTTGCAGTAGTTAACTTTTAATTGCGCCTTGCACGTTAATGCCTTTTCACTCTGCTTGCTTACAGTCTCTGTGGTTTTGGCCGTGTTCTCCTTTGCTGCACTGTACCTTTGCAAGGGTCTGGAGCATCGGAGGTTGTGAGTGCGGTAAGCAGGAGTGTCCTAGAAGTGTTCCAAAGCCTTTGTTCCTGCTGTGGTTACCAACTCACTGTTCCCTTCTATTCTGCAGGCCGCAGAATACCACAGATGTTGCAGGATGCCTGTGGGAAGAAGCAGAGAACCAGCGGAAAACTCCTGTTTCTTTCCCCTTTTCTGCAGGTCGCAGGTAACGGAGCTGATGCTGGATGCCAACTGGGAGGAGTGGGGAATCTGCAGTAAGCGTTGCGCTGCGGATCACAGTGAAATGCAAAGCGGGGAAGAAAATATGAGTGTGGTTTATATAGCAACCACACCCCTGCAACTGGCCCGCGTTTTCAGCAGATTGTCTGTGGGCTCACTGGCGGCCATGTTGGGAGCTGCGAGGTGGCCACAAGGGCTGGCAATATTGGAGGTCCCAGCTAGTTCCTTAGGCAGATGGCAATGGCAAAGGTGGTGAGAGCGTCAAACACGAAATAACAGGGTCCAGTCTTCCTTCTTCCCCTGATGAGTGTGCTTAATAGAGGAGTGGAGGGGGGATGGTCTACAGGCTATGCTGGTGATCTTGACATGCATTTGGCATCCGGATGTGCACAAGGTCCAGCTTCAACCCATCGTGAAAAAGAGCACACTACAACTATTAGGTCTTGTGAACTGTTGCATTTTTCTCCCATATCTGCATAATCTGTATGTGTAACTCACGGAACGGTCCAATAGAGCGGGGCATTGTGCCTCGTATTTTCCGGAGCATCATGCCAGTGCTGAAAGTTTTGACAGGTGGTGTAGTGTATAATCATATTCGTGAAGTGCTCCTGAAGGTTTGGTATAAACCAATCTTCCTGCATGTCTGCCACAATATGCTGTGAAATGGGTGGTGTAACTGGTTGAATGCTATTGCCAAGAGCTCTACAGGCAACACTGCCTTGCCAGTGCATTGCCAGTGCATTCTTGTCTCCAGAGTAGGTCCGTGGGGGACTGTTTACACCCTCTTTTGGACCATACTTATTTTTCATGTTTGGTGCTCTACCCTGTAGTTCAATCAATTGTGCGATGGGCAGCGCTGTGTATGATGTTGGTTGTCGATCAGGTGATGGTGTGGCTGTGACGTATTCCAAAATTACTGGGACAGGAATGTAGGGTGCCATTTTGGCTGCAACGTTTCCTAAGGTTATTTTGTCAGTGTTACCAGTGTGTGCGGCGCACTTGACGGCCGCTACTATGGAAGGTTGTGACAGTGCGGAAATTAGTGTGTTTAAAAGTGCAGCGTGTTGTACTGGGGAACCGGCTGCTCTGCGGAACCCTCTCCTTTTCCAACGTGACAACCCAGCATGCACTCTTGCAGTGACGTATGCCGAGTCTGAATAAATGGTCACATGGCATCCTTGTGATGCACATAGCGCCTCAATGAGTGCTACAAACTCAGCTGCTTGAAGCTCCGCTGCTTGTGCCGAATAGTGCATGGGTAACCGCTTCATTACTAATGTTTCATATTCCCCTCCTTCGAGGTGAACTAATGCTGCAACTGTATGTCTTTGCCCTGTGTCCTGGTCAATTCTTGCTGACCCATCAACAAAGAGTACCTCCACCTCATCTAGTGGACAGTCTCTCACTTTGTGGATGTCATCCTCTTCGCCTTCATATGTGGCACAGTCTTGTTGCTGCAAGTCTTCGTCAGTGCACACTTCCATCAGGAACGTGGTAGGATTTACTGTTTTGCATTGTACTGAATCTTTGGACTTGGACTTTGGAGATAATAATCCTGTATGCCAATGCTCTCTGGGTGGTCAGGGTGGACTTTGATATTTCCAAGATCGCAAATACTGAATGCTCCACGTACAGTGTAACTGAGCATCCCATCACAATTGTGGAGCTTTTCTCAATGGCGAAGGCAGCTGCAGAAAGAGCTTGATCGCATGCGAACTGCCCTTGCATAACTGAGTCCAGTGTACTGCTGTAATAGGCCAATGACTTGTGGCCCATTGGGCTCTACTCTGTTAGCACAGCGGTCATAAGTGTGCCGTTTTCATGTGAAAATATAAAGAATTCTTGTGTTTGATCTGGGCTGGCGAGAACTGAGGCTGTGGGGATCACTTCTTTCAAATCATTACAATTTTGTACCATGTCTGCTGCCCATTCTAGTTTATGGTTGCCTTTTTGTGCTTCCTTGAGACCCTGTAAGAGCGGTCTCGTGCATGCTGCATAGTCCAGAATCCACACCCTGCAGTATTTACATAACCCCAGGATTTCTACATGTCTTTTACTGTAACAGGTTTGGGCGCGGCATGCACAGTTGCTGCTCTGTCAGGTATTATTTTTTTTCCGTCTCCTGAGATGAGCTGTACTAAGTTAAGCGCCTCAAGCTGGCAGTATTGGAGTTTGGCCTTGTCAACCTGGTACCCCTTGCGGGCCAGGAGTTGTAGCAGGGTGATGGAATCTTTACAACAGTTTTGCTCACTGTCACTGCAAATCTAGTAGCCTTTGTGTAATATTGTGTTGAATATGCTTGGGGCAAACAAGTGTACTGTTAGCGCTTTCCGCCATGTGTGAATGCTGTGAGATACTGTGCAAGGATGCAAGGATATTGAAAAGAAGGCGTTCTTTAAATCGATCACTGTGAAGTGCATTGCTTCTTTGGGTATACTGCACAAAATGGTGGCAGGGTTCGAACTAGAGGAAATTCTTTCTGTACTACATCATTAACTGGCCTGAGATCCTGGATCATTCTCCTATTGCTCACCGTCACTTTTTTGACAGGGTATATGGCAGTGTTGCAATGTGAGGTATTATCCACTTCCTGCATAAAAAAAGGACCTGTTAGCCCCTCCTTCCTCTGTGATTCCCCACCATCCACATCAATCATCCCCCTCGGCACTCTTCCTTTCAGTGCCCTTTCCTCTCTATCGTCATAGTGCTCTGTGCTGCCTTTTCCCTCTCATCCATTCCCTTTTTTCCTGTCTGAACATCTCTGATGTTTGATGATCCAAGAGGCTCCTCCCTGGTGAGTTACAGTCCCCTATCACTTCTTCACACCTGGGCATGAAGAGAGTGAACAGTGATGACCAATGTGCGACACGTAAGTATATTTTCATCTTCTAGGTACAGACTCAGAGGGAGTGGGGATGCAGGGGGTGCGGTTCCTACTCTCATGGGACACCCTGTAAGGATCTTGTGGGCAGACAGGACAAACGTGCACTGGGGGTTATTGCACATAGCTAGGGGCAGTGCTTGCATCCATTTTAGACCTTTTTCCTGACACACTTTGTGAAGCCTCAAATTGAGGTCGCTGTTTTAGCATTCTACAAATCCACTCGACTGGGGTGTTACGGGCAGGGAAACTGCTGTGAGATTCCTAGTGCCTTGCACACTTCTTTAACAATCTGGCCAGTAGAATGGGTAACCAGATCACTGTCTACAACAAGGAGAAGTCCAAATCTGGGTATGACTTCAGCAAGCAATTTCTTTGCAACCGTGACCTCATCCGCCCTCCTGCAGGGGTAGGCTTCAACCCACCCAGAAAACACACCAACAGGCAGTATGAGAAAGTCATGCAAGTGGGGAGCTGCATCAAATCTGTCTGCACGTTTAAGAAGGGACCCTCCAGTACTGGATATGCAGATAGCTTTGCTCTGACCGCTCACCCAACATTATGCTTGAACATTTGGCGCATCTTTCACAATATTCCTTTGCTATTCATGCAACACCAGGGGCAACACTCTATTAATCGTGGCATTTTCACCTGTATGAGCAATGCCATGGTCCTCTCAGGCCATGTAGGGGTGGAGTACCCTGGGTGCCACCAGGTGGCCATCTACGGAACGCCAACGGGAATTTCTGCAGTCCACCTGTTCTGCTTTGAGAGCTTGGTATGGCCAGGCTGTAAAGGGAGGAAATCAGTGACTGTTGGACTGCAACACAAGCAAGGGTATCATTAGGAACCAGGAGCCCATTTAAGGCCTTCAAATTAGCGGAACTATCTGCTAGCGTGTGTCCTTTGGCAGTGAAGGACTGAGAGGGATTGTGTCCCTTTCATTTAACAGTGGCCAGAGCAGGTGGGAGCAGTAATGCATGCAATAATGAACCGGATAAACTCGACAAAAAGATAGTTAGAGGTGATACTGATTCCAATTTTAATAGTTCTGTTATATCTGAGACTATAGACTGTGAGGATAATAACAAAAATAAATCAAATGAATGTCCACTCCCCAGCGATAAATAGGAACCTTCAAAGTAAAAACAAACTAATTCATTCTTCTGATGGATTGTTAGCCATTAAAATCAAACTAATGGAAAATGCCAAAGCATCTATATTATTACTTAATATCTATTGGAACCCGTTGAAATACACATTACTAGAATTTCAACAAAGATGATATTTTGGAACAATGGGTCATTTGATCATTCCAGCTATGAAATAATTATATATTTGTTTTAAACAATTTTATTTTTATTATTTTACACAAACACCAAACATTACAACCATTTAGGACGTTCATGATCAGTAATAAAGCATCACATTATTCAATGTTATTCTCTCTCCCCCTCCCTCCCCAAAAACTCGAGCCGTCGTGTCCGTGCCATCTACTTGAGCATCTTCAGGTATCTCAATTATCGTCAACTCATCCCCGTCTTCCGATTCATGATTGACCTGGTGGGAGTTTGCAATCGAGGTCACCAGTTGTCTCCAGGCTATCAGGGGGCCTGCTTCTTCCTCACCCCCCCTAGCGACCGCTTCATAACAGACCGCAGTTTCTGCTTCTGCCCACTTCAAGAGGTCTGCCCACCACATCTCCACTCTAGGCCGATGGGCCGCTTTCCAATACATTGCTATTCTGCGCTTGGCCAAGATATAGGCCAGGTCTTTCATCTTGCTAATATGTTTTAGATTTTGTGGCCTAGGGAAACTCCCAGGCATACATGCCCAAGCCGACCCCACATCAAGCACCACCCCCCAACTGGCCATTCTCGTCTTTATCTCTACCCAGAATCTCTTCAACTCCGGGCAAGCCCCGAACATATGCAACAGCCCACCCTCCTCCTCCACACACCTGGGGCATTTCTGTATAGCCGAGCCACCAAACCTAGCTATTCTTCCGGGGGACAAGTAAGCTCTGTGGGTGACATATAGCTGGATCTGCTGGAGTCTCACGTTCCGGGACACCATCTTATGGTACCTTTGGGCTCTATCCCACTGTCCCTCTGTCATGGGTTCACCCACCTCCTCCTCCCAGTCAAGTCTCAGTTGGAGCAGCTCCTTCCCCGCCTTTGCACTCAAGAGCTCATATATCCGAGATCTTTCATGCCCACCCTCTGAGACATCATACATCATTTCTAGGGTGGCATCAGGTTCTTCCGCAAGCACCGTTTCAGGCCACCTCCCCCTCACCCGTTTCATGATCCTGGTGTAAGTGATATATTGGCCCCTATGCACACCTGTCTCCTCCTGTAGCCTCCCCCTCCTGCCATACGTCTCCAAGGGTGGCTAGGCCCACCGGTTCCCAGTATCTGCGGACCCCTTTGAACAGTTGGGAGTCTTCCCCACATAGCACCACCAGCGGGACCTGCTGAGAGAGCAGGTCTGGGTCACCCACCATCTTCCATGCCCTGCGCCAGACCTCCCAGCCCAACACCAAGAGTCTCCCGATATTCGCCACTTTTGTTTTATGCAGCCACACTGTCTCCTTTAGGAAGTAAGGGGCGGAGTCTCCCCGCAAGAGCCTAGCTTCCGCAGAATCCTCTGCGGACAACCACCGAGCCACATATAATAGCTGTCCCACCAAGTAATATAGTTCAAAATTCGGCAGGTTTATGCCCCCTTATTACACGAGTTCTGTAGTTTCCACAGGGCCACCCTATTCCTAGAGTTGTGCCATATGAAGCCCCTGCACAGGCCATGAAGTCTAACAAAAAGCTTCTGGGGATCAGGTACGGGACATTCAGGAAAAAGTGCAAGAGTCTGGGCAAAACCACCATTTTGAGCAGTGCTGCTCTTCCCATCATGGCAAGGGGTAGTCTGGACCAAAACACCATGCTATTTTTAATACCTTCAATTGCTTTCTCCGTATTGTGTTTGTGCTCTATCTCTATCTTGTGGTATATGTTTATGCCCAGATATCTGAACGTCTCGGTGTGCCAGGGTATCTGGAGAATGGGCCAATTTTCCAGTGGGATATTCTTATACCTCCCCAAGGGGAACACACTAGACTTCCCGGGATTTACCGATATGCCCGAGAGGGTGGCATAGCGATCCATCACCTCCAGCACATATTGCAGGTTCTCCTCCGGATAGCGCAGATAGAGGAGCATGTCATCTGCGTACAATGATATCAGGTGTGTGCCTCTTGTCGTATGAATCCCCACCTCTCCATATTGCTGCCGAAGGCAAATTGCCAGCGGCTCCAATGTAAGTATATATAGCATCCCTCTCTGGTCCCCCTACTAAGTTGCCATTTGTCTGAAATTACAGCTCCTGTTTTGACCCTTGCAATCGGGGAGCTATATAACATCTTGACCCATCTAATGTATCCCGGTCCCATCCCGTACCCTTTCAGGGTCGCCATCAACCATGACCACCTCACCGAATCAAAGGCTTTGACCGCATCCCGCGACACGATGGCCAACTCGCCCGGGTCTTTCTCAGTTTGATCAATAATATGATGTAGCCTCCTGTGGTTGTCTGTGATGTTTCTGCCGGGGACATAGCCTGTTTGGTCTGGATGTATCAACTTGCCAATTACTCGCTTGAGTCTGTTGGCAAGCACTGCCGTGAGTATTTTGCTATCTTGATTAAGCATGGATAAGGGCCTATAAGAACCGCACTCCCCATGCGGCTTGCCCTGTTTCAGGAGCGGGATGATCACCGCCTCTCGGAGGGACTCAGGCAGTTCCCCCTGCTTGTAGGCCTCGTTGAACATGGCAAGCAGTGGCTGGAGTAGCTCCTGCTTATATTCTTTATAGAATTCGCTGGGTAACCCATCCGACCCGGGCGCTTTACATGTGGGCAGGTGTTGGATCACCGCCTCCAGTTCATCTGAGGTGATAGGGGCTTCCAGATCTGCGCGTTCTAAGTCATCCAAGGTGGGCAGCCCTATATCTTCTATTATTTCCAGTATTTCTTGACCCATGTCTCCTCCTACGTCCTCATATAATCGTTTATAATATATGAGGAACTGCTCGTTTACTCAATTATGAAATAATTATGGGTGGTGATGTCAACTCTAATTGCTTAGAGGGTCTTAAAATAAATAATGGCTATTTACCTGAAGACTTTGCTACTAAATCCTCACAAAGGGGAATTAAATGGTACTCTTACTCTAGATTTAAACAATACTGATCCCTTTCCGAATTATACTTGGCATCGAGGTTGCTCCTACTCCACCATAGACTATTTCTATGTATCCTCTAACATCAGATCCAGTTGCGGCCCTGTGACTATTGTGGACCCTGGAGTTGGTAATCATATGCTCTTTAAATGGTATTTTTGACTAAAACACTAACATTTGAAATAAATCCCTCTTTAGCGTTTATTGAAACAGACCGTCCTGGTATTTCTGTTAAATATAATAATAAACTAGCAATGTTATTCTCCAAGCGATTAAAAATGGAAATTCTCTCCTCTCAGATCGTAACTAATCAAAATCTTTATCAAAATCAGATGGAAAATGTATTATCCAAAATGATGCTTCATTGCCTGAAAATAACTTTTTTTTTTTATAACACTGTTTATTTGGATTTTAACAGCAAAACAACATAAGCATAGGCATTCATCAGAAAAACGCGGCAGTATTGTCAGTAGAAGGCGACAAAGTCATATGGATATCAATGATATATCCGCAGAACAGGTAATAGGTGGCAGTTCTAGTTACATCTCATAACTTTGGGTTAGGAGAGGGGTGAGGAGGAGGGGGTGGGGGAGTGGAGGGGGAAGAGGAGGGTAGGGAGGGGATGTGCCTCAGTAAACGTCCAGCCATTTCCCCCATATCTTTTCAGATTTTCGGGGGCAGCCCCTCGCATTATAGATACGGCGCTCCAAAGATGCGCACGTACACATACTTAGTTCGTTGATCCAACGGTTCACGCTTATTGGGTCCGCTGAGCCCCAGTTTGCGGCGATGAGTCTTTTCCCAGCACCCAGTGTCACCCCCAGGAAGGATTTTTCATGCTTAGTAAGGTCGACCCAAGAGTGTCATTTTGGGGTCTTTTGGGATAGGCGTTCCTAGTACAGTGCAGATTGTATCGATGTACTCGCCCCAGAAGGCTTGTAGCACTTGGCAGTCCCAGATTATGTGAAAGAAGGTGCCCGTCTCCCGTTTGCATCGGACACATGTCTCATCTCCGGTCCCTCGCCATCTGATCAGGGCTGTGCGAGAGTAGTACGAGCGGTGGAGTATTCTGAGTTGTATCAATCTAAGTTTAGCTTCGATACCTATCTCTCGGGGGGACATTAGTGTGTCTATCCAGTCCTCTGGTTCCAGATCGCCCAAATCTCTTTCCCACCTTTATTTCAGTTTATCAAGTTCTTTGGCTCCGAAGGAGTTAAGGGCCTGGTAGAGCGTGGAGGTGACTTTGGAAGGGATAAGTTGCGGGACAATGTTGGTCTCTATGGGGGAGCAAGGAGGTATGGTGGTTATGTCTGGAAACTGGGTGTGTATGGCGTGAGAGAGCTGTGCATGTCGGAACCGGTCCATAGGTGCCAGACCAAATTTGTCTTGCAGAGTATCAAAGCCTAGCAGGCGTCCCTCTTGGATCACGTGTGCCAGTGTGGTGATCCCTCATGCTCCCCAAAACAGCCCATTCTCCTTATTTCTGGGAGGTGTGCGTTGTGCCATATGGGTTGGGCTAGTGTTAGTTTTGCCCTCCAGCTGATGCGTTTATGTGTGTCCTTCCAGGCGTGGCGGATATGGCGTGACATTCTTGTTATTTTCGGGAATTGGTTGTTGGTGGCGTGTAGGACCTGCATGGGTGGCGCTGGGAGCATAGCCTCTGTTTGATTGTGGATGTGTGGTAGTGTGGGCTCAGCATATAGCCATTCATTTACCACCCCTATCTGTGTTGCTAAGTTGTACGTGCGTACGCATGGTAGTCCAATGCCTCCCTCCCACACAGAGTGTTGGAGTGTAGTGAGGGCGATTCTGGGATGTTTCCCTCCCCAAAGCAGCGTGCGTAGGTTCCTGTCTATGAGTGCAAAGGTTTCATGGGGGATGGGAAACGGAGCATTTTGCAGAATGTATAGGAGTCTTGGGAGTGTCATCATTTTAAACAGAGCTACCCTGCCCAGTAATGATAGGGGGAGCGTTTGCCAGTGGGAGACATCCTTGCTAAACCTATCTAGTACGGGTTGTAGGTTGAGTTGGAGGAATCTGTCTAGGGTCGGACCAATGCGTATGCCCGGGTACTTAAACTCCCTGATACAGACGTGGTAGGGGCAAGTCTCGGGAATCGCAGCTTCGCCGCCTTGGATCGGGAAGTAAATAGTTTTGAGCTTGTTCACCTTCAGACCAGCAAAGGTTTGATATTCCTTGAGGATGTGGGATACAATCGGACATGAGGTGACCGGATTACTAAGATATATAAGGAGATTGTCTGCATATAACGAGAGCCGATCTTCCCCTGCCCCTGGCCAGGCAAATCAGGACCATATTTTATTCGATCTGAGTTCGATTGCTAGTGGCTCGATAGCGAGCAAGAATAGGAGCGGGGAGAGGTGGCATCCCTGTCTGGTTCCTCGGCCCAGAGGAATGGTCTAGAGGTCTTGCCGTTCACCCTCACGGTAGCCTCTGGAGATGCATATAGGAGCCTAACCCAGGAGATAAAGCTTTGCCCAAAGTTCATTCGGGCCATGATTTCCCACAGGGCCTCCCACCCCACAGAGTCAAATGCTTTCTCAAAGTCAACCGCCAGGAGAGCCAGAGGACCCGGTATCTCCGAGGCCCTGTCTAGGGCAAGTTGGATTCTGCGTAAATTCATGCGAGTAGATTTGTTGGGCATGAATTTGCATTGATCTGGGTGGACAAGTGTCTCTATCACCTTGAGCAGTCTGTTAGCCAGTGCCCGGGCAAGGATTTGGGCTCTCCATTAATCAGCGAGATGGGACGGTAGGAAGCACATTCTTCCAGGGGCTTTCCAGTTTTATGTATGACCACTATGCTTGCCCTTCTGAGGTCCGGAGGGAGTGCACCTTGTTCTTTACTTCGGAGGAACATGCGGTGCATGTGTCCCATTATCCCATTAGCGTGCTGCCGAGGCATTTCCAGGTCTCTGTTGGCAAACCATTGGGACCCGGGGTCTTTCCAGGTTGGAGTTGTGCAAGCGCCTCTTAGATTTCGTTTTCGGTGATTTCGGTGTCTAGGAGGTCTGTTTGTTGTGGCGAGAGTTTCGGGACCTCAATTCGGTCGAGAAAGTTAGAGGGCGCGGGTATGGGGGTCCCAGCTGGTGGGCTGTAGAGTTTCTCGTAGTAGGCGGCGAATGTTTCTAATATGTCAGAGTCTGCAGTTAGCAGCTCTCCCTCAGGGGATCTGATGGCTCGCACGTACCCTTTAGTTTGTTCCAGTCTCTCCAACCAGGCAAGGGTCTTATTTGCCTTGTCTCCTTTCTCGTAAATTTGGCTCCGGACTAGCCAGTGGGCAGCCTGTGCGTTATCCAGGGCTATGTTACTGAGGGCTTCCTGCGCTGTTATCAGGGCTTCCTTTGAGCTTTGGGTACCATGCGCAAGGAGTTGTTCTTCACACTCCGATACTCGTTTTTCGGCCTCCTCGATCTTTTGGGCGTGTCGTTTGCGGTAGGCCGATACCGCGGAGATAGCCTCTCCTCGGGGGACAGTTTTATATGCTTCCCATATCGACGTCGGGCATTCCACTGAGCCTTCGTTTATTTCAAAGTATTCCGTAGTCTTTTTCTCTAGCTCTTCAGCAATTTCGGGAAGCTGCAAGTGGTATGTATTCAGGCGCCAGGTGATGTCTGGGCGATGGAACGCATTTTTCATAGTTATAAGGAACCGGGAGTGGTCCGAAATACCTCTTACCAGGAACACAGCGGATACAAGTCTGTGGGATATGTAAAGGGGAATGAAGGCATAGTCGATTCTCAAAAGTGTTTTGTGCTCGCTGGAGAAAAACGAGAATCCGGCCTCATTGTCGTGCAGTGATCGCCAAGTGTCCGACAATCCTAATGTCTCGGCAAAAGTGTACAGAGCTGTAGGGGCGAGTCGAGTTCCAGCCCTTCAATGGGACCTGTCAGCCATGACTTCCATAACTTCTTTAAAGTCCCCCCACTAGAGCCCATAAGTCTGCGTCTTCCTCCAGCAGTATGTTCTGCAGTTCGCCAAGGAGTTCCTTCGTAAGTGTGGGGGGAGCGAAGATCGCAACAAGCCCCCATCTTTCACACCTAATGTCACCAAGCAGCACCACAAATCGGCCCCGGGAGTCGGTCCGTACTTTCCTGACCTGTAGGGGCACTCTTGGATCTTCTAAAGAAGCCGTTACCGGTTCCGATCAGATGTGTTTCCATGCGGAAGGCTATGTCTGGTGAGTATCGGTTGAGGTACTGGAGCACCAGTCTGCGTTTCACGTTGGAACTCAGGCCATTGACATTCCAGGTCAATAAGGACAGCTTGTCGGTGTTTGCCATAAAGGCGTGGGTCTCGTTGTGAGGCATCAAAAAGGATCTGATGCCTTGTTAGTCTCTTGGGCCGTATGTAGTGCTCTCTCGAGCTTTGCCTGGTGTTTCCCACGCCTGGGTCCATCGCTGCTAATGGGGGCGTAGTGTAGACCTGGGGTACCCAGATGTATCCCTTGCAGGGAGTCGCCCGGAGGCTACTATGTGACTGTGTAGCTTGTGTCTGGGTAATGCGGGTATCTCGGTCCCAGCAGGTGGGTCTTTTGTGAGGACTGAATATCTTGCCTTCTTGTTCTGTGATTCCGATTGCCAACACCCGTGGAACTCCCCCCACCCTGTACTTCCCCCCACCAACTGGAAGCACCTGTCGCCCAAACATTGAACTTTTAAACTGTAAAACTTCTTCGGGATGACCCGGACTGGGGTAGTGATTTCACCGCCTAGAGGGCGGCGGCCGCGAAGTTAGAGTTCCCATAGTGCTGCGTCGCAGGTTGGTCCCTATGGTGTATAGGCTTCATCCGTTCTCAGTTGTGCTTTCGACGGGATGCTGTGGCATTTCGGCTTCCGGACCCACCAGGGTTAATGGGGGTGAGAGCTGTCTGGGCCTGGGTTTCTGTCCAGGCGGTCTAGGAGGCGAGTGTCGGGCCCCAGGACCATTGAGGATTTGCATTTCGAGCTATTCCCATGCCTCTTTGGGGTTGTAGAACAGGTGGGTGGTGCCCTCGTAATGAACTTTGAGAATTGCCGGGAAGAAGACGGCATACTTGTGTAACGCTCACCTGATTCTCGCAGAGGCGCCGGTCTTGACTGGGCGACTACTGTATCTTCAAAAGTGATGTGTAGCACCCGGTTGGCTCTTTGGGCTGGACCTCTGTGCACTGTATGCCTGACTCGAAGAGTAAGATGTCTGCAGATAGAAAATATGGGATTAATGAACTGGGGTTATTGGGGTGTCCCTATCTCTTTCCTTTTCTCCTCTCCTGTAGAACCCCAAAGGTTAACGCTCTCACCTTAGGTAAGTGAACGCCGAGCTCTCCATCTGCCTCGGGGTAGGGTGCTGTAACCAGTTTCTTCACTGGATAGGTAGCGCAGGCCTCTTGACTTCAGCGGACTGCTGTCCGTCGTTTACTTCACGAACGGTGAGTTCCGAGTATTTCAAATGTCTTTAAAAGTCTTTTGTAATGCTGTCTCTTATTTTGCAGGGTTCCGGCGATGGCGGTTGACTGGCTGAATTGAGTTGAGGATGGACCCGTATGCGGAATAGAAGCGCCTGGAAGCGCGTAAGTAAGCGCTTGTTGCTTGCTTCACGATGCGCACTAACTGTCCTTTTATTTTGCAGGTACCAGTTCGGAGCTGCTGAAGGATGCCGGAATGCCCACTGAGTTCGGCGTGGATGGAGTAATGGCACGTGAGTATTTAACGTTACACAATGTCTTTAAACGCACATTCTTTTGTCTTACAGATGCGGGATGCAGCGCCGAAGGCCTCCGGAGCGTGCGAAGAGTTGGTAAGCTTTTGTCTTTCAGATTCCGGAATGCAGTGTGATGACCTCCGGAGCGCGTGAAGAGTAGGTAAGCCTTTGTCTTTCAGATGCAGGAATGCTGCGCGAGGCGTTGATGACAGCCGATGGACCAGGTAAGAGCTGCGCTGTCACTGAAGACCGTAGTGCTAACCTGTTCTTTCTCGTCTTTATAGATGTTGCTGAAGACTGGATCCAGGATGGTAAGCCTTATTCCTTTAGGCCCAGGATCAGATGCAGAAGACACGATGAGCGTTCTGCTGCAGAGGATACAGAATAACGCAAAGCAAGATTCATCCATCGGGTGTGGTTTAAATAGCCTCCTGTAGTGCTTAGATGTCTCCTTCCACAGCCACGCCTAGGTAAGAAAAGAGTTCCTGCTTTCCAGAAGAGTTCCAGTGTTCTGAACCTAGGGAGTGGCTCCTGCCCCACCCAACAGGAAAAGTAGTCCCAAACAGAAGAGGATCAGGGGTTCAACTGGCAGGTAAGTAAGCAGCATGGTCTGCTGCAGGTAAGTCCACCCAAGCATTATGAGCCCGGCGCTTGCAGCGCTGGGACTGGGCATATTTATGAGCCTGGCGCCACTGGCGCCAGGGCAGGGTCCAAAAGGTCCCAAGTGGGACTGGCTGGCACTCGGAACCTGGGTTATGGGTCTGCTTCCAAGGGAGTTGGGTAAGTCCTGGCCTTTTGGAAGCAGAGATCATGACAACTTGATTGACAGAGATTGGAGTTTCTTCTTTACTGAGTCGAAAGACTGGCGGGCCTTTTGGACCTCCTTTGTTTAGTCCGGGTAGAACCCTACTCGGTATCCGTTGTATGCGATTGGGCCCGAGGCCCGTGCCATCTGGAGGATAGCGTCTCGATCTCAAAAATTTAAAAGGGGTGCAATTATTGTTCTTGGCGGGGCTCCAGGGTTGGGTCGCCCGGTGGGCACTCTATGTGCTCGTTCAATGGAAAAGAACTCAGACAGTTTTTTTGGGGGCGAACACATGTGCCAGCAAATCTTCCAAGAACAGTTCGGCACTGGGGCCTTCTTTTTCTGGGATCCCAAGAATCCTGAGATTGTTGCGTCGCGCCCTTCCTTCGCTGTCCTCGGTATTCGAGTTGGTTAACTTTTTTGGAGATAATGGCTAGTTGCTGTTCCAGTTGGCGGACAGTGTCCTCTGTGTTAGATATTCTTTGTTCAGCTTCGCCGACTCTGGACGATAGGTTGCGTAGGTCTTGGTGAAGGAGGGACACTTCTGTGGCTAGCCCTCCAATTTTGAGTTCCAGAGACGTTCTCGAATCACCAATCGCTCTCATTAGGTCGGTCAGTGAGACAGGAGGGTCTTGAGTGTCTTCTCTGGGTTCTTCCTCCTCCAGGGTTTGTGTCCCAAGACGGGGAGGGGCCCCTACTGTGAAGAGGTCCATTTTACTTTGTAGGGTTTGTCTTCTGGTCTTATCCTTGCCCATAGCGCCGGTCGACGAGCTCAGTGAGGTGTGGGGTCAAGGTAGGTCGTATAAGCGTCTTGACGAGGGTTGGTGTTGGAGTTGGGGGTTTTCTTTTTCCTGCGTCCACCCTCTGCGCCTTCGACCTTTGCTCTGGATGGCAGAGTGTCAATGGGGTTCCCTCTAGTCTCTTAAGGGTAGATCCCTTGCTCTTGGTTCGCCTGTTGCGCCTGGTTAGACGTTGCACACACAGTGGGGGGTGTCCGCCGTTGTGTCTATTCGAGGGTGATAGCCGCGGTCGTAGACTGTGTTCCCCTTGGGTGGAGAGTGTAAGAGACAGGGGGCAAGGGAGACAGAGGTCATTTCTCGCTCTTCAGAGGTGCAGACGGTCGGCAGAAGACCCACGATGGAGCCACTTGTGCTGTAGCTGGTCTGGGGGAGAGATTGGTCTCCTGGGGTCAAAGTGAAGGCACAGCAGAGGGAGGGGGGTATGCTTCCAGCTTACAGTCTGGCCTTACCTCTGTTCCTCAAGGCTGTGGAGTGATGAGGGATCTTGTTGGAGTGGGGGGGGGCTGGTGGTGCGTCTCTCCAGTGTCTAGGAGCGAATAGCAGATGGTTGTTGGCGCTTCGTGCGCTGAGCCTGTGGTGAAGGAAGCCGCTTAGGCCGGGGAGGCGGGTCCAGGGAGGCGGGACTCCAAGCGGTCCCGCTGGCCGTGAGCGGCACTGTTACCATGCGCGCTGGCCCTCTGAGATTGCACTTCAGATGCCCGGGGGACCCAGGCAGGGGGGCCCTTGGCTAGCCTGTGCCCCGCTGTCCTGGCTGAGGGCCCTGGCCCCGGGTGATGCTTGGCAGCCAGTGAGCCGTTCCCGCCCCCGTCGCCAGTATCTGTTCGGCGTGATCGTTGCAGAGGCCTTCAGTCGAGTCGGGAGGTCCGTTCCTCCCCTCTCGATGCAGCTCCGCCGACAGTTGGAGGAACGCAGCTGGTCTGCGGGCCCGCCCCCCGGGTTCCACAGGCGCCAGCGGGTCGTAGGCGGATGGGTTGTCTGCCGCCTCGGTCTTGCCCAAAAAATGGCGGTTATTGCACCGTTGGCAGTTGCCCACCCGATTCTACCCTTTTCAGGGTCCGATTTCTGTCGGGCTTGAAGGATGCAGTGTGTTGCTGGTTCCGCCACACAATCGTTGAGGTCTTTCGTGGATACTAGTGACCAGGGTGCTATTTGTTCAGCCTATTGGTCGAGGCCGCCGAGAGCTGGCTCTTCTAGTCCCTCATGCCCGGCTCGTGCATGCGCCCCCTCCCTGAAAATAACTATTGACATAAATAAATCAAGACCTGTTAAACTAAAAAAGCATGCCTATTACCTTGAAGTTGCTCGCTTCAAAAATGACAAGAACAGAAAAATCAAAGCTCTTCTTAAACAGGGCCTTACTGTCAACCAATACAGAGAGGGGAATCGATGGATTATTCAAACCCACAAAAATCTCCTAAAATCAGTTAGGATAAACACCCACACAAAGGACAACCAGATAATGATAATAAATCTGTGTAATAAAAACTCTAGAGCATTTTGGTCAACCATGAATCAGACCATTGGTAAAAGACAGGATGATCCAGAATCGCACATCTCTGAAGTAGTTTGGGTACAATTCTTCGGAAAGAAATACAAGCTACCAGATCAATTTGAGAGCGTAACTAACCCCTGTGAATACTTAAGCATTCATGGCTTTTGTCCTCAGAATGATGACGATATTCTATAGGCAATAAGCAAACTTAACTCCTCGAGAGCACCAGGCCCAGATGGCATTCCATCATACGTGATCAAAAAAGATCCTAATCTATGGGCCTCAATTCTGAAAATAAAATTTGATTTGATCTTGAGCACAAAATCGATAACGAAAACTTGTCCCAATCTCTTGTGATTCCCATCTACAAAAAAGGAGATTTGTCTTATCCGGCAAATTAGAGACCTATAGCCTTGACAGACACATCATCTAACGTATTTGCATATCTGATTTTGAGGGAGCTCGAATAAGTCTTGCTACTATCAAATTCTCTATCTCACTTCCAAGTTGGTTTCTGAAAAAGGATGGGTACTCCATTAAATGCTTCAAATTGGCACATCTTTTGGAAACTGTAAAACACAATCATATGGGCCCCATTTATATAGCATCCCTTGACATGACATCCACATTTGATTGTTTCATTCGTCAAGTCCTGTGGAACAAATTATTGAGGATGGGAATTCCGACTAGATTAGTACAACTGATAGCTTCCTTATACCATGAAACCACATACAGAATTCAACTA
Source organism: Ambystoma mexicanum (assembly GCF_040938575.1). Lineage (NCBI taxonomy): Eukaryota > Metazoa > Chordata > Amphibia > Caudata > Ambystomatidae > Ambystoma > Ambystoma mexicanum. Next base: position 1,296,412,487 of record NC_090933.1, on the reverse strand, counting down.
ACTCAAGAGGGGTCACTAACTAGGGCTATTCAGACTGCTACTTGAGTCAAACAGGGATGTTGTTTAGCCTCTATGCTATTCAATCTATATTTAACTGATTTGGACGATATGTGGAAACACGAGAAAAACTCATTGGTGAGACTGGGCAGATTGAGAATTCACTGGCTCGCTTTCACAGATGATTTAATCTTCTTTGACAAAACCCCTATGGGCTTGCAAATAAAATTGGAAATATTTACGCAATATTGTTTAAAGAACAACCTTAAAGCTAATGCTAGCAAATCAAAAATCATAGTCTACACTGGACCAAAGAAGCATAAAACATTTAAATGGATCCTAGGTTTGGAAACAATTGAAAAGGTTCCTATCTTCCGTTACTTGGGTTATAAACTCTGTAATTCTGCTTCGAAGCAGATGTGGAAAGATTCCTTGGAAACAAAACTCTGACCTTTACTATCTCAAATGAAATGTCTATTCTCAAAACTTTGCAAGTGTTCACTACTTCCTATCATTGAATACTATACAATGAAGATCGAGCCCATCTGATAGACTTACATGAATTGAATTTTTAAACTTGCTACATCGTCGATTATGGAAAGGAGTTCTGAGTTTTGCCAAGTCTCTGCCCAACGCACTAATAATACATGATTTAGGCCTGGTATCACTGTCATCCAGATTTGATTGGAGACGACTCTTAAAATACTCCCCCCTAAAACTTGCCTCTAAGAAGACATGCATTTGATGATTAAAGATAAACCAGGTAAATCAATGAATACATTCAGTCTGCTGATGCAAGGTCCACTTCAGGATGAGCTAATCAATCGCACAGAGAACATTAAAAATAATTGTATACGTATGATTGGATTAAAACTATAAACTGTTTGAGTACATATTAATTGCATAAAGAATATGCCTGTTATCCTAGAAAGAAGAAAACAATTAATAGATTCATCAAATGCTTTCCTTACAGTAAATTAAGAGCACTATATATGCACTTTCGGTTCAATCACTTCCCTTCGCGAGAAAGATCAAAGCACTGGGGCAGTAATGAAAGTATGAGTATTGACCTCCATTGGCGGGTTCTGTCCATTGCCTGCCGAAACTGAAACTCTAAAACACTGGATATTAGTATATCTATACTTTGACACACACAGATTACAGCTTCTTGGAGCAAATGTGTCAATCAAATCTAAATTCTATCTTGATTTGTTATGTGGGGTGATAACATTTCGCAAATTCTGGCGTTGTATTGGTTTTGGATATACATCAATTCTCATTTGTAAATTGAGTTTACTGAGTACAGGGGTATAGATTTGTCAAAGTCTTAAGAAATGCCCGTATCGGTTTATTAATCATTGTATGTGATTTAATCAACATATTGGATACTAGTCCTAAATTGGTTTTTATGTATTATTTTTATTGAATGTATTTTGCAATCGACATATGAATTGTTGAGTCACCCTTAGCCGATGCAATTTAAAATAATGAGATGCTATATCTGGTATATAGTGATTCCGTATTATAAATAATTTTAAAATAATTTTTATTTAAACTATTTTAACGTTTAAACTATCCAAATGTGATGATCAAAAAGAAAATCATCAAAAACGTTCCTTTTATTTCGACACAATTTGGATATTTTATTTGATAAAACATGATGTAATGTGATAATCTGTATGTAATTGATTATGAAATGTCAAATTTGTAAAAGTGGTTTTTTCAACTATATACTATGACAATACTAATAAAAAATAGGGCTGGCACATTCTTTCTAATAAGTATAGGGGTACCCATGCTGCTTCCATTGGACAGCGATATCATGCACAACACTGTGAGCATACGTGGAGTCAGTGTAAACTGTGCCTGATCTTTCCCATACCAGGGTACATGCTTGTGTGAGGGCGGCGAGTTCTACGACCTGGGCGGATTTAGCAGTAGGCAACTGATAAGACTCGAGGACGGCATAGGGTGCAGATGCAGAGTAACCAGAGACAAGGTTTCCTGTACCCTAGCTACTCAGGCAAGAGCCGTCCACTAAGAGATTCGGGTCAGGGTTCTGCAGTGGGACATCTAACAAATCACTTCGGGGTGACAGAAGCATTTCGACAATGATAAGGAAATCATGCGGTGTCCCATACTGCAAAGTCGGTAACAGAGAGGCATGGTTCAAGACAGGACAGCGATTCAACATAACATTGGCAGCAGATATAAGCAGTTTCTCATACTTGGTGAAGCAGGAATTAGACACATGTTTTGTCTTTCCCTTAAGCAGCACGGTCAAAACAGAGTGGGGTACAGAAACTGTGACATGGTGACCTTGTACCAATTAATCAGTCTTTTCTTTGAACAGGACAGCAGCAGCAACAGCCCGCATGCAAGACGGGAGTCCGACTGCTACTGGGTTTAGAGCTACACTGTGGTATGACACAGGCTGATGTTTACCACCATGCAACTGAGTTAACACGACCTGTGGGAAACCCTTGCACTCATCGCAGTACAACACAAATGGCTTCCCATAATCAGGCAGACCCAAAGCTGAGGCTGTTGCGAGCGCTTGCTTTATGGTGCCAAAGGCATCCTGGGACCATGGCAGGGGTTCTGGGGTCGAATCATGCATGAGGGTCTGAAGGGGCTTACTATGGTGGCAAGCCCTGCAACCCACTTTCGGCAGTAACTGACCATCATGAGGAAACCTCTTGTTTACTTCCTATTCTGAGGCTTTGGAACTTTCCTGATCGTCACAATACGATCCTGGGACAGGTGTCTTTCTGCAGCAGAAATCTCATGACCCGAATATCGTGCATGTTGTAAGAAAAGCTATAACTTGTATTTCAATGCATTGTGACCCTTTTCAGCCAGTTCTGTCAACAGAGTAAGGGAGTCTTGCTCGCAGGCTTTCAAGGAGGGGAGGCTAGGAGCAGGTCATCTACACACTGCACTAGTGTGGATCCTCTTGGGAACACTAATGAGTCAAGATCTTCCTCAGGATTTGGGAAAACAAGGTGCGGCTCTCTACGTTCCCCATTGGAATACGTGTGAACATGTACTGCGCAGATTTATATTTAAACGCAAACAGGTACTGACTGTCAGGGTCGATCGGGATAGAGAAAAAAACAGGATAAAAATCTAAAGTTAAAGTTGGTGGCTGGATTGGGAACCACAGGACAGACTGGCAGGACAGTAGCGTTAACTGCCCTCAAGTCTTGTATAAAATGGCAGACCTCTTTACCGGGTTTCTTGGTAGGCAAAATCGGAATGTTACAGGGGCTTTGTGTAGGTACATTAATACCCTGTTCACGCAGGGACTCTATTACAGGGTGGATACCATCTTCTGCCTGTGTAGATATGGGATACTGAGGCATACAAGGCAGAGGTTTGGCTGATTTCAGGGTGATCTTAACTGGCTCAGCATTGAGCATATAACTGGCTTCACTTGTATAGGTAGACCACAATTTAGCCAGAACTCGGTCCAAAACTTCCTGCTGCAGCAAGGAAGCGCTGGCTCAGTCACCACGGTTGAATAGGGGAATCTTCTAAAGCACAGCCAGAATAGGGTTCAAAATTTAGGGGAGCTGTGAGCTATTTAGCTTCTGCTGGTAGCCTAGCAAAGCCTGGTTAGCTTGACACCAACCGCTACCAGGAGCTACTGTTGGCTCCCCAGACCAACTGATGCAGAACAAACACGCATTTGTGAATTTAACTCTGTGTTTGGGGCAATCTGTAAACAAACATAATGACACATCTACACCACATTTAAAAGAGAAGGGGTCATAATAATGGACAAAATTATATGTTTGCATCTTTTGCTGAATTTATTTGAGGAACGCTATGTACTAGCTCCTTGTTCCCCAGTGGTAGCTCTGGTCACTAGTTAATGCTGGTTACGGCTAGGAGGTAATTTTAGCTTCTGCTTATCCAATCTTAATTTCGATTCCGACAAAACCTTGTGTTCTGTGTGGGTAGGGATGTCAAGTAATATGGCGGCAAGGGAACAGTAAATTGAGCAATTCAGCTAGCAACAAATCTAACCTTAACAAATTAACAGGGGCTCAACAGGAAAGCATGGTTACCTTAAATAGGACCCAATGTGACCATTAAAGGGGAGACACAGGGTGCAGTATCAGCATAGCTCCAATCCCAACAACATTGACAATTTCATCAGAGTGCACCACATGAGGAAATTCAGAAACCTTTATTGTTGAGCGTGATGCTCCCGTATCAACCAACATGATACCACTTGACCAGCAATAGAACAATCAACATAGGGAGCAGCAGGATTACGCAGTATGAGTGGTGCAACAAGTTCAGGAGCCCCTTGGCAATCCTAATGTTCATTCTGTGGAGGATGGCGGAGGAACAGCCAACCTGATTGGCGTAGTTGGCTGACCGTCTTGACTGTCATTTTGAGGCCGATTCGGACATTCAGCTTTCCTGTGCCTAAACTCTTTACAATTATTGCACTGGTTGCTGTAAGCATTTGTGTGATATTTCTCATTACCCTAGCCCTATTCATGTGGCTGAGGAGCACCTTTCACCCTTCCCTGTCCCTCAGGCATAGAGCAGAACCCTCCCCTTTCATGAGAAGGTTGTAATTGCTCTAACTGTAATGACATAAGCTTGGCTTCAGTAATTTATTTCTGTCTTTTCGATCTTCTCCTGAAAATGCTCAGATAAGTTGTTTCCCTCCCAGCCTATTAGGACTGATTTTATACTGTCCAATGCCTTCGGCTGTAACTCCATAACAAATTAGGCAACCTCAGCCTGGGGAGCTATTACAGCTGCATCAATGATTCCAGAATATTGATCTTCAAAAACATTGTTTCAGGCACTCAAGATATTCTGCAGAACATTCACCCTTCGCCGGTTTACAAGTGTTGATTCTTTGACCAATCCGTCTTCCAGGGACAGATTTCAAAAATAGCTTGTACCAGTCTATCAGGGAATGCCTTTAGCCCACAAGTAGGGAGCTCTTCAGCTGGCCAGTTGGAGCACACTTTTAGCAGAGTAAAGATATCAGTAGGCAGAGCTGCTCGCAATAATTGGTTTAGATTGGCACACGTCAGACAGTAGCAGTCTACAACGACCTCTTGGAACTTGACGAGGTCTTCTCGTATTTTAGGGAATTTCTGAACAATATTATACAGGCCAGTGGCACTCGATGGTGCAGGTACTGTGACCAAGGTATCTACTCCTCCAGGGAGTTGCGTAAGCCGAAATGTACGTGCTGGTAGTTGCAGGGGAACCTGGGAACCATTCAAAGGTCTGGGAGTTGGTGTTGGTGGTAGATGGTGACTCAAAGAGCTCTGAAATGTATGCTCACAGTGCAGCTGAGTGCTGGCCAGTCATGGGGCCTAGCAGGGTGGACTGGTGATAGGACGGTGGTTGGGTGGAATCCAGACTAGCTGTAGACCTGGGACTGCCTGGATGAGAACCTGGTGCAGGGTTTAATATGGCTGGATTGTAAGAGTCCAGAATATCCTAAAGGGATTTTCTCGGCTGGGGTGGCCCTTGGATGTAAGGGTGTAGGCGGTTGTACCCGATTTTATGGGAAGGGACCTGTAGGTTGGAGTACCCAGTCTTTATTGTTTTAACTTGCTCCTGAAGCTTCTCTTGGGTATCTTTCAGGGCTGGGGTCTTCAATTCGGACTTTCTTTTGGTAGCTTCGGTGTACCACTCTAGATAGGTTACCCACTGCTGTTGGTGTATTCGTGCATTTTTCTTCTCTAATGCCTTGCGCAGCTTTGTAATTTTGTCTAAGTCAAATGTGCCTTCCTGTGGAAAGCGCTTAGATGACCCCTTCTGTGTATAATCGTGCCATTTATCCAGAAACATACAGGCTTTGGGCGAGTAATGTGTAAACATGAAGTGAGCTGTACTCCTTTAGGAGGAAGTGGCGCTTGTCTAGACTAACCTGAACCCATTCTCGCAAGGTGTGAGACAAGGGGTGGCTTATTGTGGAACCAGGTGCGTACCTAACTCTGTCTGCTCCATGGCAGTATAGTGTCCAATGGCTGGCGGGGGTTGGTTCGTCTCATAGCTGAAGGTTCTGTAACGCCTATTCAGAGGCTTTGGATGGGCACACCCGATATCTGCTCCTCCGCTGTTACAGAAATTTCAGTGACACCCGCAGTTGTTGGTCAAATTCAGATGACCACTGATTCACAGCCTATATCCCCTGTTATCTGACCCACAATATAGTGCAATATTCCGCTTACCAGAGACAGGGTTAAGAAAGGGTTGAAAACAAGACACATTGGCCCTCATTACAGGTAAGCCGGTCCAGAAATAAGGTGCGGTTAACAACATTACCAGCACTTTTTCGGAACCGGCTCACTCCGTGTTTGCCGTAGAGGCTGTGAACCACCAACAAGCCTGACCTGCCGGTAGTTAAGGCCCCTACCGGCAGTAAATTCACTGAAGCAATGGCGGTTAACAACGGTGACAGTGCTTCTGTGTTCCCATTCCCATGGAGTCCTATGGCTCTCCATGGGAATGGTAACTTATCGTTCCGCGGCCGCCTGTAATATTCCGATATTACCAGGATATCAGGCGGTGGAAACGGTAAGCTGTTGTTGCCGGCAGGCCGCCGGTACTACTGGCGGCATAATCAGCAACCTTGTAATGAGGGCCATACTAGGAGGAAAGAATGCCTATTACAACTGCCATGCTAGGATAAAGGAGAGTGCAAATACCAAGCTGGGCTTGCAACCGAGTTGTGCATACAGGGTTTCAAGTATCAAGGAAAGTGCTAGACATGTCAAGTACTTTGCTCTCATCCAAAATGTCCCTGCCTGGCAAATTAAAACTAAAGCAAAATGACCTGGTGTCCAAAAAGTATCTGACCCTAACACTAATGCATACACCAAAATTATACAAGGAATGTTTGGCAATGTTTAGTTCCACAATACGGGGTAACACAAAAACAACGGTTTTATAGGAAAAAATAGTATTCGAGGTGCATCGAATGTATGCCAAACAAATAAATGAGTTGAAGTGCTCACACTCAATTACATGAAAAGGAGGGCCACCTGGCTCGGCGTACCTAGCCCTAAGGAAGAACACCCTGACCCTAACGGGGTGCCTCTCCCTGGGTTACGCGTGATGTATCGCCTACTAAAAAGATATAGAGGAGAGTACTGTCCCTCAACCTTCTATACTGGTGGCGGTGTCTGAGAACAGACACAAGTAGTCCAACAGGGACATCTAAAAAGTGGTAGACTTCAGCAGGTTGGGCAGCATGCAACAAAACTGTATATTAGATTTTGGGGCTGCTAAAATGTGTGGATACAACCTACCAAACAGGTCAACTGCTTAGATTAGATTTTGGGGCTGCTAAAATGTGTGGATACAACCTACCAAACAGGTCAACTGCTTATATTTCATCCTGAATGTATAACTTTAATGATTCCCGTAGGACATTGTGGTTGGAGTTTGAAGCAGTGCTGCTGGAGACACCACTGGAGGGTGCAATAAAAACAAACCCAGCCGTAGGGCTGTAGGGCTAAAAAAATGGCTCCTGTAAAAAGGGTGGTGCAGCTCGCTCTGTTAAGGTGAGTGTGCTACAGTAAGCAATTTATTTAAGAGTGCAGTCTCTAAAGTTGGTGTGGAAGAGATCACGGGTAGGTCATGAGAGCCCTCATGACCAAGAAAGGTCGACCGGTTTCGATGGCATGGGAGATTCAAACCATCTTCTTCAGGACCGAGACTTGAAATGCAAGCAAAATTGCCAAATGTTCAGGTAAATGCTGAACAAGGGGATGCTGGTGTCTCCTCTTCGCCGAAATCTCTAAACATAAGGTCTGTTTAGGAGGCGAGGGATGACACTGGTTCGTTTAAAGCATCATGCCGGTAGGAAGGATCAAAAAAACCCGCACAATTGGGTGAAAATGTGCCTATTAAGCTGTAACTGCTGGGCTCCGGAAGATCTGTGTGCTGTATCGAGCTGGTACCTTCCTACATTCTGGATGGAATATAAGCAGTTGACCTGTTTGGTAGGTTGTATCCACACATTTTAGCAGCCCCAAAATCTAATATACAGTTTTGTTGCTGGCTGCCCAACCTGCTGAAGTCTACCACTTTTTAGATGTCCCTGTTGGACTACTTGTGTCTGTTCTCAGACACCGCCACCAGTATAGAAGGTTGAGGGACAGTACTCTCCTCTATATCTTTTTAGTAGGCGATACATCACGCGTAACCCAGGGAGAGGCACCCCGTTAGGGTCAGGGTGTTCTTCCTTAGGGCTAGGTACGCCGAGCCAGGTGGCCCTCCTTTTCATGTAATTGAGTGTGAGCACTTCAACTCATTTATTTGTTTGGCATACATTCGATGCACCTCGAATACTATTTTTTCCTATAAAACCGTTGTTTTTGTGTTACCCCATGTGATCCCGTTAACGGTTAAAAGGACAAACACGGTTGTACCGTGCTTAGCTTTATAAGCTCTCCCTGTTGTTTCTGGATATAGTTCCACAATACAACATAACAATTCAAATTCAAAGGTTTTAGAAAGTATTCCTTGTGACCAAGTTTGGACTCCCTTCCCCTGTATCAATTCAGCAATACCTTGAGTAAGGTTTGGATTCAATAAAGTTCTTTGAAATAACAAAGTTCTGTTCAAGGTAGCACACAAGTCTTTTCCATTCACTGTATCCTTCCACTTGGCAAATAAAATGTCTCCTTTACAAATGCTTGGATGCAAATCAAAAACAACTATTATTTTCCACAGCCTTCTGCTTGACAAAGTAAAGATTTCTTCCTCATAACACAAGTTCATAAATCAAAGCACACTTCTTCCTTCAAAAGGCCAATTCATCATTAGCACATCATACTTCCTCTTCAAAGAAAACACCTTTGTCAGGATAGCGCAGCATTTACATTTAGTAATTCACCAGTTCGCCAAAGGAAATTAAATAAACAAGTTCTTTCTAACACCTCTTATTACCACAACCACAAATGCTTTTAAATCATCTTCTTCTTTCCTGCTAGACTCACCTGCTAGGTCTAACTACTATTGGTCCCTTTCCTGGTATACTTGCCTGCCAGGATAAAAGCTCCTAGTACTACAATTGTGTTCAATGGTAATGCTTGTTTCACGATTCTCCACACCAGTATCCTATGTGAGGAGGTTTGAACAATAACTGGCTCTCTTTATAGTCTCTTGACAAGGTGGGTTACAGAGCTCCCCAAATTGGTATTCCATAAAAGGGAAGTGGTGCCCTTGTTGTCTTTGGGTTATTCTTCTATAGCATTTTGGCTGTTGGCAATGCAGGTTATAGGTTTCTCACCATAAAGGTCTAATATAAGGAGAATTGTGTTCCTGCAGCCTTTGTATTACTCTTAAGCAGCTTCTTGGCTGCTGGCACTGCGGGTTATAAATATCCCCCAATTGGTATCCCTTATGGTATCAAGTCAATAGACCTTTTTTTTTTAAATCGAAGAAAAGTAAACAATTTAGAAAGACCGCTCTGTGACCGCACCGAGCGGTCTTTCTAAATCGACCTGTCAGCCCAAGTGCGCAAAGGGCTGACAGGCACGCCAGAACCCAGAAGCGGCCTCGACGGAGATCGGGTAAGTTTGTGTGTGTGTGTTTGTGTATGTGTTGGGTGTACATGTATATGTGTGTGTGTTTTTGTGTCAGTTTCGGGGGGCTTGGGAGGGGATGGGGGTGGGGGCTGAGGGAGGAGGATCTGGGGTGAAACCCCCGATTTGGACCAAAAACGGGAAGAGAGTGTTGGGGGTAGGGGTGTGGCTTCGGTGGATGGGAGAGAAATGTCATTATTTCCATTTTTGTAGACCACCTAAAATTGGCAAAAAGAAATTGGTCTTTTAGTTAGGCGACATACAAAAATTGAAATAATGAAATATAACCAACCCTTATCAGGAGTATTGCCCCCTTGCTGCCTATGGGCGTCATAACGAGGTCAGTGTTAAAACCCACTGGTAGACGGTGGGCTACCACCAACCCCATAACACTGTTTCCCCTGCCTGACATCCCGGTGCTACCGGGATATCATAAGCGGCGGCTGAATGCTAAATCCTGATCCCTGAACTCCACGGGAATTGGTACACTGAAGTTGTTAACAGTGCCGGTGCTTCGGTGAAAACTCAGCCGTAGTTTGGCGGTCCAGAAATGGTGCCAGTACCTTGCAACCGGCACCCTTATTTCCGGACCGCCAAACAGGTAATCAGGCCCTTTGTTTCATTCTACTGTTGCCTCTTGGATTCTGGGAATGTGGGTTACAAATATCCCGATTGGTATTCCTTATCAGGAGTATTGCACCCTGGCTGCCTGTGTTTCACTCTTCTGTTACGTCTTGGCTTCTGGCACTGCGTATTACAAATATACCCTAATTGGTATCCCGTATTAGGATTATTGCGCCCTGGTTGCCTTTGTATTATTTCCATTTTTCGGTATTCAAAATCATTAGTACCATTTAAAGGTCTGACTCGCAACGCCCCGGGGTCACATGGCAATTCAAGACAACTGACTGGTCTTGCTTTGTGTCTCCGGTTCACTCGAGAGTACTGCAGAGGTTTGCTTCAGGTCTGCCTGCACTGCTTCCAGCTCCCGTATAAATTCCGCAGTAAGCGCACTCCTCCAGGGAAGCTTTGACAGCTCTGTAAGGTCTACGGACATGCTTCTCGCCTGGATCAGTGTACAGCATGTTGGGAGCTCTTCTCCTACACGGTACAACATTCCCTAGTGCGGCTTGCAGCAGCACCTTCTCTGCACGGCCGTGCTGCTTCTCTTGCGTCGGGCCTCAGCTGCTGCTTCTTCTATCACCCACATCTAATTCTGCTGCCACTTCTATCATTTCATCAACGTCTCCTCCCTTTACCTGTGACTAAGACCTGAATTTAAATGTCCCGCTCAGTTGCATTTTGTTACAACTAGACTGCTCATTATGTTTCATGACACTTTTAATCTTCATCAGCTCTGAGTCCCTCTTCCTCTACCCAGTACCACAAGCATTATGGGTTCTGAAGTCCATAATGTTTTTGGTCTTTTTATCTTTAGTTAACTTTAACTGATTTGTGAACTGAGAGACGTCAATTTTATGGAAGGTTGTAAAAGGAGTTTGTGATTTTCCCTTGGGTTTGGAACGTTTACATAAGGCGGAATCATTACAATTAGAGGTTGTGATATTTACACCGTGAACCCCCAATATACCAACTTTATGTTGTTTAGCAGATTTTTCATAGTCTGTTCTTTGAGTGTGCCATTAGGTATTTGGGTATCAGGGAATTTCCTCCTCTTGAAAATCAACCCAGGAAAGACAGAAATCATGATTATATCCAAAAATCAAGACAACACCACCTATATTCCATGGCCAACAGAAATGGGAACCACACCAACTCCATCTATGGTAGTACAAAATCTGGGAGTCCTGATGGACAACACCCTAACATTAGAACCACAAATCAATGCAATAATCAAGAAATGCTTCTTCCTCCTTCACACAGCAAGAATAATCTTACCTTTCCTCCCCTTCACCCACAAAACAATCACAATCGTCACCCTAATCATGTCAAGAATGGACTATGAAAACAGCCTCTATCTCGGAATACCAGAATACCTCCTGAGGAAACTACAACGGATCCAAAACGCAGCAGCCAGACTCCTCCTCAAACTATCCAGAAGGGACCACATCACTCCAGCCCTAAAACACTGCACTGGCTCCCAGTCAAACATTGCATCACCTTCAAAACAATGTGCATAACTAACAGGGCAATCAGCGGACAAGGAGCTGAATTCCTGCACAAGAAACGAACAATCTACAAGCCAACAAGACTCCTCAGATCAAGCAACGAAATCCGTCTGGAAGAAAAACCATACCTTAAGAAACAACTTGGGGGCACCTCATTCTCCCACTTAGCCGCAAAAACCTGGAACAACATCCCGAAAGAAATAAGAAACATCACAGACCACTTACAATTCAGGAAATTAATAAAAACCTGGCATCCATCACAGATGCAAACTAAAAAACCAAAACCACTGAACAAGAAACACAATGGAAAGGATGACAAATATAGGACGACAATGACAACATCTAAAACCAAATAAAGAAACTCCTACTACAAAAAGAGAGACGACACTATGGGCCTCATTACGAGAAGCGCAGTAAAACGGGGTCATTACCGACATGGAGGAACTAGCGGGTCCGTGCCCGTGTGACGCTGCTAATAGCGGGTGATTACGAGTGCGCGAGCATGCGCGAACCCCCATGCCCGCAATGGCCATACCGCCATGGCGCTAAAGGCCCTCCAACACCCCGATAGCGCCATCACGGTACCCGCTGATACCGCCTCCGCCTAGGAGGCACCCCTTAATATCTACCCAGTAATAACATCATGCTAATACCGGGCTCGTAATACCGGACCCGGCAGTAACGTCATTGCGTCGGAATGGGAAATGCGCCGGCGGCCATCTTTAAAAACACAATCCATTGCAATCCTCCCAAACCACCAGTTGTGTTCAGGAAAGACCAGTGCCAATCCCTTCAACATGCCTAAGGCTACCAGGAAATCAACCCCCCCACTCCCCTGCGCAAAAAGCGTTTTTCGGACGACAAACTGAACATGCTGGCAGACACCCTTTCCCGCCCATGCAGAGGAGATCAACCAGCAGAGCCTGAAAAGGGAGGTGCAGCAGTGAAAAAAGGAGATCTGGGAGGTGGTAGCCCGCAAGGTCTCGGCAGTCGGCACCACCCCACGGACAGTGAAAGCCTGTAAAAAGAGGTGGGATGACCTCCGCCTCAGGGTACGGAACTTCCTGGCCAGCAATAGGAGGGAGGCCATGGCCACAGGCGGGGGTCCCCACTCACCCACCAAACGTTCATGCTGGGAGGTGACGTGCAGTACCTGCATACAGATGGAGTCCATCGAGGGGTATCAGGTATTAATATCGCCACATATATGGTCGCCGTAAATAATATCGCTGGGAAAATGTCGTGGCGATATTATTTGGGTGACCATGTATGTGGTGACAGGGGCAAACAAAAAAAAACAAATGTGGGGGTTGCCGGGGTGTCCCCCGCATGTTCCATGCAATAATGTCGCCACAAAAAACGACCATTTTTCGGCGATATTTTTGCATGGCGATATTTTTGTGGCGACATTATTACATGGAAACCATCGAGGGCTTCGGGGAGATGCAGACGGGTGCCGCAACATCTGGAGATGGAGGTGAGTCTGCAGATCCCAGTAGGGGAAACCATGACGTAGCACAAGTGATGTTGAAGAGAGTCTAGGCAAGGCAATGCATGTCCCAACACACACATAAACATATCCTTGTCCAGATGAAGGCCCAAACCCTGCCCCACTGAATTGCATGTTGAGTGCCAATCCCATTGCCAACACACAGCCAACACACACGGACCGTGCCCATGTAATACATCACACAAACCCCAATACAACAGCATGCCACCTGCCATGCAGCATCCCTGCTTTGAGACGTCACAGCAAATGCCAAAATGCCCCCTTCATACTACCCTGTGTGTAACGCCTGTAAGATATGAATGCATGTTAAATGAAATTCTCCACAACACCATATAATGCATCTTGCATGTAACACCATCACTGATGCCCTGCATCTCTTCTACCCCCCACAGGCACCGATGGAGAGGATACCAGTGAGGAAACAGCCACAAGGGCATCCACGTCCCGGCACAAGACTACTCCCACGGGCAAGACCACCTCCTGGGCAGCCTCGCAATCCACACCGAAACCCAGGGCGAGTGCCCAGGCCATGGCCGCACATGAGGGCCCCACATCAACGCCTGACACCGTTAACACAGAGCTGGCAACACCAGTGGAAGGCGAGGCCAGTGGCACAATTTCGGCAGCAACAAGTTCGGTGGGCGAGGCAGCAGCCACTGCCCCACTGAGTGACATAGAAACTGCAGTGGAGGAGTATGTGGACGAGGATGGACTAACCCATGTGTCATGTCCACACTCCCCAAGCCCCGTGTCCACCCCCCAACCCCACACTCAGCCCTCACCCACCAGCAGCAGTGCAGATCCTTTACTACACAATTCGGACCTCAGCACCCTCCCCGAGGACAGCACTGCCAATGCAGGCCCGGTGGCAGCACCCTCAACCACTGCTGCTCCCACCACCAACCTTGAGGCACGGCTAGCGAGGGTGGAGGCTAGACAGGACTCTATGTTGGACCTTCTCCGACAATATGTTGCGGATGGGGAGAACACGAGGCGTGAGATTGCCCAGGCCATAGCTGCGAACACAGCCGCTGTCAATGCCTCTGCATTGATGATGCGAGACAGTCTGGGGGCCATCACGCAGGTCCTCACCTCTATCCTGCTGCACATGCAGCAGCCACAACCCGCACCAGCCGTGCAAATCACCACAGCTTCCACCCCATCCACCACACCCCATCCTCCACACCCGCTTCCTCTGCACCCGCTTCCTCTGCACCCTCCAGCCCTGTGCGTCCAACAAGACGGAGTGCGAGGCACTCAGAAATGCTGCCCCCGGACAACAAGAAATCAAGGAAATAGTGTGGGACAACAATGGGAGTGGGTCAGATGGTGTCGGTGGTGTATGGGTGTATTAGGGGGATTTCATTGGGGGGGTTTGGGAGTTCATTGGGGGTTTTGGGAGTTCATTTGGGGTTTTGGGAGTTGATTGGGGGGTATAGTGATTTCATTGAGGGGTATGGGGAGTTTTGGTGTTGTGGAGGGGTAGCACATTTCTGTAGTTGATATCAATACACCTATTGTGTGAAAAATCATTCAATGCCTGGACATTGTACATTTCGTGTGTATCCATTTAATTCATGACAGTGCACAGTGCCCAACTCCCCACATTCCCTGTGTGCATGTCCACATGGACCCAGTGTACAATGTGCCACTGACACATATCTATCGACGTCCCTGTGGGTCAGAAGTATTCGTCAATCAGTGATTGGCGTACTGCACGGCCATCTTGTGCATCACGTACTGGCAGGGGTGCTGCTTCTCCTCCGTATTTATCCTCATCATCCTCACACGGTGCATGCATGTCAAAGTCAGGTGGCAGTGGTACATTTCTACGGACGCACATGTTGTGCAGCATGACACAGGCCATGGTGATCTTTGCCACCTTCTCAGGCCTATGAAGGAGTGCTCCACCAGACCTGCTTAGGCAGCGGAACCGCGCCTTCAACAGGCCAAAGGTCTGCTCAATCACAACACGGGTATGAACCCGATTGTACTCCTCTTCATGGCTGTTCTGCGGGTTCCGCACAGGGGTAAGTAGCCACGGCTTCAAGGGATATCCTCCATCACCTGCAAGCGAATACAAATAGGTCTATGTGAGTCACTCTGAGCTGCCACCTTCAGGATTCACAGCCATGGCCGCAGCTATTTGCTGTCGACATGCTCATGTCCCTGTACGTATGCACAAGTACTATTTAGATGCATTCTATACTGCAATATGGTGTGGTAGTCTGGATGGCGTTGTATAGATGATGCAGGGTGAATTCTTGCATGCTGATGCGGATGTACTGTGGTTGCAGGACTATGTTTTGCCTCATACTTTTGCTGTGTATAATACACTGTGCATGGTCACACTAGCCACATTGGCACAGTTGCAATCATGTTTAGTCATGCATTGCTTCACATACCCATGGTGGCCAGGTTGTGCTTCTTACATGTTGTCATTTATATACGGCATTGGTCCAATGTGTGCCAGTGATGTGTCATGTTCGGGTTGGGAGGTTCAGGTCAGGAGTGTTTAGCACTGCGTGAATTCTCCACTCACCGCCCATTCTCACCCAGGTGGTGTATGCATCCCCCCCACATTCCCACCCAGGTGGAGTATGCATCCCACCCCATTCCCACCCAGGTGGTGTATGCATCCCCCCACCCCCCATTCCCACCCTGGTGGAGTATGCATCCCCCCCATTCCCACCCAGGTGGAGTATTCATCCCCCCCATTCCCTCCCTGGTGGAGTATGCATCCCAACACATCACAACTCTGATGCACTGCCATCAGCCAGTCAGGCAACTCACCAAGCAGCCAGGCACGTCGTCCAGCATGTCGCTCCATGTGACGGGGTAGCGTGGAGTTACGCAGCAACATGGCATCATGTGTCGATCCGGGATATCAGGCACAGCAATGTGTGATGATCTTGCTGGAGTCACATACCATCTGCACATTGATGGAGTGGTATTGCTTGCGATTGCGGTACACCGCCTCTACGGCATGGGGGACTACCAATTCTACATGGGTGCAGTCGAGGGCACCAACACAATTGGGCATGCCTGCCAGTGCATGGAAGCCTACTTTGGTGTCGGCTATCTCCTGGGCAGTCCGTGGTAGGGATATGTGGGTGCTAGCGTGCTTCAGGAGGGCATCCAGCACTTGGGTCAGAATGCGTGAAAATAGTTGTTGTGAAATGCCATGCAGCTGGCCCACTGTGTGCTGGTAGGTGCCTGTGGCCAGGAAATGGAGCACAGACACCACCTTTAGTAGCGGGGGGGATGGCAGTGCGTATTTCTATGAGGCTGACGATGTCGTTGTG
Source organism: Ambystoma mexicanum (assembly GCF_040938575.1). Classification (NCBI taxonomy): domain Eukaryota; kingdom Metazoa; phylum Chordata; class Amphibia; order Caudata; family Ambystomatidae; genus Ambystoma; species Ambystoma mexicanum. The sequence goes on along the minus strand of NC_090933.1, from coordinate 1,296,395,965 downwards.
TATCATGTCCACTATGGTGGTGATGGTGTCCCGTCCAACCGGTACATGGTGTGGATCTGCTCAGGGGTTAGATTGAATGGACTGGGTCTGATGCGAGGGATTGGTGGCTGCCTACGAGGTACTACTGGCTGCACTGGTGGTAATTGTTGGCCCTGTCTCAGACACCTTCTCCTCCTGCGTCTCCTCTGTGCTGCCTGTTGCTGTGGCTGTAGTTGTTGTTGTAGTTGCTGTAGTTGTAGCAGCATAGGCATGTCCTCCAGCCACATGATTGCAACAGCTAGTGGTATCATTTTGGTGTAGGAAGGGGTGTGGTGTGTGGGTGTACTCCTTTTATACAGGCTCCATTGACTCCACCTGTGGTGATTGTGTGCACCTGTGGCAGTTGCCTTGATTGCAGATTGCTGTGTACGGGTGGTCCGCAATGCCTGTATGGCCGCCATCGTGCAGACCCTAATTACCACCTTCGCGTTGCCAGTAATTGCATGCCCGCGTGAGTTGTGATGTCATCCTATTACCGGCATCCCGGTATTTACTCCACGAAGGGGCGCGTGTACGCGCGTATGCCGGTATGAAGGGGCGCGGTATGGGCGGTGGCGGTTTTGGCGGGATGTTGGGTCGTAATGCCCCGGACCCGTTAACGATGCCGGTATTACCATTCCGCCTTCCTTTTTTCATTACCTCCATTCTCGTAATGAGGCCCTATGTCTAATAGGACACAAACAACACCCATAAGGACAGAATTCAACGTCCATAGCCAACTCCCAGCGAACTAATCTAGGACGACAATGACAACATCTAGAACAGAATAAAGAAACTCTTAATACAACAAGAGAGGCGACACCCATAAGGACAGAATCCAGCGTCCCTAGCCAACTCCCAGTGAACAACCTTCACCCGCTCGATAAATATACAATAGATCATACCTCTATAAAGTTGGGTGAACATTAGAACTTGCCACACTAATTAAGCTATAGATATTGGCTGGGGCATGGACCAAAGAGAGTGGTGAATGCAGGCAGGCTCCGCCCCAGGACATAAGTGCAAGCATTAGCATTTCGACATACCGAAGGGCGTATAAGCAGTAACTTGAATGAGCAACCGAATAAGATGATGAATGCCGAGCAGGCCTTAACACATGGAGGGAGTAAACCCGGGCCTACTAATGCCCATCCTCCTACCAGAGTAGGAATGCTTTCTGGGCTAGACTGCAAGAGACGCACTAAAGCCGGCCTGCCCGCATACAAACAGGGGCCACGTAGGCAGCCGGTTGCCCAACCTGGGCAAGGTTATACATATGAACGGATACCATACTGGAAAGGGCTGTGAGTGTCGTACAGCCACCGAGCTGGACGTAGACACAGAGACGCCTAACACCCCACCTGATTAGAAATACGGAATTTGCGCCTCACTTCAAGCCTTGAATACCAACTAACCAACCCACTAACAACTTCACCCTCTGCATACACCTCTCAAATTCTAACCAAACACAACCACAAACTTACAACACAGCAATCCGCACAAACTTCACCGCACTGCAACAACAAAACAAAGCATGCATAGACCCACACAAAAGCACACAATGCCCTCCGACAGTACAACACCCCAAGCCCAGCCAACGGAAATCCGGGCTGAGGCTGCCAACAGCACATCACTGCTCTCTTGCACTTCTCCAGCTCATCCCCACTAAGTCCCCCACCCCTCCTTTTTTTCAGAACCGCCAGAGCGCCAGGGGACCACTCCGGTGGTGATAGTGCGTGGTACAAATATCCTTTAACATTAACATCTCTGCTAGCGGAGTCACCACTTACCCCTGATAGCCGTCTCCTCCCATGTGTCCTCCCTCATGTTACCACCACTAGGGTTAGGATCAGGTAACGGCTGCAATCAAAGAATTCAGTAAAACTGTTCACATCCCAATTTTCTCCCACACTAGTATACAAATTGCTGCAGCACCCGTGTTTTGCACTTGCCTGTGCTGATGGAGGCGCTGAAGACATAAGGGGTGAATGGCAGCCGCCGTGGTATGACTAAACGCCGCTCTGAGATGGCTCCAAACTATAGCTTGTACCGGTGAACACAGCCTGTGTTCAGAGCAGCGTGATTGGCTAATTAGCTGTCACCTAGTTCAGGGTGCTAATGTTTGATAGAATTTGCATTTGGTATTAAACCTTTGCTCAGTTTTCCAATGTATTTCTCTATATCGTATTTCACAATGTAACCACCACATCAGACTTACCCCATTCTTTGGCCATTCAATATTTGGTGAATTGCCAGAGAACTGAAGGAGCCCATTTCCAGGCAAGAGAAACACACCAAGAATCTACATTTAGTAATGTAAAAGACCAGTACATTTCTTTTGGGGTGTTGTGGTGCATAGAGGTCAAACAAGCATTTGCATAACATTGAGTTGTTGCAGATAATTCAATATGGGGTTGAACACTGTACATTAAACAGATTTTGAACAGTTTGTGTAGAGAAGCCTATGCCATTACCAGGTGATACTGGGCCATTGAAGAGCAGTCCTTGCTTGATCAGGTGTAGCATTTTGTAGGGTTGGCGCTCCTTAAAGGGGAGTTTTCCGGTCACCATCGCAAATAGGATCACTCCGCTGCGTAAGAAAACAAAATATGATCCATTTGAAGAAGAGCAGCAATAGGAAGAAAAATGACAAATTATAGTTGCTCTGAATATAAACTAGCTCTAGTTGGCTTCTATTTGAATAGGATGGCCGACCCATGGAGCAACGCAGGAGGGCAAACGGTCCAGGTTTTTTTTTACCAGACTTGCTGGCCACTGGGAAGCACTCATGCTGTGTATGAGGGGCTTAATATTGTAGGAATTAGTTACATCATCCACATTTCTTTCTATGAAACAACTTTCCCTCATTCAAAATCATATTCCTATGGTAAAACAAGCAAATTGCTGAAGGTTTAACAAAACCATAAACTATTTATGCAAGACCAAACGCGAAGAACACAGCAATGATTTAAAAGTAAAACCAATCAAAGGTAAGCAAAACAGAATATTAACTCTTGCATAGACTTGTGACCTGATGGGCAATCCAAAGATTGCTAAATGGAGAGAATGTGTAAGCTAGCACCACTGAGAAAAAGGAACTAATCATTAAAAAACTAACTTCTGTGTTGAGCTTTCAGGGATGGCACAGGAGCAGTGCAGGCAGGCTGGGACAGCCATGGAGTGAAAGAAAGCTATTTTGGGGGACAACATGGACAATCAAACACACATCAAAGCAAAGGAAGCACGTCGCTTCATCACAACGGCAGGGAGGATCCTCAGACCAGCACAGGCATGCATGCTTGTGCTAGACTGCCACGAGAACGATTGCACCGCAGCGGGGCTCCAGTGGGGAGGCACAAGAGGGGCCATGCCCCAACCCAGTCCTTCCGGGCCCCGCTACGAGCCAGGTAAGTACTGCCACGCTGAAAATAAGAACAGAGACAGGCGCTCGCTCTGAGTTTAGTACTTGGAACTAATACAGCAAGCCTCTGGTGTTCCTGTTCCTGCGCAGTTTAGCACTTCCCCTACTGTGACAGAGCATTCCTTTATGCATGGTTTCCTCCTAAACAACATCACGAGAAGGGAGGCATTCTCCTGGGATATGGTTTCGTTGCTTTTGGACTTTTGTGTTTCAGTGGTAGAGATAGTTTAGAAGTTTGGACCAGGCCTTATACCCTTTATTTGGACTTCACAGACTTCCTGACAGACCCAGGCTTTAGTTTGGTTGAAGTAGGGAAACCACCTTTTAGTTAGCAATAGATAGGATTGTTATTTTATGGAAAATAAAAGTTTACAGCCAATATTATAAAGTCCTGGTCAGACTTGTCATTCTATGTCACCACAGCTCTGAGTCCACATCTGACTTCAAAGTCCTGGGTTAGAATGCTATCCAGCAGAGTAACATGTTACTTACTCATCGTTTTGTTTTGCAGAGCAGTTGCGAATTTGTCCGGCCGCTGTCATAGAACGCTGCATAAGTGCAGCATGGACGAAAGGTATACAGAAGCCAAGCTGAGTAGCCGTGTGGTGTTGACAACTCACAGCTGAAAATAATGATGTCTGCTTATGTCTAACTGCATGTTTTATGATAAACCACAAACTGACTGGGTTAGGAGAAAGGGAGTAGTATGTGCTGTTGTTTAGGAGGAAGCCATGCATGAAGGAATGCGTGCTCAGTCACAGTAGGGGAGTGCTAAGGTGTGCAGGAACACCATAGGCTTGCTGTACATGTGTATATATGATCTGTGGTGCATTGTGGACCATTGAGAATCACGGTGCACAGAGGCAACTGCGGAGTCGAGGAGCTTACTGGAGAGCCCCCTACCCATCTATAACCTCTACCCGGTTTTCCTAAACCCCCCAACCTATCCAAACCAACAGACCCTAACCCTTGTACCTCGTGGGAGTCGCGGTTCCCGAAAACATACGAGTACGGGTGCCAAGACTCCTAAGGGAAGGATGGCGTTTGTGCGAGCCTGACTTGAGTGTTGACACACGGATGTTGGTTTAACCCAGCAGTGCTTGTCTGTCTGTGTGCTTTTGAGATTTAGGCCATGCCTTCTAAGACATTTGTGGGATTGCTGTTAGAATCAATTTATCTATGACTATGTGAGAGAGTCTGCAATAATGATCGCCAGTGCCTTCTTAGAATTAAAGAATCTGCTAGGTACTCATTGACTGCTGCAAATTTAGGAGGGGATAACTAAACAAAGCAATTACAGCCTGCTGACATCCCCCTCAAAATGCATCTCTCAATTTACATTCCATCCCACCTCCGGGGCCTCACCCGCCAGGTCATGGCAGATCCAAATTAGTTAGTAGATGGAGTACTCAAAGTAGAATTGATGTGGACACAACACGCGGTTGATCTCTTGGTGGGACATGAAATTGTAGAACTGATGTAACTTGTCTAAACCGGAATTATTAAGAAAATGAGGAATGCCTTCAGCCACTTGATTTATAAACACTATTCGCGGCCTTTTCTGAAGTCCTGTTAAAAACAAGCATTGGCACAGCCAACCGTTTTTGCATATGTTTAAGTGTTAGGCATTTGCCAGACACTGCTATTAGGTGCCTAGGTACTCGCACCATTTTGCAACTGCTACCATCAACGGCGAGTTAATACAAGTAAGGCAGTGCCTGGCAATTGCTTATCCCATACCTACACAAAAGTCCAAAATGTTGGCATTTCCAATGCTTGTTACACCAGTAGCGGATTTACAGCTCTGATTAAGTCATTAACTCTCAGAAGACAGCTTTGTGGGGTAGTCGACACTTACATTAATAGGCGAACCTGGCAAGGACCTCACCCTATGCTCTTCTTGTAGGCCAATCGCACTTCTGAACTATAATCCACGCAACTACTCAAAATACTTGGCGCGCGCCTGCTACAGTGCTACCCGGTGTGGTGGATGGTGACCAAACAGGGTTTGTCCCGAGACAACAGACATTTGATAACATCCGTTGCACTATTGACTTTATGGCATGGGCACACAGGCATAAGCAGGAAATGGCCCTACTCTCTATTGACGCGGAAAAAGTGTTTGACCGCGTAGATTGGACATATCTGACAAAAGTACTAGAAGGGGGGCAGGATGCCCCCCAGACAGGGTTCTCTGGCTACATAGACAAGATAGACCCCAAAATACACGGATTAGTCAGGTTCTGGCAGTGGTGTGTGATATATGGGATCGCCGTCTTGAAAAGGGATACTTATATACGTGCCTGTCCCCATTCACCCCGTTATTGGAGAACCCTCAATTCCAACCAGGGTCCATTCAGGGAGGGTTTAGGCAATGGCGGAAGGTGGGGTGTACAAAGTTGTGGGATATGATGCATGGGACAGCCATTAGCACTTTTATGGAATGTAAACAGTATATGGGTGTAAAGACTGGAGGGGGGTTATCTGTACTCCTGCTCTCTATATGGCAGAGTCTAAGCACAGAGCACCCCAGCCAAGATTCTCTATTGTTTGTAGCAATGGAAGAGCAATCAAGGCTTAGCTCTCAGAAGGTGATGCAGGCTGGTTCTTAAGTACAGTGTAGTCCCCAAGCACCCACAAAGGCATGTCCACACGCTATGTTAGTGAAAACACAGTCTTTATATAAACAAGGCTTTGATTATGTACACATACAATAACACACTTTGTGCTCCGATAATTCTAAAATGGCAAATATATACAGGTCTATCTGGTACCACTCTTAACTATTGATTCCTTTAAAATGCACCACATCTAACAGCCCCAAATAGCATACGAATCAGATTGTAAGATGAATCAACGATAGACAACAGAAAGAATGCAAATAAAATCGAGCAATGGCACAATACTGACTGTCGTTACCTAGAGACTTTTCTTTGTGAGGATCCCCCTACCTGGGCAACCTGTAAATAAAACGCATTTGACAAGCACAGTCCAATTATGCTCAATATAGCCTTGAGTCCTTCTACAAGGCACCACGACCCCAAAGTACCTGGTTTCGCGATGAGTCGTTGACGGGCCTTTCTTAAGTGGACTCCCTTTAAGGCAGGAGCCACGGTCATCGAGAGTCGGTGAAGAGAAGGATGAACACTGTTGTTGTGGCAGCAACTTCGGTTCTTGCGGTTCTCGTTGACAATCGGTCGAAAACATACTGCAGGCTGAGGCGTGCGGTGCACCTCGACGACGAGAGTTTGTTGCCCCAAAGAGTTAATGTTCAGACTTGCTTTCATTTATGTACATGGGCCTTTAAATCCAACATGGAAGCAACCGCATGGCTCAGTTCTTATGAACCAAACCATGCGGTCTAGTGTCTTGGGTGTGGCTGGGGCCTGGAACTACTTTACCTGGTACTATTTTACATGGGCTATATAAACCACACCCAGGCTGCAGAACACGCTTCGCGTTATTCTGCAACTAGCAGCGTGGTCTTCAGCATCCTGTAAACCTGCAAGAACAAGAACAAGATTACTTGTCTTACCTGAGAATATACCATCCTTCGCTCAGCATCTCAACCGGGCTGCATCCTGTGGAAACCGAGAGAAGAAGAAACATCACCTGTGAGTACTAGCTTGAGGAATCACAGCATCCCGCGGCCACAGCTCCCGTTCGAACATCGCAACCTGCAAAGCAAGAAAGGGAAAAACAATATTAGAATGCGTGCGCTTCCAAAACATCGAATGCCATCATTCTTACCTGAATTCCATCATGCTACGCAGTGCTTCCATCCGGAAGTCCACGGCAACACCCTGCAAGAGAAAGGAGAGATATTCAGGCTCGCCTTCAATATTTAACGCCTGCAAAGCGCTTAACTTACCTCGACGTATCCCTGTGGTCAGCTTTCATCGTGCTCTCATCCACTCGAGCACCGCAGCAGCCTGTGAGGAGAAGAAGAAGAGAACACATGTTAGCTTCAAAAGACAATAAGGAACTCTGCGCTTTTCCTTACCTTAAAACGTGCCTCTTCATTCAGCACAACAGCATCAAGACTTCGCACCTGAAAAGACGATAAAGACATTAAGGGAATTCCACCATAAAACAGAACTAAGACTTACAATTAACCAACCTGCCTGCCTACCAGGACCCGGAGAAAGGCGCACTGCACCAGTGAAGAAACTCAGGCAGATCACCAACAAACGCCAAGCGCCCCTGCATCAGATGCAGGGCGGATAGTTCACCCTACAAACAATTAAGGTGAGAAAGGCTCAGTGGGAGAGGGGTCGGTCAGAGGGAGGTGGGAGGTTCACCCGCTAGAGACAGTTATCACAGATCCTCCCTTCTGTGATTGCAGATTCGTTATTCCGCGCTGAGCAACTACGTATCCGAGGATACTGATCCCAGAGCCTTCCAGACGCCCCCGGGGATATCAGGTGAGCGTTACAGTTTCAATGTTCTTAGGCAAAGGAGCACTGCGGCTCCGGTCGGCGATGGGAGCTTTCAGATTAGCGAAGGACAGCAGCAGCAATCCTTCTTCTTCCAGTGGGTTTCAAGGTTAAGCATCAAGTATCAACTTCAGCTTCTGAACGATTTCCATCAGTGAGAGGCCCCCAGATATACTGTTGATCTCCCATTCACTCTGCTGGGTCACACTCAGGCAACCAATCATTCAGAAGGGCATTCATGCAGTCAGGCAGCCAATCAGGCTCACAGTGCATTCAGGCCATTCTTCTCCATCCAGACACTCACAGCACAGAATGTGGATTCGGACAAGCACTCTGCCATTCAGCACTCCACACTGCATTCATACCAGTTTCGGGCAGGGCTGTCTCAGTCACCAGATACTAGACACCCATAACATGAAATGCGTATTCGTCGCACACGCCATTCAACCAGGTCCCACCCCACGTGCGTACCCACAACATACAGTCATTGGGAAGGCGCCAGCCAGACTGGACTGGCCTTCCCCACACTACCATATATGGAACTTCCACCCAACAGCCAGTCGGGGGCAAGGGACAGAGTCAGGGCTTCCCGGGACTTCGGGAATACAAGGTAACAGGCAATAGAAAGGGGCCACCTTGTTTCCTAGCAGGAATCAACTGATTCCAATGGCAGGGCCTGTGTATCCCCAAAATGGAGGATACTCAGAGCACCTGTCAAATTCAGCATGGAGCTCCACCAGCTCCACCAGCCCATACCCTGCTCTGGGGGCCACACACAGGTGCCCAAAAACATACACTAGTAGTACAGGGTCGTACTCCCACCCATGGGTGCCATAAGTCTATCCCAAGGGTCTGATCACCATGACCAAAAAGAGGAAGAGCTGCACTGCCAGGAGTCCCAAATGAACTCCTGCGCGGAAAACAAGACAGAACATACATGATAAAGCAATAAAGGACAAGGATATGGAGACCCTGTCCCTCCAATGCATTTCCAGCACCACAGTGGGACTCTCTGAAAAGGATAGAATGGAATATTATCAAATGAAACATTGGATAGCCAACTCAGGGGGGAAGGTAACTCCCAGCTTTTAAAAATTCATCACCACACACACAGGAAACAGACAACTGATGTCAAAGCTATATTCGATTTTGATGGAAAAGGAGTCAGGCCAAACATGGGGATATATGCAAATATGGGGAAAAAAACTGGGGATCGATATTCCAAGAGAATATTGTGAACATTTGTGGGCAAATATTCCTAAACCGACGAGATCCATCCAGATTAGAGAGGCTTGGTATAAAATAATTTTTCAGTGGCACTATACCCCAGAGAAGTTGCACACAATATATCCGGCTACCTCTGGAGGGGATGTGGTATGAGAGGGGATTGGAGACATATCTGGTGGGAGTGTCTAGCCATGGTGGAATTCTGGGAGGAGGTCACAGCCCAGATAAAGACAATGGTAGCCCTCGATACAGTTTTGACACCAAGGGAATGGATGTGTGGCCTGTTCGATCTAGGGTTCCTCCTACCATCTACGGCGCATAGCAAAGCCTTCATGTTAATGATAATAGCGGCATGGTTGGTTATAGCAAAATGTTGGAAACAAAAAGGGACCCCAACAACAAGGGACTGGTTATTTAAACTGTGGGGCTGTATGGCAAAGGAATGGATGACATATAATCTGAGTTTCAACAAGACTGGGCAATGGTTTTGGACTTCCTTAAGGGGGACCTTTGTACGCCAGGGGTACCCACACAATTTGAGAATATTGGACATTATGTAACTGAATGTAATCCCATAGACTACCACAGATGTGGAAAGAATCGAGATCACTGCTTTTGCTGGGGGTTTGAGGGGTGATTTAATGTTGTTTTACTTAAATTCCAAAAGAAATACGTTAAAAAAGTACTAGAAGGGACTGGATTCGGCCCCATCTTTCTCAAGCAAGAGTTGGTTAATTTTGTTTGTCCGTCTACTCGGATCAAAGTGAATGGTATGTTATCAGATCCAGTGAGCCTGCGGAAGGGCAACCATCAGGGATGTCCACTGTCCCTGCTATTGTTCACCTTGCCCATGGAGCCACTGCGCGCTTGATCCGTTCCTCCAGAGACATACGTGGACAAGATATAGCTGGATATGAGCATAAAATGGGAATATACGCCGATGAGCTCCTTTTCTAAATGCAGGACTCCCGGTCCTCACTGCCCCACATAGTCTAATTGTTAGAGAAATTCTGCAGGATTTCCGGGTTTAAAATGAATTACACAAAGTCTACCATTATTAATGTCTTGGATACATCTGAAACGGCTGTCCGACTGAAGGCCGCTTTCCCATTGTCATGGGCTTCGTGCGCCCTAAAATACGTGAGCGTCCATTGAACTGTACAATATGCGGACCTATACGTGGCTAATATTCTGCCACTCTTCGCCTCAGTTAAACAGGAACTGACCCGGTGGGGCAGCTCCGAAATATCTTGGATGGGGAAAATGACTGCGGTCAAGATGACCCTGCTCCTGCGGTTGTTTTATATGTTCCAAGCACTGCTGGTTTGGATTCTGAGGCTGATGCTTAAGGATCTACAATCTCACATTTTTTGATTTATCTGGGCAAAAATATTCCCCAGGGTCGCTAGGTGGACACTTATGGCAGAAAAAGACAAAGGCAGAATTGTGGTTCCAGACCTTGAAAGCTATTTATACACGGCTCAACTTACTCCACTATTATACAGCCATGCAGCCTTGCAATGCCCTAAACACTGGATAGGCATTGAGCAAGACACCCTTGGGGCCCCTCTGCATCAATGGTGCTGGTGCGCTCCTGAGACGAGGAAATAAGCGGAACATGGGATCCCAACAACTAGAATGAAGCTTGACTACTGTGACGCCCGTAGGTATACCATAATTACCTTCCCCTCGCACATATATGGGAGAACAGAGAATTCCCCTGGGGCAGAATACTGGTTGATTCACTCGTTGGACAGAGTGAAGCTAACTAAGATTAGGCCAGTTGGTTTGTGGATCCACGCCCTCTCACCTTTGAGCAATGCAAACGAGCCTATATGGTAGAGGAAGCTCATAGACATGGGTATTTACAGCTCAGACACTGGGGCCGAAAGTGGCTGCTCAGGTGAAACACGAATAGTCCGAGTTTGAGGATCTCTTTATAGGGGATCCTCCAGCTAGCAAGGTCTCCTCCTTATATAAGATATTGAACTTCAACAGCAAATGGGAAGAGGATACAGGTAGGCTTATAGATGACCTGGCTTGATAAAATATATGGACAAGGGCCGGTAAATCCTCTAAATCAGTTCAACTTAAATAGAACAGTTTTAAGCTGATGTGTCACTGGTAGCTCACCCAGAGCCCTGATGAGCCCTGTGCTCTCCGCTAGGTGTTGGTGGTGTACAGCTGCACCAGGCACTTTTTCCACATATGGTGGACATGTCCCCTGATCGGCGCCTAGAAACACTTTTTTATGTGCAGTGCGCCTTATAAATACTCAATAAATAAAAATAAATAAATCTAGGTGTTCTGGAAGGAGGTCTTGGCCCAGATATAAGGAATATGTGGAGTAGATTTGGTATTTCTATTTTTATTTTTTATTGTTGCATTTTTGGTTTGCAGGAAACCTTACACAACATAGTAAATAAATTAAAGAACAAAGATCACTTATCATAAAAGAAAAATTAAAACATTGAACATTGAAACATCCACATATTCAAAAGAGAACAGAAGAAAAAGAAAACTAAAACCTATAAAATCGCCCTATAGACAAACCAAACTCAGACATTACTTATTCCATTAATATCCAATTCATTTGATAGAACATTTTTAAAATTGTTCAAATACAGAATAAGAGGTACATTAGTACCCCACATGAGTCGACACCAGAACATGTTCCTGAACACATCCGTGGAGCCACCTAGCTCTTTAAAGCATAGCATCTGCTTATTTTCAAAATACGGACATACCGTCACAAGGTGCTTCAAGGTTTCATATGCTTCATTGCCACTACAGAATCTACAATCCAAGTTGTACCCTGGATACATACCAGGCTCTTGCCAATGCTTTATTCTCTCGACAGTATGGAACTGGTTGAGTCTAAAACCCATATATGTTGTGCAGATTGTCTCAGACGGAAAACGTTGAAGGTAAAGGGGTAAACTTAATTTAGAGTGTGCAAACCTCGAGTATTCCACATACGTAGCATAGTATGATACACCCTCCAAAGTTTCGACCCAGTCTGCTCGAAAAAAGACGAGTCTTAACCCCACCAGGCCCCCGTACCGAATCAAGCACAGAGAGCCCCATAGAGACAAATACCCCAATCATCCTATTTCTAAACTGTTTAAGAGAAGTAACGGTCTCAACCTCCATTGCTACATGCAATGCCTCATATCGAGAATTCTTAGGAGAGCAAGTATTTTTCTAAAGGTGGATAGTTGTCTCCACCTAAGCCGAGCCTTCAAGGAAGTTAGGCAAAGTTCATGTCTAATGACAGAATTAGGCACTGCCATAGACAAACCCAATACCTCCTTCTAGAGCTTTCCTTGAATAATATTCTGTGTTTGAACAATTTTAAAAATGTTCTATCAAATCAAATGAATTGGATATTAATAATGGAATAAGTAATGTCTGAGTTTGGTTTGTCTATAGGGCGATGTTATAGGTTTTCGTTTTTTTTTTTTCTTTTCTCTTTTGAATATGTGGATGTTTCATTGTTCAATGAATACAGTTGAGCAAGAATTGTAGGTTCAAATTTGGCAAGATAATATCGTCAAAGTGGTAACAAGGAAAATGTACACAATCTATTGCGTAGAAATATAACTTGGGAAAGCAGCTTTGACGCCTTTTCCAAAATTCAGTAGAGACCTTGTTAGAAAGCTTGTATCCCAGGTAGGTTAACTCTATGACTTGCTCTACTTTTACCTCTCCCATAACCCATTCTCTGGTTTTAGGTGTATTGCCCCCTAGAGAAGACCAGTACTTTGGATTTGGTGGCATTAGGAAGTAGGTTATTGGCCAAAGCGTAGTCATAAAATATATTCAATTTGCATCTCAAACTCTAGGGGTTCTATCAAATACAATAAAATCATCAGCGAAGGCCATCCAATCCAACTTGATGTTACCTAGCCTTGTTGGTCCGATGGAAGGACCTTACCAGATGGTAGCTACGTCACACACATACATGTTGAAAAGAATCAGTGCTAGGGTGCAACCCTGTTTCACCCCTACATATGTTCTCATATCTCTAGACAAGGATCCTTCCTTAATCAAGCATATGCGGATTGACGTATTGGTATGGAGAAGGGCAAGGGGTTGAACCAGTTTTCTAGGCACATTCATTTCCAGATGTTTCTGCCATAGCCTAGATCTGATGACTCCATCAAAGGCACTGGTAAAATCAAGGGATGCCAGAAATACGTTCCCTACCTGGGTATGGTGCACTTGATGTCTAACATGGGCCAGAATCGTTGCATTAAGTGGGGTACCCAAATCAGGCCTAAATCGAACCTGGAATTGACTTAATAAGTTGTTCATATTTACTACTGCGCTTGATCCCTCAAAAGAAGGATTGCAAAAACTTTGCTTATCGCATCAATCAAGGCGATCGGCCTGTAGTTATTAGGATTTAAGGCATTCCCTTTCTTCAAAATGGGTAGGATGATCGATTGGGTCCACGAGTCTGGAATAAGATGAGTCAGAAAAATCTAATCAAACAGTGGTTTTAGTATAGCTGCCCAGGTCTGCGGGCATTCTTTCAAAACAAAGGGTGGTATGCCATCAGGACCAGGGGCACGGGACGGTTTAAGTTTACTGATGGCCCACACAATGTCCTCCCCACCCCACGGACAGGTACCCTCCTCTACATAACCCAGATCGTCACCCCCGCTTACACCAAACTTATGAGGCAAAGAATATGTCTGCTCATAAAATTCAACTCAAGTTTGTTCAGATATCGGACAATTCAAGTCCTTCTCTCCAGTGCCAAGAGTCTGGTTGATGACACTAAATTCTGGTCAGTCAATATACCCTGGAGTGCCATATTCTTCAGGTTTAGTTCTGTTTCCCTCAAACCAAAAATAATAAATACACTTTTCGTTTTATTAGCTGTACACGCAAATAATAATTATTTGAAATCAATACTTTGGGCCAAAATAAATGGGGATTTACTGCGGTACCGCAACTTGTGATTCAGTCCTAATAGCGCCGATAACGCTAACTGCATTGCTCAATATCTCGGTGGATTTACCGTTGGGATACTGCACAACTTGTGATGAGGCCCTTTGTGTCTTAAAATATTAATTATGGAGCTCCTTCTAAAACTAAGACTATGATGTACAAATTCCAAACACCAACTTTCAACAAGGAACTTTATGAAATGAGTGACTCTAAGTTAATGTACAAAACAGACCCTGTGGGACCCTGATGTGAATCCTCCTACTCATCCACCTCAATGTAATAATGAACTTGGTTCTTTTCTCCTGGGATGAGCCATTGATGACCCAAGGTACTCCCTGAAGAGGGAGCATTGGGGGTCATACTAACTGTGACCGTGATAGTTTTCCAGTAGACAATGTTTGTTTCCTATGTTTTACTTAATACATCTTTTCCAGCCTTACATCCTCTGAATTGCTGAGACTATGTTGTGTGAATCAGCTGGGAGCTTAACTGTAGTATCCTATCATAGCAGATACAATGGAGGCTAAAAGGAGTAAACACGAACCATGCAGGTTTCTGCTGTAATAGCCCTGGTGCTCCATTACCTTTGAGGTACTGTAAAGGTGGGAGCCCTGTATGAGAAAAGAAATATTTCTGACAGTCTTTTACTTATAAGCTGGTAATGTAACTCAGTGGGTTAAGGGCTGCGGCTGAGATCTGCGAGTGTTCAAATCCCAGCCAGGCTAACTCAAAACAGCTTCATCCGAGGTTGTTAAATGAGAACCAACTTGGATTGGGTGATAATAATAGTATATACAAATGCTCTTTGTACAGCACTTTGGTGAAAGTACTATATAAATAAAAAACGTATTATTAACTGATTTGTACTAGCGGATCTTTTGATCCAGAAGACAATAAAATGGATGTGGAGCACATTTCAGAGGGCTCAAATGGCTAGGGAAGCCGAGATGTGTGGTATTGATTGTTCTAAATGCACCACCTAGCAGTCTCTTGCCCATCTAGTAAAATACGCACAACGTCACAAAAGTACTTATCCAATGGACCTGGTATGTATCAATTGCCTTTGCCACAAGCTGGATGGTCGAGTGTTAGAGCAGTTTTTCTGAATAAGTAATGTCTGAGTTTGGTTTGTCTATAGGGCGATGTTATAGGTTTTCATTTTTTTTTTCTCTTTTGAATATGTGGATGTTTCATTGTTCAATGAATACAGTTGAGCAAATTGCCCAATTACTGGAGTGAAATATCGAGACCATAGAGAATTGTAGGTTCAAATTTGGCAAGATAATATCGCCGAAGTGGTAACAAGGAAAATGTACACAATCTATTGCGTAGTAATATAACTTGGGAAAGCAGCTTTGACGCCTTTCATACAGACTAGTTTTCCAAAATTCAGTAGAGAGAAGTTGGAAATCTTCTCAGCTGCTTTTCCTTCATCATCCTCTTCGGTTTTGGTCCCAGTGGTCGACTTGTCTTCAGCTTCCAGGTTCGGAGTATTTAACAGGAACTACAGCACAACTTCTGCATTCTCTCTCTGCATTTTACAACAAGGGAAAGTTCTGGTTGTCCAATCAGGACAGTCAGACCCCCACTGGGATTTGTCCCCATTCATGCAAGGAGGAAGACAAAGGGCTGTGGAGTCCATGGGACTCCCGGCGAAGATAAAAATCACACAAAGGAATTTCCCATCCTGGATGTCAGGAGAAGGAAGAAGGAAGGAAAAGAAACACTAAAATGGCAAAAAAAAGACGACAGGGCCCATTTTGGTAAAATGAACACCCTTGGGTGACTTTACCGCAGCTTGTCAAACAGCCCGCGGTAAAGGTGCACTGAATTAGTAAAAGGTATCATTGCCACCAGCCATTTCAAGGTAAGCTTGTACGTGTAACAGAATTGTTTCAGCTTTATTGTGATAAGTGGAAACATTGTATCTCCCCAGCACTCCACATAAGGTAAGGTATGCTGGTTTCACCTAATAAAATGTAAAAGGGATCGAAAGATCCTTTCTACCCTTAGGAACTGTAGTTTTCACAAGGTTAGCCAGAGAAAGTTAAAAGGGGAGCCCAAAGGGCAACCCAACAATAGGCTGTATGTGCCAAAAGTTGTCAAAGCGAATAACATTAAAAAGCCACTATGGAGAGTCTATGAAATGACACCCATAAAAAGAGTAACAGAGTGTGTAGAAAGGTTCCCACTCATTGAGGTATAATGAAAAATAATCCACCAGTAAAGCAAAACGTTCTGGGGTTGACCCTGGTCAGGAAGATTTATCATTACAATGAAAATCTTACCTAACATCGAGAGATACAAAAAATTCCTATAGTAACTGATCTCTCCGCCGAGGCCAATGGCACAAAGGACCAGAAGGCCCACACTGTCGCTAAGACTCTTTGAGAAAAGTATTTTTTATATTATGGTTGGGCTGCTCACATAAACTCTGCCCAGGTTTACTGCGCTCACTTTAGGACAAACTCATGACTCCTCCTCACGGCCCTCAGTCGTCCTCCTCACCCATCAGTCTGCATTCTTACTCCTAACGCCTTACTCCTCCTCACTTAGGTGTGAAACCTTAGGAATAGGAATGGAGAGTGATGAGCCAGGAGGGTGACTGAGGAGTGAGAAGCAGGTGTGTAGAGGAAAGCTCAGGAGGTCTTAAAATGGATGTTGCAGACCAGCATCAACACATCGATTTAGCTTTAACAAGTTATGAAGAGTATATGTTCCGACATTTTAGTGTGGACACTGGGTGCGCCAATGAAAGCTTAATGGTGGTAACTCCATACCCTAAACATAGAACTGGGGAGGTCCACCTGACACCATCAGTTTTTAGAGTTTTACAGTGTCTGGTGTCCTACAGCCAAACTGGATGTTCTCACCAGGGGCCAGATATAACGAATGGGGTGCACCAGCAGAGGGCAGTGCTCTGCACATGCACCAGTGCAAAAAATACAGAACGCTCAGTACATTTGAACATTTTGGTGCCAAAAGCACGTCCTTTTGGTGCCTCCAATGACATGTCACTTATTACTAGATGGTGAGTGCAATAGTAATTAGTAGGGCTGATTTGTATGAGCACTGCAGGGAATTTAAAAAAGAAACAGTGGCACGGTTGTTGCCCCAGGATTTGCACCATTGTTTACATGCTTGGAAAATTGGGCACACGAAACTGAGTAAAAGGGGTCACAGTATGTACAACATGGTACAAAAATATCCATCTTTAACCATTTTAACAACTTATTATTTTTTCTAATAAAAATCATACAACAGACTTTACAGGAGTGCTGTGGGGCAAATGTTTTTACAGTAAAGTGAGTGGAGCAGAGAGAGATACGAGTGAGCTAGAGCATGTCCACATTAAAACCCAATGTACAGTAGATGAAATTCAAATCTTTTGTGAAGAGCTAACAAAAGGAGACATGCTATATGAGGGGCAATAGATGAGGAGTAATTGCGAGACACAAACTAATTTAGGTAGATCAACATTAAGAGAACAGCAGGTGAGAGAGTACCAGAGTTTCAATGAGCAGTTCAGTAGCAGAGAAATGTTCAACTTCTGCAGCAAGAATCTGTTTCTGAAGAGAGAGAATGGCATCAAAAGTAAACCCAATATTGTGAGCCGCTTCTGATAAAGGAAGCTCAGTCGTAGGAAACAATATCAAAGACAGAATGAAAGCAAAGGAAGAGGCAGGAAAATATCACTGCCGACTGGTGAGGGTTTAAAGGGGGGATGTGAGAAGGCATCAAGAAGCAAGACACAGACAGCAGATTCCAGGTTCAAACAAAATACTTTTACTAACTTAAATGTCAGCAATGTGTATGGCCTAACTTGCCCGATGCTAAGGTGGGATTTCTCTCCCTAAATAAACTGAGGATAGTCAGAGTCAGGAATTTCAACTTAAATGTCTGTCTGTGTCCAAAACCTAGGCTTGCCCTCACGACTAAAGCTAAACAATGTGTAGGGATGTCAGCAACAAAAGAAATAGTGTTCAAAATTAAGTTCTGAACTTCTTCCAGTTCTATGCTTACTTTCCAGCTCCCCTTCCCCAAGTTTAAAGCAGTTCCAAAAAGTTCTCGGTGTTCCCTTCCGCACGGAAAAACAACGCAGTTCAACAATGGATCTTAGTAGTGCTCCAGATGGGATTTTGAGGTGGCAGTATTTTACTCCCTATTTTTAAACTTTGAGAGTAATATCAAGAGAAAAAAATGACTTTTCTCCTTTGCAAGAGAGTAAAATGTATGTGACATCCAGCCGACGTGTTCAAAAAGAGTATGGAAATCATTACCATGCAGCGGCTTTCTGCATTGTGACAGAATACACCTTTCATTATTCCATTAAGGTCTGGCCATTTGATCTCTCCTCTTTATATTTAAATGTTAAAAACACAAAACCCTAGCCAATTACATAGTAAAGCAAACATTCATTTTCATATGTGTTCTGAGTTTCGATAGCAGAATTGTCTTTTGATGTTTAAAGAAAGTCCTAATTTCCTGGAGCTATTACTACCTAATGTATTTGGATTTGTATTTATTAAGTATATATAGCGCTTTACGCCAAAGCGCTTTATATTATAACAAAAAGAATACAAAGGATAATAAAATAGAAGCATAATTACAAACATGAGACAAACCAATGAAACAGTATGTAGCACAATTTACCAATGGCATTGGCAATGGCAATAACATTGGCAATGGTATGTCAATGTTATGATACAAAAGTGCAGAGAGGCAAGGACTCCATGCTAAATTATAAACCTAATCTCATGGTCAAATTGTTATTTATATAGTGCTTTTGGCAAAGCGCTGTACATAGAACATATTTATCACAATTATCACCAAACCTGCGTTGGCCTTGCCGGGATTCAAACGTGCAACCGACAGATTACACACAGATCGCAACAGCAAGCACTCAACCGGCTGAGCTATCTTATTGGCTAACATCTTTCATAGGTCGGTAAACTGAGTATCGACTGATGTATAATAATCACAGTTCCTATATTTTGGGGGAACCATGTATGAAGCACTATATAAAGTTAAATACCTATCTGGATTATCACGGCAACAGGTTTTGCTGAGTTTCTATTTCAATTTCAAATGTAACCTTCATTTGTTTGTTTTTGAACAGCGCTTGCACTTCCTGGAGAGTCAGGTTTTTGGATGTTTTAATTGTAGTCTTGAAGATCTGAGCAGCTATAACACCTGTCATTGGTGTAATGACTCAACCTTGAGCAAAGACTCTGCTGCCACTGACCATTTATAGTAATGTACCCTATTGACTGCAAGTTTGAATGGATGTAAACTAGACCGTGCATTCTCATAATTGTACACAATGTTTTTATAATTAGAGAGTAAATTAAATTGTAAGTGTAAACATGATCTACCTCTGCAGGATTATGTATACATCACAGAGACTCTGAAAAATACAATTGTGCAATACTGGTTTGTTTTCACTGGGAAAAAAAGCATACTTTTTTACAAAAGATTAATTCTCAATTGCATCTTAGTTTTCCATCTTATTAATTATATACAACCCTACAATTCTAGGAAAATACATATGCACAGTGCTTCTGTTTGCATCATGCGCATCTACACACTACAACACAGCAGAAGCTGAATGGAAAGAAACCATTCCTTTTGTCAGTGTGCAGTGTCTTTTTTTGAAAGTCTTCAGAGAAATACATTCAGTTTCAGAGGCTTTTCTCCATGGCTTGCAATTACATCCATGTAGATACAAATCAAAAGAAGCGTTTTGGTTTCTGTCAAGTAACCTGACCTTTGCACTGCCCTCTGCTCTAAACTTGTGTGTAAATGTATGTAGGAAAATAATAAAGCTGTCGTATTTACACGATTTTCATGTGTAAAAAGGCCCAGTACGACCCTTATCTGGAGGCATAGGTCTTAGGGTTCACTTTCCCAAGACGACAACACAATTCCAAAATGGCCTCAGGGTTCCCTTCCCGAAGGCGACAACACAGTTCACAATGTCTCGGGTTACCCTGTCCCAAGACGTCAGCTCTTCCAGCTTGCCAACGCATAATCAGTTCAAGTCTCTTAATTCTCAAGAACTGTTCCAGGTCGATTTAACAATCCTTCAGACTCTTCACTAAGTTTGTACAGATTGCTATCTTCCACATTCACTTCAGCAATCTAATTCACAAGTGGAGATTCTTTATCTTTACTTTCATTGGCTTTTCCTGACAGGGTCTAGGTACAGTTGTCAGACCACACGGTCCACCCATTACAGGTCACACAAACGATAACCCTAGGTTCTCATGCCCACAGAGGTGTCTTTCTCACTGCACCTGGGCTTTGGTTCAAATTCACTTTGGCTTCTCCTTGACAGTCTATTGGCTTTGACATGTGTGTTCTTCTACACAATCCACTCTGTGGTGCTCTCTCTCTTCCACCACCTTACATTCACAATCTTCATAAGTGCTCATCACTTGCTTTTCACTTTATTCATAACGTTTAATTCTTTGTTTTAAGTGTTCACGCATGCTTTCATTACTTTCATAGGCTTATTAAAGCTTTCCTTTAGTTTGGTATTCATTAATGCTTGCAAAGCTTTACTTTAGTTCGGTATTCAATGATACTTTCCTTATATTCAAAATTCCTTTACTTAAAGTTCAGCGTTTGCTCGTAGTGTTCAAATGCCCCTTACATTCGGTTCCCAGCTTGCACACATATTTCCGTTCATCTGGCAACACCATATGCCCTTTGAACGCAAGCGTCCCCAACCAGCACGATCCTCCCCGAAATGAGAGACAATGATGGACTCTCCCAGAATGGGAATAAGGCCAAGACAAAGTGCGGGTGAGCTTAAATGGGAGTTTATCAATCAGAATAGGGCATGCAAAGAACTCTGCAAACTCCGAGAGCGCTCTGTCTGACAATAGCAAAGACAGGCGTATATATTTACAAAAAACGTCATCAAAAACCTACACACTATAGGGGGCACAAGTTCAATGGGATTGGGTGGCGACGACTAGCTAGAGGTGCTGCTGTGATGTGGTTGGTCTTGGCTGGAGGACGTCACTGGTCAGCCTCGTGGGTTGGGCTGGGCCTGGCGGGTCAGCTGGGTCCATCTGGGCGGTGTTGTTGTGCCATTGTGGCCAGTGTCAGAGATGAATGTCTTTTCCTGACTTCTTTGCCCTAGGCCATGCATACCGCAGTCATTCAGTCATTTGCAATATTATCCTCTTTAGTAAATCTCCCAATAGGTTATGCAACAGGTTAATGCAACACAGGAGGAATGCACCTTGGGGGGGGGGGGGTTTGATGGCGATTCATCAGTACATGGTTACCAGTGTCCTGTTGACCGGGTACCATAGGTCGTGGGGCTGGGTCTCAGGGCATGGGACAGACGGTACATGTCCTCCTGTCTTGTTAGAAGTCGTTATGAATGTGTTGCTGTAATGTTGCCATAATATTGGGTGTCCTAATTTTACTGGGGCCATTAACCTAAGGTGATCCGGTGGGTTGTGGGGTTTAAGAGAGGGCGCCTCTGGATTTGTGTATTCAGGTGGAGGTTTACTGCTGGGCTGTAAATAATGCAGGTGGCGGGCCGTGGCCTTGGGTGCTGCAGAGGGAACTACAAATCTTTGAAGCGGCTCCAGCCTAGTTGGGGGAGGTGGAGCAGCGCGGCGCGGGCCTCTGCTCTCTCGTCTGGCAGGCTTCGCAGGGAGGGAGGGGGAATGGCCTTGCACATATTCACAAAGGTATCTTCCTCGTGTGTTGCCGATTTTAGGTGAAAGCATCATAAACATTCGAATACTATACAATACTCATTGAATCATTCCAAAGCTTACATTTTAACTTTGCTAAATGCCTCTCAAATATAACCAATCCGAGCACATTATTTGTACACTATGTTTTAACAACTACAACATTTTGTTATTTGCATATACATTTGCAGTAAGTGAGGTAGTAGTGAGGTTGGTGGAGCACATAGAAAACGACTCGCCACCGTACGTGACGGTAGTGGCACATAAAGGGCTTGGACATACACACATGAAGGGTGCATTCTCGCGCGTCCTTCACATGAGCCCTCAGTATGGTTGCATTTGTCTTCCTTTGCACTCTAGCAGCATTAGTTCGGTTATGGCGCGGGACCGTGGGGTGTAAACTTTTCAATGATACACATAACAAATAACCCCCCGGGACGCTTCTACTATTTGTACATAACTGCAGTGGTATGGGTGCTTCGTTGCTAATGCCATGTGAAGATGCATTCATCTTACAGGTTTTCTAATCAAAGAGGTTTGTGGAGAAAATGCGCCCATCGCAGGTAGTTTTGGCATTAGTATTTGGGAACTTTTGCTTTTATCCGAGGGCCATTTTACAGTTCTTTTTCCACCCAGGCTCTGCTGGCCGGGTCATGTTGGGAGCAGTGATACACTGCGGAAGGTGAAATGTTACAGTGTTGGTATCTTACACTAGCTCATGTCCGTCTTGTTTGTGGGAACGGGCTCACAGCGGATCTGCCAGGGAGCTGCGGCAACAGGGATAATTGAAACTCTCCAAAGGTGGGGGCCGCGCTGCAGTGCGCCGAGCTCACACCATCTTTATTAGACAAAATGGTTCCTGAGGCCTAGCTAAATTCAATATGTTTGGGCAATGTCTTCAGCAGGTGAGCCATCCACCACCTGGGCCCTGGTGGTAAGGAGGGGACGTCTGATGAGCCATGGCCCTCACCGGGGGAGGGGATGTAGGCAAGGGGGTCTTTTGGACCAATCCTCCCCTATACCTTTGGTAGCCCCAGGAGTGCCCCGGTACGAGTAGTCCCTCTAATTCACTCATCGGTCCTCAGTGGCTCCTCCATTCTTTGTTCTCGGCTCTGCGCACACTTCTCTGTAGCTGTACGAGCAGCGCTCGCCTTCTGCAAATCTCGCTGTGGGTTGCTGCTAGCTCTGCTCTTCACTCGCGGGCGCTACCAGTGGCCTGCAGCACTCAGGAGTCCTCCGTGCCCCACAGCTCCAGCTGTGGGCACCAGGCAGAGGGGATTCTGGCAGCTTTGACCCTCTGACAGCCCACTCGGGCCTGGGATTTGCAGTCCCTCCTTGCCAATAGCCGGCGTCCTGGCCTCCAGGCAGAACCCTCCTCGGCAGTCCCCTTCTGAGGAGGAATTCTCCCCTCTCAGGCTCGTCTCTCCCATCCCAGCATGTCGCCTGCTGGTTTTCCCTTCCTTACTGGCGTCTCCACCTTTTATGCACTTGTGACCTATTATCAGATTGTATTTGTGAGCCTACAATCCAACTGCCTGACCACAATTACTGGTGTTCTCTGGACATGCCTGACCCTCACAATAGTTTCTAGGCTTCTTCCTCGTCTCAGTACCAGAGTGCTGTACCTGCATGTTAGTGTGTACAATACCTAGTCGCCTCTTCCTCGTCCAAGTTCTAGAGTGGTATGACTGAAGGGAAATAATAGGAAATGATTGGCAACAGCTTATGAAGATAGGGGGAGGGTAAGGTTTACGATCGACAGGGAGAGGGAGGCTATGCACAAATCCTGGTTGCTTTTTTGGCCTGATGTTTCTCTGAAACAATGTTAGGGGGTTGATATGTGTTCAACTTCCCTGAAAAAGAAAACATCCTCCTATTTAACCTCCACCTAGTGTCACTACATTGATGGCCTTTTCCAGGGTCATCCTAAAAGGAAGAAAAGAGGACAGGATGACAATATCACATAAAGCTGCTGGGACAGAAGGTTCATCATGAAAAGAAAGTCTAGCTGTGCAAGAAACCCGGAAATAGTGATTGTGTGGGTAGTTTGCAAACCAAAATAGCACAGCTCCAAAAATACCAAGAGAGGAGAGAGAAAGAAAGAAAGTGGGGTGATCAATAGAATCGAAGGTGCACAAAGATCAAGCAAAAAAAGAAAAGAAGAACATTTATGATGACAGGCAGAGGGTTCAAAATAAGAATTTGCTGAGCAGGAGCTAAAAGCAGCTCCTGGGTATTCAGCATCACCCACTAAGCAGGAGTTACCGCTTGGTAACAAGGAGCTAGTACTACACATTTTTGTAGTGTGCATTTTTCAATCTAGCTGTTGTATTGTTCAGCCACATTGCATTTTCTTCCCACAGTGCTTCTGTGTTGGGTTTGCATTTCTCAATCTCGCTGTGATGTTGTTGTTCTGCCTCATTGCGTTTTCTTCCCACAGTGCTTCTGTGTTGGGTTTGCATTTCTCAATCTCGCTGCTGTGTTGTTCTACCTCATTGCGTTTTCTTCCCACAGTGCTTCTGGGTTAGGTTTGCATTTTTCATCCCATAATGGTTACAGGTTCCCGTTGCGAATAGCAATACAGCTACACTGCGCCTGCTCCTGCTATGTTGCTCAGCTCCAAGATAAAAGGCACCAACCTGCACACCAGAAAAGCCCCCAGTGCCCCAGTCAGACCTCACCCTTACATGTCACCTCCACCTAATCTTGCACCAATGTGAGGACACGCCCTACCCATCCTTCTAGCCAAAACCCCTGCCTCCTGCAACACCCATCTGAGTATCCTCCCTTCTCTCCCCCAGGTTGCCTTCAGATTCACCCCTATTGTATACACACCAGTCAAGCCTTTATGATAAGCTCCACAGGATCTTTTCCAACCAGGTGTCAGTCTCTCTTCAATGGAACGTCGAGCACGGCACCACAACGAAACATAACCTATTCCACATGGGCACTGCCCACTCACCTGCATACCTCTCAATAAACACTACTCGATTACACACACCCAAAACATGCATCACCTTCTCCAATAGAATACAGCAGAGAACCACACAAAATTCGGACCTGCCGGTCACATAATCTGGCCCTTTTGACTTTCCCACTCCCCTGACAATCTGTCATGTCATCCATTCTCTCACCTGATAACTATGATATGATATTAACTGATAAGTCTTTATAACGTGCCTGTACACAAGTGTTTCTAGGCACAACAAGACAAGGGTGGGAAGACAGAGGGAGGACAAGACAAACAATCTTACTAGGCCTTGTGTCAATCAGATCATGCAAGTGTGAGAACGAGAAGTGCAAGGGGAAAAGGGACTGTAGAGGTTATAGTTACAGACCCTAAGTGCATAGTAGGCCTGGACGCAGTGCAGGGGTGACTGATCAGGAAAGAGCTTGGTACCCAGGGAGACTCTGAGGGTAGCCGATCAACCAGTCGGTACAGCAGACAGGTAGGTCAGGTAGTTCGGCAGGGGAGGGAGAAAGAGAAAGCAGAGGAGAAGAGTAAAGTTCTGAGCTGCTTCCGGAACTTCACATGGTCCAGCTGAAGTTTAAGAGGGGCAGGGAGGCCATTCCAGAGGGAGGCAACTGTAGAGGAGAGAGATCTACCCCGCACTCCCTGCCAGGAGTAGCCTCAGACCCTTAGAGAGTTCGAGATAGCTGAGCGAAGGGCTTGAGAAGGAAGGTATTTTGGAAGAGAGTATTGGATGTAGTGCTTGCCCCGGCCCAGAAAGCCTTTTGGACAATGCAAAGGTCTTCAACTTGATCCTTGCAGCCACTGGGAGCCAGTGGAGAGATTTCAGGGCTGGAGAGATATGGTCCCTGGGCTTGAGGCCAAGGATAAGTCTTGCAGTCCTGTTATGGATTAGTTGTAGAGGGTAGAGAGTAGAGGAAGGCAGATTAAGAAAGAGGCTGTTGCAGTAGTCCAGCCTAGAAAGAACCAGGGCTCTGGAGACAGTGAGGTTCTGGGGGATGGTGAGAAAGGGGAGCGTACCTCTGAGGAGGTGCAGCTGGTAGTAGGACTTCTTGGCGACGTCCGAGATGTGAGGAGAGAAAGAGAGAGTGGAGTCGAAGATGACACCAAGGGTTTTAGCCTTACAGGAAGGCAAAGGAAGAGGGCCCAAGGATAGCGGCCAGAGTGGTAGAGCGAAAGTGGGAGAAGGGGTCCCAATGAGAAGGACCTCAGTCTTACTGGCATTAAGGTAGAGATCATTGGAGGCGCACCAATCCTGAATCGCGGATAGACAGTCAGGAATGAGCGAGAGAGGTGAAGAGGCTGAGGGAAACCTGAAGTAAAGCGCAGTGTCATCTGCATAACACTGAAAGTTAGAGATCAGGTGGGCCAACGGGACCAAGTAGAGGATGAAAAACCAGGATGAGAGGATAGAGCCCTGGGGAACGCCACAGTTGCAGAGAGAGGTGGCAGAGAGAAGGGAACCAAGTTGGACCTGGGAGGAGCAGTCCAAGGGGAAAGAGGTCAACCACTCCAGGGCCTGATCCGTGATGCCCAGGTTCTCACGCAGTCGATTGATCAGGATGGCGTGGTTGACCGTGTCAAAAGCAGAGGAAAGATCAAGGAGGATGAGGACAGAAGGAATGCTGGAATCAAGGTTAGAGAGCAGATCTTCACGGGTGTTCAGGAGAGCAGTTTCTGTGTCTCCGGCAGCTCTGAAGCCAGACTGATGGTCATGGAGACAACCACCAGATTCAGTGAGGAGAGTATTCTGGCAGATGGGCAGCTTTTCCAGGAGTACACCCAGGAAAGGGGTGCTAGAGATCGGGCGATAGTTTGCCAGAAAGGTAGGTTCGGCAGACGGCCAGTGGAGAAAGAGTAATTACAGAAATCGGCCAAGGATGGTGCGAGGGTGTCAATATGGTCCTTTATGGTTCTGGAGGAGCAGGGGAGAACCTGTTTGGGTGACACTTTCATAGATCAGACTTATCTAGAAACCTTGTCAGGTGTTGTCAGAGAGAAAGAGTATAAAGGAGGAAGAGAGGGAGAGTTGACAAAAGGGGGGTCGAGAGAGGAAGAGGGGGAGGAAGAGGAAAAGGAGATAGTGAACAGGATGTTCTGAGTTTTAGTGGTGAAGTGAGAGGCCACAGCTGTGAGGGCCTGGGATGGAACAGGACGGGTAGAGACTGCAGCAGGATTGGCAAGTTCCTAGCAGATTTTAATGAGTTTGGCTGTGTTGCTAGAGGCCGCAAAGACACAGGCTTGAATGTGGACCCTCTTCTTGGACAGGACAGAGAGTCTGTATTGCCTTTGGAGCACGCGGCAGGCCAGTTTGTGAGAGAATGCGCCCGAAGCCCTTCACTTCCTCTCAGCCACCCTGCACTTGCCTTTCAGGACCGGGAGGTCAGAGTCATAACAAGACTTGCACTTGGAGTTAGGCTTCAGCCGAATTCTCATGACAGAGGCAAGGATGTCCAGAGTGTTGGAGATGGAAAGATGCAGATTAGAGAGGACTGTGTCCGAGTGTGAGTCATCCGCAGGATTGTGAGTCAGCAGCAGTAGTAGGAGTAGTAGAGAAAGTAGAGGCAAAGGCATCCACTGACACACGCTTCATGGGCCGAATGACCGCAAAGTTAGGTGGCAGTGCTGGTGGGGTGGGCTTTGCCTGAGGGATAGAGAGTTGCAGGTGGGAGGAGAGTAGAAAGTGGTCAGCCCAAGAGAGAGGAGTGGTGAGAGGGTTAGAGAGGGGGATGTATGAGCAGATGAGAACGTCCAGAGTGTGCCGGACCAGAGGGCAGAATAGAGAGAGAGAGCGTGTCGCAGAGGTTGCGGAAAAGCCCAGAGGCGGGATTAGAAGCATCCAGGTGGATGTTGAGGTCCCACTCCCAACCCATCTTTTTGCTGGCTAAAAACACACACACGCATTTTAGAAATCTATTCATCACCTCTTACATCTCTGACTATGGTCATCCGAAGTGCGTTCAAACACAAAGCACTTGTAGACACTATACAAGTGACATATAACATACCAAAGCAAATCACTAAGCTAACTTCCACAGCAGATGCGTACTATAACCATTTGTCCACTATACATGACTCATTGTTCTTTAAATGGTCTCTCCCTTTATCCTCATGCAACTTTACTAACATTCCTTACATGCAGTCTTAACGTCACATAGTTATGCTTTTTATGGCCCCAGTTGGTCCGAGGAGTCAAAGGTAGCTTCTGGTAGATTTTAGTATCAAGCAAAACAGGCTCTTCTAGGCTCAAAGCAGGAGCTAAGTAGCTCCTGGAAGCTGTTGGTATCAAGCTGAAAAGGCTCTTCTAGGCTAGAAGTAAGAGGTATTTAGCTCCTGGAAGCTGTTGGTGTCAAGCTAACCCGGCTCTTCTAGGCTAGAAGTAGTAGCAATTTAGCTCCTAGAAGCTGTTGTTGTCTAGCTTAACAGAAACTTCGAGATTCGAAGCAGGTTACTAAATAGCTCCTAAAAGCTGTTGGTGTCAAGCTGACCAGGCTCTATTTTATAATAGTAGCAATTTGGAACCCTGCAATTGTGCAGCATGAAATCAGAAACCTAATAAGGGCAGTTTCAATGGAAGGAACTTGTATAAGCCATGAATGAAAGGGAGACCAAAGAGTACATCAACTGAGATGGGATGACAGAACTAGTCTTTCAAGAATCTTCTAGAGATAGAGAAGCAGAGATGTACAATGATAATTAGAGGTGTAAGGGGAGTCTAACAAAGCATTTTTAATCAGAGGAATCACCATAGATTGCTTAAAGTTACACTAAAAACAGAGTGGCTTGTAAGCTATATTTTGGTAATTGTATGGCTTCTTGTCACGATTCGCCCATGGAGAGTGTGGGACAGATGGAAGAAATACTAGAATGTGGGCGAAATGGAGGAAGGTCTAATCGTTCTACACGTTCATCCAGAAAAGTCTTTCACTATGGACACCGGCAGGCTATAATTGACCTCCAGTTGAGGCAGCCGGTGCCTTGCAACTTTTGTGCATTCAAACGCTTTGTGTGTCGAAACAGTGCTCCTGTTTCGTGTTTTGGTACATTTACTTTAAATAAAAAAAAATTATTGGTTTTTACAACAAACATACAACATTTCAACAGATTCAGTAAAACTTATCTGTATACGTTAGCATAATTTTCACATCATTTAGTTAACTGCTTTATACCCCTTACTATCCCCCCAAACCGAGCTTACTCTATTTCGCGCTCTATTGTCCTCTCCTCCGGGAGAACCTCCCCACCTGCATTTTCAGAGATGTCTTGATCACTTAAACATTCTTGGATAGACCCAAACAGTGTGGCCACTAAATGTTTCCAGGCCGTCAGGGTGCTTGTTTCCTCCTCGCCTCCCCTATTTACTGTCTCGTTCCATACTGCCGTTTCAGCCTCAGTCCATTTCTGTAAATCATTCCACCAAACCTCCACCCTTGGTCTATTGCATGCTTTCCATCCCATGGCTACCCTGCGCTTGGCGAGTATGTATGCCAAGTCCTTAAGTTTGTTCACATGTTTCAATTGACGCGGTCTAGGGAACCCCCCTATTAAGCATGCTCATACCGATTCCATGTTTAGCTTGATCTTTTTCTCATGCAGTCGGTGGGCTATTTCTCCCTAAATCTTCCATATTTCAGGACATGCCCAAAACATGTGTATCATCCCTGCGTCTTCTTCCTCGCATTTGGGGCATGTCTGCCTTCCAGCGTTCTTAAACCAAGCTATTCTCTGGGGAGTCATGTATGCCCTGTGGGTTATATATAGTTGTATTTGCTGTAACCTTGCATTTCTGGACACTTTTTTATGATGCCCCTGGGCCCGCTCCAATGCCCCATCACTCATGAGTTCACCTGCTTCCCCCTCCCAGTCTTGTCTTAATTGGGTCACTTCTTTCCCCACTCTGGACATCAGCAGCTCATAGATCCGAGACACCTCATTCCCCTCCTCTGCTACGTCATACATCGTTTCTATGGCCTCGCTAGGTAGGTCTGCCAGCGTGATTTCGGATCATGTCCCCCCCATCTTCTTTATCAGTCTAGCATGAGTGATATACTTCCTTACATGTAGCCCTGTTTCCGCCACCAGCTCCCCAAATTCCTTTGCTTCTCCCTCCTGCCATATGTCTCCCACTGTTGCGACCCCCACAGGCTCCCAGTACTTGCAAATCGTATTCCTTAATTGCACACTCCCACCGGTCAGTGCCACTAATGGTACTTGCGGCGAGCATGGGGTTGGGTTCCCCATGACCTGGCAGGCTTTGAGCCACAATTTCCATCCCAGTTCCAGCATCCCTGGGCGCTCTTTGAGTTCAGGTTTGGACAGCCAGATCCATTCTCTCAGAAAATACGGGGCGCATTCTAATCTCAATAGCCTAGACTCCGACGTTGTGTCTTCCGTCTGCCATTTGGCCACGTATTGCAATTGGCTAGCAAGATAATACATCTCAAAGTTAGGTAGATTAATACCCCTTTTATCATATGCGTTTTGTAATTTCCACAGGGCAATCCTGTTCCTAGTTCCATGCCAAATGAAGCCCCTGCATATGCTCTGTAATTTAACAAAGAAGCGTTTTGGTATCATATATGGTATGCTCCCAAAAAAGTGTAGCTACCTGGGCAATACAACCATTTTTAGCAGTGCCCCTCTCCCCATCATGGCTAGCGGGAGCTTGGTCCAGAACTTCCTACTATTTTCAATGTTCCCTATCGCTTTTATGGTATTGTGTTTATATTCCATCTGAACCGTGTGATATATATCTATGCCCAGGTATCTGAAGGTGCGCGTCACCCAAGGTATCTTTAGGACCGGCAGTTGTTCTCGCTGTACCCCACATACCTCCCCAAGGGGAAAAAGCTTGATTTCTTAGGGTTGACTGCAATGCCGGATAGCGAAGCGTACCGCTCCATTGCTTCCAGGATGTATTGGAGATTTTCTTCAGGGTACTTCAAGTATAGTAGCATGTCATCTGCATATAATGACATTAGGTGTGGATCCCTACTTCTTCATAATGTTGTCTCAAGTATAATGCCAGGGTTTCTAAGACTAGGATATACAACATCGGGGACCAAGGGCAACCCTGCCTAGTGCCACTGCTAAGCTGCCATCTTTCTGAGATAATCGCACCTGTCTTGACTCTAGTCAGTGGTGCGCTGTATAGCAATTTTGCCCATTTAAGGTACCCAGGTCCCATTCCATATTCCCTCAGGGCTGCCATTAGCCAGGGCCATTTGAGAGAGTCGAAGGCCTTCACTGCATCTAGTGATATAATCGCTATCTCACTCGTGTCCCCTTCTGTATGCTCTATGACCTGGTGGAGTCGCCTCAGGTTGTCAGATATGCTTCTACATGGGATGTATCCTGTCTGGTCAGGGTGTATTAATTTGCTTATAACCCGTGTCCTTCTATTTGTCAATACGGCCGTCAGTAGAATGGTCTATACGACCCACAGTCCATGCTCAGTTTATTGGGTTTGGGGAGCGGGATAATGATCGCCTCTCTGAGGGATTCTGGCAATATACCCGTCTCAAAGGCTTCATTTAGCATTGCCAACAGTGGGGGGAGTACTTCTTTCTTATACATTTTATAGAATTCGCTGGGGAGCCCATCTGATCCAGGGGTCTTACAGGTGGGCAGCTGCTCAACCACTGTTTCTATTTCTTCCAGAGTAATTGGAGCATCTAGGTCCTCCCACTCCTCTGCGCTTAGCTTCGGCAGGCCTATGTCCTCTAGTGTTTCCTCAATCTCGCTTCCCTCGCCCATGCTGTTGTCTTTGTATAGACGCTTATAGAATTCAAGGTACTCCCCGTTCACACCCTCTTGGGTGTCCAGTATCTGTCCCTCACCCCCCCTCACTGCTCTAATCACTGGTCTAGGGGTCTCATTTTTATATAACCACGCTAGCAATCTTCCAGGTTTGTCTCCCCCAGCGTGTTGTCTCTCTATGTATTTCTTATAGTTTAGATTACACAATCTCTCCCAGTGCCCTGCAGACTCCTGCTGTAGTTGGCTTATGACATCAGTATCCTCCTGCAAGTTACCTCCCCCACCGAGTACCTCTTCTAGCTTCACCTCTGTCCTCTGCCGTTCCTGTAGTATGCTACCTTGGAGCCCTTTGGATTTAGCTATAGCCGCTCCTCTCATCACCACCTTAAACACCTCCCATAGAGTACAAGCCGATGCAACACTCCCAGTATTCTATAATCTCATCTCTCAGGTCCTCTCTGAACACTATATCTTTCAGTGCTTCAGCTCTAAATCGCCATGTGGGGATCCTGGCCCTTAGAGGTGCATATTGCCATACCAAAGCCAGTGGCGAGTGGTCTGAAAGGACTCTCGCTTTGTACTCTGATTGTGTTATTTCCCTTGTTAGCTCCTGTGAGGTAAACATGTAGTCTAAGCGCCTGTGCAGGTTTTGTGGCATCTACCAGCTGGAAGTCTCTCAGCAAAGCCTTTAGGGTCATGGCGGCAGGGTTGGGCTTGCCCCTTTTCACATCTGATCTATCCAGCCCTGGTTCCAGTGTACAATTGAAGTCTCCTCCCCATATAACCGCGCACCCCAGATACGGGCACATTTTCTTGTATAGAGTTCTAAAATAGGTCACTGTGTCTTGATTCGGGGCGTATGTATTTATGATGCATACCTCCCTATTTTCAATCAACCCCCGTATTGCCACCATCCTCCCATCTGTGTCCACTGTGGTCTGTAGGAGCTGGAACGGGACATGAGGTGCAGTAGGTTGCGCCTATGGTTGTCCCCTTTCATTTCCTCTGCACTACTTCTTGTTTCTCTCTTGTGAGCTGTGTTTCTTGTATCAAGGCAACATTTATCTTTTGCCTTCTCATGTACATCATGATTTTGTTTCTTTTCAGATAGCTGTTAAGCCCCCTAACATTCCAGGTCAATATCCTAAGGTCCCCGATTCTTCAGCTGTACCTGACCCCTCCCTTTGTCCCATGCGCACATATCCGTAAGCTCGTCCTTTAACAAAACACACAACAAACCCCTCAACTCCCCCCCTCCTTTATCCCTCCCTGTCCCCAACTGTTGCCCAGCTCCATCCCTGGATCTCAGGCGATCCCGCATTTAGTCCTGTGTCGGCTTGCCGGTACTAGGGACTCAGCGGGGTGGTTACCACACTACCAGTTACCTCTCTAAACGAAACTATTGGGGTATGTAAGCGGTTTCACTGTATTCCTGTAATTTTATCTTATATATTTCGTGCTCTAATCTGCTTGTTGTTTAGACCCAGATAATTCCTACTTTCGTGTGCCCTATCCTATAATCAAGTCCCATTATCTCAGATCATACAGCACCGCTTCATCCAGAGCATTACTTCACTTCTCTGTTCCATCCTCCTTCTGCGTGTCTGCTCTGTCCGGGCATCTCTGACCATCCAACCATTCTGTCGCCTCTTCTGGGGTGCCGAAGAAGAGGGTCATATTCTTGTGGAGCATTTTCATTCAGCCTTGCCGGGTATATCAGCATGTACTTGTTGTCATGATCTCTGCTTCCAAAAGATCAGGACTTGCCCGACTCCCTTGGAAGCAGACCCATAACCCCGGTTCCGAGTGCCAGCCAGTCCCAATTGGGACCTTTTGGACCCTGTCCTGGCGCCAGTGGCACCAGGCTCATAAAGATGCCCAGTCCCAGCGCTGGAAGCGCCGGGCTCATAATGCTTGGGTGGACTTACCTGCAGCAGACCATGCTGCTTACTTACCTGCCAGTTGAACCCCTGATCCTCTTCTGTTTGGGACTACTTTTCCTGTTGGGTGGGGCAGGAGCCACTCCCTAGGTTCAGAACACTGGAACTCTTCTGGAAAGCAGGAACTCTTTTCTTACCTAGGCGTGGCTGTGGAAGGAGACACCTAAGCACTACAGGAGGCTATTTAAACCACACCCGATGGATGAATCTTGCTTTGTGTTATTCTGCATTCTCTGCAGCAGAACGCTCATCGTGTCTTCTGCTTCTGATCCTGGGCCTAAGGGAACAAAGGCTTATCATCCTGGAATCCAGTCTTCAGCAGCACCTGTAAAGACAAAGAAAGAACAGGTTAGCACTACTGTCTTCAGTGGCAGCGCATCTCTTACCTGGTCCATCGGCTGTCACCAACGCCTCGCGCTGCATTCCGGCATCTGAAAGACAAAGGCTTACCTACTCTTCGCATGCTCCGGAGGTCTTCGCACTGCATTCCGGCATCTGAAAGACAAAAGCTTACCAGCTCTTTGCACGCTCCGGAGGCCTTCGGCGCTGCATCCCGCACCTGAAAGACAAAAGAAGGTGCGTTTAAAGACATTGGGCAACTTTATTACTCACGTGCCATTACTCCTTCCCACGCCGAATCCAGTGGGTATTCCAGCACCCTTCAGCTTCTCTAAAGCTCCGAACTTGTACCTGCAAGATAAAAGGGACAGTTAGTGAGCATCGTGAAGCAGGCTACAAGCGCTTACTTACGTGCTTCCAGGCGCTTCTATTCCTCACGCGGGTTTGATCCTCAACTCTCAAAAGCTCACAGCTGAGAACTTCGATCCCACTTTGAATAAATTGCTAGATACCCAATCTATCCTCAGCAATGACCCAACTACTATCGCTGAGTACTACCACACATGCCTTTCCACAGCGATTAACACCATAGCACCGGTAACCTCCAAACTAAGGCGCCTCAATAAAAAATCCAACTTCTGGTTCAACGAGGAACTAATCGCCCTTAGAAGGAAAAAACGCTCTCTTGAGCATGCCCATAATAAACATCCCTCCCCAGACTCAGCTAAAGCATTCAAAGACGCAAATACCCTCTACAAATCAGCTATCATCTCACATAAAGCTAACGCCTACAATGCTCGCATTAGCAATGCAGCATCTGATTCCAAAGAGCTCTTCTCTATCCTCAGAGAACTTGAAAACCCACTTCCGACCGACACTCCCATTAACACAAGCAAAGAATGGTGTACCACTATACAAGATGCTCTTGCTTCCAAAATCACTATGTTACAAAACAAAATCAACTCCAAAAAATTACTCCTAGCTACAAACCCCCCCCCCCTCCTCTAATCCCTGTACCCTTTCCAGTGACAACTCCAACCCCCCCTTCCAATTCACACCAGTCACCCACAATCTCGTACTCGAGACTATCTCCAAACTAAAAGCATCCAACTGCAAAGGTGATACTGTCCCAGCCAAACTAGTCAAAGCCTGTGCACCCACCCTGACCCCCCTCATCACTAAATTTGTCAATGCCTCATTCAACTCCAATACAGTTCCGACTTGCATTAAAGAAGCCTGGGTTACACCACTTCTAAAAAAACCAAATCTAGACCCCACCATTCCAACCAACAATCGCCCCATAACCACGGTCCCATTCTTACTCAAAATCATCGACAAACTAGCCTACCACCAAATTCAAGCCCATTTAGAATCTAACCAGCTCCTCGGTACCAGACAATCAGGCTTCAGGCCCAACCATAGTACTGAAACAGCTCTCTTGGACCTCAAAATCCAGATGGATGCCATTAGAGATTCAGGGAAACTCTGCATTCTCCTGCTGTTGGACCTCTCAGCTGCGTTCGACTTGGTGGACCATGACAAACTCTGTAATTCACTCGCCCGTGAATTTAATTTCTCTGGGGCAGCCACTGCTTGGGTGAAATCATTCTTAACTGACCGCACCTCCAGAGTGTCCATAGGCAAAGAAGCAGCCAACCCCATCCCAGTCCCCATAGGAGTGCCCCAAGGCTCTTGCCTTTCCCCCACGCTGTATAACGCATATACCAAGCTCCTGTTCTCAGCACTCGACGATATGGGTGTCATATACACAAATTTTGCGGATGACACTCAGATCCTTATACCCCTTACAGGCAACTATGACCAGGACACTTCAACCATCAATAAAATTTACGTCATCATACAAAACTGGATGGCATTAAACAGCCTATGTCTTAACGATGAGAAGACGGAAGTCCTCATCGTAGGAGCTCCAGCCAAATTAGCAACCCTCCAGCCAGAATATTCAACCATCAACATCGACGGCACCAATATTCCAGTATCAAAACAAGTAAAAACACTGGGAGTGTACTTCGATGCTAGCCTGACCATGACTAAACAGATCAATGTACTTTCCTCCTCCACGGCCTACACTTCCAAATTAATTGCACTCAGCCGCCAATTTCTGACTCCAGTTAACTGCCTCACCCTGGCCAGAGCACTGGTCTTATCGAAATTGGACTACTGTAATGTATTACTACTGGGCACATCCAACACCAACCTAGCCAAAATGCAACTTCTGCAAAACAAAGTCCTGAGGGCAGCGCTAGGTATAAAAAAATCAGACCATATATCCAAGACCAGGAAAGATGCCCACTGGCTCCCCATCAAAGCCCGCATCATTTTCAAAACATTATGCATCACCCACAAATGCATCACAAAAAAAGGACCCATCTACCTCAACAACATTCTGCATCCTAAAACTAATATTAGACTACTGAGATCCAATGACAAACTCCTCCTGGACCCCCCCCGATTCAAAACCGCAAGAGCAGGGGGCAGCAGCTTCACCACTCTAGCCCCCAAACACTGGAACACCCTACCCACCACCATCAAAAAAGCATCCTCCTTCACGACCTTTAAGAAACAGCTAAAAACCTGGTTATTCAACCAATATTAGCACCCAAAGATAGGTCCCCTCCCACCGGATACTGCTGTGAATACCTAGGCCACTGTATATTTTTGTGAATATGTTTGTAACCTATATCATGTAAAGCAACTAATGTAATGTATGAATATGACTAATTCCTAAGGCATCTTATATCCTCGCCGTGACACCTGAGGGTCTGGGCGTGTAACAAATAAATAAAATAAAATAAATAAATAAA
Organism: Ambystoma mexicanum; assembly: GCF_040938575.1. Lineage (NCBI taxonomy): Eukaryota > Metazoa > Chordata > Amphibia > Caudata > Ambystomatidae > Ambystoma > Ambystoma mexicanum. The sequence goes on along the minus strand of NC_090933.1, from coordinate 1,296,359,352 downwards.
TAAATCAGCCCGCCATCCGCCATCGCCGGAACCCTGCAAAACAAGAGATATCATTACAAAAGACTTTTAAGACATTTGAAGTGCCCAGAACTTACCGTTCGTGCAGTTAACGACGGACAGCAGTCCTCTGAGGTCAAGAGGCCTGCACCCTTATCCAGTGAAGAAACTGGTTACGGCACCCTGCCCCGAGGCAGATGGAGAGCTCGGCGTTCACTTACCTAAGACATCTACTCTTCAAGTCAGACATACAGTGCACAGAGGTCCAGCCCAAAGAGCCAACCGTGTGTTACACATCACCTTTGAAGATACGGCATTCACCCAGTCAAGACCGGCGGCTCTGCGGGAATCAGGTGAGCGTTACACCTGTAGCCCGCATCTCGCAATCTCTTCTTCACAGTCCCGTAGTTCAGTCGTTTCCTCTGCACCTGGAGCGTATAGTCTGGGTACGCCGTGATGGATGTGGCTGCCCTTTGTATTGTTCCACCCTTTCGGAAGAATTCCAGGATCTTCTCTCTGTCCCGATAGTTCAAAATGTTTGCAATTATCGGTCTTGGAGGGGCACCTGGTGGTGGTTTCCTCGTGAGAGCCCTATGCGCTCTCTCGACCACAAAACCTTGGGTTAGTGCCCCTCCCTCTATTTCTTGCAAAAGCATGGTCTCTATATAGTCTGTGGGGTTTGGGCCTTCTGCGCCTTCCTGTAGTCCTATAATGCGTATATTGTTCCTTCGGGCCCGCCCTTCAGCTTCCTCTGCTCTGCTTTCCAGGTTGTCTACTTGCTGTCGCAGTATATGGATCTCCGAGGCATGCGATGTACAGGCTGCTGTGCTTGAGTTTGATGCCTTCTCCAGTTCACCTGTGCGTTCCGCCATTTTCCTCACGTCCTGTCTCAGTATGTTTACATCTTCCTGCACCAAGGTCCAATGATATTTTGAGTTCAGCCATCGCTGTTTCCAGTTTAGTTTCCCACGCTGATTTCAGGTCCGCGATTGCGTCTAGAATCTGCTGATTATTGCGCTCTGGTGTGTTGTCTGGTGGTGGGTTCTTGTCCTTTTTCCTGGCCCCCTCCGTGGACTGTGGTGGTTTGGTGAAGTCCTCCATCGTTGCTTGTTTGCCTTTAGATTTGGGCACTTTGGAGGCCATTCTAGGCTTCCTGGTCTATTAGGTTGCCTCAGTTGCAGTCCGTTTCTCTGGCTCTTCAACCAGGATCCCTGTTTTGCCTTCCACCTTCCAGTACACTCTGCAACCCCCGGTGCTCTGACCCCTCAGTTCCTTGGCTGCTGTTTCCTGTCTGCTCGGGTTTCACGTACTCAGTTTGGGCTGATGTTTCTGTTATTGCTTTAGTCCACCGGACTGTGTCCCCTCTTTTGTGGCCTCGCTTATATCTGGCGAGCCGCCCTTATCGTGCTTGTACCTGGCTCCTCTGTCTTGCAGATTCTTGAGGCTCCCGTCACCTGGCACTCTGTCCGTGGGCTCCGGTTATTGCATGTTATCTCTGGGGTCATACTTCATTTTATGTCTCGAGCATACACTCGTTCCGCCCATGCTTGAGGCCACCTGCTATTATTTCTTGATTAGCCCGTAGTGGGGTTATTGGGCACACACTGCAGATTCCATGCGTGGATCCCGTTACAGACCTTTCACCAGGCTGTTTGGTGTTCCCCAGCAGCACGTATTACTGGCTTCTTGACAATGGCCACGGCATCTTATACATTCGGTCATATCCATAAATTATGGTATTTCTTTTGCATCCGCCAGAGAGGTACTTTGTACCCTGTGTGTTCTTGGCTATGCACCTCTGTATTGGGGATGTTTCCAGTCCTGCGCGTCTCCTGGGTCTCATCTTCTTTGTTCTCGCGTGACGCCCATTTTGTCAGGGCGTCTGCGAGTCTCCTCAGTTTTTCTTCTCAGACCGACTTCTTTCCCCCCCCCTCAGTTCCAGCATCCGAGTCGTGTGCTGTGTGCTCCAGGTATTCCCACAGCTGTGGGTCCGTTCATAGTCTATCCGCTTTCATTTTTCGTGTGCGCTTCTTAGGATTACTGTAGGATCAGCAGGAGCTCCAGTGAGAACCAGCCTATCCCATGGCTGGCTAGCCACGCCCCTGGTATGTTTACTTTCCCTTGTTTCCTGCTCCTGTTTCCCGCTGAAGTCCTCCTCTTCCTCTCGGTGTTGTTGCCTTGCTCCTCCTCTCCGTGCTTGGTGCGGCTTGCTCCTGTCCTTGGTGTTGTTCTAAGGCGCACACAGCTATTCCTACGTTGCCTGCTTCATTCAGAGTGTCTGCTTTCCCCTTCTTGTTACCGCTGTTTCATCTACGTTGGCTCTTACTCGGTACTTCTGCGTCGCTCGCGGCTGTGTCTTTCACGCCAACCTTTGCAAACAGTGTATACTCTTCTGAGAGCTACGTTTCCCTCTGGATTCTACCCTGACCATTTATGACTGGAGCTTATAGTACCCTGTTGCATGCTGGAACCTGTGGTCCATTTTATGGAAGTGATACTCAAGAAGAATTACCTAAAGACCTGCACTACACCAACTACAGTCACCTCTACAAGATCTTCCCAGGGTTGTTTAGCCAAGGGTTTTCTTTTTTGGTCCCCTCTGCCGGGCAGATTGCCTTACAGGCAAAGTGGCCTCCGGGGGAGTCCGTCCCTATCTCTTCAAGAAGAAGGGCAAGACAGTGAAGAAGAAGAAGAAGACTACCAGGGCATGGAGAGAACGGACTGTGGAGGCCTCTTCCGACGAGCCATCGGAATTCAACTCAGAAACCTCAGGTGAGGATTGGGCTAGTGATAAGGGTACAGTAACCAGTGTAACCCCATCAGAGTCTGAGACTTCTACACTAAGCGGGCACCCCTGATCTAATGCCCCCTAATATATTGTCCCACATCCCAATTCTGGGTAAGAAACAGATGGTTCGATCAAAAGTTAAATTAAGTTAATAAAATGAATTAAACATGGTTAGCAAACGTTATGTAGGAGAAGTCACCACACTATTACACAGACACAGGCAGCTTGTCGACACTAAAACTAAAATAACCTCCCCGGAAGAATCTCACTATTTCTCATACAAAAACATCCATTTACATAGTCAGAGATATATATATATATATATATATAGATATATAGATATATATATATATATGGGATACATTACTCACCGTAATCGTATTTCTGATGCTTGTATCTGCTTAGATTCACATGCTGTGCATAGGCCGACATCTAGTGGAAGCTGTGGAGTATTACAGTTTGTTTTTCGAAAACTCAAAAATGGGCGTCGACACAGGGCGTGCCAGTAATACTATCCCTAGTGTGACGTCCACTGTACCCAAGATCCCTCACGCGTCTAGGATCCTCAGATTGTATTTCTTCTGACATGAGGTAGCATGAGGAGTAGCGTGAGTACAGATAATCCAAGCAGATAGACAGAAAGGTAAGACTACAAGCAATCATGCGCCTTCTCTCAGAGGGGAGGAAGGGTGGGTCGCATGTGAATCTAAGCAGATACAAGCATCAGAAATACGATTACGGTGAGTAATGTATCCCTTCTGAGGCTTGTGGAATCTGCTTAGATCACATGCTGTGCATAGATTAGCGAGCAGTACCTGAAGAAGGAGGTGGGATGTGAGAAGGGTCATGAGCAAATAAGTGTCTTAGAACCGCTTGTCCCACTTGTGTATCTGCCTGGGAATGGGTGTCAATGCAGTAATGCTGAGTAAAAGTGTGAATAGAGCTCCAAGTAGCTGCTTTGCAAATGGTGTCAAGGGGTACATTTGCAATGAAAGCCAGAGTGGCCCCAATGCCTCTGGTAGAGTGGGCTCCTGGCGTGAAAGGCAGAGTTCTTTCAGAGAGTGAGTAACACAGCTGGATACAGTTAATAATCCACTTCGAGATGGCACCTTTAGAGACGCGATCCCCCTCTCTGCCTGTGGCTACGGAGACAAACAGTTGATCTGTTTTTCTTAGCGGTCTGGTTTTATTTACATAGTAGAGGACCGCCCTACGCACATCTAGGGTGTGTAGTTTCACCTCAGCCGAGCTTTGTGGGTCTTGGAAGAAAGCCGGAAGCTCGATGGACTGGTTTACATGGAATTTAGATATAAACTTAGGTGAGAACCTAGCGTGTGTGCGTAAAACCAGTTTGTCTTTATGGACAGTAAAGAAGGCATCCTGCACTGATAGAGCCTGAATTTCACTGACCCTTCTTATAGAAGTAATAGCTACTAAGAAGGCCGTTTTATAAGTCAGGTGATTGAGACTGCTTTTATGCATGGGTTCGAAAGGGGGGCCCATGAGCTTGGCTAGCACCACATTAAGGTCCCACCCTGGTGGTGGGTTTGAAATAGGAGGGTGAAGTCTCTTTACTCCTTCCATGAAGGCTTTAACTACTGGTACTTTCCACCACAAAACTTTGCTATGGGAAGTGGTGTAAGCCGACAGGGCTGCCAGGTGTACCTTCAGTGAGTTAAAAACCAATCCTGCATCCAGCAGGTGGAGCATGTATGTAACAATAGTGGAAGCAGTGCAATCAACCGGGTTGATTGATCTACTCTGGCACCAGATAACGAACCTCTTCCACTTGTCAAAGTAACAGTGCCTTGTGTTTGGTTTCCTAGATTCCTTTAGGATGTCCATACACCTCTGTGGCAAATTGAGATGTCCAAACTCTATGACCTCAGGAGCCATGCTGCCAGGTTCATTGAGTTGGGTTGCTGGTGCACTGTTTGACCTTGGTGCTGGGACAGTAGGTTGTACCAGGTTGGAAGTTTGATGGGCTCGCACACCGCCATCCTGCGTAGGTGTGGAAACCACGGTTGTCTTGCCCACATGGGAGCAACTAGGACGAGCGTCATCGACTCTCTGTTCATCTTGTTCACCACTTTCCTGATGAGAGGAGTTGGTGGAAAAGCGTACGCAAACATCCCTGACCAGTTCATCCACAGGGCGTTCCCCTGGGAGTCTGGTTGGGGGAACCTGGATGCAAATCCTGGGCATTGTCTGTTTTCGCCTGTGGCGAATAAGTCTATAGTGGGGAAACCCCACTGAGAGAAGATATTTTCTACGACCTCTCTGTGTAGAACCCATTCGTGTTCCTCTGGGAGGGAGTCTCTGCTCAGAGCATCCGCTAGGGAATTGAGCTCCCCGGGAAAATGTTGTGATGACAGGAAGATGTTCCGTCTGAGTGCCCATATCCAGATTTTCTGGGCAAGCTTGGAGAGATTTGGCGAGCAAGTCCCTCCTTGCTTGTTCAGGTAGAACATGGCTGTTGTGCTGTCCGTCCGGATTTGCACTGACAGGTTTAGTAGGTGGGGCTCGAACGCCTGAAGCGCTCTGAATACTGCCAGAAGCTCTAGCAGGTTGATGTGGTTCTTGGCCACTGATTTAGACCAGAGACCCTGAGCTGTGTGGTGGAGATGGTGAGCTCCCCACTCCGTCAGGCATGTGTCTGTAGTGACTTTTGCCTGTACCTTGGGATCGTAAAAGGGTTTCCCCTGTGCGAGATTCTCTCTTGTCCACCAGTGAAGGCTTTGTACCAGTGTTGGTGAAACGACCACTAGATCGTCCCACTGACCACTTGCCTGAGACCACTGTTTCGCCAACCATTCCTGCATGGGACGCATGCGCAGGCGCGCATGGGGGACCAGGTAAATACATGACGCCATCATGCCCAGTAAACGCATTGCTTTGCATACCGTTATTTGTTGACCGGACTGATAATGCGGAATTTGCAGTAGTATATTCCGAATTCTTTCTTCTGAAGGAAAGGTCAACCCCTCTTGGGTATCTAGGATTGCTCCTAGGAATTGTTTTGAGGTGCTTGGCACTAGGCTTGACTTTTTCTCGTTGATTGAGAAGCCTAACTCGTGAAGGAGGTTGATAGTCCTTTGAATGTTTGTCCTGCAAATTCCTGGGGTTTCCCCCGTTATGAGCCAGTCGTCCAGATAAGGGTACACTGGGATTGCCTCCCTGCGTAGGTGTGCAGCCGCCACCGCCAGTACCTTGGTGAATACCCTTGGTGATGAAGCTATCCCGAAGGGCAGTACCTTGAATTGGTAGTGTCGGCTGTCCACCTTGAAGCGCAAATACTTTCTGTGCGCTGGGAACATGGAAATATGAAAATAAGCATCTTTCATATCCAAGGTTGCCATGTAATCCCCCTTTTTTAGGAGGGGGATTACCTCTTGTAGCGTGGTCATACAAAATTTTTGGGGCTTGACATACTTGTTGGCAGGCCGTAAGTCCAATACTGGGCGCATTGTCAAATCTTTCTTTGGCACAAGGAAGTAAGTTGAATAAATACCCTTGTTTACCTGGTGTCCCGGGACGAGTTCTATCGCGTCCTTTTCTAGCAGAATGGCGATCTCCTCGAGGAGAATCTTCTGATGTTCTAAAGAGTGTACTCTTTGTCGTGGAGGATGGTTCCGGGGACGCTGCAGTAGTTCTATACAATATCCTGTGGATACTGTTGACAGCACCCATCTGTCTGATGTGATCCCTTCCCAAGCCTGGGTGAAGTTGGAAATGTGTCCCCCTATTGGGGTTGCGTGAGAAGGGACCCTGAACTGAGCGTCACTGCTTTGGTAGAGGCGTGCCGCCTCCCTTGTTGGGGCTGCCTCTGCCTTTACCACGACCTCTCCTATTACCCCTGCCGTAACCCTGGGTAGACTGTTGGTTGTTGTTCCACTGTGTACCCTGCCCTTGGGAATAGGTAGATCCTCTCTGGGAATTTTGGCCGCGTGGGCGACGAAAATTACTATTCCCTCTCTGGTTAGGGGGTTTATTGGTTAACTGGCCAAGGGACTTCAGTGTTTCGTATTCGTCCTTGGCATTCTTCAGTGCGTCTTCGACCGCCTTACCAAACAACAGATCGGTTTCCACCGGTTTGTCCAACAATGATGCCTGGGTTTCTGCCTTAAAACCAGACTGCCGTAACCACGCATGTCTTTTGATAACAGTGCCTTCCGCTATCAATCTGCCTGCGTTGTCCGCGGCGTCGAAGGTTGCTTTCAAAATGCAACCAGACACGGCTCTACCCTCTGCGGAAATCCGAGCTAACTGGCCCTTTAAAGGTTCAGGAGCAGAGGCTATGAGTGCCGCGACTTCTTCCCACTGATGGCAGTTGTAGCTGGCCAACAGGGTGGTGGAGTTTGCAATCCTTGCTTGATAGGCGGACGTTGAGGCTACTTTCCTGCCGAAACCGTATAGTTTTTTGCTCTCCTTGTCGGGAGGAGCTTTGGACGATGACAAGGGTGTTCCAGCCCTCTTACGAGTGTTGGTGACCACTAGGGAGTCTGGCTTCAGATGTCCTCTTATATAGAGAGGGTCAGACTGGGCCACCCTGAAAAGTTTTTCAACCCTGGGATTGACTGCTCTGGTGAGGTTCGGGTTCACCAGGGACGGATCTATTCTCCGCTGAATGGACTTAAGGATAGGGATGGTCTGGGCAACAGGCCTCCTTTCTCCCACTAACTCTTCTGCAAAGTCCCTTTCCTCCTGGACACCGTGGGTGTCAAGTGGAAATGTTCTGCTGCGCGTGCGAGAACCTCGTTTAGGAGGGGTTGGTGATCGACCGGTGAGTCGGTAACCGGGGCTTCGTTCTCTACCAGGGAATCTACTCTGTATGTTTCCGGGTCCTCCTCTTCCTCTTCCTGGTCCTCATCATCCCCATAGTAGCCCGTCCCGGTTTGCTCTTCTATCATACCAAAAGGAAGCCTCTTCTTGATACAGTGAGTATGGTCTTGCGTATGGTTGTACCTCGAAGGGTTCTGACCTCATCGGAGTTTCAAACCGGGGCTTTTTACTCGGGGGGATAGGATCAGTAGAGCCTGAGGGTGTTGCCCCCTGTGGATCATACGAGAGGAAATGTTCTGGATTTTTATCATAAAAATCTGCCAAAGAAGACATTCTTGACATGACCCTATCTATATCTTCACTGGACCATTTTTTGGAACTAGGAATGACTCTCTCAGCAAGTCTATGGGATTTATCTTGAGTAGCTTTGCTGGTTTTAGACATATCCGCAGACCTGGTTTTGTCCGTCTGTTTAGGGGGAGTGGTGTGTTTCACAGGTGTGGAAGAGTGCAAAGGTTGTTTCTTCTGCTGTTTTCCCCCCTCCCCGTGAGTGGAAAAATGTTTTCCCTGTCCTTTAGTGGCTCCGGAGTTTTTCGACGCCTGGCGTCGAGGATCGGGGGTGGTGTCCCTGTCCTTCGAGCGTGGGGCCTTGCTGGTTTTAACTGCGGGCTCCGACTCCTGGAGCGCGGCCTGGGGGTGGAAGTCGTCTTCGTCTTCCGACGATCGAACTTCTGTTAGCCTAGGGAGCGAGGCACTCTTGGCAAGAGTGGATGATTGCCTGGAGTCATGCGGCGATCTTGATCGAGAGCGCCCAGAGGACACCGAATCGGACCGTTCTGTTTGTGCCTCTTTCCGAGAACTCGACATCGTCGAGTCTCGGTTGGACTTAGTGTGTTTAGTGTGTGTAGTATGTGAAGCGCTTGTGTCGCCGGGGGTCTTCCCCATAGCCGCCCTGCCGGACGACCTTCCGAGGTCGGGGACCTGCGCTCGGCTGTCTTTCGACGCCGTAATGCCCTCGCCGTCCGAAAGTGCGGCGTCGCTGCCGTTGCTGAAGGCGCCCTCCACTGCCATGGCCGCCTGCCTGGCGTGGTGGGTCCAACGCTTCGTCGAACGGTCCTTAAGTGTCTTAGGTTTAAACCTACTACACGCTCTGCAGTTCGCTTCGGGGTGGTCCCTCGGCAAGCAGAGATTGCACGTGGTGTGCCTGTCGACCCAAGGGTATTTGCGATTGCACTTGGGGCAGAATTAAAAAGGGGTACCCTCCATACGCACCTTGAGGCAGCAGGCTGTTAAGTGTAGGAAATGTATAAGGTGTACCTAATATACCAAGAGTGTAGAGTATGTACCACCCCCCACTCTCCCTACTTGCAGGGCCGAGGCCAGAGGCCTTCCAAGGCCCAGGCCGAGGACAGCGGCCTTCTGAGGCCCAAATCCGTCGTGCAGCAGCCGACGGTCAATTTCTTCTCCAGCCGACGTCGAGTGTCGAAGTTCGACGTTGGGGTGGGGAAGGATGTCAATAGATTATTATTTTTAAATTTTTAGCACAAGTATGGCTAAGGCCAGGGGACTCCGCAAAATGCTTCCGACCAGTATGGCGGAAAAAAACAATCTGAGGATCCTAGACGCGTGAGGGATCTTGGGTACAGTGGACGTCACACTAGGGATAGTATTACCGGCACGCCCTGTGTCGACGCCCATTTTTGAGTTTCGAAAAACAAACTGTAATACTCCGCAGCTTCCACTAGATGTCGGCCTATGCACAGCATGTGATCTAAGCAGATTCCACAAGCCTCAGAAATATATATACATATATGGAAAAACAAGGAAAGGTGCGCACTCCAATTCATTCTCTGCATAACATTCCAGGCCACTGGTGTACTCCTCCGACCGGTTTCTGTGCCAATACACGTCATCAGGGAGGCTGTGTGGACTTGCAGCTCACCGCAGGTGCAGGTGATAAAAATCTGCTGCAAGGGCTTCTGGTGGATGAAGTCATCAGGTCAGCAGAGAAAACGCTCACGCCCAATCCCACAGTGGAGAAAGGGGGGGGAGTGTAGCCTCCAGTGAGGCTACTCGACTGCGACCGATTGAGTCATGATTACGATTCAATGGCTGGGTCTTAAGGATCTAGTACCACACAAGGTGAGACCAGGCTTATCGTTGAGGCGCCCAAACAGGGTGGGGGTATATACAGAGGTGGGCAGGCATTTAGGGGGGTGAGAAAGAGGCAAAGCTAAAGCGATAGTGGTAACCCTCCCACTCAGATCCACCAGCGTACCCCAAAAGTTATGCATAGGGGTCAGTGATTTCCCAGAACTGATCGGCCTGTGTAAATCCCGATAGGTGTTTGCTCCAGTGAGCATAGCTTGGCTAACAGGGGGCCCAGGCAGATTAAGGATGAAGAGCTTGCAGGCCGAAAAGAGTATGACATGTGTACATTTGCAGACCATGGGGTCTTCATGCCATTCCTCCCACCTAGCCCCGAATAGAATAGGTTCGGGGGCCATTTCAAGCCCACCACTGTGCGTGCGTGCAATCTGACTATGCACTGTTCGCCAATGCGAACTGATCGGCAGGCAGGACCACAAAATATACCCCATGGTGCCCAACCCCCACAGTACCGCCAGCATGTGGGTGTGCGTATAAGACCCATCTTATAGAGTTTGCTGGGCGTGTAATACAGTCTCTTAATCATTTTATATTGTATCTCCCTGTTCTTAACATTAAAAGAGATCGCAGGGATGGCATCGAAAAAGTCACACAGATCCCCCGAATCAAGAGTGATCTTGAGGTCACTAGACCATTGTTTCACTAATATGTGGTTGCGCTTGACATTTTGGGGGGTGCAAATGGTGTAGAATGGATGTAGGTGCAGGAAGACTGTCATATTCAAATAGTCGTTAAACAGCCGGAATGATGCGCCCTCCACGCGCCCCATCCCAGCGGCCCAGTACGCTTTCAATATGGCTAGCTTATGCTGGAAATTGAGCAGACGCATTTTAATAACACGAGGACGCTCGGCAGCCGTGTGCCATGGGATCGGAGCCCTGTGCACCCTTTCATTTATGTATAGCCTCAGGTCCTGGATATGGAACTTCTCTTGAAAAAAGGAGTAGACAAAGGATTCCAGGTCTGACCCCCCTGCGTGTTCTGAAAGGCCGACCAAACGTAGATTGTTCCGGAAGGACCTGTTTTCCCGGTCCTCCAATTTAGCACCCAGGCATTGCACTTCTTTAATGAGGCCGTCGAGGTCAGTGGCAGCCATAGTATGATTATCCTCAAGCGAGCTGATGCGCTGCTCGTTGTCTGTGGTGCAGTCCGCTTGTGCATTCAGCCTAGTGTGGATGTCTTGCAGATCACGTTTGATGTCCTGGACCGTACTGTTCGTCCTGAGTCCGCTGCCCAATGACCTTCATCTCTGCCAAGATGGCTTGTAGCTATGCTTGGATCTCCATCCTAGACTGTTTCCGGGATGAGCGGAGGAGTGGTGTACCAACCGCAACTGTACCTGCGACGTCATCAGCGATTAAGACCGAAGCGGGCCGTGACATGCTAGATAGACGTAGAGTAGAGGAGGACCCACCAAGGGCTGGAGAGACGGCAGCCCACAGAGACCCCCCAAGGAGCATTTGACACCTACGTAGAAGATGGGAAAAAGAATATGACACCTACGTAGCAGACGGGAAAAAGAAGGCTCCAACCCAGCAGAGCTTTTCACCAGAGCAGCCTAGTGGTTAGGACATGGGTCATAGGATTGTACAGGCAGGTGGAGAAGGCGACCCCCCTAATTCGGACAATCACTTAAGCGTGAGGGATGGGTAGCTGTGTGGATGTCCCTCAGTTGTGTCCTGTTTTAACTGTGCCCCGCCATTCATAAGCAATGCAGTAGGTCCGTATCTGCACCATTTGCTGTGATTAGAGTGTGCAAGTGTACGGGCGCTGGGGGCTCCTGTCTTTTATCTCCCACAGCAAGTATCCTGAGTGATCACGTGCAAAACAATGCCATAAGTGCACTTTTAAACATCATCCAACTAGAGTGGGACACTCGTACCAAAAGCTGGAAGTCAGGCGTCACTGCCAGCTGCTCATGCGCAGGCAGCATATTGGCACCAAGCCCAATGGGAAAGTTGGTGACAGGCATGAGGCCAACAGCCTCCAGTGACCAAGGATGCAGGCAATGGTATTAACGTGTATTGTGCTGTGTGTCCACAAGTGGGCCTCGGCGCTGCCAGCTCAGATCACCAACACAAAATAGTTGCTCTCACCCGCCGGCATTGCGTCTCATCTCCATGTCATTGGCAGCAGCTCAGGATACCATCAGCTATTGTATGCGCTCGCACAGCAGCAGAGCCTCAGGCAGTGTGACAATTTGCAGGGTCTAGGGAGCGACGATTAGCAGGCACCATTATGAATACATAGACCCGCCGGCTCCATGAACAGGGGCAGATTGCTTGTACGTATCTCTGCGATCCAACACGGGTGCGCAAACCCCAACGCTCCGGCTCCCGCCCACAGCAACCACTTCCGCTCCAGCTGCTGAACCGGCATTCGGCTCCTCCTCCGCCAAGAACCTCTCAGTCGGGCAGCGGGCTACTGCTCATTCAGACGCGTCATTTCAGCCGCCACACATGGGGTACGGCCCGTCCCCAGATGTTGTCACATGGGCCAGGTGTAGGAACCGCATAGAGCTGTCACGATCAGCGGGGTCCCTGTAGTACGGGCCTCAGCAGTACCAGCGCCGGAGAGCGCAGCATGGGCACAGGCCGCCGGGGTCCTCTCACCTGCAATCTCGGCAAACACAGCGGCTGTCGGGAAGTCATGTCACATGGTGGTCTTCCACTCACATACTCCACCAATCCGACGTTATGTGGATTTTCCGGCAGGCTGGGCAGGGTACAGCGGCATAAAGAAGCTTGCCTGCACCGGAGCTCTGTCACCCTACGGCCATCATGCTTGTAATCTCGGATGCCCCCCAATAATGTATTCTTTGAAGTCTAGCCAGAGTCCTTAACCTCTGGTCACTTCAGATCTTAGTCTCTGCAAAAACCATGAATTTAATTTCAGTTGGTATTTTAGTGTGTATTTGTAAGAAGATCTTGTTCTTAAACGGACTTCAACGGTGTGTGCTGCTCATTAACTCGGAAGGCCTGTTCACAAGGCCGTTTGGCCTGGGAATTTCATGGGTTCTAAATGGTTAAATCACACAATAAATCGTTCCACCCTGAAAGTCCTAACCTCCCTCCCATGGGAACCTGTATTCAAGTGAAGCAATGAGTTCATCAAAGATTTCACTGGGACACTATCAATTATTGCCCTGAGTCAACTAATAGGATCATATGTTTCTGTATGCCTAAAAGGCCTATTCACTTCCCTTGTAATGACAAAGTGTACGCCAATATAAAGAAACATAGATGTTTGCCACTTTAAAGTGTATTTCTGTAACAGAGGCATGTTCTCTGGTTAGCAGAATTATGATTTTTACACATTTAGACCCTGTTATTTGAGGATATACAGTTCCAGTGCGGAAGGCACATTTCTCCATGATGAATACAGAGAGTGTTTTTACCTTGGAGAGTTTCAGATTTTCCTGCTGTCAATTTACAGTTTGGGGTGAAATATACTCACGTCCCACTATTGTTCTTAAGATGGTTTATTTTGTGGCACAATGCTCAAGGTTCCTGGATCTAGTATGATAGCAACCTTGTCCGTCGCTCACCCATCCCCTTACTGTTCCCCCCTCCCTTCAGCACTATCTGAAACGTTGTCAGGCCTAGTACGATAGTCGCTTGTTTTTTTCCTCCCCTCCCTTTCTGCACCCCTCTCCCTCACCTTTTGTTTTCCTCCGGCTCTACCAGAAATGTTGTCAGGCCTAGTACGGTAGTCGCCTGTCTGTTTACATTTCCTTCCAACTCTCCCCCTCTACCTCCCTTCCTTATCTATGTCTTAGCACTTGCACTATCTGAAATGTCGTCAGGCCGAGTACGATAGTTAATTTCACATCCTTACTGTTCATGGCCCGTAAGAATATCGTTGTATTTTCCCTTGTTCCCTCCCTTGCCTTGATGCGCTTTGAAACACATTGTGTATAGGCGATATATAAATAAACTATAAAAATATCAAACTATCAAACCATGTGTTGAGTGCTGTCTCTCCTGTGTGCAGATTTCTACCTGCATCCCACAGGTGCACCTGATTCATAGCAATTGAAGAAGCGCAATACAAGTGAAGCGGGAAAAGGCCCTATTCTGGCACCTCTCACTTTGAATTCAGGCAGTCTTCATTTGCCTTTGATTCCCAACACAGAGTGAAAGTAAGACCTGCACAGTATAACAAGAGAAGTTAAAAGAGAACAGAAAATGATTTAGTCAATAGAGCAGGACTATGGTCAAAAGCAGCTGCGGTAGATTTAATGCCCGCAATCAAGGAGGCAACCTCTGATTCAGAAATGTAGATACAATATGTGAAAAATGATCACATGTCACAAATGTAGAGGTGGGTGCTAAAGCGGTATCATTTGGAAAAAAGTAATCCCTAATATCTTCAATTTCAGAGGTCAAGAATAGAGGCAAAGTCTTCATATTCGAGAAGAAGAACAATAAGATCAAGAGAAAAAGCCAAGAGTTTATTGAGAGTAGTAAAAAGATACAAAGGAGAAGAAATGAGAGATTGCTAGTAAGTAGATTCTGCGTCACCAATAGCTAAGCAGAATCAGCAATGTAGCTGAGAATATATATTAAAAAGATAAGGAGTTCTCATTAATTTATATTTATCCGATATTCTTGAGAGCCTCGAGACTTGTGAAAGTTAACCACAGAGACTGGGCCATTTTAAAATTCATATACTGCTCTTTGCAGATGATGTCCTGTTATTTGACAGGACGCCCTTGGTTCTACAGAGAGCAATAAATACTCTTGACACTATTTGCGGCAGAACAACTTAATCATCAACGCCAGTAAAACGGCGATTCTAGATTTTTCTAATCGAAAATTAAAGCAGGTGGGCCATGGTTTCTCGGAAATGAGAAACTCAGTGAATGTTGTTAACGAAATTAAATATCTGGCTTTTATGTTCGCAAATAGGGTTACGTTTAGTACATTACAAGCTAAACTAAGTAAAAAAAAGGCCCAATCACTCACCCAATGTAAGAAAATATAAAAAAAATATTGCAGCTATACCCTTAGCACGTTAATCAATTATTATAAGGGTATGGTTTTACCATTTTTGTATATGGGCTGTAGATCATGAATCTGGTCTTGGGGTCGGTAGAATATCTAGAAAGTACCTTCTAGAAGAAACTGTTAAAACTACCAATTGCTACTCCGTTTGGATTGAGTAGACATAAATTAGGTCTGTTATCCAGGCAGCGAGTGGTACAGATTGCCAAGTTGAGGATATACAGTAAAATCTTGGTCCCCCCAATGGAATCTTTGTTTGAGGACCTAAAGAGGGCCCAAGATATAGGGGTCTTTGGCCCCTTACAGGATTTCTGTCAGGCTTGTGATGTAATTTTGGCTAAAGTGGGAATTTCAACAAGCAGCTTTGTGGAGAACCCCCGTAAGGTCTACCAGAAAATAAAGTTGGACCAAAGGAGTGGTGACCAAGACCTATTGTGTAAATACAAATTGAATTCTGAGCTGGCAAACCAGTACAGTCTATTTCAAACCCTGCCGGAATATGTTATGAAATTTTGTGACCCCGAATACTGAACAGTGTTTATGCGCTTTTGTTTCAACCTGCTGGGGATTCTTGATAGATGGGGCAGAATTAGCGGTAGGCCTCCGGAGGAATGGAATTGTAGATGTTGTGGTAAAAAGACTCGGCAGTCATTGAGACACTTGGTAACATTGTGTACTGCCCTTTCTGCGCATAGGATTCAACATCTTCGTCGGTTTGTGACCCAGCCGGAAAACGCGTCCTCAGATTGGTTTTGGAATTGTTTGATGGACCAAACTCCTCATTGACTCTTGCAATTGTGCGCTTTTAAAAGCAATTCATGTTGAGTTAGGGGAAAATGGTTATTTGTAATTGTTTTAGATGGGGTGTATAATGAAAAGGAATAAAACCCTCATCTAGAACCATTCTCTTGGGGGATTTAAACCTAGGTTTTAATGACTAAAATAACTGCAATACGGAATCCTTAGCCAACGCTTTAACAATATTAGGCTTCACTCAATGTATATTCAGTATCTTCAGCCCTACGCATACTAATGGACATATACTTGACTGGTTAGCGGACTCGAACTGCAACATCACTATTACGTCTAATGCAACCTGTCCTTGGTCAGACCACAACGTGATTGATATAATATGATAAGCATTTATAAACATCTACTACAGTCGAACTCAAGCTCCCTACTTTAATTCGGAACTCTAGGAACATAACTGCAACTAGCATCCTCCCGGTGCTAGATGAGATTATCTCCCCTGCTCCCTGTTAGATGACTTGGCCACCTTGGTTGAAATCTACAACTTGACCATTGCTAATGCCAGTAAAACAGTGTCCCTACTCACTTAGCGGAATGCCAAACTCCTATCACACCGTGACTCATGGTTCACCCCTGACCTCAAAGCCCTACGATTAAAATAACGTGAGGCGGAGACCGCTTGGAGGAACTTCCTGTCGGAAACTAACAAAGACCATTTCACAATTACTGCAAAGGCATATAAAAACGCTCTCCTCCTAGACAAAAATCTACTTGCAACATAAGAATATCTAATGCTAGCTCCAGTTCACAGGAGCATTTTGCAATTCTACGCGAATTAGAAACACCCACGTCTCCTACATCCAGCTGCAATAAAGTCAGCACCTGGTGTGTCAATATCCAGAATGCCTTGCCTGATGAACTAACCTCCTTACAGAAAAAGATCTTAATAAATAAAATTCCCTAGCCTCAACCATCACCGATAGAGCAGCCTTTTCTCCATCAGCCTCCCAGGCATTTAACATCAATCAAGTCACGGAAATTGAAACCCTACAAATCATCAAAGGTCTCAAACCTTGAAGTTGCCAAGGAGACATCTGTCCGGCAGCCATGATCAAGGACTGTGCTGCAGCACTTGCACCCTTCACCACCTCTCTGATTAATGCCTCTTTCGCCTCATGCCTAGTCCCAACTAACCTACTATGCCTGGGCACTCCCCTTGCTAAACAAAAACACTCTAGACCCAGATATCCCGACCAACTATCGCCCTATCACCACCGTCCTGTTTCTCCTTAAAATACTGAACAGAGCAGTTTATGTCCAAATCCAGTCGTTCCTTGAAACTAACAGCCTCCTGGGTCTTACGACAATCAGGCTTTAGGCCAGTCATGGAACGCAATCAGCCTGTCAGACCGAAGAAAACAAATGGACTAAGACAAAGACTCTGGCAAGGTATCCCTGCTATGCCTGTTGGATTTGTCAGCAGCCTTCGACCTTGTGGATCACCAACTTCTATGTCAGCACCTCTCATCAGCAGCTCACAATTCAGAACAGACCAGCGCCTGGATCTCCTCCTTCCTATCTAACAAACCCTTCAGAGGTTTCTCTAACACAGCTTCAGCCCTGCCAACCCCCATCTCCTGCAGCGTCCCCTAAGGTTCATGTGTCTCACCCACCCTATACAACATCTTCAACAAACCACTATTCGACATCCTACATAACCAGGGTATCTCCTATACAAATTATGCAGAAGACACGCAAATACTCCTACCCCGTAGGGTTAACTACACTGCCCACTCCAATGCACTGAACTCTAATTACCACACAATCCAAGCCTGGCTGGCTCCTAACATGTTATGCCTTAATGATGAAAAGATGGATATCCTCCTGGCAGGCTCACAAATCACCGTAAACAAACTTGACACCAAATGCAAATCCTTTACCATTGATGGAATAACAATACAAGTATCCAGCGCGGTTAAAATGCTAGGCGTTTACCTAGACGCTACCTTGTCACTAAACAGGCATGTCAACACCATTGCTTCTTCTGCGGAATACACTATGAAGCTTATTTAGGCCTGCAGGCCGTTTTTGTCTGCTGATAGCTGCCTCGCAATTGCTTGGGCGCTCATAGGGTAGAGACTGGACAACTACAACAACCTTTTTGCAGGCACATCCGACCGAAACCTCAGTAAACTGCGGATCATTCAGAATAATGCTCTCAGGGCTGCCTTGAACATCCCCAGGTGTGAGAACATCACATTGGCCAGGAAAAATGCACATTGGCTCCCTATACGACAGCGGATTATGTTCAAAACATTGGCCATCACGCACAAATGCATAGCCAACACTGCACCCAGATACCTCTCGCAAAAACATCTGACGGCTAAATGAACAAGGCCCACAGAGTAATTCTTTACCAACCGTCTGGTGACCACGAGATACAGACTGAAAAGCTCTTGGGGCTCGAGCTTCCCAGTTATTGCCACGGAAAACTGGAACGCCCTTCCACATGAACTGAGATCTGAACTATCATATTGGGTTTTCCGAAAACACTTTAAGAATCTTAAGACTCTTCTGTTCACTCAGGACGCCCCAACTTCGGAACATCTTCTCTAAGACTTTTCACACCTTAGTATTATTCTGTGATGAACTGCTTTGCTCGCAACTATATGATGTGATATGATGTGGCATTTATAATGCGCCTGTACACAAGTGTTTCTAGGTGCCACAAGACAAGAGAGGGAAGACACAGAGAAGACAAGACAAACAATCCTACTAGGCCTTGTGTTATTTGGATTGGGCAAGTGCGACAACAAGAAGTGCAGGGGGAAGGAGAGGGGAAAGTGCAAGGGAGAGGATAGGGCAAGTGCGATCAGGGCAGCATAGCTCTGAGTAAGTGCAGCCAGGGCAACACGGCTCTGGGTAAGTACAAGGAGGCAGGGGTGCTGTAGGGGTTACAGTTACAGCCCCTAAGTGCGCCGTAGGCCTGCAGGCAGTGCAAAGGAAGACTGGTTGTGGAGGAGCCTGGTAACCAGTGAGATTCTGAGGGAACCAAGCAACCAGTCAAGGTAGCAGACAGGTCAGTTAGCAAGGGACGAGAGAGAGAAGGCAGAGGAGAAAAGGAGGGTCTTGAGCTGCTTATGGAAATTCGGGTGGTCCGGCTCAAGTCTGAGAAGAGCAGGGAGGTCGTTCCAGAGGGAGGCACCTGCAGACGAGAGAGATCTACCCTCGACTCTCTGCCTGGAGAAGCATCTGACCCTGAGAGAGTTGGAGGTAGCTGAGTGAAGGGCTCTAGAATGAAGGTATTTCGGAAGAGAGTTGGATGTAGTGCAGGCCCCGGTCCCAGAAAGCCTTGTGGACGATGCAAAGGGTCTTCAACTTGATCCTTGCAGCCACGGGAGCCAGTGGAAAGAATTCAGGGCTGGAGAGATACAGTCCCCGGGCTTGAGGCCAAGGTTAAATCTTGCAGTCCTGTTCTGGATTAGTTGTAGGGGGCGAAGAGTAGGCGGTTTGAGAAAGAGGCTGTTGAAGTAGTCTAGCCTATAGAGAACCAGGGCTGTGGAGACAGTGAGCTTCTGGGGGAAAGTGAGAAAAGATGGAATACCTCTGATGAGGTGCAGGTGGAAGTGGGCCTTTTTGCCAAGGTCTTTGATATGAGGAGAGAAGGAGAGAGTGGAGTTGATGATGACACCAAGGTTTTACTGGCATTAAGACAGAGATCGTTGGAGACGCACCAATCCTGAATCGCGGATATGCAGACAGGAATGAGCGAGGGAGGAGATGTCATGATGCCTACCCCCAGGCATCCGGACCAAGCCCATCAGCCCCGGGAGCAGGCATCTAGACATTTAGTAAAACCTCAGCAGCCCCGGCTAGGGGCTATCTGGGTTCAGTCCTGGCACCTTAGGCGCCAGGCTCATAGTAGGAATTGCGCCAGGCTCATAGTCATTACTTACCTCAGGCAGACCATGCTGCAAATGACTCCAATCCAACATGAAGCCTGAAAGGGACTATTTTTCTACAGGGACTATTTTTTACTCGGGTGTGGTTCTAGGGACTTCTTACTTGGGACTACTTTTGAAGCTATTTAAACCACACCCGACCAGCAACACACGCTTTGCGTTATTCTGCATCCAGCAGCGTAACACTCACTGTGCCTGCAGCCTGCATCCAGTCATCTGCCACGCCCGCCTCGAATCCGGAGCTCCTAAAACAAAGAGGAAAGAACGGGACAAGGTTAGAAAACGAACCTATTTCTATTCCACACCTGATTCTGTATCCATCTTGTCTCCGGACCTGTAAAGAACATCATTTCTGCACGCGCCGCACCTCCAGCTGCAGCGCCGCGCCATACTCACCAGTCTTCACAGCATCCTTCGGGTCAGCGCTGCCTCCATCATTTCTTCGCTGAACTTCGGCACCTAGGAGACAAAAGAAAACCACAAGGTAAGCCGAGGGAACCAACAAATATAATTCTTACCACCATAGACTTACCTGATTTACCACCGGAGGCATCCTTTTGTGACTCTCCATATTTTCACGTGCGGCATCTGTAAAGAGAGACAAAACAACACGTTTTCCTCGTGCAACATTTACTGGACAGCGCCGGTTAATACAGACTCTTACCTGAGCGCCACCAGCTGCCACAAGAGCATCTTTTCACGAGCCAGCTGCAAGACAAGAAAGGAAGGGGGGAACAAGAGTGAACATCGGACATATTGAACTCTATGAACTTAATACTTACTGGTCCTCACCAGGAACCTCAGAGTCAATACTCTCCGGAACTCTCCCGAGCCTTTAAACCAGTAAAGTGACTGGAATCGACGCACCCCTGCAAATCCACGCAGGAAGGAGAGCTCATCTTTCAAGAATATAAGGAGAATATTTCTACGGGTAAAGCAGACAAGATTAGGAGGGCAGATCCAGTCAGTCATCGCTGCACTACGCATCACGTGGGTGGAGACCGCAGCTGTCCGGGTCCGACCGACGCCCCTGTGGGAGCCAGGTGAGCGTAACAGGAGAGGAGGCTGACGGAAGCCTGAAAGAGAGCTGAGTGTCATCTGCATAACACTGAAAGTTAGAAGAGAAGGTGGAGATCAGGTGGGCCAAAGGGGTCAGATGGACATTGAAGAGCCATGGTGAGAGGATAGAGCCCTGGGGAACACCACATGTGGAGAGGGAGATGGTGGAGAGAAAGGACCCAAGTTGGACCTGCGAGGGACGGTCAAGGAGGAAGGAGGTCAGCCACGCCAGGGCCTGATCTGTGATGCCCAGGTTCACACAGAGTCGGATGATAAGGGTGGCATGATTGAACATGTCGAAAGTAGAGGAAAGGTCAAGGAGGATGAGGACAGAGCGAGAGCTGGAGTCGAGGTTAGAGAGCAGATCTTCGCCGGTGTTCGGGAGAGCAGTTTCCATGCCTCTGGCTGCCCTGAAGCCAGACTGATGTTCATGGAGGCAGCCAACAGATTCAGTGTGGAGTTTAAGCTGGGAGATGGCCAGCTTTTCCAGGAGTTTGCCCAGGAAAGGAGAGATAGAAATCGGGGGAAAGTGTGCTGGACATGCAGGATCGGCAGAAGGCTTTTTTAGGAAGAGGTGCACAAGGGACTGCTTGAGGAGAAAGGAGAAAGATCCAGTGGCGAAACAGTGATTGCAGAAATCGGCCAAGGCTGATGCCCTGATGCCTATGGGTTTGGTGCGTTTTATAAATATTGTTTTAAAAAATAATGATATGTAGGATTTTATAATGATTTGTTGGCTTGTGGGGATTGGGTGGGTAGAGAGAATGATCGTGGGTTTGTGGGGGTAGAGAGAGTGGGGGTAGAGTGAGTTTGTGGGGGTAGAGAGAATGGGTGTAGGGTGGGTGGATGTAGACAGGGTGGATGTAGAGAGAGTGGTGGTCGTGAGTGGGGATAGAGAGAGTGGGAGTAGGGTCGGTGGGGGCAATGAGAGTGGGAGTAGGGTGGGTGGGGGTAGAGAGATTGGGATTAAGGAGGGTGGGTGTTGGTTAAAGAGAGTGGGGTAGGAAGGGTGTTTGGCCATAGAGAGAGTGGGGGTAGGGTTGGTGGGGCTGAGAGAGTAGGGGTATGGTGGGGGTGTGTGGGTAGAGTGAGTGAGGGTAGAGAGAGTGGGGGTTGGGGGGGTGCAGGGAGAGAGAGAGCTGGTGCATGGTGGGTAGGTGGGGTTAGAGAGTGGGGCTAGGGGGAGTGCGGGTAGGGTGGGTGTCTGGGGGTAAAGAGTGGGAGTCGGGTCGGTAGATGGGAGTAGGGGGTAGAGAGAGTGGGGGTAGGGTGGGTTGGTGGGGTAGAGTGTGTGGGTAGAGCGAGTGGTGGTATGGTGGGTGGGGTAGAGTGTGTGGGGGTAGGGTGCGTGGGTGTGGGTCGAGAGAGTGGTGGTAGGGTGGGTGGGGGTAGAAAGAGTGGGGGTCGGGTGGGAAGCTCAGGGTAGAGATAGTGGGGGTAGGGTGGGTGAGCATAGAGAGAGAAGGGGCTAGGGTTGGGAGGTAGGAGTAGAGAGAGTGGGGGTAGGGTTGGTGGGTGTGGTTATAGAGAGTGGGGGTAGGGTGGGTGGGGGTAGAGAGAGTGGGGGTAGGATGGGTAAGTGGGGGTAGGATGGGTGGTTGGGGTAGAGAGAGTGAGGGGTAGGGTAGGTGGGGCTAGCAAGCGTGGGGGTAGGGTGGGAGAGTGGGGGTAGAAAGAGTGGGGGTAGGGTGGATGGGGCTAGAGAGTGGGAGTAGGGAGGGTGAGTGGGGGTAGAGTGGGTGGGGGTAGAGAGAGTGGGGGTAGAGTGGGTGGGGGTAGAGATAGTGGGGGTAGGGTGGGTGGATATCGGTAGAGAGAGTGGGCATAGTGTGGGTGAGTGGAGGTAGGGTTGGTGGGCGGTGGTAGAGAGAGTGGAGGTTGGATGGGCAGGTGGGGTTAGAGAGCGTGGGCATAGGGTTGGTGGGTGTCGGTAGAGAGAGTGTGGATAGGGTAAGTGGGTGTGGGTAGAGAGAGTGGGGGTACAGTGGGTGGGTTATGGTAGAGATAGTAGGGGTAGGGTGGGTGGGGTAGAGAGAGTGGGGGTAGGGTGGGTTGGGGTAGAGAGAGTGGGGGTAGGGTGGGTGGGGGTAGAGAGAGTGGGATTTGTAGAGAGAGTTGGGGAGTTGGTGGGTGGGTGTTTGTAGAGGGAGTGGGGGTAGGGTGGGTGGGTGGGGGTAGAGAGAGTGGGGCTAGGGTGGTGGTAGGGTGGGCGGGGGTAGAGAAAGTGGGGTTAGGGTGGGTGGGTGGGGTAGAGAAAGTGGGGGTAGAGACAGTGGAGGTAGGGTGGGTGTCTGGGGATAGAGTGAGTGGGGGTAGGTAGGGTGGGTGTCTGGGGATAGAGGGAGTGGGGGTAGGGTGGGTGGGGGTAGAGAGAGTGGGGGTAGAGAGAGTGGGGATAGAGAGAGTGGGGGTAGGGTGGGAGGGGATAGAGAAAGTAGGGGTAAGATGGGTGGGGGCAGAGAGAGTGAAAGTAGGGTGGGTGGGGGCCAAGGCCTGCTCCCAGTCGACCTCAGGCCCTGGGTGGAAGTGACTGTGACAGTGCAAAGCAAGCTACTCTAGGCAGAGACCTTGGCTTGCATTGCTGTTTTTAAAAAAAGCACTGGAAAATTGAAACGTGTGCTGCAGCCTTGTAAAATTACACAAATGAATCAGAGACTTAGCAAAACAAGAAGGTAGAATTGGTTTGAACAATTTAACACGTTTCGAACGTTCAATACACACAATCTTTGCAATTATAAACATAATTTTGATAAATATTTACTTTTTATTAAAATGTGTCTAATGGATTGCTTATTGTGTGCAATTTTATAAAGTACTGTTATCAAAACGTAACATCTAAATTGTATGTAATATACCAACATAAAACTGTAAACAACTACATTTCAAAATGTCGGCTCTGTAGAAAAAACAAGATGGCTGCCTCCATGGTAGATAGAGCTCACTCAAAATCAAAGAGTCCCGAGATGGGCAGAAATTAGTGGGATTAGCCATAGGAATTACATTATATTAGATTAGGGATTTATAGTGCGCACATCCTTTTGGAACCAAACAGTAAACTGCATCTAGGCGCAGGTGTTAAGATCCTTTGCTCTTATCGAGGCACAGTCACAGAACCCAATTGATCACTGAAACAGGTATGTTTTTAATTGTTTTCGAAAAAGGATGATAATGACATATTCCGCAATTCTGCTGGAAGAACGTTCCAGAGTTTGGGGCCCCTGATGGTAAAGCATTGGTCTCCTCGAGAGAGGAATTCAGAGGAGGGGACCACCAGAAGATTTTTACCAGAAGGTTTTGCCTTCTTGGGCAAACTCCTTGAAAAGCTAGCCATCTCTCAGCTAATCCTTCATTCTGATTCTGTTGGCTGTCTCTATGACCATCAGTCGGCTTCAGATCGGGCAGAAGTACAGAAACTGCTCTCCTGAACATCCGTAAAGATCTGCTTTCCAACCTTTACTCTAGCATTCCCTCTGTCCTCATCCTACTCGATCTCTCCTCTGCCTTCGACACGGTCAACCATACCATCCTGCTCAACCGTCTCCGTGATAACCTGGCCATCACCGATCAGGCTCTGGCCTGGCTGACCTCTTTCCTCTCTGATCGACCCTCCCAGGTCAAACTTGGGTCCTTCCTATCATCTATCTTCCTCTCCACCTGTGGTGTTCCCCAGGGGTGTAACCTCTCGCTGTGGCTTTTCAACCAACGCCTAGCTACTCTCGCCCGCTGTATTGCCATTTTCTGCTCAAACCTCCAGTGCTACGCGGACGACACTCATTTTCAGGCTACCCTCGGCCACCTCCTTCACCTCTCTCATCACAGATTGCCTAACTGCCATTCAAGATTGGTGTGCCGCCAACAATATTTGTCTGAATGCCAGCAAGACTGAGATCCTCCTCATCGGCACACCATCACCTTCCTTTCTCCTCACTCTCTGGCCGGCCTCCCTTGGCCATCCTCCTATCCCCACCTGTGAGGCCAAGAACTTTGGTGTCACCTTTGATTCCACACTCTCCTTTTCTGCCCACATCGCTGATGTATCAAAAAAGTCAAACTTCCTACTCAGAAGTACTCTTCCTTTTCTCTCATTCCCCCAAAAGCTCACTGTCTCCCAAGCTCTGGTTCTCTCTAGGTTGGACTATTGCAACAGCCTCTTTCTTAATCTACCTACCGCTACTCTCCGCCCTTTGCAACTTATCCAGAACAGGACTGCAAGACTTATCCTTGGCCTCAAGCCTTGGGATCATATCTCTCCAGCTCTGAAATCTCTCCATTGGCTCCAAGTGGATGCAAGGATTAAATTCAAAACCCTCTGCATTGTCCACAAGGCTTTCTGGGGCCTGGGGCCAAAATACCTTCAGCTATCCCTCCGCAAATACCTCCCATCTCGAGCACTCCGCTCCTCTACCTCTAACTCCCTCAGGGTCAGTCGTTTCTCAAAGAAACGAGCTGGGGTAGATCTGTGTCTTCGGCTGGGGCCTCCCGCTGGAACAGCTTCCCTGCCACTCTAAAACTTGAGGAGAACCATCTACGGTTCCGGAAGCCCCTCAAGATCTTCCTCTTTGCTTCTTCCTTCGCCCCCCTCTCCCCTGCTGATTCTACTCTCCCTTGGCACCATGCACCTGGCCACCCTCTTTCCTCCGGGCCCAGGTACCTGCTCCTCTTGCCACCCTCACGCACTGCCTCCGGGCCACACCTTACACTGGGGTCTGTATTTGTACCCATACAGCCCCCCCTTTTTTTTCTTCCTGCACTTATCAGACCTACCCAGCTTGCTGCCTTAAACCCAGCACTTGCAACTTGCTGGCTGCACTCCCACTATTTGTTGCCTTTTTATTTATTTATTTATTATAATTTATGGGGTTTTTTTCCTCCTTGCTCCGCACTCTCCTTTTGTTCACCCTTCCATGCACTTCTCTCCCTCCCCCTCTACCATGCACTTGCGCATCCTCAATGTCACTGGGCCTAGTAAGATCGTTGTTTTCGTTCTCCCCTGTTCCCCTTCCCTTGCCTTGTCTCGCTCTGAAACACTTGTGTATGAGCGTGATAGAAATAAAATATCAATCAATCAATCAATCAGAGGAACGTAGAGTAGATAGATCTTAATTTTTGATATCAAATACTTCGGTGCAGTTCTCTGAACGCACCTAAAGATCAGGCATAATAATCCAAATTCGATTCTTTGACGTACTGGAAGCCAGTGCAGTTTTCTACTGTACTTGGAAATGGAAACTCTTTTTGGGAGAGTGTACACTAATCCAACGGCTGCATTCTGAGCTACCTGGAGCCTTTGCAGTTGACAATCCGGAGATCCAAGCAGCAGTGTGCCGCAATAGTCCAATCTTGAGTTTACCATAGTGCCTCTAATCGTAGCACGGTCTGTTTCTGAAACCAGGGGAAGAATAGGTTTCAGGAGGCTAATCTGGAAGTAAACAGATTTGATTACTTCCGAGACATGGGCGTTATTGGACAGATGCAGCCTAAGTTCTTGATTTTGTAGGAGAAGGATGTGGCAGAACCAAAGATAACAGTGGTTAGAGGCATGGTATTTGTCAAGAAGGTACTTTGGTCCAAATACTATAACCTCGGTTTTAGTAGGGTTTAACTGGAGCCTACCTTCTACCATCCAGTCTTTTATGGCTTCAGCACAGGCCAAGACATGCTCTGTTGCTTCTGGTGCTGATTTTAGTCTGACATATATTTGCGTGTCATCTGCATATGAGTGGTATTTCAGATGAAACCTGGAGAAGATATCCATCACTGTCCTGAGGTAGATATTAAACAGTATTGGTGAGAGTGAGGATCCCTGTGGAACTCCACATAATACTCGTAGAGCTTCAGAATAGTAACCTCCCAGCTTGACTACTTGGGTCTGGTTTTTCAGGAAGGAGGAGAACCATTTCAAGGCAGCCTCTGACACCTGGTCGACTTCGAGAATTCTAGTCAATAGTAGCTCAAAGTCGACTGTGTCAAAGGCTGCCAACAGAACCAACATAATTAACATACTCAGATCCCCTTTATCAGCTGCCCTCAAGATATTGTCCCACACAGCTAGTAGTGCTGTCTCGGTCCCGTAACCGGGCCTGAAGCCAGACTGAATGGAATGTTCCTCTAAATATCTCTGTAGCTGTGTGGTGACAATCCTTTCCAGGACCTTAGCAGTCCAGGGTAGGCCTGCAATTGGGTGGCAATTTCCCAGGTCTTGATGATTCAAAGTAGATTTTTATAACAAGGGTGTGAGAACAGCTTTCTTCAGATCTTGGGGCACAACTCCCTGTGCTAGAGAAGCATTCACAAATTCTGTCATAAAGCCGCTAAAATAAGAGGTATGTGCTACTGCCAGATATGCTGGGATTGGGTCATAGTCATGGTTTGTGGGTTTAAGTTGTGAGATTAGGTCTTCAATCACCTTGGAGTTAACCGGGGAAAAGGAAAAAGAGGAGACTTGAGGAATAACCCTTCTCTGAGAATCTTGGAATTGATGGAATTGATTAAAGACCACAGCTGTGTTAGATTGAGAATCCAGTTGCCTGCGTATAAGGTTTATTTTTTCATTAAAAACTCATTAAATTCATTTGCCAGAGCAAGAGAGGGCGGGAGCCCAGACAATATGCATGCCGGTAACGTCAGGCTCCTAATCAAAGCAAATAGGTCCTTCGACCTGTTCTTAGAGGAGTTGATCTGCTCACGAAGTACCAGAGGCTCGGCTGAGATAAATCCCCGTTTATAGTTTGCCAGTGCCTCTTTGCCATTCTTGTAGGAGAACGTATCTTTAAGTATTAGCCATATTTTTTCTTTCTTTCGGTAGTTGTTCTTTAATTCCTTAATACATTGCCTAGGGGCAGGTAATGGGAGGGATTACAACATTGTATCCCTCCTCAAATGCCATCTCCATTCATTCAAAGCTCATATTTGAAGCTCTTATGTTACTGACAATAGTTTTGGCTTTTAAGGTAGCACTTTCAGCGCCACCTAATAGCCAAAACTAAAAAAGAGGGCTGAGAAAAAGTAGAGTAGAGTAGATTAAATATTGGTCTACAGGAGGGATGCACATGTTAGAGATGGAAGTCAGATTGATAATGTAATTTGCAGCCAAAGTGAGATCAAGTGGGCTGCGTTTTAATATGAGTTGGAAGAGAGCAAACGAGAGGGAGCGCATACAAAGTAGAAAGCACAGACATGGGACAGTGTGACCAAGGATAACAACAGATGAAGCGCCTCAAAAATAATTCATAGGATGACGATAGATAACTACAACCCCTAACAGAATTCAACAGCACACACATTGATATTCAAGAAAGAACACAAGATAATTCCATTGAAAAGTAAGCTTTGGACCAAGTAGGATTGTATAGAATCCCAACTCTGCGGTCATTATGCAGAGTATGGATACATAAGAATGGATAGATGGTCAAAGCAGGATAATTAGAAGTGTCACATTGACGTATATACGTTTCTGTGAAACGTAGACCAAGTACCAATCCAGATTTATTGCTAAAACACTCAGTCTAATATTCTGACTATGGAGCTAGCATTCCAAAGTGCACAGTTTAATGAGAAAGGTAGCTGAGAATGAATCACAGGGTAACAGAGGTTTTAAGGTTAGTGCCGAAAACAGCTAACCTATTGTTATATTTAGGTAATTGAAGAGGTATATTAATAATTAAGTAGTAAGTAAAAGCAAAGATGCTGAGAAGGCTTTTGACCGGATGGGGTGGAATTATTTAAGCTATCCACTTGTATAATTGGGGTGTGGCTCTTTCCTTTTCAGAAGTATCTAAATGCTGAACCCTGTGCTCAGGTGACTTCTAACGGGCTACTCTCAAGGGAATTAATATGACAGAAAGGCATGCATCAAGGATGTCCTCACTATTGCCTTACCTATTTCATTTGGCCATGGAATCCCTCACAGAAGCGATAAGGGCGCGTGATGACAATGTTGGTTTAAAATGCAAAGAATACATGTCCATGGTTCTTCTGTATGTGGATGAACTGGTGTTTATTGGATCATGACCGAGAAGCTCCTCCGCCGCTTTGTTCAACTTATTAAGAGGTGTAAAGACTGGAGGGGGGTATCTGTACTTCTGCCCTCTATATGATAGGGTAAAAGCACAAAGCACCCCAGCAAGTTTCTCTATTTGGTAGCAATTGACGAGCAGCCAGGCTTAAGCTTTCAGGAGATGATGTAGGCAGGTTTTTAAGTACAGTGTTTCCCCAAAGCCCCCACAAAGGAATGTCCACACACTATGTTAGGTGATAACACAGCTGCATTATATAAAATAAGATTCAGGAATAGATATATATTTAAATAATAACACTTTGTACTTGGAATACTCAAAAAATGGCAAATATATACACTCTATGTGGTACCACACAATACGTAAATCCAGTAATAGGTGCACTAACTGCAGTTGGATTCGTAAGTGAGGTGTAACAGCATAGAATAGGGAAGAAAGACAGGTTCGTTATGAACAGTGGCAGAATACTATAGATAATTGTGAGTGAGTTTCCCCCCCACCTGGGCAACCTGTAATGGAAATGTTAGGGAGTAATTCATGTTGTCTTTTACAGCCTTGTTCAATAATGTTCAATAACCTTGGGCTTTCTTTTAAAAGGCTCTACCAAAGTACCCGAGAGGCCATAGGAGTACGGGATCCAAGACATATCTGGGACCCCTGGACGACTCCTGAGGCTAGAAGATGCGCTTCGTCGTCAGAGTACCTTTGGTTCCTTGGCAGGCGAAGTGGCAGAGTTTCTTGGCTTTACTCGATGATTCCCTCTGAGGATGGACGCCGTTTGGAAGAAGGAGCCACTGGGATGCTGAGTCCAAGAAAGAAAGGAACCAAAGTTGTTTTGAAGTACAGCAGTCTTACTCTTCACAGAGCCCTCCTTTGGGCGGCAATTTCTTTGACTGTGGAAGTCCTGTGACAATGAAACTTGTTGTGGGCTCCTTAAAGACTTGGCAGATGAAAGTGAGACCCCTGGGACCCTTCGATGACTTCTGGCGGCGACGCGTGCAGAGGTCACTTTTGGTGTCGGGTTTCGGAATATTGCGGTTTTCCAACTTTCGGTTCTTCGGTGCTGCAGCCACAGCACGGACCTCTGGACGGCTTCTGACGATCTTGACTCGACCACTGGAGTGGACACCGGACTCTCACCAAGTCTGGACCCTCGGGACGTCTTTGTTAGCTTTTAGTGGTGGGAAATCCTACGACAGACCTTCCACTGCACCCAATGACTCTGGGCTCTCTCTGGCGGGAAAAAGTGGTTAGTGGTGATGGCAAGGATGTCATTTTAAATGTTCTTAGGCATCTTGGAACTTTCGCAGCTCTGAGTGTCCAGCAGCACTATGCCAGTGTATCCCCTCTTCTGGCTGGTAGACTGAAATGGCTTCCAGAGGTCACAAAACACACCTGCGGACCCTGGGTGACACCAATGGACTTCTCTGGCTCGAGATGTCCGGAACTCCTATTCTGGACTTCGAAGATCTCTTCTCCGGATGGCAGGCACACAGGACTGGCTTCCAGGATACTTTGATGAAGAGCAGCAGCTTTGCGCGATGGTCCCTCGTAGCTCGGGGAGAGGTCTCCTTTGCAGGTCCTCTCTGGATCAGTCCTTGGGAGACACGACAGCTTTCGGATCACATTGAAGAAATGCAGCAGCAGACTTCTCTTCCAGCTGGGTTTCAAGGAACAGCTTCTTCCTACTTCAGCTTCTGGACAAATTGATAAGTGAGAGGTCCCCAGATATACACATCTGTCCCTCATTCACTCTGGCTGAGCCAGGCTCAGTCAGCCAATCACACAGAAGGGCATTAATGCAGGCAGGCGACCAATCAGGCTCACAGGCATTCACTCCACGCAGACACCCATAAGAAAGATTGTGGATTGGGGCAAGTACCCAGTCTTTCAGCATACTACACTACATTTGTGTCAGTTTCAGTTAGGGCTGTCTCATCCCCTGTGTCACACGCACACACACACACACACACACACACACACACACACAGAAACCAGATACCCACAACAGAGAATGTGAGTTAACTCCCAACTCCATTCACACAGGTCCCACCCCTAGGGTATGCACACAACACCTGGGAAGGCTCCTGTCAGTCTGACAGGAGGCAGCCCCAGAACCATATATGGTATTTCCACCCAACAGCCAGTCAAGGGGAAAGGAAACAACAGAGACATATATGGTGTTTCTACCCAACAGCCACTCAGGAGGAAGGGACAGAGTCAGGGCTTCCCAGGACTTTGGGAAACAAAGTAAAAGGCAATAGAAACCAAGAGGCCACAGTGGCCATCTTGCCTTTGTGTAGGAATCTATTGATTCCTATGGCAGGGCCTGGGTATCCCAAAAATGGAGGATACTCAGAGCCACTGCCAAGTCAGCATGTAACTGACACCAGCCCATGCCCCTGCTCTGTGGGCAACACACAGGTGCCCAAAAACACACATAAGGGGTATAAGGGTGTACCCCACCCCCCATGGGTGCCACAAGGGTGTTGTTGACCAAAATATAAAATGAAGAACTGCACTGCCAGAGGTTCAGGCTGGACCTCAGTGGCAGAATATATAAGGATAACACACAGAGAAGTTGTAGGACAAGGACTGGAGGCCCTGGCTCTCCAAAAGGCATTTCCAGCATCACAAGAGGTTTTGGCGAGATTTTGTAGTTTAAAGTTAATAGAAACGGTCAGAGGTTTTCCCAGTCTGTTTATCCTGTCATAGAGGTCCTTTTAAGAATCTAAATCAAATATCGGTAGAAGAGTGCTACACCTATCTCAGCATTAGGGTTACTTGCAACACCAAGGCTGTGCTACTGAACAGTATTAATTTAGTTATAGCTAAATTCAGAGCGGACTGTAAGGGATGGACTCAAATGAAGGTATCCTTCTGGGGCAAAGTTAATAGCATTAAAATGTCCCTGTTACCCAGAGTGCTATATATTTCTAGCATAGTGCCACTAGACCTGCACCCCAAAATGCTTAGATCAATAGAAGATGTATTTTAGAAGTTTCTGTGGGGTGGTAAGAGTAAAGGAGAAATATCCAAATGTATTCTCCTAACAAAGACAGACAATGTATTTTTTGTATCCTAACATAAAAAATGACCATGGTGTGCTCTCTCCTAAAGTGTATAAATAAGCAACTTTCAGAGAATGTAGGGAGTTGGCCTGGTTGGGTCATAATTGAAGATTTACAGACCTGCCCAAAGAATGACTGAATATTTTGTCTATACATGAATGCCCATCCAGGCAGTTCTCTCTATCTTCCATAACCCAGGTGGCTTCCGAATTAAAAAATACAGTGGTGGAAATGGGTGAGATCTTTATAATCCACAGGGAAGACGCTCCGCGGGGGACCCCGGCCGTACAGAACTGGAATACAAAGTTAAATGGATCAAGACAGGCATTTATAAAATATGGGACCTCTGGGGACGAACAACTCGCCATTGCCGTTTGACTCTGTGGCAGGCCAGAATGAGGAGACGGACAAGGAGGCATGATTTTCAAGACATGTATTTTCTCTTCTGATTCAAAAGACCTTATAATTCCCTAACTCTGTGATACTAAGCGCTACCCTATACAAGTGAGAACATCAAGATGGCTAAAAACAAACAAAGTCTGCTTTCCGGAAATCCTATTCTAACCTACTTCTCTCCCTAATACTCAAAAGAAAACACAAAACAACCAAGACCTACATTTGGGCCTTGCCCAAGGAAATGGGACGGCTGCTGCCTTCTTCTGACCACCCGCCTCTGTGTCTCTTTACCATAGGCCCATGCCTATTGTGAGGTGTCAGTAATGCGAGGCAGACAACTGCCTCTAATTAAAAATGTAGACATTTTATTAAAGAAAAGGTTTGCAAATAAAGCCTTGCTTGCCCTACTCTATCAGGGAATTCCCTACCTATTCTAAAGGCTAAGGGAACAACTCTTAACATAGGTAAACGGGCCCTCACACTAAACAACAAAACATTCAAAGAATATAATAAAATAACATAAGATGGCAAACAAGAATTGAACAATATCTGGAAGACCTTCACCTGTCCTGGGAGAATCCCTTCCCCAGGGTTTTAAAGTCAACTTCCCAAATGTTCAAAGGAAAAGAAAAGTCATGAACCAGTTCTTGTCAGTTCCAATGTAAAACAAAAGTTCATCAAACAAAAATCCACTGGTAACAATTCTCAATTTTCCGTTGAAAAAGCCCCTTTCCAATTTCCGCCAAGAAAATAGCACCAATGGCAATCCTGGATATCTCTTATTTTCAAGATTATTTACCACAGTTCAAAAAAATAGATATAGAACTTCTTCTTCTACAACTTTACAATTGGTTAGGACCTCGGCAGTACATTTGGTGTAATTGTCAGGATGCTTCTCTCTGGGTTGCTGTTTCCTTCTTAACAACCCCCCTTCTACTATTGGCACTATGAGTACAGTCACTTTTGTCCCACAGTATACCACTACTCCAAACCACTTAAATGTGACCTCCACTGAGAGTATTATACACCACCACAGTTCGGGTACTTCCGCTTCAGTTTTATATTTTAGAATTGTTAGGCATATAACGACGCGACACTTTGACCTCTATAGGTTGGCAAGGCACTCTTCCTTTCTATGCTCCAAGGAAAGGGCAGCCTCTTTGCCTCTTGCGTCTGTCTTACTGCCACAAATATAACCTGCCATTGCCCCAAGACTGACTTCCTCTCAGCTTCCGCAGTCTTCAGCATTACAGGTTATTTTCTCAACCTGCTTTACAGGCACCCAGCTCCCTTCCCCAGCTTCACTCACACCTTCTTGGTTCCAGCAACAATCCCGAAGCTGTAGGGCCACTCTTTCAGCTTCAGGTGCCAATGCCACACTTGTATCAGGTGCCACTGGACTTCAGCCCTCTAGTTCTTTTTTTTTTTTTAAACTTTTATTTTTATTCAGCTTGGTAGCACAGATACAGGTGAGCAACAACAGAGCATATAAAATCAAGAAATTAAAACATCACAGAATCACACAACAAGTGGCGGGGCGCGCCCCGCGGGCAATGGAGAGTAGCAGGACAATGCAAGACCCGGTGGAGGGCCATTCAAGGGGCTGCAGGGGATTGACGAGAAGAGGCTGCTGGGGATGTAGGACCTGAGTCGGTGTCAGGGGGGGACATAAATAATCGGAACTTGAGCCAGATGTTTCTGGGTCTAGAGCAGGCGGGCTGTTGTACCGCCCATGATTCCTCCGTATCGGAGGCCCAAGTGACTGCTCTGAGCCACTGTGCGTGAGTCGGGGTGGTAGGCCTGAGCCAACAAAGTAGTATTGCCCGCACAGCCAGAAGCATGCAGAGGCCGGCCAGTCTCCTAGAATCTCGGTGCAGGTCTGGAAAGTCATGGAATAAGCATTTCATTGGGGTAGGGGAAATAGGGTGGTCAAGAATAGACGAGATGGTAGAGCAAACAGCGTCCCAAAATTGGGTAAGGCGGGGACATAACCAGATCATGTGGAAGTAGTCAGCTCCATCGTGGCCGCATCTAGGGCATCTAGGGGAGAGACTATTAGAAATACGGTGTAGTCTGATTGGGGTGTAATGGTATCTGTGGAGTAGTTTAAATTGAATTAGCTTGAATCGGGAGTTGAAGGAGACCCTCTGGATACGTGAGCACATTTGGGACCAACGGTCTTCGGTCATTTCCACTCCGAGATCAGCCTCCCAGGCGAGCTTTAATTTAGAAAATGAAGGGGGCGATCTGGATTGTACCAGGGTATATAGTCTGGAAGTTTTCCCCCTCATAGGGAAAGGAGAGGTCAGTTCAGTGATCGCCGGCTCATCCGGCGGTAACGCTGGGAAGCATGGGTACTTATGTTTGAGGACTCTACGGAGGGATGAGTATTGAAGCCACACTGAGGGACGCTGTCTGAGGGACGGCGGAAGGTCAGGCCATTCTATGAAATTACCATCTACAAATATGTCTCGGAGCAATTCGAATCCTGCCTCAGCCCATGTGCGAACAACCGATGGGGGGACCTGTGGGATTCCCGGGAGAAAGTTCCAGATCGGGAAGTTACCATGGAAGGGATGGGTGGTGCCCAGTAATTGCCATGTTTTGGATAAGGCCAGGGATGTGCACCTCAACGGGTCTAATGAGCCCGATTCTATTGGCATAGGTGCGATCACCAGGGATCTGATATCGCGGTCACCAACCGATAACTTCTCTAGTCTGACATGGGGAGGGGGGTCAGATATGTTGAACCAGTGTGCGATGTGTTGAAGTTGGGCTGCCAGCCAGTACTTGAGAAAGTCAGGTGCACCGAAGCCACCCATTTCCATGGGAGAAGCAAGGGTCTCAAACTTGAGGCGGACTGCACCAGAGTGCCAGAGAAAAGTATTGAGGGTGCGTGTCAATGTCCGAAAGAACTCAGCTCCCGGCCATTGCGGGATATTAACAAATCTATACAGTAGCTGGGGGAGTACCACCATCTTTAGTATTCCCACCCTACCTGCCAATGAAATCGGGAGTTTGTCCCAACCCTGAATTTTTTGCATTAGGTTTGTGAGGTATACTCGATAGTTCTTCTCGAAAACCAAATCGATATGTCGCGACACCACTATGCCTAAGTAGGTAAACTCAGCTTGGGCCCAAGTGAATCCAAGAGTATCGGGAGGGGGGAGAGTGATGGGGGTGAGCGGGAAAAGAGTTGATTTAGCGCAGTTTACCGTCAGGCCAGACATGCGGCCAAAAAGGACAACATCCTCCAGTATTGGGGCAAGATTGATTTCAGGAGAGCGAATAAAGAGGAGAGCATCGTCAGCATATAGGGAAACTATGTCTGAAACCCCGGCAGTGCGCAAACCTCTATGGGAATGAGATTGGCGAAGCATATCCGCGAACGGCTCCAGCGCTACAGCGAAGATTAATGGAGAGAAGGGACAACCTTGTCTAGTACCTCTAGCTATTTGGAAGAGGGAAGAGCACCGGTCCCCGGTACGGACTCTGGCCACGGGGTTTGAATATAGCAGCTTGACCCAGGAGATAAATGTGGGGCCGAATTTACATTTATTAAGTACCCGCCAAAGATACCTCCAAGAGACGGAATCAAAAGCTTTTTTCATATCAAGCGTGGCGGCCACAGCGTGAACGTCAGGGCTCACCCTGCTTATAATATTGAAGAGGCGCCTAAGATTCAGGGAGGTAGAGCGTCCCGGAATAAACCCCGCCTGGTCTGGATGAATGATATGTTGCATGAATGGGGCCAGACGTAAAGCAAGTAGCTTAGCATAAATTTTGACGTCGCAATTGATTAGCGAGAGTGGACGGTAAGAACCGTATTGCGTGGGGATTTACCAGGTTTTAACAGGACAGTTATGGTGGCTTTGCGGAGCGTAGGAGGGAGCTGGCCCACCTCCAACGATTCTTCCCAAAGCGCGACCAGGCGAGGAAGCAGAAGAGACTTGAAGCGCTTATAGAACTCAACCGGTATACCGTCCGATCCCGGGGATTTGCCAGATGAGAGGGAGTCTATGGCCTCCGAGAGTTCCAAGGAAGTGAATGGACTCTCAAGGGCACCGATGGTATCGGAGGAAAGAACCGACAGGGGGAGCTTATCCAGAAAGACGTCTATTTCTGCTATAGTGGCATTATCCGCATTGGCATAAAGGGATTGATAGAAGGAGAGGAATTCCGAATTGATATCACCGGGGGAAGTGGCAAGGGATCCATCAGGTCTCTCAACGCCAGGAATGGGAGGAGCGCCAAACTCACGGCGGAGAAGCCTAGCCAGAAGACGAGATGGGCGCTCACCCTCACCATACGTCCTCGCCAGCCCAGGGTTGTCGAGAAACCTCTGCTCTCGGTCCGCAAGAGCGCGGAAGGAGTCCAGCTCCGTGCCGATCAACGCAAGGGTATCAGGAGTATGATTTGATGCATATTGGGCCTCCAGCACGGATAGTGTGGCCTCGCTCTCAGCAATCTCTCTTCGGATGGTTCTAAGGATGCCATTTTCTTTAGAGAGGGCGATGCCTCTGATGTAGGCTTTAAAAGTTTCCCAGAGGGTGGCTTGTGATGAGACGGAGCCGGTATTGGTCTCAAAGAACTCCACAATCGCCGACTCCAGCTCCGAACTGAAGACCGGGTCAAGGAGGGAGAGTGGTTTCATCCTCCATTGTCTAGAACGATCGTGATCTGAGCCCCAGGATAGGGTAATAGTTACTGGTGAATGATCGGAGAGAGTCCTGGGGAGAATCGACAAGCTTGAGATGCACCTTATGAGTATGTCAGACACTAGCCATCTATCAATCCGGGAGAAGGAATCATGTACCGAGGAATAGAAGGAAAAGGCGCGGGAGTCGGGGTAAAGAAGCCTCCATGCGTCAAACAGGGCCAGGCGAGGGAGTGAAGATAGTGTAGAATATGCGGCCCTAGTGAGGTGACGGGGACGAGAACCAGATCTATCGAGATCCAAATCGAATATTGTGTTAAAATCGCCTCCCCAGAGAATAGGTACCAGCGGGAAGCCATCTAGGAGGGACGTGAGATGTGTGAAAAATTCAGGATCATCGATGTTGGGACCGTAGATATTCAGTAGGACCACTTCCCTATTCTGTAGGATGCCATGAAGTAAGACATATCTGCCCAGAGGGTCTATTGTCGTGGCAATGGGGATGAATCTAATACTCTTGTGAATAAGGGTCATAACCCCGCGGCTTTGTGTGGAATAGGAAGTATAGTATCTCTGTGGTCCCCATGTTTTAGCAAACTTCTCACAGTGATCAGTTACCGCATGTGTCTCCTGAAGAAACAGGATCTTAGTCCCATGCCGTTCAGCTTGGAGTTGTAGCAATCTCATTTTCTTGAAGTTCCCCAGCCCCCGCACGTTCCAGCTCAGGAATGTAAGGGTTTCCTCACTCGACACACTCAAAGCAGACATAGAAATACACCGGTGGATGGAACAGTGCCCCCCATAAGCGGGCCCCATTGCCGTCAGATCTGCAATGGTCTAGAGACCCAGGTTCCCTGAACTCTACCTTCTCTGCAGTTACCAAGCCTTTTTTAACGTTAACTCCCCTACCCCCCACCCCCTCCCACATCCTTCCCCCAATCAGAGAGATGAACAACCCATATACAACCAACAAAGTCAAAAACACTGGCATCAACGCCTGGGGGGCCTGTACGTCGGCCTGGCGGCGATGCTCCGAACCTTGAGGCAATATGAGGATAAACTTAATGCCTGGCAATGAAAGCAAGTCACATACGGGGATGAACCCGCGGAGGGGGGGGAGAAGGCACGACCATCAATAATGACCAATGTAGCGAAATAATATGGAGCAACCATCCGAACAGCTAGAGTGGGATGGTGTATGTGTACAGACCGGATATCAGGAACTAGGGATTACCACAGTGTTTCAGGATAATCGAGCGGGCAAAGGGTGTATTGTGGTGGATAGCTGGGACGCACTGACGGAGAGGTCAGTAACGTCCTCAGATCAGCAGCCAGTTCCCACTGCATCACAACCCAACACCAACAAATGCATCGCTTAGAGAAAAAACAGAGACATAAACATTCACAGTCATAACGCCAACAGGACGAGATGTGCAGCAACCCTCCGGCCCAGGAGTCCACGCAGTGCCGCAACTAGAATGACGGGACGCCGTGAGACCAACCGAGACCTGGGTTAGGGCTCAATGGTGGCGACCACGCAGTGAGAGCATGTTGTGGTAGAACAAAAGTACAGCGTGTGGACCAATGGAGCAAGGCATAAGCAATGGAGGAGATCGTTGTGAGTATAGTTCAGCCGGGAAAATGTTCATCTATAAACTTTGAGGCCTCCTCCGGTCGCGTGCTCGATCCGGAGTTTGGCGGGGTATAGCATAGCGTATTTAACCTGAAGCTCGCGCAATCGTCTCTTCACCGCCAGGAAGGATTTACGCTCACGCTGGACCGCCATCGAGAAGTCCGGGTATAGATGGATTCTGGCCGCGCCCAACAAAAGGTCTCCCTTGACTCTCGCCGCCCTGAGCAGGGCATCACGGTCGCGGTAATTAAGGACCCTGGCTATAATCGGGCGAGGAGGAGCGCCAGGCCTAGGCTTCGCCGTAAGTGCACGGTGGGCTCTCTCGATTGCAAATTGTGAGGAGAATTTTGGGGAATCAAGAAGTCGAAGTAGCAAGCTCTCCACGTAGTCCTCCATGGGTTCTTGTATGCCATCCTCTGGTACCCCGATTATGCGGAGGTTGTTGCGTCTTGAGCGAGACTCAAGATCCTCATTTTTCTTCTCCACCTCTGCTACGCGTGCGGATAGTGTGGAAACCTCTGCCCGAAGGGAGCCCAGACC
Source organism: Ambystoma mexicanum (assembly GCF_040938575.1). Classification (NCBI taxonomy): domain Eukaryota; kingdom Metazoa; phylum Chordata; class Amphibia; order Caudata; family Ambystomatidae; genus Ambystoma; species Ambystoma mexicanum. The sequence continues at coordinate 1,296,320,527 of NC_090933.1, read as the reverse complement.
GTCCTCAGCGGTGCTCACACGTGACTCAATCTCAGTTACGCGACCATCAGTCCTCTCCATGTGTGCCTTAATGGAGGATATCGTACCATTCATGTCGTCTAGTTTACTATGGATCGCAGTGAACCCCTCGCGAATGTATTCCATCATTTTCTGAGATTCGGATGGTTCCGGTTCTTGTGCAGTGGATGGTTCCTGTGCAGGTGTCTCCGCGCCAGATCCTCCCGGAGGCTTCGCAAACATGTTGATAGAGGATTGCTTCTTTCCCATCCTTGTTGACATGGTGTCAGTAAAAGGTGAAGACAAGTCCGGTGGAACGGAGGACAGGGGGACGAGAGGGACGCCAAGAGAGAGCGCCAGGTATGTGTGAGGCCACAGTCAGCTGGCAACACGAGATGCGGTGTTTCAAATTCAGATGGGGGAGACCGATCTATGTTGGGCCGCCAGGGCAGCCGATGTATGTGGCGGCCAGTGAACCACACGTACTCCCCCGAGAACCCGAGGAGGCAAGGGCCAAGGAGACAGTAACCAGTAAGAGAACCAAGAGGAGCCTCTCGTAGCTATTGCGATGAGATGGGATAGCCAGGTGGTCAGCACTCTAGTAAGCAGTAAGACGGGTATGGTCCAAATCGGTGGTGCCTCCGTACAGTGGACTCAGGGGTCAAAGCATTCAACGGTACAGAACATGAGCAGCATTAGGTAAGCGGGGAGGAGCCGCTGCCTCGCGCCGCTCCTATGGGTCCCGGGAGCGGCGCGGCCGAGGATGAGATGGAACAGCCAGGTGGTTAGTCCTCTAGTAGAGCAATAAGGCGGGTATGGACCAAATCGGTGGTGCCTCCATACAGCAGAACCGGGGGTCAGGGCACCCCTCGGTACAGTAAAGTGCGCAGCACAAGGCAAGTGGGAGGGGGGCCGATGTCTCGAGCCGCCTCCACAGGCCCAGGGAGCGGCGCGGCCGAAGATAGGATTCGCCGGGAGATGGTTCCGGAGGAACCGGCCCCCCCCCACAGAGTATCAGGATGCAGGCGGAAAGTGCTTATTGTCACAGGGCCAAGGCGCCGCGCCCAAAACCATGCGAGGGATTCAACTCTGCCTCAGGCGTGACTCCACACCGCCCAAGGCCGCCAACCAATGCGGTGCGTGCCGCAGGGATCAGGGGCCCCACTCACCGCTCGGATCCTCGGACTGGGGGCACGATTCAAATCAGCACGCCGCCTAGGATGGGGCAGCGGAGCGAGACGCTCTCGGATCCGGTCAGCCGCTCCTCCCGAAGGCTGTAGAGAGCGGTCGCGTAGGGCGGGAAGGACGCCCCTCCCCCCAAGGAAGGCCGCAAGCCGCGGAACACGGCCGCGATCCCCTGGAGCCCTGTGGGGGATCGGAGGAAGCACCCGCTCCCGGCGCTCCCGTAGGGGCCAACAGCTCCGCAGCAAAAGAAGTTAGGAAGACGGGACGAGGCCAGCAGGATCCCAGACACACCAGCTTCCCCCTCTGTCAATTACGTGTTGAAGCGCCGAGGCAAACGGGAGGATTTCGATTGAAGGAGCGCCTCGCGGCACGGAGCTAATCAGCAGGCGGCCATCTTCGTCGAGCGCAACAGCGCCCCCCAGCCCTCTAGTTCTAACTCTCTGCAGATCTGACCAGCTGCGGCTTTTACCATCATGGTACTGCAAAGCCCTGGTTAGTGCCAACCTGCAGTATGCACAAAAACCACCCTTTCGTTAGGGTTTCAAGGAAGCAGACCTCTGTGTTTACACTTCAAAAAAGCACCCCTTTCCACGTTTTTGGAGACGAGGATGCGTACCACAGAGCAGTTTAAGTGCCACCACCGGGGCAGGGCCTCTACACGAGGCACCAGGGCTGGCAGATGAGCGGGGCCGACTCTGTGCTGTATATTCAGTTTGTGGTGGCTCCACTTCAGAACACTGACGGTATGGTAGGCTGGTGGTCACTTCATCAGGCCTGAGAGGACCCTCATGGTAATGCAGTCCAAGGAGAAAACACTCGAGATGAAGAGGCAGGCGCCAGGAAGTTGCAGTCTGGGGGACATGTGATCAGTCCCATGACCTGCAGGGACTCCACGCGAGGCGGCAATATGAATTCCACCAGAAAAAACAAGCATTGGCAATGCCAGTCGTTTTGGCGTTTCCTATTGTTCTTTGCATTTTGCATTTTTAGGCACCAGGTTGCAAGGAGGAGAGTGGCAAGTTTTAAAGAAGGGGTGCCTGTGTGCAATAGAATGAGAAGAGGAATAGAGCAACGGAGGAAGCCATTGATAGAGGGTGCCGATGATGAGCAATAGAAAATATACTGTAGGACGCTCACAAATGAGCAACATTTTACAGTGAATGCACTAATTTAGTATGCGCCTTGAAGTGGCTCGTTTTGCATCGGCGCTGTACAAATGACCCATAAAATGTATAATATCATCTCCTGCCAGAAAATAATATCATTCCTACCCCTCCCAACAGATTTAAATCTGCATTTCCTTGCCTGGATCTGAGAAATCAGCTTTTCTGTAAGTAGGGCAGTTATCTTTCAGGGCTGCAGACTTCAATAGAGCCTGAATGAGCTGCCGACACTGCTCCGTCGACTGAGCGCCTGCTGCGGAGATCAGACTGTGACTTGCAGGTCAAATGTTCCAATTGGGCACCTCAGCCTGTCCACTGAAGGACGAAAATGAGTAATTAAGATGGATAATAGTAAAGCACATTGAATGGCGTAAGCACATGAAAAAACAAGGCCCAGCTAGTGCTTTAGAAATGTCATCGTCAAGCGTTGGTCAGTTGCCATGTCAACGCCATACACTGCTTCCGAACCCCCTTTCTCCTTTCTCTTTTACAATACCAATGTTTTGGCAATATTTGGTGGCACCTGGGAATAAAATAGATCTCGTTGCTCTGTCCATGCTTATTAAAGTGCGAGGTAATTTTAGCAGGCTATTGCTGGCTCTCCCCTTATCCTTCACAATCGCTTTGCAGCTACGCCAACATACCGCAGCACCTGGGAGGGAGATGCTGTCAAAGAAAGCGGGAGGCACACATTTCCCCATAGGAATGCATTGGGGCTAAAATTATTATTAGGTGGGAGAACATGAAAAATAGCAATATTTTTCAATTGCAAATCGGGAGTTTCCCGCCTAAATGGGGAGGGTTGGAAGGCTTTGTTACAAACTAGTGTTTCCAGTCCTATGGTATTCGAGAGCATTCCATTCAGTGGTGCAAGTGGCGCCACAGCCTGCTAAGCAAACATGCAGGGCCCCAGACACTGGAACCACGTGACAAATGCAAGCAAACTACAGCAAAGCCACACGGCCCGAGGGCCCACAGCACGCCATGGAAAGAGTGAGTCACGAGCCCCAGCCTTGCCATAACAGAGAGCAAGCCCACTCCCTGTGGACTGTGGGCGGAGTCTGGGCACAGCCCATGCCCCCCACAGCTTTCCTCTGCGGCTGTCTACTTTCTACTGGGATTCCTGTGCCTGAGGTGCGACAGGGGCTTCAAACAGAAACCCCGTACAAGAAGAACAACAGAAAATGCATCAATCCACCTTCTAGGCACTTTACAATAGTAGTGGGCTTTAGATGAGAAAAGAAAAAAGTCCAACCAGACCGAAACACGTGTCTGGGGTTTCTGTTGGCACTCTTGTTCAGAGGAGAATTGCCTAGCATTTCGTTGCTGGACTGCACCAGGGCAGGACAAAGACTGATATTTTTGGGATATTTCTTCTCTGTGAAAGATAGTGAGCTAAAGACTCTGGGTAAGTCTCTCCTAACCAGGACTAATGTCTGGCAGAGGGACTCCCAGGACCCCTTGTTAATTTGCATATTTAAGTAACTTTGGGTCTCACCCTAAGTTACTAGGGGAATCCAGACGTGGACCCCTTGCTCACTATTCTTATAGAGGCACAGATCCACCCTACTGATGAGGTCCAACCAGACCGAAACACGTGTCTGGGGTTTCTGTTCGCACTCTTGTTCAGAGGAGAATTGCCTAGCATTTTGGTGCTGGACTGCTCCAGGGCAGGACAAAGATTGATATGTTTGGGATATTTCTTCTCTGTGAAAGATAGTGAGCTAAAGACTCTGGGTAAGTCTCTCGTAACCAAGACTAATGTCTGGCAGAGGGACTCCCAGGACCCCCTTGTTAATTTGCATATTTAAATAACTTTGGGTCTCACCCTAAATTACTAGGGGAATCCAGACGTGGACCCCTTGCTCACTATTCTTAGAGAGGCACAGATCCTCCCTACTGATGAGGTCCAACCAGACCGAAACACGTGTCTGGGGTTTCTGTTGGCACTCTTGTTCAGAGGAGAATTGCCTAGCATTTCGGTGCTGGACTGCCCCAGGGCAGGACAAAGACTGATATGTTTGGGATATTTCTTCTCTGTGAAAGATAGTGAGCTAAAGACTCTGGGTAAGTCTCTCCTAACCAGGACTAATGTCTAGCAGAGGGACTCCCAGGACTCCCTTGTTAATTTGTGACCAGTAGAGCAGTAGTATAGGAAGGAAGGAACTCTAATAATATTAATGCCTGATCTCAAAAGGAATTTTATGGGGAAAGAACATATTTTAATAAGCAGAAAGTATCCTTATTGGCAAAGCGAATTACTTTTTTACTCCCTGAAATATCATTTGACTCCAAGTAGGGAGCAAAATCCGATTAGAGCCCTGCTTGTATTACTGACATAGGGAGTGAAATGACAGAACACATAATAAAGTGTATACTTTTGCCCACCCTTCCGCACCACAGCCTAGATAAAATCAAACAAGAGCATAACTGAGGTTTATCATGGAGCCCTGTTGAAGAAAATCACACATATATGCCTTTTAAGTTAATTGCATCAATTCATCAGAGATACAACTGATTGAGTGCCTTCTCTTGTAACTATGGATCCCTCTTCTGTAATTCTTTGTGATCAATTAAATAAGATGCAGGGAGATGCTAGAGACTGCACACACAGAACACATGGTTATATTGAAAAGCCCTCAGCAGTTGGGCATAGAAAGAAAACGAAGGTGCTGTTGTCTAGATGGGTACTAGAATTCCCTATCCTTTAGCAAACACGCAACACATTGCCTTGAGCGTACTGCCAAAACATCTGACTTGGTCTTTGAAAGGTGGTGCTTTGTTCATCACCCACAAGGAGAGATGCTTCCACCCATACCCTTCCCCGGCCCCTTTGCTTGCCTCCAATACTAGTTGATAGAGCACGGTAAAAAGTGAGGGATTGTAGTAGTAAACACTCACTGGGATATTTGCAGACCCACAATACTTTGCAAGCAGTCATATTTAAATGCCTCAACATATGATGTGCATTTTAAGAATGTCATGACTCTGCATGTACACAATTCTTTTGCAGTGCATATAAGATTGTTTGCAACATACCCCACCCTTATATCATTGTGTAGGATTACACAAGTGCTCAGTGAAACTCTTTTTGTATAGAAGCTTGTTACCATATAATGTGTGAAGGTCTATACCCAAAGGAACTCTGAACACTTGGGAACGATGCAGATTGTGTGAAAAGTATTCTCCTTTCTGAATATCCGGTGCCCTGATACTATGGACGAGTAATCCCAGGCATAGTCCATACCCATTATCCCATGGAGACTAAGTAAATGATATTGCAATGATGCTCTCTACTTATAGGGCGATGCCGAAGGGCTGTTTGCACGCTCTATAAATTTAAATAAATAAACATGATGTTAGTAATGCTAAAGTAGGAGACGCTGAGCATCACATTTGTCTTTTCTAAATCTTTTTTATAATGCGTTAACTTACAATGGGGCCGCTTCAAAGCACTTGCGTGACATATGTACAAAGAAGAGAAAGTATGGGATTTGGTTACACATCCAAGTAGCGTGCTTATTTACAGTCAGTATCCGATATTTGAGCTGGTAGTTCAATTATATAGTGTGGGTGATGCTTTTGGTAAGGCACAATGAGTTACAAATGAGTAACAGAAATTCTGGCGCTTGAACGTTATTCATGTTACAACAAACATAAAACAAGTGGATGTAGTTACACGTCTGCTAACCTTTCGCAGAGCCAAGAGAGGAAGAGTCATGGTTGTCCGGTAGTATCTTAATGTAATCTGGGGCAGAAGTTAGAGTCATAAGGTAAAAGTGTGGTAGAGTCAGGTTTAGGAGTCATGGGTGGGGAGGGAAATGTTTTGGTTAATGTGTTCAGGCATATCTTGGTTAGATTCTTCTGTTCATGGAGCCAGTTCTTCATATTAATTTTTAACCTCTTGTGTTGTATTTTGCTGTTAGGGATTTTAGGTGCATATTAGTGTAATGCAAATGAGCAGAATATCAAGACTAGTTGCTTATTTTAAGAGAAAGAACATTTCAGGTAATTGCTGTGGCTTGTGCCTTATTAAATATTTTTGAATAGGTCAGAATTGTCTGTGTGCGCTGCTAAAAATCTTCTGAGCGGCACCTAGAAGGAAGCTGGTCAAGCGCACATGCGTAAAGCTTAGAGGGAACATTGCCCATGAGTGGTGTTCCCCCAGTCTCATTTGTGCAAGGCATTCTTGACTTTCTCTGGGTTCAACATAAGAGAACCGCTGTCATGTCCCAGTTCATTTAGCAGGAATTCACAGTTAGCTTTCAATTTACCGACAAATGAAATTAAATCGGGAGTTCATTTCTGCTAATAAGGTGAGATGAAGGACCATTTACAAATTATCAGAGTTGGAGGATATAATTTTCTGGTATAGTGACAGGCTCTGCCATTGTGCCCGGACCTTTAGAGGTAAGAGACCCAGCTCGTATCGAATTTCGGCAACCAGAGCAAAATTGGGGACCCTCAATACCCTTCTCAAATCTTCCCCTCTGTTTGGTCTAGACAGGTTTGTAACTTTTCTGTCCATAATTGTAGTTCGTATTATAGCTTTGGTGCAACCTTCCCTTCGCAGCATTGGATCCCTGCTTTGATTGAAAATCTTCCAGATCTTTTGTCTACCTGTATTAGTTGGCTGGTCAACATCTTCACTTTCGTACCGAGTAGTACTTGTGTGTCTTTCATTTGGGCTTTTGCAGAAAAATAAAAACCCCAAAATTTTAGACTTGTTGCAACACACACGCACTGATCTTCAAACTTCCAATTTCCCGGCCCCCTTTCCTTCCTTTTGAGAGCTCCAAGATTTTAGTTTTAGCAGAGTTTATAATAAGAACATTGATTTTTGCATAATTAGAAAAGGCACCCAACAGCCTCCTCATTCCAATTTTGGAGCAATGAAAAAGAAGGAAATCGTCAGCATAGGACAGCCGCGTTTGTTTGTTTGTTTATTTATTTGTAACACGCGCCTGACCCAAGGGTATCAGGATGCGAGGACAAGGACGTTTTCAGTTTACATAGTTACAAGGTACGATCCAAAATATAACATAGTTTACAGGATTACAAAGATATTACACAGATATACAAGGATAATATTTCACAGATATACAAGGATGAGATACAATACAAAGGTACCATGTTAATTACAATATCGGTCACAACAAGCATGTGGTGTAGATTGTAGTATACCAAGTACAGGGACAGGGGAAATGCAAGGGATAAGTTACAGATGTGTGCTGTTGTAGCTGTAAGTAGAACATTTAAGCTATGTTGTTCCATTGGGGAGAGAGGAGGTTGAACGGAAGTGGCTAGTCAGGGATTAAAGATAATTGGTTTTAAGCCAGTTAATGATATTTCGTCTGAAGTGTGGGTAAGTTTGGTCCGCCCTAAGGATGGGTGGGAGGGAGTTCCAGAGTTGGGCAACTTTGACCGGGAAGCTATTGCTGCCGATTGTCATCTGTTTGAAGGAGGGGACTATCAAGACAGTTAGTGTAGGCCGCTCTGGTAGGTCGGAGCTTAAGTCTTCTATTGAACCTCTTTGTCAAGTAACGAGGTGCTGCGTTATTAAGGCACTTGAATGTTAGTGAGGCAGTTTTGAGTCTGATTTTATCGATAGTAGAGAGCCAGTTAGATTGTCTCCTTGCTATTGATATATGATCTCTTTTGGTCATTCATAACGCTGTTCTCAGGGCGTTGTTTTGGAGTATTTGAATTTTCTTGGTGATGTGTTTGTTGGATCCAATATATAGGGCGTTGCAGTAGTCCAACTTAGACAACACAAGTGCTCTTGCCAGTGTGGTACAGCTGCTTGTTGAGAGGAAGGGTTTAGCAGATCTAATTAGTTTACATGTGTAAGCCGTAGATGATGCCATTCCATTCACTTGGTTTGTCAAAGTAAGGCTGGAATCAAGGTAAAAACCTAAGGTTTTCACCTCCTTAGCAACCTTAATCGTGTTGCCATCTATATCAAAGGAGGTATAGTAATGGCCAAGTTTGTTAATGTTGGGTGTGGTCCCCAGGTTGATGAGTTCCATTTTGTCATCATTCAAGCATAGACCAGGGAGTGCCATCCATACCTGGATGATGAGGTATATCCTATTCACCAAGGCCAAATCCTTATTGTAATCCCCTGTAAATGGGATGAGAATCTGGGTGTCATCTGCATAGTTAGTTTAGGGGACACCGAGACAGTCCAGATCGTCAAAGAGGGGCTTGGTAAATATGTTATACATGGTAGGGGAGACGCAAGACCCCTGTGGAACACCACACATGATAGGAATGGGATCAGCTGCTTCTGATATGGAGAATACTCTCATAGATCTTTCATTTAAAAAAGATTGAATCCAAGCTATAGCTTGTTGCAAGAAATGCGCTGCTGACTCTAGGTGGTTGCAGAGAACATTATGGTCCACCAAATCAAACGCTGCTGTCAGATCCAGAAGAAGTAGTAGGGCACATTTTCCCTGATCTCTCAGCTCGTCAACTTGGGCCTTAAGGTCAATGAGTGCTGTTTCGGTCCCATGCTGTGGTCTGATACCTGATTGCCGGGTGCAGAGGAGTTAGTTCTGCTCCAAGAAATTCTGAATCTGTAGGTACGCCACCCTATCTAGTATCTTTAGGAGGAATGGCACCGTTGTGATTGGCCTATAGTTCGGAGGTATAGCAGGGTCCAGTGTTTGTTTCTTCAGGAGTGGGAGGACCCAAGATTCCTTGAGGTTACATGACATGGTACCTGAGGGGAATGACGCGTTAATGAGCTTAGAGATAAAAGGTGATAGGTCTCTCGCAGCGTCTTTTATGATTTGGGCAGGACATTTATCTCCTCGGCAGTTGGAGGGTTTGAGCGAAAGTATAATTTTTTCAACCTCTAGTATGGAGACTTTAGTGAAGTCATTTCTGTCGCCCCCAACTTAGGTGGAATCAAGGCATCTGGATTTAGGACTTCTCCTATGTCTGACACATATAGGTTATAGAGGCATGGAGCCAACATACATCCCTGTCGCAATCCTGTCTTGGTGGGTATTCTGCAGGAAAGGTTTCCTTTTTGATCCAAGCAAACATATATACCTGAATTATCATGCAGGTTAAGGATCAATCTTAACAAGCCCTGGGGCAAGCCCCATTTTGTCAGCTTTGCCCAGAGTCTTGGTCGACCAACTCGATCAAAAGCCACTGATAAATCAATTGAGGATATAAACACACTGAATTTTTGCGTGGCCCTGGAACTTTCTAATAACAACCCCACTGATATCTGTTGAGTGTCGACGATGGAAGCCGTCTGAAATCTATCCAATCTCCCTGTTGAGGCAGCCCATTCCCTAGGTGCCGTAATCTGCAAAGATTTTACTCTCTACATCCAACAGGGAGATAGATGGGCCTATAGTTTCTCAGGTCACGTTTGTCTCCATTTTTGTAGATAGGTAATACATAGGCTGACCTCCATGACGCTTTCCATTATACTCAAACACAAAAAGGAAAACACAACTGACCATGTATTTAGGTCTCTCTTTAGAAGGTCGTTCGTGATACCACTTGGTCCCAGAAGCCCCCGAGGCCTTTGCCTTCTTAATCAGTGTACTAATTGAGCCGGGGTCCATTTCCAGATAATACTCTTTGTGTCTGTTCGTACTCTAAATCCCCCAAATGCACAGAATTCAAAGAGTACAAGGATTCTAAGTGTTTGACCCAAACACTCTCCGATACTGCGTTCAGCTGACCCTGTGTCTGGGATTGGTACAGGGCGTTTTAAGTGGCCCAGAAAGAGCGAGTATTGTTTTCCATCACATTTCTGAGCATATGCTCAGCATCACCCTGTAAAAGGATTGCTCTGCGATATTTACAAACATTTTCATATTTTTGTTTCAGGGCTCGCACTTTACCATTTTTCTCAACTTGGTCGGCTGAACTATTCCCTGTGTGTCTTATTCCTTTTCTCAATTCCCGTCTCATCTGAACTTAGTGCTCATTATATTTGTGAATATGGGTGGTGTATCCTTCCTCTGTTTGGGCCCATAGGTAGATATTTTATCCAGGCATTTGGCTAAGGTTTGGCTAAGGATTCTGCATAATGCTGCACTCCAAAGCAGTCCCTTTTCATCTCGTAAGAGGTAGCTGACCTCATACGTGACAGATCTTGGTTGAATCTAGTCACATTACCCGTTATCAGTCTGTTCCCACCATTGTTTACAGTGAGATCGTTTAAGGGGCTGTGACCAACACATGTATAGTTTATATCAAATTTCGCAACTACCATACTGTGGTTACTCCAGTTATTCTGTACAACAGTGAATTCGGCACAAGCCTCGAATAAAGCATTGTCCACGAAAACATAGCCTAGTGCTGAATTACTATTTTGGGGGGGCGCTGCTGAGCAGCCAGCAAGATGGTTGCTTAGTGTGGGAGCACCGCTAATGGCCCGAATAAAAACTGAACGAGGTGGCAGCACTACTGAATGCTGTGCACTCTAACTTGGGGCATCAGCACCCGTCACTGTGGGGAACAATCTGCACCAGTGACAGGAGAAACCGTGGACCAGGCAACCTGCTGCGTCCATGTAAGTTCCTGCGGCTCCGGTGTGGGAGGAGCTGATGAACCCCTAATGCGGCGAAACATCGAGGGACTGCGGCCTGACGCAACTTCTGCCTCGCTCCTGAGGACACGCACTGTCCGCACCCGGGGACAGTGCGCAGCGGAGGGGAGCCCACAGCTGTGACACGGCGGTGCCCAACACCCAGAGCCCCGGCCAGGCCAGAGAAGGCAAATCCAACCACATGCCGCTGCAGTGAGTGGCCAGCCCCAAGGCCTGGGGACTCCGCCTGCAGCTCCCTATATCACCCTCTCACCAATGCCATTTTGGGATCCGGGCGCCAGCACTACAGCGGACTGTTCAACGGCCCTCCCCGGCCATCCCCATGCCCTGTGAGAAACTGAGCGCACCAACTGAGACTCTGAGGGGCCGGTGGAGGAGCAAGCATTACCCTAGGATCCGCCTGGTGCCACTACACTGACAGCCTGCGGAAACTGAGTGAAATATTAGCCCCAAGGACCTGCATACACAAGGATTGGCAAAGGTCACTGGCCGGCACCTGATCCACAGCCCAGCGACGCTCCGCCAAACCCACCGGCCTACCCAGATCTCTGTGAGGTTTGCAGAGTGACTGAAGGGGTGCAGCTAACCCAGCAACTACGCCGGTGTACCTGCCCAACTACCGAAGCGACCTGCCAATCCCAGGTTCCCTAGCTGGACCCCGGACTCCCCAGGGCCCGGTGCATAATGGGCCGAGCAAGTTACTACCCTCAAGGGACTCTGCACTCATTTGTGGGCATTGATTCAAACCTAAGGAGAGGTGACAGGCAATGGGGGCTCCCTGCATGAGATCCGGGTGCCACCTCCGCGCTTGCCAACCCGCCCACCCACCATGACAAGAGGCACAGACAGTAGGAAGAAGACTGGGACCATGGACACATTCGCCAAAGTTGCTCCCTGTGAAAACCCAAGCCCTCAACTAGCTCTCATCTGGAACAAATGCAATCAAACATAAATCCACCTCCGGACCTTACTCACATGATGAAAGCCATTGCCAAGGAGATGAGAAAGTTGATGACATAACGGCCAACATTGCATCCATGAGGTCACAGCTTGCTAAGGAAGCCGTGCTTTTCACAGAGGCCGAGACAAGGATTGGTGCGACGGAAGACACCATGCAAAGCCTCCAAAACACCGTGGCAATCCTGGCAAAAGACATGAAAGTCGTGAAAACCAAATGGGACGACCTTGAAACGCGCTCCAGGAGGATCTAGTGTGGATCTGGGTATGCCACATTCAAGATGCATTGTGGTTCATGTGGTTTGATGTGTCATTATGATGGCAGTGGTGTGTGTCCATCAGCATGTGTGTGGCCAGGTGTTTACAACATGTGCATGCACCCTTGGATGCCCACCTTCGTAGGTGCAGGTGCTGCCTGGGCACTGCCAGTGCATCCTCTTGACATGCAGTGCTTCCTTTAGTTGTGGCTATCTCCTGCCCTTTCTGTTCTTGTGCCTCACTGTGCATATGTGGCTGCGTTTGTACTCACCCACTATCCAGGTCTGTTGTCCTCCATGCCTCTCCATGTATCCTGGCAGTGTGCTGTTGCGTAGGACCATGGAGTCGTGTGTCGAGCCTGGGTAGTGGGCACAGCAGTGGGTGATGATGAGGTCAGGGCCACATGTCACCTGCATGTTGCAGGGGTGGTAGTGCTTCCATTCCTGTGTGTGGCCTCAAGGGCCTGTGGCGTCACCAATGCAGTCAATGGCTGCTATCACATTTGGCAGTTGTGCAGTGGCATAAAACCGTGCCTTCATGTCATTGACCTGCGCCTGGGTGGTGGCCAGTGCAATGTGTCGGTTGACATGGCGCAGGAGGGCATTAAGCACCTGGCCCAGGACTGCGCTGAATGTGGGCTGTGCCATCCCACGCATCATGCCGACAGAGTGCTGGAAGATGCCGGTCCCCAGGAACTGCAGGACTGCCAACAGCTTCAGCAGTGGGGGTACCGCTTTGCGGATCCTGATCCTGCTCCCAATGACGTCCTGGATTGTGGTCAGCAGTTCCATGATTGTCTCCCTGTTAAGACGGTACTCATTAACCAACTGGGCGTCGCTGAGTGCCCAGGGTGAGGGCCTGGTCCTGGGGATGTGTGCTCGCCTTGCTGGTGCCATTCTCCTCCTATTCGTCCTCCTCTTCATTCCACCCTGTGTCCCCGGTACTCTCTGTGCCCTGGCCTGGTTGGCCTGCATCTCGAACTCCACGCGCAGCATGAGCAGCTACCTGTCCCAGCTTCCAGCAAGTAATGATTGCATGGTGTTGGCAGCAGTGTTTTGGGCCTGGTTATGTCTTATGGCGGCCTGTGGTTTGCACTGTGTGCACCTGCGGCTTTATTTATGGCACCTGGGTTCAATTACCTTCAGCTGTAGGCTGGAGGTGCTTCTCGGCTGTATTAGCGACGGTTTTCAGCGCTAATACCGAGTTGTGATCTGGCTGTAATAGCCCTGAGTGCTGTCGGTGCTATTAGTGCCAGCTGTAAGTGCGCTGGCTGTAATAGCGCTGGTACCTTCTGGGTTCGGTGTTAATTGCGCAGGGTCCTGATCCGGCAGAGCGGTATTGATGGCTCTAATACCTTTACACCGGGTTTCAGGCCTAACGTCCAACTCGTGATGAGGCCCATAGTCAATGAAAATAGAATCCCTCAGTCATGGCACCGCATATACATTATACCTGTGTTCAAGAAGGGTGACCAAATCCTTACTTCATCCATTCTCACCACATGACATCCTAGCCATTCCTCCATCGAAACTTCCAAATCATCTCAAGGCACATCCCATTATTGGCCCCTCGCTCTCTCAATGGCATAAAATGCCCGTTATGGCAGGGAGCAACATACGCATTGCCCCACCATGAATTAGTATTAGAGCCATACTCTCATATGGGTTAAATGGTAGATTTCATCAAAATCAGGAAATGGATTGGCAACATATAAGAGTCATGGATGTGTATTGGGAGTCGAAAACTCTAGCCTTTATTGCTGCCAAATCTATATTGGGTCTCGCGGATGCAGACTGACTTCACTACATGGCACTACTAGCAGTAATTAATACCCACTCTATGACGAAAATTTTGTGTCAGTAAACCATCAACTTTTCAGGCGGAATTTGGCTGAGAACTTTCACAATTCCCATGACTCTGCACATACCATAGCGTGTGTATTCCAAATAACCTAGCTAGAAACACTGCCCTGGCGTCAACATGGTCTGATGACCTTTGTATTACACTTGATAGTGGGTGTATTTCTATTCTTTTGCGAGAATTCAAGTTGTGTCATTTAATCTTAATAATAGAAAAATTCAATCCAAGATAATTCAATGTGTGTATTATACATCTACGCGATTACACAGCATAGGCTTGGTCTGGTCCCCTCACCATCATGTTGGAGACACTGTGGGGGTATGGGCACTACGGGACACATACTCTGGACATCGCCACGTATTGTCTCATTCTGGGACACAATACACAGGCACATATCGCGTATATGTGGTTCCGGATTAGAACCTTCGCCTAGAACCATGTTATTTGGTGCTGATGAGGAGGAATGGCATGAGAATCTACTAACGCATAAACTCATGCATATCATGATGTTCGCAGCCCATGAGCTCATTGTTCTCAATTGGAAGGTAGATGCCCCCCACAGTGAAATTATGGTCAGTCTTGTTGTCCAAGATCTGTGCCTTTGAGCGTAGCTGCTATAAATGGATCTCCCACACCCCTCTAGCTGATAAATGTTGGGATCTAGTTGACCCATACATACGTCTAGTCACATTTGTCAATTATATTGTTGTATCATCCCTGTGGTTGGCATTGCCATGAAATGGTGGTACTCCTGCTATAGCTAGAGCTCTGGATGGAGCGAATTTTGGATGTCTCAGGCCATTTAGGTCACACATGACAGTTCCGACTCTGACGCTTTAGCCATGTGTGATGTGTAGGATTGTATGACGGATTTGGCCTGCTCTCAATGTATAACACCTTGTTTGAAATGCTGCCTGTAAAGCATTCAGAAACTTGGTGATGTGCCAACATTGTGTTCTGTTTGTCTATGTGTGTACTGTAGGTTCTGGGACTGGTTGGGGGCGGAATTCTTTAGGGGGTGTGCTGGTTTGGTATGTGGGTGTTCTCATTCTTTCTTCAAATTTCTTTTATGTGATATGTTCTTTTTTGAAAATCAATTTTATTAGCATTTTAGTCATACGACACCAAACATCATTGAAATATTCCATAACACCCCCTCTAAGCAATCCCCCCCCCATGCAATGCATTTCCAATCGAAAGTTCACTCCTGAATTTGGACAGTTCAGTGATACTCTCATCCTGAGGCTGGGTTTTGTCCCAAAGCACACCTGAACACAAGGGTCAAATATCCCTATTTCAGTCAACCACTGAGATTGACCCTCAACCGGCATAGTCTCCCCACTATACAATCTCCCCCTTCCATTTCCAACCCTCCTTCTGTTACTCAGCCCCTCTGGCCGGCCGCCCGTATTTCTCAAAAAAGGGGCGCCAGTCTACCTCGATCTTTATTTATTTATTTGGATTTATGAAAGCACTGCAGCCCACAGGCATCGAGGCGCTATACGAGGAACATAAGACGGCTTCATTCGGGGTTACAGGAATGTCTCCCATCATAAGTAGTCTTAGTGCAGGGTACATGGTTATACATACAGAATTAGATACGTACCAGGTTACTTAGTTGCAAATACAGAGTAAGATACAGGAAATACGTGCTGATTCATACAAAAAGGCTGGTTTCGATGGCCTTGCGAAGGACCGCACGAGAGTAAATTAGCCTGATGTGAGGAGCGAGGGCGTTCCTATAGGTGGCGGGCATAGTTGGGAAGCTGGTGCCGCCAGCACAGGCTTTGCATATTTTGGGACATATATTAACCCTAGACTCCGCCAAAAGATTGGTGAGGTACTCCATGTCATAAATGGCACGGATCTTAGTCACCCACTCATTCTCAACAGGCATGCGCAGAGTTTTCCACAGTTGGGCCAGGCAGCACCTCGCAGCCACAAGCATGATGTGAAACATGTGACCCTGCTCCTCTTCACCATCTTCACCAACTTCACCAACTTTTACCCCAAAGAGGACGAGCCATGGGGAGAGGTCCCTTAGGATCCCGTCAACCCCCTTAATCCAAGAGAGGACCTCCTCCCAGTAGACCCTCACCCTAGGGCAGCCCCACCACATATGTATGTATGTAGTCGCCCCTCTCCTGGCGGCATTTCCAGCAGCGTGGGTCATAACCATCTCTCATCCGTGCTATCATCATCGGAGAGTAATGCCACCTATGCAGGAGTTTAAGGGCCTGATGTATATACTGAAGAGACATGGTGGACTGATGGGCCCGCCTACACATTCGAAGCCACAACTCATCCCCAATATCCTCACCTAAGTCTCGCCCCCACTTGGTTCTCGAGGACGGGGGTTCTCTCTGAGCTGCCAACAATATTAGTTTGTACAATCGCGCTATCCGCCCTTTTGACCCCTGCTGTGTTATCAAGAATTTCTCAAAATCCGTTCTCTTCTGAGATTCAGCCCCCACCTCTCCTCTCCTCTGACAAGGCCCCTTTTAGTTTCAGAAAGCGGAAAAGCGATAGTCCACGCAGACCCAGGGCCTCCTCCAAATCACCCAGAGATATGAAAGTATCACCCACTCATAGTTGACCCACCCTACTGAATCCCGCCTCATACCATAGCTGAAATGCCAGTCGTTCCTCTATCCGTCCCAGATGTGGGGAGTGGAGGCGCCCAGACACAGCTCAAGGGTGACACCCAAGATGTAAGCCATCTGTTCCCCCTCTCTCCTTCCAGACCGACCACAGAACCTCCAGGACTGGGTGGCGTAGGACTCTGTTCGGAATGCGTGATCTAAGGACCCACAACCACTCACTCAACGTGACCCGAGCCAACACTTTGTTGTCTATTGCCACCCACTGTTTCCCTGGGTCCGGGGCGATGTGGTCCACCAAAACTTGCATTTGAGTTGCTTTGTAGTAGACTGCCAAGTCTGGGTATCCCACTCCCACCTCCTCTTTGGGTCGGGATAGTGTATCATAGGCTATTCTGTGTTTCCTCCCTACCCAGAAGAACCGCATCAGGACACTCTTTACCCCAAGCAAGAACGACATGGGAACAGTTACCGGGAGCATCTGGAAAAGAAATAAAAATGTGGGGAGAATCACCATCTTGATCACATTAAGCCTTGCTATCCAGGACAGTCCCAAGCCCCCCCACCTTTCCAGGTCTCGCTTCACTGCAGCCCACAGGGGGATAAAGTTCACAGAAAAAAGGTCCCCCAGGCCACGTGTCAGCGGAACCCCTAGGTACCGAAACATCTCTGTCTGCACCCTAGATGGGATCCCGGCTACATAGTTCCTTTCCGTCTCTGACAGGTTCCCGATGGTGAACGCCACTGATTTGCCCAGGTTGACCTTAAAACCAGACACCTTCCCATACTCCTCCAGACTCTTCATGACATAGGGAACTGAGTCTGACGGATCAGAGACATAAAGTAATGCATCATCTGCAAAAAGGCTCAGTTTACAACATATCCCGCTCGCCTCTACCCCTCTGATCTCCCTGTTGCCCCTGATCGAGACCGCTCATGGCTCCATTACTAATGCATAAATCAGTGGGGACAGAGGGCAACTCCTGGCATGTACCCCGTTGCCACTAGCCACCCCATCCATCTTGGACCAATTCCCAGAGACACAAAGACCTCCCCCATGAAGGCCCAGCTCACCCAGTCGAATGCCTTCTCGGCATCAAGGGACAACAAGAGCACCCCCTTTTCCTGCGTCGTCCGGGAGCTCATAACATGGAGAGTCTTACGCATGCTGTCCGCTCCTTGCCTATTCAGCACAAAGCCCACCTAGTCCGGGCAAATTAATCGGAGGAGACATGAATCCAGAGGCGTCCCCATAACTCTGGTGAAGATCTTAGCGTCTACGTTGAGGAGAGATATAGACCTGTACGAGGCGCATTCAACCAGGTCCTTCCCTTCTTTCGGTATAACAGCTATCCAAGCCTGTAGGAAGGTCAGGGGTATCGTATTCCCTCCCGCAATACAGTTGTACAATTTGGCCAGGGGTTTTGCCTGCAGAGATTGGTGCTGCTTATAAAAATCTGCCGTGAAGCCATCCTCTCCTGGGGCCTTCCCAACCCTCAGCCCTTTAATAGCTTCCAGGACCTCCTCACCAGTTATCTCCCTCTCCAAGGCCTCTCTTTCCAGAACCCGTAAGTTTGGGCAGGTCGCACTTAGCCAGGTAGTACTGAATATCTTCCACCGATTCATCCGCTGGCCTGGTATACAAGTCCTTATAGTAGCTTGCGAAGCAGTTCGCTACAACCTTTCCTCCCCTGGAAATCCATCCTCCACCATCCCGGATACCAGCAACCTTCCTTTCCACTCTACAGCCCCTAACCCTACGAGCCAAGAGGGTCCCCACCGTGTCTCCCATCTCATAGCATCTCTGGTGAGTGTACCTCATCTTCTTGACAACCTCCCCAATTAGGACTGTATGTAATTCCTGCCTTTTGTCTCTCATATCGCTAAGTAAGGACCCTCTGTCCACCCCTCTCTGGTTCAGCTGCAGACGCATTGCCTTCAACTCCTCACGGATCCGATTCTCAATTAACGCCCTTTCCTGCTTCTTGCAGGCTCCTTCTGCTATGAGTAAACCCCAGAACGTGGCCTTGGATGCCTGCCATACCATTGCCATGGTTGTCTCCCCAGTGTCGTTAGTCTCGAAATACCTGGTCCCTCAACAATGTATCATTGCATCTCCACCTGTAAATCCGCTGTGGATCTGGTAGCCGCCAGACCACCGTCACTAGTTCGTGGTCTGACCATGTGATAGTTTCCACCTTTGGGACACCCACCTCCTCCTCCTGTTCCCTGGGGACCAATAAAAAAAAATCGATCCTCGTGTATGACTGGTGAGTGGGTGAAAAGAAGGTGTAGCCCCCCGCTGCCGACCAAGCCTTGCGCCATACATGCACCCAGAAGTGATCCTCCAGGAGGTCCCTGAATGTGAGACTGTCTCTCATGGGCTCCCTCAGTCCCGGAAATTTTGCTGGTCACCAGTCCAGCTGGGGGTCCAATATCAAGCTAAAATCCCCCCCAGGATCAGCGCCCCCTATGCCCATTCGTCCATTACTCTGAACTCCTGCCGTAGGAACCCCAGTTATCCAACATTAGGGCCGTAGAGGTTAGCTAGCGTAACTCGTGCAGCTTCCCGGGTACCCTTGATAGCCAGAAACCTCCCTGCAAAGCCTCTCCTGATCTCCAACCGCTCCAGAGCAAATGACTTTCCCAGTAATATCCCCACCCCTTCCTTCTTGGAGGTTTTATGAGAGGCCCAGAAATTCCCAGCAATCTCCCTTCCTTTGATCGATGAATCCGCACCCTCTGGTAATGTGTTTCCTGCAGGAAGAGGACCATTAATTAATTTCTGTTTACGAAACATATTACCGGTGTGGGACCGCTTATTCAGGGTACCGATTCATTCCTCAGCCATACCCCTTCCTCACCCTTCTCTCGTCTGTATCTCCCATGTCCAACTAGGCACGCAGGCTTCTCAACGTATGTATAGCGTAGCATGTGTCGCCTCTCCTCATTCCCACCCTGATTTTCCTCCCCCCACAACCCTTCTCTCCCCATCCCTCCCAGCCAGCTCCTAAATTGAGGCATCCTCCCTCACCTCCCAAACTTGCCAGAGATGGTCGACGGACCAGCAGGGGCTCCTCTCCTACCCTGAATACCCTATGTAGCAACTCTCTCGCTCTTAAGACCTTAAACTAGCAACGGGCCAAGGGGAAAGAACACTCAATCTCCTTGGTGTACATCCTATTGCCCACCTCCCTTCCTCCATGGTAACCTGTTACCCCGCTAGCCATGTGCCCTTACCACATGGGGCAGCACCCGTATTTGACATCGTAAAAGGACGTAAACAAAATAAACAGAAACAGCAACGTCAACTCCGCCGGTCGATTCCCTTTCCCCCAATAAAGCAAGAAGACAAGAAGGAAAGGGCTCCTCGGGTGCCAATCAGTTATTCTGTAATACTTTGGATCTCTTCTGCCACCAGGTGGTGCCTCTTCCTCTCCCATTCAAACACCAGTGAAAATGGGTACCCCCATCCTTTTCCTGCAGCCATTTGGAGAGGTCCTGAAAGATTGTCACTGTGGAGTCTCCATAGTTTATTTCCCTGATTCGCTTCGCTCTCTCAAGGACCCTCATTTTGTCTCCATAATAGTGCATTCGTGCTAGGACTGTCCGTGGCCCCCTTGCACCTCTGCCCGCTCTGTGAACTCTATCTATCATGAGTTTATCACCATCCTCCGTGCCAAGAGTCAACCTGAATATATCTTGCACCTTGCCCTCGAAGCCCTCTGGGATCTCCCCTCCTCCTCGACCAGTCCAAAGATCCTGAGGTTATTTCACCTCTCGCGGGTTTCAATGTCATCCACCTTAAGACGCAGCTCCTCCTCCCAGCGTTCCATTTCCATGAAGCAGGCCTCCATCTGCCTTTCCAGTAGCCCTGTGGATGTTTGGTTCACCTCAAATACCTCCATTCTGTCTTCCAACGTGGTCACCTTGGCAAACAGGTCGGCAATTCTTGCCCACATGTCCCTTCTCATCCCCCTAATCTCCTCCAGAATGATTTGTATATCTGACTTAATGGAGGACAGCTCTGCAGACGCTGGGTGTGAGCTTCCTGCTTCCATCGTGTTGTCTTCGGCGCAAAAGTGGAACTGAGCCAGGGTCACCCTCCAGCTCATATATTGTCTAGTCACTCTCTTACCCTAAAGTCCGGGGTCCAGGATATGGTGTCACCAATCCACCTCTGTGTCCTTCGGCTCTGGGTCCCAAATCCAGGCGGGCAGGGACAGATGAGGCCGGGAGAGTGTTACAGCGTGGGAGGGGGCGTCCTCCGGTAGGTCCCAGTGCAAGGGCAGCATTTGACCCAACTCCTCAGTGTCTAGGTATGGTGGTCTGTGCCACCAGCTGCCCCCCACACGGCGGGGAAGGGACAGAGCTGGGGCCCCAAGATGTCCAGGTTGTGATGCGGTCTCCCTCTGACCCCCTGGGAGCCCCTCAGTCTCCCATTTACTGCTTGTGCCTGGGGTGCTTCCAGGGAGGGAAGTTCTGGTCCTTCCTTGTGCCTCGAGATCTCCTGTGCCGGGCCTGTGTCTGTTATAAGCACCCTATCTCACATGTCCTGAACTGGGTGTGGGGGTTATGCCAGGCCCACGTGGCCACGTCCTCTATGGGGTCTGCACTTGTAGCGTGTAAGTGGTCTCCGTGAAATACAGGCCGTAGTCAGACATCAGCAGGCGCCTCACAAGTCCCTCACAGTGCCTCTGTCTTTCTTTTCTGCCCATTTGTAGGTCACGTAGCACAGCGTGCCTCACTGGGCAGTAGCCCTTTGGATGTCCTGCTGTGTGTTGGGTGGGTGGCGCTGCCTGCGAGTCCCACAGGGATCCTGGACACTCCTCACCCCCTCACCTGATGTCCGCTTGTTGTTTGGGCCGCCACCACAGGCCCTTCTTGCCACATTAAGATTCCGGCGAGGCGCGCTCCCATGTCGGCCTCACCGGAGTTCCACCTCTGCTGGGGGCGGGAGGGGGCCCTCCAAGAGCCTCACGGAAGTCTGCTCTCGCCGCTTTCAGATGGGGAGCGAGCAGTCACTCCACAACGGCACCCCTTCCTGGATCCGAGGTCTCCCGACACTCCGCTGTCAGTGCGAGGCACAGCAGGCCCGGACGAGCACCAGAGAGACCGGGCCATTGTCTGAGGTCCTCAGAGCAAAACGAGGCAAGGTTCACTGCATCTTTGAACCACAACGTGTTCCCACACCCAAATCAGGGTTCCATGGGCGCAAGCGAGAACGTTGAGCACAATATCACTACAATCACTTCAGGGCTGGGGACGGAGCTTCAGAGTCCGGCAGCCATCTTTGCCTGCGCCCCCTGGTGGCCTCCTTATGTGATATGTTCTATACTTATTATGCTTATTATGCTTTATGGATCTTTGAATGTTATGTATGGACAGTTTACTGTGATATAATAAAAAACATTACATTTTTAAAATGCGGTGATCGAAGGGACCCACACAATTATCACCCTATTGCACTACTGGACGTCTCAAGCAAAATGTTGGCCTCCTTAGTCTTAAGAAACCTGATGGATTGGTAAGTAGGATAAGAAAAGAACAATCAGGTTTTAGGCGAGAGCTGAGAGCATAATTTAATAGACTTGTTGTGTCATTATTCCATGTAAGAGATTCACAGAAGGAGAATTCACTGGTATTCCTGGCATCTTTAGATCTGAGTGCTGCCTTTGACACTGTGGTGTGGTTCCTACTGTGGCATAAACTGCAGAGGTGGGGAATCGCCCAGACTTCCTGAGAATGCTAATAATGTTGCACACCGACACAAAAAGCATGGTAAGATTGAGCTAGCTGGGCCATCTTTTAAGCGAGATAAATACTACACTAGGCCTACGTCAGGGAAGGGTCCTAGCGCATACTCTCTTTAACCTCTACTTGTCTGATCTGGGTGAGGTGTTGGAAGAATGCCACTGCTTACCCATAAAATGTGGTAACCCATGTCTTGCTTGAAGTCTTATGCAGATGGTATTGTGTTGCTTGATGCAAAACCGATTGGGCTCCAGACGCAATTGGATACTTGCCATTCTTATGCACTTCAAAATAACTTGAAAATAAATGCAGAAAATCTAAAGTGTTGGTGTTTCCAATCAATGTAAGGTGCGCAAAATGTTCCTTGAGAGTTGATTTTAAAAAAATGGAACATGTTGCACCATTAAAATATCTAGGCTTTCTGGTGCATAAAAAGAAGAAAGCAAAAATATTTGAGACCACAATTATACCGAAGGTAAAACCACAGAGAATTGCCTAGCATTTCGGTGCTGGACTGCCCCAGGGCAGGACAAAGACTGATATGTTTTGGATATTTCTCCTCTGTGAAAGATAGTGAGCTAAAGACTCTGGGTAAGGCTTTCGTAACCAGGACTAATGTCTGGCAGAGGGTCTCCCAGGACCCCCCTTGTTATTTGCAAAACCTTTAAGGGCCCAGATGAAAATAATCAATAAATCCTATTGACAATGTTCTTATTTGCAGGAGTGTGGATCAGTGCTGGCATACTTACAAACAGACTTTTTGGCCCAGTGGTGCCCACATAAAATACAGATTTTGGACCTATTTACGGCATGAAGCGATTGTCTGGATTGAAAAAGAGGAAGAGGCTCTCCGACGGAGGGATGGAGGGGAGGGGTGGCAGGCTGTTGGGACATGTTAATAATGTTGATGTTGTGTTATAATTGGAAATTCAATAAAAATACATTAAAAAAATTAATCTGCAAAATTCTTCAGTAGATAAATGCTTTATTGTTAAAGGAGAATATAAGATACCTAGGGGCTTCATCACAAGTCTAACGGAAATCTAGCGCAATCACCGCAGGGGTGGCAATAGCGTTACCGCTGGGTCGTGCAGCCGAATTAGCACTGCATCAAAACATGGCATGAATGCGCCCCCGGCAGTAACACTATTAGCACCCAGCAGTAAATGTGCCGAAAAAAAAACTACTGCAGAGAAAGCGGCGCTAGTAGCGCTACCGCCGCCAATCCTGGTGCTATTAGCACCAGCACTAATAGTGCTGGTGGAAATTGCATCACCGGCGGAAAGGGAAGCATCGCGGCGGCCATTTTTAAAAACAGAGTCCATTAAATATCTCCACCTCCTGAGGCCATCCGTTCCTGGTAAGCAGCAAATATGTCACAGGAGGGGATAAGAGGCAAGGTGGCCGAAAATCCCCTCTTAAACCCTAAATTCACAGAGGGTGCGATTACTGTCCTCACAGATGAGGTAATCTCACACTGT
The DNA here is from genome assembly GCF_040938575.1 of Ambystoma mexicanum. Lineage (NCBI taxonomy): Eukaryota > Metazoa > Chordata > Amphibia > Caudata > Ambystomatidae > Ambystoma > Ambystoma mexicanum. The sequence goes on along the minus strand of NC_090933.1, from coordinate 1,296,296,688 downwards.
TATGAACTCTATAGCAGTCGCCAATGCAAAACCACTAGGCAGTGCAGGACAGGCATCTGGGTCAGGGTATGGGGACTGCTGACGACAGGAGGAGGCACTGTCGAGCCACTGATCTTCCCCGCCTGGGAGGAGAAATGTAGCATGATGGTGGATCTTGAAGGGATCGAGAGAGTCGGCAGTTCGGAGGCTGGTGCCAGCAGCCAGGAGGCAGGAGGTGAGAATTCCCCCCCCCCCCAATGCATGCACACATGGCATCCCAACATAAGAGGCCCAAGCGAACAGGGACACAAGTCAGCAGACCCAGAAGCTGGGCAAGCCAACAGGGCAGAGTGACAGGGTGGCACATCATACACCCTCCACATCATACATGGGGCAGGTCAACAAGGGCACCACTAAGCCTCACAGCAGCAGGAAGGTCAGGCAAGTTAACCAAACTAATTCCATGCGCACCACACCCCTACTGGTGCACCCTGTGCCAGCGAGAATGAGGTGCGTGAGCAACCACAACACTGTGCAACAGTCACACCAGCATGTTGCGGCCCCAATAGGCCTGCCCCATGTCAGCATGGCAGACAAGTCACAGGGAAGTAGATGTCCCATACGCCGACATGTGCCCAGCCTGCCAATCACTGTGCACCACAGTGCAGCACTGCTGGTTGCACAGCAGTGCCCCATAGAGCCATGACAGTGCCATGGGCAAAGCCACCTCCCCCTCGCGAGTGCAACCCGGGTAGGGGATGTAGGGCTATGAAGGAACACAAGCCTGCATGTGTATGGGAGCGAAGGGTCCTCAGGCCCCCTCGCGTCATACGCTCCTCAGTACAAAGCTTGGACCACGTGCCTCGGGTAGTGGAATTGCCCCTTGCCCTTATGTAAAGTTAACTACGGTTAACTACTGCATAGATGGGACTACTGAGCAGGACACGGGGCATCCATCTTTTGTGCCCCTTTTCGACTCCATCTTGAATAGACAGGCCTCACTGCGATAGTACAGCAATGCTAAACTCCCCTTTCCACCGCAGCAGCCAAGGACAGAGACACACACACACAAGGCGCGCAGGCAGCTGGCTGGCCCCCACCCTTGCACTCCCCTGTGAAGGAAAGCTCTGCGCTTCCATTCTCACGCTGAAACTGGAGAAAGTTGCAACAATGAATATGCTACAGTTTTCTTCCTCTGAGATCACTGTTCGCCTGAGAACCGGCATGTGAACCAAGATGAGCTAAGCACTTTCTGCTCGATTCGTCCTCATAAACGTGCAAGCCACCCACCCCCATTAGAACAATTTATTGCCATCCGGACCCTGCACCCCCTGTAAGGTATTTCTTTCAAGTGCCAGACCCTCGCCTGTGCTGCGAAACCCACCCAACACACCCACTACTAACCTTAAGCATTTTTATTATTATATATGCTTTTACTTGCACTGATGAATTTGAAACCTAGAAAGAGATGCGAAACATAGCCTGATTCTTTTACATGCACAATAAAGGTCAAGGCCTTCAATTAAAGCCACGAATGACCCAATTGTACTGACAATAATCATTGTGTGTAACTCATGTAGAAATGTGACAAGTAGCATAAAATGTGTTAAATAATTTGTCATTTAGTATGAAACAATACTAGCTTAGGTAGTGACCACAGTGACCGGACCCTGACCTGCATGGAGCGCAAGATGTTTGACGTCCGTCAGCTACTCAGCCAACCAGGAGGAAGAGATGCTACCCACACCTAGAGCACCACACCGTCTGGCCAATCGGGTCCATTTAGTATTTTTTGTTAGAGTTACTTTAACTAATATAAATGTTGGCACTGATGTAAATGTGTTAGAGTTTTTTGGGGTATTTCCTAGCTGGAGAAATAAACCATCCTTTGAACTCTTGCAGCTGGGTCTCAGTGCCTCTTTCCCAGATTAGGGGTGTTGTCTGCTATTTTATTTTTTCTCTCACACGTAGTAAGACGGGGAAAGGCACCTACATTTTTGGTGACCCCCGCGACGTGATTTAGAGAGGTGCCTTGGGGCCTGCGCCGCCCGGCAGCGAGATCCAGCGCGCCCCCCAGCAGAACCATCGCCTACGCGGTTGACCAGACTGTGCACACCAAGAAGAAAGGGTCAAGGGTTCCCGGTTGACGAATACCCGATCGAAAAAGCTGCTCACCAAGGCAGGCCACGGCTTGGTTGGGGGACGGACCTGAGCGAGGTCCAGCCGTGAGCGGCGACCCTCGGAGTACCTGACTGAACATGTGGAGTCCGAGTTGCAAAGACCCCAAAGGAAGGTAAGGGGAAATACGGGAAGAAGGGAATTAGCAACAAAGGGAAGGTAGCCAAGAATAGGGTCTGCGTGAGTGACGGTGAGGCTTTTCTGATCTATCCTTTATATGGCCATTAGGTGTTGTAAGAAGTGAGAAGAAGAAGAGAAGTGGTATCCTAGCCCAAAGCGGGTAGACGGCGGCGCCGCATAGCATTTGTCCCGACCAAGTGCAGAATAGAGATAAAGAGAAAAATAATAGGGGTCTTGTGTAGGCTCGGAGTAGTTTTTAGAATATTCTTTTTCCGTGAAAGTAAGAAATTTTGAGGCATAATAGAGGTGAAAGAGGTGGGGAGTGAATGCGAAATAGTAGGTAGTATAGGGAAGAAGAAAAAACCGGGACAGTAACAGGAATAGGGAAAGAACAAACGCGCACAGGCAGTGCATGTGTATGTTGCATGATTATATGTTTGTTGGTCTGCTTTTTTGTATATGTCCTGTTGAACACGCTAAAGTATTTTAATACAAGTAATTTGTGATTGAGATAAGGTAAAGCAGAAGAAATAAACTGTGAGGAGTGATCAGGTAACACCTCTCAGAAAGCTAATGTGACATATGGTAATTGTGAGCATTGATAAAGAACGTATTATTTCTACATATTGTAACTGATATACCAAGTTAGAGGTGGGAAGAGATTCAAAAGGTACTGAAATACACAATAAAGGAAAAGAAACATTGCCATGGGGGAGTAACACCACTGGCACATATTTGCCAGCACCTTCCACTTTATAGCGACAGGATACAGAAGTATCACGATCAGTGGATCACTGAGATAAAGGGAGACAGGGTTACACCAATTTGGCCAGAAGGAGGATCATTTGACAAAAGAGTGTTGGACCTAGTATCAACACATTTGCTAGCGTGATACAAAGGGAAACAGTTACAGAACCGGAGAGAAGTGTTAGATTTATGGCGAATGTTTGAGGAAGTTTCCCCTCACGGCAGAGGTAGGTACAAGCCGAATGACAGAAAAGCAGAAAAACCCTGAAGAAGTAGGCGGGACACCAAAAGGGGAATGCTCAACAACTACAACCGAAAATGAAGTAACAAAAATCTATCCCTTAATGACTAGGCAAGCGGTAGGGTTTAGTGAACCCCTGTATATACCACCTACCGCCACTGCCCAGAGCAGGGCAACAGCCCCCGAACCTCCACCATATGACAAAGGAGGCCTGTATGGCCCCACGAGTGCGCCTCCTGTGGACATAGCACGTTTTACAGGTGATTTGAACCGTCAGCTAGCACACACACAAATGGAAATAACACGGTTAAGAGCTTTATGTGACAAAGGGGAAATGCTGCCAGGGGGAGGGGAGGTACCCCCGCTGTCACTGGCAGATCTCACACCCCCGATAGGGGCAGCAAGCAATGTAACCCCAGCAGCCTCGGTATCAGGGCAGTCTATAGTATCACAAGGGACGTCATTGCAGCAGAGGCAAGAACAAGAGTGGCAGTCAGGACAGTTCCTGTTCCAATTGAATAACAAGCCAGTGAGAATTATATGCCCAGATACACCAGAGAGTCAACAAAGTGGAGAGCACGGTGAAAGACAAGGAAGTGAACCCAAGGAAAAGTGGGAGGATAATAACGAGCTAGAGTCAGAAATAGAAGAAATATGGGACGATTTAGATGAATACGAAGAGGCAGCTGTCGCGGAGGGTTCCCCACTGCCAAACCGCCGTTACCCAGACACACTATCGCCACCATTATGGCAAGGTAGATTAAGACAACCAACAGGGAGGATAGGAAACATATTGGTAAGTAAAACGAAAAAAGGGAAGACAAGCAGAAGGGGAAAGAAACAAAAACTACAAATGCCACTGATACATAAAGGAGCAGGTAGGCCAAACTACATTCCGTGGGCCCAAATGGACAAAACCAACCTGTTAAAACTCCTTCCCCCGCTGACGGGAGGGGCAGGTAAGTGGATACATGTATTTGAGAAGAACACGGCAGGCGTGCCGTTAGCCATAGGTGATGTAAAAAGTCTATTAGTTTCAGCAATCGGGGACCAAGCAGACACAATCTGGGAAAGGGCAGGGTTCCTGGGAGTAACGATGAGCTGTGACCGACACGATGGATCACCATTTAACAATGTTCAAGCAGAAGTGTGGGATGAATTGCGGCGTGCCTTTCCAGACGTTCCAGATTTACATGCAGTGATGCAGTGTACAATGGAGGAGAACGAGGATAATGCGCAATTCATTTTGCGAGTGCAAGATTTATGGAGAAGTGAAACTGGTACGGCATGGAATCAATCAACAGCTTTATTCTATTTTATCATTAAAAAGGGGTTGCCGAAAGAGGTGCAGAAGGCCTTGGACAAAATAGCTGGGATCGAAGCCAAAGGGTGGCCTGAATATCAGAGCATAATTGTACACCACTGGAGGAGGATCAAAGAGAAGGAAAAGGAAGTCACGCAAAAGAGGCTGGCTGACGAAGCAAAATTGGTACGGACGAAATTAGTGAAGGCTGCCGCCATTACTGCCAGTGCTACAGCAGACAGAGGAAACGAAGGAGAGGAAAACACGGGAGGAAGCCCCGTTGGGATAGCAGCGCAGTGGGTTGGAGAAGATCAGGGACAGTGGAACGGAGAGGAACAGCCATGCCAAGGATCGCAGTGGCAGAACAGGCCGGCCCAAGGAAGAGGTGGGCACCGCGGGTAAAGTGGAGGATACGGAGGAATGGGAAACAGAGGATATGGTGGGCAAAGACCAAGGGGAGGACAACAGGGGTCGTGTTGGAATTGTGGAAGATGGGGACATCATTCACGAGATTGTAGAATGCGACCATCAGGGTATTTTCAACAGCAGCAACAACAGCCCATGAACAATGAACAGGGGTGGGGTTGCCCACACCCAGGTAGCCCTTATGGAGCTCCAATGGGGAGGGGTGAACAACAGGATCAATACTGCCATGACCCCCAAATGCAACAGAGACAACAAGCCCCACAACAGCAGCAACAGCAGCAGCAGCCACAACAGCACAACGCACTACAGCCCATGGCGAGACAAAACCCAGTAGGGAACATAAACAATAACCCTTTTGCAGCGGCCGCAAACGGTGCCCCTGCACCATTTTGCGGCGTAACGGTCGTGGGTGATAACCTTTTTTCAATGCCAGGTCAGCAAAGATACCAAGACTAGGACAGCCCACGGGGAGCACTTGCGTGTCCAGTCCTATCCACCACACAGAGTGCAAATGAGGAACCACTAGTGGCGGCAGAGATAGGAAACAAGCAGTTTATCTTTATGGTAGACTCTGGAGCAGAAAAATCATGCCTCACAGAAGGGCGGTTTCAGCTCTCGGGAAGAAATTTGGAGATGCAGGGGTTCTCTGGGGCTATTTTAAACGTTCCTTATACAAAAGATCTTGATGTAACAGTGGGGAGAAAAACAGTGCGTGCACCCTTATTGTATTACGAAGATGCGCCAATCAATTTAATGGGACGAGACCTACTCAGTAACTTAAACATGACCATAGCCTTCACTGAAAGAGGAATAGTGTGCTCGACGCCAGGGGTATGCCCCGTACGGACACTCTTGATAATAAGCACGATTACAAAGGAAGTTGCAGTAAGAGGGATTCCCATTGACATGGACATGTTTGTCTATGGAATACAGGTATTAGCCCGAGTAGTGCTTGAAATAACACAAAAAGAGTGGAGAATACCATCCGACTTCATATTCCGCCCAATCACACCAACAGATGTAGTGCCAGGCACAATTATGTCTATAGACATTGAGGCAGTTCAAGTTTCCAACAAACTCATTGTGGTCATAGGCCTGGACACGCAAGGACGCGAGTGGAGAAGTGTGCTATGTATAGAGCCAAACATAATGCTAAAAGATATTACTGATGAAGAATTGTTTACTGATTACGAAGGGGATGGAGAAATAATAATGGAAATAAGCATACCATGTGACATTATGATTCAATACAGAGAAATACACAACCCACTCATGGCTAACATAAAGGCCCCACCGACAATATTTGAAGAAGACATGGCAAGGGTAGCACCTGAAATTTGGACTACAGGACCACACGATGTAGGATTGTTGCACGAGGTAACTCCCATAAAAATAAAACTGAAACCAGGTGCCCTCCCACCCAGAGTGAAACAATACCCAATATCAAAAGAAGCAGAGGAAGGTATTAGAGAAACAGTGAATGCACTCCTAAGCCAAGGTATCTTACTGCCATCAACTTCCCCATACAACACAGCGATTTTTCCGATTAAGAAAGCAAAAGGAGGGGCATGGAGAATGGTCCAGGATCTCCACCCACTCAATGATGTCATCCAAAAAGAGTTCCCTTTACTGCCTAACCCGTCATCAATATTGTGGAGTATACGAAAAGAGGCAACTTGCTTCACTGTCATTGATCTGAAAAATGCCTTTTTCTCTGTGCCACTCGCACCAGAGTCGCAATACCTTACAGTTTTTACATTAGGAAACAGCAGATATGAACATCGCAGACTCCCACAGGGGTATTGCGAGAGCCCAAGCATTTTTAACAGAGTACTACGAGAAGACATTGGCAACATAGATGTAGGGAGCACCATTATACAGTACGTAGACGATTTACTCGTCTGCAGTAAAACAGAAGAAGAGTGTAGAGAAGACTCGATAACACTGCTTAACGTATTGGCTGCCAAAGGATACAAGGTGGACAAAGGAAAGTTACAATAATGCCTTGCTGATGTTGTGTATCTTGGCCAGCAAATATCTAAAGATGGAAAAAGAATATTACCAGACAGAGCAGCAGCCATTCCACACATTATCATACCAAAAGCAGTGAAGGACATGCAGAAATTTCTTGGCATATGTAACTATTGCCGAGCGTGGATCCTCGATTACGCAGCATACACACGGCCAATGCTACAAGCACTAAAAGAAGCACAAAAGAACAAAGCCCCAATAAAATGGACACAGGAGACAATTGCTCAATTCTCTCGACTAAAAGACCTTATTTCAGACGCCCCAGTCCTTGCAAATCCAGATTATGAAAGGGAATTTTTCCTGTTTTCACACAGCAATGGAACAGTAGTATTGACACAAAAGACATCGCTAGGCCACAAACCATTAGCGTACTGCAGCGTCCTTTGCCATTGAGAAAAGTGCCACGATCGTAATGGGATGTTCAGTGACGCTATATGCGGAACACTCGTTATTTGCTATCTTAGAAAGATCAAAATCTACCCTCACAACACAGAGAGCCTCTGCTTATGAAATAATAACATCAAGTCCAAATGTACATGTGGTCAGATGCAAGACAGTGAACCCAGCTACATTCATTACAGAGCCATGCACAACTGAGGATTTACAGGAACACGATTGTAGCACATACGAGGGAGAGGGCGATGACATTCCCAAAGCAAGCAAAAACGCCCTTACAGAAGGAGAAATGTATTTCATAGACGGGTCAGCATCCATAAATTCAGAGACAGGAGAGAAACATGTGGGGATGGCGGTAGTGCGCATGGAAGAAGACACATATGAAGTGATTGTTCAAAAACGCCTCCCCTCACACTACTCTGCACAAGCAGCCGAACTGACTGCGCTAATCAGCACGTTACACACAGCCAAAGATTGTGCCGTGACCATATATTCAGATTCAGTTTATGTTACCACCACAGTTCACTCAGGGCTATCACGTTGGCGAAGGAGAGGGTTCAGAAGAGCAGACGGGTCCCCTGTACAACATGCCACGTTGCTAAATGAACTAATAGAAGCTTTAGCAAAACCATCGGTAGTAGCGGTGGTTAAATGCCAAGCCCATACCCATAACACAGACGCCGTCTCATTGGGGAACGCGACAGCCGACGCAGCAGCTAAAGAAGCCTCGTACTTCAATAAGACACCAACATCAGAGTACATTGTAAAAACAACCACAGCAGAACAACCAGCAGATGCGTACAATAACATGGCCGTAGCACAATTGATAGAACTCCAGAGAAGGGCCCCACCGGAAGAGCAGGAGTTGTGGGGCAAACGAGGGTGTAAGCAATCAGCCACAGATCTCATTTGGAGACAGGAAACGACAGGCAAGGTAGTGATGCCCGTAGAATTATTAGAAGTAGCATTCCAACAACTGCATTTTCCAGCTCACGTTGCAAAACAACACATTGCCTCAGATATTCAAGAGGATTGGTTTGTTCCTAATCTACACGAATACTTGACTAAATTTGTGATTGAATGTACTACATGCCAAACTTACAATTCAGGAATGACATTGCGAACTCTGCGTGGCACTTTGCCTACAGGTCCATTTAGAGAACTACATATCGATTACGCGGATATGGGAGAAAGATGTAACGGGGCAAGATACTTGATTGTGGTGGTATGCCCCTTTTCACGGTGGGTGGAAGCGGGCCCCTGTTCCCATCCTGGCGCAAAATGTGCTGCCAAGTTCCTTGTGCGAGAAGTATTCTCACGGTGGGGAATCTGTGACGTGATCCGTTCAGACAACGGCAGGCACTTTGTAAATGACCTCTTCAAAGAAGTGACCTCCCTTCTGGGGGTGAAACACAAACTATGTTCGATTTATCATCCAATGGCCAATGGAGTTGTGGAGAGGATCAACGGGCTGCTCAAAAGGAACTTATCGAAATTATGCAGCACGTTGAAAAAAATTGTCTGCCCCTAGCACTGTTCCAACTCAGAAACCAACCATGCAAGGATCACCATTTAAACCCGCACGAAATCGTGACGGGAAGAAGAATGCACACGCCGGAATGTGTTATAAAATATGCTGCCATACTATTTGCAATAATGATGTTGTATCTTATTTGGTATAATGTTGTTTTATATGTGGCAACTGAAATGAACAAAGGGGGAAGCGGAATTGATATGACAAAACCAGGGTCTAAACTAATATGGACTGAAGCAACGACTATTTTGAAAGACACTTATAACATTGAATTGAATGATAAAAATATAATTTTGCCCCTTGAACAAATGCACGTAAACAAAACTGCTATTTCATTGTTGAATAATACTGGAGCCAAGGAAATAGAGCTTGGATGGAATGTAAATGATGATTACTATTGGTTAACTAATTCCAGAAATACAAGCATGCGTACACACACTGCACCAGAAACCACTACTGAATACACACGTCACCATGAACAACATAGACGAAGCATGGTCTAGAATATTCCCGCTGCAATATTCACGAGTTAGTACCCAATTAAAAAACAGAAGGAGGAGAAAAAGGGGGGTGGGAAAAAACAGATACGATATTTATCATAACCTGGGGTTAGATGAAATAGAGGACCCCTGACACCCTGACCAATCAAACAAATGGTATTCAGATATGAGCACCGCAGCAAAGCAAGCAAGTAACGAAAGTTGTTACGTGTGCTCACTTATTCCTCACGCAACTGGAACCCCAAAAATGTTAATCCCACAGGAAGTACCCTGGTCTGAGGCCCAATGTTTGATTGATTTGATGCTGTGTAGAATAAAAAAGACATTTCAAGCACACACAGTCACTATGGAAAAATTGGAAAACGAACAAACTTGCACCAGCAGACGACAAGGAGTAATCTGCCTCCAGGAACCATTTTTCGTTATAAAAGGCACAAGATATGCAGATGACAAGTGGCATGATGAAACGATCGAATGCAAAGCTGAGAGGCTTCGAGGGCTGCCAGATGAAACATACGAATGGGCAAAAGAAACGTGCATCCCCATCTGGACACAACATATCACCAAGCTGACATGGGTCACACCCCTGGAGAGACCCATAAAGATTCAAAAGGAAATTCCGCACAAACTTTGCTTCCATGGAGAAGGGAAGGTGAACATGGGAACTGTGCGGCAGTGCAATAAGACTTTAATAATGCCAGTCATGAAAAAAGGCACTGCTGCATTAATGGACATATACTGGATCTGTGGCAAACAAGCTTACCTGCATCTCCCAGCATCTTGGAGGGATACTTGTGCCCTAGCCACACTTCACTCAGCACTAATGGTGATACCAGAGAGCCACGTCCAGTTTACAGCAAGGCCTTCGGCTGACACATCGACAGCAGGCCAATCGACTGACACATCGGCAGCAGGGAAATCGGCTGAACCATCGACAGCGCCCGATGAGACAATCACAGAGCCCCCAGCATACGAACTATTGTCAGATGAAACTTTGAAAACCAAGTTATCATGCAGCAAAAGATCCAATTATATTTCGGCCAAATCATCAGAACTCCTTGCTAAAATCCCACAACAGTATAAGCTTTTCTCATCTGCAGAAACATTCTTTGCATCGTTCCTAGCACCAGGCGTTCAAGCAAGGGCAAACGCGAAATGGCTGCAGATAACACGCTGGGAGCTCATCCAGCTGGCCAACGACACTGAAGAAGGATTCAACATCATAAAAATAGAGCTCTGTGCACTGCGCCTGATGACGATGCAAAACATATATGTCTTAGATCTTATCACAACGATGGACGGTGGTGTTTGCAAAAAAATTGGGGTGGCGTGTTGCACGTTCGTACCAACTTCCGATGCTGATAACGGGACACTGTCACATGTGATAACAGCAGTGCATAATTTAGGAGAAAGAATGAGAGCAGAAGGTGGAGTAGACAACAACACGTGGTTCGATAATCTGTTCAGCTGGATACCATCATGGGTGAACATTGCAGCAAAGATACTCATTCCCATCATAGTCTTTCTTCTCCTAATATTCTGTGTGTGCCAACTGGGACTAAGATGCTGTGAAAATAATATGCCTAATTCAGCAATGATGATGGTAACAGTGGGCCGACAGACAACGGTGGCTACCATGATAGATGCCCAAGTACAAACCGGAGAATACACCACACCACAGTATAGGATGACTGCCATCTATAGACAGTATGGGGACGTGGTCGATAATCTACATTACACTACCATTAGAGAACCAAAAAACTTGCTGTGGTATAACGAGGTATGGATAGATTTAGATGGGGATGGTGGGATATACTTAATGGTCACCCCAGAAGAATATGCAAGAAGAGGTAACAGTTTAAGAAGTGTGTGTAAAGCATGGATGCCAATAAAGGGTACACCTGCCTGGGATGAGGCTGTGGCTGAAGCTGAGCGCTACCGAAGGGATAACGGAAAGAACGAGATAAAGTCGTTTGTTACTTTAGATGTAACGAAAGGGGGGAATGTATGGGAGCGAGGGGTCCTCAGGCCCCCTCGCGTTGCACGCTCCTCAGTACAAAGCTTGGACCACGTGCCTCCGGTAGTGGAATTGCCCCTTGCCCTTATGTAAAGTTAACTACGGTTAACTACTGCATAGATGGGACTACTGAGCACGACACGGGGCATCCATCTTTTGTGCCCCTTTTCGACTCCATCTTGAATAGACAGGCCTCACTGCAATAGTACAGCAATGCTCAGCTCCCCTTTCCACCGCAGCAGCCAAGGACAGAGACACACACACAAAGCGCACAGGCAGCTGGCTGGCCCCCACCCTTGCACTCCCCTGCGAAGGAAAGCTCTGCGCTTCCATTCTCACACTGAAGCTGGAGAAAGTTGCAACAATTAATATGCTACAGTTTTCTTCCTCTGAGATCACTGTTCGCCTGAGAACCGGCATGTGAACCAAGATGAGCTAAGCACTTTCTGCTCGATTCGTCCTCGTAAACAATTTATTGCCATCCTGACCCTGCACCCCCTGTAAGGTATTTCTTTCAAGTGCCAGACCCTCGCCTGTGCTGCGAAACCCACCCAACACACCCACTACTAACCTTAAGCATTTTTATTCTTATATATGCTTTTACTTGCACTGATGAATTTGAAACCTAGAAAGAGATGCGAAACATAGCCTGATTCTTTTACATGCACAATAAAGGTCAAGGCCTTCAATTAAAGCCACGAATTACCCAATTGTACTGACAATAATCATTGTGTGTAACTCATGTAGAAATGTGACAAGTAGCATAAAATGTTTTAAATAATTTGTCATTTAGTATGAAACAATACTAGCTTAGGTAGTGACCACAGTGACCGGACCTGACCTGCATGGAGCCCAAGATGTTTGACGTCCGTCAGCTACTCAGCCAACCAGGAGGAAGAGATGCTACCCACACCTAGAGCACCACACCGTCTGGCCAATCGGGTCCATTTAGTATTTTCTGTTAGAGTTACTTTAACTAATATAAATGTTGGCACTGATGTAAATGTGTTAGTGTTTTTTGGGTTATTTCCTAGCTGGAGAAATAAACCATCCTTTGAACTCTTGCAGCCGGGTCTCAGTGCCTCTTTCCCTGACAAGGGGTGTTGTCTGCTATTTTATTTTTTCTCTCACACGTAGTAAGACGGGAAAGGCACCTACACATGCCAGATATAAGCTGCCCCACCCAATGTGGAAGTATCCACGTCCGGCTCTGGTGACCGTGCATGCTGGCGGAGTGGAGAGCCCTCGGGGGAGTGCTGATACGGGTAGTGTGTAGAGCTCGCAGGGGAGTGTGGCCCTTCAGCAGGTGATGTTACCAGGCTGGTGTCCCCCTGTAGCTCATCAGTCACCCTGGCAGCAGGCGTGGCCTCACTGTCCGGGCCTCTGGCTGCCGGTGTGAGTGCACTGCTACTGGTGGCGTGTGGTGCAGGCATTGCCTTGGGCCTGCCCAGGTACGGTGTTGTGGCCTGTGTGGGCCCTTGCGGGCTGGTGGTGGCAGACCTCAGGGCTTGGTATCGGCACTCCCTGATGGACCTGCATGCTCATCCTCCTCCTCCGATAGCTCTGGCTATGTGTGAGTGCCTGTAGGGGACATAGGAAATGTTGTCAGGTAAGGTTCACCATATGTGTGGCATGCAAGGCACAATTGCTATGGTACAGAGTGTGACCCCACACATATGGGCAAATGGCCATGGTTGGACATGGGACGATGTATGTGGGGCCAGCATCATGCTTGTAACAATGGATGTGTGACCCATGACCTGTTGGTCTTTGGCCTGTGTGCATCCAACCCTGTGCCAGTGCAGATCCCCTCACCCCCACAGTGCACTTCTACACGCAGCATGCTGTTGCAGAGGCTCCAGGACATGGAGCGCAGACAGCAGGAGATGGAAAAGATTGGCCGCACCCACCCACCACACCTGCAGGCCATCAGGGACAGTATCCAGGGGGCTACTCGCAGGGTTGTGCATGCCATGGCGCAGAACAGGGCCGAGACGACAGCAAACACGTATACCCTTACTTTTTTTTTGTTTGTTTCATTGTTTTGGTTTTTATAAACCTTTACAAAATTCATTTACTAAAACATTTGATAAAACATAAAATTAATCATTATACAATAACATAGATCAAATGTAATAAAACATAGCACATCAAAACCAACTACAATACATCAGAACTTTAAAAATCTCATATTGCGCGGTGATACTGACAACACAGTCTGGATATTATTCAAGTTACTGAACATATCTTTTGCAGATAATCATTCACTCAAACTTTTAAAGAAACCAAGTTCCCATTTAACATTTCACCCCACAATTTGTCTCTATCTACGAACGATATATCTCTAACAAAGTTGGCAAAATATTCAATTCTGTGTTGCAAAAGTTTGGGGCACACCAAAAGCAAGTGCATTAAAGTTTCTTCCATATCAGTTTGCTTGCAAAATCTACAGAATTTGCCAGAAACGGCCACCATACCCCGTATATAAAGAACCTGGTTAGTATTTAAAACATTGAACCTGAAGCGCAAGTCTTATTCCTGAAAGATCTCGAGGGATATTTCACAAGATACCCTTCTGGTCTAGGAAACCATTTCCAAAATGATATTGCTTGTCTGTATAGATCTGAATTTAATATAACAGCATTATTCTCAAGCCAATCGAATGCTTTAAATATTTCTTTCACCTTCCCCGGATGACTAATTAAAGTTTTAAGAGAGAGACCCAGATTGGTAAGAGTTTGCACACAGATCTGTTTCAGGGAATACATAAAAGTGTCTTTTAGCTCAATGTTTAGATAATAATAAAGAGAGTCCTCCTTTGCAACTAAACATTTTCGCCGTAGGGCTAATTTATTTCATACATTATGCTGGTAATTGATTGAAGACCCAGTTCATACCGGATCAATTCTAGTGGTATGCATTTCGGAAGGAAGTAAAGGTGTTTTCGCCATATCATCGATTCTAATTGTCTTAAGTAAACACCCATCTCTTTGGATAGAAATTATGATCCGTATGTAAGTCTAGGAATCACTTTTAAGCAATAAAATTGGATACAAGTGGCGTAGGTAAACTTCCCTTACTTCCTTTCGATAGCCCTAATTTGGTTCATCGATTCTTTAGCTTTCATGAGGAGATTGTTTTTCGGTACCATTTGCGATTGTTGACTTGAAAAGGAGTAACCCAAGAATCCCAAAATTGTTTGATTCTTGATTCGCTCTCCACAAGAACCCCATGTTAGCACAGCAGGTCTCATTCTTTTGCCGCCCATGTGGAAGATTGTAGTTTTTCCTGGATTGTCAATTTCCTTTCGACTATAATTGCCTCAAAGGCTTTGATCAGTCTCTGCAAGCCGATCTTCGAGCCATCTATAAAAAGAAAGTCATCGGCATATTCTACCCACTGATCTTCGGGGCAATTAGACCACCATTATTCAGGACCTTACCCGCCTGACAGACATATACATTAAAAAAGGTTGCTGCTAATCTACAGCCTTGTTTCAGGCCATTTTGGGTTGGTATTAGATTGGACAGAAGACCCCTGTTGTTCAGCCTCACCTTCATGGCTGTTTCAGAGTATAGGTGGATGATCATGTCCAATAACCCACTC
Source organism: Ambystoma mexicanum (assembly GCF_040938575.1). Lineage (NCBI taxonomy): Eukaryota > Metazoa > Chordata > Amphibia > Caudata > Ambystomatidae > Ambystoma > Ambystoma mexicanum. The sequence continues at coordinate 1,296,281,610 of NC_090933.1, read as the reverse complement.
TCTATCCCTAGTGATGCTAAGGTTTTCCACAAGGTGGGCCTGTCAACCAGGTCAAATGCCATTGTGAGATCCATAGAGGCAATATACAGATTCTCCAATGAATTTAATTTGTTAAGGCTCAAAACTTGGGATACTAGAAGACCACCGGCATCGGTCCCCACCCCACTTCTAAAGCCAATCTGTCTGCAATCTAAGATTGAATTTGTGTCTATCCACGCTGTCAGTCTCTCCAGGATCAAAGCTGCGAAGATTTTTGATTCTATGTTTAAGAGAGTAATTGGTCTGTAGTTATAAGGACTAAGACGATTGCCTTTTTTTATAGATAAGCAACACGTTTGACATTTTCCATGAGTCTGGTAACAACTTTTTTTCACAAATATCCGTGAACAGTATGTGTAGGATTTTGGACCATAGGACGATGTTACTTTTTAGGTTGGCAAAGGACAAATTGTTGGGGCCTGGGGTGTAGGTAGATTTTGCTTTCCTTATCAATTTACCAATATTTTCAGGTGATGTATCTAATAACCAGATTACTTCTTTACCATAGTGAGCTACCCACTTCACATCGGATTTCCTATACATCTTTTCAAAGTAGTCTGTCCATATACTGGCACCTATTGGATTTAATTGGGTATAAGGCTGAGTGTCATGGGTTCTATTAATGATATACCAATATAAACGTGAGTTGCACCCGGTCATTGCATTGATCATGGCTTCCCCGTCTTTTGAGACATTAGGACTCTATGAGCAATTATCCAATTCTTGTATATTTGTCTCCTATGTTTTACCTGGGACTTGATTGCATCTATGCTCTCATGCCCTCTTCGAATCAGGCGAATGTCCTTTCTGAGTTTTACCTTTGTTTCTTTTAATTCATGATCATATGCGTGTCTGTTACTCAAACATTCACCATTATATGAGGAGGGAGACTTACTTCGAAGTAGTGCTTTGTCTACATAATCTTTAAAAGATGAAACCGAATACACAGAGGCTTTCATTTCATAGGTCAAAGCAGTAAAATCATGAACCAAAACTGTATTGAACTGATCGAGTTTGTGTGGAGTCCATTTTACACGGGAACAGTTATTCCTAACTTCAATTTGCATAGGAAAGTATACCACATGTACACTCTGTTTCACCCAAGGTAGCTCTAAACTCAGCATGGCATGATCACTAAAGGCGTAATTTGTAACCACCATATTTCCACAAAGATCAATAACATGCTGGTTCATAAAAATATAGTCGATGATGTAACTGGCCCCTCTGGCTTTCCTTCCAAGCGGCAGTTGAATTAAACAAAGGTTTCAATCCCCAGCTTGACCCAAAGTCAATCCACAATCCACCACTAGTTTTTTTTATCGGAGTCCACCTTTGGCCCGATTCTGAATTTAGCCAAAACCTCTTGCAGTTCATTTTTAGATATATTACAGTCTGCATTCAAGTCACCTGCAAGTAAGATCACTCCCTGTGGGTTAACATCTAACCACTTTGCGATCTGTTCATCTAGGCACTCAAGCAAGAAAAGCAATTGGTCATCTTTAACTATACCACTGTTCCAGTATGTGCTGAAAAATGGCACTGGCTGTAATAGCGCTGGATGATTTTACAGTCAGCGGTATTTGTGCTGGCTCATGATCCGGCAAAGCGGCATTGGCGGCGTTAATTCCCTTACGACAACTTTTAAGTTTTACCGCTAGACTTGTGATGAGGCCCCTAGCATGTTGACCGTTGGGATTAACTGATCAATATGCTAGGTTTTTGGAACTACAAGGGATATACGCAGGCATGTAGACTAAATTGGGCTTGGTATTGTCCCTGACAATATTGACTGGTTTAGGAAATGGACCAAGCAAAGAGGGCCACAGCTCAGGAGCCCAAGCCAAGGTCAATGAAGGGGCACCCACAAGAAGGACCTGCACCTCGGTCTTATCACCGTTCAGTTTGAGCCAGTTTCGACTCATCCAATCGCCAATGGCGGCCAAGCAGTTCCTGGTGTTGATAGACTCCTCAGAAAGGGCTAGGTTGAGGGGAACCACAATCTGAGTATCATCCGCACAGATGAAACAGCCGAGGCCAAAGGATTTGATGAGGAAAACAAGCCAGTAGCTGCATATAGATGTTAAAGAGAATGGGTGATAGAGCCGAGCCCTGGGAGACCCCACATGTGACCGAGGTGGGGGGGGGACGAAAGAGGGTGAGAGAAAGGGACTGAGAGTGGTCTGCCAGAAAAGAACGAAATCAAGCCTGCACAGGGCCGGAAATACATGCAGTCATCAGTCTTTCAATTAAAATAGAGTGCTCGATGGAGTCGAATGCCGCAGATAGGTGTAGCAAAATCCGGGCGCTGACACCACCCTGATTAGTGAGCATATTCGAGTCATCCATAACTGAGACCAATACAGTCTCTGTGTCTCGTCCGGGATGAAATGAAGACTAAATAGAGTTGAAGAAAGAGGATGCTTCCAAAAAAGAGGAGAGCAGAGGAGTGACCAGGGACTCGTTAACAAGGGAGCAAAACATTTAGAGGGGGCTTTTTGAAGAGGGGAAGGACTAAAGCATGCTTCAAAACTGGAGGGATGAAGTCAGTATTTAGCGAATGGTTAATTTCCCTAGTCAACAGAGGAGCAAATTCAACAATACAAGTGTTCACCACTGAAAGTGGAATGGGATCTAAAGGAGAGGCTGACTTTAATTTACAGATGGCCTGAATAATATCTTTAGATCCGAATACCGGGAAGAGGAAGACCAGGAGTGAGTGAGTTAGTGACCAACGGGGTAGTGGAAGAATTGCAGTTGGGTCAGATGTGGGAAGTGACATGAAACTAGCTTGTTTACTAAACACATATGAACATATGACATTCCTCGCCCCACCAGATGTTGGGTAAACCAGACATCAAGCGTATTACACACTAATATGGAACATGTAGCCAGGGCTGGTTCCTTGAATGAGGGAGACTCTCTTTCTGCTTGTGGAAACAGTGCAGCACTGTAGAGTTCTGTCTACCATTAATGCAGTCTCTGCTCCTGTGTGACAGTGCGGAATCCCTGTATTGGGGACTTTCGGATATATATTGGCAGTGCCCATGCCCTGTCCCAGAGGGATTGTGTGTGGCAGTATGAAAGGCAAATGCAAATAAACATACAATGATACAATGAAGAAGAATGACATATGTTTCAGCAATTCTCTTTGTCACAGAGCGATCTTAGCCCCACAGAACACAACACATGGCTATAGACCTCCCACGTGTGGCAAGAGAGGAAATGTGTAGGGCACTTGGATCCGGATTTGGCCTGATAAAAAGCACGCCTTGCCCTTAAATGTCATATCTCTGGTTCGAGGCACCTAGACCCATGCTAAGAAGTCCTCGTTGTGAACGCCCTGGAGACAGAGGGAAACGTTGTACTGATCCTAAAAGGCTAACAGGAGGGACCAATGTTCCAGCACACTCACATGGCAAGCTCACTGTTTAGCGTACTCATGGATGCAGGACAAGACACCTGCCATTATGCTCCTGCAGCAGCAGGAGGAGCTCTGACATCCCCGCCGGTGCCGCCAAGGAGAAGTGTCTCTTTGACAGAACTCTACTGCCTCACATTCACAAGTGTAACAGGTCAGATACTGCCTGCCTGGAAACACGTGCTGCTTTACTGCCAGTTACTCTGCACTTTGTCGCAGGGACCGACTATTTCACAATTCTACGACTAGACTGGAGGCAAGCATTATGCTTCAACTTCTTTATTACTACTCTTCAGCAGTTTCAACAAACTATATCAAAAAATCAACAACAAAGAAATGTCGCACATGACTTTCACTTTTAAACTACAAATCCCATAGTATCTGTAGTCCTTCACATTCCAGCTCAGCTATGACCACTTCCTGTCCCTGAGCTCCTCCTCTTCCTTTACTGCTCTTCAAGCAGATAAGTGACATTTCTTTACCTCCCAGCTAATGGGTATTTGCTTTAGCATTGTAGTAAGTTAAGGTGAAGTTTTTATTTAGGTAGCATTGCTTAGATTGAGATTATATATAGTGGACATAGAGCCTTATGCTTTTTATTTATGAATTAGACAGTTATTGGGACTGTTGGTATGAGCGCAGCTCAGCCTCGGGCGTCGCGGAGGATTGAGCGTGTGAGTTGTATGGCGCGTAGTCCGTACCAGGAGCATTTCGGACTTCAGAGCAAAGCCGCCGTAATTAGCCACGGTCGTTCACCAGTAACCGAAAGCTCCGTCGGCAGGTTCTGAGGCCCCGTGCTGCATTTCCGGCACTTCAGGGGTCCCTGCGGAGCCGCGGAGCTCTTTCCATAATACAATAACTCAGTTCGAGCAGAGCAAGCTTGCATCGGCACAGGCCCCCACCCACCCTTGCGGGGGAGGAGCCAAGCACCCTACATGGTCAGCACGGGAAAGGAGCTGACTGGCTGTACTCCGACCCCCTCCCTCGCAGAGGCGGAGCTGTCCAGGTGCACGCGCACTCATTAGGCGACGCGGCTCGCAGCACCCGGAGACTCTAGCAGTACGAGCGAACGATTATCAGTTAACGTTTATAAGTTAACAGGATCCATAGAGTTCCAGATCTTCCGCCATACGTTGGGGAGAGCAGTGTGAATCACACGCTCGCGTGACGGAAGCTGAAGAAGGGAGTAAACTGCTCGTTCAAGAAAGAAAGTGCGAGTAAGCACACGCTCGAGGCGGCAGCCTCGCAACAAGTGGACAGAGACTATAAGCCATCACAGGCAATCAAAATTAAGAAGTCCGGTGCAGCCACAGATAAAAAAAATAAAAAAACAAAACAAAATATATATATATAGAAAAAAAAGGGGGAATATAAGTGAGAGTATACAGATCCATACCTGTGGGCAGCGAAGACACCTTCCTACAGGTACTAAGGTACACAGCACCCCTTAACATGTCGGAGTTCGAATGGAGTGAGGAGGAGCAGCCTCTAGATTTAGCTGCCAGTTTTAAGGAGTTGCTGGGTAATTCCCTAGTAGATGCAGTGGCTCAAGGGGTGAAACCTCTGCAAGAAAGGCTGGATACGCTGGAAGCGATGCTCCACCAGCCTAAAGAAAGCACCAAAAGGACACACAGCTTGCCCATTGAACCCTCTGGAGCAGGGTCTAAGAGGAGTAACCAGGCCCGCAAGAGAAAATCCTCTGCAGACCCCCACGGCCCTAGGGAAGGGGCGGATAACAAGGCCCCGGAGGTCGACAATGCCTTTGTGAAGCTTAAGAAAGCATATTTGCAGCGTCAGGCAGTGCCGGACCTCACAACCCCCTCTCCTGGGGAAGAGAATGAAGGAGATGAAGACCCAGGCTCGGAAGAAGAGCCAGAGGAAGGGGGCCTACCCCCTCAAGAGCCGGAGGAGCCAGTCGTGGAGGAATTGGCAAAGCCCAGCGGGGGTAAAAGGACCCGCAAGGAGAAGAACATCGAAGAGGAGCAGGACGATATGTTCGATCCGGAGAGTATTAGGAATCCGAGATCTTCCGACTGACAGCCATCTCCAAGAGTGGCTCAATATATGACAGCAAGACTGAGAAAAGCACTAGATAAGGAGGTGAGACAGCGCCTCCAGGCGGAATGCCCCATCCAGACCTGCCAGGGAAAGTGGCAGAGGCTCCCGAATTGGACCCCAAGATGCTTACCTTTGTCTCAAAGACCAGTAAGGAACCCCATAAAGGGATAGTTGCCAGGAAAAGATACTGGACTTGGCTGGTCCACTCGCTAAGATCATGGACTTAGCAGAAAGGGCGAGGGACACAGGTGAAGAAGTGGACCCGGAAGCCCTAGCAGGATGGGCTCAAAGAGCGGTTTGCCTTCTAGGGAACGCGAATTGCGCTATAGCTTCCGAGAGAAGAAGAGGGCTATTAATGAAGGTAGACTCGAAGCTCAGTGACCTGGCATCCTACGAGGCTGGGGAGTCAGCCCAGAGACTCTTGTTTGGTGAAACTTTCGGGAAGGAGATGGGCCGCTTTGTAGGCACATACACATCATTGGAGAAGGCGCAAGCATCCATACGTAAGATCTTCCCACAAAGCGTTTTTGCCTGGACCGGTCGTTACAGGGGTCGCTCGGCCGGTTGCCAACAAGGAGGCAGAAGACCCCCTAATCACAGAGCCCAGTACTGGGAGAACAGGCAACAAGACACGTTCTTTCCAGCCAGAGGTCGCAATACCAGAGGCCCCCTGAGGACGAGGCTTCGGATGAGGCCAGGGGTTTAGTCCAGATTAGAGCTGTAACTTACCCTCCAGTGGGAGGGAGTACAAGTATGTTCTGGAAAAACTGGCGCGCGCTTTCCAGCAATGCCTGGATCTTGCAAACCGTCAGAGGTCTGCAGTTAGAGTTTAAACAGTCCCCAGTGCATACCAGAGTACCCCAGCGCCCACGACTAGCGAGAGCGGAGCAAGTAGCCCTGAATACCGAATTAGAACCATTAGCGAAGAAAAGAGCCATAGAAAGGTGCCCCAGTGCCCGAGCTTCATAAGCAACATGTTTCTCGTTCACAGGAAGGAGAAGGTACACCCAGTAATAAATTTAAAGGAGTTGAACGGATGGATAGTTTACCATCATTTCAAGATGGAAGGGATCCATCAGCTCAGAGACTCTCTGAGAGAGGGAGACTGGCTGACCAGATTAGATCTAAAGGATGCCTACCTTACGATTCCAGTACAGCAGCATTTCAGAAGGTTCCTAGCTTTTCACTGGAAGAGACAGCTCTGGCAATTCAGGACGATGCCATTTGGGCTTGCGTCAGCGCCTTGGGCTTTCACGAAAATGATGAAACCAGTAGCCGCGGCTATCCAAGAGAAAGGAATAAGGTTGATAATATATCTAGACGATCTGTTGCTTCTGGCAGAAGATCGTGGAGCGTTGGAGTATCAGACACAGTGTGTACTAGACCTGTTGCAGTCACTGGGATTCCTAGTAAACATGGAGAAGTCAGATACCAAACCAGCGCAGAGGCTGGACTTCCTCTGATTCATTCTAGATACGAGGAAAGCCACCCTGGAACTACAAGCAAGGAAGATACGAGATATCAAGAGAGAGATCAGAGCATGCTTGAGGAAGAAAGTGATTTCTCTGAGAGTCTTAGCGAGAATAGTAGGCCTCCTGGCAGCCTCCATACAAGCCATTTTTCCAGATCCCCTACACTATCGAGCTTTACAAAGGTTGAAGATAAGACACCTACAACAAGGGTTGAGATATCATCAATCGATACCACTGGATCAGGAGTCTATCACAGATCTGGAATGGTGGTTGCAGAATATGGACGCCTGGAATGGGCGTGCCATATTCGGAGACCGGCGGGACCTCATAATAGAGTCAGACGCCAGTCGTCTAGGATGGGGAGCTTGGTGCGGAGAGTTGCAGACAGGGGGAAAATGGAGTGGAGAGGAGTTGAGTTTACACATAAACTGCCCAGAACTTCTGGCAGGCTCCTTTGCAATAAAGATATTCACGAGAGACAAGGTGAAGTTGTGCGTCCTGCTAAAGATGGACAACATTTCGGCAGTACATTACATAAACCACTTAGGGGGGACGAAGTCCAGGATGCTAGCCGAGCTAGCGAAAGATTTTTGGCCCTACTGCCTGCAGACAGGGACGTCAGTGACAGCGGAGTATCTGCCCGGGGCACTGAATGTAGTAGCAGATTGGAACTCCCCGTTACCTCACGGACTCCAGCGATTGAAGGCTAGACCCAGCAGTATTTCAGATACTGGATCAGAAGTGGGGCCCGTTACACACAGATCTGTTTGCGTCTCGCCTCAACGCACAGACTCCCAGCTATTTCAGCTGGAAGCTAGATCCAGACGCAAAAGGTACAGACACATTCCTGCAGGATTGGGCAGGCAGCCCGCATTACGCGTTTCCTCCTTTCATGATGCTGAGCAGAGTGCTAGCGAAGTGTCGGAGGGAGAGTTTGGAGCTAGTACTAGTAGCGCCTTTGTGGAAAGCTCAAGTATGGTTCCCGATACTGATGGAACGCTTGATAGATCAGCCGAGGGTCCTCCCAGAGGGAGAGCGACTGCTCACGGACCCACCTGGGCAGTGTCATCCTCTGAGAGTGAGAGGGACACTCCCGCTCATCGCGTGCAGGATATCAGGAAACGATGGGAACTGCCAGGCATTTCGATGCAGGCTGCAGAACTCATTGCCGAATCCTGGGCTCCATCGACTAGGAGGAGCTACGACGCGGCTTGGGCCAAGTGGACTAGTTGGTGTAGAGGGAGAGGTGTTCATCCCATCTCTGCACCTGTAGTAGTGATACTAAACTTCCTAGCGCAGCTCCTCCAAGATGCGAAAGCATTTCGCACTATAGGAGTGTATAGATCAGCGATCTCTGCGGGACACGTACCAATTGAAGGAGTGCCAGCAGGAGAACACCCGGCAGTGTGTAGGCTCATCAGAGGAGCTAAGGTTAAAGCTCCGCCAGCACCTAGATACACAGTCTTATGGGACGTGACGGTAGTGCTGAGATTATTAGAAAGCTGGCCGGTTAATAGATATTTATCTCTCAAGCAGTTGTCGGGCAAGCTAGCGATGCTGTTATGTCTCATATCCTGTAAGAGAGTGTTGGATATTAATGCATTAGAAGTTAGTATAAGGACATTTGGTCCAGAAGGAGTGACCTTTGTAGTAGTACAAAGGACTAAATCAAGCACCTCCGTAGTGCATTATCCGTATTTTCCAGATAATATCAAATGGTGCGTAGCAAGCTGCATCAAAGAATATGAAACCAGGACAGCAGAGAATAGAGCAATAAGTACGAGGCAGTTACTAATAGTGCGTAGGAAGCCTTTCCATGCGATAAAGACAGCTACCATAGCAAGATGGGTCAGAGAAGTAATGATAGCAGCAGGTATTGATTTACAGAAGTATGGTGCTCATTCAGTGAGAGGGGCCATGGCGTCCAGAGCATATAGGACAGGAGTTCCATTACAGGATATAATATCAGCAGCAGACTGGGAGAATGATCGTACCTTCACAGAATTTTATTTTAAACCAGCTGAAAGTATGGCGAGTACAGTTTTGGGACAGCTTTGAACAAGCATAACGCTTGCCTCCAGTCTTGTCATAGAATAAAGATTACCCTTGCTAACTGCGCAGGGAGTATTAATTCTATTAAAGACTAGGAGGCGAGCATTAGTTCCCACCCACAGCTATTTGTTAATCATATTGTATGTGGTTGTGTAATGATATGATGACAAGCTAGACTCCACCCTGATATTATATTTATGTTTCCCTAGGGGAAGAGCAGAAGAACAATTGATTGAGTCGGCTAGCGAGAAGAAGGCAAGAATACAGCCATTGAAGTGTTAATCTGTTGGAGTTCAGGAAGTCTTCGCTCGGTTGGCGGGACAAGAAAAGTTATGGTTAAAGAACATTCAGAGCACGTAAAAGAGAGGAGGAGTTCAGGGACAGGAAGTGGTCATAGCTGAGCTGGAGTGTGAAGGACTACAGAGACTATGGGATTTGTAGTTTAAAAGTGAAAGTCATGTGGGACATTTCTTTGTTGTTGATTTTTTGATATAGTTTGTTGAAACTGCTGAAGAGTAGTAAGTTGAAGCATAATGCTCGCCTCCTAGTCTTTCATAGAATGAATACTCCCTGCACAGTTAGCAGGGGTGATCTTTATTGTGCCATGGTTGCTCAAACCCATCATCATTTTCTATCGCCAGCGTTTGCAGCTTTGGGCAGAGTTTACTGCAGACAAGGTCTCTGCGAAGTCACTTTGAAGGGCAGGGCCCAGATAGCAGAAACTCAGAATCGGACTTCCTCCCCCATAAGCCAGCCAGTAACGCCTGCGAACACTCTTTCTCCATTAACCCCAACCACCCCCTCTGCTCCTCTCAGAATGTGCTGCCTGATTTTCAGCACATTTCTTGCACCTTCCTTACCTCACTTCTCATCTCCCACAGCCCACTTCTGAAAGAATGTGTTTTTTGTTTTAAATCTTCCAATTTGTCTTTTTCAATCTTAAGAAATTGATGGTATAGGTTAATTTCCCTTATGTCATGCTACCTTGCAATCCCCATGTATGGACAATGCACTTTAACATTCACCATTTGGACCCATTTAGGTTTTTACTTCTTTTCTGGCAGCTGTGGAAACCCCCTACATGCATACCCTGCATGGAGAGGTCGAGCATGGTGTAATATGGAGCCACTTGTCCTCCCCAGTCCACTGAGCCTTTATCCTGAACTGAAATGGCCTCTTTTCCTCCAAGCTCTTGTGCTCCTTGATTGTAAAGCGCACTTATTGTTTTCAGTGAAATCAATAGAACCAAAACACAAGGGTGCAGGTGAATGCAAGTAAACAACCTGCAGCTCCAGGTATTGCTAGCTAGAGGCTTGCAAGAAGAGTGGCACCATTCTCCACTTGTCCACCCCCTGCCCCACCGGCTCACAGATGGATAACGAGCAGAGGAAGTGAGGCACAGGGCCAGTCATTCTGAACTGCCCATTAGGGTAACCCTCCACGTTCTAGCCACCGGGATTCAGCACGTGTGGTTGAGAAGCTAGCACAGCTGCTGGCACTGCAGTGCAGTGTCTGGACTGAGTATAGCAGATCACTCAGCTGCTGCTTACCGCAGTACCTGCTCTGTGTGTGATGAAAGGCTCCGCTGCAGCACCTCAATGTCGGCATTCCATGCCACTGACAAAGAAAAATCTCCCATGTGCAATACACATGACTAGTTTCTATTTAATTAAGGGCAACCTGCCAGTATGTAAACTTTAGAGAGCTGCAGGCATTACAATGAAACAACTTAATGGTTCTCATTTTCTAAACCTTGAAAGATTGAAAAGGCTGTGTCAGCTCTTCTGGGATTGTAGCTTGTTCCCTCTACTGACTGAATCTTGTGCTTGCTAGCATATAAAGCAGGGTTGTCCAACTCCAGTCATCGAGGGCTGGAAACATGTCAGACTTTCAGGATACTCCAGATTCATATTCATGAGATAAATTTGCAAATAATGACTCTAAACGTATGCAGATTTTTTCTCATCCATATTAATGAAGGATATCCTGAAAACCTGTCAGGATTCGGGCTCTTGAGGCCTGGAGTTGGACAACCAACCCTAATATATAAAAGGCTAAAAAGAAATCTGTATTTTACAACTCTACTATTAAGACTGAAAGAAACAGAGTGAAAGAAAATCCATCATACGATAACCATGCTTGTGGCCATTGTTCCCCCACAGCACGCAGCGTTATGCACCCCGGCTCTTTCTAATGACCCATCATTTCCACTGCGCAAGGGACATGCCAGAATCAATAGCTTACGGCAATCTAACGTTAATCTTGCCCAAATGCAATAACAAACAAAGACAACACTATAAGCTTGGAGGCTTAGTATCCAAGCATTGAGCACAGCCGATCACTGTCACGTCAGACTTGTGTGACTTTCCCGGGATTGGGGAATCTGTAGAGATATTGTTCCCCAGATTCCCAACCCAAGGAAATCCAGGCCAATTCCAGTAAAGTTTGTGACTAAGAACACGCTTTTTTGCTTAGTGGTAAGTGGGTGAAACATGTATCTGGCATTGTAAACATAAAAGAGCAGTACCCTCTATATTTATAACGTCAGATGTATTGGCACTGCCATGCTTGTCCACTGACAGTGACTATATGAGAAGCTTCGGGTTGCGCTGTACCCAAGGCCTCCAGTTGGTGACAATGATTCTGCAAGAGCGTGTACTTACAGACTCCAGAGGTCAGCCAGCACCCCGTTGTACTTCTTGGTCATGAGGATCTCCGGGGCTGTGTAGGCAACAGAGCCACAGAAGGTATTCATCAGGGATTGCCGCATGGAGTACTGGCTGGCAAAGCCAAAGTCTGAAACATAAAGAGCCAACAGATTATAAACATTCACATTGATGCTGTCATTGCAGGCTTTTTCCTCACATCCACACATTCTGGCTCCCAGGAGCATATAAACAAATGCGGGAACCTCACAACAAAGTTCTCATAAGGGTTTCATGCCACCACACACCGCCATTCCAATCACCAGAGAACGGCTTAATTTATAAACAAACTGGTTTGCCCGTGCCGGCAGGAACCTGACACAATCAGTATGATTAAGGAAGAATGACAGTCCTGCATTGCATCCACTGCAGATGTACACTGTGCGCAAGTGTACTCGGAGGATATCACCCAGTATTTCTGGGTTCCTAGCCTTTCAATGCACTCACACATTGAATCCCTGATTTGTATCCACAGTGTGAAGAGAAGGATCATAATTGTGAGTATCACAATGACCGAGCAGAACCACAACATGGCTGGTCTTACCTGTGATTGCTATGGCCTGATTGAAATGAGGTCACAACTGTACGAACCCGCCACGTTCATCTATGGGGGTCTTAACGAAGGGACTAACAGAACACATGAGACAAGTAAGCATGTTCAACCCTTTTATTAGCAAAGGGCAGAGGGTTGGGTAGGGTATCCACATACAGGGAAGGGGTATCAACTAAAATTAGAGGAGTAACTAGTCTCAAAGTATAAGGATGGATAACTAAGTGTGTAAGGGCCTATTTAGATGAGTGCCCTTGCTGGTCAGGTTCCTTAATTTAATACATACAGTCTCTGGGATTCAGTATCTGCATTAGGATCTGTTTTATCAGCATATGTGCAAAACCCCTTTTGCCTGTTGACGGCACCTGTCCTGTTGAGTTCCCTCTATTTGATTCATGTATTTTTACTGCCTAAAGAGAAATCAAATGCACTTCTCCACTTTCTCCATGGTGTGGCACTGACAGCAACTGTGCTGCCCATGTACAAGGTTTTGGCCCACGGCACGACACATTTTGGATTTGGTTACTCATATAAACAATTAAACTGCAGCCTTTTACGTGGCGTGTGTACCCCCCCGACTGACGTTCTTCCTCACCTAAAGGACCACTTAACGGACCACATTATGGAGATGGTCTTGCAACTTGTGAGCTATGCCACCTGCTGTTCCTGGTGTACCCGCTGTCCCTGAAATGCCTAAGCACATTTACCCAGAAGATGAGTGCCGAGCTAAGGAAGCTTTTCAGTGCTGGGTATTCCATTGCCGAAATCCAGGTATGGCTCACCACTCTTGGGATTTCCATCATGAGGTCTACCATCTTCTACCACACCAGTGGAAAGGTGCTTCCCCCAAAGAGGTTATGGCTTAGTGTTGTACAGTAATGTATACTGTAGGAGGTGGGGATGCCCATCAATGGCAACCATCTACATTTGAAGTGTGACATGGGCCACTTTTTTGACTCTGGGAATGGGTTGTGGGGTTGTCATAGATATAGGGTGCCATCCCAAGCAGGTGGATGCTGGGCCTGGAGGAGGTAGCTGGGGTTCCCCATGCCACCCTTGCTGTATTCCCTGGGTAAGCTAGGAACTTGTTACATGAGTTTACCTAGGGACTGCACTGATATCTATAGGAAGGGCTTCAGTAACTGACAGTGCCAGAGAGGTGATCCCTTCCAGACACCCAAAATCGGTCAACTGGGATCAAAATGCAAGGCTCAGAAATGAGGAGACATTGGTCCTCATTACGAGTATAGCGGTGCAGTAAAAACGTCACTGCATTGACATTAATTATGCTTACCATCACTTTATAGCCTGGTTACCATACTGCCGTGATACAGGATTCAGCTGTAAAGTGGGTGATGTTACTACCAATACAAAGCTGGAGGTACATCCTCCACTTTACGGGCAAAAATCATTGGAACTTCCACTGAGAAATTACCAATGTCGGTAATTCAGAATAAATCCCCTTGGAGTCCTATTGACTACACAAATGGGTAATTACACCACCTTACCAACATTTGTACTCTTGTGGTATGTCCAGGGGAGCGTGTGGTATAACTGTATTCAAATTGGATGGTAATTCTGTGGATTTACTACCAAACTACTGCCAATTATGTAAATAGTCTCATTGTAAAGATTCAAGGTTATCCTCAGCACTCATGTCAAGTTTTTGGTAGGATTCCTGACGGTAATTATGATACATTAATTTATCTAAATGGGGGTTTTCATTTCCTCTGCAGTGGCACTGTAGAAAACATGCAAATAAAGCATTCATAAAATGCCAATACTGTTTCAACGCAAACAATGAACAAAGCCACTTTCAGCACGGTCCGCGGGACTCGCACAGATACGGTTTATAGTCATAATGTAGAAAGCAATAATGTCGAAAGTCATTTTTTCGAAAAGAAAATGTGGAGAAAAAAAATGTCGAATTTTTTTTGAATGCATTTTTTTTTTTAAATGGGGGGGTTCCCCCCTAACCCCCCTTTTTTAATTTTGTTTTTGTTTTACCCATTTTTTTTATCCCGAACCCCAAAAAAAAATATAATTTAAAAAAACGGAATTCGACATTTTTTTTACATTATTTTTTCTCGAAAAAATTGTCATTCGACATTATTTTTTCGAAAAAATGACCGACCACCCACAGATACATTCTGTATCTCTCATTGTCTGACCATTGCAACAAATGCTGCAGGAGCAACACAGAGCAATTTCTCCTGCAACAGAAGGATGTTTTCCAGAGCAGAAAGGCTACCCTGGAACTTACAACCTCTGCCTCATCTTGTAAACACTGACAAACCAGAGGCTGTTGAAAAGAAACAGGCAAACTCACCACAACTTCCAGAAGCAGCTCTCACATAGCCATAGTTACAAATTCAAAATGGCGGCTGGGCTTAAAATAACTTTACGCGCAGACTCTCACAGACCACTTGACTTTAAGCATATGAGCCAAACCAAAAGAAAGCCAGCTTGCACCACCACGGTGCAGAAACTTTTCCTAGACTCCTGCTTGGGGGAGGGTAAATCAAGGCAGAAATGCAGCCCTGGATAGTCTCCACATCTGAGGTGTTTGGTGTTTGAGTAGGAGCTGGAGAGGCGTAAATGGAAGAGAGTGGCAAGCTAGAGGAATATTGCGAAGACAGGTGGCTAGAGTAGGAAATAGGAAGCTGCGAATAGGAGGTTGTGCTGACGAAGAACGTGTATTATCTAACAGGAAGCTGTTTGGTTAAAAGGGGTTACAGTCTGTGAAGGGAGCCACTAAAGGGAAGGTTGACAGTGCTGGTCATAGTCAAACTCTACGAGGCAGCTGGAGAAACTAAGTACCAGCTAAAGAGGAAGATACTTAAATCAAACCTGAGGAGGAGGGTGAAGATCAATCAACTCCCTTTTACCTAGTGAACAGGCAGGTTCCTGCAGTCCAGGCTGATTCAGAGCAGTCATTAGTGGTGAGTGGTGAAAGAGTTGTTGGCTCATCACCGAGGGGCAGGTAGTCCATATTAGACCCTCCCAGGTGAGGGTGAACCCTTGGATAAATCCCCGACAGTGGGGTGTAGAACAGAGTTTCGGCTAACACCTACCTCTGGCTTCGAAGACCTACAAGCAGTTTTTGGTGCTAAGGATTTTTGACACCTGCCTGCACAGTTGGAAGAAGCTCTATGATTGTGTCAGGTGCCGGAGCACCACCAAAAGCAGTGCCGAGAGCAACCAGAACTAACCACCGAAAACATGCAGCCTGAAGACAAAGATCAGTGTTCGTCGGTGGCGTTGGATCAGACTCAGACAGAGGCCAAACTTGGATACTTGTGAGATACTTCTCTCGTCTTTATTGACTATTGGCTTGATAATTCGTTAGGAAAAAACTGAGCAGTGTGAAATGGGAACTAGAGCAAGAAAGCCCAATTGACCTCTGGCTGGACATTTGTTCATGTTTCTTTAATACTACTTCCCCACATGAATAGAATCCGCAAAGGAGGTGAAGAAACTAACACTACCCTCTCAATTACCCCCCTCCAACCTCGGAGAACCGGATGTGCCTTACTCTAGCATGCCCTTGTTTGAAGCTGATGAGAAGCCTTTCTTGGTTGTTAACTCTACAAATATTTTGTTAAATAACCCTAGCAGCAATAACCTTGTTTTTTTCTTTAGTTTTTATTTTCAACTCCATCGCGCAAAGGTAAGAAAATCAATGACTGAATAACCAAGAATACCTCAAATATGCTTTCTTACATGCAGACTGGTGAACCACCAGACATCATGCTATCATACAGAGCAAGTTAGTCATGGCATACTGTAGTGTATTTTGTTTGGTAATGTTTTATTTTATTTCATGAAGAAAAAAAACAGCATGGTCATCATTGAGATTAGCATAATAGAACTCTTACGGTCGGTTCATCCCACCTCCCACATTTTCAAAGAAAAGTGCATTTGGATCAATCATCAGTTACATAAGTTTAAAAATGACTTTATCTATGCCAACTAGCTCAATCACAAGTTGGTAGAAGGGATTACCTGTTGGTGGAACAAAGTACTGGAAACATTGCTATGGTAAGTTTCGCTCCAATGTACATTAAAATACATTTAAGTAAACATGACCTTTTTGTTGCGCTGGTTATTGCCATAGTGTAGTGTATTTTATATAATTTTGGCTAGTGGCTAACATATAAGTGACACGCCAATCTGACACCCCCATTAAAACAATCCCACCCCACAATTCAGGGAAAAGAACATACAGAGAGGGACTGAAGCAATTGATTTTCTCCAGCATCGAGACAAGTATGGTGCTGGAGAAATTGACATCACTTACATTTAAATATATCTATGCACTAACTCCCCAGTGCAGGTGGAAGGTAGTAAATGTTTTAGGTATGTAGAGGCCACTCGACATATAGGCCAGACATTTAGGGCTATGTGCTAATCCACTTACATGCAAAAGACAACTTGTTTGCATTGGCTCGTGTAAATTTGCATTGGCAAATACTGTCCTATGCAAACTATATTTCTTGTTCTGTAGCCACATGTACACTATGTTTCCTATGTGGGTGCAGTTCTCTATAGACATGTGTATGTGACTTTCGTTAAACCAGGATTTGGTGTGTGTGTGTATGTATATGGCTTTCCCTGGACATGAACTGATTACTTTCAATTCAGAAACATGCACAGTTTCAAAAGAGCCTGCATGGAAGACTTTCAGTCTCTTTACATTTCGGAGCTGGTGATGTATTATTCTCCAGTATTAGATATTTAGTTGAAATCTTCTTCCCTCTCCCATTACACCTGAATCTGCCTAGGCATTGAAAGATAGGAGAATGCAGATGATCTGCACTTCAGACAATTCTTAATGAATCAAATACATGTGTACAACATACTTTTCATTGCGCAAACATCCAGACTATGCTAAAACTCTCAGCGGTGCTATTAACTGCGTGATGCTACTCCAGGCAATAGTACCATGACCCAACATATCTCTTCACCTGTTCAAACCACTACTTATATTTGTAACTAATACTTAACTTTACACAGATGATCCCTCTCTAGAGTGGCAGCCAAAATGTATTCAGTTTTGAAGTTCTTTTTTCAGTCCAAAGGCAATTAGTCCTTTTAAGGACAACCTCTCACTTTGCATTCCATATATGTTATGTGAAATTAAATTATAAAGCACACATTCACCCAAGGACATATTGGTGCTATTAAACCAACTGTGGCGGGAAAAGTGGCCAAGCAGCTACAAAAGGGGTTCCATGTGATAATGTCCCTGCAGAAATGTCGCCATGCAAGAATGGCAGCGTTTTTATGCGGCAACATTATCATATGGAACCTGTGGGGGACACCCCTGCAACCCACACATTTTTTAAAGGGAGCAGGGGACACCCCCACAACCCGGCTCCCATTTACCCCATATATTGTCCCCATATATAATGTCACCTATGCTGCTTCCCAACGACTATATGTATAGCAACATTATAAATGGGGACAATATTACCTGATACCAAAAAAGGAGGGTTAACTTTCGGTAACTTTAATACATTTCTCCAAAACAAGCCTTCTAGATTCTTCCAACCAACTTTTTTGCAAGAGACTAACAAATCCGCACCATACGTTATTGCCGAAACTTCCTTAGATTTATAAAACTTTAGAATCGGCAGTACAGAGAAACAACCAAAGCCTTTTTGCTTGCGTTGCCAACATAACTGTCTTCTGTCTCAGATTTATATTCAAAATGTTCTTTGTACCAGTCCCATCTATATAGAATTCCAAATATACTATAGAGGAAACAGCCCCCAGGGCAGATTAATCAAGTCTCCATAAAAAGTTAATCTTACTTATGGATGGACACATAATTCATACGTTAGTTGTGTTGGATTAAGGACCAAATCATTAGCCCCAACATATTTTTCAAGGGCAATAAGTTGCTGTTGAAGCCCAATATGAGTATCATCCAGGATCACTAAGTCGTCCGCATGGGCCAACCAACCCACAGAGGATGTCCCAAGTTTAGAAGGAAAAGAACAAGTGTTTGTCAGGGCCTCCCCTATGTCTGAAATGAATACATTGAATATGCTTTAGGCCAAAACGCAGCCTGTCTTAGATCCCTGCCATTAGGGATAGGAGAGGACATAAATCCTTCACTGAACAATCTGACTTGAATCATTGTATAAGAATGCAAAAACTTTAAAATATCTGCCAGGTATAAATACACACCATTTCTGCAACTTACACTGTAGCAATGACCGATTAACACAATCAAATGCAATGGCAAAATCAACAAATGCTATATAAACAGGCTGAGTTTTGCTAACTGTCCTGGCTTCAAGGAGATGCAAAAATAAATCCATTTAGCAAGGTACCCAAACCTCACATAAAACCTGATTGATGTCTACCATATCTCCCTGACTCAATTGCCCATCTGTCAAGTTGTTTTAAGACCAACTTGACAGATGTGCAACGGTTTTACTAGGCACATCAAGTAGTGCAATCGGACGATAATTACGGCGTAGAGAACTATCACCCTTTTTGTAAATAGGGACAATGAAGGACGTTTTCCAGGAGGCAGGGTAGTTCAGTTATTCAAAATATGTTTGAACAAAGATGTTAAAATAAGGGCCCAAAGGGCTGGATTACCTTTTAAGGTTATATTGGCTAGCCCATCCAGGTCTAGAGCACAGGACCTTTTGCTTTTAAAAATCAACTCATATATACTGTTGATTGCAAAGTCCAAAACCCAAAGCGATCCTCAAACCGTTTCACTGCATGGATTGGTAAATTTTCCATTGAGTATATGGCCTGGAAATGTTTAACCAAATCTGTTTCAGTAATGGGATTTAATTGGATTTTCGCTTGTATACTAGATTCTTGGTTAATTAATTTCCAAAAATGTATCTAATCATATTTTCGGAATCCTTTTGGATCAAATGGCTTTTATGAATGCATGAACAGTTCTTAAATAATCATTTCCAATTAGCTTGTCTCTGTTTCAGGTAATGGGTATTACTAGGAACGAGCGCTCTCAATTTAGAATGAAGCGCTCTTTTATTCTCTGAATTTCCTGGTGGAAGACATGCTTTCAACAAAACATAGTTCTTGGATGCAACTGGGAGTGTTCATAGAGTTCTACTAATAGTCCCACATATTTATCTAGTGTACAAATACAATCCAGCCCTGCATTGGAGGTATCCCCAAATGAGCTTTCCAAATTTGAGTTCAAAACCAAAGTAGTTCGCACATTTCACTTGAGCCTATTAGGTCAAGAATTAATCTCTAGTTCCTATGCACAGAGAGTTTTGAGTAAGGTGATCGCTTTTTGCCATATTAAGAACTTCAAACACTTCAAATTCTTGAAAGATAGCCAAAGATGCAAATATGTAACCTAAAATGGACACAGAGCTACCGCAAGACCATGTAAAGTGAGCTGGGGTGCCTCCTTTGATGTTCCCATCAAATCTATTTCAAAGTCCCCATGTGCACATCAGGGACATTCAGTCCCCACCACAACTAAGAGCAACCTCTGCAGCACTAAAAGCAAACTTCAGAGGGTCCTCATCTGGATCCTGACAGTAGCAGTTGAGGGCTGCAGCAATGAAAATGCTATTAGAATTACGTGTCGACTGCCAATTATCAAGCACCTCAACAATAGCTTCAACTAGAGATGCTTGAGACATACCTAGAGGATTCTAATATATGGTAATTAGTGAAGAAAAATTCTGTCATGGGTATTAGGCCACATCCCATTCTAATTAAACTGTCTAGATATAAGTTTTAGGATCTGACTAAGTAGCTTTATTGACCTGCAGACTATTCCTAAAACCTACCAGGATCCCTCCTTGTGGCCAACTCTTAAGAGCTTTCCAGGCCACATTTAAGATGAAAATAAAACCAACTGTGAACTTGATTGATCAATAGCTTACAGAACAGATATACCCCTGCTATCCCACCCCAAAGATTATATATATTTACATTTCAGAGATATGACACTCAGTTGGACTTTTAAACACCCTCCTCCCATTTCCCCCCAAATTATCAGTGCCTTGATGGGGCTCCCCCGTGCCGTATATACTCTTTTTTTCCAGGGACATACAGACGTCCACATCTGCCACCCGCTGGCTATATTTGGGACATTCTTGGGCATCCCACTGCTTGGCAATATTACTGTCATGGAGTATTGAGCACTGACACGTACCTGATGATGTGGTCCTCTTGACTGTTAATGTTAAAGGACATTTGTACCGCGCAATATCACCACCGGAGTGGTCCCCTGGCGCTCTGGTGGCTCTGAAAGAGGAGGGGAGGTTGAGTTAGTGGGAGGAAGCAGGAAAAGTGCAAGGGAGCAGTGATGTGCTGTTGGCAGCCTCAACCCGGTGGGTCCGTTGGCTGGGCCTGGGGTGTTTGCGGCCGGTAGTCGTCGTGTACTGTTGTGCAAGGCTATGTGTGTTTTTGTTTTGTTGTTGCGATGTAGTGAAGTTTGTGCGGTTTGTTGTGCTGTATGTTTTGGTTGTGTTTGGTTTGAAGTTTGAGAGGTGTATCCAGAAAGGCAAATTGTTAGTAGGGTTGGTTAGTCTGCATCTCTATCCTGAATTGAAGCGCTCGGCTTGCGTAGTCTCCCCTGACCAGTGCTGAATTGGGAACCTTATATTTTTTCTCTGGCCTTGCCAGTAGTGCTGGTGTGGAGAGGGGGGTGGCCAGAATCTTTTCCCATGCTTCCCAAAGTGTATCTAATATAGGGATTGTGTTTACTGTCCAGGGTCTTGTCCCAAAACTACGAGGACTGGTGCCTTTTCGTCTGAAACTGCTTGCATCTTGAAAATCTCTGCCGACTTCGCGATAATAGAAGGAACCAAGACAATATCGTCCGGAGGGGAGGCTCCCCCTGGGGAGTCGCGCTTCTGCTTTCCAATGACGACTGATTCCCAAACGCCTGGATCTGTGTCAGGTGCATCTTATGTCAATTTACCCAGCTCTGGCTCTTCATGTGTGTCTGCATCCGAAAACACCCTGAAAAGGTCACCCGGTTCACTCTGGTCTCCCGTGGGGTTGTCTGGCCATTCAGAGGCTGTGATGACAGATGGTGTTCTGTGTTTTTGGATCCCGTGAGGGGAGGACTGTGGTGGCGCGAGATAATGTCCTCTCCTCTGAGGTCTGGGTGACCCACTGTACTGGAAGTGCCACAGCGAGAATCAGGGCAGGAGGGATGTGTTAGTGATGCTGGAACACCACCCTATTCCTGCTGTCCGATAGATAAAACCTTGAGGCAGAGACTAGGGCAGTTCTTCCTGTACCAGGGAGACATACCCCGGATTAACGTGATACAAGGACAGTGCTGGGCACTGCACCGGGGTACCACTGTACAAACCCAGAAGAGCAAAAAGGCCTAGGCCAAGGGCCACAGAAGGAAAGGCAAAGGTAGAACAGCCAGGGGGAGCATAATGCAGAAGAAAAGTGAAGAAAGCTAAGAGGAAGTACAAGCAAGAATTAAAGGCAGAATCACCCAGAGAAGGAGAAAGTAGAACAGAAGAAGGAGCGGAGCTCAGGAGCGTGGCAACAAGAGAGTTGAGACGCAGCAAACGTTGTGGCTTCCTGGCTTTCATCCCTGGGGATGAGAGCAAGGCTGTTGATAGCTGGTTGCCTAGCAACCTGACACCGAAGCTTGGAATCATGCACCATGCTAGACAAGGAAACCAAATCTTTGACATGGACGTTCAATGTCCCACGGCACAGGATCCCTGGCGTGCAGGAATCCTCGTCGGTAGACATTGGAGCAACAGAACTTCTCATCTGCAGGTAAGCAGGAACAGTGATAAAAGAACCAGGAAGGCGGGGCAGACGCCAGTGGGGTCAGAGCCGCCAAGCCCTTGAGCTCTGTCTGAGGAGTCTGGAACCCAGGACAGGAAGTGCTCCAGGTTTCCAAAGATTACAACAGTAAAACTGGCAAAGGAGGCGAGGAGCAAACACCTGAGTCACTGGTTTTTATGTGCGGTCATCTGGGCGTTTAGCCTTTCCAGTGAATGTGGTATTGCAGACGGCCACAACTGAGACATGCATCACATATCACTTCCACTTCATATTCAGGTTCCCCGTCAACCAGAATGGGACCTTTTGAAGAGGATTGTAACGATGGAAAGTATTGGGTTGGTAAGGTTTCAGCAGGAACACATGGAAGACGGGATGATTTCGCAAGGTGGTTGGTAATAGAAGATGAAAAGCCACCAATGAAATCTTCTTCACAATGCTAAAAGGTCCCATAAAGCGAGGGGCAAACCTCAGAGGACAGGTATGCAAGGGGAGATCCTTGGTGTTGAGCCATACGTTGTCACCCATCTGGTAAGTAGGTGCTGTAGTTCTCTGTTTATTGGCATTATGTTCGTGGAGAAGTTTAGCCTTATTCATCATGCCTGTAGCAGTCTTGTGAGCATTATGCAGTAATTTGACCAGTGTGAATGGAAGTGGTGGTAACAGAAGGCATAGGTAATATCTTGGGATGTTGACCAAAAGTGCAATAGTACGGGCCACACCGGATGGCTGAGTATTTAGTGTTGTTATATGCTACTTCTGCAGTGTCCAAGTGGTCAGGCCCAATCGTTATGGGTGGCTCCAGTGAAACATCGTAGATGCGTCATTAGAGTTTGGTTAGTTTGTTTAGTCTGCCCGTTAATTTGCAGATGGTACCCAGAGCTGAGAGGCTTGTATACCCCAAGAACCTGGCAAATGGCTGTCCAGAAATGGGACACAAACTGCTGACTACGATCTGTGATGATCTTCTCCGGAAGACCTTGGAGTCACTAAATATTGTGAAGTAAGGCTGCAGGTATATGAAAGGCAGCGGGATAAAATGGGCCAGCTTAATGAAGCAGTCTACTACTACCATAATGTAGGTATAACCTCTAAAGGTCGGAAGATCAACAATAAAGTTCATAGCTATGGTATGCCAAGGTTACAGAGGTACCTCCAAGGAATGAAGAAGACCCGCAGGCTTGTTACATGTAGGGAAAGTAGGAGCATAGAAGGCCACACTAGATTTCAGGTTAGGCCACCATAAATGCTTGGATACCAAATCAAGAGTGGAGGGATGAGCCCTAAGGGCCGCTGAGCGAGAATCATGAAAACCTTTTAGGATCACTTCTTGTCGTAGGAAGATAGAGCTTGTCAGCATAAAATCATAGTCCCTCATGGGTACAGAATTGTGTGGTCCTTTGGAGAGTGGTTATATAGGGGTCCGTGGCTTGTACCTCCTTGACTGACTCGAGGAATGACTGTGCTGCTAATAGAAAGTGTTTGGAGGGTAACAGCAGAGAGGGTGCAGTAGAACAAGCAGAGCCTCCATCCATGGAACATGATAAGGCGTCAGACTTGACATTTTGAGATCCTGGTATAAAAGTTCTCTTGAAAACGAATTGCGAAAAAAACAAGGCAGATTGTGCTTGGCGATTGTTGGTACATGACAGCGTACGGAGATACTGTACATTTCTGTGGTCCGTACAAACTTATACAATGATGCCTCCATTCCAGGAAACTGTCCTTAATGGCTAACAGTTCTTTTTCAATAACAGCTTAATTCCGCTCACTGGAGGTGAGTTGTCTGGAAAAGTAAGCAACAGGGTGTTTATGGCCAGTTGTAGTGTTGTGCTGCAATAACACAGAACCGATTGCAAAAGCAGAAGCATCAGCTTCAACAGTGAAGGGATGATCTTCATTAGGGTGCTGCAATATTGGTGCTTTCAGGAGCTCTTTTTTATGTCGACAAAAGCCTTTTCGGCTTGATCAGTCCACAGGAAGATCTGGCCTTTGCACAGAAGACGAGTGATTTCACAGGTACATCAGGCAAAGTTGGGAATGAAACAATGATAAAAGTTAGAAAACTCCCAAAATTGTTGGACTGCCTTTACGTCACGAGGGCAGGACCATTTCTGAAAAGCCTTAATTTTCTTTGGATCCATATGAATCCCTTCCGGGCTAATGACGTAACTCCGAAACTCGATCTTCTCTCTGTGCAACTAACAATTCTCTTCTTTGGCATATAGATGGTTATCCAGTAGTCATTTGAGGACCTCAGAAACATGGGTCCCATATTCTTCCAATAAAGATGAAAAAAATCAAGATGTGATCCAGATAAATCCACATGTTCACTCCCAACTAGTCGGAAAAGATTGAATCCATGAAATGTTGGAAGATAGCTGGGGCATTGCATAGACCAAAAAGCATAACCTTATGTTCATAATGCTCGAGATTAATTGAACGCGATCTTTCACTCGTCCCCTGCCTTGATACGCACCAAATGGTAGGCCCTGTGTAGATCGATCTTGGCGAATACATGGGCTTCATGTAGCGAATCCAGAATAACCTGAATAAGGAGCATGGGATATCTGTCCTTAACTGTTATATTGTTGAGCAAACAATAGTCCCCACAGGGTCTCAATGTAACTTCTTCTTTGGGACGAAAAACAGGGGTGCCTCGCAGGTGACCAATATTGTTGCATGTATCCTTTTTTGAGGCAATCTTGAATGTATTTCCGTAATTCCTCTTGTTCGTGAGCACTAAGGGAATAAACCTGTCCATGAGAAATTGGCTGGTCCAGACATAACCGGATCTCACAATCAAAGGACCTCAGTATTTGCAGCGGTATATCCTCAGGAGCAGAAAATACTTTGTAAAACAAAGCATATTTTGGAGGGTGAGAGCAACAACAGCATGATTATTGAGTGGGAGCGTTTCCAGTTACCATGCTCAGACTGATTGTCAGACCGAGGGGATTAATGAGATGATGGAGCAATATTTGAGGTGTTTTCTGGCAAATGGCATGTCATCTTTGGTCCGGCCCTTGTGGCTGGTAGAATTATTATTATTTTTTTAAAAACTTTTATTTATTGGCAGAAGGTTAGGACAGGTACAGTATATATTACACAGAGAGAGACAGTAATCACTATTGGCATTCAGGCATTACAACGAGATCAATTGCAAGTAGCACAGAATGGGGGGGGGACCATGGCATGGGGAGATCATGAAGTGTTCAGTTCCCATGGAGAGTCGGGCAGCTCCGGCAGGGGGGTGGAGTGCCAGTCCACCTCATCTCTGCTGTTTAGGTAGCTACAGAATTCAGTCCACACATTCTTGGGGCAAGATGGAGTGGGTAATGAGCCAATATACTCTTCTTCACATGTTTGTACCCAAGTAAGGGCCTTCAACCACATCTTTAGACTCGGGGGGAGATTGGCGCTTCCAGCATTGCAATATACATCTTTTGGCAACGATAGTGCTCACATTTAAGAATTTTGACATTTTTTTTTCTCCTTCCCCAGCCCAGACCCCAAACAACAAGGCCAATGGGTCAAGGTCCACCGCGGATCCAACTATCTCTGAGAGCGCCTTCGTCACATCCCGCCAAAACGTGCCTAGCGCGGTGCAGGACCAAAACATATGTATATGGTCAGCTTCTTCAGACGTACATTTTGGGCATGTGTGGGTCAGGGTGTGAGAACATTTTGCAATTTTGAGCGGTGTGTAATACAGTCTGTTGAGGAGTTTGTATTGTATGCAGCGAAATCTAGCACTCAGAGAGAGCTTGCGCGTATGTGCGCACATTTTGTTCCACATTTCATCGGTAATTTCCCTCCCTAGCTCCCCGGCCCAGGCTTCCCGTGGCTTGGGGGATACGTCCTCTAGTTTCCCCAGCTGCATTTTGTACAGGGAGGATATAATTCCCCTACTTCCTGCGGAGTTTGAGATGTACTGGAGCTCGGGGGAGTCCGGGGGCTCATTTGGGTAGGTGGGCCACATTTTACAGACTGCCGCCCTTAGCCTAAAGTATTGTAGTAGCTCCAGCGGTGAGTTGGAATGTTCAGGCCGCCACGTTAGGGGAGTAATACATTTACCGTCCGGATATAGGTCGGTGAGTGCACGGTAGCCCAGGTTTCCCCAATGTCAGATGAAGTGCTGATCGTGTGTGGGAGAGAGCCCAGGGAATTGCCATATGGGAAGCCATTTGTAGTACGGGCGATGGTCCTGTTTTGAGTTGAGAATGATATTCCACGCTCTAATAGTGGTGGCGACGGGATCCGCCTGGGAATCCGTCTGGTATGTATGGTGTAACACTAGGGTCATGATATTATTCCCTTCGCCAGCCAGTTTCTTCAATTTGACATGTGGGGGCGGGTTGATGTGTGCCTACCAGTGTGTGGCATGCCGGGCCTGTGCCGCAATCCAGTACAGTGTAAGGTTAGGGGCTGCAAAACCACCTTTTTCGTAGGGTAAGGTCATATGTTGCCATTTTTTGCGTACGGCCCCAGAATGCCATAGAAATTGGGCACACGCCGAGTGGAGCCTCTTGAAATAGTGCTTCCCGGGCCACACCAGGCCGTTAGCGAAAATGTAGAGGAGTTTGGGAACCACGATCATTTTTATGAGGGATAGCCTGCCGGCAAGGGACAGCGGAAGATTGCGCCATTTGAGCATTTTGGACTCAGTAAGCTGTGCCGTGGCCTCATAATTCTCCACCAATAGAGAGCTTTTGGTTAGTGATACTTGCACGCCGAGGTATCTGATACCACCTGGGGTCCAGCACGGGGGGAATTCACATGATGGCTGTTGGGTCGCCCCGGTGAGAGGGAATATTTCTGACTCAGAATAGTTGATGGTAAAGCCAGAGTACGTGCCAATTTTTGGTATGTCTCGGATGATTGGATCTAGATATGTGGAAGGGTTTCTGACATATACAAACACATCATCAGCATATAGTGAGATGATTTCTGGTGCATCCTGTAGACGAATGCCCTTACGGGTGTGCTTATTTCGAACATGGTCTGCCATAGGCTCGATGGCGAGCGCAAAAAGGTTAGGGGAGAGCGGACATCCCTGGCGGGTTCCTCTATGTAACGCAAAGGGAGAGGAGACATTGGAATTGACCAACACCCTGGCCATAGGTCCTGTATACAGGAGTTTTATGTAGGCGATCAAATTAGGTCCAACATTCATTTTCTCCAACACGCCCCACAGGTACTGCCAGGAGACCATGTCAAACGCCTTCTGTGCGTCCAGTGTGACTGCTACTGCGTCCGCTTCCGGGTCTATTCTGGCCATCACATTGAATATATGGCGGATATTAAGCGCCGTGGAGCGGCCGGGAACAAATCCGTTTTGGTCTGCATGGACTAGGTGGGGCATGAATGGAAGGAACCTATTCGTAATTATTTTGGCAAATATCTTCATGTCAGTGTTAATAAGCAATAAGGGCCTGTAGGAACCGCATTCATCCGGGGGCTTGTCTGGTTTGGGGAGGACGGTGATCAGGGCTTCTCTCAAGGAGGGAGGGAGGGTGGATGACCGTAGTGATTCAGCCCAGACCCCGTAGAGTATGGGAGCCAGAATAGCAACATGCTCCTGGTAAAACTCAGATGTGAGCCCGTCTGGACCGGGGGCCTTGTTTTTGGGAAGGTCAGAGATTACCTGGACTATCTCATCTAGGGTGATTGGGGCATCTAGTTGTTCCTTAGTGCCTTGGGAGATGAGGGTCATGGGGATGTTTTCTAATAGATCGTCCAGGTCTTGGGCAGTGTGCTCCGGCTGAGGGCCATATAGAGTGGCATAAAAGCTAGCAAAGATATCAATGATAGATTGGTCGGACCAGTGTTGTGAGCCTTGTTATCTATTCTCGTTCTGCCCCTCTCCGACCGTACTAGTTTAGCCAGGGTCCTCTCGGGTCTGTCCCCCTCACCATATCTTCGGGCGGCTACAGGACGAGCATAGTACCGCACCTCGCTGAGGGCATGAGATTCAAATACCTCCAGTTCCGTTCTAATTTTTGCAAGGGTCGCCGGGGCTGGTGCAGAAGCATGCTCCTGTTCCAATGCTTTAAGCTTCGCTTCAGAATTATTTAGGGCTTGCCTGATGGACTTGAGGACCCCTGCCTCCCTTGAGATGCACATCCCCCTGATATATACCTTAAATGCCTCCCAACGGGTCCCCTCGGTGGTGTCTTGTGCATTGTTATTTTCAAAAAAGGCGTTTATATCAGACAGAATCTCAGCTTTAAAGACAATATCAGATAGCGCGTTAGATTTAAAGCGCCAAGGGGGTCGTGCAGAGATGGTCCTACCCAGCTGCATCTGTAGCAATACAGGAGAGTGATCTGAGAGTGTACATGCTAGAATCTCAACACTCGTCACCTTACCCACCCGGCATCCCGACAATAGAAACATATCAATTCTTGAGGAGCTATTGTGTACCGTTGAGTGGAAGGTGTAGTCTCTTTCCTGGGGGTGGAACGTTCTCCATACATCGTGTAGGTTTAGGGTATTCATGTGTGTTAGAAGTTGTCTGGCGGCACGGGATGTGACCCTGCGTGAGGTGGTTGTTCTATCCAGGACATTGTCGAGTATAAGATTCATATCTCCCCCCCATATAATAGGAACTTCTACATATCTTGTCAGGATATCCGCTATTGCATCTATGAATTCGGGGGAATCAGTGTTGGGACCATATGAGTTGGCTATCAAGCAGTCCTCATTGTCCAAAGTGCAGTGAAGGATCACATACCTGCCGTCTGTGTCGATGTGGGCTGTGTGGAGCGTGAATTTGACAGATTTGTGGATAAGAGTCAAGACTCCCCTGGACTGAGTGGAGTATTGAGTATAGAATCTGTTGGGGCCCCAGGTCTGGGCCAGGTTAGATGATAGGTGTTTCCGTGCATGAGTTTCCTGCAATAGGAGTATCTTAATCCCATGTCTCTGTGCATATGCAGTAATCCTACGGGACTTCGTGAAGTTAGTTAAACCCCGTACATTCCATGTTAACATTTTAATAGCCATGGCGACACTTTATGGAACATCCCAGACAAAGGAACCATCTCTGACTGCAGTCAAGGATCTGTTTCTGATTACCATCATATGTGTTGTGGCCCGCCATGGAAGCAGACCGGACCTCTCCCTCCTGCCAGTTTTAACGCAACATCCCCAAACTTCACCACCCCCCATCCTCACCGCCCGCTGTGAACTAGCAGTGTGATGATACCCACCCCTAGAGCGCCCATCTGCGTGCCGTCCCCAACTTGGCAACGCGCGGTGTGCACGACCCTTAGCATAACTGCCAGGGCGCCACGACCAGACCAGCCGCTTCAGTCCGTTTGCCCAACTGGGGCTGAACCAAGAACAAAACCACAACATTGAAATTGCAATTGCAGTGGGGGCCGCCACTGCCGTGTACCCAATTAAGCAAGTAGAGTGGCGCGTAGGCGCCTAATAGGAAGCGACAATATTTCAAAGTATTGTGTTACAGTGAAAAATTATTGTAGGATAGTGTCTTCAAAAGAGAGGTGCAGTCATCGCCAGTGCGTTGGGAGTATAGCGACCTCAGTCATTGTTCATCACATCATTAGGAGGCGCCTCCAATGGAATTTGTGCTTCAATGAATTTGACTGCTTCGTCAGGAACCGTGAAGAAGTACAGTTTATTACGGAAGGAGAATTTCAGGTGTGCCGGGAACAGGATTGCATAATCGATGTTTCTGTCGCGGAGGATTTTCTTCACCCCATTAAATTGTCTGCACTCCGCCTGGACCCCACAGAGAAGTCCTGGAAGATTGTGATGACTTCCAAGTCCATTCTGAGTTCGCCTTTCTCCCGTGCCAGTCTCAAAATGTGGTCTCTATCCCGATAACTGAGGATTTTTACTATTATCGGCCTTGGGAAATCACCCGGCTTAGGGCGGGGAGCGAGAGAGCGGTGCGCTCGCTCGATAGTGAAGAAAGGTGAGAGTGGAGGGTCACCCAGTAGATCCTTTTCTGAGGGATTCAACCGGCAGTTCCATACGGCCCTTCAGTGCGGACTCCGGAACCCCCACAATGCGAATATTATTCCTTTGGGACCTCAATTCAAGATCGTTGCATTTGGGCTTGACACTCTTCATGTCGCGGACCAACGCTGACACTGTGTTTTGGTGTGTAAGTACGCTGTCTTCAGTTGCCCCGATTCTGGTTTCGGTCTCGGTGATCCTGGTGCCATGTTGGTCTAGTTTCGACCTGAGCGAGGCCACATTAGCATTTATATCGTCCAACTTCTCATGGAAGGAGGCAAAGTTTTTGGCCATCGACTTCATCATTGTCGGCGGCATTAGAGGAGGTGGTATTCTGTTCCACCCTGGGTGTTGGTTTGGTGAATTTGTCCTTAATCTCAGCCTTGGGTGTCCCACAGGATTTGCTGGGCATCCCAAAGTAGGTGATATTAAGCGAAATGGGTTGCCTCTTGCGCGGTTACAGGGTGGGTCAGGCAGGCCCCGCGGGCAGCAGAGTCAGAGGGCGTGGGTGGAGGCCGCAGTCTGGACGGCCCCGTGCAGTAGCGCACCTCAAGCTAGGTCCTCCTGTTTGTGACTAAGCGAGGGGTCCAGACGGGCGCTTCGGAGTTAGGAGCAGGGCGCTGTATCAGCCATCCGGGGAGTAGCAGGCGTGAACACAGAACAAGGAAGGCCCAACAGAAGGAGCACAGGAGGGATGCAGATTGGGCCCCAGGCGCGGGATTCGGGTTGACAGGGGCCCGTGAGGTGAGGCAGGTAGGTATGTTGATTCCCTATGGTTAGGGTGAGGTCCCGCAGCTGAGACTGATCCTGTATCAAAGGAGGCCACTGTGTAGGCGCTAAGCGGGCCTGCGCTGGAGGGGGGACGAGGTTCTCCTCCAGCCGCGTTATCGTTGGTCGTCTTCTGCCGCGCTATCCCTAGTGCATGGTGAGCCAGGGAGGCAGGGCTCAATGCTGCTTAAGGCTGGCTAGTGTGGGAGGTTGGGACCGTGGAACCTAGCAATGCAGCGTTCGCAGGTGTACTTGGGCAGTCCCCCAGCTCCTTACCTCACATTCCAGTGATCCGGCTAGAGTGAAGGGAAGGCACTGCAGCGGTCGATAGGCCCCACAGACAAGGCGCGATTCAGGGCACTACGGCCAGTCGCCCGCAGCGCCGGGCGTGATCCGAAGCGCCGCCGGGGAGGAGGCCGCGGGTCGCACCAACGAAGGTCCTCCCGCCGCGCCTCCTGGTAGATCGTGCCGGCAGTCCTCCGTCACACAGGGGGACGTGGCAAGGCAGTCAACAGCTGTCCGGGGACCAAGAGAGGAGGGGGCGGATACACCGCCAGTAACGCCGCAGGCAAGGCAAAGGAAGCATCAGGGCCCGGGATCCCAGGTACAGCGCCACACGAGGAAGGCCCGGCATGGCCTCCCCGGCCCTGAGGAGAGGGCCGTAAACAGGGTCCCCGGTGTCCAAATTCCTTCGGGATTAGACGTGGGTGTAGCTCAAGAGCAGCGCTACACACCGCTGTAACTTCCAGCACAGGATACGGTGTTACGCCGCCAATGGTATCTGATAGGATACTGTTGGGCACAGAGCTCCACGACTAGGCAGCCATTTTCTAGGCTGCTCAACAGCGCCCCCGGCTGTTAGAATTCTGTAACAACAATGCCAAGCATGATTCCTTATCTATGTCTCCACATTTCTGCTTGTAGGGACAAGATTGTAAGATGCTGCCGGAGGAGCTTCCAGTTTATGATAAGATTCCTGTGGTAATGGAACATACTAAGGAGTTTCTGGGCATAAGAGAGAGGGCACACCAAAATCTAGACAGAGCAAAGGTGGCCTATAAGAGCAAAGCCGATCGCAAGAGACTGGAGAGTCCCAGATATGAGGTGGGGGATCGTGTGTGGTTGTCCACTCCACCTATCAAGCTGTTTGGATCTCGTACATTCTTGCCTCGGTTTATTGGTCCCTATACAATTGTGAAATGTATTTCTGAAACTGCGGTTAGCTTGTGCCTTCCCTCTCATATGAGGATACATCCTGTTTTTCATGTTTCTTTGGTTAAAACCGCAGCTCCTGGTGTGGTTACACGGAAATATCCTGGGGTGTTGCGGGATGGTCAGGTGGAGTTTGAGGTGCAATATATTTTGGACTCCAAGTGGCGTTACAAGAAACTCTGGTATTTGATTTCTTGGGTGGGCTGTGGTCCAGAAGACGACTCTTGGGAGCCTTCAGAGGCAGTGCATGGTAAGACATTTTTATCATGCTCATCCAGATAAGCTGGGTCCTGGGAAGGGGCCTGGAGGAGGGGGTACCATAATTGTAACTATTTATTTGTAAAGCGCTTATACACAAGTGAAGTGCTTCAAAGCACTTCAAGGTGGGAAGGAAACAAGGGAATACAGTCGTCATTCTTAGGCCTTCAAGTTTCTGAATGATCTAACAAAAAATAACTAGCATACTAGGCCTGAGGCATTTCTACTAGTGCAAGTGCATGGCAGGAGGGAATGAGAGAGGGGGGGGCGGAGCATACAATCATAACTACCGAACTATGCTTAGCGACTTGTCAGATAGTGCAAGTGCATGACAAAGAGTCAGGAGAGAAGGGGGAAGGAGAGGGAGAAGGACATACAGAACAATAAACTACCGTACTAGGCCTGGCGACATTTCAGATTAATTGGTGGTGGGTCATCACTAATTCCTCTATGCACAAGTGTTTAAGGCACACTCAAGCTAGAGAGGGGGAGACAGAGGGCGGACAGGACAAGTGATCTTGCTAGGCCTAGTGCATTCAAGGTCGTGCAAGTGCGCAGACAGGAAGTGCGATGGAGGGGGAGGGGAGAAAGTGGGTCTTGGCACACTTTCGGGCCGCGGGACCCAGAAGACTTCAGTTTCCCATGATGACATGGGGTTTGGAGTGCACGCATGCGGTCTTGTTCTATATAAACTCCTCCCAGGCCCGTGCTGTTTGTTGGTGATTTTGGCGAAAGAGAAGGACAGCGTGCTGGAGGACACGGGCACAGGCGGTGAAGAGGGGTGAACGGCAAAGCAGAAGGTGTGGAGGAGGAGTCGCTGCTCTCTCCCTCTACCTCGTGGAGGCACGGCAGGCATCACGGAGACTGCGGGCTCGCCCCGCTCAACGTAGGAGCTCTACTGCCTGGGGCAGTGCCATTCGGCCCCCCCAGGCCTCAGTTAAGTGCATACTGGGCTTGCCTGACAAGGGAGGGGGAGGGGAATGGGAAAGGTAACCACAGTGCTGTAGCGTTGTGTGTGTGAGGAACAGTGCTTCTATACAATGAACGCTAATCAGTGAAAGCTGTGTGGGATGCATTGAACATTTTTCCAGGAACGCTCTGGGTGTCAACTTTGATTTTTCAGGGCACGCTATATTTGTTTGTTGCTGCTTGGTCACGTCTTCTCATGGAAAGGCATGGAGACCACGTACCTAGTCTGTGTATATGAACTGTGGAAGCTATCTCTGGTGGACAGCATTAAGAAGTTCAGGGAAGGAAGGGGGTATCCTGTGAGTCTATGTTAACGACTAATGTCATGATTTGCTGTTTCTTGTCTCATGGCATGTGCTAATGCTTGTTCGGGAGTCTCATGGATGCTATGTGCTTATGTTAGTCTTTCTTATTAGGGAATGAATGTTTGAAGGTATTGGTACTATAAGAACATATTCCTAATCAAGAAGAACAAGTTACTCCTTACCTGGTAACGTTCTTTCGATGGGATGCTCCTCCGACGTATTCCTTATCTATGATATTTGTATCTCCAGCTTGCTGGCCTCGGAAATGTATTTTTTTTTCCTAGTAGAGGGCGCTGTGCGTCGACGTCCGTCGAGTAGGTGTTCCTCGACACCCACCGTATCGACACCGACGTCATCATGCCTATAAATGGCCACGCGCAGCGTCCGTTGCTCAGTTCCGTTTTGTAGAGTAAGGTAGTTATTGCATGAATGGTTACTACCCTTGAAGGAGCGTAAGCTGCAACCACAAGGGAAATGTTACTGCGGGGATGGATGGGAGGGGCAATAAGGAATACGTCGGAGGAACATCCCATCGAAAGAACGTTACCAGGTAAGGAGTAACTTGTTCTCCGAAGGGATTGTGTCCTCCGACGTATTCCTTATCTATGATAGACTCCCATAGCAGTGCTATGTGATTGGAGGCGGGAGTAAGAGATGCCATATTACTCTTTAAGAATGAACAGAGTGTAACACAGCTTTGCCAAATCTAGTCTCTTGACTAGAGGAGGAATCCAGGCTATAAAATTTGGTAAAGGTATGTGCGGACGACCATGTGGCAGCCGCACATATGTCTCTAATTGGTACGCCTCTTTGAAGAGCTGAGGAGGCTGCGATACCCCTGGTCCAATGAGCCCTTAGATTTTGAGGGGGCTCTTTCCCTGCCAGTTTGTAGCATTCCAGAATGGCTAAAATAATCCATCTGGAAATGGTTTGTTTGGTTATTGGTAATCCCAATTTATGTCCTGCGTAACCTACAAAGAGTTGGTCTGCTTGTCTAATTTTAGCAAGTCTACTGATATAAAAACTCAAGGCTCGCTTAGGGTCCAGCCTGTATAGTCTCTCTTCCTCTTTCCCCGGATGGGGAGAAGGATAGAATGAAGGTAAAGTAATCTTCTGAGTAATGTGAAATTCAGAAACTACCTTTGGGAGGAAGTTAGGCTTCACCTGTAGAACGACTTTGTCCTTGTGAAAAATTGTATGAGGAGGTTTACAAGATAGGGCTTGTATCTCGCTAACCCTTCTAGCAGATGTTAATGCTACCAATAAAACAGTTTTGAGGGTGAGAAACTTCAATGAACAAGAGTGGGGTGGTTCAAAAGGAGCACCCTTTAGGAAGTTTAAAACTAGATTTAAGTCCCATAAGGGAACTTGGAATGGTCTTGGAGGGTAAACATTAGTTAGACCTTTCAGGTATTGTATTACCAATGGAATTTTGAAATACGATGGCTCCTCTGCAGTGCGCTTAAAGATCGATAGCGCTGCGAGATAGCCCTTAATAGTGGCAACTTGAAGGCCTGAATTTGCCAAATAAAGTAAGAAGGATAACACCGCAGGTGTACCACATGAAAAGGGTTCGATATTCTTTTCTGTGCACCAGCTGCAAAATTTATTCCAACAGCAGCGGTATAGAGTTTTAGTTGCTGGCCTTCTGGCCGAAAGCAACACCTCCATGACGTCTTCTGGAAGGTCCCAATCCTTGTACCTCAAGCTTTCAGATACCAAGCGTGAAGGTTGAGGGTCTTGATGGCTGGATGGAAAACCTGACCTCCGTTCTGCGAGAGAAGATCCTCTCTGTACGGTAAACGAATTGGAGGATGGATGGACATGTCCAGAAGGTCCGGGTACCACGTTCTCCTGGCCCAATCCGGGGCAATTAGGATCATGGTCTTCCGAAACCTTCTCAACCTCCTGATCATATGAGGAATGACAGGGACCGGAGGAAACGCGTACAGAAGTGGGAACTCCCAGTCCACTACGAACGCGTCTCCTAGAGCTCCTCTCGGGGGAAATTCCCTTGAGCAAAATCTGTCGCACTTCCTGTTGATACTGGTGGCGAACAGATCCACTTGAGGGGTTCCCCAAAGGGCGAAGATCTCTTGAAGGACTTCCTGAGCTATCTCCCACTCGTGGGAGACTGTGTTCTGCCTGCTCAGAGCGTCCGCTGTCAAGTTCTTCTCTCCGGCTAGGTGAATTGCCGATAGAGAGATTCCTTCCTGAATTGCCCAAAACCAGAGCTGCATCGCCTCTCTGCACAGTGGCAGTGACCCTACGCCTCCTCTTTTGTTGAGGTAGTGCATGGCCACTGTATTGTCCGTCATTATCAGGACGTTTCTCCCCCGTACAGACGGCAGAAAAGCCTTCAGTCCCAGTCTGATGGCTCTCAGCTCCAACAGGTTGATGTGTAGTCTGGACTCCGATGGAGACCAACGACCGCAGATGGTCAAGTCATTGGCGTGGGCTCCCCACCCCGTGAGTGAGGCGTCTGTGACTACTGTTATCTCCGGCCATGGTTGCCAAAACAGTTCTCCTTTCAAGATGTTCTCTGGAGAGGCCCACTATTGAAGGTCGTGGGCTACCTTGTCCGGAATCCGGAGGAGATCTGTCATCCTCCCTGAGAATTGTGACCACTGAGTCCTCAGTACCCACTGAAGGGATCTCATTCCCAGGCGAGCCTCTGGCACAAGGGATATGCAGGATGCCATGAGGCCTAGCAACCTCAAAAAGTCGTAGGCTGGGAGACATTGGGCGTTTTGAAACCTGGTGACCATCTGCAGAATATCTTGAGCCCTCACCTCTGGTGGCAAGGCTTTTCCTATGGACGTGTCCAGGACTGCTCCAATGAACTGGAGTCTCTGTGATGGTATCATCTGTGACTTCTTTAAATTGAGGGAGAAGCCCAGCTTGTGAAGGAAGTGGCAGACATAATCTAGTTGGATCCGAGCTTGTTCCGAAGAAACTGCTCTGATCAACCAATCGTCCAGGTAGGGGCAGACGTGAATCCCTTCCCTCCTTAGACTTGCAGCCACAACCGACATTAGCTTGGTGAAGACCCTCGGGGCGGAGGTCAGCCCAAATGGCAGAACTCGAAATTGATAATGAGAGTTGCCAATTGCGAACCTCAGGTACTTCCTGTGCTTGGGATGGATTGGGACATGGAAATAAGCATCCTAAAGGTCCAGAGATACCAACCAGTCCTGAAGCTGGAGGGCCTGAAGGATCTGAGAGAGAGTACCATCTTGAACTTGTCCTTCCTGAGGAACTTGTTCAATTCTCGTAAGTCCAGGATGGGTCTCAGTCCTCTGTCTTTCTTTGGTATGAGAAAGTAGAGGGAGTACCAGCCCTTGTTCCTGTCCGCTACAGGTACCAGTTCTATGGCACCTTTCTCTAGCAGGTCTACAATTCCTGCAAGAGGAGCGGATCCGGCACTTTCAGAGAGCTGTTCCCTTTTCTACGCATCCCTCAGAGGTGGATGGCTCTGAGGGATGCGTAGAAAAGGCAGGCAGTAACCTTGGGCAACTGTCTCCAATGCCCAAGCATCTGACATAATAGCCTGCCATTCCGTCAGATGGTGAATTAACCTGCCCCCCACAGGTGTCTTGTGATGGGAGACCTTAGAGTGGTTTGGGAGCGGCTGATGCAGTTGCCGAAGGTAAAGCGGCTCCTGCTCCTGCTGATGCGGCTTTCTTTCCTTTACCCCGTCCACCAAGGGTAAATTTTCCTTGGCCTCTTTGAGCCGACCATCCTCTGCCTCTTCCATATGAGGAATAATAGCGAAAGGACCTTCCTCTCCAAGAGGATCCTGAGGGACGAAAATTAGTTTGGCGGATTGCAGCTCCTAGTGACTTGGCTGCTGCTTTAGATGTTTGCAGTTTTTCCAAACTGTCATCTGCCTTTTTACCAAACAGGGAAGAGCCGTCAAAGGGCATATTTAAAAGTCTGGCCTGTACGTGAGAAGCAAAGCCGGACTTTCTCAACCACGCATGCCTGCGGATTGTGGTACTTGCCGCCATGGCCCTGCTGATACTGTCAGCAGAATCAATGCCAGTTTGAAGGGACTCACACACTGCATCTTTACCATCTGTGATGATATTTAAAAATGCGTCCCTTTCTTCTCCTTCCTGGAGGCAGTCAGCCGCTGATGAAGCACACTCCCAAAGAGTGTGGCTGAACCTAGCGAGCGTACAAGTCGCATTAATAGATTTTAAAGCCATGCTACAGGCCGAGAAGACTTTCTTAGCCATGGCATCATATTGTTTGTCATCCCTGCACTGAGGAGCAGTGGGGTAAGCAGAAGTACTGCCTGATGAAGTTGCAGCCTGGACCACAAGACTCTCTGGAGTAGGGTGCTTAGATAGGTATTCAGGGTCAGCAGTAGATACCCTATATTTCGCTGACAACTTCTTGTTAACCGCAGGGACAACTTCAGGAGTTTCCCAGTTAGTTAAAATCTTTCTTTGTAAAGCAGAATGAAAGGGAACCACAGGATCCTCCTGTGGACCTTTATCCAGAATATCTGTGAGGTCATCCTGTTGAAAAACAGGTGAAGGCGCAGACCAACCCATGAAATCCATAATTCTTGACATTAGGGTTCTATAAGGGGTTTCAGCATGTTCCCCTGGGTCTGGTTTGACAAATTCCACTTCTGGGGAAGTGTCTAGGCCACTTGCTTCCTATAATGCATCCTGAAGGTCTTTCAACCTTCTTTCCTCAGAGGCAAAAGTCTCTGGTTCAGGTGATGTGGTCCTCTGCAGCCCAAAAGGTCTTTCTTGATCAGAATCTTCCCTTTCTTCATAAATTGAAGTTAAGGGGGGATGCTCTGGCCTGTGAAATGTTATAAAACCCATCTCTAAAGCAGAGGGAGCCATCATCAGTGGCCTTGAAAAGGTCGATGTCGTCGACACCGATGTAAAAATCCTCAATGGCGCCGACAAAGGCGTCGAGAAAACTGGAAGAGGCCTTGAAGAACTCGAGAGGATCGGAATCCTGCTCGAGGATGTCAATGACGTTCTCGACGTCGTGTCGGAGGCTCTCGGTGTAACCGTTGGCTGTGGAGTAGCCATGGGTTTTTCTTTTATCGGCGTCGATGTCGGCGTCGACGCCGGCGTCGACTCGATCGACGGATGCGTCGAAGAACCCTTCGATAATGGCGTTGATGGCGCCGATCTATGCTTCGAAGGGGCTTTCAACGATGGCGTCGAAGATGCTTTACTTCCCGATGGCTCATGGCGCTTTCGGGTCGACTCTTTCGCCGGGTGTTTCGACTTGCGGCGTTTAGATTTTTTGGGCTTTTCACCCGGGGTATCACCCTCAGCTCACTTCGAGGGGGTCGAGGCCGCTTTCTCGAAGACGCTTAGCATCTTTTTTCTGAATTCCTCCCACTCAGCCTGAGAGTTGTGTTTTGTGGGGCAATTTACTCTTTCAGGGGAACTAGAAGACGACGACAAAGGAGATCTTCTACATCTCTTTTTCGAGTGTCTAGACCTCGACGAGTGGTGGGAGCCACTTCGAGACCTAGACCGAGAATGCTTTCGACGGTGAGGAGACGAATGTCTCGACTCTACCGCGGAAACTTTTGAGGAAGTTAAAACTGACTTACCTCTCTCGAGCTTCCCCTTACGCTCCTTCAAGGCTTTCGCCGTCATGGATAGGCATTCCTCACACTCCGAACACTGGTGTTCGATTCCCAGACACCACAAACAGATCCTGTGAGGATCCGTCAACGACATTTTCTTCCCACAGTCTCTGCATTTTTTGAAACCGGACCGAGTAGTCGTCAGGTCGGAGGAGGAAGCCATCGAGTACGAGTCGGTTTTCTCGAGGAAATATGAATATATTTCGACTGACGAACTGAGCAACGGTATTCCGAGGCACACGAAGCGCGGAAACACGGAACTGAGCAACGGACGCTGCGCGTGGCCATTTATAGGCATGATGACGTCGGCGTCGATACGGTGGCTGTCCAGGAACACCTACTCGACGGACGTCGACGCACAGCGCCCTCTACTGGGAAAAAAAAATAAAATTCCGAGGCCAGCAAGCTGGAGATACAAATATCATAGATAAGGAATACGTCGGAGGACACAATCCCTTCGAAGGATTATGTTCTGCTGAGTAGGAGGGAGGTCAGGCAGACCTCCCTCCAAGAGACCCAACTGTCAAGAGGGTTACTATCATTGCTTATGTTTCATGTTATTCATGCTTTTCCCTTTCAAACCCCTGTACCCATCCATTTCACGAACCCTAACCCTCTCTCCGGTTACCCTAAGCACCCCCTTCCCTATCCACAACTTCTCCCTAACCCTCTTCTCCCCATTGGCTGCCTCAAGGTTACCTGTTAGTACAAATCAGGAGCCCGTGCCAACCAATGTGGGATGAGTCAACTACATTTGGCTTCTGTGGTCAGGAAGGAGTTGCGAGATACTCCAGGGGTGTGGCATGGGGTGAAACAAGAACTGTACTCTGCAGTGATTACAGAATTCGGTGAGAGAACGGGGATTGTCATCATAGTTCACTGGTACTGAATGGGCCATGGTGCTTTCTGCAATTGGTGCTACAGTATTCTGGATTACGGTGTCCACTGGGTCTGACTTTCTTGTATAAGTGAGGCTATTTGTTGGTGCAGTGCTCTTACTTCATCCCTAAATTCTTGGATAGCATCCATGTCTAGTGGATCAGATGGTAGACATCTCAATCTGTCAAGGAGTATCGAGCGCTGGCGCATACCTGATCTTGTGGTCCTCTTGACTGGAAGCGCCACGGCAAGAGGGACGTGTTAGTGACATGGGAACACCACCCTATGTCTGCCGTCTGATAAGTAAAACCTCTGAGGCATAGACTAGGGCAGTTCTCCCTGCATCAAGGAAGGATACCCCAGAGTAGCGTGGTACAAGACAGTGCTGTTGGTAAATAACAGATGAGTCTCTGAAGATTAGAAAAGCCAGGAGAGGATACGGGCATAGATCAAGGGCCACATAAGCAAAGGCAAGGGCAGAACAGCCAGGGGAGAGCACAAGGCAGAAGGGGAGCAAAGAGAAAGCGCTCAGAGGAAGCACAAGCAAGGATTCAAGGCAGAATCACGCAGAGAAGGTGAACGGAGAAAAGAAGGAGGAGCAGAGCTCAGGAGCGAGGCAACACGCGAGTTGAGACACAGCAAGCGTTGTGGCTTCCTGGCTTTTATCCCTGGGGATGAGAACGAGACCGGTGATAGCTGGTTGCCTAGCCAACCAGTGAGGCTTGGAATCACGCACTGTGCTAGATGAGGGAACCACGTGGAGATGGACGATAAACGTCCCGTTGCACGGGATACCCCAGAGTGCTGGAATCCTTGTTGCTAGACCTGAGACCAACGGGACTTCTCATCTGTAAGGTGGAGCAGGCTCCATAGATAGAGCCGCCAAGCCCTTGAACTCTCTCTGTGGGGCCGAGAGCCTAGCGGGTGCGTAACAATTGCATTCAATGATACTGAGATTGCCGTAGACAAAACAGTTTTTCAAAACAGCCATAAGAGGATGCCACCCGGAAACCAAACAGTAACAACTTCGGGTTTCATGGTATTTCTGCTCCAACAATTGCTGACAATCAATCTAGGCATGCACCCCAAAAACGACAGATCTGCAAGCATTCCCACAGGATATGAAAAAAGTTGCCTTCCTCTCCAGCGTATCGCCATCAACTTGGGTTATCTGTTCGACACCAACTAAAGAGTCAGATGCGTGGATAGTACACTCTATGAAGTATCTTTAGTTGCGCTAGACAGAGTCTAGATGAAATTGCAACCTCCCTGAGAAACATCAACACCTCCACCCAGTCTTTCAGTTCAAAGATACCCACTTCCCTTTCCCATCTTGCCTTGGGTTGAGTGAGTTCATGTGATGCAAAGGAGGATATGGCCTGGTAAAGGGTGGAGGCAACTTTGGTCACTATGTGTTCTGGTAGCACATTTCTCTCGATAGGGGAACATTGTGGGATCTCTTGGGGGTCCTTTTGTCAGGACTGGGGGCCAGGGTGTGCATGGAGTGAGTGTACAGGGTGTGCATGGAGTGAGTGTAGCCGGGAGAGAGGGCTCAAGAGGCCCACAGCAACAAAAAAGACAAACAAACCAGAGACAAAAGCATTACAAAACTATCAGGCCTTATCAGTGGCTTCTCTGCCCTTATTGCAGGACAACTACCTATAAAACTACATTTCCCAGCAACCTCAGGGCCAAAGACTACAAGAATCAAACAACCCTGGGGCACGTTGGTGAGATGCGCATGTACGGGGCTTGTGCTCGAGATCACGTCCAGGCACATGTACCTATCACTCACGTGCCACTAACTCAGAATCCCATGACCCCCTCCTCAGCTTGGGACACGCACGCTGTAAGCCACGTGCAGCTGTATTTCATGTGAACTAATACTGGCTCTCATTACAGCATTTGAACTGCTCCTTCTGTCCAGTCCAGAGAGCACGCAGGCGGGGTGTCAACAAGGGACACTCCAGCAGCCATACCCAGAGCTTAGTGTTTCTTTCCTGTTAAATGTACTGGTGCATACCAATATGCCTTGTTAACCACTGCATTGTTTCTTGGGGGCACGTGTGCATGTATGGGTGAGGATCTGCAAGGAGATTGTATAGTGTACTGTATTGTAGTGTGAGGTTAACATATCCTATGATGTCCCCCTGCCTATCCAGTACCTATACCTAAAACTCAGACCCTTGATTCACACATATCTCTCCTGGAGATTCCATGAAACCTTCACCCTGGACAGAGGGATCAGCTCACCCAGTAATATTGCTACGCCCCCTGAAGTAAACTGTCTAGGGAATACATTTTGTACGCAGCCGCTTCTCGTCCTGCACAATCATGAGTTTCCTGGAGAAATACTATGGACAGGGACATTTCACATAATTTCCTGAGAACCAAATCTCTTTTTACTAGGGAGTTAAACCCCTTCACATTCCATGATGGCCATCTGGACATAATCCTCCCCCTCCAGATCCATTTAATCACTAGTCATGACTCACCCAGGACCAGCTGTCATGCATGCTGGACGTGGTCCTACCTCCTACGCTCGTAGAACAGCTAGACCGTTCTA
This sequence comes from Ambystoma mexicanum, assembly GCF_040938575.1. NCBI lineage: Eukaryota > Metazoa > Chordata > Amphibia > Caudata > Ambystomatidae > Ambystoma > Ambystoma mexicanum. Next base: position 1,296,238,961 of record NC_090933.1, on the reverse strand, counting down.
TTCCAAATGGCGGTTGTTCGACACGTTGCCGGGAAAACGACGTTTGCACTTTTCACGTCGCTAACTCACGTGTATTCTGCTTTGTCACGTGAACTACGGCATTGCGTATTTAAGCAGCGTGGAAACTTCACTCGCTGCTTCTGATCGAATCATTTGGCGTTGTGTAGCTGAACCTCCGGTCTGCATCCTTGCTGATTACTACAGCTACCTTTTGGCCTTTTATAGCGTGTTTTCCGCCACACGCTGATTCCTGGAGCTGTTTGGTTGCGTGTAAATCCACACGTTGTCTTCAAAACGCGGCCGGCCTGGGCTGCGTGAATCCTGTTCGCGTGTAAATCCACACGCGCACGCTATCTTCAAACGCGGCTGGCCTGGGCTGCGTGAATCCTGTTCGCGTGTAATTCCGCACGCGCACGCTATCTTCAAACGCGGCTGGCCTGGGCTGCGTGAATCCTCTTCGCGTGTAAATCCACACGCGCACGCTATCTTCAAGTACTGCTGGCCTGGACTGCGTGAATCCTGCTCGCGTGTAAATCCACACGCGCACGCTATCTTCAAGCGCTGCTGGCCTGGACTGCGTGAATCCTGCTCGTGTGTAAATCCACACGCGCACGCTATCTTCAAGCGCTGCTGGCCTGGACTGCGTGAATCCTGCTCGCGTGTAAATCCACAAGCGCACGCTATCTTCAAGCGCTGCTGGCCTGGACTGCGTGAATCCTGCTCGCGTGTAATTCCACACGCGCACGCTATCTTCAAGTACGACTGGCCTGGACTGCGTGAATCCTGCTCGCGTGTAAATCCACACGCGTATGCTATCTTCAAGCGCTGCTGGCCTGGACTGCGTGGATCCTGCTCGCGTGTAACTCCACACGCATATGTTGTCTTCAAGCGCTGCTGGCCTGGACTGCCTGAATCCTAATCGCGTGTGAATCCACACGCACATGCTCTTTTCGTCGCGGCTGTCCAGAACCGCGTGTACTTTGTTTATACCCTAAAAGGAGCGCTATTTCCAACTCCTGCACCTGTGTTATTAACAGGGGGATTGATTCACTTCTATACTTTACACTACGTGGGAAGGAAACTTTCAAGGATAAGTGGAAGGTGACAGTGAACAGTACTTTGGACGCTATCCTGTGGTGCATCAACCCGGTATCTAGCGTGAGCCTCGTTCCGTTCGGGATAAGTCTCCCTTACTAACCTTCCCTTCCTTGTCGTTTGTTCTACCTTGGATTCCGCAAGAGACTCTGCTGGATTCATCTGCCCTAGACTCAAGGTCAGTGTGTGCATCCATAACATTTCCTATTCCATCATACCCAGGTTGGGACAGTTATTCATGATACTTTATTTTGTTCTAGGCTTACTTCTTATACCTTACCCACGCCCTTTCCAGTGATCCATCGCTCTGCCTGTTTTACCAGTCAGAGAGTTGTATCATTTGGAAGGTCTTAACTTGACTTCACAACTATCAAAACGAGTGAACAGGGATCCGGAAGACCCTACCACCTGTATCCTTTTAAGTACCGTATCCTTTTCAGTTAATACTTTGGTGCTTTCTGACAGAATCAGAAGCCATGGAGGGTACGGATCCTTTAGCTGTTTTGACTCAGTTGATCAGCGATTTGAGAAATGAAATGGTTACGGCACAGGACATGTTACGGCACCGTATGGACGTTATGCAAGACGCCATGCACGGTACTCCTCAAGGAGCACAGGTTCCAATGGCCACTGCATCTGGATCTGGGACCATGACACCCCCACAGGAAACTATTAATGTGGTTATGCCCACTCAGTTTCCCTTGGCCCCTCCGGAACGGTTCACTGGTGATCCCAAAACCTATAGAACCTTTGTTAACCAGTGCCGACTCCATTTTCTTTGCCGTCCTACATCTTTTCCTGACCTAACCACAAAAGCAGCATTCGTGCTTTCCCATTTAGGGGGCACAGCTGCTGCTTGGGCTAACCCTTTGTTGGAAACAAATAGCCCTTTGTTGTACGACTGTGACGATCTCTTGGCTGCTATGAGTAAAGTTTTTGACATGCGTTATGCTACTCAAGCCATGGATCTGGAGTTGCTTAATCTACAACAAGGCAATCAACCTCTTTTGCCTTACATTGCCCGGTTCAATCAACTAACGGCCGAAACTCAATGGCCTGACGGCAAGAAAACGGCTGTTTTCTACAAGGGTCTTTCAGAAGAACTGAAAGATGCCTTATCTACAGTTCCGGTGGTTCCTACGGGATTCACAGAGCTGCTCGATTTAGTTTTACAAATCGATGCCCGAAGGAATGCTCGGAAAGGAGAGAAAAAGCCCTTCATGCAAGCCTCGGGGCGTTCAGAGACACCGGCAGTCCTCTCGAACGACCCCGAACCCATGCAGATTGGCGTCGTGAGAGGCCGTTTGTCCAATGCAGAACGAGAGAACCGAAGAAAGAACCATTTATGTATGTATTGCGGTTCATCCGAGCATTTATTGGCGACATGTCCTAAAAAACCCATCAAGCGTTCGGGAAACGCCAAAACTCGACAATAGCAGGAGTCCCTATGTCGAGTGTTTCATCGGACTCCAGTACCATTCCTAAACACGCACCCGTAATTGTTGAGGTGACGTTACGTTGTGGGGAACGAGAATTGGTTTCCAAGGCCATGGTTGATTCCGGAGCCACCAACAATTACATAGACATCACATATGCCAAGAACTGTTCCATACCCCTTGTAAACAAAAACAAACCTGAAACGGTTAATACCGTGGACGGATCTGTTTTGACTTCGGGTATGGTAACCCAGGAGACGGTATCTGTTCAGATGACATTATCGAATAACCATTCGGAAGAAATCATCTTCGATGTCATAGCTGCTCCGCAGTACGAGATCATACTTGGTCTTGCATGGTTAACCCTTCATAATCCCGCCGTTGACTGGGTTTCGGGATTGCTCCAGTATCCTTCGAATCATTGCAATGAACATTGCTTCACCAGTCAAGAGGTGTCAATCAAGCAACACATATTGGCCTCTCTGGTGGGAGCTTCAACTATCAGCGTGGTACATCAAAGCGACGCTACCATACCATGCGAATACGCTGAGTATGCTGATGTCTTTGACAAGGGCCAGGCAGAACAATTGCCTCCCCATCGACAGTACGACTGTCCTATTGAACTAATTCCTGGTGCCAAAATCCCTACAGGTCGTTTATATTCACTGACCCCAAAAGAAGACGTTGTGTTGAAAGAATACATTGACAAAGCTTTAGCGATGGGTTTCATACGGCCATCACAATCACCTGCTGCGTCTCCTCTATTCTTTGTTCCGAAGAAAGAGGGTGATCTAAGGCCTTGTATTGACTACAGGGCACTTAACGACATTACCATAAAAAACCAATATCCTTTACCACTGATAAACGTTCTATTGGATCAATTAGGTACCTCCAGTTACTTCACCAAATTGGACTTGCGAGGAGCATACAATTTAGTTCGCATTCGTGAAGGCGACGAATGGAAGACCGCTTTCAAGACGCGGTATGGTCTTTACGAGTATTTAGTGATGCCTTTTGGTCTGTGCAACGCTCCCGCCACTTTTCAATTCTTCATGAATGATATATTCAGGGACATAATGGACCAGTTTGTGGTGATTTATCTGGATGACATCCTGATCTATTCATCATCTTTTTCGGAACACGTCAAACACGTTTCTACAGTCCTACAAAGACTCAGGGAGAACCATCTTTATGTGAAAGCCGAGAAATGCGTCTTTCATTCACAGGAAGTGGAATTCCTGGGCTATGACATTACCAATCTAGGTGCTCGAATGAGCCGTTCCAAGGTGAAGGCCATATTGAATTGGCCGGTTCCGCACAATGTCAAGTCATTACAATCTTTCTTAGGCTTTGCGAATTTTTATCGCAGATTTATTCATTCCTTCTCCAAAACAGTAGCCCCTTTGACGGCCTTAACTAGTTCTAAAGTTCCTTTCTGTTGGAACCCAAATGCCCAAACATCATTCGAAAAGTTGAAAGAGGCATTTACCACTGCACCCGTGCTTCAACATCCAGATCCAGATCGCCAGTTTATCGTTGAAGCGGATGCATCCAGTGTCGCTACTGGAGCGGTACTCTCACAAGTTTGCACAGAAACCAAGGAGGAGCACCCAGTGGCTTTCTTCTCTCGCAAACTTACCCCATATGAACGGAACTACACCGTCACTGAGCGGGAACTGCTGGCTATCAAGGATGCCTTCCGAGAATGGCGTCACCATCTTCTTGGGGCCAAACATCAGGTGTTAGTGTACTCTGACCATAGAAATCTTCAAGCATTTAAATCCATGAAATGCCTTACGGCCCGACAGGCCAGATGGCATGTCTTTTTTGCCCCATACAATTTCCAGGTCACATATCGTCCTGCCCGAGAACACGTTAAGTCGGACGCATTGTCCCGTATGAGTGAAGAGGCGAAGGAAGAAGCACAAGTACAGAATCAGTTGTTGGCAGATCATGTAATATGTAGTTGTTCTGTTCAACCATCCTTAAAAACCGAAGTACAAGAGTGGGTGAAAAGTCATCCACAAGTTATCCAGGATATGAATCTGGACGTACATAACGGTTTACCATTCACACAAGGAGTGCTCTACCTACCGACGTCTTCAACGCAGAATAAAGCCCTCAAGTGGAATCATGATTCCTTGATCGCAGCCCATCCTGGACGGAAGAAGACACTAGAACTACTCAAAAGATGGTGCTGGTGGCCGTCCATGTCAAAAGATGTCATAGATCATGTATCTACTTGTTCTGTATGCATCCAATGTAAAAGCACTCCTGGTAAACCAGTGGGTTTACTCCAGTCCCTACCTGTCCCTAACAAACCATGGGACATGATATCTATGGACTTTGTGGTAGAACTCCCACCAAACCTGGAGTTCGATACCATATGGGTTGTAGTGGATTATTTCACTAAATTGGCTCTTTTTGTTCCCTGTAATGGTTTACCAACTGCTGCTGTTCTGGCTGACCTATTCATCCACCATATATTTCGTTTCTTTGGTCTACCGTCAGTAATCATTACAGACAGGGGCTCACAGTTTGCGTCACGCTTTTGGAGAGCACTAACCTCTGCATTACTGATTGATGATAGGATGTCCAGTGCTTATCACCCTCAAACTGATGGACAGACCGAAAGAGTCAACTGCACTATGGAACAATATCTGCGGTGTCTGTGTCTGCAGTACCAATCGGATTGGCTCACGGTCCTGCCGGCAGCTGAATTCGCCTATAACAACTCCTATCATAGTGCCATAGGCACTTCACCGTTCTATGCGCTTTATGGACAGCACCCTCGATCAATACCTTTGGATTCCAGCTTGTCTTTGGATACTCCTGCCGCAGGCCATACCTTTCGTGATCTGAAGAAATTACAGAGGAAGGTGAAGCAGCAATTGGAGCAGGCTAAAAGACGCGACAAGTTCTATGCCGATGCTCATAGAATACCCGCACCCGTCTACAAGGCTGGTATGAAAGTATGGCTGTCCTCTAAGCACTTGAGAATTCCGGGCAAAAAGAAATTATTGCCTAAATACATTGGTCCGTATATAGTGCTCCAAGTAATTAATCCGGCTGCTGTCCGTCTGGCTTTACCACAACGATGGTGAGTGCATCCCGTATTCCACGTGTCACTCATTAAACCATGTTCTGAAGCTACTAGATTGCCTGTGCGGCCTGTTGCTATTTCTGTGCGGGGTTCGGATGAATACGAGGTACAGGACATACTGGATATGAGACTACGTTCTGGTAGGCCGTTTTATCTGGTGGACTGGAAGGGCTATGGTCCCGAAGATAGATCCTGGGAACCTCTTTCTAATATTCATGCTCCTGCTTTATTGAAGCGTTTTCACACGAGAAGGGGAGAGGTTGCCCCTTTGGGGGATGGCACTGTCATGCATGCTGGACGTGGTCCTACCTCCTACGCTCGTAGAACAGCTAGACCGTTCTATTCCAAATGGCGGTTGTTCGACACGTTGCCGGGAAAACGACGTTTGCACTTTTCACGTCGCTAACTCACGTGTATTCTGCTTTGTCACGTGAACTACGGCATTGCGTATTTAAGCAGCGTGGAAACTTCACTCGCTGCTTCTGATCGAATCATTTGGCGTTGTGTAGGTGAACCTCCGGTCTGCATCCTTGCTGATTACTACAGCTACCTTTTGGCCATCTATAGCGTGTTTTCCGCCACACGCTGATTCCTGGAGCTGTTTGGTTGCGTGTAAATCCACACGTTGTCTTCAAAACGCGGCCGGCCTGGGCTGCGTGAATCCTGTTCGCGTGTAAATCCACACGCGCACGCTATCTTCAAACGCGGCTGGCCTGGGCTGCGTGAATCCTGTTCGCGTGTAATTCCGCACGCGCACGCTATCTTCAAACGCGGCTGGCCTGGGCTGCGTGAATCCTGTTCGCGTGTAAATCCACACGCGCACGCTATCTTCAAGCGCTGCTGGCCTGGACTGCGTGAATCCTGCTCGCGTGTAAATCCACACGCGCACGCTATCTTCAAGCGCTGCTGGCCTGGACTGCGTGAATCCTGCTCGCGTGTAAATCCACACGCGCACGCTATCTTCAAGCGCTGCTGGCCTGGACTGCGTGAATCCTGCTCGCGTGTAATTCCACACGCGCACGCTATCTTCAAGTACGACTGGCCTGGACTGCGTGAATCCTGCTCGCGTGTAAATCCACACGCATATGCTATCTTCAAGCGCTGCTGGCCTGGACTGCCTGAATCCTAATCGCGTGTGAATCCACACGCACACGCTCTTTTCGTCGCGGCTGTCCAGAACCGCGTGTACTTTGTTTATACCCTAAAAGGAGCGCTATTTCCAACTCCTGCACCTGTGTTATTAACAGGGGGATTGATTCACTTCTATACTTTACACTACGTGGGAAGGAAACTTTCAAGGATAAGTGGAAGGTGACAGTGAACAGTACTTTGGACGCTATCCTGTGGTGCATCAACCCGGTATCTAGCGTGAGCCTCGTTCCGTTCGGGATAAGTCTCCCTTACTAACCTTCCCTTCCTTGTCGTTTGTTCTACCTTGGATTCCGCAAGAGACTCTGCTGGATTCATCTGCCCTAGACTCAAGGTCAGTGTGTGCATCCATAACATTTCCTATTCCATCATACCCAGGTTGGGACAGTTATTCATGATACTTTATTTTGTTCTAGGCTGACTTCTTATACCTTACCCACGCCCTTTCCAGTGATCCATCGCTCTGCCTGTTTTACCAGTCAGAGAGTTGTATCATTTGGAAGGTCTTAACTTGACTTCACAACTATCAAAACGAGTGAACAGGGATCCGGAAGACCCTACCACCTGTATCCTTTTAAGTACCGTATCCTTTTCAGTTAATACTTTGGTGCTTTCTGACACCAGCAGACCCCTGCCCCACCATTCCGTGCCGATTTACCCACCCATGTATAGTGCGTGCCCAATACCAACCCCACAGTAAACATTTGCAACTTAACCCCCATACCTCTACCCCACTTCCTCCATCCAACCAGTAAACATTTCTCAACCAGAAATTTAAATCTATCACCCTGACTTGGAAGGTACCTCAAAACACCCTCAATCTGTACCCCCACTGCCTCGGAAACCCCTCCTTTTGGACCCATATTGTCTCTCAACCTTTATCATGAGCCAAGAGAACTCACTCCCAAAACCAACAACAACCTTAATCCCCAGCCATGCTCGTTTCAACTCTTCTCAGGTTTTTCGAACCAGACCCTTCACCTTCCTCCCCCTGCCCACCTTCATCCATTTCTGTGACACCTCCTGACTGGGGCCCGAACTCAGCCCCTACACCTCAGCCAACCCACCTGCTGCCTCCCCATCCCTCAAACGACACTCCCCTTCAGCGTTCAAACAATCCACCACCTCCCTTGATACAATGCTCTTCCCGACAACCTAAATCCAGAATGTGATATGATATGATATGATATGATAAGGCATTTGTAACGCGCCTATACACAAGTGTTTCAAGGCGCGACGAGGCAGGGGGGGGAACAAGGGGAGACAGACAACGATCTTACTAGGCCAGGTGTCATTCAGATCGCGCAAGTGCAAGGGTAGAGGGGAAGGGAAAAGTGCATGGGGAAAGGGAGAGGGGAAAGTGCAGTACAGAGTTATTAGCATACAGCATACAGGATAAATAACAAGGGCCAGCTGGTGGCAAGTGCGAGGTAAGTGCAGACAAGTGCTGGGAAGGGGGGCTGTATGGATACAGACACAGTCCCGTAGTGCAGGGGTTGCCGTGGAGGCAGTGCAGGGGAGAGTGGCTGGGCCGAGAACGGTGAATGGCCCAGTTGCAGATTCAGAGCAGTTTCAGTAGTATTAGCAGGGGAGAGGGGGAGAGAAAGCGGAGCCAAAGAGGAAGGTTTTGAGGTGCTTCCGGAACCGGAGGTGGTTCTCCTCAAGTTTCAGGGAGGCAGGAAGGCTGTTCCAGAGGGAGGCCCCTGCAGTGGAAAGAGATCTGCCCCCAACTCGTTGTTTGGGGAAGCGGCTGACCCTGAGGGAGTTGGAGGCGGATGAGCGAAGAGCTCGAGAAGTAAGATATTTAGGAAGAGAGAGTTGAAGGTATTTTGGCCCAAGGCCAGTAGAAAACTACAACAATGCCATAAAGAAAGGACTAGACATCATTGCCCCTCTTAAACTGCAAAAGAGCAAACAGCAAGCCCACCTGAACGCCTGGTTCACCCCCCATCTGAAAGAACTTAGACTGCACAAAAGGAAACTAGAAACGCAATGGCGCAACTCCCCCATAGAAGAGAACAAATCACTACTTAAACTCTTTGCGACCAAATACAAAAAAGAAATCCTACTCACTAAAAAGAATCTCTTCAATGAAAGAATCGAAAAATCTAGCTCCAACACCAGGGAACTATTTGCTATACTAAGGGAATTAGAATCCCCCATACCCCCACCCGACAACATAATCAAGGACAAAGTATGGTGCACCAGCGTCCAAAATGCCCTAACTAATAAAATCAAAACTCTCCAAACCAAAATTGCACAAAAAAAGACTCCCTCACCACTAACGAAGCACCTCCCAGCAACCAAACTAAAGCAACCAACCCACTAGGCCCGAATCCCTTCAGGTTCACCAAAATATCTATCCCAGAAACAGAAAGAGTTATAGCCTCAATTAAACTATCAAACTGCAAAGGCGACAACTGCCCTCCCCAAATAATCAAGGATGCGGCCAGGGACCTAGCCCCTTTTATAACCAAACTGATCAACTCATCCTTCTCCTCCATCACCATACCAAGTAACCTCAAAGAATCTTGGGTCCTGCCTCTCCTCAAGAAGCAAACCCTAGACCCTGCTATTCCCACCAATTACAGGGCCATCACCACGGTGCAGTTCCTGTTAAAGATAACAGACAGAGTAGCATACCTGCAAATTCAGCAATATCTTGAAACTCACAAACTACTAGGCGCTCATCAATCGGGCTTCAGACCACAGCACGGTACTGAGACAGCCCTAATCGATCTTAAAACCCAGATCAACGAGATTAACGACAAAGGGAACACCGCTATGCTACTCCTCCTCGACCTGTCGGCAGCGTTCGACCTGGTGGATCACGCAGTCCTGTGCGAACACCTGGCCTCAGCTGCCCTACAACATCTTTACCAAGCCCCTATTTGACAAGTTGGACAGACTGGGTGTCTCTTACACAAATTATGCAGATGACACCCAGATCCTCATACCCCTTTCGGGCAACTTCGACTCAGATACGGCCCTGGTAAACAAAATATATCTCATCATTCAGGCATGGATGGCCACACACGGCTTATGCCTGAATGATGAGAAAACCGAAATCCTACTCCTCTGATCCAACACCAATATAAAAAAACTCAGCCCCAAATATAAGGCCTTCAACATTGATGGCAACACCATCACAGTGGCCAAAACAGTGAAAACGTTAGGCTTTCACCTAGATACAACCATGTCACTAAAAAAACAAATCAACTCACTAGCATCCTCTACCGCCTACACATGCAAGCTAATCAGGGCAAGCAGAGCCTTCCTCACCCAAGCTAGCTGCATCATCATCGCCAATGCCCTAATACTATTCAGACTCAACTATTGTAATGCCATGTACCTAGGAGCCAACAAATGCATAATCAACAAACTACAGACATTACAAAACAACGCACTCAGAACAGCCCTTAACCTACCATCCAAGGAACACATCTCCAACAAAAGGAGAGAAAGCAAATGGCTCAAAATCTCCGACCACATCTCTCTCAAAACAGCATCACTCACTTTCAAATGTTTAAACAATGCAGCCCCCCCCTATCTCGCAGCCAGAATAGCTAAAAAAAACCTCCACCCGCCCCACCAGATCGATTAACTCCCACTGCCTGCAGGTACCCAAATTCAGACAAAAGAAAACCGGTGGCAGTAGTTTCCCTGTCTTGGCAGCCCAACACTGGAATGCCCTCACACTCAACATTAGGACAGACCAATCCTACTACTGCTTCAGGAGAAACACCCTCACCTGGTTACGGTCCAATGATCCCCATGACTAAGCCCTCCCACATGCCTATGCCCTCAATCAAACCTGACGCCTCTATGCACAGCATCAAATTTGTAAATATGTAAGCAATTTATTTTCTATATGTATATATGTACAGTCTACACAATGTAATGTTAAACCTCTTATTCATGTATGCCTTATCCTGTAACCAAGTTTTTATGTAATCTTACCTTCATGTTCTCTGTCTGCGCCCTGTTACCTCTGGGTTTTGTGCGCCATACTAAATAAATAAACAAACAAACAAACAAACAAACAAACAAACAAACAAGAAATGGAGTGCTGTAAGAAACCCTCATCTATAGTTCACCTCCTTACTCCGCAGCCATTCAATCAATGGCCTCAGCACTCTCTGTTTCACCAGAGTGGTGGATGCTAAGTCCTGGTACAAGGAAAGGGACATATTACGGAAGGTGACGGCCGGAAAAGACCTAGCTGCAGTCATTATGCGTTCCTTCAACTTGAAAAAGTGCACTTGGAATAACACGTCCGGAGGTCTGAATAGGGCAGAGGAAGTCCAGGCCCTCGTCTGATGAGTCTGTCCAATTTAATGGCTGAATTATCAGGAAAGTCCAAAAGGAAGCAAAAGGGCCCACCACTAAGTCTGGAAGTTCATCATCCTGCACAGCTGAAGAGATAGATGTTGTTCCTGCAGGAGCGATTCATCTTCCTATTTATCTTATAGGGCATCACAGCGTGGCTCCAAAGCCTCTATTCTGTTGGCGCATCCCCCCACCTCGTACGACTGCTCACACAGCGTATACTCCACCTCAGAGAGACGCTGTTCTGTCTCCGAGAACTCTTTTATCTAGTGCCAACATCTTGTGAGAGAGTTCCTCTGTATTTTTGTGAATTCCCTTTTGAAATTTCCGCCAGTAATTCTTGTAAGTCCATCTTGGTGGACATCTGTGTGTGAAGGGCCAGAAGCGGATCCGCACCGTGGACCTGAGCTGTCACCACCTCACTGCATCTATTCTTGTCGGCTGGCTGCAGCATTGTGGGATGTCTCCTTGCTTTCCCCGTTTGTGAGTTCTAGCCATCTTGCAGGCAGGAGTCGGAATCTAGGAGGGGACCACTCAAGAGCCCCACGTACTGTACTCCATCCTCCTTGTCGCAGCCCAGAATGGCACCCCATGAGACGCCATCTGTCACTTCTTGTTATGCTTCCTATGGGTGCAGAGTAGTAGGCAGGCAGGATCTGTGCTTGTTGCCCCCTTATCACTTCGCAAAATGCCTCCTAATGCAGTTAGGGCAGTTAGGGCAACCTCAGATTTAAGATGGTCCAGGAAGGGTTCCACATAACCGCATCAATGTCAGCACGTTACTGGGTCTGTAATGGTGGGCTCCAGAGCAGGCTATTCCCTTGCAGGTGCCGGGTGCACATACATTCCTGGCAACAGGGCCAGCCGCACTCCCCCCAAAGCCAGAGTCTGGTAGCTGAGTATTTTAGTCACCTCTTGGGGGCCGCAGCGCGCTGATCTGTGACACACAGCCCAAGCCCAGCGCACACATTCTTGAACTCTTCTTCGGCCTGGGTATTGCATCAGGTAGAACGCCTGCGACACAGCAGGGTCCGCCGCGCTGTCAATTGCAGAGCGGAGGTCCCGGCAGGCGGCCTCCGCTCTGTGCTCCAAACCTGTAGCCACCCACAGTGGCAAGGAACCTCTAGCCGCCCCCTCGCCTGTATGGCTGACCACTCAGCATCACTGCCCTCCATGGCCACACGTACCGCTGCCGGGACTCAACACACCTCAGAGGTCCCGGCAGACCAAACGCTAGCACGAGGCAGACCCAGACATCATCTGCCTTGCATCACTGCTCTGGGCCCACACATCACCACTCTGGACCCGCACATCTCGCTGTCTCGTTAGGGCCACGCCGGCAGGCACCATCTTGCGGGTTAGCAGCCCATCCTCCAGAAAGCTCAAACTCCCAATTGCATAGAAGGAATGCCCACAGGGAGCACCAGACTTTGCACAGCTCGTATCTGCTCTCTGATGTCAAGTTGGGGTGACGGCAGAGGGGCTCGCCGCATTATTCAATCTCACTTCGCCAGACGCTAACCAAGTGAGGCCGCTAACCAAGAGTCTACATAGGGGTGGTAAAATGTTGGAGGACCTAATGGGGACAAGGACGTAACTCAGGGGAAAACCCTTGGTCACATTCCAACATTATATCAGAACCACGTCACTGAAGCCTTCTAAAATATAGTTAATTCAGAAACTATGTTCTACTGTACTAGTTTGGATATTCTCCCGACAACAAGAACTGGAATAAAGAAAAATCCAAGAACGTTACCGGGAAGCACAAGGACTATTCAATCGGGTGTTGACAATTTAGCTGATGCCGCGTCAGAAATGACTTGGATATACAAAGCAAACAGCGAGAAACGATGAAGAAGAAAGAGAAAAGTCGAGAAGTAGAAGCTGAAGCTAGAGGGGTGGTTCAAGGGAACCGTCAATAACGTCTTGCAGGCCCGCAGGATGGCATCAGTAGTAGCAGAGTCTGGAGAAGCTGGAGAAGGTATCTTGCATGTTGGCAAGACGTCAAGAGCAGTAGCGGTAAAAGCCGAAGACGGAAAACAGAGGGTGAGAGGAGACTGAGCCAAGGAAGAATCAGTTCCACGCCCTGGTGTTCTGACAGTGTGAAGTAGGGTGGTATGGGAGTGAGCCCACAGTAAATAAGAGGAAATAAACAGAGCAGATTGACTGTGGGACACCCGAAAACCATCTGGCCAGTCGGCAGGGTGCTGGGAAAGTAGAAGCTGGAAGATGGAGGGATGGTGGCGTGACCTGTAGTGGGTGGTCCGTTGGGTCCAACAACTGTGCCTAGACTGCAAACCCTTAGCAAACGCAAAGCCGTGTAGGCGAGTGGATGAGAAGCGTCCAGCACTATGGGGCTTATGTGACTTGTAACAAATGGACAAGCAAGTCCATATCTAGTACCAACAATAGAGAAGAGTTGCAAAGACAATCAGGCCCATATTGGAAGATGACACAATAAATCGAACATCAAGGGACGGTTCCAGGCAGAACCGGAGAATCGTGTTCCCCAAATAGTTGAAAACTGGGGATCATTTAGAGTCCGGGAGGGAGCCAGAAGAACGGTGAGAAGGCTAATACCAGAAGCAGTGAGAAACTGAACAAAGGCCCACAAGGGCTAAATCCTACAGCAATAATCTTCCTTAAACTTATATACAAGAAAGGGAGAGTAACTTTAAGACGAGGGTAACAACCAGAAGACTACAACCCAAGGGATACAAAATCCAATCCTTTTGAAGTCCTCGTCAACTAGAGCAACTCCTGGATTGAAGGGTCTCCTGGAACATCAGCGGTGAGAACAGTTAGCAGTCGCACATGGAAGATACCAGGTCTTCGAAGATCGCCTGTGCTATTGAAAAAGTGTATTTTTTGGGACACGCCCAAGACAATGTAAGAGGTTGTCTTTCTGAGGTTTAACTGTCAACGCCACATCCCGTCAATAGTCTGTCCCCATTCGAAACCTAACGGGATTTACATCTTTCCAGAGATACAGGGTCTTTGTCTTTTAAAGTCTGCAAGAAGCATTTCCTCAGAAGAAGAGCGCTGGCAGTCCAAGAGCAGCCTCTTCTTCAGCCCAGTGGGCAGAATACAGAGTATAAAGAAAGTAGAATGTGTGGAAACCTCTGTAAAGGAAATACAAATTTTGCTGAAAATTGGAGAACCAGCTAGGAGAAGGAAATCATTCTCCTAGCCCCACAAGGATCATGTAGAACTGTTTTTGTTTTGTTTGTGGGTTACAAATATCCCAGAACTTTAATGGAACTTTTACCAGAGGAGTAGCCAGAATTGTCTAACATGTAGGGCCTGCAGCTAAAGTAGTTGGGTCCACTGCAGTGACATTAACATCTGTAAATGCCCACACAGCATTGCTAAGCGGGCATTTACAGATTTTGGGTGAGCCTTGCCCCCTCAAGCCCTACCCTGGCTACGCCTTTGACCTTTACTTTAAGAAAACTTGGCACCTTTGGGACACTTTGCGTCTAGGAGAAGGGAGTCATTCTCCTCGGTCACGTGCAGAACCAGAACTTTATTAAATCCATAGAACACGAGGAGGGAGGCATTACCGGTTATAACATAGCCACGGGTGCATTACCCGATCAATAATGCTCCCCCCTCCAAGGGTTCTATTTGCTATAAGTACCACTGTACGTTTTACCGGGCTGCTAATAGCCCCACAAGGATCATGTAGAACTGTTTTTGTTTTGTTTGTGGGTTACAAATATCCCAGAACTTTAATGGAACTTTTACCAGAGGAGTAGCCAGAGTTGTCTAACATGTAGGGCCTGCAGCTAAAGTAGTTGGGTCCACTGCAGTGACATTAACATCTGTAAATGCCCACACAGCATTGCTAAGCGGGCATTTACAGATTTTGGGTGGGCCTTGCCCCCTCAAGCCCTACCCTGGCTACGCCTTTGACCTTTACTTTAAGAAAACTTGGCACCTTTGGGACACTTTACGTCTAGGAGAAGGGAGTCATTCTCCTCGGTCACGTGCAGAACCAGAACTTTATTAAATCCATAGAACACGAGGAGGGAGGCATTACCGGTTATAACGTAGCCACGGGTGCATTACCCGATCAATAATGCTCCCCCCTCCAAGGGTTCTATTGCTATAAGTACCACTGTACGTTTTACCGGGCTGCTAATAGCCACTTTTCTTGAGTTATGACACAGTGTAACAACCGTTTCTGAACTCGAGAAAAGAAAGGAAAACAATGGCTGGTAGGAATCGGGGAGAAGGGACTACACGTAGTCGGTTCTCCATTTCCAATGCAGCCATTAAAAAGATAGGGGAAACAACATAAACAAACAAAATGGCTGCCATGGAACGGGGAGAAGGGACTAAATGTAGTTCCATCTCCCTAACCATGATGACCTGGCAAAGAAAGAAAGGAAGTCCATGGATGCAGAGCTTGGGCCCACAGAAGGTGAGTCTTGCTGCAAACCGGTGAGGGCTAATCAAATCGTTTGATACAATCTGATTGTCCCTCGCTGGGTACTAATATTGTTGATTGTAGTGACAGGGATTACGTAGGAGCTTTTAGACTGGGATGGTGCCCTTTGATTTGGACTTTCACAGACTTCCTGATGAGCACCCGAGTTTCTTTAGTTCAGGTAGGGACATCCCATTAGAGTTAATGACAGACAGTTTTATCTTTCTTTTCAATAAAAGTGTTTAGCAATCATCATGGCACCATTTGGTCAGTCTCTTTATTCCTTGTCACCACAGTTGATACTAAAACCCTATCTAGAGCAAGGCAAGCAAAGGAAAGCTGGACAAGTTTGGTCTTAAGCAGTCCTTTATGGAACTTTTCCAACTTGCCACAGGAGGTAGATGATAAATAGTTCCTCTTCTGTTCCAGCGTTAAAAATTCAGAGTTACAAGCTATTGCAGAGGAAACAGGATTTCTGTTTGCCTACGCAATTAATGGTCCTCAACAATTTATACCACACTTTCATCATGGTAATAGGTCGATATATTATATAACAGATCAAATTCCACATCCTAAATAGGCTCACATTGCCCATTGTTCTCACCATTTGACTCCCCTTGCCGAGCTTCATTTGATCCTGTTGGATTAGGTAATGTGGATTTCGGCTCTTGGCCTTATTCTTTTTATGTTTAGTATATCTTGTCTTTAGGTCAGGAGCTCCTTCATCAGCTACTAATGGGAGCTGTATGTTACAAAAAAAGAATTCCTTGATTCGCAGTTATTTGTAGGGGATGATTTCAAATTCTTTGATTTGTTTTTCTGCTCTTTATCATGCCCATTTCTTTTCCTTCTTTAGTAAAAAAGAGAATCATTTAAATTGTCATTTGTGTCAGTACCACTCTCCAGGCCAAGGATCGCAGCATCTCTCATTCCAAAAATGGCTTTGATTATCTCTTGTATTCTAACTCTGGCTTGAACAAGTAATTGGTTGTGTAGGGATTAGGATTAGGTGACATAGGTCTAAAGGAAGGTGCAATGCAACCATTAATTTGTGAGAAAATATATCCTTCTAAGAACATCACTTTAGAGTTCAATGTAGCCAGTGCTGCTTTGTGTACTTTCAAGTTGTCATTTATATTTTTGTCAAGTCTGACTAATGAGTTCAGGGGGAAGTTTAAAGCTGTGATTGTTGCAGAGGCACGGGGAGAATGCAGCTGAGAGCCATCAATAATTTGCAGCAAAAAGAGTGGCAGAGTTGCAGGTAGCAAGAATCAGCTATACTGAATGGATCCGTGAAACAACATTGGAGATTGGTCAAGTCAGTCTGGTTGCAAGGTAAAGGAGCATTTGGATTCCGTAAATCTGCCAGGTCTTCGTGACAGATGCTGAGAATTTCTCCATCCGAAATATCAAGGTTACCCTGAGGCTCTGTCTGCAAAGAAGTTGATGGATTAATTAGCAAGGATTCAGTTACTGCCGAGGTCCAATTTTCTGAAAAAAGGTGGTAATTTTAGAGTATTCCCCATAACGGATCTGTGACCCATTAGAATTTGCTTGTTGAGCCAACTTCGATCACATCATCCATCCTTACAGCTGAATCATAGATGGGCCCAGTAGTTGCAACCATACAATTATCCAACCTGGCTTCTGTTGTCAATGGGTTTGCAATGGCTGCACCCTCCAGGGCCTCCACTATAACTGGTGCCACATCCGGGATTTGGAAATAAGAGCTAGCATCTTCTGCTTTCTTCTGAGCGGAAGATATATCGCTTTACTACGCAGCTCGTACATTTTACAAGGAGGAGATTCACTCCCCTCACATCAGAAGGTAAGCCCAGTGGGGCTGATGGTGCATGTGTGTGTTACATTAAGATGGCGACTGCCCTTGCCCTTTGCAGACTGTTTTCCCTCTGTGCCCTGGAGCCCACCTCATCTTGCACGTGATTGGCCTAGCTTTCCAACATTACACCAATTGAGGGAGCAGGCAGGCAAAGCCAGCCCCCTCTTCAAGGCCAACTTTTAAGGCCTTCAACTCAGCCCTGTCTGGCCTGTCCGGCCGTGGCCGCAGAGTCCTGGAGTCTCTCCCCCTCCATCTGGATTCTGACATCTACTGTTGCATGCCTGCTCACCCCGTTCGTTGGCCGGAAGGTAAGCACATATGCTGGGCGCTCTATTCCTGTCCCCATCCCTGCTTGCAATTCACTGATTTCAATTCCGAGGCTGTTGTGTCTGTGCGTATCCCTCCCTCTGCTGTGTCCTTTATCCCTGCACATGCTTGCACCCCCCGCCCCTGTTTGCATAGTCGGGCCTTGTGCCCTGTAATCGGCAAAGCGCTCCATCTTGCCTTCTGTCCTTGCCATTCTGTGAGCCCCTTATTCCCTCCTCCTCACGGATGCCGAAACACTCACGTTGCCTCCTTCCTCACCTACAACCTCACCGAAAGAGTTACAGCATGTTGCAAGTCTCCTCTATCCTCACCCTGCACAATGTATGAGGTGTTTAAACTGTTCTGCTACCTATCTGCACTGCACCATAAACCTTTCTCTCTAACAAGAAAAGCAGCTACCTGACTTTATATTCTTCTTACCCTGCGTGTTCCACTATGGGCCTGCGTTCGATCGTTTGCATACTAGCGTGCTCTGAAGCAAGTCACACCTGTGTGTCGTTTACTGATCACTCCCAGCTTTTTAACTTTGAGGCTTTTTTTAACCTTATTCTGAATGCCAATTTAAGATGTCCTGCATCTTCTGAATGTGGGATTGTTTTATGAATCTGCTGGCTCTATTTAATTGCTACATTTTGACGGTATCTCTTGAAATTCGAATCTAGATGTGTTTTAGATCTGCTGGCTTTATTTAAATGCTGCATTTTTACTGTATTTCCTGAAATTCGAATCTAGATGTGTTTTAGATCTGCTGGCTCTTTTCAAATGCTGCATCTTGATGAATCTAATCCCGTTGCTGTAACTCCTTGGGCTGTGCTAACATGCTAGGCTTTTCTACTTAGTGTGAATATCAATCAGAGTTCTATCTGTAAAACACTGCCGTGTCAATTGAAAGGCCTTTTTATCTTACCTTCACTATCATTTCTGGATGCTCTCCTTATTGGCTGTGCCTCCACATTTGTAAACTGTTCTTGCTCTCTGTTGCCTTTTGTAACCTAGGCCCTATTCCTCATTACTCTTGATTTACTGGTTCATTTGTTGCTTCACCTCTTCACCTGACTTGCTGCTAGGATGCCTGGTGAGTTCCTCGTGCATTGCGCTGTCCCTTTATCTGCTCTACAACCCCCGTAACTATGGTGCTCTCTATCTCTCCTATCTATTCTAATTGCTACACTGTTGCCTTTCCTACCCCTCTCTCGAAGTCTGGAAGGAAAACATTTAAGAAAGCACTCCTGGTCTCCAACCCAGGATTGCCCATTGCTGACATCTAAGTTAATCCTGATTCCAGGCAGACTATTACTGACATTCCTCTTTACTGTCCCCTCTCCTGACCTATGGACTCCCCATTCTATTCCTCTCCCATTAATGGTGGAATCAGATGAGACGTTCTCTTGGCACACTTCCTATCATCTAGGTGCATCATTAATGTCTACCAGAATGGCACTATCATGGCCCAGGACTCTCAGCCCAACCTCCTCCTTCTTGACAGCCGTCTTCTGTCTCACATCAACTTCCTCCCTTCTCTTGCCATTCCTTCGGCTGGCACCCCTCTGGCTTCTTTCACCCCACCGATGTGTGTACCTCACCCTTGTACCCCGCCTCAGAAGACCTTTAAAGGTGGCAACCAGCTTCACCTAGCTACCCTCAGTTCTTGCTCTGCTGTCAAACACTCCTCTGACATCTGTCACCTCCTTGAAGAGTTTGACCTTGAAGTCCTTGCTTTCGGCGAGACATGGTTCAATGCAAGCTCTGTCACTGCTTTTGACACTCTCCTTCCTGAGGGTTATAAGATCCTCTACAAGCCCAGGCCAAACCGGTCCGGAGGCGGAGTGGCCCTTGTCTTTCCTGAATGGGCCCCTGCTTTCATCATACCCACTCAATCCTACTCCTCCTTTAAATGTCTTGTTTGTTTGTTTGGTTGTTTGTTTGTTTTATTTATTTCTATAGCGCACCTAACCCGGTGGTATCTGGGCACTTATAGATCAAGGTTACATTTAAACAGGTCACACAATGTAGAATACAGAATATAGTAGCATACACTTAGTAATAGGTGAGTTACAAGTAATAGGAGTTACATATAAGGAAGACATCAATTACAGAATGATTACATGGTTAGGAGATGGATGCTGATGCAGAGTTAGAGTCTTAGGGGACCCTTAGGCATGTTGGACTCCTGTTATCTTGGTAGGTCGTTCGTTGTTAGCCAAGTGATAGATTTTCTCCTGAAGCTAGTGAAGGATTGGGTCGTCTTGAGGGCAGGTGGGAGTGTATTCCATAGCTTGGCAGCCATGACTGGGAAGCTACTCCCCCCTGACTCTTTTAGTTTGTACCTCGGTACTACCAGACTGGAGGTATTGGTGGAACTGGTGATCCCTGAAGACGATCTGATGGTACATTTCTCAGTTAGGTCGGGTGGGGCGGCCTTATTCAAGGATTTAAATGTAAGAGACATAGTTTTCAGCTGTATCTTATCCTTGATGGATAGCCAGCTGTGTTGTCTTCTGATTTCTGAGATGTGTTCTCTCCTTGGGTTGCTTAGCGCAGTCCTAAGAGCATTATTTAGCATGATTTGTAGTTTATTGAGAAAATAATTACTAGCGCCTAGATAGAGTCCGTTACAGTAGGCCAATTTGGACAAGATCATAGCTCTAGCTAGTGTAAGACAACTTTCGGTGGAAAGCAATGATTTACAGGCCCTTATTAGTTTGCCAGTGTAGGCTGTGGCTGAGGCAGTAGCGTTGACTTGTTTGTTTAAATTTACTGTGGAATCTAGGTAGAAACCAAGTGTTTTGACCTCTTTTGCCACTGGAATATTGTTCCCATCTATGTTAAAGGAGGTATAGTCTGTGTTTAGTTTGTTTAGGTTAGTAGATGAGCCTAGGAGCAGGAGCTCAGTTTTATCATCATTCAGGCAGAGGCCATGGGTAGCCATCCATGCCTGAATGATTAGATAAATGTTATTCACTAGCCGCACATCAGTATTTTAGTTACCCGTTAAGGGTAGGAGGATCTGGGTGACATCTGCATAATTCGTGTAGGTGACACTCAGAAGATCCAACTTGTCAAATAGAGGCTTTGTGAATATATTATACATAGTGGGATACACGCAAGAACCTTGGGTTACTCCACAAATAATGGGAATTGGGTCAGCAGCTGCAGATGATGAAAAAACTCTCATAGTTCTATTCTTTAGGAAGGATTCAATCCATATAATTGCGTTCTGGGAGAAGTGAGCTGCTGTAGCAAGGTGATTGCAAAGTACTCTGTGGTCAACCAAGTCAAACGCGGCCGATAGATCCAACAGTAATAGTAGTGCGATTCTCCCTTTATCTTTGAGTTCGTCCATCTGGCTTTTTAAGTCAATCAGTGCCGTTTCAGTGTCATGTTGACAGTCTAAAGCCAGATTGCCGAATCCCTAGGAGCTCGTTAGCCTCTAGGTAGTCCTGTATTTGCACATAGGCGACCCTGTCTAAGATCTTCAATAAGAAAAGGACCGTGGTGATAGGCCTGTAATTAGTGGGAATAGTAGGGATGCCTTTAGGTTAGTAGGTACAATACCTGAAGTGAATGAGGCGTTCATTAATTTGGCTATGAATGGCGCCAAGTCTCTGGCGGCGTCTTTGATAATTTGGGGTGGGCAACTATCGCCTTAGCACCTTGATGGCTTCGGGGAGGCAATAATTTTTTGTACCTCCGGGACGGAGATTTTAGAAAATTTGAAACCTTCGGATGGTTTGGTAGATGACTTTTGGCTGGGGTCTGACGTAACTGTATTAGGGAGATTCCAACGTTTGTCAGCAGTTTTGGTTTGCAGTGTAGCGATTTTATTAGTGAGAACATTCTGAATATTCGTGCACCAAAGTTTATCTTTTAGGAGAGTTAGGGGTTTCCATTTCTTTGTGGATGATGAAGAGCTCTTTAGTACTAGAGCTAGCTTGGTTGATTCTATTATTGTACATCTCTTGTTTAGTTCAAAGTATCTCACCTTTATATTTAGACGAAAAGTTCACCAGGTTAGTTTTGTTCTCTGGAGAAGGGATGTGCCTCCTTAAGGTTTCTAGTTTTCACTTTTCAGTGCATAGAGTTTTGAATTCAGGGGTGAACCATGAGTTTTGGCGAGCTATTGGTTTTCCTTGACGCATTTTAACGAGGGCGATGATGTCTAAGGCTTTAGTCATTGTAGAGTTGTAGATGTCCACTAGCAAATTTGGATCTCTGATGTTCTCTAAGGAATTTAGGGTAGGGATCACATGTGGCATGATGTTTATTTCTCGTGGGGCAGGGTGGCGCTATGGGGGAAGATTTGATTTTTTTGAATATTAGCTAAAAGCGTAATCAAGAGCAGGTAGTGGTCTGTCCATAATTGCGGTGTGATAGAGGTAATTGCTATATCGCAATTTAGCTCAGCTACCCAGTCTAAGGTCCTCCCTCCCTTTGTCATGGGTAGGTTGGGTACTGTTAAGACGGATTTCTGAACTCTGACCTGGTGGGCAGATGTTCAGAAGGCCAGCCTAGTTTCTTGGAACAGGGTAACCTCTGGACAAGCCAGACCAATCAAGGTAGCTCTGGTAGGCGGTCAACACCAAGTCTCAGGAGGGGTGAGGGTGACTGAAAGACCTCAATGAGCACACAGACCAAGGACACTTACAAATTACTCCCAGACAGGTGTATATATCAAAAATGTAAACACATTTATTACAGGGCCTTTGTAACTCAACACACAGTAAAAGAATCAGAGCAATCTTACTAAACCAACACAACACAATCAATACACGTTATATACAAGACCATCAGGGTCTAAAGGCTTAAGAGTCACAAAGTATATTCACAACCTAGAGGGGAAGGAAAATAGGCAGGGCAGATAGTCCTTAG
The DNA here is from genome assembly GCF_040938575.1 of Ambystoma mexicanum. Classification (NCBI taxonomy): domain Eukaryota; kingdom Metazoa; phylum Chordata; class Amphibia; order Caudata; family Ambystomatidae; genus Ambystoma; species Ambystoma mexicanum. The sequence goes on along the minus strand of NC_090933.1, from coordinate 1,296,216,381 downwards.
TCCCCTTCAACATCAAACACACACCTAACTAAGAGGCAGTCCAAACCCTAAGAAGAGAGGAGCCTTATGCTCAATAGTGCATGTAGTGTAGGCGCATGCGGTTGTTCCAATGGGCAAAATGGGGTCTCTTCAAGGGTCTCTAGCAGCTCAATAAGGTGGGTGAGGCAATGAAGAATAGATTGCCAATATTCGAGGAGGGCCTCCACTAGAAGGCAGAGGTGATTCCAAGGTTCGGTAATAGGTCGCTAGTTCGCACTAGCAGCGGAAAGGAGAGGGTCCAATGGGAGATCTGCTCACAAACACAAACTCCATACGTGGTGTTAGGCAGAAACCTGTGCAGTTCCCTCTGGGACCACTGCAAAAGATTTAAGACTACAGGTGTTTGGCAGTAAACCCACTTGGTAGCAGTCTGTACCACATAGATTCACTTGGTAGCTGTGGCTGAGCAGTCAGACTTCCCTCAAGAAGAGTTAGGCAGTATACAGAGTATTCACAATAGGTCAAAAGAACACAGTAGAACAAGTAAACGCTGACCAGGGCTTGGTGTAAAAGAGATATCATTATTTATTTAAAACCACATCTAGAAAAACACACAGGCACTAATAGTAAGCAATTCAAAAACACGGTCACTAAAAGATATACACTCCCTTAGAAGAATATTAGACAAGTCTTAAGTAAAGCCCCACTTATTTTCAGACAGCGGTGAGCGCTTAACGCAGATGGCACTCTGATAATTCGTTTTAAAAGGGAGAGAAAAGCAGAGAATTAATTGAAACAGATCACAACACTTTTACAAGAACACAACAAGAGAGGAAGGCAAAGTAAAACCGTGAGTTTAGAGTTCAGTAGGCCGGATCCACTTTAAGGGGATCAAAACGAAATGTGTCCAAGGTCACACGGTTGCAGTGCACAAAAGTCTTGAAACGGTTCAAAAAGAGTTGGACCAAAGAAAGGGACCAGTTAGAAGGTCAAGGCGGCCAGCCCAGTCCAGAAGGTTAAGGGGTTATTATTACCTTGTAGCAATCTTTAGAAAGGGAGGCCTGGCGGACACGGTACCTTAAAGTGGTGAGAATACACCAGCGGGGGCAGTTGTTCCTGGCAGCGGATGCAAGTCGGTGCTTCGTCCGGGGGAAGAGAGGATCTCGTCGGGGAGGAAGACAGGAGTCCGTTGCACTGCCAGGGAAGAAACCAGCTGCAGAGTTCTCAGGTAAAAGGAGCGGTCCTTTTATTCGCGGTCCAGTGGTAAGTGGCTATCCGGTTGCCGGGGTGCTTGGCACGGGTAATTCGACCACAAGACGGCCTGGGATGCGAAGAGAAGAAGGTAAACTGGTTGTGCCCATCAGTCAGGGGAAGAAGCCTCTCCAGCCGGGAGATCTTCTCTGTCGTCGGGAAGTGGTGAGTCGGTTCCGCAGGGCTCCACCGGTGGTGTCGTCGTGGCAGGTCGGCTCAGCTTCTCCCTCGTCGGATTCTCAGGTCCTGTGGTGACTTCTGAAGTTCCAGTCCCCAAAGCCCTGCTTTTATGTAGCACACCCCCATTCACTCAGCCTAGCTGTCAATCCAACATGCTAAGTGGTGAGCTGGCCGGCTCACCACTTGGGCCAATCACACAAGAGTGTGACTTGAGTTACCAAGGTAACTCGGTCCAGGGTGCCTAAACCCCCTCCCACACCCCCTGTGGTACCCAGACAGAGTGGCACCACTTTTGGAGGCTTCTGTGGAGAAGCCCGCCAAAAAGTGAAACAAAGGGCTCGACTTGGGTTGGAGTCACAGAAGAGAACACAAACGCCATTTTAGAATTGAGTCCTGGCAAAAAATACCAACCGGCGAATTAATTTTAAATAAATAAACAGGCGGTATGTTCGAGGCTATGAGAATTAAATAATTAAAGTTGGTAGCCTCGAACAATGGGAAAATCCCATAGGGATATATTTGCGGTCGAATATAAAAAGTAGTATCCACTGCCACCAGCCAAAACTCGATCAGGGGGGACGGAGACGTGCCCCCTCGACTAACAGACCCCAGGGCAATCAAATTGCCCTGACCAGTACGTCCACAATATGATGGTTTGTACTGGTTTCTGTTCATAATTTGGGACTAGTAAAGCCAAATGGTGACTTTACATGCCCTGGGAGACAGTAGTCAGTCCCAGGGTATGGAGTCTATGGTGGGGTGTCACTATGACACCCCTGTGTTACTGCATGGAGGGTGCTGTGTAACACACATAGTAAAAACACATGAGACCCTATGGAGTAAAGGACCCCATTGCCCATAAAACACATTAACAGTCAAAGGAACACCATAAATCATGTCCAAGAGTGGGAGAAAAAGAGTCTCACTCTTGGCAGGAGAAAAAAACAAACTCCAGAAATCCAGCAAAGCTTCTGGGGGACTCACTAGGTTAGGAAATTCAGCCTAAACAGAGAATTCTCCCTAACACGTGGACCAATCACGGACCACAGTGGTCCCAGGTATTCACAGCACTCCAGACTCTCTGGCACCCAGGATGTGTATTGGGGACAGACACCCCAGCCCACATCCTGGAGGCACACACACAGGGCATGCAGAAGCCCGCGAAAGCTTGTTGTTTCGCAGGAAACTGCATGACCAAATAAGGACTGAGCCGGGTCGGATCGACCTAGGGAAGGCAAAAGGGCAAGATGGCCAAAGGACAGGACAAAGAACCTTGTGGCATGGCCATTTTGGAGCCAGGCCACCTATTTGTGCCAAACGCGGTTAACGCAGTTTAAATGGAAGGAAAGGGTTAACATTATATGAAAAGATAAGCTGCCAGCAGCCCTGTCCATGACACATCTGCACATCTCAAAAAGAAAAAAGTCCTACAAGAGTATCTAGGGTCTTTGTAATTGACTATGAGACCCAAGTGCACTGTACTGTTAGGTACACTGTGCACTTGTTACATGTTGCAGAAAAGTTGCAACATTGGAAAAGGACTAAGGGAAACAAAGTCTCCCAGTACAGACTGTCTTAAGGGCATGTCAGTTTCCCCATAAAAAGTGAGCGAAAGCCCAGAGGAGTGTAGCAGAAGGTGTGCAGTCAAAATATCGAAAACAATAATGTCGAAGTCATAATCTCGAAAACAATGTCGAGAAAAAAAAAGTCGAATATTTTATTTTTTTATATATATATTTTTTTTGGGGTCCGGGAATAAAAAAAATAGGTAAAACAAAAAAAAATTTAAAAAGGGGGGTTGGGGGGGAGAACCCCCCATTTCGAATAAAAAACGTAATAAAAAGAAATTCGACTTTTTTGTTTTCGACATTTCTTTTTCGAGATTATGACTTTCGACATTTTGACATTCGATTATATGACTATAAACCTATAGTTTATATGTGCTCCCCTGGCAAGTCAGACTAAGGTGTTTAAACAGCAGCAAAAAGTTTGGGGGTGTACAACTGGAGGGAAAATTACATATAAAATGAAATCTTTCCTAACAGTCGCCCCTCCCAGACTAAGGACAGGGGGACTTAATCCACCCCTGGATGAGTCTCATGTTCAGGTAGGTTAAACATTCTGGACAACCCATCAGCATTGCTATGTTGGACACCTCGACTATGCTCAATAGAGAAGTCAAAGCCTTGCAGACTTATGGACCCCATGAGCAACTTTGGATTCTCTCCCTTCATGTTCATTAGCCACTTTAAGGGCTTATGGTCAGTTTGCACAGTGAAGTGGGTCCCATAGAGGTAGGGCCTCAGCTTCCTTAGGGCCCACACAACAGAGACACATTCTTTCTCTACTGTGGACCATCTGAGCTCTCTGTCCTTAAGCTGGCGACTAATGAAGCCAATAGGGTGTTCCTTACCCTTCTCATCTACTTGTGATAGTACAGCTCCTATCCCAGTGTCAGAGGCATCTGTCTGCACGATAAAAGGTCTTTGGTAATCAGGGGCCCTGAGACAGGGGCCTGGAACAAGGAGTATTTTTAGCCATTGAAGGCCTTCTCACAACTCTCCAGACCAAGTTACCTTCTTGGGTTTCTTTGGAGTGGTGAGAGCAGTCAGAGGGGCAGCTATGGTGCCATAGTCTGCCATGAAATATATGAAATGTGATGCCGGGAAGAAACAAAGTGTGCATCGACGGTGAAAATATAACATTGATATCAAAAATGCTCAAGCCAAGGGGTATCACCAAGCCTTGAGACCAAATAGAATACCCTAGACTACTGGAGAAATATACTGAACATCACGCCGAATTACGCAAAAAAAGCTTCAGTCACAATCATGTCTATGATCATCAAATTGTGACCAGAGAACGAGAGCTAAGAAGATCTCTAAGAGAGATCAAGAAGAACAAGGACCAGAATTATCCTCAAACAATGATAATCCTTCAAAGAGATGCCGAGGAGATGCTGAAGACCCTAACCCACAAGAACACTAGATCCTTTTGGGCCATCATAAATAATGTGGTTGCCTCCCAGGGAGCTCTACAGGCATCTGCGGTCACTGAAAGTCAATGGGTTGTGCATTACTCGGAGCTCTTTAAGAAACAAGGACAAGTAACGTATTTGTGTACTGAGTATCATAGTCCTTGGAACTTTGAGATCTGTTAAGACGATATCTTGATAAACATCAAAAGAATAAGCTCTTGGAGAGCACCAGGCCCTGATGGCTTGACAAACTGGATGCTCAAGCAGAACCCTGAGGAATGGGCAGAGTTCTGTCACAACCTCTTCTGTAACATCATAGGAGAAGGGAGGGTGCCAAAATCCTGGAAAAGCACTGTGATTGTGCCCATTTTTAAAAAAAGGCCTTAGATCTGACCCGAAAAACTTTAGACCCATAGCCCTCCTAGATGTTGTTGCTAAAATCTTTGCAACACAGATACTGAACCATTTAACAACATGGATCCATGAATTAGAGGTGAAGGACATTTGGCAAAAGGGCTTCATAAAGGGAGTTAGATGTTCCCTCAACCTGTTCCTGATAAACCTGTTGAATATGGAGGCAATAAAGAAAAAAAAAGGATATATCTGGCCTTTGTCGATCTGGCACATGCCTTCGACAGTGTTAACCGCAAACTACTCTGGACAAAAATGTCAGACCGAAATGCCCACTGAGTCTCCTTAAAGCAATACAAGAGCTGTACTCAGAAACGGAAATAAAAATCAGGCTGGATCACAAGGGTTCGTTGTCCTCGGCAATAAAAACATCTAGGGGTGTTAAGCAGGGCTGCCCAATGCGAGCAACCCTATTCAATTTTTACATTGCCGATGCAGGCAAAGAAATAGGGGAAGTAAGAGCATTTCCCCCGGAGATAAACGGAACCCAACTAAGTTATATACTATATGCTGACGACATTGTACTGATAGATGCCACACCGATCGGACTACAGCGCAAACTGACAGCCTTGGAAGCAAACACAGTAAAGAACAGTTTGGTCATAAACGCAGCAAAAACTGAGATCCTTGTCCTTCAAAATCTAATTGCATCAAAATCCTCCAAAAAGAAGAAATTCAAATGGTCCATTGGTGGCAAAATAATCAATTGTGCCAGCCAGGTACCATATTTGGGCGCCATAATCAGCTCTCATATAAATGATGAGCCAATGGTTCAAAGGATTGAAAGAAAATGCAAACTCCTGGCAGCCCAAGGGGCGATCATAAATAAAAAATACAGCAAATTCTCAATAAAACCAGCTCTGGAATACTATCGAGCCAAGGTCATACCATCACTGATTTTCGGAGCCAAAGCCATGCTGGGGTGTGCATATGAAACATGGTCCTGGTGCGAAAACACATACTGGAACAGAATTTTGCAACTTCCAAAAGGTACTCCAAACGCTTGCACACGTTATGAACTAGGCTTGATATCAATCAATGCCAGAGTGATCTGGAATACCTTGGTACTCTACAGAAAGATAATTAGAGCAGACGACCTGCCGCAATTCAAGATCTTGAAATCACATGGAACAACATTAACCTCCGACTCTATCCAGGAAGAATGAAAGAACTTCTGTGTTAAGTTACTGGCACAACTAAACATAGACAAAGAAACCTTGATACAGAACCCAAACAAAGTTAAAAATGAATTGTGGGAACAAGAATGGTGTGAAACATGCAAAACAAGAAAAGCCCACCCATGCATGTATTTGTCGGCCCCTGAAGCAAGAGCGTACAACACGTTGCCGAAATACTTTGCAATTTTTCCTTGTGCCATTAAGAAAAGGTTTTTTATGAAATTTCGCATTAACCTATTTAAAACAAAGGATATTGAGAACTTGAGACATGGAACCCCAGCTGTGGACTTTCTGTGCAGATTTTGCGAAAGTGCAAACGAGAATCTGAAACATCTCGTACTATACTGCACCAAATTAACCGCTCTAAGATCTACACTGTTGGGGAAAGTGCTGTCTGAAAGATCCTGTTTGAGCGGCAAAGATTGGTGGAAGGTGATGTCTGAGGGAACCGACCACAAACTATTATATGCGTTGGTGTTTTTTCTGGAGGCGCTAGAAAAGAGACTAATGGAACATGACGTAGCCAGAAACCTTTGCCCATGCTAATGATGGAAAACATGTTTATGACATAAGACTGACAATGGCCCTTCAGGACCTTGTAGCTAAATACTGATAAGAAGAATTAAGAAAGTATATTTTTAAAAGTTTGTAATGAACTGGATAAAAATAAAATAACAAAAATAATTAAAAAATAAATATCTATAGTACCCAGTGAGTTCTAAAAAGGCTCTCACTTTGGTCTGAGTAGTGGGGGTAGGCCAGTCTTGTACTGCTTGTACTTTACTGGGTAGAGGTTGTATCCTCCCTCCACCTACTTCATGTCCAAGGTAGACCACTGATCATTGTCCAATCTGGCACTTACTGGTCTTTTATGGTCAAGTGGACCTTCTGAAGGGCCTGTAACACAATCCTGAGGTGTTTCACATGGTCTTCCCAGGTGGCACTGAAAACTGCTATATCATCCAGATATGCAAGACAGAATTCATCCAACCCATTCAACACATGATTAGCAAGCCTCTGGAAAGTGGCAGGGGCATTCTTGAACCCAAAAGGCATTACCCTGAACTGGTAAACACCCTCTGTGGTTGAGAAAGCTGTCTTCTCCATGGAATGTTCTGCAAGAGCTATTTGCCAATAGCCTGCAGTGAGGTCAAATGTGCTGAGGTATTTGTAGGCACCCAAAGTATCCACCAGCTCATCTGTTCTAGGCAAGGGGTGTGCATCTGTCTTGGTGACAGCATTCAGAGCCCTGTAATCCACGCAGAACCTCAACTCAGAAGTACCTGCTTTTGGAACCAATACCACTGGGCTGGACCAAGGACTGCTAGAGGGTTCAATCACCCCAAGATCCAACATTTTGTATAATGTAAGATCTTACTTTGTCTGACATTCTGTATCCCCTACATTTGGTAGGCACACTGTCTCCTGTGTCAATGTCATGTTTGCACCAAGGTGTCAAACCAGGGGACTGTGAGAACAAGGGGGAAAACTGCCTAAGCAAACCTTTCACCTCTGTTTGCTGATCAGAAGTCAGGTGAAAGGCCACGTGGACACCCTCAATGGAGCTGTCTGAAGGACTGCCTTGGAATAGGTCAGGGAGAGGTTCTGACTCCTCTTCCTCAACATCTGAAGCCAGTAGCAGTGCAGCGATTTCAACTCTTGGGATGAAAGCCTTCAGTCTATTCACATGGAACACTTTTGGAGCCTGTCCAGCCCTTCCAAGGTCCGCTAAATAGTTGACCTCACCCAGCGACTCCCACACTGTGTAAGGGCCTGACCATTTGTCCTGTAAAGCTCTAGGCCTTATAGGATTCATGATCAGGACTTTCTGACCAGGTGTGAAAGTCAAAAATGGCAAAGCTGATGCCCTTTCACGCATGGGCGCCGATGAGCTGGTGTATACACTTCCTGACCCCGTGGCCATCATTCCGGGAGACAGACTCCTAGGCATTACAACCACCATGACTCAAGATGAGTTGCTGTATGAAGTCTGACAAGTATTAACTCAGGAGCAACTACGAGAATGGGGTTCAAAAGGAGAACGCTATAGCGTTAAGGACCAATTGCCTTACTACAGGAATCAGCTATTTGTGCCTATAAAAGAACTTCAAGAACAGGTCATCTCGGAGTAGCATGACTCCCTCATGGAAGGCCACCCGGGAATTGCCAAAACCGTGGCCAAGGTGAAACGAAGTTACTGGTGGCCAACGTGGCGCAAAGATGTTATTCAATTCATCACTTCCTGTGGTATCTGTGCTCAAAATAAATTGTCAAAGCAGAGACCTGCTGGGCTCCTGCAACTATTGGACATTCCGCTGGCTCCGTGGCACACGTTATCACTTGACTTAATTACCGACCTACCCTCCTGTCAAGGTTATAACACCATCCTAGTGATCGTAGACCTATTCTCCAAGATGGACCATTTCTTCCCGTTCAAAGGTCTACCAAAAGCATCCGGTATCGCTAAAACCTTCCTTGAACACGTGGTACGACTGCACGGGTTCCCATCAGTCTTGATTTCGGATCGAGGTACCCAATTTGTGTCTAAATTCTGGAGGAAGTGTTGCTCGATGGCCCAAATAGACATCCGATTTTCACTAGCCATCACCCCCAAACGGAGGGTCAAACTGAGAGGACGAACCAGACGCTCGAACAATACTTGCGCTGCATGCTTCACCAAGTGGAAGGGAATTGGAAGGATTTATTGTGGATCGCTGAGTATGCCTATAACAATTCACTACACAGCAGTACCGGGCAGATTCTTTACTGTGTATGGCAGACACCCACGCACGTCAGAACTGGAGATTCCGACGACTCTGGAAATGCCAGCCTTCAAGAACCTACACGCAACCATTTTGCAGGCCTTCACGAGTGCCATAGAACATTTGTACCAAGCCAAGGTTCACCAGAAGAAATACGCGGACCAGCATCGCGAAAAAGCCCCTGACTACCAAATAGGGGACATGGTGTGGCTAGCATCTAAACATGCGCCTCTTAAGGGAACCCGGACATTGCGCCCACGGTTTTTAGGGCCGTTCCCCATCGAATCCATCATAAACCCAGCCTCTGTAAAGCTGACTTTGCCAACCCACATGCGGATACATCCGGTGTTTCATGTATCCCTTCTGAAACCAGTTCAGCCTGGAACCCGAGTAACTACCCTACCAGGGCCTGTGATAATTTATGGAGAGCCAGAATTTGAAGTAAAAGACATCCTAGATTCAAAGTACGTTAGAACGAAGCTCGACTATCTAGTGGACTGGAAAGTATATGGTCTGTAGGACAGAACATGGGAGCCCAGTGACTACATTCATGCCCCACGTCTGATACAGCGCTTTCACCAAGAGTACCCCACCAAGCCGGGACCAGACAGAAGAACCACCTTGAGAGGGGCCTTAGGGGGGAGTGCTGTCACGACCATAGCCCCTGGCCTGGGAACATGGGGTCTCTGGCCCTCGCCACAGTGTTCCTGCAAGGCCCCAATAGCCCAATCATGCCCCCCTCGGCTGTCTTGGAGACAGTCCTGGCACCTCTGGTACCAGGCTCATATGGCAGGTGGAGTTTCCATTGGGGAATGGACCAACATGGCTGCCCCCACAAGGTTCGGCGTGGAACTGCATCATGCAGTCTAGCATCTAGGGCGTGGTCCGCCCTGGAGGCACCTGGGATAACTGCTGGCTATTTAAGCCACGCCCAAGCTGTTAGGCAGAATCCTGTGCAGTGCCCTTAGGGACCACTACACACAATTAAGACTACAGGTGGCAATACAAGTTTTACATTTAGTACAAGCCTGTACTACTATGTTAAAGTGGTAGCAGTAGCAGAGCAGCCAGGCTTATCTAAGAGTATATGAGCAGTAGCAGAGATTACACAAAGGGACCACAATTACTGTGACTCAAGCAAACACTGACTCAAGGTTTCAGGTAGAAAAATATAAGTACATTTATTTTTAAACCATTTGTTATAAACACGACACTGCTATTAATTCGAAAACGACACGTAAAATATACTACAACTAACCAATTCACTTTGTACAGAATACTTCAAGGTAAGTACCCTGTGTTTTAGCGGACCGGTGTTATGGAACAAAAGACGTTACCGGGAATACACTTGCAATCACTTTTTGACAGTAATGACGGTTCGGTCTTACTAAAGAAACGTGTATCCGCGGCAAGAAATGTTACCGGGGCAAAAACACACTTAGCACCTGAGATACCCAGAGAGAGTTGGGGGCAAAAATCATAGGCAATACTTTTGTCAAGGCAGACAGAATCAGAGAACACTCGTAGACCGAAATTCAAAAGTCAATAGGCCGGAGCCAGTGTCAAGTGGAACCAGGCTCCTGTTGTTGAGGATCACACAGTCAGATAGTTCACGATTCGGTGGAGCCAGGAGTACTTAGATATTGTCAACAGAGGAAGCAAAAGTTATAAGAAGGAGGGAAGACAAGGGCAAGCCTTGGAGATGAAGAAAAGGGGATTCACCCAAATTCCTCGAGCAGAACACAGTACCTTATTCAAGGAAGAGCTAGTGCCACAGCAGTTGTTCCTGGTAGTTTCCTGTACACCCTCGGTTTCCTGGAGCTTCGATCCGAAGGAGGACGTCTGGAGGGGTCTGCACCACACAGAGCTGAAGCCGGCAGCAGCGACGGTGAATAAAAGGTGCACTCCTTAAAAACAGGAGAGGCTCTTCAGATGGCCATCCGGACCACTACAGTAGTGTGCATCGATTTCGACCATGAAGAGGATCCTCTGGCTGTAGAAGATGAGCTGGTTATCCCCACCAAGCTCAAGGGAAGAAGACTCCGGACTGGATCTTCTCTGGTCGTCGAAGGGTAGATAGCTCAGGACTGCAGCATCCCGGGATGGGATAGTTGCAGCAGTCAACTTCTTCTCCGCTTCTCTTCAGTTCCTTGTAGTTCCAGTGGCGACTCTGATTTATAGCCTAAGATACCTGCCTTTTATGCGAAAATCCCCCATTCACACAGCCTGGCTGTCAATCACGCAGCAGGGGGGTTGTCCGGCCCGGACAACCACCTCAGCCAATCATGGCAAAGTGCGACTTGAGTTTCCTAGGATACCCTGTGCAGGGGGTGACTACACCCTTCCCTCACATTCAGCCCACCTAGACACCCAGGCGCCTAGAGGAGGGCGTCTGGGCAGAAGCCCGCCAAAAGGTAGTGAACAAAGGAGGCAAAACTGGTTTGCCGCACAAAGTAAAACACAAGAAGGACTTTAACAAAAAGAAATGGCAAATAAACCCGACTGGAGCCAAAAGAAAAAGCATTTGGTCAAGCGGGTTTAAGTTTGAGACTAATATAATAGCCTAAAACAATACCACGTTTATATAGTATAATCGCGGTAGAAAAGTTAGGGTAGATACCACTGCCACCAGCAAAGTCTAAATGTTAAAAGAGCGAAACAATGCTCTAGGAGGTACAGATAACAAGGGCTAACAATTAACCCTTTCCAGTACTCCATGTAAGATGGGGTGTACTGGATCTGTGGTAATTTGACTAAGTAAAGTTAATGGCAACTTTACCCTTTTCTGGGGGACAGTAGTCAGCCTCAGAAATGGAGTCGGTGGGAAGTCTAAAAGACAACCCTGTGTCACTGCACTGAAGGTGCTGTGTAACACACAAAAGAAGGGGGCTACTCCAGAGTCCACAATCACAAAAACAGATGAAATACACATGGAAAACACAGATAAGAGTGGAAAGAAAGGGGTACACTCTTACCAAGTGGAAAAATAAACTCCAGAGATCCAGCAAAGCTGCTGGGGGACTCACTAGGTAAGGGAAATTAGCCATTGAATGAGAATTCTCCCTAACACGAGCTGAGGCACGCGCTTCGCGTTGTTCTGCACTCGCAACGTGACGTTCACCAAGACCCTGCTCGCAGCATCCTTGGTCTGCACCTACAGGGAGAAGAAGAAGAACACCATTATTCCTCCTTACCTGTTCACCATCCAGCTTCTCAATCGCTCCGGAATCTTCCCTGGAGCACGTCTTCTTCCGCAAGCAACATCCTAGAGAGGAGAGACGAGAAGAGGACAATTAGTAAGCGTTCGTCTTCCGATTCCATCGCCTTCAAACTCCGCTTACCTACCGAAGCTCTCCTGGAATTCAACTACGGTCCGGACATCTTCCATACTACGCTTCTATCTGGCCGCATTTCTTCCAGGAACTTCTCGGCGACCTGCAAGGAAGAATAGCACAGGTTAGCCTTATTCAAAGGACGCTCATAGCCCCGCGCTTCACGGATTCTCTTACCTTCTCGAGCACAGCCCTCTCCATCAGCTTGACGTCTTCATCATCCCTTCTGCATCTACGAGAGAAGGAGAAAGTTAACAGGGCAACAACTATTGCGGAAACACATTCTTTTAGAACTAAAGACTAACCTCAAGAGTGGAGTCGCAGCCAGCCTGGACTCCCGGGCCCACGCCAGTGAAGTAACTTGGGCGAAAGGTGCCCAGCCACGACGCGCCCCTGCATAGAACAGCAGGACGGAGAGTGCACCTTATCGAAATACAAGGTGAGGAAGGCTCTAAGGGGGTCGAAAGGGGAACACTTGGGAGGCGGCCCCTGAGAGAAGGTGATTGTGGCTAAAACTGAACTCCTGTCTTCCAGAATAGACCCACGGCAGCGCGGGTCCCCGGGGGAGGTGAATCCAACCCAGAAGCGCTCCAGTCCAGTCGGGTGGGGTCCCTGTGGATACAAGGTGAGCGTTACACCTGGTGGGCAGATGTTCAGAAGGCCAGCCTAGTTTCATGGAACAGGGTAACCTCTGGACAAGCCAGACCAATCAAGGTAGCTATGGTAGGCGGTCAAGACTAAGGGCCTCATTACACGGATGGCGGTGAACCATGGCGCTGGACCCAACAACTTCAACTGGGTAATGACACACCAGGGAGATGCGAGGTCTGCAACAATTATATTGGGAGGCGACATGAATACCACACTTGACCAACGGCTAGATAGGTCTCACCCCTCGTCGGTTACTCCATCTAAAGCAGCCCTCCAAATCCTCGAAATCTGCAAAGCATATGATCTGGTGGACATATGGAGACGCCAACACGAAGAGTCTCGAGACTACACGTTCCACTCCTGGGTTCACCAAACCAGCTCCCGCCTTGACTACATACTGGTCTCCGCACACAGCCGAGTCCAGTGGAAACAGTGCCAAATTCTGCCCAGATCAATGTCAGACCACTCAGCAGTCACGATCGAATGCTCCCCACCGGACCCATCAGAGGGGAGACGACACTGGAGATTTAAGCCGGGCTCACTACAGGACCAGGTCTTCGCACTCAACCAGGGCTCCGTATCGTCAGCCGGAACGTTATGGGAATCCCTGAAGTGCTATGTCAGGGGGATCTGCTTAACCAAAGAACAGGGAATTTTGAAACTTATCAGACGCGAACTCTCCTCATGCGAGATCCGTCTAAAGGAGCTAGAACACCTACTTATCATGTCATCCGATCCGCATGATCTAGCCTCACTGAAATAGGAACTGGAGAAATTCAGAGCCACAGCAGACCGTGAACTGAAATTCCTTTCGCAAGGACACCTCATTCGTCAGTACGGAGAAGGGCAAAAATCGGGCGCCCTACTCACAAGGCTGATAGCTGCGGACCGGAAACCCACAATGAGCGAACAGATACGAGATCCACAAGGTACACTAGCACACACCGACAAAGAAATAGCAGAAACCTTCCGCGCTTTCTACCAGACTTTATACAGGTCCAATTTCACCGCCAGTCAAGAGGAACGAATGAGCTATCTAGATGAAATAGAACTATACTGGGTAAACTCTACTCTAAGGGAACCACTAAATCAACCCATCACGTTAGAAGAAATCCTTCAGGCAATTAAAGGACTCCTGAATACCAAAGCCCCTGGTCCTGATAGATTAATCGAAGAGTTTTATAAAGCATTCGCCCCATCCTTGCCCCACTACTGTTGCAAGTCTTTGAGCAGGCTCTCGAGTCTGGTTCCTTGCCCCCGACCCTTCCCAAAGCTAACTTGATCCTTCTGCATAAAACCAACAAACCCCCAGAGGAATGCAGCTCATATAGACCAATCTCATTAATCAATCTGGACAATAAGATACTAGCCAAAATCCTTGCCACCAGGCTCATTCCCCTGATGCCCGCGCTGGTGCTCGCAGACCAGGCTGGATTTGTTCCAGGCCGCAATACTACATTTGGCATCAGACGTATGTTTAGTGTCATGGAAGCACTAGACCCCACGCAGCAGGCGGTAGCAGCCCTTTTAGACACAGAAAAGGCCTTTGATTCTATCGAATGGCCTTTCCTTTTTAAGGTCCTTGAACGTATGGGCCTCAGCAAACTCTTTCTCAGGTTGACAGCCCTCCTATACAACCAGCCCCGGTCACATTTGATTCTGGGTAAAACTAGATCGTCTGAGATCGACTTCCAGCCGGGGACCAGGCAGGGATGCCCCCTATCCGCTGTATTGTTTGCACTTGTGATGAAGCCCCTCGCCTCCGACCTCCGAGCAAAACACATACACAGGGGCCTATCCTTTGGCCAACACAAATTAATAATATCCCTATACGCCGATGACATTGCCCTTTACATTCGCGACCCGGTCGAGAACCTAAACCCGATAATACGAGATATCATCAAATTCGGTAACTTCTCCGGTCTAAGAATTAATCACAGTAAGTCAATCATATTCCCACTAACCCCTGAAACGCAGGAGTTCCCAGACGACTATGGCTTCAAATGGGAATACACAAATGTAAGATACCTGGGCATCCAAATGGCCAGAGATCACATAAACCTCTTCCAAGATAATTATGGGAAAGTAACTGAATCCCTCTGAGGGAAAATTAACAGATGGAAGACACTACCCCTCACACTCTGGGTGCGGGTATCACTAGTCAAAATGGTACTACTCCCCAAACTCCGGTATCTTTTTGCAAATCTCCCCTCCTGGTGCCCCAGAGAATTCTGTGGAACCTGAGGAGCCTGGTCTTAGAACTAATATGGGCGGGTAAACCAGCTAGAATAGCCTACAAGTCACTGATTCAGCCTGTGACGAAGGGAGGCATGGCGCTTCCAGATCTAGAACGTTATTATTGGGCGGCACAAGCCCAATTCTTGGACCACTGGTACGCCACACATTTTGTTTGTCCCCATGTCCAACTTGAGCGCACTCTCGCGTCGCCCAACCTGCTCACGGCTGTTATTTTTGTCCAAATCCACACTTCCCACACCACTCCAAATACAGTGCTCTCTACCGTTGCAATTTGGAAAAGAATAGCGCAGAGGTGCGAGATCCAGACCAGGTTTCCCCTGCTCCTCCTGATAAGATTAATTCCCGGGATTCCCCTGAGAAAGTCTATCTAAACTGGACCGACAAGCTAAAATTAAAAACCATGGGCGACCTATTCACCGAGGGGTCTTCCTCACACCCCAACAGGCTAAAACCCGAGGGGCTTCCACCGCCCTCGACACATTTGTCTACTTCCGTCTCAGACACTCTCTGCAAGTTATACTACCCTCTTTCCTGCAACAACCCCCAACTTGGCAGTTACTCCACGGGGTGATCCAGTCACAAGGGGAGGGGAGATTGGTATCGATGATATATAAAACACTGCTGACAGACACGTCCCTGATCCTGTCAACACCCAAAACTAGATCGGAAAATCCCTCCGGACGTCAATACCAGACGAGGAATTGGGATATATTCTTGCACAAACCCAGAAGGTATCGCTAAACACTAGATATAAACAGATCCACACAAAATTCATACATCAGGCATACCACACTCCCGCGAGAATACACTCCTACCGCCATTCGACCCCCCCGACCTGCGGCCGGTGCGGTGGCCCAGTGGCAGACTTCGTCCACCTCGCATGGTCGGTCCTGCCCAACCATATATCAATTCTGGGAGTCGGTATTAGAAAAGAAAGCAGCAATTGTAAGCTCTCCCTTAGAGCCCGACCCAAAGGTCACACTCCTCGGCTTCACCAAACACATCCCACCATCAACCCCCAAGCTGGGTGGACTGTTACTGCTAATGGTGCGCAGGAGGATTGCAATGTCGTGGGGGAAGGGATCTGCACCGACTGTTCAACAATGGCTAAAAGACATCTTCTACTGCCAGGACACAGAATCGAACTTCATCAGAACTCTACCCTTACATGCCGGTCCCCCTGACATTTGGGGTCCCTACCTCATCTACCTGATGAACATCGAGAACAGCATCTCCTCAAGGGAGACGTCACCTGTACCTCAACGGAATCATAATAGCACACAGCCCAGCCTATGAGGGCCGAGGAGCCTGCCGATGATGATCAGTGCCTACACAATCGCTTATTTGGGGATGTGGGGGGGGAGTATGCGGACAATGTGGCACATGTTTCCTCCATGTTTACTGTTTGTGTTTTCTTGTTTTCCCCTTTTGTTGGGGGTCTAACCTGCTGAAAATACCAAAAATAAAGTTTTAAACAAAAACGAGCAACACGGTAACCGCGTTTACTCCGGTCCTGGTGCACTCTTCAGACCTGGGAATGCCAAGTGTTCAAAATTCGATGTGAGGGTGCCGGGGACACAGAGCTAGCAGTATACCAAGTTTCGAGGGCCTCTCAAAACGACGGCGGGGACAGAGAAAAGGTCCTGCGTAAGCTGGTCAGCCCACTGGTTGGCCCAGAGACACTTCCGAGAAGGCTTACTTGCAGGTTTTGTTGAAGGTGCCGAGAATAGTTGGTCCCACTATTCTAATGGGGCGAAGCGTCTTAGCAGACCTTCTAGGACGACCAGCTGCAGAGGGGTCCCACGGGACAACAGCGGGCTCAGGGTGCCAAACATTCCAGCGGTTCACCAGCGGTTCGTCGACTCGGCTTTTTAGTTTCAGGATACTTGGATCCTATCCTTCGTTCAGTGAGAACTCCAGAGATCGATATGGTATGGGTGTTTTCAGCCTCCTCTTATCCAAAGTTGCCTTCACACCAAAACAGAGAGGACCCAATGGGAGATCGGCTTACAAACACACACTCCATACGTGGACCAATCATGGACCACAGTGGTCCCAGGCATTCACAGCACTCCAGACTCTCTGGCACCCAGGATGTGTATTGGGGACAGACACCCCAGCCCACATCCTGGAGGCACACACACAAGGCATGCAGAAGCCCGCGAAAGCTTGGCGTTTCGCGGAAACTGCATGACTAAATAGGGACTATGGGGTATAGCCATTTTGGAGCCAGGCCACCTATTTGTGGCAAACGCAGTTAACGAGGTTTAAATGGCAGGAAAGTGTTAACATTTTATGAAAAGATAAGCTGCCACCAGCCCTATCCAGGACACATCTGCACTCTCCAAGAAAGTCCTACGAGAGTATCTAGGGTCTTTGTAATTGACTATGAAACCCAAGTGCACTGTAAGGTACATTGTGCACTTGTTACATGTTGTAGAAAAGTTGCAACATTGGAAAATGACTAAGGGAAACAAAATCTCCCAGTACTGACTGTTTTAAGGGCATGTCAGTTTGCCCATAAAAAGTGAGCGAAAGCCCAGAGGAGTGCACTAGAAGGCTGTGCTCCCCTGGCAAAGTCAGACTAAGGTGTTTAAACAGCAGCAAAAAGTTTGGGGGTGTACAACTGGAGGGACAATTACATATAAAATTAAATCTTTCCTAACAGGTACGTTTTTGGTTAAAGCCTTGTTCCATAAGAGCGTTGGCTATTGTTAATGCTTGGTGATCATTGGGGTGGTTATATCCAAATTTGAAATCTCCTAGTAATATTATTTGCAAAGATGTTTTAGTGTTGTCTGACAGCAGAGTCGACATGTCATCAAATGATCCGAGGGGCCCTGGAGGTCTATAGATTAGGCGGATTGTTATGGTGCTTGTATTTGACATTGGTAATTTGGCTGTGAGTAGTTCACAGGAAGAGAATGAGTGTGCTGTGACTAATCTTCGGTCTAGGTTCGTCTTAGATATGATGGCAATGCCCCCTCCTCCGGAGTCAGGCCTGTCAACTGTTACGGCAAGTGAGAGTGAAGGTCCTGTTGCCGCATGCAGCCAGGATTCGCTTATGGCCAAGAAGTCGAAGTTTTCGGCTGTGATTAAGTCAGCAATGTCAGTCGCATGGGCTACCATGGATCTTGCATTTATTAATGCTCCCTTAATGGTTTTGGTCGTGGCATTGATGGGAGTGACACTCAGTATAGCCTGTTTTGGGGTCTTACTGTGGTTGTTCCCGGTTTAAGTAGGGTCTTTACTATATGCAGGGGGGTTCTTGAGAGTGGTCGTTAGTAATTTCTTAAGTGAGACATTGTACACATGTATGTTGTCTGTTACGAATCTAGAGCGGAGCCTGTAGTTTCTGACTGTAGTGAGGCATGGAAGTCTAATGGGTGTGGGCTGGAGGGATTGGCCGTTGGTGCAATGGTTATTTGGCAATAGTGGGTTGACGGTAATCAGAGGAGCTCTGTTAGGGGTCTTGGAATCTGGCCATAGCTTTGGAAGAAATTTAGTAGGTCTAATTGAGGCGTCCAGATGGTTACGTTTAAGTGATGGTAGGAAGGGAGTAGGCCTGATCCCTGGCGGTGGGTAGTCGGACTTATTCATAGTTGGTCAAGAGTGGAATGTAGATGTTAGGAGTGAGGTTAAAGGGTACTGGAAGGGGACCCAGATGGGGCCTAACAGCAATGCAAGTGATACTAAAGCATACATGTTAAATATAGGCATACATGATTTGTACATGTTATATTTAGGCAATGAATATATAGTATTCCAAATGTCAAATTATATTATGTTGATATATAATATATGAGGCAAAGGCGAGCTAGAAGTAGCTAACACGGTGTACAGCTCAGTGTGAGTGCCGTAGTATATGCTAGCATGAATCAGGTTAGGTTAACATCTAAACCACTTAAGCATACACATTTCAACATAAATAAAAGTGTCCTTTAAAACCCTTTTGTGTCTTGTGTTTCTTCATATATATATATATATATATATATATATATATATATATATATTTACTTTTTCTCCTTAACCCTCTTTTAAAGGCCCCATTTGGTGCCAGGGGTTACACATAAAATGGTCTGACCTGTGGATCCTTTCAAGATGTCACTAATATATGTGGCCCAGAAGGCTTCGCTTTTTAAAACCGTGTAAAAATTCTGTGGAGGGGAAAGGATGAACCTCTGAAACAACTGTACTACTGATTTTAAATTCCTTTTATGACCATTATTAGTTGTGCAGTGTGCTTAAAAATTCACCACTAACTAGAAATGGATCTACAAATGTGCCCACAGTGCTACCCAAAGTCTGTCACCAAAATGTGCGTCTCGCGGTTTGTGGTCCACATTATTTTGGCTACATAGACTTAACCGTAATACTGGTGTGACCCTCTTTCTGGTTCATGATGGCCCAAAGACAAATGGCCTAGATTGACTGTAGACTCCTGATCTATCATCAGTTCTACTGTCTCGTACAATGGGTGTGATTTCTAAAACTGGCCTCAGCACTGCCTACGCACGGCAGCATCTGCAAGGCTATTCATTATTGCACACCAAGGCTTTGGCACCAAAGCCTCAGGAGATCAGAGAACTCACCACTCCCAGTTCCCTGCTACCTGGATGTGCCACTCCTGGACCTTCAAGGAGCAATCTTTGCTTCCAGTCCTGCTCTCCTGCAGGATCACGTTTCTGAAACCTGTCCATTATCTTGATTTCCCTCCTTTTCAAGCTCCTGCATCCGGGCTCAGAGGTAGAGGAACAGCGGCATGTGTAGAAATTTAGAATAAATTGTCTAATAAATAAATATTGCACTTTGAAGCTCACTGTCAGGAGTATGCAGTGCAATGTTAAGTTACACACTAGATGTAACTTAACATCGCAGCATTTCATTGAAGGTGGACTGGCTTCACATTGCGTATCTGTGAGGCAGAGGGCACCGTGTTGCTTTGTGTTGAGGGGGGAGCAGTGTGGTAGAGCCAGGGGAGGGGGCTCTAACGTAAAGCAAATGAGAAAAATAGATGATAGACTCAAGGTAGACATGCCATTTCTCACCTGTCAGCTTCACAAATCCATTGTCATCCAGCAGGATGTTTTCACACTTTAGGTCCCTGCATGGAAGAGAAGAGGTTTCCATTCCAGTTTAAATCTCCTAAATTTGAGCCTTCACTACAAAGGTAATAAAACATACAACTAGATATAAAACAAAAGATTGTTAAGATTCATATAGGCACAAATAAATGTATATGATACATGCATAGTTCCTATAATTAACTTCAACTTAGTGTACATTACTATCCATTGTTTAAAGTTTGAAATAAAATCCAATTGTTGCAGGTCAACCATCTATAGGCTACTGTATAATGATAAAGGTATATCGCTGATATTTCATGCCAGTTGGTACATTCATGCAGGCTTTGTTGGTTACTGAGCCACTTCATCCTCTATAACAAGGATCAAAGAATCATAATGTGCGCTGTGCATGCAAGGTGAAAGACAGGAGACAGGGCACTGCTATGTCTTGTATCATGGAGCAGGAGGCAGATCATCTGCTTATACCGGCTGCTTGTGGCGAATGTGATTAATCAGAGGTGATTCACCCAGGAAACCTGGCCTGGAACCCCTCTCATGTGGCCAGGGAAAGGCAGACGCATTCTGATCCTGACCCTGGGGGCGGTAATAGCTGGGAGGATCACACGGGAGGGGAAACAGGTCAGGAGGAATGGAAGACCCCCTTAGGTAATTTCCCCCAAGACCCCAGTCTCCGAAATGCCTATTGTAAAATAGAAGCTGTTGATGAAACTAACCTTTATGTTGTGGACTTCAAGTCCCAAAATTCCCAGAGTACTGGGATGACAAAGAGGGCTGCAGGGGCACAAGGTTGTGCAAAGCTGATCATTAAGGTTGCTGACCCACACCTGAGGGTGGCTGAGAGGCATAAAAGACCCCCTCATGTGCAGGCCATGAGACCAAGCTGGAGGAAGGCGAGGCAGCTGAAGCAGCTGCAGGACAGTGGTAGTAGTGTTTGGAGGAGTTTTGAAGCCTCAAAGAAGCAGCAGTGGAAGAAATCGCTGCACGATGTCAGGCCAGAGTTGCGAGAGAAATTGATGCCGGTCCTGAGCGGGTCGTATGGGCTGGAGATTTCAGCTGCAGAGGTCGTGCAGCTGAAAGTGTACCTTTGTCTAACTTTCCCCACTGTAAAACGCTCAGCTGAGCGCTGGGGAGGACGTGAGGGCTGATGCAGATGTCGCGCAATGGAAAGCGCCCCTAGTTGTAACTCTCCCCACTGTGAAGAAGTTAGCAGTGGCAGTTGAGCACCGGATCGCTGGGGAAGCCGCGAGGGCTCCGGAAGCAGCCAGCACAGGACAAAGGAAGCTGTGCAGGAGAGGTAGCCGGACCGCATAGGAGAACTGATGCAGACGAGCTGGAAGCAGCAGTGCAAACAGATGCGCACGCAAAACCCGGTGAGTTCACTATTGCACTGTGACCCCTGAGCGCTCTGGAATTGCCTGTTGCTGGAAACCAGTTTTCTTTTTTAATACTGAACTGATATAAAAAAAGTTGATGATTGTGACGAATGCCAAGCTGATAGAAATCAAAGTAGTTGGCATAAAGAGACGGCCAATATTCCATCTAAAGAAGCAACGTACAGTTCCTGAAGCAGAAATTTGATGAAAAGTGTGATAAGGCGGACGCCCTTCTTGCTGCAAGGTTAAGGGGACAACGGACAGAGAGATGGGTCTCAGAGATAGAGGGGGGGGAGAGGACTGCAGAGGTCACAGCAGAAGGGGTGCAGGAGGTATTTGCCTCGTTTTATGAGGTGTTATATAGGTGAGGGGAACATCCATACTGAAGCGATTGAGAATTACCTAGGAGAGTCTTGCCTCCCACTGCTATCTGAGGAGGAATCAGGGGCCTTAGATGCTCCAATTAACGGAGAACAAATTAAGAATGCTATAGCGCGCCTCCGGCTGTGGAAAGCACCTGGGGAAGATGGTTTCACCTCGGGATTCTACAAGTCCTTTATGCCGGTCCTGCTCCCCTTCCTCACAGTGCTATTCAATGACATTATGGTATCCAGTAGGGCTCCAGATTTAATCCTCCAGGCCCTCATTACGGTAATTCCAAAGGAGGGCAGGGACCCTAGGACTTGTGGCTCATACTGCCCAATTTCTCTCCTAAATATATACGCTAAGATATATGCTAGGGTCCTGGCTGCCAGACTGAAGGGACACTTACCGAGACTGGTTCACTCTGACCAGGTGGGATTTGTCAGAGGGCGTCAGGGAGCAGACACTATGAGGAAGACACTGCACCTGATAAACGAGGCTCAGGGTGTACCGGGTGATCCCACTCTCCTTTCCGTTGATGTCGAGAAGGCCTTTGATAGGGTTGATTGGGCCTTCTTAGAAACAGTCCTTAATAAATTTGGGTTGGTGATTTATTCCACCCCGAGGGCACGTTTGGCTGTAAACGGGGGATACTCTTGTTGGTTCAACTTGGGCAGAGGGACCAGGCTCTCCCCGGCTCTCTTTGTGCTTTCTATGAAACTGCTGGCCCATAGGTTGAGAGAGGACCATAAAGTAGAAGGATCTTTAGTGAGAAGGACAACATATAAAATTGGACTGTACACGGATGACATGCTCCTGCATGTGGTAAATCCATTGTCCTCCGTCCTAGCTGCGGGTAGTTTGATTGAGCAATATGGGCACATGGCAGGGTTCAAAATGAAAGTGGGCAAATCGGTACTCTTCCCATTGGACAGGAACAGGCATGGGATTTGGTGCGTTTCTTGACCCCTAGGCATAAAGGTTAACGTGGGAACATTATGTTACTTGGGTATTAACATCACAAAGGAACTCAAGGGATACTATGATGCAAACTTCTCCCTCTGATGAAGGTATTGGAGAAAGACATAGAGAAATTGGACAAGCGGACGATTTCTTGGTTGGGGCGTTTGAACATGTTAAAAATGGTGGTACTTCCTAAGATACTTTACTTGTTCCAGATGCTGCCTATTCAGATTCCTGACCCCTACTTCAAAGTAACTAAGGGGACGCTTTTGCGATTTTTGTGGCAGGGGATGAAGACCAAGGGTTTCCGGTGAGGTCTTGAGTCTTCCCAAAGACAGTGGCGGAGGGGGAGATTGCCGGACGTTCACTTGTACTATAAGGCTGCTCAGCTTAGGACTCTGATTCCTCACCTTAGATTACACAGAAAGTTAATGGGTAGGACTAGACAATCATCTCCTACGACCGGCTACTGTGGGAGAATTGGTGTTGGTCCTGAGAGCTCAGTTATCGCGACGGATATGTGAACATCCCAATTTGGGAACCATCTGGACTATCTGGCGATAGGGAGCAGGGATGAGGGTGTCACATAATGGCCTTCACCAATGGCTCATTTTAGGGCGCCGTGTGTGAGGGACGCTATCCCGAATCCAGAAAGGTTCCGAACCTGGTTTGAGTCAGGACTAGAAAGAGTCAGGCAAATGTGGAGAGATGGCAGGTTCATCACAATAACTGAGGTAGAAGAGGCCCTGGGAATAGGTTCACTCTCAGTCTTCACGTACTTACAGTTGAAAGGGGATCTAACAAATGAGATATGGAGTGAAAATATTCAGAGGGAGCTCACACCCTTTGAGAAAATCTTGGATACTGTGTCAGACACCAGAGGTCTTAGTGGAGTTTTATACAGGGCCCTAATTGAGACAAGAAGAAGCTCTTCCGATAGGCTGAGGCAGAGGTGGGAGGTAGACCGGGGGATGGAGCTGGACCTTCAAACGTGCAGATACAGTGTCTGGGTGCCTTCCAGACGTCGATCTCCTGCAAGTACAAACACATGCCATAAAACTGTTGCATAGATCGAAATATGACCCATTTAGGCTATCCAGAATGTACCAGGGTGTGAGTCCCAAGTGTTGGCATGATTGTGGGTTGAGTGCTGATTATTGGCATATGTGGTGGGGATGTGAAGTGGTGCAATCCCATTGGTACGAGGTCCAGAGCTGGATTAGGGACGTGGAAGGGATTACGGGGGGGAAAACACCAATGCTGGTTTTGTTTGGCTTACAAGAATTCGGGGGAGAATACATACGTTTATGGAAAATGGTCCATGGCTTACTCCTTGAGGGAAGGGCATGTCTGGCTGCACACTGGAACAGTAAGAAAGAATGGATCAAAACAGCCCAGAATTTTAGGGGCAAATATATTCCACAGGCTTGAGGACACCCTATTCCGATTTGACATAGAGGAGACTGACACAACGTCCAGAGTACCAGAGGTTTTACATGATATGTATCGATGCTGTAACCTGGGTGAAGCGGGTCTCAGACTTCAATGTACCCTCCAAAAAGTAGACAAGGCAGAATGAACAGGTGAGAGCCATACCAATGTAGTTATTAGAGTGGGAGGGGGTGGGTGGTGACTTTGTGGAGGTGGGGTTAGTAGAAAGATAGAGGTTGTTACGATTATGTTGGAATATTGTTTATCATTGTTATCAGAAACTCCTGTTTACGTGATGTGAAATGTGCTCTTTTGTTTTTGAAAAATGTAATAAAGCAGAAATTAAAAAAAGAAAAAAACTGAAGAAGCAAATGAGGATCATCATTGGAATGCTCCTATTCGTATCAGTGAGGGCCAAGAAAGTATATTAAAAGAGAACAGTAAGTCGAGAAGATTAAACCCCAAAGATAAGGCTGGATCAGAATACATATCTAAAAGCAGATCTCAGAGAGGGATCAAATATTGTGAACTGTATAAAAAGGAAGAGAATACAAAAGGAGAGAGTTATAAATACTGGATAAGGTTACCAGGCCAAATGATCAATTTTCAGATATGGAAGAACCACCATCGGCCGACATGTGGCTTGATGTAAAATTGATCATGTATCGGGGATGGTTGGGGTGGAGGAGGAGGAAAAGTCTACATGTCAAAGATTGTTGTTTTAATATGGTTTACTGGACACAAGGGCGGTATATGTGAAGAATATTGAAAATCAATAAAATATTTCCAAAAGAAAATGATCACAGCTGCCACCATCTTCTCCTATGCACATTTTAAAAGTAACAGAAAAGCCATTAAATCAAAAAGTTATGAGGATACAAAGTATCCTAACTGAACTGCACTGTAAGGTGATGTGTGCAATTGTAAAAATACAAGAATTCATAAAGAGAGAGACATAGGGGCTCATTCTCAGTTTTCCGGTATCCCGCTTATCGTCTCTGCTGCCCGATATCCCTGAATTACCGGGATGTTAAGGGCAGCGGAGTGTCTGTAATTTCACACTCCCATGGAGTCCTGATGGGATTGCTGCAATTACGATAATTGCAGTATTTCTTTGCTGGTAGCGGCCTGACCTCCCGAAAAGTCAGGCCTCTCAGGAGATCCGTGGCCCCAGTGGCAAACTTGAAGTGTGCTGGTCTGGAACAAATGCCAAAACCAGAATTACCAGCATTTTTTCCAGACCGGCACACTTGTAATGAGCCCCATAGTCTCTCAGTACTTTTAGTCTTAGGGACTAGTCCGTTTCACCATAAGAATGATTAAAACAGGCAAGGGGAGTAAACAGAAGGCTTTAATTACCTCCAAAATGTCAGTACGGGGTTCAAAACAAGAAAGAGCAAGGGTGTTCAATCTATGGAGGGAAAAGTGAACAAAGAAAATCTTTCCAAACAATACATTTAGTCAGTTTGATTGACCATGAGCTTCCTAACAAAGCACGCTGCAACCTTGGAAGGCATGATTTAACAAAACCATTTAAGACCTGTACAATTCCGTTCAGCCTCCCCACGTGACATAAACCACCACCTCCATCGGTTAATTCTATTACACATAATTACACCTGTCCCATGTAACTAGCACCAACATGACCAACATGACTTTTATTCTTGTATTCATAAACCCGTCCTTATCACGTTACCAGTCTAGCCATGTCTTACTGTGGCATGACATTTATTACTAGGCATCTGTGACAGATGCTTAGAAAAACACTAATAACCTAATCATGGTGCTTGCTTTATCACATATGATAAAGAAAGCATCATGATTAGTGCTATTATGTGGCTTGGCTGTCATTTTGTGGTAGCCAGTCCAGCAATTTCTTACTGTTGCATGACATTTGATACTGGGCATTTTTGATAAAGCAAGCATGTTAAGTGTTATTACGTGTCTAGAATGGCATTTTGGTGCAGTCAATCTAGACATTTTTTACTGTGGCATGGACATTTTACTAGGCATCTACGCAAACATAAGTGTTATTAGGAGTCTGACATGTTTTCTTATTGTGGCATGCCGTTTTTAATGGCAAACCCAACAGGAGTATGCTCTTAAGAGCACATCCTGGTATATATTGGCACAGCCAGCTTGGACATAGTTTATAGTATCATTACTGGCATTATGCACAAAGCAAACATGAGTATTCTCTTGTATGGGAATCCTGGCATGTACAGGTGCAGTCAGCATGGAAATGTATGGGTAGAGCCAGTGTGGAAATTATTTTGTACTGGCATATACTGTGGGGAAAGGCATCATGAAAATGTGTTGGGAACTACTCCTGTGAACTGTTGGTGACTTGCATCTATTGTATTTTTTCATGTTGTGTTACCATACAAAACCGATTGCAAACTATCTGGCTTTTTACCCAATTTTTCACATGAAATGTGTTGCATAATGCACCATTTTAACACATTATTAAAAAAAAAATTTGGGGCAGCACCACTCCAATACCCCCTTGTTTAGTTTGTGCTTCCTCGCTATGTTCGGTCGCTCATGCATATTTGTGAGAAATATTTACACCCCACCAATTAAAAAATTCACCAGCTGCTACTGAGCCCTCAGATACTCCCGAATGGAAAATGTCTGAGGCGCAATAGGTACACCCATGGTGTTTTCCCCAAATTCTACATCTTCCAAGGAACCTGATACTGAGACATCTAAAATCACACCAAACCATAGGGAGCACTCTTAGAGCATGGCGAGAAACACTACACAACTGGGGGTGTGAATTAATCAACCATTACCCGACCTGTAGTTCAAACTTTGGTTACAAGGTGCACCCGGAAGGAAAGAAGGATGTACACCAACCCATTTAATGTTAATGATGTGACATTGAAAGATGTATATCAAGGTTCTATTGAAATTCGAGATGCTCTGCTCTAAAGGTATCTTGGGCAAATCGGATTGGCTATTCTTTTGGGGATTACAACGGGAAGTACAGGATAAAATGCAGCCAATCATGCTAGATCGTAAATCAACGTGTTAGGAGGAGACCATTAGAGATGTTATGTTATGTTAAAGGATATGTATGCAACGCACTATCACCACCGGAGTGGTCCCCTGGCTCTCTGGCACATCTGAAAAGCAAGAGGCTATTAAGTTAGTAGGATTTAGCGGGAAAAGGCTCAGTAGAGCTGTGGTGTGCTGTTGGCAGCTTCAGTTCGGTTTACACCGTTTGCTGAGCGTGGGTGTGATTTTCTCTGGTCGGTAGCTGTCGTGTGCTGTTGTGCGAGGCTATGTGTGGTTTGTTTCATTTTTGCAGTGTTGTGAAGTGTTTGTGGTATGGTTGTATTATGTTTTAGAATTTGAGACATGTGAGCAGAGGGATGAGAATTTTAGTGGGGTTTGGTTAGTGGTGGCCTTCCATCGTACCTCCTATGCTATGGCCGCCTGTGATACACGTCTCAGCTAGTGTCGCATATTGTGGTGCTCTAGGGGGACGGAGGGTCTCCCCCTTTATTCTGTGTAGGTTTGTGGGTTGTTCTGCAGGGCTATCTAGAGGCAGTGCCTCCTCTTCCCCCCAGACCCCAGACCCCCTGGTTTTGCACCCGTTTTGTCCTTTGGCCTATACTGGTGAGCACCTGCCACCTCTGTCCTCAGCCCCTTCTGGGATGCATCGGGATGGGGCTGGTTGGACATTTTCCCTATGCTCTTAGTCTACCTGGTCCCCGTGCTTTGATGTTCGCTCGTCACTCTCTCTCATTAGACTATTATCTCCTATGTCTGTGGTTGAACCCAGGGCCCTCCCATCTCCCTCTTTAAACTCAGTTATGGCATTCTATGGAGACCTGGGTCTCCCTCCCACTCAGAAGTCTGTCCTGCTCCATGCACTTGTCGTGGTATGCTTTAGTCCTCTCTCTTGTGATTTGTGAGCTCATTCTGAGGGGTGTGGCTGTTGTTCATTCATTTATTGCTCGGTTCTGAGTTGAACAGTCAGGTTTTTAGGAGTTTTCCGAATTTTAGATGGTCTTTCGTGTTTCTGTTTTCTCTCGGGAAGGAGTTCCAAGTTTTTCAAGTAGGGAAGAGAATACTGTTCCACCAAGTGTTTTCCTTGTGTATGATTTTGTTTCCAGGCGGATGTCGTTGCTGGATCTGAGTGTTCTGACAGGCTGGTAAATTGTGATTTTCATTTGCAGGAATTCTGCTCCTTGGCCGTGGATTGCTCGGTGTGTTATGCACATTGTTTTGAATATGATTTGTGTTTTGAATAGCAGCCAGTGTAGCAACTTTGGCACAGAAGTGATGTGGTTGTTTCGTGATTGTTTATCCCTTTAAGTGCCAGGGGATTTCCCCCCCAGTGCCAAGTCCTTTTTTGGTGATTTCGGTATGCTGCCATTCAATGCCTTGTAACGTTTTTGTTACATGAGATTTCTTGGCCAAATCTTGCCCCTTTTTTCCCCACATGTAGGCGGCCATAACGCCACCCAGGAATCCTAGGTTGCTGTAGGGCGGTGAGAGAAAATAACCAAAAAGGGGGAACATTTTGGGTTTTTCAAAAAATGACAATAAAATGATGTACAAAGGAGCCTGTGTTCTTTTTCCTTGTAAGAGCTAGGAAGTTTGCTGTGCTGAATTCCCCAATTTCCTGGCTTCCAAGAACAGGTTGAGTGGAAACAGCAAAAAATTATTTTGATGTGGTTATCAACCGTTTTGTGAGAGGTAGGCGATTTTGGCCATTTTTGCCAATTGGGCATGCGTGGATGGAATGGAAGAAAAGGTAGGAAAGCCGAAATAGAGGAAAGAAAGGCATACATTTCTGAAAAGTAGACAAAATTCCAAGTTTAGGAAGGGGTGATTTGCACAGGTCAGGTAACAACTAGGTAGGGGAAAATTCCATAGTTTGGGGAAAAAGCGGGAAAATGACAGAAAAAAAGGTATGTGGTGGATATAGTTGGCTTGGTACGGCAATCGCTTCTATGAATTATGAGAAAAACAATGCTCCATTACATTCCCCCGACTCTTGCAGTTAGGAAATCACAATTTCTTTGTAGTGTTTCACAAAACAAGCAATACCACAAGCCAAAAACTGAGCCATGGTACACAGGAGTTTTATGCTTACGGCCTGAACAGACGTACTTAGCATGTGTAAATCATGAAAACCAATGTGGTGAGGAACAGCAAGCATACATGTTTTGAAAGAGCACAGGCAGACCTTTTCATGGGTAGGTGACTTGTGCAGGTTACAAAAGTGTATGGTGCCTAAGGCAGCGACTAAATGTAGGGCACATTTGCGAAATTAAAAAGTTGTGTGACAAAGGGCACCAGCAAATGGGTCAAAATGTTATGAAAACCACGCAAACACAACAAATATCATACCTTCCTACGTTCCCACAGGTGTCGCAATGAAAACGGTACCTCACATGTGTGGGTGCACCTACCTGGGCGCCAAGGGGAAGGCCTAAAACGCGGCTAACCTCAAGTCTTTTCCGACAGCTGAATTTCAGGATTTTTTCAGAAGGGCATACCATGCAGATATGGGCCTAGGGTGTCCAAGCCACCAAGAAACACAGAGAACCCCATACATTTCCGAAAAGAGGACACTCGTGGGAATCCGCAGAGATCTCACTTGGGCAAATCGGCCCAGAATTTATACCCATAAACCCTGGCAAAGTCTGAAATGTGGTGAAAAAAACACAATTTCTGCACATTTCACTCGGCTCACCCACCGAACCATGCCGCCAACAACACATGGCCTACCTTCCCACGTTCCCACACGTGTCCCGATGAAAACGGTACCTCACATGTGTGGGTGCATCTACCTGGGCACCAAGGGGAAAGCCTAAAACACGGCTAACCCCAAGTCTTTTCCGACAGCTGAATTTCAGGATTTTGTCAGAAGCGCACACCATACATATATGGGCATAGGGTGTCCAAGCCATCAAGGAAAACAGGGAACCCCATGCATTTCCGAAAAGAGGACACTCGTGGGAATCTGCAGAGGTCTGACTTGCGCAAATAGGGCCAGAATGTATCACCCAGAAACCCTGGCAAAGTCTGAAATGTGGCGAAACAAACCCCAATTTCCGCACATTTCACTCGACTCACGCACCGAAACACGCCGCCAACAACACATGGCCTACCTTCCCATGTTCTCACACGTGTCCCGATGAAAATGGTACCTCACATGTGTGGGTGCACCTACCTGGGCGCCAGGGGGAAAGCCTAAAACACGGCTTACCCCAAGTCTTTTCTGACAGCTGAATTTCTAGATTTTGTCAGAAGTGCACACCATACAGATATGGGCCTAGGGTGTCCAAGTACCAAGGAAAACAGTGAACCCCATGCATTTCCGAAAAGAGGACACCCGTGGGAATCCACAGAGGTCTGACTTGCGCAAATCGGCCCATCATTTATTACCCAGAAATCCCGGCGAAGTCCGAAATGTGGCAAACAAAACCCCAATTTCTGCACATTTCACTCGGCTCACCCACTGTAACACGCCGCCAACAACACATGGCCTACCTTCCCGCGTTCCCACATATGTCCCGATGAAAACGGTATCTCACATGTGTGGGTGCACCTACCTGGGCACCAAGGGGAAAGCCTAAAACACGGCTAATCCCAAGTCTGTTCCGACAGCCGAATTTCAGGATTTTGTCAGAAGCGCACATCATAGAGATATGGGCCTAGGGTGTCCAAGCCACCAAGGAAAACAGGGAACCCCAGGCATTTCCGAAAAGAGGACACCCGTGGGAATCTGCAGAGGTCTGACTTGCGCAAATAGGGCCAGAATGTATTACCCAGAAACCCTGGCAAAGTCCGAAATGTGGTGAAACAAACCCCAATTTCCACACATTTCACTCGACTCACCCACCAAAACACGCCTTAACAACACATGGCCTACCTTCCCGTGTTCCCACAACGTGTCCCGATGAAAACGGTACCTCACATGTGCGGGTGCACCTACCTGGGCACCAAAGGAAAAGCCTAAAACACGGCTAACCCCAAGTCTTGTCTGACAGCTGAACTTCAGGATTTTGTCAGAAGCGCACACAATACAGATATGGGCCTAGGGTGTCCAAGCCACCAAGGAAAACAGGGAACCCCATGCATATCCGAAAAGAGGACACCCGTGGGAATCCACAGAGGTCTGACTTGCGCAAATCGACCCCCCAGTGGGTGGGGCAGTACGGTTTGGGCCCCCTGGGGGCAGCTTGGCACACTAATGTGGCCATCTGTGCCACGGGAAGTTTGGTAAACAAAGGAAAAAAATTGAAAATGGTACACTACACTCTAAGGGGGCTAAGCAACCCTAAACCTCCGGGGAATTTTCCAAAGTAAAAGGGGGAAGCCCTCTCCCCCCCCCCACACCAAATGAAAGGGGGGCCATCTCAATCATCCCTCCCGGGGGCGGATAAGAGAGGGGCAGCTCATGCAGCCCTACCTGGGGTCAGATGCCCCTTCCTAGGAGCAGACAACTGCCCCCAGGGAGGGGTGAATACCATGGCCCCCAGTCCATTTTTGGAGGGGGGAAGGGACACCCCCCTTTCCATAAAAACATATCCCTGGTGGTCTAGTGGGGGAGGGCACTCCCCCTACACCATCAATTTGTTGCCCTTATTTTTTTCTTCCTAAGGCCCATTACCTATGGGTAGATAGGCACCCATCTGCCCCAGGGGGACCCTAAACTGCAGGCCCCATCCTTTGGGGGGCCTGTCCACACTTTCCTGGTGGCCCTCACCCACCGTCCAATTGGATGGGGGGGCCACCTTATGTACTCCTGCCTTGGGGCAGAAATCTGTCCCCAGGGAGAGCTAGAAGGGATGGCCCCCCTTTCCACTTGGTGTGGGAGGGGAGGGCCACCACCCTTTTGTGTGCCAAAACCCCTGGTGTCTAGTGGGCATTGCTGGCTTTTTTGTTCATTTCAATTTGCCCCCTTCCCTGGGGGCAGATGATCAGCCATCTGCCCTCAGGGTTATCCATATGTGCCCCCATGCTTTGGGGGCCGGGGGGAGAGGACGCTTACTGTAAGCAGCCCCCACCTCCCCCCGCTTCTAAAACAGATCCCTGGGCGTCTAGTGGGCATTGCTGGCCACGGATCAAGCGCTCTGCGCCAGTTCCGTGACCGGCAATGCTGTCACACAAGGTATCATTGGAAAGGGGACAATCTCCCCTTTGCAACGCCAACTGCCTTGATCTCCGGCTTGAAATACAACCGGAGATTAAGGCAGAGCAAGGTGGACACTCACCTTGTGTTTTCACCGCGGCAGCCAAAAATAGCTGCCGCAGTGAAAATGCTTTCACTTTCATGTCGGCGTGCGTAACGTGAAAATGAAGGTAATCCAGCCCCCGTGCAGTGAGGAGGGATCTCCCCCTCACATACTCCCCCTCATATAGCCCGGGGGTTGGATTACTGTTTTGAGCGATCCCTGCTTTTTTTGTGTAGGCTGCACATAATTATGTGTGCTTAGGAGCAATGTGAGTTGTGTCACAAACTCACATTGTGGATGATCCTGGTGCACCTTCTCAAAATGTTGGCTCTGCTAAAATAAAAAACAAGGGCCTCGATCATTTGAAGAAGAAATGTTACACATGCAACCTTTTCCATTGGACGTTTGATACCATGATATCTGTACACTATAAGTGATGCATCAGTGACAGGTGTGTCTGCCGCTAGTTAGACAGTTACGAAGATCTGTTACCGGAAGTGGTTGTGGAATTACTTTCAAAAAGTCTTCACAAGTTAATTATAATTAACTGCAAGGAATGATTACCAGCACTGAATGTTCCTATGACTCTTTCTATGTAACAATAGAACTGTTTACCTTGGACTATCATCTACCGTTTACAGATAGATGTATGATGTGACTATTTTATTCACAAATGAGAATTGCACGGATATCCCACCAGGGTTGAGACAACTCTTCCTAGATGGCAGAACACCCCTTCCAGCACCATATTGGCCCTCATTATAGATGAGCTGGTCCTGAAATAAGGTGCTAGTAACGTTCCGGCTCACTCCGAGTCTGTTGGTAGGGGCTGTGAAATACCCACGGCCTGACCTGCCGGTAGTTCAGGCCCCTTCCGTCAGATGAATCACTGAAGCATTGGCACCATTACTAAATAAGCTACATTCAAAACAAAAACTATATTCTAATGCACAGCTACATTTATAAAATAGTGGCTGACTTAAATGTCTCGCTAGATTAGCAAGCAGTAGCTAGTTCAAATAACCATCTAAATTCCAAACAGAAGCTATATTCCAATGAAAGAGTAAACCCAAAAGGCATCTTAACTCCTGGTTCTCCCCGTATCTTAAATCTCTCAGACTTGAAAAAAGAAAAAGTGAACAACTATGGAGACACTCACCCTCAGATGATAATAAGGCTAACCTCATTAAGATAACATCCCTCTACAAGAAAGAAATCCTACTTGCTAAACAAGACTCGTAAAATCAGAGAATCTCCCAAGCGAACTCCAGCATAAAAGAATTGTTTACAGTCCTCAAAGAACTGGAAACTCCTATTTCAGCCCCAGACACCTGGGGCTGAAATAGGACACCCCAGTACGAAGGATAAAAGCTGGTGCACTGGTATCCAGAAAGCCCTATGCAATAAAGTAGCATCCCTCCAGGTTAAGATCAACAACAAAAAAGAAACCCTCCGCCTCTCCACCCCATTAGACAGCACTCCCCCATCGATTCCCTCACAACAAACTACTCCTTAACCTACTCATCGTTTCATTCAACTTCGCTAAAGTATCGATCTCAGAGGAGGAAAAAGTTATTCTCACCCTCAAACCATCGAACTGTCAAGCAACATACGCCCATCCCAAATTATTAAAGACGCGGCCAGAGACATCACACCATTTATCTCTAAACTCATTAATGCCTCATTCACTACTGTCCCTGGCAACCTCAAGGAGTCTTGGGTCCTCCCATTCCCTAAAAAACAATCACTGGATCCTTCCATACCCACCAATTATAGACCCATCACCACAGTTCCCTTCCTTCTCAAGATCCTTGGCAAGATAGCCTACCTCCAAATCCAGCAATACTTAGAACAGCATCACCTCCTGGGAGTTAGTCAGTCCGGCTTCAGACCCAAACACGGGACTGAGACAGCGCTGTTAGACCTCAAGCCCCAAATTGACATTCTTAGAGACAATGGCAAAACCGCCCTGCTACTACTCCTCGACCTATCAGCAGATTTTGATTTAGTTAACCGCAATATCCTCTGTAAACATCTGGAGTCTGCTGCACACTTCTCGCAAGAAGCCATAGGATGGATACAATCCTCTCTTAACAATAGGACCATGCGTGTATTTTCACAGGCCACATCAGCAGATCCCATCCCTATAACCTGCAGGGTGCCCCAAGGATCCTGCGTCTCACCTACCTTGTACAACATAGTCACGAAGCCCCTTTTCGATGATCTCGATGGTCTTGGTATTACCTACACCAATTATGCCGATGATACCCAGATGTTAGGCAGAATCCAGTGCAGTTCCCTTAGGGAGCACTACACCAGATTAGGACGACAGGTGAGAGCAATAAATCCCCTTTGGTATCAGTCTGTACCACAAAGATTTAGTTGGTAGCTGTGGCTGAGCAGTCAGACTTATCTCAAGAGGGAGATGAGCAGTATTCAGGGTTTACACATTAGGCCTATTAGACTATGGAACAAGGAAACACTGACCAAAGCTTTGTAGTTAAAAAGTAGATATATATTTATTTTATATACTTCTAATCGAACACATGTATCACAAGTATCAGGCAAGTTAAATTACGTTAAGGAAAAATATACACACTCCATATATGAATTGTAGACCAAGTGAACCAGAGTGAAAACTGAGCAAAAGGACCCGCCGAAAACTACACACAAGGGATCTTCTAACAATTCCTCACAAGGGAGGGAAAGCACAAGTTATTCAGAAATAGGTTCTTATACACCCTAGCAACACTTCCCATTAGTTGTGAATCAGATCAGCAAGACAGTGCATCAAGATAAGAAATACTTAGAATGAAAACTGAGCAAAATGCCATTTCACAATGATTATGCAGTGGGAAGAAAGAGTAGTTATAAGAAAGGGATGCACCACACAGTTCGAATGGAGAATCAATCTCGCGAAGGCAGGTCTAACAAATGTGACCAGAGTCAGTAGGCCTGTGCCAGAGTTAGTGGTACAGTGCAAGGGCCCAGGAGCAAAATGTTCTCGTAGCTGCAGTTAAGTCTTTGGTTAATGATATTTGAAATGGTGGTTGCAAAAGTTTGAAAAGATAATGGGCCTCATTACGGGTCGGGCGGTCCGGAATTAACAGTGGGGGTAAACCCGCTGCCACTGTTAATTCCGGACCGCCCGATCCCGAGTCCTGCAGGTGGGAGGTGATCTTCCTGCCAGGTCTGACCTGGCGGGTTGAACACCTCCCGCCTTCAGGCAGACGAGGAAACACCGGCAGCATCACGAGATGCTGCAGTGTTTCCATGAACCCCATTCCCATTGAGTCCTATAGGACGGTTTTACCGCCGTGGTTACCGCAGCACTCGTAATGAGGCCCCATGTCAAGAGAGAGGGGGCAGCCAACCCAACAGGTGGGTAAAGGTTCTGGATTTAAAACACCTTTAGCACTACCGCGAAGAAAGGGCAGCCTGGCGGAACAATGTACTTTAAATGAACAATGTACCTTAAATGAAGAAGTGTCTCCTGCGGTGGCGGTTGTTCCTGGTAGTTCCTGCAGTTCGGGTGATCCAGCAGAGGAAGAGATGCTCTCGTGGTGGAGGAAGGTTCGAGTTACTGCACTACCCAGGGATGAAACCAGCCACGGTACTGCCCGACGAATAAAAGGTATGCTCCTTTAAATCGTGGTCCGGGTGGACTGGTGCCTGGCTATCCGGCCTCCTAGTACAGGGTACAGGAGATTCAACCAGGGCAGGTCCGAGAAGGCAACTGGCAAACTGGTTGGCCCCACCAGCTCAAGGGAAGAAAGCTCTTGCAGGTGAAGATCTTCTCTCGTCGTGTGGAAAAAAGTGGTGAGACGCTGCAGCAGGGCTTCACCGGTGGTTCAGTCGTTGCAGATGTCTTTAGCTTCTCTCCTCTTCGGCTTCTTAGTTCCAGTGGCGACGTCTTGCTCTTCCAGTCCCCAGGACCCTGCTTCTATGCAAAAAGATCCCCATTCATAAAGCCTAGCTGTCACTCACACAGTGGAGTGGTCATCTTGGCGGGAGACCCTCCAGCCTATCAGGATAGAGTGCAACATGGGTTGCGGAGGCAACCCTGTCCAGGGGTCCTACTCCCCCTGCCACACAACGGACCCACCCCAGACTCAGTGGCGCCAAAAGGAGGGCTTCTCAGTAAAAGCCCACCAAACGGACGAACAAAGGATCACCACAAGTTATATTAAAGTTGTGGCAAATAAAACCTACCGGATTAAAGATAATATTAAAATGCACCGGCGGTATGTTAGAGGCTGTCAGAAAATGTGGTAGCCTCGAACAATGAGAAAATCCCATAGAGAAATATTTGCGGTCGAATATTTATGGTAGTAACCACTGCCACCAGCCAGAAACTTTTGAGAGAGGGACTTTAGGGTACCCCCTCGAAAATGAACATAGGGGAAAAGCTATGAACCCCTTCCAGTACTTCCATAGTAAGATGGGTTGTACTGGTTTAGTTCATAGGATTTGACTAGTAAAGTCAATGGGGACTTTACATGCCCTGGGAGACAGTAGTCAGTCCCAGGGTATGGTGTCTATGTATGGGGGTCGCTACAACACCCCTGTGTCACTGCACGGAGGGTGCTGTGGAACACATGTGAATAAAAATGGTTCCTATGGGGTTGAGAAAGATCCCATAGGCATTAAACACAAAAATAGCCTAGAACACACATAGCAAAAGTGCCTAAGAGTGGGAAAAAGAGTCTCACTCTTAGCAGGTAAAAAGAAACAAACCCTTCAAATCCAGCAAAGCTGCTGAGGGACTCTAAAGGTAAGGGAAATTAGCCATAAACTGAGAATTCTCCTTAACACTCACCCCACCCAGACTAAGGTACAGGAGGATCTAATCCACTCCTGGATGAGTCTCTTACCTCTAGTCAGTTATAAACATCCTAGAGAGACCATCAGCATTTTGGTGGTGACATCCTGACCTGTGCTCAATGGCAAAATCAAACCCTTGAAGGCAGATCGACCACTTTAGCAGTTTGGGGTTTTCCCCTTTCATTTGCATTAACCATCTCAAGGGTTGGTGGTCTGTTTGAATGATGAAAGTAGATCCATACAAGTATGGTCTAAACTTCTTCAAAACCCACACAATGGCAAAACATTCTCTGTCAATAGTTGCCCACCTTGTTTCAGGTTCCTTCAGTTTCCTACTGATGAAGCAAATGGGGTGTTCCCTACCTTTCTCATCCAGTTGACTGAGTACTGCAACTATACCTATATTGGAAGCATCTGTTTGTACAATGAAGGGTTGGTGGTAGTCAGGAGCTCTGAGAACTGGAGCTTGACAAAGGGCTTTCTTCAGGCTTTCAAAGGCCTGATTGCACTCCTCATTCCATTTGATCTTTTTAGGGAACTTTGGAGAAGAGATTACATTCAGTGGAGAAGCTATGGAGCCATCGTTCTCAATGAAATTCCTGTAATACCCAGTGAGGCCTAGGAAGGCTCTCACCTGGGTTTGAGTAGAAGGGGTTATCCAATTTTGCACAGCTTCAATCTTGCTGAGCAAAGGCCTTATTTCACCACCTCCTACCTCATGCCCAAGGTAGACAACTTTACTCTGACCAATTTGACATTTGCTTGCCTTTATGGTCAGGTGGGCCTGTTCCTGAGCCTACAAAACATATCCTAGGTGGTCAACATGTTCTTTCCAAGTAGGGCTGAACACTGCAATGTCATCCAAGTATGCCATGCAGAAGTCCTCCATCCCATTCAGAACCTGATTAACCATCCTTTGGAATGTAGCAGGTGCATTCTTTAATCCAAAGGCATAACCTTAAATTGGTATAAGCCAACTGGGGTGGAAATGCAGTTTTCTCCTTGGCATGGTCAGTCAGGGCTATTTGCCTATAGCCTGACGTGAGATCAAATGTGCTGAGGAACTTGGCTGAACCAAGTCTATCCACCAGCTCATCTGTCCTTGGCAAAGGATGGGCATCAGTCTTAGTGACTGCATTTAGAGCTCTATAGTCCACACAGTATCTCAACTCCTTGGATCCTGCCTTTGGTACTAACACAACTGGGCTAGACCATAGACTAATAGAGGGCTCTATTACCCCGAGATCAAGCATCTTGTTAAGCTCTCCTTTGATGTGGGTTCTTACATTTTCTGACATCCTGTAGCCCCTTCTTTTGACAGGTAAACAGTCACCAGTTTGAATATCATGCTGGCCCCAAGGGGTCAAGCCTGGTGCTAGAGAGAACAGGGAGGCAAATTGATTCAACAAAGCTTTTCA
The DNA here is from genome assembly GCF_040938575.1 of Ambystoma mexicanum. Taxonomy (NCBI): domain Eukaryota; kingdom Metazoa; phylum Chordata; class Amphibia; order Caudata; family Ambystomatidae; genus Ambystoma; species Ambystoma mexicanum. The sequence goes on along the minus strand of NC_090933.1, from coordinate 1,296,177,741 downwards.
CTCCTCCTGTTGCTCAGGTGTCAGATTAGAAGAGAGATTAACTCCTTCTATTTTCTCATCCAAAGGTTTTCCTCTGAGGAGGTCAGGTAGAGGTTCACTCTCCTCCTCCTGAGCTGAAGCTAGAAGCACAGCTCCCAGTTCTGGTCTCGAGACATAAGCTTTTAGACGGTTGATGTGAAAGACTCTAGGAGCCTCCTTAGGATTGCGTAAGTCCACCAGATAGTTCACCTCTCCAAGTTTCCCCACAACCTTGAAGGGTCCCATCCATTTGTCCTGTAAGGCCCTCTGCCTTGTTGAGACCATAACAAGAACTAGCTGGTCTTGAGCGAACTCAACCATATTGGCCTTCTGGTCATGCCAATGTTTGACTAGAGCCTGACCTGCTTTCAAGTTATCACTTGCCTCAGCCATCGTGTGTGACATTCTCCTCCGAAGTCCTATCACATAGTCAGTGACTCTGACTGGCGTGGGGGAAGGAGCACTCTCCAACCCCTCCTTGATCAGGGCCAATGGACCTCTGACCGGATGGCCATAGAGAAGTTCAAAGGGTCTGTAACCCACTCCCTCCTGAGGGACTTCCCTATATGCAAAGAGAAGGCATGGCAGTAGAAGATCCCACTTTTTCCTAAGAGGGTCTTCTAAAGCTCCTATCATGCTCTTCAGGATTCTGTTAAACCTTTCTACCAATCCATTTGTCTAAGGGTGGTATGCTGTTGAGAACTTTTAGGTAACTCCACAGTTTTTCCACATGGCCTTCATGTAGTGGGACATAAAATTTGACCCCCTGTCGGGTATTACCTACTTAGGATACCCAACCCTGGTAAAAATACCAAGGAGGGCCTTAGCTACAGCCTCATAGGAATTGCTTCAGGGAACCTAGTAGCATGGTCTACTACAACAAGTATAAACCTGTTGCCTGAAGAAGTTGGAGGATCGAGTGGGCCAACAATGTTGATTCCTACCCTCTCAAATGGTACTCCCACCACAGGGAGAGGCACTAGAGGTGCCACGTTCTTGGAGCCACTTTTACCAGAGGTTTGGCAAGTGTGGCAACTCTTGCAATACTTATCTACCTCAGCCCCCATTTTAGGCCAATAAAAGTAGAGAGAGAGCCTTTCCTTTGTCTTCTTGAAGCTCAAGTGACCAGCCAAAGGTATCTCATGGGCTAGTTGCAAGAATTGGAGTCGGTTTGCTTGGGGTACTACAAGTCTTTTGTAGTCCCTAGGGAGTGACTCTGTTGGTTCACTATAGAGGAGGCCATCTTCCCAGTGTAACCTGTACTTCCGAGGCTCTTGCCCTTCAAGCTGAGCAGCTGTCTGGTGGCGAAGACCTTCCAGAATTGGACATTCTCTTTGTCACTTACTGAAGTCTGCCCTTTGGGGTCCACTTTCTGCCAGTAAAGACTGCAGCTCAGGGTGGTCCACAGGGTCAAGATCTCCAAGGAGTTCCTGGCCTCCTACTAGATCTGAATCTTCAGGCTCTAGTTCAACCACACAGGGGTGTACCTCACTCTCAGCCACATCTGGAGGAGGAATCACAGGTGTGATTTTTGACAACCTAGGAGATTTCCTGGTTGGTAGCACTGGAGTGCCTCCTGCTGGTTTCTTCTTTGAAGCCTTGGGTTTCCTCTTTGCTTCTGGTTGCTTTGAAATAGCAGTTAGTAACTCCAGTGGAGTAGAAGTGATTTATTTTTCTATCATCTCCTGAGGAGAGCCCCTCAAGGTCCTCTCCCTTACAGGTCTGGTAAGCTCCTGCTATCTCTTACTAGGAAGTCTGGGAGTACTTGACACTACTCCCAGGTCATTCAGATCATTGCCCAACAGCACCTTTCCTGGTACTTCAGATTGTACACTCACAGGTATCCTGACAGTCATTTCATTGCACTGGATGAGAGCTGGTAATTGGGGAAGCATCTGCACAGGCCCTCCAGCTAACTTGGTGAGGCGTTTGGGTGCCTTAGCACCATCTTCCACCTTGAAAAAAGATTTGTCCACCACAGTTATGCTGGCCCCAGTGTCTCTAATGGCAGGGTTCTCCTGACCATTGACTAGGACACTGCCTTTATAATACTCTTTAGTATTAGGAGGGTTAGAATTATATACATCTAAATTCTGTTGTTCCCACAACCATAGAGATACTAAAGATGCACTAGCTGAGACTCCAATGGGATCATCAGCTAGTAGTTGAAAGTTTCCACTGGCCATATGTACTTCCTCCTCTGGAGCGAAGGCTAAGGAGACAGTTTGGACCCCTGAAGGTTTACCCTTACACCTGGGATCCCCTTTCACATGATCAGTAAGTAGAGCCACAAACATAACATTTCCCAAATGTTTTTATTAATGGTGGCTTGTTCTGACCTCCTTCTGGTCTGGGACCAGAAGGTACACTAGCCTGATTTGGTTTCCCTTGTGGCTTACCCTTAGAACTTTGTTTGGGGCCCTCTTTGGAATTGGAATTATTTGAATTCTCTTTGTTGTCCTTCTTTGGCTGCTTCCCCTCATCCTTTTTCTGAGTTACCCCTGAATCCTCGTGAGTGGCCCTGTTGGCAACCCACAAGTCAGCAGCCTCAGCTAGCTTCTTAGAATCTAATTCTTTTGAATCAGCCAAGTGCTGTCTGAGCTCAGGAGAGCAGGCATCATAGATAGACTCCATTATGACAAGATTTCTCATTCCTTCATAAGTGTTAACTCTATAACCCTTAATCCATCCCTCTAAGTTCTTCAAACACTCATTCACCAAAGTAGCCCAAGGGGTACTATCATGCTTTTTGAGGGTCCTAAACCTCTTAAGGTACTGGGAAGGAGACTTCCCAAATCAGGCTATCAAAGCTAGCTTTACACATTCATAATCCATCCTATCCACCTCCCCCAACTCCATTACCACATCAGATGCAACAGGGGGGAGCCTAGGGAATAACCAGGGGATCAACTGATTGCCTGTGATATCCTGGAGCCCATGATTATATTCAAACATAGCCAGCCAATCTAATACATCCAACTTAGGTTCATACATACCCACAATCTCTTTAGGCATCCGAGGTCTTTTTGGACTGGAAGATCTAGAAGATTCGGGGAGAGAAGCATTTTCCAAAGACTATTTCTTCATCTCAAGCTCATGGTTGAGCTCCATTTCTTTGAGCCTTATTTCATGATGTCTCTGTTCAGTTTGGGCACTAATTCTTTTGAATTCAAGTTCAAGTCTAATTTTTTCTAGTGAGATAAATTCAGGACTTAATGTGGGACCTGGTAAGGGTCCAGTAGCCGCAGGCTGAGGCCTTTTAGCAGGCAGAGGACCAGAGGGGGTAACATTGGTATCCTCTTCTTCCTCATCTGTCTCAGAAATAACATCTTCAACATTATCCTCATTACTGTTTGCTACATTTGCTGGAGTAGTGGGCCCTATAGCACCACTATCCAGACTTTGCGTCTCTCACAGGCTATCAATCATTTCTTGTTTCTTGCCTTTGACAGGAAGACCTTTCTGTCTACACAGATCCCTTAAATAATCAGCAGTATTAGTAAGGAGGGTCTCCTGGCTGTAACTTTCCATAATTTGTTTAAAACAAGCTTGTTGTGATATTTAGCCTTGTGGTTATTTGAACCAAAGCACTAGCAGAACTCTAAAAAGTAAATCCAATACTTTTATCCTCACGCTTGTACACCAGTGTTAGGCAGAATCGAGTGCAGTTCCCTTAGGGAGCACTACACCAGATTAGGACTACAGGTGAGAGCAATAAATCCCCTTTGGTATCAGTCTCTACCACAAAGATGTAGTTGGTAGCTGTGGCTGAGCAGTCAGACGTATCTCAAGAGGGAGATGAGCAGTATTCAGGGTTTACACATTAGGCCTATTAGACTATGGAACAAGGAAACACTGACCAAAGCTTTGTAGTTAAAAAGTAGATATATATTTATTTTATACACTTCTAATCAAACACATGCATCACACATATCAAGCAAGTTAAATTACGTTAAAGAAAAATATATACACTTCCTATATGAATTATAGACCTGTGAACCAGAGTGAAAACTGAGCAAAATGATCCAGTGAAAACTACACACAAGGGATCTTCTAACAATTCCTCACAAGGGAGGGAAAGCACAAGTTATTCAGAAATAGGTTCTTATACACCCTAGCAACACTTCCCATTAGTTGTGAACCAGTTCAGCAAGACAGTGCATCAAGATAAGCAATACTTAGAATGAAAACTGAGCAGAATGGCATGTCACAATGATTATGCAGTGGGAAGAAAGAGTAGTTATAAGAAAGGGATGCACCACACAGTTCGAATGGAGAATCAATCTCGAGAAGGCAGGTCTAAGAAATGTGACCAGAGTCAGTAGGCCTGTGCCAGAGTTAGTGGTACAGGGCAAGGGCCCAGGAGCAAAATGTTCTCGTAGCTGCAGTCAAGTCTTTGGTTAACGATATTTGAAATGGTGGTTGCAAAAGTTTGAAAAGACAATGTCAAGAGAGAGGGGGCGGCCAACCCAACAGGTAGGTAAAGGATTTAAAACACCTTTAGCACTACCGCAAAGAAAGGGCTGCCTGGCGGAACAATGTACCTTAAATGAAGAAGTGGCTCCTACGGTGGCGTTTGTTCCTGGTAGTTCCCGCAGTTCGGGTGATCCAGCAGAGAAAGAGATGCTCTCGTCGTGGAGGAAGGTTCGAGTTACTGCACTACCCAGGGATGAAACCAGCCGCGGTGCTGCCCGACAAATAAAAGGTACGCTCCTTTAAATCGCGGTCCGGGTGGACTGGTGCCTGGCTATCCGGCCTCCGAGTACAGGGTACAGGAGATTCGACCAAGGCAGGTCCGGGATGGCGATTGGCAAACTGGTTGGCCCCACCAGCTCAAGGGAAGAAGGCTCTTGCAGGTGAAGATCTTCTCTCGTCGTGTGGAGAAAAGTTGTGAGCCGCTGCAGCAGGGCTTCAACGGTGGTTCAGTCGTTGCAGATGTATTTGGCTTCTCTCCTCTTCGGCTTCTTAGTTCCAGTGGCAACGTCTTGCTCTTCCAGATCCCAGGACCCTGCTTTTATGCTAAAAGATCCCCATTCATACAGCCTAGCTGTCACTCACACAGTGGAGTGGTCATCTTGGCAGGGAGACCCACCAGCCTATCAGCATAGAGTGCGATATGGGTTGCGTAGACAACCCAGTCCAGGGGTCCTACTCCCCCTCCCACACAATGGACCCACCCCAGACTAAGTGGCGCCGAAAGGAGGGCTTCTCGGTAAAAGCCCGCCAAACGGACGAACAAAGGATCACCGACTTGGGTTAGGAGTTTAGAGAAAGACACGAGAAAGAAGTTATATTAAAGTTCTGGCAAATAAAACTTACCGGAGCAAAGTTAATATTAAAATGCACCGGCGGTATGTTAAAGGCTGTCAGAAAATGTGGCAGCCTCGAACAATGGGAAAATCCCATAGAGAAATATTTGCGGTCGAATATTTATGGTAGTAATCACTGCCACCCGCCAGAAACTTTTGAGAGAGGGACTTTAGGGTACCCCCTCGAAAATGAACATAGGGGAAAAGCTATGAACCCTTTCCAGTACTTCCATAGTAAGATCGGTTGTACTGGTTTAGTTCATAGGATTTGACTAGTAAAGTCAATGGGAACTTTACATGCCCTGGGAGACAGTAATCAGTCCCAGGGTATGCAGTCTATGTTTGGGGGTCACTACGACACCCCTTTGTCACTGCACGGAGGGTGCTGTGTAACACATGTGAATAAAGATGGTTCCTATGGGGTTGAGAAAGATCCCATAGGCATTAAACACAAAAATAGCCTAGAACACACATAGCAAAAGTGCCTAAGAGTGGGAAAAAGAGTTTCACTCTTAGCAGGTAAAAAGAAACAAACCCATCAAATCCAGCAAAGCTGCTGGGGGACTCTATAGGTAACGGAAATTAGCCATAAACTGAGAATTCTCCCTAACACCAGATCCTCATACCGCTGACGGGAGATTATGACAAGGGTTTGGCCTTGGTGAACAAGGTATACCTCATCATCCAGGCATGGATGGCTTCTCACGGACTATGGCTGAATAATGACAAGACTGAGCTTATGGTCCTCGGCAATCCCTCTAACATCAGCAAACTTAGTCATAACTACACAAGCTTTCTTATAGATGGTAACACTATCAAAGTAGCTAAAGAAGTTAAAACCTTAGGTTTTTACTTAGATGCCACCCTGTCCTTTAGCACACAGGTGAACTCTATGGCCTACTCTACAGCCTACACATGTAGACTAATTAGAGCAGCCAAGCCTTTCCTATCCACCAACAGTTGCACCACTCTAGCTAGAGCCCTAATCCTATCAAAATTAGATTATTGCAACACCCTATATCTAGGCACTAATAAATATATTACCAACAAAATTCAGAACGTACAAAATAATGCTCTCAGAGCAGCACTAAACTTCTCGAGGAAAGAGCACATCTCTGACACAAGGAGAGCAAACAATTGGCTTACGACACAGGACAACATTTCTCTCAAAGTTGCATCACTCAATCACAAGTGCCTCAATAATGCTGCCCCACGTTACCTCATAGACAAATTCAAGAGACACTCCTCCAACCGCCCCACTAGAACGGCCAACTTGAATCTCCTTAATGTGCCGAGATTTAAACTCTCCAAAACTGGAGGCAGCAGCTTCCCGGTGAAAGCAGCCCAGTTGTGGAACTCTCTCCCACCGGCCTTAAGTATAGACCAGACCTATTCACATTTTAGGCACAACATCATTCACTGTATCAAGGAGAACGACCGCTAACTACCTGACCTACACACGTCCACTTTTCGCTTGTATATACTGTCCCATTGTATTCTACTGTATATATTGTCCCACTGTATAATTTGACCATTCGCCTGCCTGCTTCTGTGAGGCTTTTGCCCTCTGTGGTTTCTGTATGTTAAACTGCATTTATATGTTTTACTACTGTACAGCACTGTAACCAAAGCTTAAAACTTTCTTGCTGCCTCCTGCTCCCTGATACCCTCGGGTCTGGTGCGCATTACAAATAATAAAACAAACAACAAACAATGCACAGATACATTTAAAACAGTGGCTAACTCAAATGTCTCACTAAATTGAAAAGCATTGGCTAACTCAAATATCCAGCTAAATTCAGTACAAAAGCTATATTCTAATGCAAAGCTACATTTGCAAAAAGACAGAGGCTTACCAAATATCCAGCTAAATTCAAAACGAAAGCTATATTTATTTATGTATTTATTACATTTATGTAACGACCAGACCCTCGGGTATCACAGCGTGTGTACAAGTGACCATAGTGCATATGGTCAGACATGGTAGGTAAACAGCAAAGTCAGAGAGAGCTGGTGTTCATTGTATTTGTTGAAGAGCCAGGTTTTGACACATTTTCTGAAGGCTGAGTGAGAGTGTTCATTTCTGATGTTGGAGGGAAGGGCGTTCCATAGCGAGGGAGCAGTGACATGGAAGCTGGTGCCTTCCCCTCTTTTGCGGTTGAATCGTGGGGTATCGAGAGTCAGACTGGTAGAGGATCGTAAGTGGCGTGCATGATGTTTCAGGACTACAAAGGTCACTGAGGTGGAGTGGGGCCTCTTTGTTTTTGCATAAGTGTGTGAAGGATAAGATCTTAAATTCAATGTGGGCTTTGATGGGGAGCCAGTGTACATTACGTCTGGTAGCCGAGATGTGGTACGAGCGCTTGATACCCAAGGCTGCTCGAGGGGCTTTGTTTTGCAGGAGTTGCAGTTTTTCAATGTTTTTTGTGGAGGTACCCATGAAGAGGGCATAGCAGTAATCAAGTTTGCTGACGATGATGGCGCGGGAGAGCGTGAGGCAGTTTTCGGTGGATAGTAATTGTCTGCTCAAGGAGATGGGCTTGGTACTGTAGGCAGTGGAGGAAAGGTTGATGTGATTGTTCATGGAGAGTTCCTCATCTAGGTGGATACCAAGTGCTTATACATATTTTGAAACCTGAATGGTGGCGCCATCGATATGGAAGGAACAGAAGGCATGGGCTAGACCTTTGAGGCAATGAGAGATGTCTACAATTAGGATCTCAGACTTGTTGTCATTGAGGCACAAGTTGTGATTGGCCATCCAGGATTTACAGTGCTGTATACCCTATTTACGGTATCATCCTGACAGTTTCCAGAGATGGGGATTAGAATTTGGGCATCATCCACGAAATTGGTATAGCTTATACCGAGGAAGTAGAGGAGGTCAAATATGGGTTTGGTGTAGGTGTTGCATTGTATTGGGAGAGACAGGAGGGGGCACTCCTATGGGGACAGAGATATGGTCAGCAGCGGCGTCCCCCCAATGGATACTCTGTAGATGCGTTCACTAAGAAATTATTTAATCCATGCTGCAGCTGCTTTGTGATGTGGCACGTTTAGAGAAATTATCAGGAGGCAAGAATTTTTTTAACACCATCAGCAACCTTGAAAAAACAGCAATGAACACTTTGCTGTCAAACAGAACTATTGTAATCCGTAAAGCAGACAATGGAGGTGCAATCGTACTACAAGATAGGGAAGCTTACATAAGAGAATATAACAAACTATTATTATATCGCAACTGTTACAAACCTCTCATTGATGACCCCACGACCAAACTACAAGAAATAATATTACTCCAAATTGAGAAAGCAAAACAAAGAGGTTGGGTCTCCCTCAAAGAGGCAGATTTCCTTATCAGAGACAAATCACAAAGGTCCACAAATCAATGGTAGATCCACTGGGAAGACCGATTGTTTCTGGGATGAATTCAGTACTAGAACCCTTGTCTCGCTTCGCTGATACCTTTTTGCAACCCCAGGTACAGAATATGCAATCATACATACAAGATACAATGCAAATTATCAAATAAGTCGAAGGGATGGTTTTTTAACCAGACTCTGAAATCCTACTTGGGCTGGATGTGGTGGCCCTTTATACCAGCATCCCATAAAGGGTTTCCATCGAAATGCTGGAAGAAAAATTACTTCAAGATCACACAACGACAACGACTCCAGTGTCCTTTGTACTCTAGTGTTTAGAGATGACCCTCATGGAAAGCTCCTTCCATTTCAATGGGAACTTCTTCAAACAAATACACAGCACAGCGATGGGACCGACATAGGCTCCCAGGGTTGCAAACCTTTACATGGAAGCATTCAAGCTAAACAAAATCCATAGCATTCATAACCCGTACGCCAAAAACATACGCGCCTGGAGAAGATACATTGACAATATCTTTGTAATATGGAACGGGAACAATGCAGGATTAGAACTATTTTGTAAATGGATCAACACAAGACCAATTTCTTAAATTTACGTCCAACACAAGCGCAGTAGAACTTAACTTCTTGGACATCACCATTGCGGTAGAAAAAGACAAGAAAATCCTCTTTGTGAAAGCCTTTCATAAACCGACTGACAGAAACTCTGTGCTGCATTACAATAGCTTCCACCTCTGCCACGTGATGGATAATCTCCCACTAGGGCAATTCATACGCCTTAAGAGAAACAGTACCAACAAGGATGGCTTCTCAAAAGAAGCCAAGGAGTTGAATGAACGACTACAACAGCGAGGATATCTCCCCAAGCTAACCACTCAAGCACTAAAAAGGGCCAAAAATAACAAGAGATGCCCTTTTAGAATACTAAGACCAGGCAGAATGAAAACAAAGAAGAAAAACCTGTATTTGTGAACACATACATCCATCTATCTAATGCTATTAAAAAGATACTTACAAAAATATTGGAACATCTTAGAAAATGGCATGAAACCACTGTCCAGACCGATAGAAGCTTTTAAAAGAAGCAAAAACCTGAAGCAGTACATAACAAGAAATGACATCAGCTCAATTCCAACAAAACAAAAACCATTGTCTAAACAATGGGGCGTGCCAGAATTTACGGGCCACTACCCATGTGGCAAGTGTACGTGTTGCTCCTCTACCACAAAAAGTACCCAAATTGACGTTGGTTTAGTTACACCTTAGAAACAGAAAAAAAGTACAAACTGCAATTCATCAATGGTGATATACGGCATCTGGTGCCCCGGTAATAAAATCTATATTGGGAAAACAGAAAGGAAGATCAAATTAAGAATCAGTGAACACAAAATCTGCTTAAAAAATCGTATGCCGAATGCCCCCCTAGTGGGACACTGGATCGAACAGGTACACCAACCGGACCAAATGAGATGGTCGATTTTGCAATAAATTGAAAACAAGGATGGATTCTAACTGTGATAAAAGGACGCTCCTTAGGAAAGAACAACAACCAAAATTTCTAACAAACAGTGTCGAGAAAGGCATTAACGAAAAATTGGACTTGATGGTGTAATAACGACCTAATTTCACTGTGTGAGATCCATTGAAGAACCGACTCTGGAGAGTGACTGTCAAGAGACCTGTGTCAACTACATAGACAAACATTAGGCAATAATTTGCCAAATTGATACATTGGCACCATTGCACTTCCTTATTTACCATTCCAGATGCCTCCATGAGATGCAACCCAGGCGCTCCTAAAGGAGAACTACAATTCATTACTTAGTAGCATGTGATGATCACTTTTTGACTCCTTTCAGTGCCACGGATGGACTGTTCCAGCCAATCAGAGCATAGAAACCGGTGTAGGTTACCCGCAGCCATCTGCATCATGATTGCAATAGACTTACGGTCTATATTACAGACACGTTTCCATTAGAGCTAAAAAGAGGACCTTATCCAAGGCAAATGCGCACTGACAATGTGACAGGGTACGCCCTCTATAAACAATAGATAAAGGACTAACACCTGCAAACCTCTGCAAGCCTTTTCCAAATGTAGTGGGATAGAGGACCGAAAACACGTATCTCTTAATCGGAAGCACCGAGTGTTTAGCAAAATTGCATTTCCTAGGAACTTCGCTCGCCCACGTGGTTCCTATACCTAACTAAACAGTACCCTCAAATGTTTTACAGAACTGATGGCACTCTCTGCCTAGTAAGGCATACATCACTGCTTGTCAAAGGGAAGGAAAAACAAACGTGGCATATCTCCATGTCCCCGACACAACGCCTCCCAGCCCCGCTGGCACTCAGAGTACAGCAACTAAGCAGGCAACTACCTGAACTCTAGGTAAACCAGTGCGTTCGGGCTGTCCATTTCATAGAAATCACTGTAGCAGCTGTAATGAGGTTAGATATCCTGACTTTTGGCTTTAACACATAGATTGTTTGCTCAACAGGGAACGAGCAGCGTTTATTAATTGGAATACGCCGGTAATAACTCCAGCAAAGCTGAAGCAGCATTCACAACAGGAAGGCTCGAGCGAATTTCTGCCCTGCCACGTTTTCAATGGCGGCACACCCACTTAGATTGGTGAGGCCGCAAACATTTTAATAGACTTACAAAGCTTGCAGCTTATCTTGTTTTGAGCTTAAGCGATGGAGCGGCTACCCACACTTCCATAATTGTTAAGCCTGTCGCACAATAGGAATAAGGGTGATCGCCCGTATTAATGATGCACTAGCCACGCTGTGCAAATTGTTACGCTGAGAGCGTTAAGATGAGACCAATTAACCGGGCCTTTACAAATTAGCTGTTTAAAGATCTATCTATCCATTATCCCATGATCTAGCTGCTATAGATTGTCAGACCAGTTGTGTCTAATGAGAGTACAGTTGGGACTGGTTTCCAAGTACACAAGAGAAATTGCTGTTTCTGTCTTTGTTCCTGTTTTCTTAATAAATGTAACAACCTGTGCAATTAGAATGCAGCAGCATGGATTGTCAGAGTGAAAAGATTACAAAGATTTGTGCATGATATAAGAATCTTGAATACGGAAATGTTCTGGCAAAGATTGGTACAAGGTAACAAGACATGTCTTACTTCTGAAGTAGTCTTATTATGAAAGAATTACAACTGATTAGTACTAAGGATTAGACAAAATGTGGTCTTTTAATTTTCTGTTTGTGTGTAAAACTGGGCGCCTGTGTGGTTCTCATTCTGTTTTGCAATCCACTTCTGACTAACTATGTTGATGTGAATTTGTATATATTTTAGATGTTGTATTTGTGATAAAAGGCGTACTGTTCGTCTACTCCTTTTTTAAATTGTTAATTGTTTCAAAAGATTCTTTCTTTTTTTGTGTAAAAAGTCACAATGATGACGAATAAAAAATAAACAAATTAGAGTGCGCCAGCTCTTTTGCATAACCTCGTGATGTGCTGAACATATGGGGTATTTACACCAATGTTCAATGTGTTTCAGGGGAGCACACGATTTCCCGGTCAAGTGAGGTCATCATTGTTCCCTTTGGAGGGATACAGGTGGGCCCCGCATAGGAACCTACCGGTCTTGCCGATAGCCAGGCAGACCAGGACATTCCGATACTTAGGAATTGACATATATCACACGGCCGAGGAGGAACACAGATACAACACGGAAAGGACAGTGGAAGGCATAAAGAATAGCATGGGGCTTTGGTCCAGGCTACCCCTTGCCATGGTGGGTAGGGCGGCTTTGATCAAGATGGCGGTCCTGCCGAGATTGCTACACTTTTACGAACATCCCGTATATACCCCCAAACGTTTTTTTGCGAAACTGCACAGTTTAGGCAGGGGCTTCTTATGGCATAACTCCAGGAATAGGGTGGCCCTTTGGAAGTTACAAAACTCATGTGACAGGGGGGCATAAACCTACCGAATTTTCTGGCGGGACAGCTTCAGTATGTGGCTAGGTGGCTGTCCGAAGAAGAGACAACCGAAGCCAGATTACTGTAGAAAGGACACTGCCCCCTTTTTCTAAGACAAGTGGTGTGGTTGCCTAAATCCAAGCTGCAAGGAAGGGCAGGATTATTGTCACTGGGATGGGAAATATGGAGCAAAGCATGGCAGATAGTGGGAAACCCGACCCCATGCTCCCTGCAGGTGCCGCTAGGGGCGCTATGTGGGGAGGACTTGCAAATGATAAGAGGGATTCGCATATACTGGGAACCGATGGGCCTTGCGACCCTCTGAGATGTATGGCAGGAGGGGGCAGCACTAGACTTCCAGAGATTAATGGAGGATAGTGGGGTGCACAAAAGCCAATATATCACCTATACTAGAATTACCAAATGGGTGCGTGAAAGGTGGCCCGAGGCAGTGCTAGCCGAGCAACCCGATGAGGTCATGGAGATGATGTACGATATCTCGGAGGGTGGGAACGAAATATCCCGCATATACGAACTACTGATGTCTAGGGTGGGCAAGGAGCCGCTCCAACTGAGGTGGGACTGGGAGGAGGAGGTGGGAGAACCTATGCAGTATGGACAATCGGATAGGGCTCAGAGGTACCACAAGAAGGTGTCCCGAAACGCGAGGCTACAGCAGATTCAGTTATATGTTACTCACAGGGCATTTATGACCCCTAACAAAATAGCCAGGTTTGGAAGTTCAGTGACACAGAAATGCCCAAGGTGTGGGGAGGTGGAAGCTGGGATGACACACATGTTTTGGGCTTGCCCTGAGGTGGGTAGGTTCTGGACAGAGGTTAAGCTACGCCTGGCTGATAAAGGGATCACACTGGAGGTAGCGTCAGCTTGGGCATGCTGGGGAGCTTTGCCAGACCACGCAACCTGAAGCACATCAGTAAAATGAAAGACCTGGCCTACATCCTAGCCAAACAGAGAATCGCAATGGGCTGAAAGGCAGCCCAACGACCCAGAATAGAGACGTGGTGGGCTGACCTTCTAAAGTGGGCAGATGCAGAAACAGTAGCCTGGTATGAAGCAACCGGTAGGGGCGGGGAGGAGGAAGCGGGACCCCTGATAGCATGGGGACAACTGGTGGCAACGATGGTGGGACCCTCCCTGGCCGATCTTAGTGAAGACGTAGGAGGGTGACTAACGAGGAAGACAAGCCCGGAGATATGCAAGCTGGTGGCATCGAAGCAGGGGCTCGAGTTAAGGGGGCGGGAGGGGGGAGGACTGTGATGCACAACATGTGAACATAAAGATGTGAAACTCATATGCGAATGTCCTCAATGTTTGTAGTGTTTGGAGTGTTGTTAATAAACATAATAAAAATTGTTTAAAAAAAAACTGAGGTCCTCATTTTAGGACCAGAACTGAAGAATGCATCACGACTAATAATCAGTTATTTCTTTGCATTCTTAGACCATGTTGGTCGCGATACACTAAATTGTATGTTGTTTCGTAGTCACAAGACAGTGTACCCCTGAAGAATTTCCCAAAGTATTGAGGAAAGAAACATGTTGGGATGAATGAGTATGTGCTAATAAGAATGAGAGAGTGAGTAGAATTTTGGTTTGAATGCCTGATGTGAGTTTTAACTTGAGAATCAATTTTGCACAGCACTTGTCACTTTAATTTGCGCATGTTACGCAACACAATCATTTGTTGTATGCAACTGTCTTTTCCACGTACCAGCGTAAATTTCACAACTAAATGAAATTTTTTATTTTTCATGTGCATTCAAATAAAATTTATATTTTTGTGATTATAACTTGACTACTTAACGAGTTAATTTGAAAACTCTTAGTCAGTGCATCGCTTGTGAAGAGCAAGACCCACTTGATAGAGTTCAGTACCCACCCTGAAACCAATTTCCTCTCGCAAGCACTGTTTGTGTTAGTTAAAGATTCTCAAACCTGTTTAGAGGGATTGCTTAGCGAGGTAGGTCACTCGCCCCTCAAGCTTCCCACAATTATTTTATAGCAGGTGCCAGTGAGAAATGGAAATTAGCACCTACGTGATTGTGGAGCAAATGAGGATCCACCAGGTCGAACGCTGCAGAGAGTTCAAGCAGTAGAAGCAAGTCTAAGATGTTTGAGTCTCGGATAGTGTCTAATTGGATTTTGAGGTCAAGTAGCAGGTTGTGGAGTTCAAGGTAGTGCTGAACTTGGTGGTAGACCCGCGGGCCAGGATCTTGAGAAGGAAAGGCACATAGGTGAGGGAGTGGAAATTGGTAGGGACGGTGGGGTCGAGCAAGGGTTTCTTGAGGATGGGTGTGAGCCAGGTGGCCTTAAAACAGGCAGGGCTGAGCTTGTGGTGAAGCAGGCATTGATGAAATTAGTGATGAAGTGGGAGAGAGTAATGACGCAGAGTTTAATCATTCGGGCAGGGCAGAAGTCGGCCTTGCAATTGAAAGGCTTGAGGGCTTGGATAGTTTTGATGCCCTCAATGTGGGATACTTGCGAGAAGGGGGTAGTCAGGTGGGGAGGTTTTACTTTCCGTTTTACTAATGTTCAACGCTGTGCACGCTATGGAAAAGACACGGACGGCATTAGTAAAATGAAGAGGAGACCATGGATAGCTGATGCTTGCACTCTTGACAACCGTGTTAAAAGAAATAAGAATTATTCCTGCCCAGAACATTCAGAACGTTGATCCACCTGATCTGCCGTAAGGGGACAGGAAAAAACATTCTGTGGATAAAACTATTCCGGCTGCAATAAACCCTAGCAAGTTAAATTGAAGCATTTGATAGCAAGATGGAAACGTCCATTCCCACATGAATCAGGTTGAAAAATTGACCACTGACCGCACAAGCTTGAACCACAGCTCCACACGCCTCGCACCCTCTAAGGGTCACTACCGGCCAGTCCAACCTTTTTGATTACCCACCAAATACATTGGGTTTTTGTGGTATAAACTCACCCTGAGGAAGGCTCCTGATATTTAAAGCCCAGCAGGTGGCTTGCTTGCCGAAATGTACTTTGGGTATTTGCATACCAAATTTAGATACCCTTTCAAACTTAACAGCAATAACAATCATGATGTCTTCGTATACGTAGGCAGACCTGCTAAGAGAAAAAGTTAAACAGTTAAATGGCTAGAAAAAGTTGTACACCTAGCTCTTAAAAAATGTAAACTCATGTTTGTTTTGATCTGTCTGTATGTATTTTTTCAATAATCTCTAATTTAGTTTGGTTTTTGGAACACTTGTTTATTTGCATTTTCAAAATAACTACTTTGTTGGGCTTATTGTATACTGTTTTTTATTTCCCTTTTTTCTTCTTATGATACATCTCCATGTATTGAAATGTACTTATTTTTTGATGCAATCTATGTTTACATTCAGACCTTCAATGGGAAAATTAGATAGTGATATCCGTTATTTGGGATACACGCACTTGAATAAGGAAAATTAGATTCCAAAACAATTAATTAGAAGCTTTGGAACTATTTATTTTTTATGTCTATTTTATCAGAGGGCTGATTGTAATGTTGAGCACTACTCATTATCTGAGCATGACATAGAGTTAGAGAGGACTGGGTGCTCAAGGTCTTTGAGGATTGCAAAGAGTTCTTTTGTATTTGAGCTGGCGTTGGCGATGGCGTTGGTGATGCGTGCATTGTAGGAGCTCGCTTTGGCAGTGATGAGGGTGTGCGTGTAGATACTGGAGAGGTTGGTAAGGTTAGATGGTAAGGTTAGATAGGGTGGGATGTTTTCTCCAAAGTTGATCAAGAGCTCTTTTTTGTCTTCAGCCAGAGGTGAGCTCATCCGGGAACCATGTATTGGTTGGTGGGTGGGGTTTAAGAATTTTGGGCTTGAGTGGGGCATGCTGATCTATAGCAGTTTGAAGGCTCTGCATATAGAGCTCAGCGAGGAGTTTGGGATCGTTGCAAGTGGTATCTGCAGCATCGCGAAGTGACTGCAGCATGGAACCTGGGGTGGATGCAGCAAGTTTGTGGGTGTTACGCATCAGTGTGGGTAAGGTGGGAGAGGTGGGTTTAGGCGTCTGGTGTAGGAGGGAAATGCTGAATTCTATCAGTGAGTGGTCAGACCAGGAAACTGGGTTGATGGCTGAGAGGTCAATGTGCAAATTGGTCGCCCTTTGTTGTGGGTTGGGCTGCAACATGTTCTTGGAGATTCATATCCGCAAGTGATTTAGCTATGGCGGTGGCTTTGGTGTCGGAAGGGTCACTGAAGCCTAGGTTGACGTCTCCTAGTATGATGAGTTTGGTGGTTGGCTGAATGAGAGGGGTAAGAAGCAGCGGTAGGTCAATCTCTGGTCTGGTGTTAGAGTTAGGTTGGCGGTATAGTAGCAGAAGGTTGATGGTTGTCTTAGGATTGATCGTGAGTTTAGTGAGGAGCATATTGTATCCGGAAATGGTTGGCGTGTCGATCTGTCTGAGATGCAGGGATGATTTGGTAATAATGGCAACCCCACCTCGAGGTGCCGAGAATCTATCCGCTCTTAGGATGGTAAAGTTTGCGGGAATGGCCAAAGAGAGGATGGGACCAGAGGTTTTGTTTCGTTTTGTTTCTTTATTTGTACCGCGCACCGAACCCTCAGGTAACTGGGCGCTTAAAGCTTATAAAAGAGTTACAGACAGTTTAGACAGCAAGGGAAAAGGAAACAACAGCAGAAATAAGTGCAGGTCGCCCATGGTTATATGGGGGTCGAAGATGAGGGAGTCAGTTACAATACCAAGCAGCTATTGTGACAGCAGGCATAAGGGCACACAAGGTGAGGTAGCTGATCACTCCTGTTTCTTACGGAAGAACCAACTCTTTACTTTGGCTCTGAAGGTCCAGAATGAAGGTTCCAATCTGAGGCTAAGGGGTAGGGCATTCCACTGTTTGGCAGCTAGCACCGGGAAGCTCGCTCCCCCTGCTCTTTTTAGAAGAAATATAGGAACGGTCTGGCAGTGTAAGTAGATGGCTCTAGTTGGTCTAGTTGGTTGACAATTGTTGATTTTATCTGCCAGGTATTTGGGGGCGGTATTTGAGAGGCACTTGTGGGTGATGTCTAGCGTGCGAAGGGCAATTCTATCCTGTACTGGTAGCCAGTGGGTGTCCTGCCTGTACCTGTAACTAGTGATGTGCGTAGATCTCAGTATACCTAATTCTGCTCTTAAGGCATTATTTTGAAGGACCTGAAGTTTGTTGAGGTTCCTTTCGGAGGTGCCTAAGGGGTGTTACAGTAGTCAATCTTGGATAACACTAGTGCCATGGCTACGGTAATGCAGCTACTAGGCGAGAGGAATGACTTGCAAGCGTTAATTAGTTTGTTAGTGTAGTCCATGGAGGACGCAGTGGAGTTCACTTGCTGCTTGAGGGAGAGTGTGGAGTCTAAGTATACCCCCAAGGTTTGGATTTCTTTAGCCACTTTGATTGGGTTTTCATCGATGTTGATTGAAGCATAGCGGGGGTCTAGTTTGTTCAGGCGGGTTTGGGAACTGACGATCAAGAGCTCAGTTTTTTCGTTGTGGAGGCAGAGGCAGTGATCTCTGGATTTCCAAGTAAATCTCGTTAATCCTTTTACAATCATCTTCATAGCACCCTGAGAATGTGATGAGAACCTGGGTGTCGTCGGCGTAATTTGTGTATGAAACACCCAAGTTATCAAGACTGTCAAAAAGGAGCTTGGTGAAAATGTTGTAGAGCTTTGGTGAGACGCACAAGCCTTGTGGTACACTGCAGTGGATGGAAATTGGGTCCGCTGAGGCAGAGGGAGCAAAGACCCTAGTGGTGTGATTGGACAGGAATGATTGTATCCAGGTAGAGGCGTTGCTGGAAAAGGCAACTGCTGTAGACAGGTGATCAGTAAGGATCTGATGGTCGACAAGATCGAATGCCGCTGATAAGTCTAACAGTAGGAGCATGGCAAGCTTACCATTGTCCTTAGCCTCATCCATTTGGATTTTAAGGTCCAAGAGGGCTGTATCCGTTCCATGTCTTGGCCTAAAGCCTGATTGTCTAAGGCCCAGTAAGTTGTGATCCTCCAGATGTTTCTGGATTTGGAGGTAGGCCACTCTGACTAGAATCTTAAGGATATAGGGAACGGTGGTGATGGGCCTATAGTTAGTGGGAATATTGGGTTCAAGGTTGTTTTTTTTAGAAGGGGCATGACCCAAGTCTCCTTAAGTTTGTTTGGTACTGTGCTGGTCTCGAAGGAAGAGTTGATTAATGCCGAGATAAATGGGGCCAAACCGTTGGCACCTTCTTGAATGATTGCCGCTGGGTAAAGATCACCCGGGCATCTTGATGGTTTGAGGCTTTTAATTATCTTTTCCACTTTGTTGGCCGAGACCGGTGAGAAGGAAAAGGGTGGGCAATCTGGGGTGCTGATAGGTGGAAGGGAGGTAGGATTGGCGTTCTTGGCCAGGCTGTTCTTTTTTTGCTCAATTTTGGATTGAACCATAGCATTTTTGTCTGCAAGTGCTTTCTGCATATTAGCACACCAGACTGCGTCTCTCACACAGGTTTCTGATGGTAGTGCTGGGGACTCAAGTTCTCGGAGAATACTGAAGAACTCTTTAGTCTTGGATTCGGCATTGAGAATACGGTTGTCATAGGTTTCCTTTTTACCCTTGAGGATAGCAGATTTGTAGGATGCAGCGGCTGCGGTGAATAGCGCCTTGTTAGTAGGGTTAGACGATTTTCTCCAAATGGATTCTGCCACTCTTTTGGCGTTCTGGATGATTTTTAGTTTGGGCGTAAACCATTTGTTAAGGTGTCCAATTGGTTTGGCTTTGGCTAATTTAATGGGGGCTATGCTGTTCACAGCAGCCTGCAGCGTGTTACTGTATAGGTTAACTAGCTCGTTTGAGTCCAAGTCCTTGAAGTTGGCTGGGTCTAGGATGTTCTGGATCAGAGGACCTAGGCTTTGGAGCGTTACGTATCGGTTGTTCCTGTTAAGGACTTGCGGGGCAATGTGGGGAGTTGGAATGGTCGGTGTATTCCCTTGGATGGTGAAGGAGATGAAGTAATGGTCAGACCATGCGTTGGGAGTATTTTGAAGGATGGTGGTAGAGCAGTTGAGGTCTGCCAACCAGTCCAGTGTTCTTCCTTTATTGTTTGTCTGGGTTGTGACACAGTGGTTAAAGCCACAATTCTGTGACAGCGAAAATATCTAGATTCAGGTGCATTGTGAGATCATGGATTGAAGTGGAATGGGCTCTGAGAGAAGGACATTCATCAAGACACAGTTGAGCGAATACGTCAGTATAGGGATGGATGGGTGGAGAGCGTTGCTGGGGGGATAATCCAAGAAATTGGACACCAGCATCCCTGCAACTGCAGAAAGACTAAGATTATTCAATCAGGGTTTCTTAAAAGCATCAATGCACATTAGAAATGTACACAAACTGGCCAAGAGATATGCAGATGCAAAGAGATGTAAAGCCCCTCTGTATCACATACATGATCAGTTTTGGCTATCCACTAAACATATCCAATTCCTTAATGTGGCAATAAGTGGAAACCAAAGTTAATTGGACTTTTTCCTATTGAAAAAGTGATTACTCCAGTGGCTATGAGGTTAACTCTTCTGGATTGCTACAGAATTCCCCCTGTAAGGGGGGCGCCTAGCCCAGTGGGTACTAAGAGGGGGCTTGGATAGGGGTGTACTGTTAGGAACAACTTACTGTGTGGAGATCGCACTAGTCATTTACTTCCAGGGCGCTTCTGGCAACCCCTTTGGACATGGTGGTATCTCACCAGAACATATCGTACTCTGTGTCCACGCTGTGGGACGAGGGATCGTTAAAATCACTGATTGTCCTCCTCCAAGATAGCCACCACGGACGTACCGTTACGTCTTTTCACGGCCTACGTCATCACGTGCATAACCAGATATGAGGAGACCAATCCAAAGGCTTGGCGTCCTTCAAACCTCAGATACTACTGTATCGTGGAGCTTGTGAAGCTCGCTTTTGGACTTCTGAAGAGCCAGACTTTTTCAGGCTTACTTTGAACTAGGTAATTAGGAATTCTATGTCAACACCGTAGGCTTCCCTTTCTTTTATTTTAAATCAATATAGAAGCTCAGCAGCAAGATTTTTACACCTGCGGTATAGTAACATTGTTAACTTGAATGGGTGCAGAAATCCCATATAAACCAATACTTTGCAACATACTAAACAAACACACCCATAAATGTCTCTAAAAAACTATGTTTCCCATAACGCTTAGCCAAAGTCCATAACTAGCCACTGCAGCATGTGACTGCGACAACCAATGAGGTACAGGCAGACCCTCCAAATAGGCGCTATCCCGGGACCGCTTGCTCTTTCTTTGCTGTTCACAGCAAGAGGTAAGTGGAATTTTTCATCTTGGAGTTTCACTGCATATTGTTGTTTGTTCTGAATGCTGTCCGGAGCATTAGCACTTCAGTTCTGTCAATTTCCTTGTAGCAGTCATTCCACTGCATTTTGTGATAATATTATTTTTTCTCAGTGTTTGCTGCTTGCCGCTGTGGTCCCACGTCCTTTTCCGACATCAGCTGTTGTCCTGTTATTCCTACCGGCACCAGCTGGTGTAAGAGGGCTCGCATTTTACACGTGAGTGTGGCAGCTATTTTGTACTTTCATTCCGTCGGCACCAGCAGGTGCCGGAGGTCTCGCAGTGTACTGCAGAGTTCCCGGCTCCTGTTTCACGCTTCCGCGTGATTGTTACTTCCCCATTGCTCGCAGCCTTCCTCCCCACACCAGTCTCTCACATTCATGTTGGGGATAGAAGGCCGTGCATACGTGCCTTACCTCAGCTGAGGCCGTCCTCTGCGGCTGCAATACGAGCAGAGGGAGCACATCCTGCTTGGTCCTTTCCTTGCCTCCGGCGCTCGCTGATGCATTTCCTTTGATTTCAAACAAATCTAACGTTCAGCAAGCGGCGGAGACACTGTAAGAAAGGATTTCTCTTCAAATGTATTGAATATTTCCATTAAAAAAAAAGAGACCGCTTATTTTATCACCTTGCATAGCCTTACTGGCAGACAACTATACTGACAAAAAAAAGAAAGGGTTATATATCAACTAAATAAGAATATATATGGTGGCACAGTACACCCCCCAAACTGATCAGGAATGGTCAGTGGAGGAGGAGGAGGAGGAATATGAAGCGCAGGATGTGGCTTTGGCAGACAGCTTTAAAAGAGTGCTTGTCTCCTCAGTGGAGACTACCATTAAAAAAGCAGTGGCAGACATGCCTATCCAACTACGTCTGGACAATATGGAGGCACACCTAAAGGGAGCATCCCCGCAGGTGAAAGAGAGAGCTCAGAAGAGGAAGAGCGCTCCTGAAGGGGGAAGTACACCAGCTCGAAAAAGGAAAGAAGACTCTTTGATCCCCCAAGCAAGTCAGAATCAGTCTCGACCTTAGCCACCACCGCCATCACAGATGTCTTCTCAAGGCTCAAGAAAGACTTTTTGAACAGTAAGGAGACCCCTTATGAACCAAGACTCTCTCACCGGGAGGAGGATAAAGCGGGTGCTAGACCCTCAAGCCCAGAGGAGTATCAACAGGGCACGGATGATGATGAGAATCATAATGATGATGATCACAATGATGATCAAACTCCCCAATCCACAGAGGATGAGGAGGAACAGGAATCAGGGTCAAGACCCACCATTTCTGGGAATGCAGCAGCCCCCATTCCCAAACAGCAGCCTGGTGAGCAATCTGCTCTTGAAGAAATGTTTGTTCCTGAAGATATAATTCACCCCAGATCATCAAACTGGGCTCCATCATCCAGGGCTATGGAGTACATCACAGACAGGCTTCGCCAGCCCCAGGATAAAGAGGTTCGGGCCAAGCTAAAAGCGGAAATGTCCCCATCCCGAAATTCCAGGGAAGGTAGCAGTAACTCCTGAGCTGGATGCAAAAATGATTACCTTCCTAGGCAAAAACAGCAAGGACCCCAAGAAAGGCATCGACAGAGCTTGGAGGTCTTACCAGGACAAAGTATTAGACATTACAGGTCCTTTAGCAAAAATCATGGGCTTGCTGAGAAAGCCCTAGAAACAGGGAAACCAATTGACCCAACCACTCTATCGGGGTGGTCTCAATGAGCCCTCTTCTAGCTCGGTAATGGCAACTGTGCTATTTCAACCAAGCGCAGGAAGGGTATCCTTATGAAAATAGACCCTAAACTTGGAGAGCTTGCCACCACTGAATCAGGTCCAACCGCACAGTGGCTTTTATTCGGCGATCCCTTCGTCAGTGAAATGTCAAAAATTGTCGGCACATTCACCGCTTTAAACAAACCACAAGCCTCAATTAAAAGAGTTTTCTCTACAAAAGTTTTTTCTTGGGCCAGACGAGGCAGGGGCCGCTCCTCCGGCCGTTACTCCCTTGACAGAAGGTCCCATCAATCAAGAGATCCACATACCTACTGGCAAGACAGAGAGGACACCTTTTTCCTATCCAGAGGAAGAGGAAGGGGCGCAGCTGGAGAAGGGCAATAAAATACACAGCACAAAAGGATCCAGGTCAGTGTAAACAATGCAGCGCAAGCGCCCATAGGAGGCAGGATAGCTCTGTTCGCGCAAGCTCCTTAACAGGCGATGCCTGGGTCAGAGACCCTGCAAGGGGGTTTCGCTTAGAATTATTTTCCCAGCCCTTTCAGGCGCACCACCCGGCACAGATTGTAATGTCGCACGCAGACGCCCTAACATTAGACAGCGAAGTCTGCAGTCTACACCTAAAGGACGCCATATTTCCATGCTCAGACCGTGGCCGATTCTTCAGCCCAATAGTCCTGGTGCGCAGGAAGTGAAAAGTTTGCCCTGTTATGAATCTCAGAGCCTTGAACAATTTTATTGTTTACCGCCATTTCAAAATGGAGGGAATTCACATGCTCAGGGATATTCTGAGACTGGGCGGTTGGCTCATTCGCCTAGACCTAAAGGACGCATATCTAGCGATACCCATCCACCTTGCGCATGTGAGTTACCTGAGGTTCACATGGAAGGATCAGGACTGGGAATGCACGATTTTGCTTTTCGAGCTTTCCTCTGCACCTTGGGCCTTCACCAAACTCCTAAGGCCGGTGGTAGCACATCCCAGGGAGAAAGGTGTGAGGCTTATAACATACCTCAGCGACATCATTCTCATGGCACAGACCGAGGATCTGACAAGGCATCAAGCAGAGCTTGCCATAGACCCATTTCACGACCAAGGTTTTCTCATCAACTGGGAAAAACTGATCCTCACGCCCTCGAGGAGCCTGGAATTTCTGGAGTTCAAAGTGGACTCTCAGAACTCGCAGCTCTGTCTGCCAACTCCCAAGATGCACTCTACTCGCCAAGAGATTCGCAGACTCCTACAGAAAAATGTAATCTCCCTCTGGGAATTAGCGAGAGTAATAGGTCTCCTGTCATCCATGCAGGCAATACTCCCCAGCCCGCTACATTACCAAGAATTACAGAGACTGAAAGGTCAGCATCTGAGACACAACCTTTCTTATTCACAGCGTATAGCCCTCTCGCCCGAAGCAAGAACAGAGCTCAACTGGTGGCTCACACACATGGAAATCTAAAACGGCAGAGCGATCTTCGGTTCGACTCCCGACATAGTGATAGAATCGGATGCAAGCCGTTCAGGTTGGGGAGCAAGATGCGGCTCTGTGGACACGGGGGGATCTTGGTCCCCCCAGGAGCTAGAAATGCACATAAACTGCCTGGAGCTTCTAGCAGGCTCCTTCGCAGTGCAGTCCTTCGCCAGAGGCAGAGTGAGTTGTTGTATATTACTCAAGATGGATAACATCTCTGCCGTGAGATACATCAATCCTCTGGGTGGCACTAGATCGAAACCTCTGGCAGAACTAGCCAAGGAATTTTGACATTTCTGTCTGATACACCAGATATCCGTAACAGCGGAATACCTTCCAGAGCTAAGAAACGAGGTGTCAGACTGGCACTCTTGCCACTTTGTAAACTACAGTGACTAGAGACTCGCCAGAGAGATCTTTATGCGCCTTCAGCAAACATGGGGCCTTTCTCCTGGGACCTATTTGCTTCTCGCCTCAGCACTCAGCTCCCGGAATTCTACAGCTGGAAACCATATCCAGCAGCCGCGGCAACAGACGCCTTTCTACAACGATGGATCAAGGGGGTTTCTTACGCCTTTCCCCCTTTCCTTCCTTTCTATCCTTAATTACCTCTTCTAAAGGAGTTTTATAAGGACTTAATGAATGTTTCCGATTAACTGGGGTTATAGTTTTCAGAATCTAAGATGTTCATGTTTTGAGATTTGTCTTTAATATTCCCCTCTTGATCACAGAAGCTTTCACCACCATAAATGTGAGTGACTTTGTGAGGGGGGTCTTACTCAAAATAAACTATTGATTATGACAGTTTTCCCCACCCTCATGATAATTAGCTTTGGGAAAGAAAACCTCCATTACAGATTCTGGCATCACTGACGTTTCTTCCTCTGAGGAAGACAAACACTGACCTCTCCCAACCGAGTCCTACCGTTACCCTGGGACCCTTCTCCTCCCAGGAGATCCTCCCAGCTCAGACCACCCACAGGGTCAGGATCAGGACCTTGGAGGAGGCTTTAGGTAGGGTCTTTGTGAGGACTCTGCAGATTTCGCCACAGATGACAAATCAAACTCTGGAGGACCCGTATGCCTTTAAATCATTTACAGTCAAACATAGATCCTCTACTTTCTGCCTGAGAACTTGATTTTACCTATGGGAGGCTGCTAATTCCTCTTTAGCCTCTTTTAACATTCCCTTTCTCTTCGGACTCTCTCATGGTGGTCTTGGTTTACATGACAGATCCAGCAACAATTTTCAATGTGGGCCTTTCATCATGCCTAGTCCCAACGATTGGAGTTCCACAAAAGCTGTTGGCCTCAGAAACCCCTCAATTTACTGCTGTACTCCTAGCAAACCAAGAGGGAAACAGCAAAGGGATGAAATAATAAAATCAGACACTCCTGAGATTTGACAGCAAAATGTAAAGGAAAGTACACTGATGAGTTTTCTGTCTGCTCTCCCCTATTCCCTTCATATTTTCCTTGCTGCCGGCCTAACCGGAGCTGCATGTCTGGAACGCCTATGTTTATTACCCGGGGGCACAAGGTTGTACTGAACAGAAGCTAGTGATAAGATGCTGGCTCCTGAGAGGCACGTGGTAATTTTTCTTAAATTCTGGAATGATATCCTAAACATTATTTCTAACTGTCCCTAGCTAGCTACGAATACTTTGATATGCCAAAGTCGTGTCTCACTGGTCATTAAGAGTTTTGAAGGATATTTGGCTGGTTATCATTTCAAATTATGTTTGTTACGATTAGTAGAGATAGTTGATTGATTTTTCTTATTTATTCTGTACTATTTGTATCGACTTGTATAATGCTTTTTTTCATTTTATTTGTAGTTTTCCTGTTATCATAATTGTTGTTTTGGAATGATATGTATTTCTTTTGATAAATGGTTAAATAAAGTTGTCCAAAAAAAAAGAGTTTTGAAGGATAAAGGAAAACTCCCTCAGATAATGCTCCCCACTCCAGGGTTGAACATCATGCTACTGCTGAACAGTCTGATACTATTGTTCAGTAGTTTAAGGGCACCCAGCTACATGTAAGATGCTCTTGGACAAAACACTACCATGAGCCCTGTAGAAAACCTGCTAGTGCTCATGAAGACATTATCGTGAAGGGGAGAAACCCACTTCCGCCATTCACATGTCACTTATGTGCTGTAACGCTAGTCATTGTTCTCTTGAGGATCGTGTACCCTAGGGACGTGAGTCTCTTGAAACACACAGAGATGCTGCTCCCAAATCCCTTGAAGGAGTGTGGAGACCCTGATACCACTTTTATGAGGTACACTCCAAGTTGCAGGGTAGCAGAGTGGGGGTTATTTAGACAAAAAGTCCACCAGAACCTTGATGAGTAATCCCCCCTTGGATTCATTCGAGCAGTTACATGCCCCACCAATATGCTTTAATCTCCTTCGAATTTGACAGTGAAATGTACTCTGAATAAGGGTGAGCAGCCCTAATAAACACTGTGCTGCACCAAACATACTGCTCACAGTCTTCCACGCTGACTCCCAAATTTAAACTCTGAACCTGGTGCATGGAATATAGCAACTATGACCCAAAACAGAAGAAAACTACACAACTTGGACATGTTCAGAAGACAGCTGGATGAAAGGCAGTTATAGAACCCTCATTCAGGTTCTAATTTGTCAGATAGAGAATGTTGAGGTATTCATCCATTCTCCGCTAGGTGGAGCCACCCCCTTTGAGGCTAGGCAGGGGCGCCCACTAAGCAAGACCCTCCAAAGGGGTTTGGGAAAGCGGGCACTCACTGGGAGCGACCCCCCCCTCCCCAGGGAACAAGGAATCCCATTCCTGTGTGGAACTCCCTATAAAGGAAACAATATCTGCATACATGTGAATTCAATTAGAAGACATTTCCTCTAATCATGGGACTCAAATCAATCTTGATGACAGGTACTGACGTTTGGCTGAAGGCAATGATGGTTATCAAGAGGACATGACAGCTGATCCAGTCCAACACGCCTCCTTTGGTCACGGGCTACAGATAAAAAGGCAGTCTGCCTTGAATGGAGGAGAAGAGATCTGCTGAGGCAAGCCTATGACGTAGGCACGTCAGGCGGAACTGTGGCTACGTTTCTCTGCGGAATCAGCTGCTACGGAGAGCAGCATTGGTGAAGGAGACAGAGGCCCTCGAAGAGGCAACAAGCTGGAATACCCCAGCAAGACCAGGAAAGAGAATGCATGCTCATGGCTGGAGGCTCAACCACGCAGAGCACGTGGTGGGCGGGGAGCCCAAGCCTCAATGCTGAGCCAAGCACACGAAGGAGGAATGACTCCTCCCCTCACAACAGTGAATGAGCTGGCGAGGAAAGAAACTCAGAGCAACCCTCTGGAGTTTAATATTTTCTGGAACTTGAGACTTTGCGGGTGTTTGGAAAAACCTATTGTTTTGTTGTGAACTCTTTTTTGGAAGAAGACAATCATTAGTAAAGCCAAGAAGAAATATCTCACAAACCGAGAAGATGTCAAGATTACATGAACTATAGAAGCAGGTTATACTGCTTACTTTAAGTTGTGTTTTCTTTAGTGGTTGGGTCAGGCAGAAGACTTTATTTATTGTTTTAATGAGCACCTAAGTATGATATGACAGTATATTTATATAGCGCCTATACACAATGTGTTTCAAAGTGCTTCAAGGCAAGGGAGGGAAAATACAATGACATTCTTACAGGCCATGAAAAGTAAGCATGTGAAATTAACTATCATACTCGGCCTGACGACATTTCATGCAAGAGCTAAGACATAGATAAGGAAGGGAGGGGGAGAATGGGAAGGAAATGGAAACAGACAGGCGAATACCGTGCTAGGCCTGACGACATTTCTGGTAGTGCCGGAGAAAACAAAAGGTGAGGGAGAGGGGTGTAGAAAGGGAGGGGGGGAACAAAACAAGTGACTATCGTACTATGCCTGACGACATTTCAGATAGTGCTGGGGGGGGGAGGACAAGTAAGAGGAGGCGGGAGGAGACAGACAAGGTTGCTATCATACTAGGTCCAGGGACAATTCTGATAGAGTAAGTGCATAGAAGAAAGTAAGGGGAGGAGGGGAGGAGATAGGAAAAGGGAGAGTCTTTTGAGTACGAGGAGCGTGGAGTGTGCAATACCTTTACCCTTTTTACTGCTGGAGGTGTGACCAGTGACCAGTGTGCTCTGCTAAAACTCTAGACTCACCGCGGAGAGGTCGCGGAGTCTAGCAGAGTCCTTTGAGTCTTTGAGCTCTTGGGGCTTGTGGAGCAGTGTCATGGAAAAGATGTCCTCTGCGTGTGTGCGAGAAAAGGTTAAGGCGTCTAACCATCAGCCGCAAACCAGATCTCAGCTATGACGTGGGCTTTCGCAAGCCGAGCAGGTGGAACAGGTGGAGCAGGCTCGCCAATCGACAAGGCATGTAAGTCATACTTCCAGCTTGCGGTGTCGAGCTTCTAGAGTATTCTCTTGTGTTCCACCTAGAACTTGCTTAGAGCTGAACAAAAAATCTATCGCGCATGTGTCTGGAAACACGGAATTAGAACACAATAGCTCCAATGGTGTTTGTAATGGTCATGACGCCTGTTGGTGCACGCCAAAGAGGTGTAATTCTGATGATGATAACGTGGCCGTCTTACACAGCTGCGGCAGTACTTATATGATGAATTGGCAACCAGCAGCACCCAATGCGCGTAATGAACTGCTTTATAAACTTGCTACGATTCCACAATTACGCGTGCTTGCTTGGCGTGCAAATCAGGTGCTGATCTGCGACTCGTGCGAGGAAAACGTGCTATGTGCATTATCAGACTATGCACACTATGAACCAACACGTCAATTAACTGTAGCAAGTCTAGTCCCCAAACTTGCATCAATGGAGCATTACAAGCCTGCTTTTATGTCCCTTATACATCTGGGGGCTAACATGACTGTACCCTTGCATATGGGAGAGCAATCACTGCCCACAGACTACAAGACCGAAAATTGGATGAACTGTGTGCAGGTGTGTATGTACACGAATGAAATGGTGGAGAAAATAATTGAAGAGGAGGCTGTTGTGACAAGAATTGAACGTGAGAATTATGTGTTTTCACCCCACGAACAAAGGGAAAATACCTGCTGCTCACAATCTTATGAGATCATGCTAACACATTATAAATCCCTGATACTATCCAACAATGTCAAGACCCACACACTTGCTGAGACAAACGAAAAAAGGAGAAAGGAGAAACTCAACTGAGGTAGATAACAAACTCTTGCATGATCTTACACAAATAAATAATGTGAGAAGCCTCAGAAACAGAGATGAGTCATTGGACAATAAGAAGTTTGAATGGCAAAAAAAGGCTAATATGACCACAATGTCCGAAGGACTATCCATGAACAGGTGGCAAAGTGGGGCTTGAAAACAGAGAAGGATTGAGGAAAGCCCCTCACCTAACATACTCTCAACAGAAAATTAAGAAAAACAAGAGAAAACAAGAAGACTCTATAGAATCAGTGCATCCACTGGGGCAGGAACTGGCCCTGGATGATACAGACTTTACAGGGCGTCATTAGCATAACGTGACTTCAAGAAGTAATACTTCATTCTCCGATGTCTCATCATCAGATTGGTCCCTAATGAACCGTGAATACCCAAAAATAAGACGTGTACACTCTAGAGTAAATGCGAGAAGGGACATCTCGGAAACTGAATGGGACAAAACTGCAAAAAAAGTCATACAAGATCTGCAACCAACACTGATGTCTTCAATGTCAATTGACATCTCCCCATTTGTAAAACTCTATGAACAACTGAACGATAAAGTCAAGGATTTGACTACGCTGGTTGCACTAATGAATTCATGGAATGTGAAAACAATGCATACAAACACACCTTGACATGAATAAAAGAATTGATCATTCACTAAATGTGTTAGCAGAGCAAAAGCGTAATAATAGCCTAGATAAAAAGTTGCTTGCAGATGTTGCCAAAGAAGCATTAGCTTTGCTGAAACCTAACTCATCTACATCATGGAACATGTGCAAATCTGGGAAAGACGTTTGCTTATGTGCTAATATTGAAATGTGCCAAATGAAGCAGGTCGGAAGAAGCAATGGAATTTACACAGAAGGTTACACCAGAAGACTTCCAGATATGATGGAAACCTACATTCCTATTAATACAGAGGATGGAGATCGTGGCTTGAGTAACTTTGAGCCTCACTCCAACCACGTGCAGCCTGAAATATCTCTAGTGCTCCAAAAGGAAACTAGCAAAGAAAACAATCAACTGTCTGATTCACAGTACTGCTGCTGAAGTGCAAGCGGATCCAGTCCTGAATAAACATGGGGATGCCATAAATTTTGTGAATGAAGTGAGGGTGGTCTCTTCATTCACCAGCGCCGTGAAAAGCACCCTACAAAGAGACAATCTTGCCAACACAAATCATCAGAAACCAACTACTTCAGCGGACATTGGAGGATTGGCCTCCTTACCAGATTCTGTACTGATTGCCTGTGAACCTACCAAAGGAGACACTGTAGGCACATTTGCCATTTTTAATGCTAAGAGCAAGCAAAATGACTCGAAGGCAATGGGAACGGCAACTAAACTAGCTGAAGTTAAAAAATTCAAAAATCAAAGCAAAGGGAAAATTTGATCTTGCACTAACTCTAGGAAATTCTTACGCAATATTAAAATTGTAAATGTCACAGCGAACTGTGACAAAAGTAATTTTACAGCAGAGAAACTGAAAAAGAGCCAACCAAGAGATCAAACTAATGAATCGGTAGGCAAGGTAGGTCCAATATCAACTATCAATGAAGTTTCAATTGATCTAACAAATCTGTCGACATAAGAAAACGATGAGACGTTAGATGATAAACAAATTCAGATGGCTGAACTGGAACTAAGTCAAAAAAATGTGCCTCCAAATGAAGTAAACTTGGGACAAGTAAAGTTCATAGAGGACGTATGCTCAGGGAGAATTTGCACTTTGGTACCATTTGTTGCTTCAGTAGAAACAGAAATATAGCGAGATGAGTCCAATATTCACCACGTTAGGAGAAAAATTGGAAAGACTTGCGAATGCTAAGACAAAGAATACGATAAACAAAGAGGTAATAGAATTATCGAGTGCAAACAACTCCTTCATGATAAAAAGATCTGAGGATCATACAGTTTTGAATTAATGAGCAAGTCGCAGACTCAATGCTAATTTCATGCTGTCGAAGAGAGTACTCGAAAAGGAACCCCAAAATCAGAAAAACATAAATAATAAAAGTGCGCAATTAAAAGCAGTCAATGGGGAGGCCAATGACTGGTCTCTTAACCCTCTTAGGAAAAAGCTCTGGTTATAGAATTATTAATTCATGATCGATATCTTCATATATTCAACTAGCAGCTGTTGACTTTGTAGGAAAACTGAAGTTAGGATCCGGTTTTATATACATCATTAATCTATACTGGCAACACTTAGCCGCAGGGACTACAGCCTTTATAGATCAGGTCTCCTCATTAATAGATGAGATTAACAAAGGTGACAACTCACCAAGAATTATCTTGTGTGGAGACCTAAATATTAATTGTATAAATCCTGGACAGCTTAATAATAATGATAAGTCTGCAATTGCGCAAGTAGCGGAGTCATGGTGTTTAGAGATGGAATCGAGAAACATGTCTATGTTAAATGGAAACATAACAGGCGACATCCCTGCTAATCCAACATGAAGTAGAAATTGCCAAAAACAGACTACTTCTTTGTGTCTGACAATGTGCATGAATCTGTAATTTCCTTACAGGTGATCCACAAAACACAAAGTGACCACAATATGGTTAAGATTCTCATTGTTGCACCTGGAAAGAAGCAAACTTTGAAATGGAACTAGAAGGTAATAGTGGAATCTAACAGAGTCAGACTTCGTTTGAATGATGACGATGTGAATCTAATTGCCAAACCTTATTCTGAGGAAAATAATAAACTTGAATATCGACAATAAAATAAACAAACAAACAAACACCTCTTGTCACAAATTGTTGAGAAAAACCAAGGCCTACAAACTGCAACTTTCAAATCAAAACATTCTTTTCATATAGAGGTCCTAAGGAGAAAAAGACAAATGCAAACAGAAATCAGGCAACTCGCGAGGACAGATATAACAACATACTATGCCAAAAAAAGTAATATCAAACAAAAATATAAGAACTGTATTAAATCACACAAAGCTGTGATTTTACAACCTGATGCTAAGACAATGAAGGCCAAGTTAAAAGATAAAAACTCTTGTGAATTTTGGAGAATGATCAACAAAGAAAGTGGGTCACAGACAGCAATCCAGACCAACATGGTGTCAGAAACTGATTGGGTGCTCCACTACAATCAACTATATCGAAAGAAAGGGGATACTAAAGAACCTGTGCTTCCTAAAATAGATCAATGGGACCTCAAATTTGAAAAAGATGACACCTTGAATATCATCAAGAAGGTGAGTTGCTCAAGGGCTCCTGGTCCTGATGGACTGACCAATTATACATTTAAAAGGAACCCTGAAAGATGGGCTGAATTCTGTACCACACTATTCACAAAAATCAGCATGAGTTGTGCAACCCCACAGTCTTGGAAAAGTGCGGTGATTGTGCCGATAGTCAAAAAAGGCAAAAGAGCCAATCCAAAAGACTATCGGATGATAGTTCTATAAGACGTGATGGGCACATTTTTACGCAACTCATTTGCAGCAACAACTTCATGAGTGGATCTCAAAAACCCAGCACGCGGATCTTAGACAATCAGGCTTCGTCAAAGTGGTGGGCTATGGCTTGAATTTGCTTATACTCAACCTTATGAAAATGGAAGCCATAAGAACTGGGGGAAAGGCCTTTCTGGCCTTCATAGACTTTTCACACGCTTTTGATAGTATCGATCGAGAGACTTTGTGGACCAAAATGCACAAATGGAAATGCCTGTTAAGTTTGCTAATGGCCATCATAGAGTTACATTCCAATACTGATGTGAGGATCAGGTTAAATTGTGCGGGAACGTTATCATCTGCCATAAGAACGCTTTGTGGTGTAAAACAAGGATGCCTCCTGGCCTCAACCATCTTTAATTAGTTTTTGTCTGATATTGGTGTAACTATTGATATTGTTTTGTCGTTCCCACCAAAGATTCATGGATCCCATATAAGTTGGCTTCTTTATGCAGACGACTTAATTCTGCTTGATGGAACATCAATAGGGCTCCAGTGGAAGCTGCATGTCCTTGAGGCATATGTCAACAAAAACAGCTTATGCATCAATACGAATAAGTCAGAAACTTGGTCTCCACAAGATCTAAGGAAAACTTAAACACGTTCCTCCACAAAATGTCTATGGTACTTGGAGAAAGAAACCCTCAAGATTGCAACATCCACTAGATACTTGGGCATGAAGATCAGCTCATCAGTAAATTACGGCCCTTGGATTGAAAATGCTAAAAGTAAGTGTCGACAGCTAGCAGTACAAGCAACCATATTAAACAAAACATATGTTAAGTTTTCTTTAAAACCATTAGTTCCTTTTTACAAACAGAAAGTTGTACCATGCGCAGCATAGCTAGCACACAGTCCAGTGGAGCCAGCAATTGATGTAAAACACACAGAAGGGGGAAAACAACGCTGAGAGGAGACATACAGAGCCATAACCTAAGGCGGCAACACAGAAGTGAGGGCACCTGGGCACACCTGGACTGCGACCTGGGGTCCCCCCGGGGCTCGGCTGCACAGAAGGGAGACTAAAAGGCATAGGAGGACATTACCTCTCAAGGATAAAATACGCAGACGCTCCCTGCACTGATCTAACTAACCTCTGTTAAATGAGGTGCATTCACCCCATATGATAGTACCAGATAATCCCCCTCACGCACAGCAGAATGTCATCTAAGCAGCTCAAAGCCAAGGGAAAACAGTCCCTCCTAAAAGCATCGCCAACTATGGAAGGGACCAAGTCGAAGGGGCTGTCCGCACAGGAAGCAGGAGCCACCGGCCGCAATGACCAACAAATGCTGGCTGCCATAGACGAACTAAAGGTTTCTTGGGGGCTCAAGATTGATACAGCCATCTCGGAACTGAAGACCTCGCTCAAATCTAAAATCGATGCAATAAGCATGGATGTGAACCTCTTGCAACAAGATGTCCGGGCGCTGGCGGAATGCACGGGGAGTCTAGAGAAGGAGGTGGGTGCTAACACAAGCTCCTGCACGACCCACACGAAGGAGATTCACTCGCTGTCGCAACAAGTTCGCAATCTAGAACACAGAGCTGAAGAAGCGGAAGGGCGTGCGCGCAGAAACAATGTACGCATTCTAGGGCTCCCGGAAGGCGAAGAGGGTGCGGACCCGACGGATTACGTTGAAAGTATGCCATTGCAAGAAATAACAGGAGGGGAACTCAGCCAGGGGTTCGCGGTGGAGAGAGCGCATCGAGCCTTGAACAGGAGACCACCACCGGGGCCCCCCCCCCGTGGCCAATCGTTGCCAAAATCCTGAATTACAAAGACAGGGAAAAGGTTCTGGAACATTTCCAGAAAGGAGGAACGATAAGCAGGGCCTCCGCAACCCTCACCGCATACCCTGACTACACACTCCAGGTACAAAGGCAACGCTTGAACTACGTGGCGACCAAGAGGGGATTACGGGACGCAGGCTTTAGATACATGCTATTGTATCCAGCAAAGATGGAGGTGCTACACAAGAACAAGGCTCTCTTTTTTGACTCCCCGGAGGAAGTATATGCATGGCTAGACGCGAATAACTGCCCATTGGGGGCGGAAAACCGGAAGGAGAGAGAGACAGAGAAGTGATCCATCCTTGTCCCTTCCAAGCCATATTGTTGGATATGTATAGCGAGAGATAAGTACAGCATGTAATCATTAACCTTGGCACAGATGCAGTTGTAGTAGCGGTGTAGACTAGAAGGGGTATACTAGGCATGTGAGCTAAGTACATTATGGACCATTTATCAAACTCTTCATTGTGACTTTTTGTACTAGAATATACATACGAGCAGCGTCAAACATGTGTCAAGCATATGCGGTATATCATGAGCACTAATGCAGGAGATAAGAAGGAAGCACGACTTTACCCCTAGTAGGTAGTTTAGTGGAACTACCATTAGAGTGATATCCCCCTGCTGCGTCCCGAGTATGGGCTGAGGCCAATAAAGGGCTAGATGCGGGGTAGCCTGAGATCCAGGGATGGAGCTGGGCATCAGTTGGGGATGGGAAAGGAAGGGGGGAGGGCAGAGGGGGCTGGGGAGTTCGAGTCTAGGCCGGGTTGGGCTGAGGGTGGGAGGGGAATCAGGGGGTGTGTTAGCACAACTACAGTTAGGGAACGAGCCTATGGGCACCATTTGGGGCAGGGAAGGGAGGGGGGTGGGGCTGAAGTTAGGGAGTTTGTTGTGTGAGTTGAAAGGGAACGAGCATACACCCACGTGCTCCTGCGCGTGATACGGATGACAACGGAGGTTAGAGGTGGAACAGGATACTGCTGAGAATGGGTGACCTTAAAATAGTACCCTGGAATGTCAGGGGACTTCACAATTATTTAAAAAGGAATAAAGTAATGATGTACCTGAAGAGAAAGAAAATAGACATTGCCCTACATCAGGAAACCTACCTCACAATGGACAAGCAGGAAATGGTACGGGGAAAATGGAAGGGAACCACCATTGGGGCAACCTACTCGACATATGCAAGGGGCATGGCCACCTGGATTGCGCCACATGTAGCCTTCCAGCTAATACAGTCCACAGAGGGCACAGATGGGAGGATGGTAGCGATAAGAGGGCTGATCGAAAATAAGGAGGTGAGCATCATTAACACATATGCACCCAACCAGGATAATGTGGCATACTTTAAGACCTTATACAGTAAAGTTGCCCGTATCTAGGAGGGGCAGTTACTCGCATTATGCGGCCCCACAAAACCTATATACCCGGCTGGATTACGTGATTGCCCTCCTCAGAGGTTACGGAGGAAATGGTGCAGGCAGAATACAAAGCGAGGGTCCTCTCACACCACTCGCCATTGATAGTAAAATGGCAGTACCTGCCTCCCAGACCAAGGATCCTCACCTGACGGCTCAGAGTCGAGGCATTGAAAGATATGGTATTCAGGGAGGATCTTAGGGAGGATATTGTCGAATACTTTGAGAAAAACACTGGTAGTGTACGAACAGCGGGCATCCTGTGGGAGGCTTTTAAGGTGGTGGTGCGGGGGTCAGCAATATCGAAATCTAAAGGACTCCAGGGGGACATAATTTGGGACTTATGGAAAGCAGAGGAGAAACTCCAGACGGCCATGAAGGAGGGGGACAACTCTCAAGGGGCGCTGAAGCCATAAGTAAACTGCAGCAGGAATGTAGGGGACTCTGGGAGAGATTATGTAATCTAAATTCTAAGAAATATACGGAGAGACAACACGCGGCTGGAGATAAGCCGGGGAGGCTGCTGGCATGGCTGTATAAAAAGGAAATGCCCAGATCGGCTATTAGAGCGATAAAAGGGGAGGATGGTCAAACGCTAGATAGCCAAGTGGGAGTGAATGAAGGGTTTTTTAAGTTCTATCAACATCTGTACCAAGACACAGGAAAAGGGGGGAGGAGCGAGATCACAGAAATATTGGAGGATATAGGCTTGCCCAAAATAAGTACAGAGGAAAGAGAGAATTTGGATGCACCGATTACGCTAGAGGGGCTAGAAGCAGTGGTTAAGCAGCTGCCCACCAGTAGGGGCCCAGGGATGGATGGACTGCCTAGCGAATTCTATAAAATGTATAGCGCGGAAGTACTCCACCCAATGCTAGATATGCTAAATGAGGCGCTGGAAGTGGGGAGATTGCCAGAATGCCTCAGAGCGGCTATTATAATCCCACTCCTCAAGCCTAACAAACCAAGCACAGACTGCGGATCCTACAGACCGCTTTCCATGTTGAATCAGGATAGTAAGATTCTTACAGCGGTACTGGCAACCAGATTGCGACAAGTCATAGGCAAACTTATACATCCAGACCAAACCGGTTACATACCACACAGAAGCATAGCTGACAACTTAAGGAGGCTCCACCACGTTATAGAACAAGTAGAAGGCAACACGCAGGAAGTGGCTATAGCCTCGCTAGATGCGGTGAAGGCCTCTGACTCGGTCAGATGGCCTTGGTTGCTAGCCGCCTTGAAAGAATATGGCATAGGGCTGGGGTACTTACGATGGGCTAAATTGTTGCATAGCTCCCCGTTAGCCAGAGTCAAGACAGGTGCGATCATCTCGGATAGATGGCAGCTCAGCAGGGGCACCAGACAGGGCTGCCCATGGTCCCCAATGCTGTACATCCTGGCATTGGAACCCCTAGCGATATATCTGAGATAGCAATATGAAACTGTGGGAATCCGTACAAAGGGCGGACCACACCTCATATCGTTGTATGCCGACGATATACTGCTATATCTAAGATACGCAGAGGAAAATGTGCAATATATCTTGGAGGTGATGGAGCGATTAGCGACACTCTCTGGGATTGCGGTCAATCTCCTGAAATCCAGTTTGTTCCCCCTTGGCAGATATAGCAGGACTCGGAGAGAGGACCTAGACCTACCAGTGTTACAGATACCCTGGGAGACTAGCACCTTTCGATACTTGGGGGTAAATATATACCACAAGGTGGAAGACAAACACATACACAACACAGAAAAGGCAGTAGCAAACTTGGATAAGAGCATGAGATTCTGGGCAAAGCTCCCCCTGGCCATGGTAGGGAGGGTAGCACTGTTGAAAAGGGTGGCACTGACCAGGCTATTACACTTCTTTGTTAATATCCACTATATGATACCCAAGCGATTCTTCAGTAAACTGCAAAGCTTATGCAGAGGCTTCATATGGCACAATACCAAAAACATGACAGGGGGGGTATCAAATTACCCAATTTCGAGATGTACTACCTGGCTAGCCAATTGCAGCACATGGATAGATGGTTAAAGGAGGACCCCACGGCTGGGTCCAATTTGCTACAGTCCGAATGTTCCCCGTTTTTCCTGAAAGAAATGATATGGTTGCCCAAGATAGAACTGAGAGGGCGAGCAAGGTTGTTGGAGCTGGGATGGAGGACATGGCGCAAGGCCAGGTGGGCCTTGGAGAACCCGACTCTGAGCTCCCCTCAGGTGCTGCTAGTGGCGCTGGAGGGAGTGGACGAATAGCTGCGGGAGACGATCAGGAAACACTGGGAAGCGGTGGGTGTTGCAACAGTAGGAGACCTATGGCAGGAGGGAAAGACCATAGAATTTGACGAGTTGGTAGAGAGAACCGGAGTACACCCCAGTCAATAGATTACCTACACCAGGGTGGTCCGGCAGGTGAGAAAAACGTGGCCAGAGTTGGCACTGGATTACCAGCCAGATGCAACTGTTGAAACAATATATGATATCTCAGAGGGAGGGCATGAGGTCTCCCGAATCTATGAACTCCTGATGTCCAAGGTGGGGAAGGAGGTGCTGCAACTGAGGCGGGACTGGGAGGAGGAAGTAGGAGCACCCATGCATGACGGGATGTGGGAGAGGGCCCAAAAATACCACAAAAAAGTGTCCAGGAACGCAAGGTTGCAGCAGATCCAACTATACGTAACCCATATATATGACCCCCCAAAGGGTCGCTAGATTCAAAAACACAGGAACACAATCTTGCCCCAAATGCGGAGAGGTAAATGCTGGGATGGTGCACATGTTCTGGACATGCCCAGAGATTGGGAAATTATGGGGCAAAATTACCCAACGACTAGCCGAGGAAGGAATCCAGCTAGATGTGGAATCAGTGTGGGAATGGATGGTGGGGGTTTCACAAGACCACGCAACATGAGACATATAAGCAAACTCAAGAAACTGGCCTATATACTGGCCAAGCGTAGAATTGCCATGGGATGGAAGGTGAGCCACAGACCCAGAATAGCGGTGTGGTGGCGGGACCTCCTGAAATGGGCAGAGGCGGAAACAGCGGTGTGGTATGAGGTGACCAATAGAGGGGGAGGAGGAAGCGGGATCTTTGATGACATGGAGACACCTAATAGCCACACTGCATGGGACTACCCAGGATTGGCCGCATGAACAAGATTCCTCTAGCGATATAGAAGGAAGTGAACCTCGGGAAGACACCACAGCGGAGGGAATGGGAGAGTAGGCTCAAGTTGGGGGGAGGGTCAAGGGAAGCAGGGATAAGCTGGCTTTAACACAGCAGTGTTTGATGGAAATTACATACATTATTTTACTGTTGATACCTTTTCCCTTTTTTGTTTCCCTGTTGAGTTTTGGTTTTGTATGTTGTTTGGTTTATATAAATAACAAAAACATTTTTAAAAAAATAAAAAAAAGTTGTACCAGCTCTAACATATGGAGCTGAGTGTGCTCTACGATGTTCTTATGAATTATGGGCCACTCTAGAAAATATCTTTTGGATGAAGGTATTATGATTACCCAAGGGGACTCCTACGGCGTGCATTCGCTATGAATTAAGCTTAATATCCATAAATGCACGCATAGCTTGGAACATGATAACACTCTATCGCAAAATGTCTATGAAAGATACGTTAGCACAATTCAAAATCTTTCATAATCCAGGCAATGGAGACGATCATTGCATATTAACACCGTGGACACATGCTATGAACAAATTCAGAGATAATCCAACATTGACATACTGGGGGGGAGTTTTACAAGTCTTGTTGGTAATTGGCGCTGGCAGTTTGTGGATGTCCACTTCCTGAGAGGTTATCTAGGCACTAGTTATGCGTGCGTGGTTGAGGAATGTAGACACATCAGTCAAAGGTTGTTTCTGTACATGTTTAATATGCACTCAGTAACACGTGACAAATTCTGGCAATGGTAGCCATGTGGGTGAAACAAAGAGCCGACACGCGTTTCGACCGTAGTCTTTATCAAGGCAGACACAGGTTGGGTGAAATGGATGCTGGAAGCAAAGTATGGTGGTCCAAGAGCCTCCTGTTTAAAGGTGCCTGCTACAAGCTGGATAGCTTATCTGGTAGAGAGTCTCCGTTGCTCCGTCCGTCGTACCACCATCAAATACACTAGGTGGCATAAAAATAAAACGTTTAAAAAAACCAAAGCCTGCACGCATAGGCACATACCTTGTGGAACAATTCTGGCGGTATGACTATGTCAGCGTGTCAACTTTTTCTTGATCGTATGCAGTGTCCACATGTGCAAGTTCACTGGTCCTATGGAGATTTGTTCAAATAAATGCTTCTGTATACGACTAGAAATGCCGCCATATGTATCTCAAATCATGTCGGGGGCTTCCTTGCTTCACAAATGCTGGCGTTTGAACGCGTGTCCATTCTGAGTGAAAGAGCTCACGTTGTCATGGCAGCCTGACGCGAGTTCTAGTGCTGCAAAGGCACGTAGCCATGAGTGGCTGTGTGCCGTCTTGTTATAAAGTTGTCATGGTTACTTGCTTTCAGTTTATGCAAGCCGTGTGTCCGCCTGTGATTGGTTAAAGGAATGGTTCGGTCAAAATTTTTTATTGACCCTACGGGTCGGCCATGTGTTTTTAAGCCTAAGTCGCTCGATTTTAGAAAAATTTCCTTTGGACATTACCCGACTTTTCGTCCATTAAACGCACGCGAAAACAGGCATTAGGGAGCTGCCATTTTGTGATAATCCTATCATTTCCCCCATCGCCCTGGCTGACCTGCTTTTGCGGCACTAAATTATATCCCCCGACCCCTGAGCCTGTCATCAGCAGACGCGTACCGCCCATTTCACAACGTCAAAGCACGTCTCGTGTCAACATTCGCTGCGCTTCAGCTAATGACGCGTCGCCATGGAAATGGCAGGACGCCTCTTTCCTCAATAAGTATAAACAGACCGTTTCACAACACACAGCAGCAGATATTCGATTCCATTCCTCTCTCTGTGTTACTTTGAGTATTCTGTGACTCGTTTCTGTGCTCTGGTCAGCTACATTCACCGCTTGTAGCCTGTGTGAACACATACCAGTACCAACGCTATCAATTATTTTAGTTTGTTTAACACACAGTGGCTACAATAATGCCCTACATGTACGAGCCCGAGTATACCGAGGAGGAACTACTGGAAAGGGAGACACGCGAAAACGATGGGTCTTCGGACGGCAGTTGGGAGGACGATTCAACAGCTGAAGAGCCTGGACCTAGTCGCATGGACGGTGTGTCCACCTGGTGCACATGCAATCGGTGCAAGCTAATGCCAACCGAGGACGAGAACTGATGCTGCTGTGAAAACTCGGGATGCGTGGCCTACATTTCGGAAGGCGAGCCACGACCGCAATGCATCACCGAGCTGCCAGACTTCAGGGCAGCCTGCCTCACACGGTCCGTGTTGAGAATAATGATGGTGCTTATGCACGAACTTCGCGCAACTGTTCGTCCTCGTAATCCGAGTAACGAGTAAGTATACTCTGCTTGTCATGCCACTCCTATTTCATGGTCTTCTACTATATCCAAAATTACATATACATATCATTGTAACGCACGAAAGTCGTTCAATAGTGTGCAGTGTCTAGATAGCATTTGTCCAAGCAGAATGCCATTAGTTACAAGAATTGTCATTGACAACAAACGTTTATTAAACTTATCTTGGTCATTTAAAAACAGTTTGTTTCATTCCTTTTCACAGGTGGTACAGGCTGGTGGCCTAGCGTTTCTTTACATGGTGGCTTCACGGGAGGCTTGGACACCGCGTTCGAAGAGTGATACCCGCCTGTGCCGTTCGTGCCATAAGAGAAACGTTCCCGAGTGACAGCGGTCAGTACAGGGGATTTTCTCTCGCTGTGCTGCAACCTGAACTGTACAATGTGTAAAGTTTTGTATTTTTGTGTCATCAAAATAAGATACAAAATAAAACACCACATATATTTTAACAACGGTTGTTTCGATTTTTTAAATGAATCAAGTGTGTCCCCATCCAAGGATGGACGTCAGACATCTGTGCTCGGAATGGGTGAAGTTCAGGTCGCTGTGAAGCGGGGTGGTCACTATCTAAGCTAACATAATATATTATCAATAATGCATGCACTAAATAACACTTGTTCAAAGTCTTTCAGTCGGTTATGTCTCTATAAAAGTCACACATATATCTATACTATCAATTAACATTGGATTATACAGGCCTTAGGTCAAGGGTCTTGACCACTATAATACACTGTTTGAAGTGTGGGTCTGTGCTCACAAGAATCTCCGGTATGTGGCATTTGTTATTGATAGGCAACGATATACTGCAGTAGGGGTCTAATGTTAGTTGGGGATCTGCTAGGTGGGCATCATGGCGTGGTCAGTGGTCTGGCACATGAAGAGAATACCTTGCAGGGACACAGGGTCTGAATGGCAGTAAGTTTCCACTGGCGAGGGTGCGTGGGCAATGACACGTTTGTGGAGATGAACAAGCTATGTGCTTAGTTCAGGCTGGTTCACATGCAGGACCGTGATCTCAGAGGAAGAGTGATGTCTTACATTTATTAGCTGTTGCAAATACCTCTGGAGTTTTCCAGTCAGAGTGGGAACGAGGGTGGGGGCCATGTGCTCTGCACAGTGAGGCCTGGTCACCAAGGTGGAGTGGAAAGGGGGTACAAAAATGGATGCCCCGTGTCCTGCTCAGTGTTCCCATCTACACAAATGTCATCCAAAGTTAACATCACATAAGGGCAAGGGGCGAACCCACTACTGGAGGCACTTGGTACGAGTTTCTACTGAGAAGTAAAGGATGAGAAGGGCCTGATGGCCCCTCGCTCCCACACACTTGCCTGCACGCCCCAGGCCCATCCATCCCACCCCCTCTATCAAAGGCGGTTTGCACCCGGGGATGAGCGCTGGCATGGGGGGCTGTCACGGGCGCAAACGGCCAATGTGCCAAACAGCATGTACACTTCAAAAGGTATCCCGGTCGGAGAGGGGAAAAGGAGAAGGCCTGTGCGGCGGATGCCCCCCAGGAAGGGAGCTGATGCGGAGCCAGCGGCGATGGAGTGAGCTGGACCAGAGGAGAACTAATCGGGTACTTGAATAATCTCAGGGGGTGGTGGACACAAAGGCTGTTTTGATTACAAGGAGGGATGAGGGTGCTAAGAGCAAACATCATGGGATCACCAAGGGCGAGGAAGCCTAGGGGGGGGAGGCGGGTGGACCAAGTTTTAAGGTCATTAGGGGTTGGGAGGGGGGCGAGGGAGAGGGGAAGAAGGGGGGGAGGGATCCTCAGGTGCTGCACGAGGGGAGAACTAGAAGTGATCCACGCACCCGGGTAACAGACATGGGGAAAATGAGTGGGAGTGGGGAGCTGTTGGGGGTTCTTGAATGGCCGGGACAAGTGTCTAATTACAATTCAAGTGGGTAACGCATAATGTTAGGGGCCTAAATACCCCACTGAAAAGGAAAAAGCTGGAGCAATTTACGAAGCGGGGAAAACCAGACCTTCTGGGATTACATCTGCTTCGCAAGGACCAGAGTCGCTTAAGGTTGAGAGAGTTTCATCAGGTGTTTCAGGCGTCTGGTCCCACGAAATCGGGGGGGGTGGCGCTGGCCATCAGGGGCACAGTGAACTTCCGCTTGGAGGACACCCTAAGGGACAAGGAGGGTAGGTTTGTTGGGGTAAAAGGCACAATTTCGGAAGAGATGTTTACAATAGGGGTGATTTATGCGCCCAACACAGGGCAGGACTCCTTCCTCTGCGATCTCATGGGGAAAATAGGTGACTGGGCAAGAGGCCAGATAATCATAATGGGGGACCTGAATATAGCTTGGAACAAGGTTAAAGACAGGTCTGGAGGGACTAAAAGCTGTGGGGGAGGGGCGGTAGCCTCGGCGGAACTCCGGGACAAAGTGGAGAGCGTAGGGTTGAGGGATGTTTGGAGGGAATTGAAGGGGGACGAGGAAGGCTACACATTCCTTTCTGAAGTTCATGGGACCCAGTCCAGAATTGACTACATCTGGATCTCGGCCAATCTGGTGGGTAAGGTCAAAGAGATAGAAGTTGGGCCCATGGGAATAGCAGATC
Organism: Ambystoma mexicanum; assembly: GCF_040938575.1. Taxonomy (NCBI): domain Eukaryota; kingdom Metazoa; phylum Chordata; class Amphibia; order Caudata; family Ambystomatidae; genus Ambystoma; species Ambystoma mexicanum. The sequence goes on along the minus strand of NC_090933.1, from coordinate 1,296,133,466 downwards.
ATAAAATGTTGTCGATGCAGCTGGAACTGGGAAAGAGGAGGAGGGGGATGTGGGGTTGGAAATACCCGGAACACCTGCTGAGGGACCCCGTGGTAAGAGAGGAGATAGAGGGCAAGATGAGAGAGTTCTTCGATAACAACAAGAAAGGGGACACGTGTGAAGACATAAGATGGGACGCATTTAAGGCCACATTGAGGAGGGAAATTATAGCAGTTAAGGCACAGAGACAGAAACAGCTACAGGCCTTGGAGTCCCGGCTAGAAGCGGAAGTTGAGGAAGCGAGAGGCAGGGTAGCGGCGAACCCCAGCAGGATTAACCAGAAGGACTACAGGAGGGCAGTAGGACAATTGGGGATCCTTCGGACCAAAAAAGCAGAGGGGGCCTTGCTTTTTGTGAGGCAAAAATTTTATGCAAGAGGGAATAAGGCGGACGCCCTGCTGGCTCGCCTCCTTCGGGGAGCAGCCTCTAGAAACACAATCACGGCTCTAAACTCAGATAGGGGGCAAAGGGTTACTCGAATAGAAGATATTCAAGAGGCCATGGCTGAATTTTACAAGACCTTGTATGCTTCACAGCACCCCTGCGGCCAAGCCCAAGAGAAATTCCTGGAAAGGGTTAACCTGCGCAAAATTGAGGGGGACGCCCAAATTGGTCTACAACAAAAGATAACGGAGGAGGATGTGAGGGGGGTTATTCGGAAGCTGCCCGCAGGTAAGGCCCCTGGCCCTGATGGGTACACTGCGTCCTTTTATAAGACCTTTGCGGGAGTGCTGGTTCCACACTTGACCTACCTTTTCAACTCTTTTTTAGGTAGTGGGCAAATCACCCCGTCCATGAAAGAATCTAAGATCTCTCTGATTCTGAAGGAGGGCAAGGACCCCCTTGAAGATCCTCCTATAAGCCAATAGCGCTCATTAACGTAGACGCAAAAATCTACACTAAGATCCTGGCGAATAGGCTCGAGGGGCTCCTCCCGGATTTGATCCATCAGGATCAGGGGGGATTCGTGAAGGGGAGGCAGACAGCGGATAATATTAGAAGGGTGGCCCAGCTGGTGGAAAAGGCGGAAAAGACTCGTACACCGGCAGCACTTCTGTCCTTAGACGCTGAAAAAGCATTCGACCGGGTGGAGTGGTCCTTACTTTTCAAAACCATGGAAAAAATGGGGTTAGGAGGTGCTTATTTACAGAGGGTCAAGGCGAACTATGAGGGCCCGCGAGCGAGGGTGGTGGTTAATGGGGCCTTAACTAGATCATTCCAACTCCAAAGAGGTACAAAACAGGGATGCCCCCTATCACCTCTGCTATATGCAGTTTACTTGGAGCCCCTCCTGCAGGCAATTCGGGAATCTGAAGGAATACAGGGAATACCGTTTGGGGGGCATGCAGCACAAGGTGGCGGCCTTCGCGGACGACATGTTGCTTGCCCTGACTAATCCCATAGAGTCGAGTATGCAATCCAGGCTACTACTAGAAGACTTTGGGGAAGCATCCGGACTACGCATTAACATGCACAAGTCCGAATTGATGGACCTGACATTGGCGAGGGAAGAGAGGGAGGAGTTAAGGAGGACGATGCCCTTTGCCTGGCGACCTGGGGGAATTACGTACCTGAGGGTCAGAATCACTCCGGCTCTATGTGGATGGTATACAGCAAACTACCCCCCACTACTGCAAAGAATTAAGAAAGACCTCCTTAAGTGGCGGAACTTGCGGATCTCCTGGTTGGGGAAGCTAGAGGCACTTAAAATGGTTACCCTGCCGAGGTTGCTCTACCTCTTCCAAGCTATCCCTCAAGCAGTCCCGGCCAGCTTCTTCAAGGAGCTCCAGGTGACAACAAACGAGTTTATATGGGAGGGAAAAAGGGCAAGGGTGAGCAGGATGCAACTTATGGCCCCGAGAAATGGGGGGGGGGGACTAGCTCTTCCCAACTTCCGTCAATACTACGAAGCTGCCCAACTAAGGGTGATTAGGGAATGGCTGCGGGAGGGGGAAGGAAAACACTGGGTCCAGATGGACAGAGCGGTCACGCGACACGAACTGGGGGAGGTGCTGTGGCTACCCAGACAGCACCGTCCGGGCCATATGTACCTTAGCTTGATCACCAAACTAGTTGCAGATAATTGGGACAGACTAATCCAACGGAAGGAAATTACAACCTACCCGTCCCCCTTCACCCCCATATTCAATAATAAAAACTTTACCCCGGGGTTGGAAAGAGGGGCATTCTAGAACTGGCGGGAGGGAGGATGCAGTTGGATGCGGGACATGTTTATAGGAGGGGAGATCAGTTCTTTTGTAGATTGTAAAAGGGACTTCGCACTGGGGGAAGGTGAACGGCTGAGATACTCACAGCTGCGACACTGGCTTCTATACCCCCTAAATAAGGAGGCGGCCACTATATCACCGACCCCTTTTGAGAAATTCCTGATGACCAACAACGGCTCGAAAGGCCTTATCTCGCAGCTATATAAGATCTTGCATGAGGCTACCCCGAGGCCGCGATGGGCATACATGGGAAGGTGGGAAAAAATTCTGGGCAGGGAAATAGAGAAGACAGAGTGGGAAAATCTATGGAGGAAGGTCCCCAAACTAGCGAGAGCCTCACAAACCCGGGAGGCCTGGCATAAGATATTATATGGTTGGCACTATACCCCAGCTCGGCTGCGTAGGATCTACCCGAACTCGTCGGGAACTTGCTGGAGGGGATGGGGCCAGGAGGGCACTGCGGAACATATCTGGTGGCGATGCCCAAATATAGTCCTGTTCTGGGGAGACATCAAGCAGGCGATGGAACAAGTGTTTGGGGCAGAGGGAGGCATACCCCCGGAATGTTCACTATTAGGCTTGAGGCCAGCAGAAGGGACGGCGGGTTCGAGGGGCAGGGAAAGAGCGAGGGTGATGCTCACTCTGGCAGCAATGACAATCATAGCCCAGAGATGGAAGAGCTCGAACATACCAATGTTTGAAGACTGGCTGCGTAAAGTCTGGGGGATAGTAGCGATGGAATGGGCCTCCTATGCAATGAACAACACAATACAAAACTTTGCGGGCAAGTGGGGTGAGGTCCTTTCCTTTCTCAGAGACGATTTCAGGATTGCGTGGTGCCCGCAACGTTTAAGACTTCTGGACCTGGAATAACCCTGACTAGATACTTTGTGGTGACAGGGAGCTACAGAGACTTTGGAACAGCACCGGGGGGAGGGGGGAAAGGAGGGAGGGAGGAGTTATGGGGATTGTTAAAGTTGTTGAAAAATTCAATAAAGAGAATTAAAAAAAAAAAAAAAAGGTATCCCATGCCCAGGGGCCATCGCTCACATGGCCTCCTCAGATCCCGTGTCTACAGACAGGCCTCCCCTGAGGCAGGCCGCCCCCCTGCAATAAACATAATACCACGACCTACACACGTCATACATTCACAAACACACCCCTGTTTCTAATACTTTATAAACCACTTGATATGTCTCATGAGAACATCTTTGTGCTTTGCAAGTCAACTCCTGAACCTTCTACCTGAGAAGCACTGAGATCTATACTAATCTGCTTGTCGCCGTGCTATCTGTGACTGCTTCGAGCAAACTCGTCAGTGTGCTACCTGTGGCCATCTACCTGTTCTCCTGCAACATACTGCTCGGCCTGCTGAATCCAACTGTTTGTTGGTCAAGGTAAGGCCATGTATCCAAGTCATATTTCGGTCATTTGTACATTTCAATCTATTTGCTATTACAGTACCCAATAGAGCTATGGTCATTGGTCTCATTGCTATTGACTTGAGTTTCAATTGTCATGCTATCAATAGATCTATTTATTTTCATCTGTGTCAATTGTCATCGAATTGCATCCTTCGGGGGTCCAGTCTTTAATGTAAGCATGGTTCCTTTTCGTGCAAGACAGAACATCCAAGGGACGAGTCACATGTTCAGAGTTTAGTCACATAATTTAAAAAATGTCTGTAACTTATGCAAATACTAAGCCGCACATGATGAACTGGTATACTTCAGGCAACCAAAACAAACCTTGCATTGAGCATGGTATGGTTCATTTACTTTTTTATGACATTTTTATTCATCAAGGTTTTATAATAATTTTGATATTTACTTTTCAGAATTTTCAACAATTACTGCCTGTTCGATTAGCGGTTGCCCTTCGAAGACCCATGCTAAATCTGAAGGCACAACAATGCATGTATTCCCGAAAACTGTTGATCGAATAAGAGAATGGGTCAGACATTGCGGATATCCACTGGATGAGCTGTAAAGTAGAGTCCAACAAGTCTTTGAGGACAAGAGGGGTGATCGATACCGCATCTGCAGCCGGCACTTTCCCTCGAACATGTACATCACATCTTGGGTAACAAAGAAGAATAAATGGCGATCGACACGAAAATTGCTCGCAAACGCTATTCCCACTCTATTCGTCCACAATCCGCCACTGGTGAGTCAAGTGTCCGTTTTTAGCTTTAGGCCTTGCGGTAGTGTGTAGGTAGCCGAATGGATTCATTGATATTTTAGGTGTTGTTTCCAATTTGTAATACTCTCAACATTAATATGAGTGTATAGCTTTTTGAATAATGACATTTATCAATATATTATTTTTAGATTTCATAACCCACAAACAAAATCTATATATGGGCACAGGGAACTGTGCTATATTGCGCATTACTCAAGTATTCTGTCTCCTTACATGGCAATTTTAAATATTGGCATTTCATTATCAAACAATAATTTACCTTTACAACTTCTTGACTATCCCTTCAATCTGAAGCAAGAACATTCTAATTCCGTCACGTGCTCGCAGTTATCAACCACTTCTAGCGCGTAACAGATAATCATACTTGGCTATTCCGCTACAGACTTGTTTTATGCATGTCAAGTAATAGTTTGTATGTATCGTGTGATTATTTTACCAATTGTTTGGTTAGTGCTTTCCAATTGATATACACCTTAGTTGTCATCCCCTGGTGTTTGTTTTCAGTTATAATTAGTGTTATCCATACTAATGCAAGTACTGTCTTTCAGGGAGATGCTGAAGCGTCCACCACATTGACAACAGCCCTAGATGTTCTTCAGCAGCACGAGGTATGGATACTGACAGCTCAATCGACTGTGATCATCAGGACTGGAACACTTGTCATTTGATTGTTCTACACCATGTTTCATTTGTGGTTAGCCGTTGATATGTACCTGTGCGGTCGACCCCAAGCGTGTGTTGTGTTTTCAATATTGTTCTCCTTACTAATGCAAATACTATGTTTCAGGCAGTTGTTGAATCGTCAACCCACGCACTTGATGCAGAGCCTGACATTCAAGTAATTCCGGTGGAAGCGGGACCATGCGGATACGAATCGGCGCAACAGCTTTTGGAAGTGCGCACCACATTGACAACAGCCCTAGATATTCTTCAGCAGCATGAGGTATGGATACTGACAGCTCCATCGAGCGTGATCATATAACGTGATTCCATTTGCTATACTTTCTTCCCTATTAACGCAAGTACTGTGTTTCAGGGAGACTATGGAGCTTCCACTACAATCACAAGATCCCATTTAGATGATGCAGATGTAAAGAAATTGGAGAAATAAGTTGATTAAATCTGATCATTTTTAAATAATCCTTGATTCTTTTAGACAATGAAACATTTGTGGTTATCTCTTTATATGTACCTGTGCCGTCGACCCCAAGTGTGTGTTATGTTTACAATATTGAAAACCATACTAACACAAGTACTGTGTTTCAGGGAGTTGCTGATGCCTCCTCTTCAATACAATCATTCGTGGCAGTCCATGCAGAGCCAGAGGTATGGATACTGACAGCTCCATCGAACTAGGTCATCAGAGCTCGAATACTTGTCGTTTGATTGTTCCACACAATGTTTAAATCGTGTTTGGCTATTGAGATGTACATGTGTGTTCGTCCTCACGTGTGTTTTATGCTAACAATATTTTGATACACAGTAATGAAAATACTATGTTTCAGGCAGTCGATGGAGCCTCATTCCGTGCTGTCTATGCGGATACAGAAAATATAGTCGTTGCAGCGCATGAGGAAGGGGAGACATGCGGATACGTATCGGAGCAACAACGTGCAGATGTTGAAGGTCGAGTCAAAAAAGTTGCAAAGAAAAGAAACAAAAATAAGGTTAGTTACAAACAGTTCATAACTTTAGAAAAAATGTTGTGCTGGGGACTATTTTATGTTTTTTATAGTCAATTGTACTATACTTTATCTTGTGTTTAAACTGAACATCCCTTTTCCAATCTGTCCTCTAGTTACCCGTGGGTCTACGAACTATACATACACAGACAGTGAAGTGAATGAGAGATGTTGCTTGCCAGAACATTTACACTATGGAGGCTATGGAGGAACTATTAATTCTGACGCGGCGTGTTGAGACTCGGGATGCTCATGTCCAATGTACAGAAAATGAAATGAATGTGTCCGGAGAATCCAGCAAAGTTGTATTGGATCATTGCTAAAGTACGACCGCACCACTGCAACAACATGATACTGGATGTATTGAAGATAGCTCTGAAGTAGTCGCAGATCAATTTACACAATCTACACCCGCCAAAACATTGCCACCAAAAAAGCTGTCGACATTGTTGTGTTCTCCCATCAATGTTGAAGTAGCAGATGTTGAAATGACAGAGAATGAACCAGCAGCAGCATTCACTGACGCATCAGATCTTGATAGCAGCGATATTTCTTTCAAATGTGGTGAAATGTCCTCAACGTCACAGGCCGAAACAACTTTGACGCCGGATGACATTCTAATGAAAGAGGCCAAATACATAGTATTCGACAGTTGTTTGATGGATATTATAAGTATGCTGAAATGTGGGCATTCCGTCAGAGGGAAAGTATGTGGGAAGCCATTGATTCATGTGACTCGTCAAAAACAAGGCAGTAACGTCACAATACATGCCGCCTGTAGATTACATCATATGTTCTCATGGTCTGCACAACCGATGCTGGGGAAACTGCCAGCAGGCAATCTACTGTGTGCAACTGCATCACTTTTTAGTGGCTCCAGTTTTAGAAAGTTAAAGTCTTTCTTTCAGTTTGTGGGACTCCATGTCATTTCAAAAACGCTGTACTACAAATACCAACATGATTATCTGTTTCCGGCCATTAGTGATGCTTGGAAAATTGAACAATTGTCTCTAGCAAGTACATTCGAAGGCAAACGATTCAGGCTAGCCGGCGATGGACAGTGCGACAGCCCTGGATTTTCTGCCAAGTACTGCACCTACCACTTTCAGGACATGGATAGTAAGAAAATTGTGAGTTCGGTGGTCGTGCAGGTAACACGATGTACATCTTCAGTGGCCATGGAGAAACTTGGTTTTATAAAATCAGTGGAATATCTGCAATCGAGGGGAATGCACATCGACCTCATAGCCACGGACAGACACGTTTCAATTGCCAAGACAATGAGAGAGCAGTTCCCACATATTAAACATCAATTTGACGTATGGCATCTTGCTAAATCAATCAATAAGAAATTCTCGGCTGCAGGGAAAAAAAAAGGTTTGGAAAGTATTTTAGAGTGGTCACAGTCTATCAGCAACCATCTTTGGTGGAGCTCCAAAACTTGTGAAGGGTCAGTGGAAATACTACTTGAAAAATGGCGGTCACTGATGCACCACTGTACCAACGTGCACCGCTGGTCAGAAAACCTACATTTCCACCAATGTGAACATGGCCCTTTGTCCCCAGTGGAGGCACGGAAGAAGAAGTGGTTGAATCCATCTTCACCGACACACAAAGCCATTGAGAAGATTGTTTTCAATAAAACTCTATCAAGAGATTTGAGGGGACTGACAGAATTCTGTCACACAGGAGGTTTGGAGGTGTTCCACAATATGTGCCTAAAGTACAGGCCAAAGCGCTTGCATTTCAGCATACAGGGCATGAGACATAGGACTCTACTTGCCGTCCTGGCCCATAACGAGAATCTCGGCCGTGAACAATCTAGGACTAATGGTAATGTAAGGATGCCTCGCTACACTAAGGCCTTTTCAAAAAGAAGTAAGCAATGGGTGATCAAACCAGTCTATGAGGAAATGGAGTTCGACTTTGTCAAAAGCCTTTTTGTTGCTGTATTAGAGAAGCACAGATATGGAATTTTGAACGTTTCTGTGCAGAGCACTGATACATTGCCACCCAACATTGCCACTGTGCCATGTCCACCCAAAGGAGAGCTGGTTGTGAAGTACAAATCCCGGTTTAAATAATTGTAATACGATTGTCTTTTTGTAAATAAATGTTATTGTACAGTGTGCATACAAAGTACGCTAACCCTAACCCCTACCTTCACCATCCTGGGTGCCGAACTACCTGGGTGTCATCTTTGAATTCTCTCTCTATTCACCTCATATTGCTGACCTTGTCTATATGTGTATGTATATATTTTTGTTGATGTAACTAATTTTCGCAATCTCTTATAAATGCTGGGCACTGTTAACCGAGGGGAGGCTTGCGTATTGCAAATAATAAAACAAAGAAACAATAAATCTCACTTTCAACTAAACTCCTCGGGTACTTTATACTTTCCCTGACCTTCCCCCATAAATTAAAAGTCTCAATAGTTATGGTTCTTTGGGGCTTCAAAGCTCGCAGACAACGAGGACATAATTGGGGGCCTTAGAACGCGCCAAGCGAGCCGTTGCAGATGGGAGAGAAGCCAGTTTGCATTTGCACATTGAGGCGCACTACATAGATGGATTTGAAACTTCAAGTTCTCACAGATAGCTTTACTACGGGATGTTGCAAAGAAAGAATGTATGCTCATTTCTAGTGAAGGGCAGCGGCTTTGATTTTCAGCTCGCGCCCTGAAGAGGCCCACAACTCGCACTGGCAGTATAAGGTTCTATTGTTTTTTGACCTTGAGAGACAGGGACCATGCCGAAAGAACTTCATTTGAAGGGGGGTGAGGGGTGCAATAACGTAAGAGACGATAAGGCAGAAAATTCTTAAACTAGTCCGAGTTTCATGTTAGTTCAGTATACGAAAAATCGTTGTCAAGAGCACAGTGGGATTTACTGACTGCATTACGCAGAGACACAATTGAAATTGCAAATATCATGTAAGTAACTCTTTAGACGCTTTTATACCATAATGAAGAATTAATGAATGGTTGCATGAATAAATGAATGAATGAAGAGCTTTGAAAACGTTTGTGGGATCGTCCTTGTAGCGGGCACATGGGCATGCAGGTCCACATTCCACACGCATGTAGACAAAAAGTCGTTTCTCATTGTGTACTAACCTCGATTTATTTCGTTAGTTTTTGCATTGATTTTAGAGCCGAACATACTCCATTGCACTATCCTTGAAAGCAAATAGTTTCAGCTCGGCCGTAATAAATAAAATGAATAATATTATTAAAGATCGGCTGGTGAGACTAATTATAAATTTTGCGTTTTCAAGACAGGTATATACTTTCCTTTTGCCACTGCCACCAGTTTCAGACCCTGGCAGATGGTTTCTTCAACCGCCAGCTGCAGCTTAATGTAAACAACTGCACAATTATGATGATCTTATGGGACGATCGCCAAGGGCCCATATGCCCTTACGCGGTACTAGCAGCTAGAAGCAACATATCAACCTTTACGCTGGCCTAGTGCCTACTTGATGGAACAGCCTTGCGGTTCAACATGCGACAAAGGTGCTTCTTTGAACGAAAACCAACACCATGTATACCATAAAGGAACAGCGCTTGACTCACGATAACATTTTACGGATTTGCGGATAGAGATAAAAGAAAATAAATGACTTTCGGAGTTCATATGGCAATTGCTGAATATTTTATAAACATTTAATGTCAAATAAATGTACTTTACCAAATTTACCGTGTTGCTGTTTGATTTTAAAGTACAGTTTCATATTCCGAATTGTGGCGCGCTGTGTTGTGAGCTGATCTGCGTTGGTTTCCGGGTTCTGTGTGAAGTCGCGTAGAAGACGACTGGGCGCGTTTGCCTACGCAGCACAGGAACGTCACGGAGAGAGGCGGGGAATATGAATGTTTTGATAATGTCAGGCTCAGGGGCGGGGGATATGATTTAGTGCCGCAAAAGCAGGTCAGCCAGGGCGATGGGGGAAATGATAGGATTATCACAAAATGGCAGCTCCCTGATGTCTGTTTTCGTGTGCGTTTAGGTTTTGGTGTTGGTTTTCGTTCAAAGAAGCACTTTTGTCGCATGTTGAACCGCAAGGCTGTTCCATCAAGTAGGCACTAGGCCAGCGTAAAGGTTGATATGTTGCTTCTAGCTGCTAGTACCGCGTAAGGGCATATGGGAAATTTTTGACCGAACCATTCCTTTTACTAGTGCGCATATTGTGATCAAGCTAGGCAGGCATTTTCAAAAGATACCAATAAATAAAAGAAAGCGTAGTGGTGCGCATACAAAGTTGATTAGTATCGCCCTAAGACAAAAAAAAAATATATGTGAAGCAGATTTTGTTTTTCTTAAACACACGTGTGTGGTCTGTTTGGATAATATTCCTATTTGCGTGTAGGCACTCCCATGTGGACTACATAATGTGTCCACAGAGCTTAAGTTGTGATCAAAGAATGTACATAAGTTAATGCAGCACAACTGTGGCATTAATGCATGCCAGATGAGAATTCTGCTCGTGCCAGTCGCTGTGCATGGGCAGTGCGTGATGCTGCAGGGTTGGAGCAGTATGTCTGTGGAGCATAACTATTATATTGTACACTTCAGAGAGGTTCAAAGTTGTAGAACCACAGTGCATATGCCCTGAGCGAGTTGAGACTGGTGCATGCATGGATGCAGAGTCGCTATACCATAGAAGTGTGGATTGATATAGTTGTTCCTACACTCTTTGATACCACAGTTATAGTGATCATCTGGATGATGTATGAGTAGTGCTATCAACCCATCATAGTTTATATGAAGATAGGTGAATAAAAATCAAAATGGGAGGCAGGATAGATAGTCAATCATACAGGCCCCTGTGGTAGGCATCAAGTCTATGGGCCTCATTATGATTCTGGCGGTAGCCGTGCCGGTAAAAAGAGCAGGCTACCGCCGGAGTCATGTTTTTTTTCAGGCGGAAAAAGAAACTCCCCATTTCCCATTCGAGTCCCATAGGACTCAATGGGAAGAACAAGTTGCTTACCAACTGTAACGTTCTTTCGATTGGATGTTCCTCCCACGTATTCCTCATTTTAGATATATCCTTACCTTTAGGTTTCGCCTCGGAAAATGTTTCCACTCTCCAGCAGAGGGCGCTCCACTCGAGGCAGTGACATCGATGTCCCTCGTCGAGCACCGACGTCATCCATTGTATAAAGGCCTTGAGCGCGCCCTTTAGCTTCAGTTCTGTTTTTTTCCGTATATCAGAGTCCATGACCATTGTTAAAAGCGTGCCTCTTTTGACCCCAGCCTCAAAAGAAATCAGAGTGTAAACCACGTAAACTGTACTGTGGGGTAGGTTGGGAGGGTCGATGAGGAATACGTGGGAGAAACATCCAATCAAAATAACGTTACAGTAGGTAAGTAACTTGTTCTTCGAATGGATTGTGTCCTCCCACGTATTCCTCATCTTAGATAGAGTCGGAGGCGGGAGTACAGATATCTTTTTAGTCATGTACTGAATGTAGCACAGATTTGGCAAACAGACCTCCTTGAGAGTCCAAAACATAATGTTTTATGAAAGTATGCATGGATGACCATGTGGCTGCTGTACAAATATCTTGTACAGGGACACCCCTTTTAAGTGCTGTTGCAGTTGCCATGCCCCTAGTTGAATGAGCTCTTAAACCCTCAGGGTGATCTTCTCCAGCTAGCCTATAACACTCTGTTATGGCTAGGATTATGCATCTTCATAATGTGTGTTTAGTTACAGGTAGTCCTAATTTACGACCAGTGTATCCCACAAACAGTTGTTCACACTGACGTATTTTTGACAATCTTGAGATATAAAAGCTAAGAGCCCTTCTAGTATCTAGCCTATGTAGTCTTCCTCTTCCTTACTTGTGTGAGGAGGAGGATAGAACGTAGGTAGAATTATTTTCTGTGACAGGTGAAAGTCTGAAACTATTTTTGGCAGAAAAGAGGGCTTGACTCGAAGGACAACTTTATCTTTATGAAAGATGGTGTGAGGAGGACCACTCGAAAGTGCCTGCAACTCACTTACTCTGCGGGCTGATGTCAATGCAATTAGAAGTATCGTTTTTAGAGTAAGAAGCCTTAACGTGCAAGAATGTAAAGGCTCAAAGGGTGCAAATGTCAGAAATGTCGTACCAAATTTAAATCCCACACAAGAAATTGAAAAGGTATTGGTGGAAAAACATTGTTTAGACCTTTTAGAAATTGTATTATTAAAGGTATCTTAAAATAAGATTTTTCTTCTGACGAGCGCTTGAAGATAGATAGCGCTGCTACGTATCCTTTTATCGTCCTAACCTGGAGCCCCAGATTAGCTAAATGTAACAGAAAAGATAATACCATTGGAATATCACATTCAAAGGCATCCACATTCTTCTCCCTGCACCAGTTACTGAACTTATTCCAATGACCCCGGTACAAAGATTTTGTTGCTGGCCTTCTGGCCGAAAGCAAGATCTCCATAACATCATATGGAAGGTCCAAATTGTATCTCAACCTCTCAGAAGCCATGCATGAAGGTTGAGTATGTTGACCTCTGGATGGAGAACGTGACCTCCCTCTTGCGAGAGAAGATCCTCTCTTTTTGGAAGACGTATTGGAGGGCAGATGGACATGTCGAGAAGGTCCGGGTACCACGTTCTCCTGGCCCAATCTGGGGCAATTAGGATCATGGTTTTCCCGAACTTCCTCAACCTCCTGGTTACTTGAGGGATCACAGGGACTGGAGGAAACGCGTATAGCAGTGGAAACTCCCAGTCCACTACGAATGCACCTCTTAGAGCTCCTCTCGGGGGAAATTCCCTTGAGCAAAACAGTTTGCATTTCCTGTTGACACTGGTCACGAACAGATCCACTTGAGGGGTTCCCCAAAGGGTGAAGATCTCCAGAAGGACTTCCTGAGCTAACTCCCACTCGTGGGAGACTGTGCTCTGCCTGCTCAGAGCATCCACCGCTATGTTTTGCTCTCCTGCTAGGTGAATGGCAGATAGAGAGATCCCTTCTTGTATTGCCCAGAACCAGAGCTGCATTGCCTCTCTGCACAGTGGTAGTGACCCTACACCTCCTCTCTTGTTGAGGTAGTACATGTGTTGTACGTCATTATCCGGACATTCTTTCCCCGTACAGCTGGCAGGAAGACCTTCAGTGCTAGTCTGATTGCCCTCAGCTCCAATAGGTTGATATGTAGTTTGGACTCCGATGGAGACCAACGACCGCTGATCGTCAACTCGTTGGGGTGAGCTCCCCATCCAGTAAGGGAGGCGTCTGTCACTACTGTTATCTCTGGCCATGGTTGCCAAAAAGATTCCCCTCTGAGGATGTGCTGTCTGCAAGCCCACCATTGTAGATCCAGTGCCACCCTGGTTGGAACTTGTAAAAGATCTGACATTTCCCCTGAGAGCTGGGACCATTGAGTCCTGAGAGCCCATTGAAGAGACCTCATTCTCAATCTGGCCTCTGGCACCAGAAAAATGCAGGATGCCATGAGACCGAGCAACCTGAGAAAGTCGAAGGCCAGTAGGTACTGGGCATTCTGGAATTTTGTTACCATCTGCAGAATGTGGTGAGCTCTCTCTTCGAGAGGCGAGGCTTTGCCCGAACAAGTATCCAAGACTGCTCCTATGAACTGGAGTTTCTGTGATAGTATCATGTTTGACTTTTTTAAATTCAAAGAAAACCCTAGTTTGTGAAGGAAGTGGCAAGTCTTGGATAGATGGCCCCGGGCTTGTTCTGGGGAACGTGCCCTGATCATCCAGTTGTCCAAATAGGGGTAGATATGAATCCCCCCTCTTCTGAGACTCGCTGCCACTACTGCTAACAACTTGGTGAAAACTCTTGGGGCGGAGTTCAACCCGAATGGCAGAACTCGAAACTGATAGTGAGAATTGCCAATCGCGAACCTCAGGTACTTTCTGTGCTTGAGATGGATTGGCACATGAAAGTAAGCATCCTGAAGGTCCAATGATACCAACCAGTCTTGAATGTGGAGAGCCAGAAGGATCTGAGAAAGAGTGACCATCTTGAACTTGTCCTTCCTGAGGAACTTGTTCAAGTTTCTCAAGTCCAAGATGGGTCTCAGTCCTCCGTCCTTCTTTGGAATGAGGAAATATGGGGAATACCAACCCTTGTTCCTTTCCGCTACAGGGACACGTTCTATTGCACCTTTCTGTAGCAGGGTAAAAACTTCCTGCAACAGGAGCGGGTCTGGATTTTTGGTAGAGTTGTATTCCGGTGGGTGATTCTGAGGTTTCTTTAGAAAGGGAAGGCAGTAACCTTGGGATACTGTTTCCAGCGCCCAAGCATCTGAAGTAATGCCCCGCCATTCTTTCAGATGCTGTGAGATCCTGCCTCCCACTGGGGTCTTGTGAGTCAAAACCTCAGAGTGGTTTTGCGGCAGCTCCAGCAGCGGCTGAAGGGACAGATGCCGCTGCTGGGGCAGATCTAGCACCTCTTCCTCACCCCGAGGACGTTACCTTTGCCCTCTTTGACTGGCCTGTCCCCTTCCTCTCCCAAATGATGAGTAAAAACGAAAGGGACAACCCCTCCAGGAAGATGAGCCTGTGTAGGGGCGTTGCTGAGGTTGTCTTATAGCGGCACTGAGTGACTTTGCCGCTGCCTTGGAGGTCTGCAGCTTCTCCAAACTTTCATCCGCCTTGCTGCCAAACAACCTCGAGCTGTCAAATGGCATGTTAAGAAGTCTGGATTGAACATCTGGTGCGAAACCTGACTTCCTTAGCCACGCAAATCTGCGTAGCACTGCACTAGACGCCATGGACCTGCTGATACTGTCAGCAGTGTCCAAACCTGCTTGAAGACATTCTCCCGAAGCCTCCTTGCCATCCTTAATTATGGACAGGAAACCATCACGTTGCTCTCCTTCCGGGATGTGTTGAGCTGCCGCTGACATGCAGTCCCACAGAGTATAAGTGAATCTACCCAGAGTGCAAGATACATTTGTGGATTTTAGAGCCATGCTCCCTGACGTAAAAACCTTTTTGACCATGCATCAATCTTTTTGTCATCCCTATTAGAGGGAATTGTAGGGTATGCAGCATTTTTTGTTGATGTGGCTGCCTGAACCACCAGACTCTCAGGAGATGGATGCTTACTCAAATACTCTGGATCAGAGTTACAAGGTCTGTATTTTGCCACATATGTTTTATTCACTGCTGGAATGGATTTAGGTTTTTCCCAAGCTGCATTTACTCTCCTTTGCAGGGCAATATGAAAGGGAAATATGGGATCTGGTTGAGGACCTCCAGTCAAAATATCTGTCATATCATCATCTTGGTATACAGATGAGTTCCTACCCCATCCCATAAACTCTGTTACTTTGTTCATAAGTTTTCTATAGCCCAAATCAGCATGTTCTGCTGGATCTGGTTTTTCAAATTTGTATTCAGGGGATTATCTAGTCCACTTGCAGACTGTACACATTCATACAGGTCTTGCATTTTTGATTGAGGATCAATTAATTCCTCAGGGACCTCCCTTGCACCATATTTTACCCCTGCTGATGAAACTTCAGGTTCATCTTCTTCTTCATCCTCCTCATTTCCTGAAGACATTTCTCCATATATAGATGACATAGTTTTGAAAAATCATGTCTGCTTTCTGGGTGAAATACTTTCTCAGGAA
Organism: Ambystoma mexicanum; assembly: GCF_040938575.1. Classification (NCBI taxonomy): domain Eukaryota; kingdom Metazoa; phylum Chordata; class Amphibia; order Caudata; family Ambystomatidae; genus Ambystoma; species Ambystoma mexicanum. The sequence continues at coordinate 1,296,117,695 of NC_090933.1, read as the reverse complement.
TAGGTTTCAACCCTGTAATTGGTGTCGACGTCGACAGAAGCGTCGATGGCGTCGAAGTCGTGGCCGTTGCCTTCAATGTTATCGAGACATTCTTCGATGTTTTCGAAGGCGCTACGAATGCTGTCGAAGGAATCTTCGAGGCAATCAACGTCGTCGAAGGAGCCTTCGAAACAATCGACACCGTCGAAGGAGTCTTCAAGGTCATCGATAAAGTACTCGACGTAACCTTTTTCGGTTGGGTTGTCGACCCCTTATACTCGACAGCCTTCGATGGAGGCTTCGAAGATGTTTTTGTCGAGGACTTCGATGATGTATCAACATCTAATGTCTTTTTCTTAAGCTCTGCCTCCTGTTTATGCACTGGAAGGCTTTTCTTTTTAGGTGTTTGGGAAGAGTCCCTAGAAGACACCCTCCACAATTTCTTGTCGGATTTCCTAGTTTTAGACCTTCCCCTGTCACTTTTTTTGTGTGTAGAGACACAAGCTTCAACAGACATTTTTGAGGGGGTCTGGGCTGCATTCTCAAAAATGTTCATCATTTATGCTCTAAATGCTTCCCACTTTTTAGGGGAGTCATGTTTTGTTGGACAAGTAATAACTTCCTCCAATGTAGTCGAGGAAGAAGAAGAAGAAGAGGGAGATCAGTGTCGTCTTTTCTTCGCTTTTTTGGACGAAGAAGAAGAGGACTTCCTTGATCTACTCCTCGATTTTTTATGGCATTTCGCGGAAGACTCAGCCGAGTCTTTCTTCCCTCTTGAAGAAAACTTGGAGGATTCCTCCCCCACCGCCAGTTTACCTCGTCTTACTTTCAAGGCCTTATGGGTCATATATTGACAAGAACTGCAGTCGTCGATCCGATTTTCGGACCCGAGGCACCAGAGGCAGTTACGATGAGGGTCGGTCAGCGACATTTTTCTTCCACACCTTAGGCATTTCTTAAAACCCGTTTTCGGAGTAGACGGGTTAGAAGAAGACGACATAATTCGCTGTGACTGAAGCGCCGTTTTATCTCGATCTGAAGCGAAGCTAGCGGAAAAACAGAACTGAAGCCAACGGGCGCGCTCGAGGCCTTTATAAAACGGATGACGTCAGTGCTCGATGGAGGCCGCCGAGGGACATCGACGTCGCCGCCTCGATTGGAGGGCCCTCGGCTGGAGAGAGGAAATATTCTCAGGCGAAACCTAAAGGTAAGGATATATCTAAGATGAGGACTACGTGGGAGGACACAATCCATTCGAATGGGGAGGACGGATGCACCGGCACTGTGTGTGCAACAGTACCGGTGCATCTGTCAAAGTCTGCGGGTGGGTGCCGTTCTGCCCGACAGGTCAGACCTGGCGGCCAGGAGGGCACCCGCCTGCAGAACTCGGAGTGTGCCGGTCCGGTAACAATGGTGCCGGTAGCTTACCAGCACCATTGCTACCGTGACGGGCACACTCATAATGAGGCCCTATGTATCCAATGTGCTCCCTTTTGTAGTAAACTGCCCAAAACATGAGAGGATTCTCTTGACTACTTCAAGGACCCACCATGTCATACCATCTGCTGAATGTTGGAACTCTACATAGTGGTTTACTAGTGGTGCACTTCGGTTTTTGCAATATATCCTAGACCTGTGCTCACAAATTCTTATGTGCACAGGCCTGATTGTTTGTCCCACGTAACTCAAACCGCAGGGACATTGTATGCAATAGATCACCTATTTCGTTTGGCAATTTGTGAGGTTCAGAAGGGTCCATGTCTGGCCATCGAAAGCAAAATTGCTTGGTCTTTTTGGTAAACTTGCATGCGGTACAATTACCACGTGGATCGTGACCATTAGTAGTCCTGAGGTCCCAGAGACCAAGTTGTGGTGCGGGTTTAACAAATTTCGAGTGGACTAATTGGTCTTGTAGGTTTTTAGCTCGCTTGAATGTGAACCTAGGTGGTGGTTCGTCACTACTCTAGTTCACCAATGCTACCGTCACCTCTGGAGTCCCGCTGTGTTCCATCCACTCCCCAGTAATCTTCTATCTGGGAGCACTCCTAGCCACACATAACTTCCACATCCACCAATACGCCGATGACACACAGCTATACCTCAAGATAGACTCTATCAAGGACATCCATAGGCTCAAAATCTGCCTCTCGCTGATCCAGTCTTGGATTTCCAGTGCATACGTGAAGCTCAACCCATCCAAGACCGAATGCCTACTCCTCACCAACAACACCAAACACCCGGACTTACAGACCTGGCTATCAACCATGAACTCTGAGGGCTTCACACCCGAGCTCACCTCCTGCGCCAAGGCCCTCAGGTTCCATATCGACAAACACCTCTCCTTCAAGACACACATAGCTAAGAAAACTCAGACAGCTTGGTATCAGCTCTCCCTGTAATGGTGTATACCTCTGTAAAGCACTCCATTATGTTATGTATCTGTAATGGTGTAAACCTCTGTAAAGTGCTCTGTTGCTTCTCGAAGCTAGGTCTGTGCTTAAAAAAGACCATAATAATAATAATAATAATAATAATAATAATAATAATAATAATAATAATAATAATAAAATAATAAGAATAACTGCCTACCAGAAAGTATTTCTTACTTTCCTTTCCTGGTTTACAGTTAGCTTATTTATTAACCCTTGCCAAGGCTGTTTCCAGGCTGAGGTTATTATAATAAACCAGCCAGAGGTCGCCGTCCTGGTTTTCTCATCTGGTCCCTGACTCCTGCCAGAGGTTGATATATAGCCCAGAGTAGGATTGTAACAAATTGTTTCCCTCATTCTCTTGCATTTGTCAGGGTCTGAGATATCTGAGATACCGCCCTCAGCAGGCTGATGATTCTCATCACTCATTGCATGATAGTTTTCCCCAGAAGTTCAGTGGCAGCCCATCAGCGGCCCTGGTTTTTCCTCTTCTCTGGTACTCCACATGCAACTTCGCCTCTCTGAACCACCTTCCTGACTATGGCAATCCCTGCATGTCCCTGCTCCGATGTATAGGGTTGTGAGCTACTTTAAATGGGCAATAGATAACCCTTAAGATCGGTTGGAACATTCCTTGCTTCCTTGGACTTGTGGGATTGGTTTTGCCCCAGTTACCCTCCTTCTCGCATGTGTTTTCTCTATTACTTTTAGTATTCCCAGGTGCCATTCAATTGTTTTCCCCTGGTTCCAACTAGCCGCCTTATTAGCTTCCCAGATGGAGAATGAGAATTTCAGGCCAGAAGTGGTTAAAACGCTGTACAACTCTGCACTCGACTGCAGGCCTGGGGGATTGTTCTTAATTGGATGGGTGAGCACCTCCAGTTTGTATGAGAGTGTAATGGATGTCTTTGGGACCCAACGCTGCCCTGCTGTGAAATTATATTTGGGGGTGCTTTCCTACCGCTACATCAGTGATATACAATCTGTCTACACCAACTTCGATTTCACCTGCCCTGCTCCAGGAGAAACAGCAGAGAGTACAGACTACTCACCTCCTATATCCAAACAGGGGAATGAGCTATCCCACATGGGGAAATGTTCAGGACAGCATTTGTTGCCTTATCTGTAATTCTCTGCCATGATGAACAGATCTGTCTGTGTTCTTATCACCGTCTACCTGGAACACTCTCTGGTAGAGGAGATTGGGCAGGCCTGGAAGGACCCTGCAAGATCAACCGTGTATTTTTTTCCAGATTGCTCTTCATGGTGCTTGTGGGAATCCCTGGCCCGCACAATCCCCTTATCCTCGCGAGACTGCTCCTAAAATGTGAGTTTGTCACAGCTGAAAAACAATGTACACATGTTCCCCTTATATTTGCTTTGCCATTATGGCTGTACTAATATGCCAATATAGTAACTTGTATTGTTTGGTTTTGCATTTTATTGAACTGCATTGACACCAAACTCAAAACATTCTGACTCTTACATGTGCAAGTAAATGCTTCAGAACCTTCCCTCTAGCTCCATCTCTACACACCTCACCTGTGCACAATGCCGTTGTTGTGGCAGTGGGCTACCGCACAGACGATCTGCCGGAAGAGCCTGCGTGCATCCGCCTCCTCCAGCCCAGGGTATATCCGGCGGTTAGAGGCAACGTTGATGTATTCAAGTAGATCCCCCTGCGAGGCGAGTTCAAGTATCAGATAACTGCGACGGTCATTCCTGAAAGATTCGTAGAGTTGTATCTGAGAGAGGAGACAATTCAATATTCTCATTGCAGTTGTAATACCCATGTAGACTCATGGAGAACAGACAGTGAGTAGTGAGTGGATGTCATGAATCCATGGGGTACCCTGATCAAGCCTATAAAGGGATGGCTTGGGCCCTCCATACCATCTAGATTTCCTCTGTGTTTACTGCGTAAGAACCAATGATGTAAACCAAACCAGAACATCAATCAATACTTTGTCTTTCAATACATAATGTATAATATTTGGGTCATCAAATATCCTTATTTTGTATTTGTACTTAACTAATGTACCATGAGAGTTATTTGCCTTGCGTGTATGTGTATATACAGGTCTAATGCTGATATAGTCACCCAAGTTCACCACACAAGTCAGACAGTTAAATTCCACAAGCAATTTTATTTTTGTCTTTGAATGTTTGTTTGTTTGTTTGTTTATTTTATTTCTAATACGCACCAAACCCAGAGGTAACAGGGTGCAGCAATAAGAAGGTGCAAGGCTTACAAAGTTTCAAAGTAGTTCACAATATAACAACATAAATGTACAGATAAAATTACTTACAAGGCAAAATATAGGTATAAATGTTCAGATAATATACAATTCAATTATACACAGTTCAGTTCCAACTAAAATGTACAATGATGGGCAACGTCAGCATGGTGTAGGCAATTGTGACAATCTAACTAGCCTTCAGACAAGTTGCGATAAGTGATATATCTCTTTCTAAAGTGTGGCTAAGGTTGGTCTACTCTCAGCTCGTGGGGCAGGGAGTTCCAGAGTTTGGCAACCTTCACAGGAAAACTGTTACCACCAATCTTGGTAAGTCTAAATCTCGGTATCACAAGGTAATTCGTATTACTAACTGTTGTTGGCCTACTGGATGTTCTTCTCATCAGTTTGTCTGTTAAGTAACTAGGGGCAGCATTGTTTAAAGCTTTATGTGTCAAGGAGGCAATTTTTAGCTGTATTTTATTATGGGTAGAAAGCCACTTGTGTTGACGTCTAGTCGAGGCCATGTGTACTGTTTTGTTCATGCCTATAATCTCTGGATAATGGCTTTGTTAGCACCACTGTAAAGAGCATTACAGTAGTCTAACCTAGAGAGAATTAATGCTCTAGCCAGGATAATGCTGTCATTTGAAAGAAATGGCTTACCTGCTCTGATAAGTTTGCACATGTATGCTGTGGTAGAGGCCAGAGATTTCACTTGTTTATCGAAGGACATAGTTGAGTCAAGGTAAAAGCCAAGGGTTTTTACCTCCTTAGATACTCTAACTAATGATATTTCCATCAATGGTAAATTACGAGTATTCATGACCTAGTTTATTAATGTTACAGGGAGTACCTAGAATTATCAACTCTGTTTTATCATCATTCAGGCATAGACCGTGGGTGGCCATCCATGCCTGGATGATGAGATAGACCCTATTCACCAGCGCCAGGTCCTAAGCATGATCCCTAGAAAGCGGGAGGAGAATCTGTGTATCATCTGTATAGTTATTGTAGGTGATACCCAGAAGGTCCAGATCATCGAACAAAGGTTTGGTGAATATATTGTATAGAGTAGGAGAAACGCATGAGCCCTGAGGTACACCGCACAGGATCGGGGTGGGTTCCGCTGCTGCCGATGGGGAGAACACTCTCATGGTTCTATCACTCAGGAATGATTCTATCCATTTGATAGCCGCTGTGGAAATGTGGGTTGCTGAGTCCAGGTGCCTGCAAAGGACCTTATGATCCACCAGGTCAAATGCAGCTGAGAGATCAAGTAGTAGGAGCAATGCTCTCTTCCCTTTATCTCTCAGCTCATCAATCTGTGTTTTCAAATCAATCAGGGCAGTTTCTGTCCCATATAAAGGGCGGAAGCCAGATTGTCTGACCCCCTAAGAGCTTGTGCAACTCAAGGTATTTTTTAATCTGAGTATATGCGACTTTTGTCAAGTATTTTAAGTAGAAATGGTACCATTGTGATGGGGCGGTAGTTGGTGGCAATAAGTGGATCTAAAGTTTGCTTATTTAGGAGTGGGAGAACCCAGGATTGTTTTAAGTTGGCCGGGATGGTGCCGGAGGAGAATGAAGCATTGATCAGTTTAGAGATAAATGGAGAGGTCTCTGGCAGCATCTTGTATAATCTGTGCAGGGCAGATATCTCCTTTGCAATTAGAGGGATAACATTATTTTTTCTACCTCTAAAACAGATGTTTTGGTGAAGCGGAATCTATTAGTCTGAGCAGTAGGTATATCGCTAGGTGGGAGGGAGATAGCAGGCTGTAGTAAGTTCAGATAGTCTTTCTTTAGTTTTATTTTATTTTGGAGAGTGTTTATTTTATTAGCTAGTGCCTGTTGAATATCTGAGCACCAGATCTTATTTTTGTTACAGATGTCAGGTATAGGGATCGGGGACTCTAGTTCTTTTAGTATGGTAAATAATTCTTTCATACTTGAATTAGATTTGGCAATGCGTTCATTATAAGAGTTCCGTTTTGCCAGGCAGTCTTCATTTTTATAGTGCGCCGAGGTAGTAGTTAGCTTATTTTAATTCTCACTGGAGGGGCAAAGTCTCCAGGTAGTTTCACACTTTCTTTTCAGTAGACGTAGGTCCTTTAATTGTGGAGTGAACCACTTGTTGAGGTGGGCTTTGGCTTTGCTTGTTCGTAGTTTGAGTGGGGCAATTTTATCCAATGTGGTAAGCATGATTTTGTTATATTCATGCACCAGGGTGCTCGGGTCAAGGTTATCAGACAATTAATTTAGGGTAGGGAGAATAGCAGGAATCACATTGTCCGCTGTGATGTTCTTTTTATTTCTAGTTAGACAAGGTGGCGCCTTTTATAAGGCCATATGTTGAGGTCTGGTAGTTGATAATGTGACGGACACAAGTGAGTGGTCAGTCCATAGTTGTGGTGTTATAGAGGTAATAGTACTTGTACAATTGTAATCGGCTACCCAGTCTAAGGTTCTACCGTTAACATGAGTTGGCTTGTTAACTTTTTGTGACAGGCCAAGTGCATTAAGGGTATTGGCTATTTCCAGGGCATACTTGTCTGCTGGATCATTAAATCCTAAATTAAAGTCACCTAGCAACAGTAGTTGGGAGGTAGGTTTGAGGTTGCTGGCAAGTATGCTATGCAAGTCCTCCTCAAATGTCCCGAGGGGACCAGGAGGTCTGTAGATTAGGTGCATAGTAAGTGATTGGGAGTTGTTTAGAGGGAGTTTAGCAGAGATGATTTCACATGATTGCAGAGTTTGGTGGGGGACTAGTCTCAATAATAGACTCTCTCTAGATTAATAGACTCTCTCTAGATATGATGGCTATTCCTCCACCTCGGGTTCCATCTCTATCTTGTCTGGAGATAGTGTATCCGTCTTGGATAGCTAGCATAAGCGAGGGTCCTGCGGCATTATGTAGCCAGGACTCTGTTATAGCGAGGAAGTCCAAGAGGGAGTGATCCTCTGTTTTGGCTGAGATCTGGAGAGGAGTAGGGTTATTGGGGACCATAGGCTTGAGATTTGATGTCATTGTCTGAGGTGCAGTAGCACAGTGATCAGATGAGGAAATAAGCCGGTTGGTAATATTAAGGTTCATACTAAGGTGACCTTTTGTTTTCTTATTTGTTGGTCGTAGAGATCTTGTAAGCGGTTCGTGCAGTTTGGAGAGTCTAGCATGGAGTTTAAGATTTCTATTGGTCGTGGTACATGGGAGAGTAGCATAGTCTCCTGGACCCATAACATGGAGATATTTAAGAGGGGCAGGGCTAGGGTTATTTAAGGCCATATTTTGCAGGCTGTGCGGGACTGTTTCAGCCTTAGCTAGAAGGGTCTCGTTGGAATAGTCTGAGGTACTGGTAGCAAGGGGTATTGTGGCCACCATATTGAGATAGGTAATGCTTTGTCCCAGCATGTTTAACGAAGAGGCAAGGTATAAAAGAGAATGGTAAAGGGTGTGCCGTGAGCAAAGACAGGTGTCCTAGACCCAGAGGTAGTTTAAATATACTATCAAATACAGTCAGGTGGGAACCTGAGTACAGGCACGTATTTCAAGTCACAAATATTATACAAATAGGACCAATGCAGTCTATGGAATTTAGGAGTCCATATGCAGGATATAGTCATGAACCGTGTACTGGGCATACGTGTGAGGGGCATGCATTCAATGCGTAGGTGCAGGTATGTAGATGCACAGTATTCAGCACATTCATTATACAAGATACATGGAAACAAATATTCAATAATGGCGTCAAAAGATTACGTGAGCACTTGGTATATTCCTACAATCAATGTTGACCAAACTGGAAAACAAACAAGCACCGCGCCTATGAACGGAAAAGGAAGTCACGATGGTGGAAGAAGCATAACCTACGGATTATGTCAAAGTCGAGGCCAAACCAAAGAGGAAAAAGACCAGATAAATTTAAAAAAATTAGAATTCCTTGGAATGAACTGATCCAGAAACAAAAGGAAATCCCATGGAGATCGTTTGGCCTTGTAATTGAGACATAAAAAAACAACCTTTTTTTTATTTTCATAAAACAAAAGCTTGTATTTATTTACGCTATATGTTTAATAAAAATAAAAAATAAAAAAATAATAATGGCGGGACTAGCAATTGAACTGGAGTAAGTGGTGCAATCAAATTAGCAAAGAAGACATTGTATAGTGCATATGTTGTCTGGCATAATAGATATAGGTGAGTACAGTAGGCACAGTACAATATGAGAGCATTTAGTAGTAGGCTTGAAATGGGCACAGAAATACACTTGGCAGAGTGCGCGCAATCAGTGCAATCAGTACATAGTATAAGGGTGCACAGTGGAATAAAGAGGCAGTCGGGTGAATTAAGGAGAAACGGTTAGTGATTTTGATCGACTATGTTACCTGGGCATGGCAAAGTGTAGCACACACGTTCTTGGCGGGTGGTTACAATCAGGCGAATAGTACGTACTGTATAGATAATAAAACTTATACCAAGACTCTGTGTACACAGCTTCACAATACAATCTTATCTAGGGCAAAACGCAAAGTCAATGGAGAATCACAGGAAGGCAAGGGGCGGTATTATGTTAGAGTCAAAAGCGAGTTGCTTAATGGAAGCATGAGACATTACACACGCCATAGGTACTGGAGGCAATTCTAGATGACCAGTGGGCGCAATTAATAATGGTCGAGGATAGTAGGCGAAGAGAGTAGAAGTTAATAATTTGGTGGCAATGAGGTAGGTTGTAGTTAGATTTCAGCTTATTGTTTACGGCAGGGATAGCTCTTGCAGAAGGCTTGGCGGTGAGTATGTGGGAGTTCAACAGTAGTGATTGCACAAGGTGTGCGTCACAACTTAGGCGAGTCGGCAGGCTTCCAGTTTCAAAGGTAACGTGATCTAAACGTGGCCGGCAGCTGTCGCGGATCTTGTTACCTTAATACAGAATCAGCGTCAAGATGAACAGCATTTCTGGCGGATGGCATGAAAGGCTAGTGACAGGCTAAGGACAGGAAGCAGACTTGTTTCCTGGGCCTTGGTGAGGTGGGCCGGCTTACGCCTGCTGGTGCCGGATTGGTGTAAATGAAGGTACTAGTGGCCAATCCGAGCCTGGCATCAAAAGGGTGGGTTAGTGTATGGTGGGTACTGGGACATCATACCCCTGGGCGGCCATCTTGGAATATGCACTCCTCGTGGTGTGCAATGGAGAAATGGAATCATGGAATGCAATGAAATCTGGATATGGTGGAGAGGCATCTGACTTGTCACTGAAGCACCGGCACATCTCTGGAATCTGGCAAATTGTGTAACTAGCAGTTACTGCTATGTGCATTAAGTACACATGGACTTACTAGTCATTCCTGTTTGGAAACAGTTTGTGTTGTCAGTCATCCAGGTGGCCAGGACACGTTGGTGCTCATTCGAAGATCTCTGTTAGGTATCCAACTGATTGGCAACTGCATTGAAAGAAAGGAACTTTGTATCGCAGTGTCCTGTGACGAGTCAAGCTAAACCCTGTGCACATTCAAAAGTCTTCGATAAGTATAAAGTGAACTGCAATTGGTCCGAGCCCGGCTGAGGGAGACTAATTAAATGTGAAGAAAGGGTCTGAGCCCCGGCTGAGGGGGATCCGGGATGAACAATGAGTCACCTGAGAAGGCATATTCTTGGAATCTTAAAATAAAGGGATCTGAGCCCGGCTGAGGGGATCCAGGGAGAGACACCCCAAATCATACAATTATACGAAGAAAATAACTTTCTATTTTGTTTTGTACATCAGGCCCTCCGAATCAAGAGATTTTGATGGAAAAGAGACTTGAGCACAGAAGGCCTGAATGCTGGAATGGGAACTGTATTCTCATGTCAAGAAAGCCAGGATGTGTACTTGGCTTGAGTAAACCGCCTTGCCCCGTGCTGAAACATGGGGAAGGCATGCCAACGGCCAGAACATCCTGACTTATCCTTCACTTATCAAAATTAATCTTTAAGTCATTTTCTTTTGCATATTTCATCATTTTCATAGCGCTTTTCTTCAAGTCAACATGCGTGGCATCAACGATAGCCAAATCATCTGTATACGCCCAGTAGGATATTCTCTCGCTGCGCAGCTTGGGAACACATTTGTCCCTACTAATTAGTTGTTCATCGTGATCCACCAGCTAAAGGTTGAATAGGACCCAGGACAAGACACAGCCCTGTTTAGACTCCCCTCTCTATATCTACCAAGGAGGTCATGTCCCCGGCACTGTTCAACCTCACCCACGTCTTTGTCCGCTGATGTAATAAATGACATGCATTAAGAAGATAATTCGGCATACCCATCTTTTCCAGTTTTGCACGATTAAAACTGTTAAAGGGACTTGCAAAATCGCTATATAATATATAAAGGGGTGCAGCCACTTTCTTTACTGATTGATGGATTAGGGAATTCATAATTATATGATATGATAAGTCATTTATAACCTGCCTGTACACATGTGTTTCTAGGCATGACAAGACAAGGGAGGGTACGGAGGGAAGACAAGACAAACGATCTTACTAAGCCTTATATCATTCAGATCGTACAAGTGCGGTAGCGCAAGGAACAGGGGAAGGGGACGGGAGGAGTGCAAGGGAGGGGGAAGGGGAAAGTGCGATCAGGGCAGCAATTGCATCCAGGGCAATGTGGCTTTAGGTAAATGCAAGGAGGCAGGAGACTGTAGAGGTTATAGTTACAGCCCCTACTGCCCGACAGGACCGAAGGCAGTGCAGGGGAGACTCGTCATATAGGAGCCTGGTACCCAATGAGACTCTGGGGGTTCCAAGCAACCAGACAGTGCAGCAGGCAGATAGGTCAGCAGCGTAGGGAGCGAGAAAGAAGTGGAGAAAAGGAAAGTCTTGAGCTGCTTCCCAGGTGGTCCAGCTCAGGTGTGAGATGGGCAGGGAGGTCGTTCCTGAGGGAGGCACCTGCAGAGGAAAATTATCTGTACTCTATTCTCTGCCTGAGAAGCGTCTGACCCTCAGAGAGTTGGAGGCAGCAGAGCAAAAGACTCGAGAAGGAAGGCATTTAGGAAGAGAGTGTTGAATGCAGTGCAGGCCCCGGCTCCAGAAAGCAGAGGGTCTTGAACTTGATCCTTGCACCCACCAGGAGCCAGTAGTGAGATTTCAGGGCTGCAGAGATGCAGTCCCTGGGAAGGAAGATAGTATGTAGACATGAAAGCCCTATTTAGAATTCACACTTGAAACTTGATCACTTCTCTTTAGAAATCTGTTTCTCGATTTGCCTTAGGATTCAACCTGCAAAAATCTTCCCAGGGCCATCCAACAAGGACAGAAGGCGATAATTACTAGGGTTGTCTCTCCTACTCTGCTTATGTACTGGGACAAGATAAGGTCCAAGATAATAGTAACTGACCCGTAATTATTACTCGATCAAAAAGAGTTTTTAGAATATCGGCCCATAACTCTGGGTTTTCCAGCATAACCAAATTACAGATCCCACCTGGGTCGGCAGCACGGGACCGGTTCAATTTTTTTATTAGAAATAGGATGTCTTGGCCAAGTGGCGAGTGGTGCAGATGTAGCCGCTGTGAGATATGAGGAGGGGGAACGGCTGGTGACCTGCCCGGGAGCCCTGAGACCCACCCACACCGAGTGAAAACTCCCTAAATCCATGCAGATGAGGCATCCCTAACGGCTTCCATGAGACTCGTGGTCAAGATGGTGGAAACCACGGAGCCTGCTGCGATGGCGAAGTGGATGTAAAGCGGTGGGGTGGAGCTGGCTGACTCAATCAGACCCCCCATCTGGGAAGTGCAGCAGAGTGTTGGTGAAGTCCGGAGTGACCCCTGGGGGAGGCGAGAGACCAGATTCTGACCGCTGCGGAGGGACGGGAGCGCACAGTGACAGGGGCATGTGCAGCGATAACTTCAGCGGCGGACTTTGACAAGTGAGCCCGGTTGGATATGGGGAGCAGGGAGAGCATGCTCCCTCTCCTTGTCTGTACCGTGGTGGCGACCCCAAGACGAGTGCTGTAGAGCCCCTGCATGATACAGGGGGCTGACCCTGCAGCACTGTAGAGCCTGCTGGGGTCGGGAGACCTGGGGGTCCTCTGCACTAGAACTGGGAGCCCCGCACGGCCTCTGAATAACACCCAGGAGGATGCCAGCGTTCCTTCTCCTCCCCGCTACAAGCAAGAGTGGGAGAGGGAGGTGAAGAAGTCTGCTGGAGCAAGTAGAGTGTGGTGCTCGGAGTGGAGGCAGCAGGGCAAGCGATCAAAAGTGAGTTGGGGTGGAGTCACCCGGGCCCTTGAGACAAGGGGCTACTGACCACCTGCAGAGGGGCTTCTAGATCTGCCTTTCCCCCCCAAGAGCCAAGATGCTGCATAGAGGGTGCTTTCCTAGCTGTAAGCTAGTAGAGAGGCTCAGCTGGAACTGCCCACAGGGGAGGACAGGCAAGAGACAAGTTACCTGGGACCAGAGACAGAGGGGCTCATTATGACCATGCCGGTCCGGTAATAACGGTGCTGGTAAGCCTGCCAGCACCGTTGTTACCGACCCGGTGTAGTACGAATCTGTGGGCGGGTGTCGTCCAGCCCGCCAGGGTCAGACTTGGCGGGCGGAACGGCATCCGCCCACAGAGTTTCACGGAAGCACCGGCAGCGTTATTAACAGTGCTAGTGCTTGTGGGGTCCCCATTCCCATTGAGTACTATGGGACTCAATGGGAATGGGGATTTACAATTACTGGCGCCTGACTTCACGGAACGCCAGGGTTGTAATGCCCCAGTGTTTCCGGCAAGTCAGGAGCCAGTAAATCATTACAGGTCCGGCAGCTACCTTCCGGTTTTACCAGCACGGTTACAGCCGGACCCGTAATGAGGGCCAAAGTGTTGCCTGCTACTCCACAGACCAGTCTCCCTTGGCCAAATCTTTTCGCGACGTGGGGCATGAGGGAGCCTTTCAGGGGCACATAGGAAGCCCAGACTAGACAGCAGCCAGTCAAGCGGCAATGAAGTTGGCTCAGTAGTGTTGCTGCACGGACCACCTGAAGGGGAGACTCTGGTCCAATCATCAGGTGGAGAACATGGCGTCAGGTGGAGAGAAGCCTAGAGCATCAGCCTCGGATAACATAAAACAAATGCTTTCAGGCAAGGAAGGAGCAGTCAAGAAGCCACAAAATATCAGTGCGCAGGTTCATGCACCGGCCTCACAGGGGTCGGGGAAAGAGGGACCTTCTGGAACGCCAGTCACAAAGGAGGATATTCAGGCAATGCTGGTGGAGGTGAAGCGGGACCTCATCCAAGAGATACTGGGGCAGATCGACAAGCTGGCAGGAACAGTAGAGGACTTACAATCTCGCACGACCGGAGTGGAGTCTAGAACAATTGAACTGGAAACCTTAGCAACGGAACAAGCCCATGAGCAAGCTGTGCTCTCGGAGAAGATGGAGGCCCTAGAGCAACGACTTGAAGTGGTGGCAGTCAAGCAGGAGGATGCTGAAAATCGATCGAGACATAATATCAGTATATGAAGCATCCCTAAACAAGTATAAGATAGAGAACTGCCCGCATATGTGGAAGCCCTGCTACGCACCATACTGGAGTTGTTGGAAGGCGAGAACCTGATATGAGACGGGACACACATAGTATACACGCATTCCAGATCAAAAACGCTCTGTGCGGACATCCTTACCACAGTCCACTTCTTCGGACAGAAGGAACGGCCGATGAGGGAGGCCCGGATGCAGAAGGTGGTGCACTTTCGGGGAGCAGACTTACAGTTGTTCCAGGACTTCTCCCAAACCACACTTATCAGACGCAAGAAACTGAGCGTGGTAACGTCCTGGTTGCGCAACAGGGGTATCCCCCACAGGTGATATGCAAGGTCCCATGCAAGTTACTATTCGAGGTGAAAGGCGAGAAGTATGTAGTAACCAAGGAAGAGGATGCAGCAAGCCTGATGGGAGGAGACAGAGAACAGGAGGGAGAAAATCCAGAAGATCACATGGATGTGTCGCAGCAGCAGGGGAGGAAACAACCCTGGCTACGTGGGCCTACGAGTAAGAGCAAAGCCAGGGAGAATAAACAGGAAGCCCACATCAACGCTGTAACCTGAACTTGACAGCGTTGCGACCATAGTAAGAGGGATGAGGGAGCGGGTCAAATAGGTGCCTAACACAGAACCAGGAAAGAAGCCCGAAAGGGGAATGGATTAAATGTAAGGTTCTGGCAGGGGGTAGAATAGTCGCGGAAAGGTACTAAATGTGGTTGTCTGGGTGGACTTTGGGTAGGGGTAAGGAGGTATGGGAGGTAGCAGTGGGTCCCGGAGTGGTTGGAAAATGTCTCGATTGGAGAACATACGTTTGCCCAGGTTGTATACACTGCGAGAGAATTGTAGGTTGTTGAGTGGTTTGTTGTTTGGATTAAAATGATTTGTAAGATGCATACCAGAATTCAAACAGAAACGGTACTGGGGAGGGGAGCCAAAGGACTAGACTTACCGCCCAATAGCAGGGCCTTCGGAATGGACTCAGTATGGCTGACTTAGTTCAGGAGACACTGATACTGTGGATGGGTACATGGAACGTTAGGGGCCTTAACTCGCCCATGAAACGCAAGACAATCCTAGGAAGACTGGAGATGTTGGGATGGGATGTGGCGATCCTCCAAGAGACTTACTTATTACCTCAAGACGAGAAGAGACTTAAGAGCAGGGAGTTCCCACAGAGGTATTTCAGTAGTGCTGCGGTCAAGAGGAGGGGGTTGCAATACTGATTAGAAAGGGAGGGATCCAGCAGAAAGATACTTAGTCTTGCAGGGCTCATTGGACGGATACCTGATACCGATAGTGGGGCTATACGGCCCGAACGATAATCAAGATCAATTCTACTGAGACCTGGTACCCGTAATCTTGGGGGTTAGAGAGGAGGCACTGATCATAGGGCGGGGGACTTCAACTGTTTGGTCAATCCACAATGGGACAAGACATATCCAGCCTCTCAAACGGATCTCAGAAATGTTAGGGCACTAACAAGCATGTTGAGGGAAGTGGATATGATAAAGGATTGGTGGTTCTATCATGGCGAGAGTGGGACTACACATTATACTCATCGGTACATAGGTCCTTCTCGAGAACATGATTTTGATAGCAACAACTCTGGTGAGCTTTACCTCAGCAATACAGATAGAAACCATGTAATTCACAGATCACGCTCCAGTGACACTCACCTTACAGGGAATTGCTGCACCGCCTATGGAGTGGGCCCCATGGCAACTAAACAGTGCAGTATTGCGAGACCCAGCGCTAAAACGCAAAATGGGTGAGATAATCGAGAATTATTTTAGAGAGAACGATAGGGGGGAAATAGATCTGGGTCTGATTTGGGATGCAGGATAAGTAGTATTCCAGAGGGAGTGCATAGGGAAAACCCCAGCCTTGAAACAAGCGAAGGCCCATGTGAGACACGCGCTAGAGGTGGAACTGCGAGAGAGGGAAAAGTAACACAAACGGAGGAGCACTTAGGGCTCTTAGGGCGACAAGGGCTAAGTTAGAAGCGCTTCAAGCGGGTGCAGCGGCGAAATCCCTTTTACATGTCAAACAATAATACTACACCAAGGGGAATAAAGTGAATAACATATTAGTAGCAAAGTTGAAATTCACACAAACACGCCACAGGCTCGAAACCCTGCGGAACGGGGAGGGGAACCAGTGCTGGGAGGAACAAGCTAAGGCCCAAATAATTGAGTCATCCTTTACAGAATTCCTGAGGGAGGATGGGGCTAACAAAGGTGCAATTAGGTCCTTTCTTGACACCCTGCGGTTACCCAGAATCTCAGAAGAGGAGAAGGCCAAGTTAGACAAACCAATCACAGCCTTCGAGATAGATACGGTTATTAGAAACCTAACAAGGCCCCAGAGCCGAATCGGTTCCCCAACGCCTTTTATAAAAGCTTTCGGGCTAGTCTGGTACCCCACCTGATGAAGATATTTAACTTGTTTGGGAAAAGTGGAAAGGTCTCAGGTACGATGGGGGGATCCAGGACCACCCTTATTTTGAAACCAGTAAAGACCCGACCGAATGCCCTTCATATAGGCCTATAGCATTGCTCAACAGCAATGAAGATTTTTATGAAAATACTGGCAAATAGGCTAGCAGATATTCAACCTTAGCTGATTGATGAAGATGAAGATCAGACTGGGTTTATACAGGGCAGATCTACATTTAGATAATATTAGACAGGCGTTGAACTTAATAGAAGTGGGGGGGCATACTAAAGAGAAGGCAGTGGTCTTGTCCCTAGACACAAATAAAGCTTTCGATAGTATGGCTAAGACCTACTTACAGGAGATGCTAGGGGACTTTGGTTTCAGACCACAATATTGCAAATGGGTTTTTGCTAGCTTTGTACCCCCAACTGCTGCGAGTGAGAGTCAACAAGATTCATACAAACCTGATTCATATTAAGAGGGAACGAGACAGGGATGCCCCTTGCCCCACTACTATTTTCCCTAGCCATGGAACCCTTAGCTCACCTAATACGGGAAGATCAGGGCATACAGGGAACCCAAGTAGGGGCTTGTCAACACAAAGTTGGATTATACGCCAACGACATCCGTTTCATACTTGACTACTTGACAGATCCGTCTCATTCAGTTCCCTGGGCATTAGAGGTAACTGATCACTTCGGGTCTCTCTCAGGGTTCTCAATCAACTATAGAAAATCAGTGGGTATGAATACTGGGGGACCAGATGAGGGTTTACAAAATATCCTCCCATCGCTACGTCTTAGTTGGGTGACTGACAAAATAAAATACCTCAATACTTACCTGACATCCCGACCAAAGGGGCTCTATAAAGTAAACTTCCCTAGCTTATTCAGGGACTGTGAGGAGGACCTGCACATTTCTTGGCTAGTGAGGGTACCATCAGTTAAGATGACACTTATTCCTAAACTGTTATATATGTTTCATGCTATTCTGGTCAGGATTCCGGCAAAAACTCTCTCCCAACTGCAGGGGAAGATCTTTAAGTTTATTTGGGGAGGGAAGAGGCCCATGGTAGCGAAAAAGGTGCTGCTGCGGTCACCTTGGCAGGGAAGCCTGGGGATACCCTCACTCAGAAGATATCTTCTGGCAGCACAGATTGGCTCTATATGCGACTGGAGGGAGGGAAACAGCAAGAAGTGGGTGGAGCTGGAACAAGAGGCTACGAGGTTCCCATTGGCCAATACCCCGTTCCTCATACCCAGGTCCCGGGGGAGCAGAGGGAAATTGTTAAGCATAACCAAGGCATCCTTATGGTATTGGGACCAGGGAATGCGAAAACTGGGAATCCCAGTGGGAATAGCCCCCCAATCGCTGATACTGGAGAACCCTCGCTTCAGCCCAGGGTTGACAAGCCGACCCGTTGCAAAGTGGGAAATGGTGGGGAAACTCTGCCTAGCCCACACGTATGTGGATTCCACCCCTTTGACCTTGAAGTGACGAAAACCAGGTTTCTGGTGGATGAAGAAGAACAGTTTAGGATTGGTCAAATCCGTCATTGGGTCACACATGTGGAAGTGAAAAGTAAGGGAATGAGCTACCCCAAGGGGATAGAGTTAACTCTGGTAGAGGGCCTTATCTCAAAGCGCACAACTACATTTTATAGGTTGCTCGGCCAAGTGAATGATGCAGAGACTGTACCCTATATGGCAAAGAGGCAGACGAGTTGGGAATAGATATTCAGACAGAATCATGGTCACATATATGGGAAAGGGCTCACAAAGCATCGCGGTGTACAGCTTTGAAGGAATGTAGGAACAGAATTCTGTGTAGATGGTACATGTCCCCCAGTCGCCTACATGAGATCAATCCTGGGTACTCGGACAGATGCTGGAGGAGATGTGGGGAGAAAGGAACACTCAGTAATTTGTGGTGGTCTTGCCCCGATCTCAATTATACTGTAAGGAGATTTTCTCGCACATCAGAGAACTCACAGGAATTAACCTTCCTTAGGACACTAGAGTAGTAGTTCTGGGGGACTCAGCCGAGAAGGTGGGATACACACTGCACAGTACATTGGCATGGGGGGTGACACAACTCTTGAGAGCGGCCAGACTAACCGTGGCCATGTCTTGGAAACAGTTGGAAGGCCCGATAGTTGCATAGTGGTGCGTCAGAGTCTGGACATTAGTCGCAATGGAAATGATCACTGCAATCCTTACTGACTCATACCAGAAAATTCATGCAGCTTGGCTACCCATCATGCAATACCTGTGTTCTAAGGAACACTGTACACACAAACCGCACGTTTTTCGGCACTACAAACTGTTAGGATGACATAGCAATGTACTGTCTGCATTGATACTGGTGGCACTTTGTTTCAGTTGTATTTCAATTACTCACTGATGAAGTAGTTGATTTGTTGTTTGATTGTTGAACCAGCCATATGCTTTTATTTGTGATTAAAAGTGAAATACTGAGAGAGCACAAATGGGTGCGGCCCAAGATGGCTGTGTAAACACTGAGCTCTGCCGAATGCCGCCTGAGTAGAGCTTGCAGAGCATTCCACCCAATCGCTTTGAGAGCTATTTCGAGGGAAAAGCCTGTGGAGGTCAGAGAGAGCTGAGGGGGAGAGTTCCTTTACATCTCCTGCATCGGGTGGGGCCGACAGGGGGCCTATACATTACATAAAATGCTTCGTTTGATGGTGGTCACGGCAAGAAGAGCGGGGTAACCCAGCGCTGGTTGCCCGCGCCGCTGAAAAGGCATTCAACAGGGTAGACTGTGGTTTTCTCTATGGAGTACTGCACAAGTATGGGTTTGGTTAACAGATTTTGAAGAGGATACAGGCATTGTAATCCTCCCTGTTGGCACGGGTAGTGGCCAATGGGAGACTCGCGGGTTATCAACCTGAGGAGGGGTACGAGGCAAGGATGCCCGCTTTCACAACTTCTATTTGCACTGTCAATGGAACCGCTCGCTGAGCGGTTGTGGCGGGCGCCCTCTGGTGGAGGGCATCATGGTGGGGGATAGGGAATTCTAGATGGGGCTCTATGCAGATGACGTCTTGCTGCACCTGGTGAACCCACAGAGTTCAACTCCGGTGGCAATGTCTTTAATAGAGGAGTACGGGTGCTTCTCTGTGTTCAAAATCAACAAGGGAAAGTCAGTCATATTTCCTTTTGCAGGGGATGGACAGAGGGATGTAGAGGCACTCCAGCCCCTGAGGATGGAGATTCAGCTGGAAAGCATACCGTACCTGGGAGTCACCATAGTTAGGCCGGGGGGCACCTGAGCGGGGCCAATTATCCGCCACTGTTTAACAAATTGTTTAGCTAAATGGTGTAATGGGGCAAAGGGCAAATTTCATGGATGGGGAGCCTGAATGCCCTGAAAATGAATTTTCTTCCAAAAGTGTTGTATTTGTTCCAGATTTTACCCATACGGGCGCCGGAGAACCTCTTGCAGGAGGCTTAGGCCCAGATGCTACGTTTTCTATGGCAAAAACAGAAGCCGAAGGTGGGAAATGATACTGCCCAAGGATCGGGGAGGGGTGGGGCTGCTGGACCTGATGTTGTACTACAAATCCCCCCCCACTTGAGAGCAATGGGGCCACACCTGCGGGAGGACCCTGACAAACAGTGGGTTTATCTAGAAAATTATCACTTGAGTCTGGCAATGGTGGGGGAGTGGCTCTGGATCCCAAGGAGAATTAGGGAACACACGATCCTCAGGTTTTATTGGGAGGTGTGGAGAAAGGGAGCTGGAATGCAGGGATTCACCACGTGGCCTTCACCGATGAGTCACATTTGGGCTCCTCCTGTGAGGGATGAGATATCCGAGCCGGAGAGATACCAAAAGTGCTTTGAAGCAGGGCAAGCCAGAGTCGGTCAACTGCGGGTGAAGGGGCGCTTCATAGGGATCCAGGAGCTGGAGACTGGTTTGGATAACGGAAAGCTGCCCGTCTTCCTCTATCCCAGACTGAAAGGGGTCTTCATGGCAGAGAAATTAAGGGAATTGATCCAAAGTGACCTCACACCGGTCGAGAGGGTTATCGACACACACAGGCATGAAGGGGTTCATCACGTTACTCTATAGGGCGCTTGTGGAGACTTCTAGGGGATCGGTCGAGGGACTCAGGCAAAAGTGAGAAAGGGACATGGGTCTGGAGTTGGACAAACATCGCTGGAGGCTTATGTGTAGGAGGGCGTTTAAGACATCGGTGGCCTGCCAGTATAAACTACACAGTCTGAAGTTGTTGCACCAGTGGCAATATGACCCGCTGCAGATCTCGAGAATGTTCCCTTCTGTGAGCCCGTTGTGTTGGCATGGATGCAGGGACAGGGCGGACTATTGGCACATGTGGTGGAGAGGTCCAAAGGTTCCAGAGTTCTGGGCTGAGATCTTGGGATGGATCAAGGAGGTGGATGAGAGGTAACGTGTGTTCGAACCAATGTTGATACTGTTTGGTTTGGACAACCAAGAAGGACAATGGTACACCTTGCCTCATACGACACACTTTTTGCTGCTGGCAGCCAGGGCATACTTGGCAAGGCCTTGGAAGAGACAATGCAAGGGATATTTATCTCATGGAAAAGATTACAGCAGCAATCCATGGGGGAAGCTCTGGGATGGATGGGGCAATGGCTGCAATTTTGTACTAGATTTGGGAGTGTGAGTTGAAGGGGAAGCCAGTCTTGGAGGTCGCACCCGGTCCCAGCTCAAGCAATCGAATCTATAGATTGAGCGCCTTGTTGTGGTTGTACTGTTGATGGGACCTCTCTTTGCGGAAGCTGTTATTGTGAGCTGGAAACCCTACGGGTAAAACGAAAGATGGGAATGTGTTGGGGGGAGTGAGCATGGGTGGGGGATTAATAGTAGATGAAAGGTCTATTTTTTGAAGCATGTTATTGTGGTAATCACGTTCTGGTCTTCCTGTAATTTCTGGCTCTACAAAACCAATAATAATTTCATTTTCAAAAATAAAAAGTGAAAAATGATGAATAAAGCTTGGAAAAAAAAGAAATAGAATGTATTCATCCAGTGCTGCCAGCACATGAGCTGCTTTAGAGTTTTTAATAATATACGTTTTTTTTAAATGTTATTTTTATTAAACCTTTAGTCATAGGTATTGCATCATACATCTTTTGACTCAACAACTGTCCCCAACCCTCCCTCCCTCCTTACCGCCACCCCCCCCCAGTAACGGCTTTCCCTCCATTTCCTGTCTCGTTTCATCCTCCTTACCTCGTTTTGTTTGCTGATTATATTATGTTCAATATTTTCAGGTTGTATGGTCAAGTTTATTTCACATAATCTCCTTGTAGATATTCAAGCACCATCTCCCAATCCTGGCAGAACTTTCTCCCTTCCCCTTGTAGTCGGTAGGTAGCCCATTCCATCGCTATTAGTGCCCATACCCTCTGTAGCCAGTCCATCGCTGATAGTGACTTTTTTTGCTTCCAATGTTTGGCTATGGCCTGCCATGCTGCAATCACCATCATCATGAAGGCTTTCTTGTGGCTTTTATCTGGTGGTCCCCGAACCCCCGGGATCAATGAGCCCACACATCCATTCTCTGTCATTTGGAACCGCCCCATAATGAACCATTCGGCCTAACTGAGACTTGACGTCCATCCAGCATCCCTGTAACACTGGGCTATTCAACCATATGTGTTTCCAGTCTTTCCAGTCACCGCTGGCTGAGCAACCTCTGCGTACTATTCTCATACATTGTATGCAATTTTGCCGGGGTGTAATGCCATTGCATCATCACTTTATATCACGGTTCACTGACCTGTATTGCTCTAGTCAGCTTGGGTATGTTACTCCACAAGTTCCTCCATGTCTCTATTGGTATGTCCCCGGCTAGAGTACTTGCCCACTGTGTCCTATATCTCAATTTTTCTAGCGGTTCCTCTTCCAGCAGAGGTTTATACAGGGTGGACACTAGTTGTTTGCTACCTGAGTGTGTGGTAATGTACTTTTTTTCGAAATTGGTCAATTCCCTGCCCACTGCTTGTCGGATCCCTGGTCCCATAATCCAATGCCTCATCTGATAGTATACCATCCTATCTTGTTGATTCAGTCCT
Source organism: Ambystoma mexicanum (assembly GCF_040938575.1). Taxonomy (NCBI): domain Eukaryota; kingdom Metazoa; phylum Chordata; class Amphibia; order Caudata; family Ambystomatidae; genus Ambystoma; species Ambystoma mexicanum. The sequence continues at coordinate 1,296,095,013 of NC_090933.1, read as the reverse complement.
ATATGCTATTTACATTCTTCAAACAAGCGTATGTCCCTTTCAGCATCATATCCCCCAATTTCCTGCGGTTTACCGTCCGCCACACCCGATACGCCCCCTGCTCCTCCCCGGGGTAAACTGCGGATTGCCAAAGAGTGGTGTGAAGGGCGACGTCTCATCGAGAGGGCTCCCCGCTCTAACAGTCTATCACATATGTCACATATCACTGAAACTATTTGGCTTTTTTGGATGAATTGGGCTCTATCCTGCTTGCGCGGCCAGAGAATTTCACCCAGGAGTTTCTCCACTACTGACCTGTCAATCTGCACCCATGGCTTCACTTCATCCCCCGAAAACCACTCCCTCACACCACCCTCAATTGTGCCGCCTTGTAATATTTAGCAAAATTTGGGAGGCCTAATCGCCCCCATCCTTGGGGGCCATTAGGGTGCGTAGTGCTGTTCTCAGGCGTCTATTCTGCCAGACAAATCTCGACATCACTTTTTTTAATGCCACAAAGAAAGCCTTAGGAACTGCTATCGGTAGTGCTTGAAAACAGTATAGGACTCTTGGCAAAGTGACAATTTTCACGGTCGCAATGAGACCCAGCCATGATAACCTTAACGGGGTCCACCTCTTCAAATCTTTGTCCACTAATCATAATAACGCAGGGTAGTTTTTCTCATAGACCTGTGTCAAGGTTTCCGCCAAGGTCACCCCCAGGTACCGCACGCCACTCTTAGCCATAGCAAAGGGAGAGCATTGTTTTAGAGCTGCGCGCTGCTCCGACGATAGTGCTAGACCTAATATCTCTGATTTCTGCATGTTAATCTTAAACCCGCCGGTTGTTCCATCTTCCCCAGCTCTGCCACCAGCGCCCCTATGGATATTTCTAGCTCTGTCAGTTCCACCATCATGTTGTCTGCAAATGCTACTACTTTATGTACCTCTCCTCCAAATGGTATCCCCTGCACTTCCGGGTTCAATCGTAATTTCACGAGTAGGGGCAGTGCTTTAAGTGGGGTAAGAAATTGAGGGGGGGGCCCTCGTTTGAGGGCGTGGCTTTCATTGTGGGCATGGCCTAAAAGTGCACAAATCATAATAAGGTGTGCAAACAAATATATAAATGTATGTGAGCATTTATATGTTTATATGCGTACTACTACGGTTTGTGTACTTTTCAAGCCATCTTTTATAAACGTAGCAATGTTACATATTTCTATGTTTATAAAAGGTGGCTTGAAAAGTGCATAAACCATAGTAAGTTACGCTCACGTGTGTGCTTACCTTACTATGGTTTGCATACTTTTCAAGCCACCTTTTATAAAACATAGACATTTGTAACATGTTTCTATGTTTCTAAAAGATGGCTTGACACGTAAACAATTCAAGGCCTCTTTTATAAAGCGTTGATGACGGACAAAACCCAAGATGGCTTTGTCCGTCGACAAAGCTTTATAAAAGATGCCTTGAATTGTGTACGTTTCAAGCCGTCTTTTATAAACATAGAAATATTTCTACGTTTATAAAAGATGGCTTGAAACGTACACAATTCAAGGCATCTTTTATAAAGCTTTGTCGACGGAGATAGACGCCTCGGGCTCAGTGATCTCTGCTCAGAGCAGATAGATCACAGAGCCCGAGGCGTCTTTCACCCTCTGCGAACCCGCGGGCTCTGTGATCTGATCTGCATATTAGATCACGGAGCCTGCAAGGGTCAGTGACCTGGGGAGGGCAAACAAAGTGACAGTAACTTCCTCTGATGACCCTGATGAGGGGTCATCAGAGGAAGTTACACTGACTGACAGAAGTGCCAGCCAGCCTCAGCGTCGCTGTGGCTGGCTGGCACTTCTGTCTGCTTGCCTGACATAATGGCGGGCGCATCTCCCGTCACGGCTGCAGCTGGATAATGCGTCCCGCCAATTTTGTGTGGGACCGGGGGCCCCGTTAGGGCCCTGACTCAGCCCCATTTTCTGGAGGCTGCCGGGGCCAAGCCCCGGCAGGCCCCGGCCCACTTAAAGCACTGAGTAGGGGTTCCATGTATACTGTGTGTAGCAGCGGGAATAGCAGGCAGCCTTGCTTCGTTCCCCTTGTGATCTGTATGGGCCAGGATAGCTGGCCATTGATCGATACCCGCATTACCGGGTGTTTATAGTTTGCTCTTATCATTTGTATGAATCTATCCTCCAACCCCATCCGCTCTAAAACGTTCAACATATAAGGTAGCTCCATGTTAGGGAGAATTCTCATTTCATGGCTAATTTCCCTTACCTAGTGAGTACCTCAGCAGCTTTGCTGGATTTCTGGAGTTATTTTTCTTCCACTTGTAAGAGTGTGAGCTTTTCCCCACTCTTACCCATGTTTTGCTATGTGTCTTTTACCTGTTTTTATGATTGTGGTCCCTGGAGTACACCACTTCAGTGGCCCCCTTCTTTTGTGTGTCACACAGCACCTTCAGTGCAGTGACACAGGGTTGTTGTTCAGACTTCCCACAGACTCCATTTCTGAGGCTGACTACTGTCCCCCAGAAAAGGGTTAAATTGCGATTAACTTTACTTAGTCCATTTAACCACAGATCCAGTACACACCATCTTACATGGAGTACTGGAAGGGGTTAATCCTTAGCCCTTTTTATCTGTACCTCCGAGAGCATTGTTTTGCTCTTTTAACATTTAGAATTGGCTGGTGGCAGTGGTATCTACCCTAACTTTTCTACCACATTTATCTTATATGAACGTGGTAATATTGTAGGCTATTGTATTAGCCTCGAACTTAAGCCCGCTTCACCAAATACTTTTTCTTTTGGCTCTGCTGCGGTTTATTTGCCATTTCTTTTTGTTAACCTCCTTCTTGTGTTTTACTTTGCGCAGCAAACCAGGTTTGCCTCCTTTGTACACTGTCTTTTGGCAGGCTTCTGCCAAGAAGCCCTCCTATAGGCGCCTGGTTGTCTAGGTGGGCTGAATGTGAGGGAGGGGCGTAGTCACCCCCTGCACACGGTATCCTAGGAAACCCAAGTCACACTTTTCCATGATTGGCTGAGGTGGTTGTCCGGGCTGGACAACCCCCCTGCTGAGTGATTGAAATCCAGGCTGTGTGAATGGGGGATTTTCGCATTAAAAGGCAGGTCTCTTGGGCTGGAAGTCAGAGAGTCGCCACTGGAACTACAAGGAACCAAAGAGAAGCGGAGGAGAGGTCGACTGCTGCAACTATCCCGTCTCAGTGAAGTCCTGGTGCAGTCCTGAGCTATCTACCCTTCAACGATTAAGAGAAGATCCAGTCCGGAGTCTTCTTCCCTTGAGCCTGGTGGGGATAACCAGCTCATCTTCTACAGCCAGAGGATTTCCTTCATGGTCGAAATCGCTGCACACTGCTGTAGTGGTCCGGATAGCCACCTGAAGAGCCTCACCTGTTTTTAAGGAGCGCACCTTTTATTCGTTGTCGCTGCCGCCGGCCTCATGCCTGTGTGGTGTAGACCCCCTCATCGTCCTCCTTCTTGCTGAAGTCCGGGAAACGTGGGTCTGCTGGGAACTACCAGGAACAACTGCCGTGGCGGCAGCTTCTTCAATTAGAACAAGGTACTGTGTCCTACTTGAGGAATTTGGGTGAATCCCTATTTCTCTTCCTTAAGGCTTGTCCTTCTTATAACTTTTGCTTCCGAACATTGACAATATCAAAGTACTCTTGGCTACGTTGAATCGTGAACTGTCTGACTGTGTGATCCTCGACATCAGGAACCCGGTTCCACTTGACGCTGGCTCCGGCCCTTTCACTCTTGAATTCCTGTCTATGAGTGTTCTTCGATTCTGTCTGCCTAACTAAAATATTGCCTGTGATTTTTTCCCCCAACTCCCTCTGGGTATCTCAGGTGCTAAGTGTGTTTTTGTCCCGGTAGCATTTCTTGCCGCGGATACGCGTTTATCTAGTAGACCGAACTGTCAAAAAGAGATTGCAATTGTATTCACGGTAACGTTACTTGTTTCATAACTCCGGTCCGTTCAAACACTGGGTACTTACCTTGAGTTATACCGTACAAAGTGAATTGGTTAGTTGTAGTGTATTTTACGTGTGGTTTTGAATTTAATAGAAGTGTTGTGTTTATAACAAATGGTTTAAAAATAAATGTACTTATATTTTTCTACCTGAATCCTTGAGTCAGTGTTTGCTTGAGCCACAGTAATTGTGGTCCCTTTGTTTAATCTTGTTTACCGCTCATATACTCTTGAGATAAGCCTGGCTGCTCCACTACTGCTACCACTTTAACATAGTAGTAAAGGCTTGTACCAAAGGTAAAACTTGTATTGCCACCTGTAGTCTTAATTATGTATAGTGGTCCCGAAGGGCACTGCACAGGATTCTGCCTAACACTCCACCCGATCTAATGCCTTTTCAGCGTCTAGCGATATCAGTATTGATGGGACCTGGCTGATCGTGACCTTCTCTATTAGATGCATGATACGCCTCGTGTTATCCCACGTTTGCCTCCCCCGGATGAACCCAGACTGGTCTGGATCCACCAATGTCAGCAGCAGTTGAGACAATCTTGTTGCCAGTATTCCAGTGTAAATCTTTGCGTCCATGTTCATTAGCGCTATCGGTCTATACAACCCACACTGTATCCCATATTTATTTGGCTTCCTAAACACCACTACCTTGGCCTCTGCATTGTCTGTGTGACTGTCCCCTCTTTTATCATTGCGTTAAATAGTTTGGTAAGTCTTGGCACTCATTTCCTGCTGTTGTAAAATATTACTGGATACCCTACTGGCCCAGGCGCTTTGTTTAATGGTAGCAATTTGATAGCCGCCTCTACCTCTTCTTCCCTTATGTCGCTGTCTAGAAATTCCCTTTCCTGGGTGCAGACCTGTGGGAGTGGAGGCGCTGCTCGCCTCTACCTCTTCTTCCCTTATCTCGCTGTCTGGTAATTCCCTTTCCTGGGCAGAGACCTGTGGGAGTGGACGCGCCGCTAAGTAATCCTCTGCGGACCTCTGGTCTGGATTGCCTGTCGTGTAGAGGGTCTCTGTCATGATCTCTGCTTCCAAAAGGTCAGGGTTTTCCCAACTCCCTTGGAAGCAGATCCATAACCCAGGTTCCGAGTGCCAACCAGTCCCAATTGGGACCTTTTGGACCCAGTCCTGGCGCCAGTGGCACCAGGCTCATAAATATGCCCAGTCCCAGCGCTGGAAGCGCCGGGCTCATAATGCTTGGGTGGACTTACCTTCAGCAGACCATGCTGCTTACTTGCCTGCCAGTTGAGCCTCTGATCCTCTTCTGTTTGGAACTACTTTTCCTGTTGGGTGGGGCTGGAGCCACTCCCTAGATTCAGAACACTGGAACTCTTCTGGAAGGCAGGAACTCTTTTCTTACCAGGAACTCTTTTCTTACTTAGGCGTGGCTGTGGAAGGAGACACCTAAGCACTACAGGAGGCTATTTAAACCACACCCGGTGGATGAATCTTGCTTTGCGTTATTCTGCAACCTCTGCAGCAGAACGCTCATCGTGTCTTCTGCATCCGGTCCTGGGCCTAAGGAAAAAGGCTTACCATCCTGAATCCAGTCTTCAGCAACACCTATAAAGACAAGAAAGAACAGGTTAGCATTCCGGCATCTGAAAGGCAAAGGCTTACCATCCTGAATCCAGTCTTCAGCAACACCTATAAAGACAAGAAAGAACAGGTTAGCATTCCGGCATCTGAAAGGCAAAGGCTTACCTACTCTTCGTGCGCTCCGGAGGTCTTCACACTGCATTCCGGCATCTGAAAGACAAAAGTTTACCAACTCTTTGCACGCTCCGGAGGCCTTCGGCGCTGCATCCCGCATCTGAAAGACAAAACAAGGTGCGTTTAAAGACATTGGGGAACTTTAACACTCACGTGCCATTACTCCTTTCCACATCTAATCCAGTGGGTATTCCGGCACCCTGCAGCCGCTCCGAACTCGTACCTGCAAAATAAAAAGACAGTTAGAGCGCATAGTGAAGCAGGCAACAAGCGCTTACTTACGTGCTTCCAGGCGCTTCTATTCATCACACGGGCTCCATCTTCAACTCACTTCAGCCCGTCATCCGCCATCGCCGGAACCCTGCAAAACAAGAGACATCATTACTAAAGACTTTAAAGACATTTGAATGACTCGAAACTTACCGTTCGTGCAGTAAACGACGGACAGCAGTCCTCTGAAGTCAAGAGGCCTGCGCTACCTATCCAGTGAAGAAACTGGTTACAGCACTCTGCCCCGAGGCAGATGGAGAGCTCGGCATTCTTACCTAAGGTGAGAGCGTTAACCTTTGGGGGTCTACAGGAGAGGAGAAGAGGAAAGAGATAGGGACACCCCAATAACCCCAGTTCATTAACCCCATATTTTCTATCTGCAGACATCTTACTCTACACGTCAGGCATACAGTGCACAGAGGTCCAGCCCAAAGAGCCAACCGGGTGCTACACATCACCTTTGAAGATACGGTAGTCGCCCAGTCAAGACTGGCGCCTCTGCAAGAATCAGGTGAGCGTTACAGAACGCAAAGCCTACCGCAAAACTCTCGCCCAGGCGCTATGGAAACCTCGGATACTGACCCCCTAGCCCGGTTACTTGGGGAACTAAGGGCAGAAGTGCATGCAGCTCGTCAGGAAACGAATGCTCTAAGAAGGGAACTAATTATTTCCAAGGAGAGAACAGACAATCTTGCTAGACAAGTGCTACAGTCACAAGCCGGACAGACCCCGTTACCTGCATCAGGGGCAAATCTTCCTTCAACATCCTCTATGAATCCAGTGCAGATCAACCTAACCGGGAATGTACCTCTGGCTCCGCCCGAACGATTTTCTGGTGACCCAAAGAGGTTTGCAGTATTTATCAATCAGTGCCGGTTGCACTTCTTATGCCGGCCAGCAGCCTTTCCAACTGATCAAGCAAAAGTAGCTTTTGTACTTTCGTACCTTAGTGGCAATGCGGCAGACTGGTCGATCCCTCTAGTTAATCAAGATGATCCGGTTTTCCATGATTTTCAAGCCTTTCAGCTTAGTATGGAAAAACTGTTCGCAAGACATTCACAGGGGCAGGCCTTGGACAATGAGCTTCTTTCGTTGCGACAGGGTAATCAAGACCTTTTGGCTTATATTGCATCTTTCAATAGACTAATAGTGGAAACTCAATGGCCTGAGGACAAAAGGATTACGCTGTTTTATAGAGGTCTACGTGGAGAGCTCAAAGACGTTTTAGCCCAAGTAGTGAATCCCCCACAAGACTGTTCGGATTATATAGACTTGGTCGTTCAAATAGATCACAGGCTGCAGAACAGGAAGGCCGATCGTTCCAAGTTTGATGCTCGAGTATTTTCCAAACCGCCAACTCCTTCCAAAGGAGTAGACTCCGGGGAACCCATGCAAATAGGGGGTCTGAAAGGTCCTCTAACACAAAGGGAGCGGGAAAGGAGGAAACAGTTGCAATTATGCCTATATTGCGGAAACCCAGGGCACTTTCTTCGTGACTGTCCGGTGAAACCTGCCAAGAAGGCAGTAGGAGCTGCAGTTACCAAAGTTACAAACTCTGAGCAGGGAAACGACCTCGCCCGACAAGAATAGAGGTCCTCTTGCCGAGCGTGAAAACCAGTTCCGTGACCTCGCATTTCGTGATACCTATGGTCGTCATTAGCCCTGATAATCCGGATCGATTACATGCAATTGAAGCTTACGTCGACAGCGGTGCCATCGGCAATTATGTGGATCATGAAATGGTTTTGAGGATGAATCTAACTCTTTGTCCCAAGGCTGTAAAGGACGTCATTACTACGGTGGATGGTACGGAGATAGCCTCCGGGCCAGTAACGCATACCACTCAAGAGGTGACGCTAGTAAGTCAAGATGGACACCATGAGAAGATCGTGTTCGATGTGATCAAGGCCCCTCAGTTTCAGATTATTCTAGGAATACCTTGGTTAGAGAAACACAATCCTCTGATCGATTGGCGAGCAAGAACGGTCCAGTTTCCAGAATGTGTCTCTACTTGTCACCCTCCACCTGGTGTTGCACTGGCCGCAATTTCTTCAGAGACTCCCCAGTTACCTCCCGAATACCTAGAATACCAAGATGTTTTCCGGAAGGATCAGGCTAACTCTCTACCTCCTCATAGGTTTTATGACTGCCAGATAGACCTGATACCTGGATCTACTCCTCCTTGTAGTAGAATTTATGCCCTCACCGAGCCTGAGAACCTTCACCTTCGACAATACCTGGATCAATACCTGGCAAATGGGTTTATTCGTCCTTCCAAGTCCCCTGCTTCTTCAGCTTTGTTCTTCGTTCCAAAAAAGGAAGGAGACCTTAGAACTTGTATCGATTATCGCTCCCTGAACCAGATCACCGTTAAGAATAGATATCCGTTACCTTTGATCCCTGAACTCCTGGACCAAGTCAGAAAAGCATGCATATATACAAAGCTGGATCTTAGAGGAGCTTACCACTTGGTACGAGTAAAAGAGGGCGATGAATGGAAGACGGCCTTCCGCACCAAGTATGGGCTATTTGAATATCAGGTCATGCCCTTCGGACTTTGCAATGCCCCGGCCGCCTTTCAATATTTTATGAACGATGTCCTCAGAGAGCTCATAGATGTATGTGTTGTTGTTTACATTGACGACATCCTCGTTTATTCTTCATCGGAATCTGAACATCGGAAACACGTGAAAATGGTCCTCGAAAGATTGCGTCAACACAAACTTTTCGCTAAGTTGGAAAAATGTGTTTTCAACGTGACTGAAGTTGAATTCTTGGGATTCATATTATCACCTGGCGGAGTGCGTATGGATTCAAAGAAGGTCGATGCAGTTCTCAAATGGCCATCACCATCCTCCGTAAAAGGTGTGCAAAGCATGTTAGGCTTCGCTAACTTTAACCGCAGGTTTATCCCCGAATTCTCTCGAATAGTCCAGCCCATCACTGCCTTGTTAAAGAAAAACAAACGTTTTGAATGGTCTACCGAGGCGGAACAAGCTTTCCAGGATTTGAAGACTAAATTTATCTCTGCACCAATCTTAAAACACCCTCGCCCCGAACTCCCCTACATCGTGGAAACTGATGCTTCAAGCCTTGCCATGGGGGCAGTTCTATCACAAAAGGACCCGGTAACCAATCAGTTGCATCCCGTGGCATTTTGGTCCCGCAAATTCTCGCCTCCTGAAATCAATTACACGATTACTGACAAGGAACTTCTGGCTATCAAGTCTGCCTTTAAGGCTTGTCGGCATTATCTGCTGGGGGCCCGACACACCGTTACTGTGATTACGGATCACCGAAACCTGCAATATTTGAAGACCGCAAAAGCCCAATCCTCTAGACAACTCCGTTGGGCATTATTCTTTGCCGAGTTTGACTTCATAATTACCTATCGACCTGGTACAAAGAACGGTAAAGCCGATGCCCTTTCTCGGATGGGAGTGGAAGAACACTTGGTCAACCCTAAACCTGTACCAATCATTCCCGAACAAAGAATTCTGGGTGTAATCGCCACAGAATCCATAGAGGAAGTTAAGGATAAAGCCAGGCAACTTGTAACTCCAGCAGACATACAGAATTGGCATCTGCAGGGAAAGGACTTTGCAGTAAAGGACAACTTATTGTATTTCCAAGAACGATTATACCTACCCAGCACAGATTTACAGAAAAAAGTAATCTCTTGTTATCACGACTCTTTAATGGAAGGTCATCCCGGTATAGCCAAGACCTCAGAAAAGATCAAGCGCTACTTCTGGTGGCCGTCTTGGAAAAAAGATATCAGAGACTTTATAATGTCCTGTGGAGTATGCGTCCAAAACAAGAGTCAAAAGGAAAGACCAGCAGGCCTCTTACGCCCTATTGACATCCCACCTCGCCCTTGGCATACGCTTTCTATGGACTTCATCACCGATCTACCTCCATGCTCCGGATACAATACGATTCTAGTAATCGTGGACTTATTCTCCAAGATGGCGCATTTCATTCCGCTCAAAGGCTTGCCAACAGCAGCAACTCTGGCCCGAGAATTTCTCGAAAACATCGTCCGACTGCACGGTTTTCCTTCGGTTCTAATTTCGGATCGAGGTAGTCAATTTATTTCTCATTTTTGGCGAAGTTGCTGTCGGTCGGCTCAAATTGATGTGAGACTATCGACCAGTCACCACCCTCAGACCGACGGACAAACCGAGAGGACCAATCAAACTCTGGAACAGTATTTACGCTGCATGCTGCAACAAACTGAAAAAACTTGGAAAGATATCCTTTGGATAGCCGAGTATGCCTACAATAACTCTGTCCATTCGGGAACTGGGAAAACCCCGTTTTTTCTTTTGTACGGCAGTCACCCTCGAACCTCGGAGTTGGATCCCCTCCAAGATCTTGAAACACCAGCAGTAGACTACCTGCATTCTACAATCACCCAAGCCTTTAAGGAAGCTGTTTCTCACCTTCAAAGGGCTAAAGAACAATACAAGAAAGGAGCAGATCAACATCGGAAGGAAGCCCCTCACTATCAAGTAGGGGATCAAGTCTGGTTATCCACCAAATATCTATCTCTAAAAGGGCCACGCACATTCAACCCAAGATACCTTGGTCCCTATTCCATCACTACCATAGTAAACCCAGTAGCGGTCAAGTTGGACTTGCCCCTGCACATGAAGATACATCCCGTCTTCCACGTCTCCCTATTAAAACCCTTGCAACCTCAAACCCGACTAACCAAATCTCCAAAACCTATCCTAGTGGATGGAGAACTCGAGTTTGAAGTCAAAAGCATTCTGGACTCCAAGATCTCCAAATCTAAACTATTCTACCTAATTGACTGGAAAGGCTACGGCCCCCAAGAGAGATCCTGGGAACCTGCTGAATATGTCCACGCTCCTCGCCTAATCAAAAGATTTCACCGAACATTTCCTGACAAGCCGAAACCCCCGGAGAAGCCCGGTTTGGGAGGGGCCTTGAGGGGGGGTACTGTCATGATCTCTGCTTCCAAAAGGTCAGGGTTTTCCCAACTCCCTTGGAAGCAGATCCATAACCCAGGTTCCGAGTGCCAACCAGTCCCAATTGGGACCTTTTGGACCCAGTCCTGGCGCCAGTGGCACCAGGCTCATAAATATGCCCAGTCCCAGCGCTGGAAGAGCCGGGCTCATAATGCTTGGGTGGACTTACCTTCAGCAGACCATGCTGCTTACTTGCCTGCCAGTTGAGCCTCTGATCCTCTTCTGTTTGGAACTACTTTTCCTGTTGGGTGGGGCTGGAGCCACTCCCTAGATTCAGAACACTGGAACTCTTCTGGAAGGCAGGAACTCTTTTCTTACCAGGAACTCTTTTCTTACTTAGGCGTGGCTGTGGAAGGAGACACCTAAGCACTACAGGAGGCTATTTAAACCACACCCGGTGGATGAATCTTGCTTTGCGTTATTCTGCAACCTCTGCAGCAGAACGCTCATCGTGTCTTCTGCATCCGGTCCTGGGCCTAAGGAAAAAGGCTTACCATCCTGAATACAGTCTTCAGCAACACCTATAAAGACAAGAAAGAACAGGTTAGCATTCCGGCATCTGAAAGGCAAAGGCTTACCATCCTGAATCCAGTCTTCAGCAACACCTATAAAGACAAGAAAGAACAGGTTAGCATTCCGGCATCTGAAAGGCAAAGGCTTACCTACTCTTCGTGCGCTCCGGAGGTCTTCACACTGCATTCCGGCATCTGAAAGACAAAAGTTTACCAACTCTTCGCACGCTCCGGAGGCCTTCGGCGCTGCATCCCGCATCTGAAAGACAAAACAAGGTGCGTTTAAAGACATTGGGGAACTTTAACACTCACGTGCCATTACTCCTTTCCACATCTAATCCAGTGGGTATTCCGGCACCCTGCAGCCGCTCCGAACTCGTACCTGCAAAATAAAAAGACAGTTAGAGCGCATAGTGAAGCAGGCAACAAGCGCTTACTTACGTGCTTCCAGGCGCTTCTATTCATCACACGGGCTCCATCTTCAACTCACTTCAGCCCGTCATCCGCCATCGCCGGAACCCTGCAAAACAAGAGACATCATTACTAAAGACTTTAAAGACATTTGAATGACTCGAAACTTACCGTTCGTGCAGTAAACGACGGACAGCAGTCCTCTGAAGTCAAGAGGCCTGCGCTACCTATCCAGTGAAGAAACTGGTTACAGCACCCTGCCCCGAGGCAGATGGAGAGCTCGGCATTCTTACCTAAGGTGAGAGCGTTAACCTTTGGGGGTCTACAGGAGAGGAGAAGAGGAAAGAGATAGGGACACCCCAATAACCCCAGTTCATTAACCCCATATTTTCTATCTGCAGACATCTTACTCTACACGTCAGGCATACAGTGCACAGAGGTCCAGCCCAAAGAGCCAACCGGGTGCTACACATCACCTTTGAAGATACGGTAGTCGCCCAGTCAAGACCGGCGCCTCTGCGAGAATAAGGTGAGCGTTACAGTCTCATAATAGTCTGCAAATACCTTTATTATATCCTTTGTCTCTGTCACCACCCTGCCCTCCAGTTGTGCGATCTTCAGTTCCGGCTGTGCCGCCTCATCCACCTTCAGCTGCCTTGCTAGGAGCTTGTCTTTCTTGTTGGCGCTTATATAATATCTCTGCATGGATTTTAGCAATACCCACTCTGCCCTCCGTGTCCGCATAAGTTCCAGTTGGCCACGGATGTGTGTCAGCGTTCGCTGTAGGGCCCTTGTTCGTTTTGCCACCAAGCCTTCCATGCTCTCCTGCATCTGGGCTTCCAGTTTTTCCTCAACCTCCCTCCACTGCTTTTCCTTCTGCGTCCTAAGTGCTATTAGCTCCCCTCTCATAACAGCTTTGAAAGCATCCCACAACCCCTCCTGAGTGACCTCTCACATGTCACTAATGGCAAAGTATTCCTCCACTTTATCCACTATAGCCTCGCAGTACTGGTCATCACTCAGTAACTCCCCTCAAAACCTCCATCCCCACATCGACCTGCTCCCTTCCCTATCCTTGATCGTCACTACAATCGGGGCGTGATCTGATGGCAGGATCTGCCCAATACTCACTTCCCGCATCCCCCCCATCATCCTTGCTGTTACCCATATATAGTCTATTCTAGAAAGTGACTGATGTACATGTGAGCAGCATGTGTATCCCCTCTCGTTCCCCTTCACCGTCCGCCAGACATCTAATAAGGTCATATTGTTTAGTGCGTCCCGAGGAGCGCGTGACGGTCCCACCACCCTTTGCCCCTGTCCATACTTGGATTTCATGCTCGGTTGAAATCCCCTGTTAATAGTACCACTCCCACTGCGAACCTCCCTAGTTTATTCACCAGCCTACGTAGAAACCCGTCCTGCCCCGTGTTGGGTGCATATACTGATGCTAACGTTATTGCCCTTTGCCGCCACTGACCCCGCACAAAGGCATACCTACACGCCGGGCCCGCCTGAGAGCGATCCACCTGCATGTTGCAGGAGGTTCTGAGCCCAATCAGAACACCTGCATTCTGCCCTTGGGCATTGGCTTGATATATCCGCGAGAAATTGTTCAACCAGACTTTGTGTTTGTCCCCCCTCCTTATGTGTGTTTCCTCAAATAGAATGATATCCGATTTTACCCGCCTGATGAATGCTTCTATTTTCTTCAGCTTGAGCGAGGTATTCATACCCCGGACATTATGTGCAAGGACGTTGAATACCTTAATGTTCCAGCCGTCACCAGGTCTCCCCCCTTTCCCCTGCCTGTCCCCCCCATTCTCACCCTCCAACTAATGAATTCCCCCAACCCCTCTTTCCCTGCCTGCCCCCGCCCCTCCCCAGATCTGAATCTGTATTCCAAAGACGTCCACTGGGACTCCCCTGTGGTCCCGACCCACGTTTATATCTGGGATATCTCCCCTACCTCTTCCCTCCACGTTCCAAGATCACCCCCCCTTGCCCCGTCCCCGCCTGGGCCTACGAGGTCTGGCCCCTTCTGAACCCCCTCCTCCACTTCCTTACCCTGTTATGCCAGTCTTCTCTCTCCCATTACTCCCTCCGGAGCTCCCCACAGCTTACCCGCCACCGGAGTCCTTCACCCCCCGAATTTGCAGCGTCTTGATGCAGGACCCCCTGCCCCCTGACCTTCCCTGGGCCTTGTACCAGAACCAGTTCTCTGCACCTTCAAGGATCCTTGTTATGCCCTTGATCAATACTGTTGGACTATCTTGAGGCCTTCTCTGCCAGTGCTTGCACTGTCCTGACACCACGCAAATCAGTTGGCCTTATTGAGTTAGCCAATGGAGGACAGCTGTATTATTTTAAGTAATTGTTTTGTGCAATGTATGTTTATTACCAGAAAACTCCTCTGGGAGATTGCTTAGAACCAGATGTAATTTTTAGGTCACACAAAGCAAGGACTGCATGAGCCATCTCAAGATACTTAGTGAGTATATTTAAGAATATCGACATAGCAAGGTTCTAAGGCTGCAGCCCTGGGGGTGCTGGGCCACTAGGAGACAGAGCCAAAGTGGCACACTGTATAAAAGCAAACTGAATATAACAAGGAACAAAGGGAGAATGTGTAAAATGGAGTTTAGGTGAAAATACAAACAAGAAATGCAGCAACTTCAGCTGTCGGTAATCACTTATGGGTAGATCATTGTGGGCAACGCTCTGGTACTGATGGTGGAGCATAGTGTGATTTAAGGCCACTAGGCTGCACAGTGCAAGGACTAGAGACGGTAAATATAGACAGTCCGTGGCTCCGCTGGGAATAAACTTGATGATTTCTTAAGGGAGTTTTGCACATGTGCGAACCTTGTCACAGCACTCTCCATGTCCTGCAGGGTCGGGAGCAGCCTAAGCAATGGCTGCCTAGCTCTGGAACTCCGTGAACTGCCAATATCCATCCGGAATTATCGACGAGCATACTGTAATTTCCCGGCCATCACTTCCACAGCAGATAGCTGACACCCTGCTGCATGCCCACCTCTAATCTGGGCGAGAACCGGTGCCAGGAACCCACGCTACGACAGCCTGTAACTTGGCTCCGTGTGCGGCCCTGTTGGCGGCTGGAGCCGCGTGGCCTTGCAGTGCGGCCGCCCGCTACTGCACCTGGGCTACCCCAGCAGGCAGATATTCATTGTGCCGCAGTGAGATGTAGCCGCGCTTCATCCTCTGCACCTGCGACCTCCGTGGAACCCACCCCTGACACTCACCGTCCTGTGTGTCCGCTCGCCTGTACCCTACAGGGTCCGGGCGTGGGAGGAGCCGCTCCGGTCTGCTCTCCCGCTCCTCCCGTGGCCCCCGGTGCGGCCTGGCGTCCACCCACAGAGGGGCTTGGGTGGACCCGATGAGCCGATGCACCGCGCGGTGGGCCCCAGGCCTTCCGATATTGCTGCAACATGCAACGGCCCCTGGAGGGGCACCACTGCAGGAAACCCACCCCTGAAATCCACCTTCCCGCATTGCAGCCTGTGTGGTCCCTCCACGGCCTTGGGAGCGGCACCGGGGGGGGGGCCCAAGCCTGGAGGCAAACATCACCCAACGACATCAGGACGCATAAGGAGCCGCTGCCGGATTGCTCCCCTGCTCCTCCTGCGGCCCCCTGTGCAGAGTGACTGCCGTATCTGCCCCTGCATTGGCCTCCTGCCGGACTTCGCGCGAGGCACGGGCACAGCCGCCCCGGAGGCTGAGAGGTGGGTAATGGGGGCCCGGACTTGAGCTGGTGCCTGTTCTCTCCCTGTCTCCGCCCCCGGGCGTCCCCCAGTAGTTCTGACACCTCTCCATACAACTCCCACCACCAGGCCCTAGGCATCCCATTGCCCGCCGAACTCAAGGGGGCTGCCTCCTCATCACAGTGGCTGGACCCTGGCGAATGTGTGGCGGTCTGTGCCCGCGCACTACGCCCTGAGATCCCTGACTATTGCAGGCCCTAAACCTCAGCGGGACTGCCTATAACTCACTTTTCCGAGGGCCATACCTCACGCCCTTGTCTACTGCCTTTCCATAGCTGCATTACCTGCCACGGAACACACTGCAAGGCCGACAGAGGGGTCGAAGTTACTCATACACCTCCCTTGACCTCCTCTATCCACGCCATCATCGCTCGAAGCATGATCTACAGCCCAGACTGCATTACCATACCGAAACATCCATCGTTCTAGCTGGGAGATACACAATCAGCGCACCAACCTCACGTGCCTGTTATGGTATCCCTGAGCTTTCACTGTGGTACGCTCTCTACCTCTGCTACTGCTGCAGGATACTCCTGAGCCCCCGCCTGGTCAGCCGCAACACCTGGACACCAACCATCTGCCGATATCACACACTCAATCTCATTGACATGTCTAACAGATCCCGGGGCGCCAATAAAACGGGAGCCATGGATAAGTTTACTAAGGCGACGCCTAGATCAGGACAGGGCCATACATCATCCAATCAAGAAGAACCGGCCTCGCCCCCAACTGCCCCGGCACCTGACCTTGCAGCAATGATGGAATCTATGACCAAGAATTTCACCTCCTTTCACAAGAAATTAGACAATATAAATGCCAAAGTCGCATCACTCAAATCCCAAATAGATCATGCAGGCACCAGGATCACGGTAGCAGAATCACAAATTAGTGCCAATGAGGATAGCCTACACACCCTTTAAGACACAGTTGGTGCCCTTAGCCGGGATATGAAACTTTTTAAGGTTAAATGCGACGACCTGGAATCAAGATCGCGCAGGAACAACATACGCATAATTGGTGTTCCTGAGAATGCTCTGAAGGGTCGCATGGAACTGGCGGTTGAAGATCTGATAAAAGAGCTGCTTGACAACCCCGCTCTGTCCCCCTTCTTCACGCTAGAGCGTGCTCACTGTGCCCTATCACTACGCCCGCACCTGGAGATTTCCCCAGGCCTGTTATTGCCAAAATTCTCAACTATAGAGATAGGGGCCTGATCCTCCGTCTATCACGTGAGAAGGGGGAACTGCACTTTGGCTCTCAAACAATCAGGATCTTCCCTGACTTTTCAGTGGGGGTACTGCAGGAAAAGCGCCAGTTGCTCAGGATCAAGAAGATGCAGCGAGAGCGGAACATCCCCTACGCAATACTGTTCCCGGCACAGCTGAAGTTCACCATCAGGCAGAAACTTTACTTCTTCACGGTTCCCGATGAAGCGGTGAAGTTCATAGAGGCACAGATACCGCTCAACAACCCTGCTGCGGACCACATGGATATGGACAATGACTGACTCGCACCTCAACTGCTCCTGATCTCCCTAATGACCTGGCATCTAGAATCCCTCAGCATCTGGTATATTTGCTTTTCCCCACGGGCGCATGTAGCGCTCCGACACTGGACTCACCATGCCACATAGGTCAACAGTGGAGTCTCCTAGTGACAGCCATACCAGTCACAAGGTGATACTAGGTTATACTCCTATACATCCTGTGTTTCTTAGGCTGGCTGGTCGAAGTTGCTGGTTCAGGACTACAGCTGCATCAATCCTGTCTACTGGCCCACATGCCCTTGGGAGGGGACAACCGTGTCCTAATGTCCTTCACAGCCGAACTCACGTACCTCTGTGGTACTTCAGTACTGTTGTTTGGTTTTTTGGTTGGCAACACGGAAACAGCGCACCACACTGCAGTTGCAATAACTACATTGGAAGCCTTGTTTGTTATGAGCCCCCGTTGGGCTAGGAGTGCGGTCGGTCCATGTTGGGATTGGCCCACTGACACCTGTTCCTGGGGGTTTGTTAGTGACGGTGTGAAGAGGGAGGGTATGGATGCCGCCGGCTATAGAAGTGTGGCGAGGGAGGTATTGTTTTGGGAAGTGATATTGGAAATGGCAGAGGCGGACCAGCATATCACGTTATATTAGAGCGTATCAAGAGTAACAACACAAACTGCAAACACATGTTACGACAAACGAGCAGGGATTTGCCCTAGTCAAGTGAAATGCCCACTACCATAATGTCCTGGAATATCCAGGACTGAGTAACCACACCAAGGCCTGCAAAATCATGGCGTATGCCCATAGACACGGTAGTAAGATACTGCTTCTGCAAGAAACGCACTCTAAGGGTTGCCTGGCAATGAGCATGGCACCATCATGGGGACCTAACAAGTACTACACATCCTACTCCACACAGTACACAAGAGCTACATAGATCCCGAAGGTAGATATGTCGTATTACACTGTACAATAGTAAACAGAGAGTACCTTCTAGTAAACACGTACAGACCCAATGTAGATACCCCTGATTTTGTGGACACTGTGGCCTCTATACTGCTGGGCTATGTGGGAATTCAGATCATCTGGGGAGGTGACATGAACTTGATACTAGACGCTAGTTTGGATAGGGCAGGTACCGCACCCAGGTCTTTGCCAGGTGCGGTACGCAGATTACATATACACTGCGCAACACTTAACATCCGAGACGCTTGAAGGGTACTGCATCCTCAACTACGTGAATATTCTTATTACTCCTCTGTCCACGATAGCTCCTCCAGAATCGATCTGTTCTTGGTGTCTGACCATGCTCCAATTACCCTATCAGTAGGACTGGGAACACCCGTCCCGACTTTTAGCACATGGCGTTTCAAGTCCGCTGCCCTCAGGGACATAGTGTTCATGGCTGACATATTGGCGGATATTGAGTCCTTTTTTGAGTGTAATACCCCTCAGGCTACTTTCGTAGGTGTCTGGTGGGATGCCTTTAAAGCATATATTAGAGGAATGTCCATATCTAGGGAAGCGGGAGTGCTGAAAACGATAAGGGCTGACCTCAGTCGCTCTGAATCCAGACTGCGTGAGTTGGAACAGGACTGCTCGACAGCGGCCGACCCTGTAAAACTCGCTCTAATTAGCGAGGAACTCCAGACATTTAACACACACGCCACGAGAGAAGTCCAATACTTTAGCCGCCCACAGGCTGCACGAAAATATGGGGAGGGCGATAGACCCGGTAAAACACTAGCAAATCTAACAAGGGGGGAATGGGGCCAGACCCAGATTGCTACCGTCAAGGACGGACAAGGCCTCCCACGATGGTCGGACCAGCAGATATTGGATATCTTCACCAAGTTCTACACAAACCTATATTCCCTACCCCCCGAATATGGTGAACAACATATGAAAGATCTCCTCGATCAGATCCCCACAACATGTATCTCCTCGTCGGGGGGGCGTGGCTAACCGCCATGTGAAGAAGACGTTCGCTCCGTGCGCTCTGACTGATGCGAATATCATAAGCTGCATTGACCTTCATTTTATAGACCCCGGGGGCCCGCAAACCTCTTCACCGAGAGCTGATACTTTCCTGCACCTGCGGGCCGATCCCCATGGCCCCGAGAGACCTGCTTCGCCTTGCAAGCCGTACGATACGATCCCGCGGATCAGAGCCAAAATGGCGGCTCCGTCTTGTCGATCGATGCAGCAGCCCGAAATCTAGGACTGCATCCGAACCGCTGCGCTCGAGCCACCGGTGCGGAGAGGACATCCGCGCTACACAGGGGGGCCCAGCCCCGACCGGAGTTGGGACCAGCAAAGCACTCAACCAGCAGAGTGTGCAGGGAGGAGCACCCGGGACGCGATGCCCAGTCTGACACGAAAGCAACCCTTGGAGCCTCTTCTGCGACTTGAACTCGAGAGCCCAGGCGTCGCAGTACCCACGAGGTGAGCGGGGGGGGGGGACAAGTCCATCTGCAGTGCACCGGCAGATACCGCTGGTCCACGCAAGCCACCCTCCCCCTCCGCGCCCAGCGCGCGCATAGCGGCCCTCCACACGGGGCGCCCAGCAGGAATAGAGCATAAACTTAGTGATAAGCGCTACTCACCATCGCCTGTCATCCCGGGGGCCCTGTGAGGCGCCCCCCCCCGGGGACACTTCCAGACGACACAGCTGGGCCCCTGCATATGAGCTTTTCATCTGGACTGATACCACAGCTTACCACGAGCCTATTCTGCCACCTTCTCCCTAGGCTCCCAGCCTGACCTGGCTGGCCAAATAGCTCTACCATTATCATTGGCACTGGGAAATCTACGGCCTCACAGCCCCACCACACACTGGCCACTCCAAACCCGCGCCAGGGACAGAGAAGCGCCAGCGGACCAGTTGACATGTCCACTAAGGGGGCAAGGGCTAAGCAACGCCAGACCACCATTGACACCTTCACGGCGGGGGGGCCTATAGCGTCTGGAACCATGTACGCGACAACCACTGAAGAGCTGCCCGACCCCTCAGGAGCAGCAACTGAACCAAGCAACACTCAGATCCTCCAAGCCATTAAACTATTCCGAACGACCATGGAACACAAAATAGACGCAGTGGCCATAGACCTGGGCCTCCTACGCCAGGACGTCCGTTCCTTGGCCAACAGAACTGACACACTGGAAGCCCAAGTTCGCGAAAACACAGAAGCTAAAACTGTGCTCCTCAAAGATGTGGATGCACTTCAGCAAAGAGTGAAAAACCTTGAAGACAGGGCCCAGGAGGCAGAAGGGCGTGCACGCCAGAATAACATCCGCCTTTTTGGCTTGCCGCAGGGCATTGAGGGATCGGACCCCACAAACTATATTGAAACCCTCCTACTACAGGAAATAGGTGCAGAGAAACTCTCCCAGGGTTTCACGATAGAAAGAGCCCACCGATCCCTCACCAAGAAACCTCCCCCTGGGACCCCACCCAGACCATTGATAGCAAAGGTACTCAATTACAGGGACCGAGAGACAATCCTGGCCTTCTCGCGATCAGGTGGCCAAATCTGCAGAGACTCAGCCAAAATATCCATCTACCCGAATTACACTTACCAGGTCCAATTGAAGAGGGCACAATTTATACACACCAAAGCCAGATTGAGGTCTGCCGGGCTGCGCTACATGCTCTTGTACCCCTCCAGATTGAAGGTGATACGCAACAATAAAACCTACCTCTTCGACACCCCGACGGAAGCTCGGGACTGGATGGACAGCGAACAGATCCCTGATATCGAAGTGAAGAAGCGTCACCCACGCTGACCCTCACCCCCCCACGGCTACACCTTGACCAATTGACCCTCAGGGGCCCTACGAAGTAACAGCTACACATACCGCAGCTGGATAGATTCCACACAGTGAGACGCCCGAAGCGAACACTCTTCTACCCCCTGAAGCTCTTTCTTTTTTAGGGTACATAGATACCCGCCCGTAGGGCACCAGGCGACTGGTGATCGGTCTAAAGGAGCGGAAACGGAACTGTCGTAGCGAGGTGGACCTCGCTCGACCGGTTTTATGTTTGGGGAGTTCAAAGTTATGGGGGGGGGAACGGGAGTTGGCACAGAAGTTAAGTGCCTGAACGGGGAAACACCAAGACCACCAACGACCATTGTAGACAGCACAGATGAAACACTGTCCCTACACTGGAAGAGTTCGCAGTTATCGGCACAAAAGACAAGGGACGAAGGCACCACAGTCCGGACCCACATCCTACAACCACCTAGACCACGAGGGGACTCTTCGCACACGCCCGTCATTTGCGGAACCTCTTGGCAAACCAGAAACAGACACTGCATCCTCTGACTCCCATGGCTAACTCGATAAAAATCATAACTTGGAATGTCAGAGGCATGAATAGCTTTGTTAAGCAACGCAGCATCCTCGCCTACATCAAAAGATGCAAAGCCAAGATAGTCCTGCTCTAGGAAATGCACCTAACTGCGGACAAATTGAAGCTATTGGCCAAGACATGGCGAGGAACTCTGATAGGATCTTCCTACTCCTCTTATGCCAGAGAAGTCCTGATTTGGATAGACCCTTCTGTCCCCTTCAGATTAGTAAGCTCTAAAACAGATGATGAAGGCAGGATGGCACTAGCGTGCGGCACAATCGAAGGCAGGAAGATATGCTTACTCAGCACTTACGCACCTAACCATGACGCAACACCCTTCTTTCATTCTCTATACTCACGACTCAGCCCTTACGGAGATAACACCGTTATATGGGGAGGCAACCACAACTGCACCCTAGACCCACCGAAAGACAGGTCGGATGATAAACATACCTGCCCTTCTCCTCCAAAATACTATCCATGCTGTTACAGCACCTACAACTCCGAGACTTGTGGAGAGAACAACATCCAGACCAGCGTGAATTCTCCTTTTACTCCCCACTGCACGCTGTCCACACTAGGCTAGACTATCTTTTCATTAGCCAAGAGCAACAAGCAATGTTTGGCGATGCTCAGTACCTGCCAAGGGTGCTGCCGATCACTCCCCACTGCTGGCCACCTGGGAAGTATTCCCGCCCAGACCCCCTATCCCCACCTGGAGACTCAGGGCTGAAGCCCTCCATGACACGGCCTTCCGGGAACACATAGCAGACAGATCTGAGGATTATTGGGAAAGGAATCTGAATAGCGTTAACTACATTGGCACTGCATGGGAGGCATACAAGGTGGTCATGAGGGGTGAGATGATTGCAGCCATAGGCGGAGCTCAAAGGTCTATTACATCCTCTCTTGAACACTCTGAGAGGGAGCTGGGAGAATTGGAAGGCAGGATAGACCCATCCCCTGAACACCTACAGAAAATGTCCGACCTAAAACAAACCTGTTTGATGCATTGGGAATCCCTGGGTGGGCTAAGCTACACCAAACACACTGAGAGAACCCATGCCCTAGGTGATAAACCTGGTAAACTCCTAGCCTGGCTATACAAAAGGGAAATCCCCAGGACACCCATTTGCCAAATACTCAAGCCAGACGGCTCCTCCGTGCACACCCAAATTGAAATCGACTCTGTGTTCTCGGATTTTTATCGGAAACTGTACTCCGAGACCCCGCCCATAATCAACACTGGCATCGAAGATGTCCTAGACAGCATCGACCTTCCCAGGCTGGACTCATAAATGTCTGAGACCCTAGACGAGCCTATCACCCCTGAAGAGGTTAAGGCAATCATTAGATTTCTTCCATCTGGAAAATCCCCTGGCACTGATGGCCTCCCCGGGGAGTTTTATAAGTCGTACGAGGAGACCCTGGCCCCATTGCTGGCGCAGGTGTTTAACAAAGCTTTCGAGCGTGGTGCCCTCCCAGACTCCATGAGGGAAGCTGTAATTATTCCCCTCCTGAAACCCGGTAAGGACGGAACGGACTGCGGCTCCTACAGGCCTCTCTCCATGTTAAACGTTGATAGCAAGATTCTAACCTCGCTGCTAGCGAATAGACTGAGAAGGGTGATCCCTCACCTGATCCACCAGGACCAAACGGGATATGTGCCCGGGCGCTCCATAACTGAGAACCTGCACAGGTTACACCATGTCATTTATAGCACGGAACAGAGGCCTCAGAAATATGCGGTCGCGTCATTGGACGCCACCAAGGCCTTCGATTCAGTGCGTTGGGAGTGGCTGTATGCCACCATGGCTAAAATGGGGATAGGACCGGCCTTCTTGAAATGGACCCAGCTAGTTTACACCAACCCAACCGCTAGAGTATGAACAAACAAGACTTTCTCTGACAAATGGTCCCTTCACAGAGGCACCCGTCAGGGATGCCCGCTCTCCCCAATGTTATATATCATTGCCACTGAACCCGTAGCCGCATACCTCAGACATGAATATGGAGATGGGGGCATTGTGATCGATGGGGTGACCCATCTCGTCTCCATGTATGCGGACGATACCTTATTATACCTACACAACCCCGAACACCTCCTGCCCTACATTCTAGAGATCGTAGACGGATTCTATAAATACACGGGAATCCAAATCAACAAGGATAAGTCCTGCCTCTACCCACTTGCAGCATTGTATAGGGAGGACCCTAGATTCCTACCAGCATTAGACCTAAAATGGCAAGCGACTTCCTTTAGATACATGGGAATCACCATACACCGGAATCCGTACACGGAACATATCCTCAACACGGTAAAAGCAAAAGACACCCTGGAAAAGTCCATGGACTTCTGGGGTAAGCTCCCGCTCTCGATGGCTGGGAGGGCGGGTCTCCTCAAAATGGTTGCACTCCCCCGATTATTACATAATTTCACGAATGTCCCCTTCAACACCCCCCCCCTCTTTTTTCAGAGATATCAATAAACTATGCAGGCGGTTCCTCTGGCAGGGTGGCAGGCACAGGGTGGCGCTAGAGACACTCCAAAGACCCTATGAAAAGGGCGGAATGAACGTTCCCAACTTCGAACTGTACTACCTCGCAAGCCTACTAAGGCACGTGATGCGGTGGATGGCTGACGAGATCACCACGGACACCAGACTCCTCCAACCAGCATTGCCCACCTTGCTTCTCAGGGATCTACTCCGGGTCGGGAATGGAACCCTGCTGCGCTACCCATACTTGGCCAAACTCGGAATTCAGCTCTGGAAAAGAGCTTGCAAAACAGTGGGGTCCGCCGATCCCTATTCCCCACATATCCCCATTGCAGCAATTATGGCCAATCATCCGTGGGGCCTGCTAGAAACGCGTGCTCAGTGGGAACCCTGTGGTGTAGCTACCCTGGGAGACCTGGTTCAGGACCAAGAAATCATATCTTTCGCCAACCTCGCTGAGACCACGGGGCTACCTACTGGACAATTCTTGCTCCATAGGGCAGTAATACAGGCCATGAAGAGCAGATGGCCAGCGGCCACCACCATAGCATCAGAAAATGAGGTCATAGAAACATTGTTGAACACCGCCGAAGGAGGCCACGAAACCTCGCGACTCTACGAAGCCCTAATGCAAGGCACGACTAGGAACAGGCTCAAAAGTAAAGAAAAGTGGGAAATAGAACTAGGCCGGGACTTCGAGGGTGAGGAATGGGAGAAAATGACCCATTACCACAAAAAGGTCTCCAGGAACGCCCGTTTACAACTAATCCAATTATACATCACCAACAGGGCTTATTTAACACCTGACGCCATATTAAAGTTTAAGGCGGCGGAGATCCAGATATGCCCCAAATGCAATGAGCCCGGGGCGGGAATGACTCATATTTTCTGGGGCTGCCCTGAGATACGCAACTTTTGGACACAGGTACAGGGAAGAGTGGCAACTGCAGACGTCGAACTCGAAGTGCATAACCCGGCTGCCTGCATCTTGGGCAGATGCAAACGTAACCACAAAATAAGCCTCTAAACAAACTTAAAGACTTGATTTATATTACTGCGAAAAGACGCATAGCCATGGGTTGGAAGAGACCGAGAGCCCCGATCGAGGCGCAGTGGTGGGGGGACCTTACGAAGTGGATAGTGGCTGAGACCGGTGCATGGGAAACTGCAATCCACGAACAGAGGCTGGACTCCAGTGAAGAACTGCACCGCGGGATAGCGTTGACAGTGCCATTGCTTCACCCTAACACTATGGACGATACCCCAGATGGCTCGGACTGTCATAGCCATCAATCCGGTTGATATGAACGGTCTAAGTCGGCCATGGTCTTGGGTTAGGGAGGAGAGGGTGAGAATGCGTAATCTTGTTGATGAGTGGTAAAATGCTACAAATGATAATGTTTATGGGTTGTTATATTGTTCAAAACCAATAAAGAAATTAAAAAAAAAAATGTATCTCCTCGTCACCAGGGACCAGCTGGATTCTCCGATCCTACTGGATGAGATAGTCAGAGCCATCTCAGATCTTCCTAAGGGTAAAGCGCCTGGTCCTGACGGGCTCACAGCCGAATTCTATCAGGAGCAGATCGCCATACTAGCTCCCAAACTACTGTAGTTCTGGGACGAGTTGCTCCGTGTGTCTGTCCTTCCTCCCTCCTTGCGTGAAGTCGTTATAACAGTGTTGCTTAAGCCTGACAAACCTGGCGATTAATGCGGCTCATACAGGCCCCTCTCCCTTATGAACATAGACACCAAGATATTTGCTAAGGCGATAGCAAACCGTTTCCTCCCGATTATGACGTACCTGGTCCATGAAGATTAAGCGGGCTTTGTACCAGGGAGATCCAATTCCCACAACATCCGGCGGTTGTTCAATGTGATGGCTCGAATCGACCAGGACTCAAATGCTGTTGCGGTTACTCTCGACGCCCAAAAAGCATTCGATATGGTCTCATAGAAGTATATGTGGCTGGTGTTGGAGACAATGGGCATCGGCCCCAATATGATTGGATATATTAAATTACTATACACCTCTCCAGTGGCTAGGGTCCGGGTCAATTCCCTGACATCCACTCTGTTCACACTCTTCAGAAGCACCCGACAGGGTTGCCCATTCTCCCCGATCCTCTCTGCGCTAGCGATAGAGCCAATAGCGGACCACATCAGATCACGTCACTCCCATAGGGGAATACGATTGAAAGACACCCCTGAGATTATGTCCCTTTACACAGATGATGTATTATTATACAATAGGGACCCCGCCACCCATCTTGATCCCGTATTAGGTGACATCACACGCATAGGTACCTTCCCGGGATTCACAATCAACTACTCCAAGTCCGAGGTCTTTCCGCTCACTACCTCTACCCAACAAACAGTCACTGAATACCCACTCCGCTGGTCCCCTGGTGGGATCAGGTATTTGAGAGTCCAGATGTCCCTATCCAAGACCACCCTGCTGGCAGACAACTACCTGGCCGTTGCACAGCTAGCCGAGTCGAAAATGGCACAGTGGCGCTCTCTCCCACTGTCATTCGCGGGAAAGCTCTCCCTCATTAAGATGGTCTTGCTTCCCAAGTTGCTCTACACCTTTAGTAACATACCCATCTGGCCCGGGGGGAAATACTTCATGAGACTAAACAAATCATGTGCACAGTTCCTATGGCACTCTGGTGCGGTGCGCAAGAAATGGTCAGATATGACCCTTCCATATGAGAGGGGGGGATTTACTGCCCCTGACCTAACATTATATTGGATGGCAGCACAGGCCCAATACGCCACTCACAGGTATCTGTGCTCCCCATCTCGCCCACATGTCAAGCTGGAAATCCTGGCGGCAACCAGAGTTAATATAATGACCCTCATATTACATCAGCATTATGTACCCGACTCACCCATTGGCCCAGTCGGAACTACCTTGCGTGCCTGGGATCGACTGCTGAAAGTAACAGTGAAATCCTTCCCCTATTATAAACGGCTCCCCGTATGGGGGTTCCCCGGGCTGGAAACTACACACGAAACAGCCCTGGCTCGGCACTGGGGAACTCTAGGCTACCAGGCACTAACTGACTTCTATCCCGATGGAAGATTTATAGACCCACAGACATGGAAGCCGGGCCACTCTGGGTCTGCGCTGGAGATCCTGCAGTATTATAGCCTCTGTGCTGCATTCCGTGCCACATGGCCCGCTTTCCCTAACGAGCCCCCTGACACCCCAGAGATTGCATACATTGCCAACTCGAGCGGCGCCCGGGGTGTTGTCTCCTCGTTATATAAAATGCTATTCGTGGGCGCCCCAGCCCAGACTTCCAGGGCACGTGGTGAATAGGCAGATGAAGTGGGCCTTGTGGTCTCTGACCAATTATGGGAAAAGATGTGCTCGCACACCAATAAAGTTTCCCTCAATTTCCGCTACTGAGCCATGCAGTATAAAGTACTCAACAGAGTATTAAACCCCTCTCAAGATCTCTAAGTTTGCCCACACCACCACACATTCCTGTTCCCGCTGCAGGGCGGAGAACGCGGACCATCTACATATGTTTTGGTCATGCCATAAACTAGGAGAATTCTGGGAGAGAATCCTGGGAACACTTGCTGATATCACAGGTACTGCAATCAATCTTGACCCAATGGTTATCTTGTTTGGGGTATGGAAAACCGACGACACTAGACGCATGGCTTAATTCCTAAATATAAGCTGTATGGTGGCCAAGAAATGTGTACTCCAAAGCTGGAAGAGTCCCTCCCCCCCGACATTTCAGAAGTGGCTAAACATGCTTACATGGTCCCGAAACTGTGAAGATGTCAGGTCCCAGGTTAGGTAGGTGTACTTTGTAAATGAAATTAGATTATAGATTTTAATAATTTATTGTTTTAATCTAATTTTGGGTTGTTGATCTTAACTTCAGTTCATCAGAGTGCTAACTCCCCAAACCAACATGGTGGCAGTAGTGCCGATTCCTGATTGGAAGTTTCATGAACCTCTGACCTCCCATACAATTCTAAACTGCCTTTCATTGTTCACCTTCAATAGGGAAGGTCCTGTTTTGATTAAGTTCCTGCTTCAAGGTCTTTTGATGAGATTCTGGTGAAGTTTACTGAGATAAATATTGTTTCCTGTGAAGCTGATCAACGTGGGACAAGCTCAGCTGATAAGTTGGTGGGAGCGTCGCTTTTTCTCAAGCTGGAGAAAAGCTGCTTTATTTTAATCATTCTATTCATGTTAGGTATTTATTTAGTTTGGGTAATTAGATTAGTTTCATTTTCCTTCAAGAATATGCTTGGCTTTTTATGACTCAGTTTAAATGACACTGATTGAAGTTCCGATGTTGTACTGAAGGAAGAAGTGTTTGAAATCTTAACTGCGCAGTTCTTTTTGATCAGCGCTACAGAGCATTCATTTTCGTTTCACGCATGCGCGAAGGAGAAGTGTCCGTGTTTAATTTGCCGCGTCTCGTATCTGAACTGAATTCAAGTCTGCCAGTTTCAGAACAAACTCGTGAGTGAAGATTGTTTAAGGAAAACCTTAATATAAGGTTTTGATGTTATTTACCCCAGTTCGTAAAAATTGTAAATTCATCATTTTTTCGATCTCTGCGCATGCGCGCCATGAGGTAAGGTAGCACCTGAACTCATTCACTGTGCGCATGTGGAATGTAAAGACATTTGATTTCATTAGCATTGCGCATGTGTTTTAAAGGATAAGTCAACACCTGAACTAATTTTACTGTGCGCATGTCAAAAGCAGAAGCAGCTGATTTCATTAGCATTGCGCATGTGTTTTAAAGGATAAAGTAGCACCTGAACTCATTTACAGTGCGCATGTCCAAAGCAAAAACAGTTGATTTCATTAGCATTGCGCATGTGTTTTAAAGGATAAAGCAGCACTTGAACTCATTTACTGTGCGCATGTCAAAAGCAAAAGCAGTTGATTTCATTAGTATTGCGCATGTGTGTCAAAGGTTATAACAGCATCTGAACTCATTTACAGCGTGCATGTCAAAAGTAAAAGCATCGGATTTCATTAGCATTGCACATGTGCTTCAAAGGTTAAGCAGGATCTGAATTCATTCTTCTTGCTCATGTCAAAGATTTAAATTGCATCTGAACTCTTAATTGTGCATTTGTTAACTAAAATTTGAAGCAACTTCTGAACAGGAATACAATGTGCTTGAGAAAGGATGAAATGCATTTGAATGAATGAACACTCTAAAGTGAACTCCTGCTTACCTAAAGAAGGTTTCATATTATTGAACTCATTATTTTGAGCAATATTGCTAAGGAACCAAAATGTATTCTTAAATTCACATAGACTTTCTGAAACTGAACATTGACTATGCAAGATAATAATCTCAATGAGTCTTTGTGAAAAAGAAGTTAAATAATCTCCAAGTTTATTACGGAGATTGGAAAGATGGGTTTAGATATTGAATTATTTGATAATTAGAGATTGAGTAAATTAAATGTATGTTTTAATTAATAAACATTAATGTCTCCTTCTACAGATTGCAGTCCACCAGGAGTAGGCGTCTGTCGTTTGTTATTTTCTCCACTTCCCCTTTTCCCTTGGGAGTATTAGTTCTTCAACTGGGTTTAAGGCAGTTGTTGATCAAACGTTCTTGAGAGATCTGTGTGGCTCAGCATCTTCCGCAGACGCAGACGCCAGGACCGGACAGAAGAAGAGTACCTTACTATGCTTCCTACTCACTCTCGCCCCAAGAACATATGGGCTGCATTCAACAGCTACCTTAAAAGCCAAGAGGAGAGCACATCTGAGAGTGGCTCGTCCCTGGTCCCACAGTGAAGTCCCTAAATGTTGTGGTGCATCATAATGTATTATTCCTCCACTTGCTACTATATTGCTCTTGCAGTTGTTGTACTACGTTCCTTGTGTATATTGAATGTATCGCCCGCTTTGATGTATGTGTTTGTTGTAAACCTCTGCCAACAAAAAAAAAGTTTAAAAAAAGAGGAAAACCCTCATGCTTATCTCACACATAGGGCCTCATTACATGGAAGGCGGTAATCCAGGGTGCTATTAGCACCCTGGACCATGCCGGTAAATTACCGGCACCGCCTTGGCGGAAAGGGGATTTACCGCCCCATTCCAAGGTTGGAGGGGCGGTAAATCCCCCTTCCGCCATTGCCCTTCCCCATTCCCATTTCTGCCCCATAGGGCTCTATGGGAATGGGGAAGGCGCTAATTACGGCACGCATTTTTGCGGTGCCGTAATTAGCTCCGAGGTCCCTTAGCGGGTTGGTACTTAACGCCTGCAAGAAGCAGGCGTTAATTCCTCCAACCCGCAAAGGGACCTTGTAGTACGGCGGTAAGGGTTAACGGTCACCGTTGCCATTAACGGTGACCGTTAACCCTTACCGCCGTCCGTGTAATGAGGCCCATAGTCTGAAGGGGTTGCATTGTAGTTCTGCTCAAGCACGGGTGAGCTCTCATACTAAGACTGGCAGTACAGATTTGGGAGCTGCAAGTTATCAAGACACAAAACCATGAAGGCACGGATAATTGACTAGATATTTGCCCACTTGCACCTTGATGGAAAAGGAAAACTACAGGATTGCGTAACGGTTTTAAAATAGATAGGAAAAGAGAATTTAGCTTACCTTGGTAGCATAGTCTTGGAATAAGTAGATAAGAGAAATAGTAGATAGGTTAGTTTGAGTTTCAAATCTAGGATACGGAAATTGAAAACCTCTTCAAAGGGGACATTGACAGTTTGCTTATTTTTAAATCAAAGAACTCTAGGATAAAGCAGTCTTCCAAGCAGCAAGTCCAATAAGCAGCTTCTTCTGAGGTCAGAATTTCAGGGTAAAAAGACCTAAGGGGGCACTAGGGAGTCGGGAGTTTAGATCCTCGATTGAGATTAAGGAAATCCCATCTAAACCAAGAGGTCCCTTGTCTAAGGAGGAGCAAGAGAAAAGAGTAAGAGAAGAACTTTGCATGTATTGTGGCAAAACAGAGCACTTGTCCAAAAATTTGACAGAGGATGCCCATGCCTGTCCCCTACTCCCAGATGGTGGCTAACACAATACAATCTGCTGTCCCTCACATCACCTTGAACGTATCCTTGTATCCTTGTACCTGGGTGGAAAGATTAAGGGTAGGCACCCAGTTATGTTGGATTCGGGGGCCACAGGGACTTTTATGGATTGGGGTTTGGCCAAATAATTGTTACGCCACTCACTGGGTTTGGGAGGCAGGGTCGCCGGGTCCCACAGACCCCGATATGGAGGCTTTACCCCGGTGGCACTTCTTAGAAGCTCCCTCGGTCCGGGACACCGGGTCCTTGGGTGCAGCAATGATCGCGCATTTGCGGACGTCCGTGCCAGACCGCCCGTGCCTGCACATTCCACTTGGCAATGAGGGCTTGTGGGCAAAGCCTCGTTTTGGACCCGGACCCTTATCCGGGTTCCTGTCATGAACTGCAGAACGCGCCCCTTTTGGGCTTCCTGGTCCTTGTCACAACGGGGCTTGCACTCCCTAATACTCTAAACATGGCCGTCCAGCGTAAAACCCCTTTCTCGCTCCACGCGCTGGACATAGCGTATTCTATTAATAGACCACGCCTTCCGCGGCTCCGCGCGTCTCAATGCTATTGCGAAGTAGCGACCAGACGTGTTCTCCTTAGCTCGCGGTATTGTTTCCCTGTTTCTGTCACTTCTAAACACCCATTCCTAGCCCTTCCCTTTCTTCTTACCTCCTGGACTCGTGTGCTAGTTGCGCACCTTCCTCGTTTCCCGGATTCCTGGATCCCTGTATCCCGGAACTTGAACGCACTCGGAAGAGACAACTTGACTCTTGAACGGAAGAGACAAACAGCCTCTCGCCCCCTTAGAAAATCTAACTCCAACCTTTTGCTAGTACCCAGATTCAAACTCACCAAATCTGGCGGGAGTAGCTTCGCTGTTAAAGCAGCACAATATTGGAACTCCCTTCACCCTGCTCCAAGGGAAGATCTCCCCTACCGGCAATTCAGATCCAACCTGATTCAATGGCTAAAAGATCATGATGTCTAACCTCACCCTTCTGACATCTGGGATCTCATATGTATTCTGTATATTTGCTCTGCCTACTTATGCCATGCCTGCATTCTTGTAAACTTATTGTATATACTTCTGTGACTCTGTAATAATACCTGCATTCTTGTAAACTTACTGTATATACTTCTGTGATTCTTTGACAATACATAGCTACAGCACTGTAACCGCAGCTGTACCCCAATGTTTAATTTGTATCCTGCAACCTAAGTTGAGCAACCCTCTTTTTGCCCTCGCACCCGAATACCCCTGGGTCTGGTGCGCAATAGAAATAAATAAACAAACAAACAAAGAGACTCCGGCAGCCTTATTTAAGAACAGGTCCGTTCGCATGAAGGCATCGACCAAGGACTCCAGCAAAGAACGGACCCAGGTGAGAAGGCGGGAACTCCTTGACTGTTCGAGACGCCACCCGACCGAACTCGATATTGACATGGAAGCTGCCGTTCAGGACCTGATGTGTCGCATGCAAGAACTATCAACCAAGGTACAGAATCTAAAAGCGGAAAACGCTGCTCTCAAACAATTAGTCCTATCCTGGGATTCTGCCACAAAAGAAAGTGTCTTGCTGGGCGGCATTGTTGACAAATAGGATGGGTCGGCAAAAACCCTTCGTGGATTCCTGGATTCATGTTTGGTCCACTTTACTTTTAAGCCCTATTATTTCTCGACTCCCAGGGCTACGGTGGGTTTCATAATTTCTCACCTTTCCGGGAATGCCTTAACCTGGGCTCCGCCCCTCGTTAACTCCGGCAATGCCCTCCTAGATGACTATGACGGGTTCATACAGGCCCTTAAAAACATGTCTGATCGCCCAGAGCAGGTCTATAGTGCCCAGGAACGTCTGTTAGACTTTCAGCAGGGTTCCCAGGATATGCTCACGTATGTAACCCGATTCAAACAACTGGCCAAGGAAGCTGATTGGTCCTCTGAGGCGAGTTTCACCCTGTTCAGGAGAGGACTGAATGATGAGATTAAGGATGAGTTGGCCAGAGTGGCTCGACCAAACTCATTCCAGGCACTAATGGACCTTGCCATGCAAATAGACTTCCGTATCCAGGAAAGGAAGGCAGAAAAGAAGAAATCCAGAGGAAATCCTCCCAAGGTGTCCTTTGAGAGCACCACCAAAACGGACAGAAACCCAGGCTCAGTCACTGAACCAGAACCCATGCAGATAGGAGCCTTCCGTGGACCCAGATCTCTGCAAGAAAGGATGAGAAGGATTCATACGGGGTTGTGCATGTATTGCGCCATGGATAAACATTTGGTTAGGGAATGTCCTCTAGCCCCCCCTCGGCGTTCGGGAAACGCCAGCTCCCGATCCTAGATGGAGCAGAGCTTCGGGAGAGAGATGTTTGCTCCACATCAATTCCATGCTTGAACTCTCCTGGACAAAACAAATTGGTGATACTACAGGCCTTCCTATCACCCTCCAAGAGTAAGACCTATTCCATTCTGGCCTTGGTAGACTGCAGAGCTATGGGAATATTCATTGATCAAGATTGGGTTCTTAGTCACCAGATTCCGTACGAGACACGAAGCACCATGCAGCCAGTGGAAGCCATCGACGGAAGACCCCTCACTTCAGGGCCCATAAGCCTGCAGACCAAGGAGATCCAGCTCTCAATAAACCATCACCAAGAGCTGATTAGGTTCGACATCATTAAGTCAGCTCATTACCCCATGGTATTGGGTATGCCCTGGTTACAGAAACACAATCCGTATATCAACTGGACAGCAGGATCACTATTCCTAGGCTCAGAGTTTTGTATGTCTCACTGTCTATTCCTGGAACCCTCTTTAACTTCCGCTAAGGAACCGCCTAGAGACCAACAAACACCACTCATTGTTTCCAATATCATACAAGTCCCTGAGGCCTCTCAAGGATACGCTGATGTGTTTTCGACTGCCATAGTCCAGGCCTTACCCCCACACAGACCTGAAGACTGCGCAATAGATACAGATCCCTCAGCAGTGATTCCCTTCGGCAGGATGTTCATCCTTTCTGAACCCGAGAAAAAGGCCCTCAGAGAATACCTGGATACCAACCATGAAAATTGCACCATAAAACCTTCAAAATCTCCAGCTGGTGCTTCGTTATTCTTTGTTCCCAAGAAGGATACCAAGGAACTCAGACCCTGCCTTGATTATCGTGGCTCATATCAATGCACCCTCAAAGACCGGTACCCACTACCCTTGATTTGGGATATCCTGGAAGCCGTGAAAGGTGCGGTAATATTCACAAAGTTGGATCTCCGGGGTGCCTATCATTTGATCTGTGTCCGGGAAGGGGACGATTGGAAAACCGCCTTTAGAACACCCTTTGACCATTATGAATATCTAGTCATGCCCTTTGGACTAGCTAATGCCCCCACAGTCTTCCAACGTTTTATGGATAGGGTGTTCTCTGACATGTTATTCCTCTTCGTCATTGTATATCTGGATGACATATTAATCTTTTCCAAGGACCCTCTAAAGCATGAAGAGCACGTAAAAGCAGTATTACAATGGCTCCGTGAACACAAACTCTTAGCCAAACCCGAAAAATGCTTGTTTCACGTTACCTCTGTTCACTACCTAGGATTTATCCTCAGTCCAGAAGGAATTGGTATGGACCCTTCAAAGGTAAAGGCCATTCTGGCATGGCCTGCTCCCACGTCCGTGAAACAAGTTCAATCCTTCCTGGGGCTTGCCAATTTCTACCGAAAGTTCATATCCACCTTTTCCGAGATTGTCCAACCGATCGTTGCTCTCTTGAAGAAGGACACCCCTTTCATCTGGTCTACACCGCAAGATACGGCATTCCAACGTTTGAAGGCAGAGTTTACACAAGCTCCTATCTTAGCCCAACCCAACATAAATCAACCATTTCTAGTGGAAACGGATGCCTCTAATTACGCCATAGGAGCAGTGTTGAAGCAGGAATTAGAAGATAAGCTGGAACACTCCATTGCTTACCTTTCACGAACCCTGACTCCTAGTGAAACACACTACTCCGTCCTGGAAAAGGAACTGTTAGCCATCCGCCAAGCCTTCACTGAGTGGCAAAATCTACTTCTGGGAGCTAGACATCCAGTCCAGGTCCGTACGGACCATCAGAATCTTCAAATTCTACAGTCATTGGAGTGTAGGAACAGTCGTCAGGCGCATTGGGCCTACTTCTTTGCCCAGTACCAGTTCCACATCACTCATGTTCCCGGATCACAAAACGTGATTGCTGACGCCTTGTCTCGACGTACTGACTATGTAACCACTGACGATAGGGCCTATCCTAAGATGTTTCCCCCACGATCTTTGTAGCTCAAGCAGTCAACCTCCTGGAAGAAATCCGAGCGCAAACCCAATCCTCTGATCTGTGGAAGGATATTTCAAGGAAGAACCAATGGAATCTAAAAGTTAAGGAAGGATATGTATTCAAGGACAATGCACTGGTCATTCCTACACAGAAATTACAACAGAGAATAATAAACCTCTGTCATGATACCCTTCACTCCGGACATCGTGGCATCACCAATACCCTCTGCCTCATACAAAGACAGTTCTGGTGGCCTAGGATGAACATTGACTTACAGCGGTACGTCCAAGCTTGTGCTATTTGTAGTCAAAATAAACATGATAACAAGAGACCGGCGGGTCTTCTACTGCAATCTACACTGCCAACAAGGCCATGGGAATTCATCACTACAGACTTCATTGTGGAACTACCACCTTCCCGAGGGTACACTACCATCATGGTTTCCATTGACTTGTTCACACATATGGCTCATTTTACACCCCTGCGTAAACTACCATCCTCCTCCGAACTAGCAGGAATCTTTCTGGAACACATATTCTGTCTGCATGGACTCCCTTCCCAGATCATATCTGATCAAGGACCTCAATACGTCTAACAATTCTGGAAACATCTCTGTCGCATTTTGGGAATTCAACACGCCCTCTCTTCAGGGTATCACCCCCAAACCAACGGGGCCACAGAACGTGCCAATCAGACCCTGGAGCAGTATCTTCGATGTTTCGCCACCAAGGTTCAGAATGACTGGTCGCTCCTGATACCCATGGCTGAATTCGATCATTCAGCACTTAAGACCAGTCCGTTTTATTGCAGTCAAGGGTTCCATCCATCGGTTTTACCCTCTTTTCTCCCTCATTCTACACCGGTACCTACTGTCGACTCCTGGATCGAAACCCTCATCAACGTACACCAGGAGGCCAAGGAATACTTAGAGAAGGCCAGAACACAGACCAAGAGATATGCAGATTCTAAAAGAAGACCAGGCCCTTCTTATGAAATTGGTGACCAAGTCTGGTTGTCCTCAAAATTACTACCCCGACATCTACGGTAAAACAAATTGGCCTCCCGGTACTATGGTCCATTTCCCATCAAGGAAATTATAAATCCCGTCTCATACTGGATCAAACTACCAGACTCATGGAAGAAAATTCATCCAGTTTTTCACACATCCTTATTAAAACCCTACATTCCATCCTCCCGGAAATCCTGCAGACCTCCTCCTCTGCTGGTCGACAACCAACTGGAATATGAAGTATCCCGAATTTGCGATTCCAGGTATAAACGGGGTCAGCTTCAATACCTGGTTGAATGGAAAGGATATCCTCCTAGTAAAAGAACCTGGGAGCCACTTTCTAATATCAAGGCCCCTCGGCTGCTCAGAAGATTTCACCTCATACACCCGGGCAAACCTGGAGGAAAGGGTCTTCGGAGGAGGCATGCTGTCATGAACTGCAGAACGCGCCCCTTCTGGGCTTCCTGGTCCTTGTCACAATGGGGCTTGCACTCCCTAATACTCCCAACATGGCCGTCCAGCGTGAAACCCCTTTCTCGCTCCACGCGCTGGACGTAGCGTATTCTATTAATAGACCACGCCCTCCGCGGCTCCGCGCGTCTCAATGCTATTGCGAGGTAGCGATCAGACATGTGCTCCGTAGCGCGCTGTATTGTTTCCCGGTTTCTGTCACTTCTAAACCCATTCCTAGCCCTTCCCTTTCTTCTTACCTCCTGGACCCCTGCATCCCGGAACTTGAACGCACTCTGGAGTCGGAAGAGACTCGGGCAGCCTTATTCAAGACCAGGTCCGTCCGCAAGAAGGCATCGACCAAGGACTCCAGCAAAGAACGGACCCAGGTGAGAAGGGGGGAACTCCTTGACAGTTCCGCCTTCAGCAACACACTGCATCTCAATGCGGTCAGATCCCAGATCGCGTTCCGGCTCCGAACTTAGTCCTTGCTGTTCGTTTTTGCCTTGGTTTTCCCTTTCTTGCCTTCAGTTCGGTCCTGTGCTTTGGTGGGGTTGGTCCCTATTTCTCCCCTGGGCCCCTGGATAGGACCCCCTTGCCATGGGTTCTGGGTTAGGGCCATTGCCTTCCGTTCTCTGTCTTGGCTCCGCTACACTCAGTTTCTTTCTGGGGTCCCTTATCAGACTCCCTCTCTGGCCTCTGTCCTGGTTACCTGCCTCTTGTCATTGCCCTGCCTTGTGTCTCTGTTTGGTACCCTGCCTTCTGGAACCAGTTCATTGTACCATAGTGGAAGCTTGTCATCCTGCCTCTTGGAACCAGTTCTCTGCACCTTCAAGGATCCTTGTTATGCCCTTGACTGTTGGACTATCTTGAGGCAGTCTCTGCCAGTGCTTGCACTGACCTGACACCACGCAAATCAGAGAATAGCCTTCTCATGGCGTTGGGAGCCAGTCCAGCCAAAACCTGTTTCAGTCAACCAGGAGGGTGTTGAGTTGGTATCCCGCGTTGCTAGTTCATCGCTTCAGCATTTGTCGACAGACTCGATGCCTCTTCACATCAATCACCAGGAAAATCAGGTATTCAGCGGCCACGCAACGCTTCGTTTAACAATCATTAGCAATTCCTGTGGTTTTAAAATCCAATCCAGAACAGGGGCGTGCGGTTGACGGCTCACAACTCTCTTCAGGACCAATCACTCATGAGACGGTTCCCGTGTGGATGGAAATTAAGGGAGGTCACAGTGAGGAGTTAGTGTGGGAATTGATAGATGCACCACAGCTGCTTTTGATTTTTGGAATGCCCAGGCTTACTCTTCACAATCCCTTGGTAGATTGAGAAAAGCAGGTGATAACCTTTGACTCAAATTACTGTACCTTGTACTGTTTTGGTGGGGAGTCCCGACATGAGCAGTTAACAAGGGAAGAGGGCAATGGTAGTGAGGCTCTTTGGTTAGAGGAAGGAGGGTCTCCTGGGATTAGTATTGGTGCAGTGAAAGGTCAGTTGCAAATTTGTTATGAGGAATTCTGGAGTGTGTTTGATGAGATGGAAGCAGGAGAATCGCTGCCTCGCAGACCTTTTGATTGCAAAATAGATCTGGAAATTGCAGCCCCTATTCCTTGCAGCCGAATATATGCACTTACTGAAAAGGAAAATTAGCATTTAAAAACCTATTTGGAAGAAAATGTAGTGAATGGTTTCATCCATCCATCACAGGCTCCTGCAATCTAAGGCACCTATAATTCTTTGTCTCCAGACTGGTTCTTGACCAAAGCCTTCCCAGGACCCTGACACTAAGGGAGTTAGAGGAGGGAGGTTAGGCAGTTTGGAACAGAAATCTGAAGAGGCACTGACTTATTTACTTTTGTATTTTCCAGATTTCTAAAGAAACCGAAGGTGTGTTTTTTTATCCAATTCTATTTTCGCTAGGAGTTTAGTAAATTCAACAAAAGAAATTAACGCTATAATATGCAGAGCACTGAAGGGGTCTGTTGAGCCAACTTTTCCTTCTTTCTTCTGTATCTCACCTTCATGGCTGACCTTTGTAATAAGGGAGTAAAAAGCAGGGGCAACTGTGGCCATCAATGAGCCACTACACAACTCCTCTCTCAAGCTCCACAGACTGCACAGCACTTCCACTTACCTGTCTTTGAGCAAGCCTCCAGCTCCAGGTCCTTCTGATATAAGGGGAGCCACAGATCCCCTTTTGCACTCGGACCACTGGGATCATTGTAGCACAGGCCCAGCTCGTTATCCACGGCATCATGCTTGCGATGCAGCGGCAGATGTCTTAGAAGTCGCATTGAGGATCGGAGTAGTGAAAACTCATTCAATCAGGGCTCCATTGTCTCCCCATTTGGGGGGGCTGCTGGATTTTGGCACCTTCAGCTTACAGAGGAAATGATTGTGCAGAAAAAGTAGAGATTATTTGCAGAGAAACAGAGGATGGGCAGCAGAGACATGTAAACCTCATGTCTCATTCCACTGCTAGCACGCCATGCCCCACCTCATGGTGGCTTTTGACTACAGATGACCTTCTCCATTTTTCCATGGGGCACACTCTGGAATAGTAATTGGGGACTGTCCAGTCAGGAGGCCAGATGTGCCCGCTTGTCCAGAATAGACTCTGTAATATGAATGTAATTGGAAAACAAACCAAAGACGTTAGGCTGAGTTTGTGGACATATTCTACATTGGTATGGTATGGTATGGTATGGTATTGTTTATTTGTATAGCGCCTATACACAGGTAAGTGTTTCAAAGCGCTCAAGGAGGGTGGGAACATGGGGAGAAAATAAACAGTCGCTCAGAACCCTTGACATTCTGAGACGATAATAGTCTGCACAGGCAGAGTAAGTGCATGAACTTACATTTAACAGTTTGGGAGACAACAAATAGGCATGACAGTGATTCTGTACATTTAACAGTGTAATTAAGGGGTGAAGATAGGGGAGACAGACAGACTATATTCAAGCGCAGTGCGTACAGATCGAACAAGTGCACAGAGGGTCACAGGGAGGGGAAGGATCAAGTGCACCCGGTCGGTTGAGACTGGGGTAAGTGCAGAGAGAGCCTCTCTCTAGGTTTAATTTCTCAAGTGCATTGAGTGAGGGTAGGGAGTAGGGCCCTGAGGCAAGTGCGAGAGAGGACTGGCGGGGGTGCCAGGGACCAGTGAGACTCTGAGGTACACCCGGCGGCCAGTCAGCATGCTGTAAGGAAGAGGAGGGAGGGAGGGAAAAAACAGAACTGGGTTAGCAGGGTAGAGGGAGAGAGAAGGAGGAGAAGAGGAAAGTCTTGAGGAGTTTTCGGAATTTAAGGAGATCCGTCCGGCTCAAGACGGAGGGCGGCAGGGAGTTTATTCCAGAGGGAGGCACCTGCTGAGGATAAGGATCTCCCTCCAAATCTCTGATTGGAGAACCGGCTCACTCGCAGAAGGTTGGAGGTAGATGAGCGCAGGTCTCGTGAGGGATAGTATTTAGGTAGGCAGTGTTGCAGGTAGGTAGGTCTCAGGCCCCAGAAAGCCTTGGAGACAATGCACAGCTTCTTGAATTTTATCCTTGCAGCCAAGGGGAGCAAGTGAAGGGATTCCAGCGCCGGAAAGATGCAGTCCCTGGGCTTGAGGCCAAGGATAAGCCTTGCAGTTCTGTTCTGGATGAGTTGCAGAGGGTGCAGGGTAGAAGAAGGGAGGTTGAGGAAGAGGCTGTTGCAATAGTCCAACCTGGAGAGAACCAGGGCTCTGGAGACAGTGAGTCTCTGGGGGAAAGTGAGGAGGTGAAGCTGATAGTTAGACTTTTTACAGATGTCTGCAGTATGGGAGGAGAAGGAGAGAGTGGAGTCAAAGATGACCCCAAGGTTTCTTGCTCCGCAGGAGGGTGCGGGTGCAGGGCCAAGGGAGGCCGGCCAGAGCAAAAGTGGGAAAGCGGGAGCAGGGGTCCCAATGCAAACAATCTCAGTCTTAGTGGTGTTGAGGCAGGGGTCGTTTGCAGCACACCAAGGCTGAATAGCGGACAGTCAGGTATGAGCGAGGAGGAGGCGGCTGAAGGTAGCCTGAAAGATAGTGTTGCGTGTTGTCCGCATAACACTGGAAGTTAGAGGTGAAAGTGGCAATCACACGTGCCAGGGCAGCCATATAGATGTTGAAGAACCAGGGGGATAGGTTAGATCCCTGGGGAACGCCCCATGTTGAGATAGCGACAGTCGAGTGAAAGGCTCTGAGTTCCACCTGGGATGGGCGGTCGGAGAGGAAGGAGGTTAACCATGCCAGAGCCTGATCTGTGATTCCCAAGGTGTCACAGAGATGTGCGATCAGTATGTCGTGGTTAACCGTGTCGAAGGCAAAGGAGAGGTCAAGGAGAATGAGGATAGAGGGGGGTGTTAAGTGTCAAGATTTGAGAGCAGGTCTTTACGGGTGTTCAGAAGAGCAGTTGCCTTGCCTCTGGATGCTCTAAAGCCAGACTGATGGTTGTGAAAGGAACCAATGGATTCAGTGTGGATGGTCAGCTGAGAGTTTCTCCAGGTGTTTGCCCAGGTAAGGAGTGATGGAGATAGGGCGGTAGTTTGCCGGAATGGAGGGGTCGGCAGAGGGTTTTTTAAGCAGAGGGTGCACAAGGGAGTGCTTCAGGGCTCCAGTGGAAAAGGAGAGAATGCATAGATCAGCCAAGGCTGGGGAGAAGGAGTCGATATTGTCTTTAATGGTTTTGGAGGGGCAGGGCTCCACCTGTTTGGATGAAGCCTTTATAGATCTGACTTGTCTGGTGACCTCATCCGGTGTGATGGTTGAAAGAGAAGAGAGGTTAAGAGGAGAGGAGCCAAGGAAGGCTGCGGTGTTGGTGTATGCTGTGGTGTGGAAGATAGGGAGGAAAGGATGTCTTGGGTTTCGAGGTGAAGTGTGCAGCCAAGGCCGAGCAAAGGCCCTGGGTGGGTGTGACAGAGGAAGAGGCTGCTGCAGGATTGGCCAGTTCCTTGCAGACTTTGACAAGTTTGGCCGTGTTGTTTGATGCCGCGGAGATGCAGGCTTAAATAAAGACTCTTTTCTTGGTGCGGATGCGGAGTCGATAATGGCGACAGGCCAGTTTGTCCGATGGTTCACACGACGCATTTAATTTCTGCTCAGCTGCCCTACACTTGCGTTTAAGGGCAGCCAGGTCGGAGTCGTACCAAGAGTTGCACTTTTTGGAAGGCTTCAGCCGGACCCTCATGACAGGGGCAAGAATGTCAAGAGTGTTGGAGATAGAGAGATTGAGGTTAGCGAGGGCTGTGTTAGGGTGCGAGTCAGCCAAAGGAGTGGGGGGAGGAAAGTAGGAGGAGGCAAACGCAGTCACTGTCACTTTTTTCATGGGTCTGGTGACTTTGAAGCCAAGTGGCTATGCCAGATGTATTGCTGCAAGAAGAGAGGAGAGCTTCAAGTGTGTTGAGAGAAGAGAGTGGTTAGTCCAGGAGAGGGAGGTAGTGAGAGGGATAGAGAGAGGGATGTCAGTAGAGATGAGGGCATCCAAGGTGTGGCCCGCGGTGTGTGCAGGGCCAGACGGAAGGATAGAAACAGCAAGAGAGTCGTAGAGGTTGCAGAAAGGACCTGAGGAGTCAGGAGAGTCCAGATGAATGTTAAGATCACCCAACAGGATGAGTTGAGAAGAGGAGAGGAGTAAGGAGGAAGCCAGGTCAGCCCATTTAGAAAGGGAAAGAGTGATCTGACCTGGTGGCCGATAGAGGGTGGCCATAATGAGAGAAGATTTTAGAGATAGTGAGAGTCTGCAGACTAGTCACTCGAAGGAGGAGTAGGCTTGAGTATGGATGATGGACACAGGTATCCATTGTGTGAAGATAAGCGCCACTCCCCCACCAGTCTTCATAGGCCTGGGTGCAGAGAGGATTTTGTAGCCTTCAGGGAGGAGTGTGTCAAAGCTTGTGACGAAACTATCCTTGAAGCAGGTCTCAGTGATGGCGAGCACATCAAGATCCAAGAGTTAGAGGAGGTTGTGAATGTCAGACGAGGGTTTGATGGCAGAGAGGGTGTTGAGAGTGGCAATGTGCAGCAGCCTGCCATGTTTGAGGGTCATCCTAGGGGAGGTCACAGGGTCCCCCCAGAGGGTGGCAAGAGGGCTGTGGGGACAGTAAGGCAGGGCAGTGGAACCTGTACAGAGGAGGAGGAAGGCACAGAAAGGCAAGCGAGCCTGGCCAGAGGCACAGGTGAAGTTAGAGAGGTGGGGATGAGCCTGTCGAAGAGAAGAAGGTTGGGTTGAGGACCCTGAACCGTGATGGTTCCATTGAGATAAACATTAATGATGACTCTTGAAATGGCGAAGAGGTCAAGGAGAACCTCCCAGCGAGTGCCACCATTAATGGGAGAAGAGGCGATAGGAGAGAGCAAGCCAACCATGTAGAGAGTCCATAGATCAGGTGCGTTAACGAAGAGGAGGATTTCAGTGATAGTCTCTCTGGCGGAAGCCGTGACATAGGTGTCTGCATTAGGAAGTCCTGGGTTGGAGCACAGTATGTCCTTCTTAAGTTTCTTCCGACCAGTTTTAGTGATAGGAGAAGGATAGGAGAAAGTGAAGCAGTTGGAGAGGATAGGAGAGATAGATATCAACATGGTTGGCTGAAGTAGAGGAGGGGAGAGACACGTACCAGGCTGAAAGCAACTGATGCATTGGTGGTAGGGGGTGGGGAGCAGTGGGTGGAACAAAGGAGGGGGGAGACAGAGGGAAGAGCACCAGCTTGTGAACAACACAAGTAACCAAAAGGCACAACTAAATTTGATATTCAGCAGGGCAGGTGAAATGCATGTAGCACAGGGTCAAACCTAAATACAATTTTTAGTAGGGCAGGTGAAATACATGCAGTGCAGGGCCAAAGCTAAATATAATGTTTTTGCAGGGCAGGTGAAATACATTCAGTTACTGGGCTATGCTAAATTCGATTTTTAAACAGGGCAGGTGAAATGCATGCAGCACAGGGCAAGACTAAATACAATTTTTTTCTAGCAGGGCAGGTGAAATACACTCAGTTACTGGGCAAAGCGTGCATAGTCGGAGTCCGGAAAGGTGAAAGTGAGAGGTCGGACAGTCCAGTGTTAAGTAAAGGATCGATGGGGTTAGTTAAAGGAACTAACTTTCAGAGAAGTTGCGGGTGGTTGATTGCTTACCGTGTTTCTGGTGGACATGGAGTTTACCACAGTCTCCCTATGCACGCTGGGGGTGGGGGCAGGAGAGAGCCCACAGACCCGACCAGGCAACGGACAGGGAGCAGACAGGGCCTTAGAAAGTGGGCCTTTGGAGGGGTGGACCGGCTAAGAGCATGCCGGTCCACCATATGTCAAGTATTGCAGGTGGCCAATGGCAGGCAAGGAGGCA
Organism: Ambystoma mexicanum; assembly: GCF_040938575.1. Classification (NCBI taxonomy): domain Eukaryota; kingdom Metazoa; phylum Chordata; class Amphibia; order Caudata; family Ambystomatidae; genus Ambystoma; species Ambystoma mexicanum. The sequence goes on along the minus strand of NC_090933.1, from coordinate 1,296,050,847 downwards.
GATGCTGGTGGAAGTGGGGAGCCAATCACAGATAGGAAAACGTGGCAGCCATCATTAAAGTGCCACGAGGCAGCATAGAAGGCCTCCTGATGTGGCACTGGCCTTGGTAGTGAGCTCGACAGGCAGCAAGCAGGATGTGGTTAACAAAGGACAACTTTCTACATAAAAAAGAAACAATCCGATTACCTTTTTTTTTGCTAAAAAAAGCCTCACATTTCAGCAAGCTTTTCTTTATCCATTTATTCCAGCCAATCCATTCAATTATGTTGCAAACCTGGCACTCAGAAAGTCACTGCATGGCTCAGGCTCCTGTGCAGTGGCTGTGTTTGTTACATGACTATACCATATACGGTTATAAGCTTGTTGCTTGCACAGCGCTTTATTCTACAGAAAGGCCTCCTCACATTACTGAGGTGCAGAGAGGGATTCTCTCAGCCAATGATGTAAGCTCCAGTGTGCCTAATTAAGAGCACTGAAGGAACCTTCAGTCTGAATGGCCATGTCAGTTCTATAGTAGAGATAAGTGGGTGACTGTGTTGGCATTTCAAGGTTAGGGTGCCTTTCAGTACGCAGGGTCTCTACTGAGGATATAGCCCTGAGCTTGCTGTCGAAACAGTCACTGTATCCCGCCAGCAAGCCTTTGAGGAGTCCTATGGTCGAGTGGAGACTGGGCCCCTTTTAGGTGGTTGCTGGGCTCCCCTAGGAATAATCTGCACCACTTTCTTGGGCTTCAATAGTTAGGCTAACAGGTGGGAGTAGAGTGAATTGGGAAACAGCTCATTTTACTGGACAAGATGATCTTTGCACAGAACTAAAGAATCTTCAGGCCCATACAGACCCTATTGATAACAGCCGGGATTGGTTGTATATCAGAAGTGCATCCATTTTTTCAATGCCCTGAAAATGAAATAACATTTTCTATTTCTATTTTGGCAACATTTTCGTTTTTTTCCATTATGAGGGTGTTGCACTCCATGCATCCATGCACCCCTTTGCCACTACTCCTTACCCATCCCCTTCCTTTCACTTCCCTCCTCTTTTATCTTTAGTCTTCACCATTTTCCCACCTTTCCTTCTCAGACCAGTTTCACATATCTATGGTCAGTATGGCAATCCAACACAGTGGATTACAAAATTAATATTATTAACTTTTTTCAAATTTACGAGTGCACACCCACCGGCCAGATTTTATTTAAATATGTCAAAACACTACCATAGGGGGTGATGTATCGCTCCCAAATATGGCCTTGATGGGGAGCCTCATCATTAAATTCGAATCCCTCTACATCATCCACAAGGCTGTCTGGGCCCGGGGACCACACTATCTTCAACTTTATCTTACTAAATACTCTCCTTCTAGACCACTATGTTCCTCTGGCACCAACCCTTTGTGTAAAGCGTTTTGCTAAACAGAGGGCAGGTGGTCGATCGCTTTCCTCAGCTGGCTCCCTTCTATGGAACAGCTTCCCCCTGACTCTGAGCCTTGAGCAGGATATTCTTAAATTCCGGAAGCTCCTCAAGACTTTCCTCTTTATGATATGATATATGGCATTTATAACGCGCCTATACACAAATGCTTCAAGGCGCGGGAACAGAGAGAGGACAGAGACAACAATCTTACTAGGCCAAGTGACATCGTGATCGCACAAGTGCAGGGGAGGGGGGATGGGAAAAGTGCCAGGGGAATGGGGACGGGGCAGTGCTGTACATGGGATCAAAACAGTAACAAGAAGTGCGTCGAGCAGGTGGCAGGTGCAAGAGTAAATACAGACAGCAGGTGTCCAAAGGTGCAGGTAGGGGGGCTGTAGGGTTACAGATACAGACCCAAGTGCAAGGGTTGCCGGGAGGCAGTGCTGGTTTGCAACTGGGTGGGCAGGGGCCTGAGCCTAAAATCAGAGGGTAGCCAGGTGACCAGTGCGGTATCAGACCACCTTCCCTTCCTCTGTCCTCTGCTAATCCCACACTTGCTGTGATTGGTGTCCGGGGCCCTTATGCATCCTCTTGGCCCCTGACCTCCCACACCCAATTGGCCCAGCTCCTGTCTACCCTCAGCACTTGCCTTGGCACACTCTCCGCCCTGTAAGTTCACACTTACTCCTAACGTGGCCCCAGGCTGTGTAGCACCCAACAACCCAAGCGCTTCGTCTTGACTGACCCATGAGCTCAGACTCCCCAGCACTTATGCCCTCTGCCGTCTTCCTTGCAGCACTTGCACGTTCTGAATACTCACATGGCATAGTAGATTCATCCTCTCTTCCTTTTCCCTCCACTGCTCCTATTAATTATTGTGTTTTGTAATGTATTTCATTCAATTGTTCCCTCCCCTCGCCCTGTGGGCGCTTTCAAACAGTATTTTACTTGATGTATAGGTGCCTAACAAGCAAACAATAATTAAAAGTAAATAAATTCAATTGCGCTCTTAATAGGAACGGATTGCATGCACATAAGTTCTCATTCCTGCTGACATGATGAGTTGTGGTCAGGGCCTTGGCTTGATAAATTGTCCTATCACTATTCCAGATGGATGTGCCAGTGTCATATAATACCATTACCACTAGCCCTTTAATCCTGACTTTGTACCGTGAACTGTTATCTGCTTTGATCCTCTTTCTATCAGAGAAATTAGGTATACTTCTCCATCAAGAATGTCAGGTATGTCCGATGGCGCGGACATTGCAAAGATGGTGCAGTCTCAACCATGATTTATCACTTGACTTGGGTACTATCCACTGCTTAGAATACCTTGCTGTATTTGCTTATACCCGCGGACATGTGTCATTTTATGATAGATCCTCACGTCAGTAACTAATCAGTTATTTTTCTTTCATCAGGTTTTACATTCCATGATCCTCTCTGTTATGACTACAGGCTTTTCCATATGAGTGGTTCAATATGAGTGGAACCAGCCTGAGAGAGCTGGTGGAACCTCTCCACATCCAGCATGCTGGTTAGAGATAGGACAACTTCCCTCAAGATTAACCAACATAGCTAGTTCGACCGGCTTGCACTGCATGATCAGCTCTTGAAACTACTTGACTGACTTAACCTGTGTTTGCTTGGTCAGGCACAAGGTGCTTGCAATCCCCGCTCACCTGTGAATTGAAGTGGGCGATGAGCATCAAGGCAGCAGAACTGCAATCGTTCACTCTGTTGTTGAGCAGTGTTAAGACCAGCTTGTGTTGCACATGACTGGTGCAAGGCCACAGGCAAAGGTAAAAATGGCAACTTGTAAGCTGGTAGCTGGACATAAAAGGTTACTCGCCACTTCAATTGTACACATACACAGCACACCATTTCATATTCAACAAGAGTTAATTATCACTTGCCAATGGCGATCAGCGAGTGCAAATTCTAGCCCGGCCATCCTCAATTTATTTCTCAGCATGATGCCAACAAGGATGGAGGCAACTGAGGTTGGAAAGGTGTGTGCAAGTTTAAGGGTCCCTCATGCATCGATCTTGGCAGGCTGTCATTGCCTGACTCTGCAGCCCCTTGTGCAGACATCGGCTCCAACGTAGGTCAGTGAACACACAGCTAAAACACATTATTAGTGTTCCTGTCTTTTGTATATTGTATCAACCCAGACACACATTGCAATATGGGCTATGACTGGACACACAAACACACTAAACAGTGACTGAGTCAGAGTGCCGGCCCTTGCCCTGTTCATCCGCTCCAACATTGCATGTGTGTGCAGGCGTGGGATACATGCTTGTGGCCCGTCTAGAACTGGTCCCATTTTACAACATTAAAATTCACTTAGCTTGCAGGTGCTCTATATTCTACAGCCCACGTCCCCTGGCCTCCCCTCTTTAATGTATGAGCAGACTCACCACATTCACGTGTTTGTATGTTGCGTTGAGCGAGAAGATTTCTCTTGGAAGAAACTTCTTGTGATATTCCGGTGGAGCCTGACTGGTTGCTACCATCTTTATTGCTACCTGTGAAAAAACAACAATGCCGGGCGATGCAATAAGAAATAAACCAGGTGGTTACAAGCCGATGCATGAAGCCAAGCAGCCACAAACAGATGCAGTGTGACATCAGGATATAGACACAGGCAGATACAGAGAGAAGGAAAGAGGCACTCAAACAGTGGTCAGGCAGATACAATCATAGAAGTAGATTAGGGGATGTGCTATTGTAACCAGGCAGGTACACAGAAAGGCAAAGTTTAGTTTAGTTCATTGAATTCATATAGGGCAATCAGCACAGAGCTGTACATATCAAACACGATACAAATCATATTTCTTAGTTTACAATGAAGGTATATTACAAGATCAATAAAGATTAAGAAGAAGCAGACGAGGCTGCTCCATAAGTGGGAAAGATGGCCAGAGAAGGGGAAGCATAGACGTGGAGAGGCAAAGAATTCAAATGTTTAGGTGCGAGTAAAGCGAAAGAACTGAAACCAAATTGCGCAAAAGGGCGATGATGAACAGATAAAACAAACTGAGAACGCTTAGCTAAGACAACGTGGAGGAGAGTATAAAGTAATCAAGGACGAAAGTTAAGAAGGAGCTCGACCGTAAACATATTTAAAAACTATTCAAACGAAATGAAAAGGCAGAAGAGAGCAAAACAAAAACCAACAAATGGATGAATGAAGAAGCTGTTAAAAACAGTGGTGATAAATGAAAAAGAAGACAATTAGAAGGGTTGAAGATAGAGCAGAGTGGGAACAGAGCCTATAACAGAAAAGCAACAAGAGCAGAACAGTAATCAAGTTGTGAGAAAATAAGGAGGTGATCAGATGCTTGCTGGTGTGGAAAGGGTTGTATTTGATAAATATTGTGAATTTAGAAGTGGCCTGTATGTGCAATATGGGAGAAATGAAGTAAACAAGAAAGAGAAAGTTCAAAGATGACTCCAAGATTACGAGATGACGTTGATAAGGATTAGCTAATTGGGAGGAAATAACACAGACAGAGGGTGGAGAAAGAGAGGGAGAAGGAGAAAAAGCAGGAACAACTGAAGGAGAAGGACTGAGATGAAGAGAGAGTAAGCATTCATGATTGGATATCAGCGAAAAAGGATGAAAGGGTAGAACGAAGAGACCCAGAAAAAGAGGAGAAGATTTGGGAATCATCAGCATAGAAGAAATTATATCAAAAAGAGATGTAGTATGAAGCAAAAAGATTAAAGGAACAGTACCTTTAGGAACACCATAGTTGAGAAATTAACCTGCCCAAGATAAAAAGTAAGTCTAGCCAGAAAGATAGGTACAGAAACCAGTGAAATACAGTACCAGGGAGCCCTAAAGAAGAAAGTGCACATACAGATATAGAGTGATCCACCATGGCGAAAGTAGCATGTAGATTCTAACAAGTAGGGATGAATTATTGACCAGAAGAGAAAAGAAGAGAGATTCTGTAACATGAAGAAGAGCAGTTGCATTGCAGTGAAAAGGTCAGAAACCCGATGGAAACAACGGGAAGAAGAAATTTAGAGGCAAGAAAAGTTGTGAATAAACTACATGTTCCAGAATTTTAGAAAGAAATTCCAGAAGAGATATGGCAGAAATTAAACATAAACAGACAGTACAAGAGAGGAGTTCATAAGAATATGCATATTAGTAGCATGCTTATGAACCAAAGGGAAGACACCAGACAAAAGAGAGAAGAGACCGGAGCAGGTTTAGAGAGACAGACAGAATCAGAGGCACTTACAGGGAGCCAATCAGACGCAGGGAGCCAGCCAGCTATAAGGTGTTAAGTATACATACGGAAACCAGGTAGATACCTGGAGCTTGGAAGACACAGGGAGAGTGTGAATTAGAGAAGACAGAGCAGAAACTGAGAAAGTTGAAACAAAACAGAAATATATGCAGTCATTATCTGTGTGATATGTTTCTGGTGACCTTACCATTATGATCTCTGCAACCACACATCGAAACTGCCCCAGATCTAAAGGCTGCTGTCTAAAGTGCTATATTTACAGCAGGTACCTGGTTCTAAAGGGCTCTTTCTGCAGTTTCATATTTATATCCCACATCTGAATCCAAAGATCCCTTTCTACAGTGCAATATTTACATTCAATACCTGGATCCAAAGGCACCATTATACAGTTGCATATTTATATCGAACACCTGGATCGAAAATCTCTTACTTTGGTAATGCATTTACATCAGCAATTGGATCTAAAGTGCCTGTAATAAAGTGGACCCAAAGCCAGTTGAAGTGTGGACAAGGTTTATTGCACGGTAAGTTACAAGTTGGACTCGTAAGGGCCCATCCGCCTTACAGTTAGTTCACCAGGCTGAAACACTGGCACCCTCCTCTGCTCTCACCGTACAACTGTCAAAGGACACAGGAGGCGTCTGTCCAGCGAGTGCGAAGAACTGCACAAGTACGTCAACCCGGGCAGTGCAAGGACTTGGACCAGCACAGATTTCACCCCACCCACTGTCCCTTTTAATCAAACCACCCAACACTGCACAAACATTGAGGATCTCCATCTTGTGTTGGCTAGAGTTTCTGCCCCTCTGTTGTTACTCGCTTTGTCCAATGGACTTTGTCGAGTTAGCACTAGAAATACTATCAATATTGCACTCACCATTGGTTACCACCTCCCAAATTAGGAATAATTATACCATTCACCCCTTGTCTGACACGGTTTGGGTTAGTAATTGGAATACATTCAACATCCTTCTCATGCTCATTACACCTTGCAGGATTAACAGCACATTCTCTCCCGTGACACCTCACTAACTGGCTTTGACTCAATTTTCTGCCATCTTCAAGGAGTACTACAGTCCCCATTACCTTACACACTTTTCTCTTTGGGAAAAGGCGATGACTACCACCCCTGTTTAACCTGATGTTTCTGATCCTGACAAAGAGCTCCTATTTTACGTTTTTCTCTACAGATGTTCCTCATTTTTTCAAACCAGCGTTTACACCTGGTTTGGCCATTCCCTACTCTTCTGCAATCTCCACTCACAGGCCTCATTATACGCAACCACTCAGGGGCGAACTCATATACTGGTTTCCTACCTCTCAAGACAATACGTGGCTGCACCCCCGTGCTTGAATGTGGTGTGGGCGCTAAGTCCAGATCATGTCCCTCATAAGATCTCCTGCCTTCAGGTCTGATATGTGAACTAACTGAAGGGTCCCCTTGATGACCCTATTGAACCTCACTATCATTCTGATTTGTCTAGGACAGTACACCAGAGTGGTTTCTTGCTTCACCCCTGTTGTCTCCATCAACTCCTTGAATCCCGCTGATCTGATTTGCAATCCATTATCTGTGAGAAGTGTAGATGGGTTCCCTCTGCCTTTTTTTGTAACAAGTTGGGACCAGACAAACATAGCCATTCGGAGTGATAATCCATTAGGGTGAAAATGAATTTGCTATCAAGGGGCATGCCCACAATGGGTCCAACAATATGAAGTGCAAGGGACTGTGGGAATTTGAAATAGTTGAAGGGGAACTACTCTGTGTATATCCGTTTTATCACTTTCAGCACAGAGTAAACACCATTACATTGCTTCCTCTATTTCGGCATCCATCTTCAGCCACGAGTACAACTTCTGTACACATTGCATGGTTAAACTTCTCCCAAGGTGCCCTTGGTGAGCAGTTTGTTTAATTTGGGGATGCGTTCCCTTCAGATGTATCACCTTCTCTCCTCTGAATATTATATCTCATTCAACCCACAATTCTAGGTGTATTTGGTGGAATTGCACACTAACCTCCCCTTGCTGAGTAAACTAACCAGTGGTAATGTGTTTGTGAACCATCTGGAATTCTTCATCTTCTTCATCGTCCTTTCGCCGTGTACACCTGTCAATGGTGGATCCAATAGTTACTTGGGATACTGCTGCCCATGAATCTTCTACGGGATCGTTATCATTAAGGGAAAACAAGATAGCAGTCTGCATCTAAATGTTTTAATCATGGGGGGTAACTCATTTTTAAATTTAATTCTTGCAGTGCTAAGGCCCACCTTTTAATTCTGAGGGGATTCAAACTGATAAAGCGAAGATGAGGGGTTTGTGGTCTGTATGAATTGTGAACAGAATTCCCCAAAGACATTTTTTTAAATGGGTTGTGACTAATTAGATTCTACCCAGCAGAAGTACAAGGATGAGTAGAGGCTAAAATGCCCACTCAGACCTCACACTGCTATAAACCAAGAGCCAACACAATCATAAAAGGTAAAACTGGCACAGTTAAGAGATATACCTCCTTCACCTTTTGTGGTAACGTGGGCCAAGGGAAGGCTATACTCTCAAGAGAGGTGTAAATGTGATTGAGTAGCGACCTAAACAGCAAAGCATATGAGTCCAAAATAAAGAGAATGTTCAATCAAGGTTCTATGAAAAATACATACATGTTTTTTTTGTTGCAATTACATGTTTTATTTTCAAGACAAATTATACAAACGTGACAAATATCATTAATAGTCATAAAAATACAAACCTAAATGATCCTGGCATATAATTAACATTGTACGCAATAATTAAATCTATAACTGAAAGAATTCAAGAAGAAAGTAAAACAGAATAGAAGGAAGAAAGGAAGCCTGAAATCGAGAAAGGAAAGAGAACCATAGAACAATTTTATCAGCCAATGTAACCAACAAATCCAAAATCAGAAAATAACAATCATCAAACTTTGAAAATAAATAATATAGCAATAATATTGAATCATGCAAAGCTATTCAACTCAAACTTAACACAGATACAACTCACTCTTTAAGCCTAATAATTATCTACAGACCCCCAAGAGAAACCCCTCTTTTTGAGGAACAATTGCTAGCTCTCATAGGAAGTATATGTAAAACTAATACTGCGGCTGTTATTTTAGGAGATTTCAACCTATGGGCAAATAACCTTCAAGAAGTCCAATCTCTTCTTCAGACACTCTCCTCCGTAGGATTTGTACAGTCAGTGGATAAACCAACCCACAAAGCTGGAAACACTCTTGATTGGATACTTACTAGGAGTATCACACCTAGTGTAACTAATATAGATCCGTGCCCTTGGTCCGACCACCTCCTGGTACATTTTGCACTAGCATTAAAATTTTATCCTATCCCGAAAAAAACTAGTAGTATAAGTGAATCACGTAATATAAAAAATATGACAGCTGAGACATTTAAATCTACCATACAGCCCATGTTACCCCCCTGGGAGGTAACTTATCTTTGGAAGATTTTACTACTGCCTTTAGAAACGCAACTAACAAGGCGTTTGATATTCTTGCCCCCCTCCGACAGGAAAAAAGGAAGAAGAAGCAAGGCTTCAAACTTCAACTCACCCCCGATATAATCACTGCTAGGAAAAACAAACGGAAATGTGAACGCCAGTGGCGCAACCACCCATCCCCTCCGCCCTACTGACCTATCAAGTCGCAGCGAGAGAATACAAACGTCTTGTGCTTGAGGCCAAACAACTGTCTCTTAATGACAGAATTGAAAAAGCTGCAATAAAATCTAAAGAACTCTTTACAGTCCTTAACAAATTCAAAAATCCCAACACCGAATATAGGATCACTATAAACAATGAATGGTGTCAAAACATACTTGATAGCTTTACTCATAAAACTGAACTCCATCAAGGACATATTAGGGATAAAATTGAGTCTCAGTATTTAACTGAATCATCACTACCATCTCTGCCAGAACTTCTGCATCACGATATAACACCTTTTTCCTTTACTAGCATGACAGAATCAGAGGTCCTAGTGATTATTGAGGGCCTAAAACCTACATCATATAAAGGAGATATCTTTCCCACCCCACTTTTTAAGGAATTTGCCAACTCTCTTACCCCATGGATAACAGAACTTGTCAACCGCTCTTTTCAGGAAGCTGTTGTTCCTGTTAGCATAAAGGAGGCATGGATCACCCCCTTACTTAAAAAGGACAATCTTGATCCTCTGCTACCTGAGAACTATCGTCCCATCACAAATGTTCCCTTTATACTTAAAATATTGGATAAAATAGCCTATATCCAGCTGGAGAAAGTTGTCGAAAATAATAACATTCTTGCAAGGGAACAGTCTGGTTTTAGAGCCAACCATGGAACAGAGACGGCGCTATTAGACCTTAAGGCCAATATAACAGAGATACTAGAGGAGGGTAATTCTGCTTTACTGCTTCTGCTGGATCTCTCCTCTGCGTTCGACTTGGTCGACCATGAATTACTAGCTGAAAGACTCCAAAAAACCGGCCTATACTCTCCTGAAGCGGTACGATGGCTAAAATCTTTTCTGGGTCCTAGGAATGCGTGTGTCGTGAAGGGATCTTTTAAATCCCAAACAATTCCTCTGATATGTGATGTCCCTCAGGGATCCTGCTTATCCCCATTACTTTTTAATATCTACATCAAATGCCTATGTGATTTGCTGAAATCAATGGGCATACAATTTGCTAACTACGCCGACGACTAAACAAGGTCTACAAGGATGATTTGGCTTCTGTAAATGAAATTTATGATACCATTCAAAAATGGATGGCTCTTAACTCTCTTGCAATCAATGATAAAAAAACAGAGTTGCTGGTCATCAGTACACCTTTTAGGCATAAAAACATGGACCCAGACTATACAGCCTTCGTAATTGGCGGTAACAACATTCATGTATCAGATTCTGTAAAAAGGCTGGGAGTATACTTTGATACCTATCTTACATTTCAGAAGCACGTATCCTACATCAAGTCATCTTGCAGCTTTTTTACACATCTCTTATTGCAAATAAGACCATATCTGTCCGAAGTTAATAGAGCATCCATTGCAGCAGCCATAGTTAATACCAAGCTAGACTACTGCAACAGCCTCTTGATAGGCACCTCAAAAAGAAACATTAGGAGTCTCCAAACTATACAGAACGGAGCTGTTCGAGCTGTACGTGGCCTAAGTCGCCAAACTCACATTTCAGAGCATCGAAAAAAGTTACATTGGCTCTCTATTGAGCAGCGGCTTAAATTCAAAGGACTAGTTATAGTTTTTAAATGTCTCTCAGGTAAAGCCCCGGATTACCTAAAGACCAGGCTACAGACAGCGACTCCTAAACGTATGCTACGCTCAAACAGTCTTTTGCTATTGGCACAACCACGTACCCTTTTGAAGAAAGTGGGTGAAGCAAGCTTTGGGTCCTGGGGCCTCAAGAACTGGAACATAATCCCTCTTCATCTCAAACAGTCCACCACACTGCAACAATTCAAAAAATGTCTTAAAACCTTTCTTTTTGATGTTTAATCTCCATTGGATCCCTTAAGATCACTGGTTACCTCTCAGGACATGTTAGTCGCCATCGCGGCTACTTCTCTTCCCTCCCTTCAATTTATGTTATATGTCTGTCATGTTATGTAAGCGCCCTAAGACTTTCGGGTGAGTGATTGCGCTATATAAGAAACTTTTTAGTTAGTAAGTTAGTATATTAATCAGATTCAGAGACACTTCATCCTGTATAAGGGTTTTGAATTTAACCGTAAACCTCAAGGAACCTGTTCCAAATGTCCCAGAATTTCTCAATATCACCCGCTTTCTTGTACATGGCTTTCTCATAGGTTGAAATAGTTAAAAGCTTGTCCACCCATTCATTGATGTTAAAGGAGTTGTTTGACTTCCATGATCTCAATATGATCCTCTTAGCAACCATACTGGCACGAGGTAGCCAAGTCATCTGCCCAAAAGAGATGTCATCTATCACTGATATGTCCCCTAGAATCAATGAGGTGGCTGAGAGGGGGATCGTACAGCGCAAAACCAGCCCCAACCTCTCACATACACACTCCCAGAATTTCTTCGTTTTAGGGCAAAACCAGATCAGATTACTGAGGGATCCTCTTGCACCCTTGCACTTCCAACAGAGTTCATTGTCCATGAGTTGCCTCTTAAATAACCTAACAGGTGTCCAGTAGGATCTAAAGAGCGGTTTTGTTTGTGATGCTCTAAGACCCCAATCCAGACTCACCAACTGGGTATTCTCACAGCAGCGCTGCCAACAGATACAATCAATTTCTTCTCCTAACTCATCCGCCCAGATTACTGGCAGACTTGAATCTGCTTTCCGGAATGATTTTAAGTATCCGTACATCGTAGCAGCCGGATGAGTAGCGCTCCCACATGACTGTAGTGTAGACCAGGCAATATTTTGATTCAGAAAATCAGGCCCACCAAGGCAAGCAGTAACAACAGCCTTCAGTTTCCTGTACTCAGCAAATGAACAATCAGCCATATTGTGAGTTCGACTCAGCTGGGTGTACGGGATCCAATTTCCTCTGTCTATCAGATCACGGAAATAGTTTATTCCCGCCAAGAACTATTCTGGCCAGAAGAAAACTTTCCCTTGACTTTTCAAGGCCGGATTGAACCAAATGGTGGCCTCCATGTGCAAGTAGGAATCCGCATTCACACGTTTAGAGATGTCACACCAGCAATCTTGTAGAAAACTGGTCAAAGGATTTGCTCCCCTCAATTTATTTTTCTTAGATGTTAGCAATGCTCTGGGATGTCACTGGGATACAGCACCACACTCCCACATCACACATTGCGAACACTCCTCATTTGATTCAATAAAATATACATATATGTTAATAAAACACACAATCGTCAAAAAACAAAATAGACAGGCACTACACAAATCCCACCCCTGAGAAAAGAGCAGAGAATAAGCAAAGATAGCACAATGCAGAACTCTGGGTAATGAATCAGGGGTGTAATGTAAGTGAAAACCATGTTCTTGTAAAAGGATATGTTTCCTGAAGATAAGGGATTTAGTGACTTAACCAGTCTCTAGGACCCATTCGTCACAAAGGGGGCAGTTAAGAGTCAGTAGTATCTTCTTAGGTTACTTGGCAGTTCAACAGCAATGAACCAGGCTTTTGGGTGCTCTTCCAGCAGTTCAATTTGGGTACGACTGGATCAGCGGCCTTGTTCCAGAGGTGGACCAGGCATTGAGCTGGGGTCAACCTCAAGTTTGTTGCAGTTGGAAGAAGTGCGGCTCGAGAGGGCCAACAGCGTTGGTTCGGTAATTAAGCGGCTGATGACTATTCGCGGTTCGATTTGAACGGATCAAAGCTACTTTGAAGAGGCAGTTCAAAGATGGCGGGTGCAATGAGGTGCTTCAGGTTAGAGTAAGGGCAACGATGCGCTTGGCATTGTGCAATGGTGTACTGGTTCGAGTATGCAGTTCAGCGGTTTGGGAGCAGCAGCCATGTTGTTCTAGGTGGGTGGTGGTGTCGAGCTGGGTTCAAACAGGGGCGATTAGCACCTAAGCCTATGTTATTGGCATGTAGGTTCTAGTGGATTGTACATGCCCAGGGAGCCTAAGCAATTTGTTGTTTGATGTCATTGAAAGCCTCCGCGTGTTTGTTTGAAGTTCTGTCGGGGGGGTGACGTTTGAAGAGAAATTCATATAAAATTCAGCCAACCCTAAAAAAGCTCTAGCCTGTCTTTGTCTTGAAGTGTTGGTGGATCATTTACGGCTGTTACTAAATCTGGTTTGCGTCAAATGCCTTTGTCATTAATTACGTGCCCAAGGTACGTCACTCCTAATACTTTAAAGAGGCACTTTTCCCTTTTGAGAGTGAGCCCTGCATCCTTTTTCTTTAATTAAACTTTGTTGACATTTTCAAGAACAAAAACAGTACACCATATGACCAAATGAAAGAACATAAGACAAGCCTTAAAGAACAACTTGGCAATGGCCTCCCATATCATCCCCCCTGCCTCTGAACATATTAACTCATCATCTCACCCAGCCAAGCAGGGAATATTAAGGTCCGTCTCGTCGAGGGCACATTAGTACCAGATTTTCTTCCAAACTCCTTTACCGTAAATCGTCTTCGCCTTTGCACACTGTATGCTGCCATCCTCCTCCCATATTCACCACATTATCCCCAGTGCCTTTCCAGGCCCCCAGTCCCCTAGTATTTGGTTACTTGCCTCGAAAATCAGCCCACTCCGACTCGAGATTCCCTCCTTTCTCGTGTATCGCAGGTGTGATCCTTTCCATCACATAAATGTTCCTACCCACGTTTATCCATTCCTTCCTGCATGGGAGAAATAGTCTCTTCCAGTGCATCGCTAAGCATGCTCTTCCCGCTCACAACAGAGAATGAAGCAAATGCTGGAGATTTATATATTCCCCTTTGCTACCTTCCAGGCCTAACAGCACCAGTAATGGTGACTTTTCTCTGAGTTCCATCCAACTCCTTGATCCACCCGAGAACCTCATCTCAGTAAACTTGGACCCTGTCACAACCCCACCACATATGCCAGTGGTCGGCCTGCTCCCCGCATCCATGCCAGCAAAGGGGGCTCAAATCCGGGAACATCCTCGAAAGACGGACCGAGTCATACTACCATCTATGCAGCAGTTTAATCGCATGAAGCTTATACTGGCATGCTATTGAAACCCTGAAGGTCCTACTGCACATTCTATGCCATAGCACGTCATCTAGTTCCAGACTTAAGTCCCTCTACCACCTGGTCCGGAGCCTCAGTCGTTCCCCTATCTACTTCCACCAGGCTGCCGTACAAGGAGGAAATTAGACCTTTCATTTCCAAACTCGAGTCCAGGACCTTTTCCAAGGGGTTAACCTTCTTTCCACCATTCCCCTCCATTGTTTGACCGTAAGTACCCCTTTCAACTGCAAGTATGAGAACACAGATAATTCTCCTATTCCCAGTTCCTTCTCATAATCCACTAATGAGATGAACTGACCCTCCCTCCACAGCTGGCCCACCCGTGTCAGCCCCGCCTCAAGCCAGGTCTGAAATCTCTCTGAATTCGGGATCTGTTCCCTCACCCGCGAGGCCCACAAGTGATTTAGCAGAGATGGGCAAGTCGTGACACCCTTCATATCTGGGCCCTTCCACCATATATTCCAAATAACCCCCAAGATGGGGTGTACCCTCACCCTCTTTGGGAGTCGGTCCCTCTGCACCCATACCTATTCCTCAACCGTCGCCGGTCTCAGAAGGACGTTGACAAGGCCCACCAACTGACAGTGCCCTATTTCCTGTAGATGCGGGACCAGGACTCTAAGTTGCTTCTCCTTATAGTACAGGTAGATATCAGGGAAGCCCACACCACCCCTTTCCTTTGGGAGCACCTGGACCTTGTACGACACCCTTGCCTTTTTCCCCTGCTATAGGAACCTCAGGAGTCGTGTCTTAACCTTGCGAAACATGGTGTCTCGGACATGAATAGGAAGCATCTGAAATAGATACAGGATTATAGGGAGAAAGTTCATCTTAATAGAATTCAGCCGCCCCAGCCATGACATTGGCAATTTGCCCCATTTCTCCAGATCATTAAATAGCTTCACCAAAAGAGGGAGAAGTTCCGTTTGTATAAGTCCCCTATGTCCTTTGTCACCTTTCTACCCAGGTATTGCAGCTGCTCCTTTTCAAACCCTCATTCCCAGACTGGCCAGATTCTGACTATCCTCCACCCCCATCTGGTGCAACAGAAACAAAATGGATTTCCTGGTATTTATTTTAAAACCTGAGAGGGCCCCGTATCACTGGACAATCACAACCACTGCCGGGACCGCAGCCATAGGATTCCTAAGATGTAGGAGAATGTCACTGGCGAACATGCGCAGTTTATATTCTGTCCCTCCCACAGACAACATACCTTCCACCCGGGGTTTATCCCATAGAGTCTGAGCCAGCGGTTCCAGGGAGAGAGCAAACATAGTCGGCAAGAGGAGGCAACCCTGTCTCGTGCCTCGACCCAACTCAAACCCTCGTGAAAACTTACCATTAGCGGAGACACTAGCTACCGGGTCCGAGTACCGAGCCAGGAATCCTTGCAGAAACCTGGGACCAAATCCAAAGTTAGTCAGAGTTGCCTTCATGAAATTCCAATCATCTCTGTCAAAGGCTTTTTCTGCATCAACAGATAGAAGCGTGGGGTTCTCCTTGTCCTACATCCCACTTGGTCTAAGTACACCAGCCGAGGTATATGTGGGTCTAGTCTTGATGCCAGGACCCAAGCAAATATTTATGCATCGACATGGAGGAGAGAAATTGGACGGTATGAACCACAGGCCTGTGGGTTCCGACTCTCTTTATGTATCACGGAGAAAAGGGCCTGCACAAAGGTTTTCCGCACTTTATCAGTTTCCAAAATAACATTAAATAGTTTGTCCAGGTGGGGGTTCAAGACAGTAGCAAACGTCTTATAAAAAGACACTGTGTACCCATCCTCCCCTGGGCACCTTTCCCAATTGCATATGATGGATTGCCAGCGAGATCTCCTCACTTGTAATGGGGGTGTCCATACCCTCAGCCTCTTCAGGGGACAGCCTTGGTAACGACAGACCTCCCTGGTAGGCTCACATCCCTTCCCCTTCTGGTCGGTCCTCCCCCTTATATAGGTCTTCGTAAAAGTCTGCAAAGGTCTCAACCACCCCTTTCGTTGATGGTCCAAGAACGTTCCCGGGGCCCCCCACCCCCGATATCCATCTGTCAGCCTGCTGTCTGCGTAATCGCGCTGTCAGCAAAGTGTCAGCCGTATTCCTTTTTTCATAGTATTTTTGCTTCAGAAATGGAAGCTTTCGGATTGTCTTGCCATCTTCCAACAGCCTGAGCTCCTCCCTCTTGCCCCTGGCGTCCATTATCAGTTCCCTTACCCCCACTTCCGTCTCCTGTACCTGCCTCTCCAATGTCCCTATCTCCTTCCGCAGCTTGTTTTCCAGCAAGGTCCTCTCTCTCTTCCTACGTGCTCCCTCCCTGACCAGCATGCCCCTTCATGTCACCATGTCCGCATCCCAGACCGTACCCTGGTCCATCTCCCCTGTGTCATTCAAAGCAAAGTACCCCTGTATCGTCCCCTCCAACTTCACACAAAAAACGGGGTCCCTCCACAAAGACTTGTTACACTTCCAAACTGAGTTGCGGGGGGGCAAGATCAGCCCAGGACAAGTCCAATGATACCATGTCATGATCTGACCACAAGACCAGATGGATCTCTGCTCCCAAAGCCGGCACCAGAAGTTCCCTCGGAATACTAAGGTAGTCTATGTGAGTATAGGACCCATTGGGCGCAGAGTAAAAAGTGAACCCCCTTTGCTGGGGTTGAAAGACGTGCAACCTCACACAATCCATGTGAATCCAAACACCCCTGCAGCCCATCTCCGGCCGACGAGGGGGTTCCGGTCCCACTATGCCCCATTGCCCTTCTATCTAGCTGCATGTTTGCCCACATATTGAGATCTGCACCCACCACCAAGTGTCCTGCCCCTTCATTCAAGACCCTCGCCAACATGGAGAAAAAGCAGTTGGCCCTGATTGGGGGCATATAGTGTCATGAAGGTTATCCGGGTCCCCTTCTTGAGACCAGTCACTAGCAGAGTCCTCCCTGCATCACACCTCCAGACTTTCTCTACTTCCAATTTCAGTCTCTTGTGTATCAAAATACCCACTCCCCCTTTTCATGCCGTCCCCAACCCCCAATATGCCGGTCCCAAGAGACCATATGGCATCTTCCTCTCCTCGCCCCGTGAGCCCTGCATCCTTTAAGGAGTTGAGGACCTATTTCATACACCGAACATGTTGGGCTTGGTCGCCTTGGAAACAATTGACATTGGGGTTCCCTCGAAATTGCTTCCCCATAATTCTTTGAACAACTGCATTCGCTGATGCCAAGTCTAACGGCATGCATTTGAATCGATAAGCTCCAAAAGGGGAAGTAAATGACATGAGGTGTTTCGATTCTTTATGAAGTTGAATTTGATGGTAGGCATTCAATAGATTTAAGGTGGAAAATCACCTAGCCCCTTCTAAGAGCATTTTCTTTTCTTTTTTAAACGAGCTCTAATTGATTTTAACTTACACACAAGATATACATTCAATGAAACAGTCTTGTAGATTGTCCACAGTAAACAAGCAAGCCATCTTAAAACCCTTTACCCAAACTGACCCACCCCTCCCTCCCTGACCCCCCCAAATCACCCCGCGTACTAGCCTGTAACTTGTATTAACGTTTCATTGAGCGCAGGTTGCCAACAGTATCCATCATATCCATAGTGTTTATGGGGGTATATCCTCCTGGGGTGCTGCTGTGGCTACCAGAGCAAAAAGACTTTGCAGCAGGGCCATCCATGCCACCACTTCTTCACCTGCGGCCGATAGGTCAAAGTGCCCCGCCCACTCCAAGCCTCTGTCTCAGCCTGTGCCCATTTCTTCAAATCTTGCCACTAATCCTCTATATTAGGACCCCTCGGGGCTTTCCATGCCATTGCAATTCTGCGTTTGGCTAGTATATACGCCAGATCTTTCATCTTATAAATGTGCTTCGCACGTTTGGGACATGAGAAACGAACCAGTAGACATGCTCTGGGGGAAAGTACATCCAATATCAACCCTCCCCGGAACATTCTGGCTGCTACCTCTTCCCAATATTTCTGCATTGTGGGGCATGCCCAGAACATGTGTAGCATACCCGCCTCCTCAGTATTGCACCTTGGGCAGCGTTGCACTCCCGCACAAGGGAAGCGTGAAATTCTCAAGGGGGTCATGTATGCCCTATGCATCACAAACAGCTGAATCAGCTGTAATCTAGCGTTCCTGGACACTCTCTTGTGATATCCCAGAATTTCCTTCCAATGTGTGTCTGAGAAAGGGATCCCAAGGTCTTCCTCTCACTTGCATCTCACTACTAATATTGTGGGGGGGTCCTCCCGTTAGCAATAAGTCATACATCCTGGATACGGTGTGTCCTCCCTCTGAGATGTCGTATAGGATGTCTACTATTGAGTACTTTTCCATTAACTCACCAAATGTGAACCAACGGTCTATGATCTCCCTCTTAATAATGCAGTGTATTAAATATTGGCCGCGGTGCAGACCGGTGTGTTCAACTAACTCACTAAAGGGCATGAAAGACGTGTCCTGTAGTAGATCCCCTATTGTGGCAATACCACTGTGCTCCAAATCCCTGATCGCTCTTGTGTAGAGGTCGATAGTACTGATATCAAGGGAATCTGTGCTTAGATCAGGTCTGTAAGTCCTATCTGTTTGATTACCCAGTCCAACACTTGCACCCCTAAAGACACTATTGGTGACCTATGGTGAGCACAAGGCCTCTTAGTCCATAGCAACTCCCTTAAGTAGAAGTGTGATTCGGTACGCCGGAGCATCTGTGTGTCTGGGGTCATCCACCAACCAGTCCACCACGAATTGCAGCTGTCCCGCTAAGTAATACAACTCAAAGTGTGGGACCCTGATTCCGCCTTCCTCATGCGTAGGGAGTACAGCGCTATCCTGTACCTACCATGTTGCCACATAAATCCACTGCATACAGAGTCTAACGTCTTGAAGAAGGCCTTGGGAATGTAACATGGGACGTTTACAAAATAATGCAAAAGCCTAGGCAAGAAGACCATTTTCAGAAGAGCCGCTCTACCCATTACTGATAGGGGCAGTTTATTCCAGAACCTCATAGAGTTCTTGATACCTGCCAGGGTGTTGTTGACATGTTCTGACTCTGGGTCACAGTATATATCGACTCCCAGGTCTAAACGTGTCCACCGTCCACTGCAGTGACAAAACCGGGAGCGAGTTCCACCCCTTTTTGGATAAACTTGCTAACGGGAACAGGAAACACTTATTTATGCTGATTGTTATCCCCGATAATACCTCAAACAGCGCCAGAGCTTCCATGAACAGCTGTAAGTTGTCCTCTGGGTTTTAAATATATAATAATGTGTCATCAGCGTACATTGATATTAGGTGGCTTACGCCATCTATAACTATGCCCGCTGGGGGGCGTGGCTACATGGTCACGTAGCAAGACGAGGTCCCGAGGAGCTCCTGCCGATCCGTTTCTAATCCGTGAATATATACATGCCCGGAGGCAGTTGTGACAAGGAAACTGGTACCCACAGGAACATAAAAGTGTCGGGCACACAGCAGTTGGTATCCTGGGGAGGATAAGAGCACGGTCAGTGAACTGCGGGCCAAAGAAGATCTGAACATTTGGTGAGGGAGGAAAAGAAAATGGCGGCCGCCGGGGAACAAAGGAACGCTCCGTGAGAAGGCTGGAAGCCGTAGGAGAAGCAAACAAAGCACCGCGCTGCAGCCCAAATGAAGGCAGACCCTGGCCACCAATCGAAGAGGAGCCAGCTCAGGAGAAGGCACTAACGGCTGCCTGTGTCCGCCTGTCACAGAGGAGGACGCACTAATGAGAAAAAGTGCTTCGCCGACAGCCGTAGGGAAGCCCGGCTGTTCGCGAAGAGCATATATTGCTGGCCCCGGAGAGGAAGGACGCCAGGGATCACGGCGTGTGCCACCCCGACGTTGAAGGAGCGGAGAACCAGAACACCAACCGGCCCTAGTGACCCCGGCGGGCTAGCAGGATCGACAACAAACGCCCCGCAGGAGGAACGGAGTGGAGGGCGGACGCGATATCCAGCGGCGGGAGCCGCACAGAGCCCGCTGCGGTGTGCTTACACCGTGTGCCGCGCGGGGCGTACGGACACTGCAGCAGCCAGCACTACTGGAGAAGCCCCGGCTTCCAGTGTGAGACAGACCAAGAACATACGGTGCAGCCGCCCATTACAGCGGTCCCACCAATTTATGAGCGCACCTGGCCATAGCAAGCAATCAACCTGAAGGGGTGCAGATGGAGCCACCCCGCGCTGATGGCTGCCGAACATGGTGCTGCATTATTGAAACTATGCTACCCTAGCCACGAACTGAGGCACGGAAGACGCAGGCCGCAACATGGACACACAAATTTGTGCAATTGAACATTCCAACACTATAAACAAGTGGGCACGAAGCCCTAGGAGGAGCGCCGCTGAGAACAAAGGACGTGGGGGGGGGCGCAGCTGCCCGGCACATCGGAGCGCATATTGATGCTGCGGACGGACCGGGACTGGCGGTGGGGCCCTGAGGCACAACTGGTGTGGGGCGCCTGCGGGGACGCCAGCGGTCCGCACCGGGAGTGTAAGAAGAGCAACAGCGGGGACAGTGTACCCTGCAACAACCGCGGGGCAGCCGGTTGATTTGCCCTGAACAAGACAGCAGTCAGTGCCCAAGCGCAGTACCCCCAACACGGCCCTGACAATCTAATCGGAAACGTGAGCAGGAAGGGCGCAGAATCATAACGGCAGGCACCCAGAGGACACAGTGTGGCGGGTTGGCTCACAGCAACATAATAAACTAATGTGCTGGCAATCAGGCCGAGAGCCAGACAACGCAAGACTGCCCCGCATTGCAGTATAATTGTAATAGGCTTGGGCAAAGCAGAGGTGCAATACTGGTGCCCCGTGGGAGTGCACCGGAGGGGCAAACCACGGCACAGCACACAACCGGGAGGCAAAAACAGCTACCACCCGGATAAACACAGCAGCGACAGTGAGGTCCAACAGGGCCTTAAAGAAGTGGGACAAGGCCAAGGCGCCCGCCTAGAGCGAAACACCGCGGCTGCAAACAAGAACCGCTGACCCCGACACAGAGCCGGCACAAGAACACTGGATCTCAAGTGGGGGGGGGGCATCCACGCCGCCACCTCTTCACCTGCGGCCGATAGGTCAAATTGCCCCGCCCACTCCAAGCCTCTGTCTCAGCCTGTGCCCATTTCTTCAAATCTTGCCACTAATCCTCTATATTAGGACCCCTCGGGGCTTTCCATGCCATTGCAATTCTGCGTTTGGCTAGTATATACACCAGATCTTTCATCTTATAAATGTGCTTCGCACGTTTGGGACATGAGAAACGACCCAGCAGACATGCTCTGGGGGAAAGTACATCCAATATCAACCCTTCCCGGAACATTCTGGCTGCTACCTCTTCCCAATATTTCTGCATTGTGGGGCATGCTCAGAACATGTGTAGCATACCCGCCTCCTCAGTATTGCACCTTGGGCAGCGTTGTACTCCCGCACTAGGGAAGCGTGAAATTCTCAAGGGGGTCATGTATGCCCTATGCATCACAAACAGCTGAATCAGCTGTAATCTAGCGTTCCGGGACACTCTCTTGTGGTATCCCAGAATTTCCTTCCAATGTGTGTCTGTGAAAGGGATCCCAAGGTCTTCCTCTCACTTGCATCTCACTACTAATATTGTGGGGGGGTCCTCCCGTTAGCAATAAGTCATACATCCTGGATATGGTGTGTCCTCCCTCTGTGATGTCGTATAGGATGTCTACTATTGAGTGCTTTTCCATTAACTCACCAAATGTGGACCAGCGGTCTATGATCTCCCTCTTAATAATGCAGTGTATTAAATATTGGCCGCGGTGCAGACCGGTGTGTTCAACTAACTCACTAAAGGGCATGAAAGACGTGTCCTGTATTAGATCCCCCATGTGGCAATACCACTGTGCTCCAAATCCCCAATCGCTCTTGTGTAGAGGTCGATAGTACTGATATCAAGGGAATCTGTGCTTAGATCAGGTCTGTAAATCCTATCTGTTTGATTACCCTGTCCCACACTTGCACCCCTAAAGACACTATTGGTGACCTATGGTGAGCACAAGGCCTCTTAGTCCATAGCAACTCCCTTAAGTAGAAGTGTGATTCTGTACGCCGGAGCATCTGTGTGTCTGGGGTCATCCACCAACCAGTCCACCACGAATTGCAGCTGTCCCGCTAAGTAATACAACTCAAAGTGTGGGACCCTGATTCCGCCTTCCTCATGCGTAGGGAGTACAGCGCTATCCTGTACCTACCGTGTTGCCACATAAATCCACTGCATACAGAGTCTAACGTCTTGAGGAAGGCCTTGGGAATGTAACATGGGACGTTTACAAAATAATGCAAAATCCTAGGCAAGAAGACCATTTTCAGAAGAGCCGCTCTACCCATTACTGATAGGGGCAGTTTATTCCAGAACCTCAGAGTTCTTGATACCTGCCAGGGTGTTGTTGACATGTTCTGACTCTGGGTCAAAGTATATATTGACTCCCAGGTCTAAACGTGTCCACCGTCCACTGCAGTGACAAAACCGGGAACAAGTTCCACCCCTTTTTGGATAAGCTTGCTAACGGGAACAGGAAAGACTTATCTATGCTGATTGTTATCCCCGATAATACCTCAAACAGCGCCAGAGCTTCCATGAACAGCTGTAAGTTGTCCTCTGGGTTTTAAATTTATAATAAGGTGTCATCAGCGTACATTGATATTAGGTGGCTTACGCCATCTATAACTATGCCCGCTGGGGGGCGTGGCTACATGGTCAC
Source organism: Ambystoma mexicanum (assembly GCF_040938575.1). Classification (NCBI taxonomy): domain Eukaryota; kingdom Metazoa; phylum Chordata; class Amphibia; order Caudata; family Ambystomatidae; genus Ambystoma; species Ambystoma mexicanum. The sequence goes on along the minus strand of NC_090933.1, from coordinate 1,296,027,696 downwards.
GTAGCAAGACGAGGTCCCGAGGAGCTCCTGCCGATTCGTTTCTAATCCGTGAAAATATACATGCCCGGAGGCAGTTGTGACAAGGAAACTGATACCCACAGGAACATAACAGTGTCGGGCACACAGCAGTTGGTATCCTGGGGAGGATAGGAGCACGGGCAGTGAACTGCGGGCCAAAGAAGATCTGAACATTTGGTGAGGGAGGAAAAGAAAATGGCGGCCGCCGGGGAACAAAGGAACGCTCCGTGAGAAGGCTGGAAGCCGTAGGAGAAGCAAACAAAGCACCGCACCGCAGCCTAAATGAAGGCGGACCCTGGCCACCGATCGAAGAGGAGCCAGCTCAGGAGAAGGCACTAACAGCTGCCTGTGTCCGCCTGTCACAGAGGAGGACGCACTAATGAGAAAAAGTGCTTCGCCGACAGCTGAAGGGAAGCCCGGCTGTTCGCGAGGAGCATATATTGCTGGCCCCCGGAGAGGGAGGACGCCAGGGATCACGGTGTGTGCCACCCCGACGTTGAAGGAGCGGAGAACCAGAACACCAACCAGCCCTAGTGACCCCGGTGGGCTAGCGGGATCGACCACAAACGCCCCGCAGGAGGAACGGAGTGGAGGGCGGACTTGATATCCAGCGGCGGGAGCCGCACAGAGCCCGCTGCGGTGCGCTTACACCGCGCGCCACGTGGGGTGTACGGACACTGCAGCAGCCAGCACTACTGGAGAAGCCCTGGCTCCCAGCGTGACACAGATTAAGAACATACAGTGCGGCTGCTCACCAACTTACGAGCGCACCTGTCCACAGCAAGCAAACAACCCAGGGAAGCCCCGGCTTCCAGTGTGACACAGACCAAGAACATACGGTGCGGCCGCCCATTACAGCGGTCCCACCAATTTATGAGCGCACCTGGCCATAGCAAGCAATCAACCTGAAGCGGTGCAGATGGAGCCACCCCGCGCTGATGGCTGCCGAACATGGTGCTGCATTATTGAAACTATGCTACCCTAGCCACGAACTGAGGCACGGAAGACGCAGGCCGCAACAGGGACACACGAATTTGTGCAATTGAACATTCCAACACTATAAACAAGTGGGCACGAAGCCCTAGAAGAGCGCCGCTGAGAACAAAGGACGTGGGCGGGGCCCAACCTGCCCAGCACATCGGAGCGCATATTGACGCTGCGGACGGACCGCAATCTAATCGGAAACGTGAGCAGGAAGGGCGCAGAATCATAACGGCAGGCACCCAGAGGACACAGTGTGGCAGGGGGCACACAGCAACATAATAAACTAATGTGATGGCAATCAGGCCGAGAGCCAGACAACGCAAGACTGCCCCGCATTGCAGTATAATTGTAATAGGCTTGGGCAAAGCAGAGGTGCAATACTGGTGCCCCGTGGGAGTGCACCGGAGGGGCAAACCACGGCACAGCACACAACCGGGAGGCAAAAACAGCTGCCACCCGGATAAACACAGCAGCGACAGTGAGGTCCAACAGGGCCTTAAAGAAGTGGGACAAGGCCAAGGCGCCCGCCTAGAGCGAAACACTGCGACTGCAAACAAGAACCGCTGACCCCGACACAGAGCCGGCACAAGAACACTGAATCTCAAGTGGGGTGGCAGCGATAAGGCCTAACAAGGGCCGATGCACCAACAGCAACCAGGGACGTGGGAGAGCACAACCCACTTGAAAGTCAATACAAATAGCACACAGGAGCCAAACCGCAGCCCTCCGCTGGAACCTCGGCTGACCACAAAACTGCCTCGTAAAACCGGAAGCCACACCCTCGACAGCCTAATTTGCGTCGTAAGACAACAGTGAGATGGCTAACAAACAGACCAAGACCAAAGCGCAACAACCCACGCTGGAGGAATTTGCTAGGACCCCTCAGCCGACGGAAGGGGCTAGGAGTAAAGAGAAGACCCCCTCCATAGACGCTACCAAGGCATGAAATGACCAGCAGATCCTGGAAGCGATTGCCGATCTGAAACTAACGTGGGAAACCAAACTGGAGTCCGCCATGGTGGAACTGAAAGCAGCACTGGAAATCAAAGTTGGAGCAGTCCAGTAGGAAGTGAATCTACTTAGGCAAGATGTAAGAACGGTAGCGGAACGCACAGGCGAACTTGAAAAAGAAGTGACCCCAAACACAGCAGCATGTACGTCCCACACATCGGAGATCCACATCCTGAGACAATGGGTGCGCAACCTGGAAAATAGAGCGGAAGAAGAGGAGGGCCGTTCTCAGAGAAATAACATACGCATCGTGGGATTACCGGAAGGGGCAGAGGGATCAAACCCGACGGACTATGTCGAGACGATGCTGCTGCAAGAAATAGATGGAGTGGCGCTCACCCAAGGCTTTGCAGTGGAAAGAGCACACAGAGCCTTAACTAGGAGGCCACCACCAGGTGCTCCCCCAAGACCAATAATCGCCAAAATCCTGAACTATGTAAATAGTGAAAAGATCCTTGAATATTTCTGGAAAGGAGGCACGATACAAAGGGCATCGGCGAACATTACAGCATACCCGGACTACACACTCTTGGTGCAGAGACGACGAATGAACTATGGGTCAGTGAAGAAAAGACTGCGAGAGGCGGGCTACAAATACATGTTGATGTACCCGGCGAAACTGAAGGTGTACCACAATAATAGAGCCCTGTTCTTCGACACTCCCGAGGAAACGACAGAGTGGTTGGATGCCCAGAACTTCCCGTCGGAATCAGACAACCAGAAAGAAGACGGAGCAGATAAGTAAAATAGCAACGGCAGTCTACGAGGTGCCGCTGAACCAGACACTGGGACTGGGATGTAAGATAGGGCGAAGCCAGCTGTGATAGATATGAGATGGATTGCATATATATGAGAGCCCAGGTAGGGCGAAATAGCGCAAATTGCAGGAGACCCGAGGGGCTCGCTCTCACACCCCCATAATTAGCTTAGTTAGGCTGCCGTTAGACCGGTAACCCCCTGCTGGTTTCTTGAGATCGGTATAACCAAGGAAAGAACCAAATGCGGGATAGCCTGAGATCCAGGGATGGAGCTGGGTTACAGTTAGGAAAGAGAAGGGAAGGGAGGGGGTTGGGGAGGGAATGGGCTTGTGTGCAGTGAATTTAGTTGGGGAGACCTGGGGGTGGGGGGTTAGTTGGGGAGTTTATGTTGAAAATGAACAGGGAACGAGCTTACACTCAGGCCAAGCTAATTGGAAGAGGAGGACAAGGAGGGAGGAAGAAGGGATAAGATATGGATGACAATGGGAGATCTTAGAATAGTAACCTGGAATGTCAGCTACCTGAAGAGGAATAAAGTAATGATGTATCTGAAAAGGCAAAAAGTAGACATAGCCCTGTTGCAAGAAACCCACCTCACCAGAGAGAAACAAGAGGTGATTAAGAAAAAGTGGAGAGGGACCATCATAGGTGCGGCATATTCAGCCTACGCCAGAGGGGTAATCACTTGGGTGGCACCACACGTGCCCTTCTAACTGCTTCAGCCCACGGTGGAACCAGACGGGAGGATGGTAGTGATGCGGGGGCTGCTAGAGAACAGAGAACTGTGCATCATAAATACATATGCCCCCAACCAAGACACAGTGGCCTACTTCAAGACACTATATTGTAAAATCAGCCCCCACATAGGAGGCGCGGTCATATGGGGAGGGGACTTCATTTGTACACTGCACCCCAAAATGGACAGGTCAGACACTAAATTAGAAAAACCCACCCTGCAGCGAAAACATTACAGGCCCTGCTGAGAGACTTTGGCCTAGAAGACATATGGAGGCAGCAACACCCGAACGATAGGCACTACTCACACTATGCCGCCCCACACAACCTGTACACGAGACTGGACTATTTGTTCGCCACTCCGGAACTTGTTGGGGAAATGACGGGCTCAGAATATAAGGCGCGAATACTATCGGACCATTCCCCTCTGGTCCTGACATGACGACACAAGCCCCCCAGAACCAGAATCCAAACGTGGAGGCTTAGGGCCGAAGCACTGAAGGATATTGCATTCCGAGAGGACTTAAGGGAGGGGATAATCGGGTATTTTGACAACAACACAGGGAGTGTGGTGTCTGAGGGAACCCTATGGGAGGCCTTTAAGGTGGTAGTTAGGGGGGTGGCCATATCTAAATTTAGAGGGCTCCAAGGGTGCATAGAGCGAGAGCTACAGGAGACAGAAAAGAAACTAGAAGGGATCACGAAAAGAGGGAGTACCTCACAGGAGGACGCCGAGCAGGTGTGCCAACTACAACAGGCATGTGGTGGGCTCTGGGAGAGGCTTTGTAATTTGAACTATAAAAAATATATTGAAAGGCAACATGCAGGGGGGGAACAAACCGGGGAGGCTGCTCGCATGGCTATACAAGAACGAGACACAAAGACCAGCTATCAGGGAGAAGAAGGTCAAGTCTGGAACACCCAGGAGGGAGTGAACAAGTGATTCTATAGATTTTACAAACGCCTCTATGAAGACGCAGGGGAGACTGCAGAGCAGGAGACCCAAGAGACGCTAGAAGACATAGGTTTACCAAAATTGAGTGAGGAAGAAAGGGAGAATCTGGATGCCCCCATCACTTTAGAGGAATTAGAGACAATGGTATTACACCTGCCTACGGGCAAAGCCCCCGGGACAGACGGACTCCCCAGTGAATGTTATAAAACGTATAGACAGGAAGTGCTCCCCCCACTATTGGCAATGCTAAACGAGGCTTTTGAGAAGGGGAGACTGCCGGAATCCCTAAGGGAGGCGGTAATCATTCCGCTCCTCAAACCTGATAAGCCAAGCACGGATTGTGGGCCGTACAGACCCCTATCCATGTTAAACCAGGATACCAAAATTCTAACGACAGTGTTAGCGAACTGAATGAAAAGAGTAATAAACAAACTCATACACCCCGATCAAACTGGTTACGTCCCAGGCAGAAGTATAACCGACAACCACAGAAGGCTACAGCATATCATAGAACAGGCAAAGGGTGACCCGAGCGAAATAGCAATAGTCTCGATGATGCAGTGAAAGCCTTCGACTCAGTAAGGTGGCCATGGATGCTAGCGGCCCTGAAAGAGTATGGGATGGGACGAGGGTACCTGAGATGGGTGAAAATGGTGTACAGCTCCCCAATAGCCAGGGTTAAAATGGGGGCGATAATTTCGGATAAATGGCAGCTCAGCATAGGCACGAGACAGGGATTCCCATGGTCCCCAATGCTGTATATCCTGGCACTAGAACCACTAGCGATCTGTCTAAGACAGCAGTACGAAAAATAGGAGTACACACTATAGGGGGACTGCACCTGATATTATTGTATGCGTATGATATGCTGCTATACCTGCGTTTCCCAGAGGAAAACTTGCAATATGTCCTGGAGGTGATGGAGCACTACGCGACTCTCTCGGGCATAGCAGTGAACCCCAAAAAGTCATGCATGTTCCCCCTGGGGAGGTACACAGGAGTCCCACAGCAGAATTTACCTATCATGCAGATACCCAGGCAGACCAGAACATTCAGATACCTGGGAATTAATATATACCACTTGATCGCAGACAAGCATAAATATAACACAGAGAGGGCGGTGGAAGGTATCAGAAGCAGTATGGAGTTCTGGGCAAAGCTCCCCCTAGCCATGGTGGAGAGGGCGGCCTTGCTCAAGATGATGGTCCTGCCTAGGCTACTACACTTATTCGCAAACATCCCATGCATGTTGCCCAAACGCTTCTTCACTAAACTCCATAGCCTATGTAGGGGTTTCCTATGGCACAACTCCAGAAATAGGGTAGCCCTATGGAAATTGCAGAATACGTATGACAGAGGGGGCATTAATCTGCTGAACTTTTATATATACCACTTGGCAGGGCTGCTACAATATGTCACTAGGTGGCTGTCGGAAGACGAGACAGCAGAATCTAGATTACTGAGGGGTGAATGCGATCCCTATTTCTTAAAAGAACTGATATGGCTACCCAAATCAGAGCTGCAGGGACGTTCAGGATTGCCGGTACTAGGTTGGAAGACATGGCGCAAAGCGTACCGGGCGGTGGGAAACCCAGCCCCAAGCTCCCCGCAGGCGCCACTCGTGGCGCTATGAGGGGTGGATGAGCAACTAAGGAAAGGGATCTGCAAATACTGGAAACCGGTAGACCTGGCGACCCTAGGAGATATATGGCAAGAGTGGAAGGCACTGGACTTTCCAACGTTAGTGGAGGATACTGGGGTACAGAGTGGGCAATACATTACGTACACTAGAATAATTAAAGGGGTAAAGGAGACATGTTCCGAGGCAGCACTAGCAGAACAACCTGATGCTGCTATAGAGACGATGTATGATATTTAGGAGGGAGGGCACAAAATATTTCGGATCTACGAACTAGTAATGTCCAGAGTGAGTAAGGAGTTGCTCCAATTGAGAAGAGAGTGGGAAGAGGAAGCGGGAGAACCCATGCAAGATGGACAGTGGGAAAGAGCCCAGAGATATCATAAAAAGGTGTCCAGGAATGCTAGGCTGCAGCAGATGCAACTATATGTCACCCACAGGGCATACATGACCCCCCAAAGGATTGCCAGGTTTGGGAGCACAGGTGTACAAAAATGCTCCAAGAGCGGGGAGGTGGATGCCGGGATGATCCATATGTTCTGGGCTTGCCCAGAGGTGGGAACATTTTGGGGAGAAGTCAAGCTACGACTATCTGAGAAGGGGATTAAGCTAGTTGTGGAATCTGTATGAGCGTGCATGATGGGGGGATTTACCAGACCACGGAACTTAAAACATGTTTGTAAACTCAAGGACATGGCTTACATTCTGGCCAAAAGGACAATAGCCATGGGATGGAAAGCAGCTCACACACCCAGATTAGAGGTATGGTGGAATGATCTCCTGAAATGGGCAGATGCCGATACCATAGCATGGTATGAAGAAGCTAGTAAGGGGGGCGGAAGAAGTGGGACCACTTATGGCACGGAGACAAATGGTTGCCACACTGTTGGGATCCTCCCTTGTCGAATCCAGCGAATGCGACACGTCCGGGAACAGTGAAGCGGACTAGCCCCCTGAGAATAGAAATCTGTGGAACTGAGGAGGAAGGTCGAGTTAAAGGGGAGTGAGGGCGGATGACAGTAACAAATAACACGTAAATGAATGCTATGTAACAAGTAACCGGAAATGTTGGGTGTGATGGTTATGTTTTGTATGTTGTAAAATCAATAAAAATGTATTTAAAAAAAAACGATACCCTCTGCAAGGTATTCTGTCCTCAAATACTGAGCTATCGGTTCCATGGCAAGGATGTAAAACAGTGGGTACAGCGGACACCCCTGCCTGGTACCTTTTTTAAATTTCCATGAGTCCGGAATGTGTCTACCAGTCTTAACTCTTGCGACTGGTTGAATATAAATCATTCGTACCCATCTTATGTACGTGTGCCCAAAGTCAAACCTTTGCAATGTTGCGTAGAGCCATTCTGACCTCACTGAATCAAACGCCTGAACAGCGTCAAGCGTCGCTATTGTGCAGGGGGTCTCCCAGGATGCAGTGCTATCTATGACGTGGTGTAGCCTCTGCAGGTTCCAGGTCATACATATACCTGGCAAATAGCCAGTCTGATCGGGATGGATGATCGTGTGGATCACCTTTTTCAGCCGGTTCGCCAGTGTAGCCGTCAAGATCTTACTATCCTGACTAAGCATGGATAGGGGCCTGTATGAGCTGCACTTCGTTGGTGATTTACAAGGTTTAAGGAGGGGAATAGTAATCGATTCCCTAAGGCTGTGAGGAATGACTCCCTCCTCGTAGGGGGTCAGTGAATGCGTTCAGGAGCTGATGGGCCAGATCATCTACGTATTCTTTATAGAACTCGCCGGGCAAGCCCTCCGAACCTGGGCTTTTACCCGTAGGCAATGATCTAATCGTGCATCGTATTTCTTCCAGTGTGATGGGTGCTTCTAAACTGTCAATCGCTTCTTGACTCAAGCAAGGGCGGTTTATCTCATCTAACACTTCCCGTATATGTGCATGTGATACCTTGGACCCCTCCTGGTAAAGGGTGCTGTACAATTCTTTGAAGGGCGCGTTAATTGCCACTTGGGTATGACATAAGTCGCCATTCTGCACCTCTATCGAGTGGATGCGACTCTGGTTTGCTTCTCTTTTATATAACCAGGCTAGCAACCTAACCGGCTTGTCCCCCTCCTTATGTTGTCTTTCGATGTACTTGGAGTAATTATGTATGCCCAGTCTTTCCCAACATGCTATGCACTTCTCCCTTAACGTCGCTGCCCCTGAGCCCTCACCATTCTGGCCCTTGTGGGACTGTTCAAACCTCTGTAACTGGCCCTCCAGGGAGGTTAGCTCTCTGCCTACCATAGCCTGAACAATGCTGGATTTGGCCATGGCGGTGCCCCTGATAATGACTTTAAGGGCTTCCCATAGGGTTCCTGCACTGGGGACACTGCCCGAGTTATGTTCGATGTACTCAGCAATGCAATTTTTAAGGTGGTTGGGGAAGGGGATGTCATGTAAGGATTTGCTTCTAAGTCTCCACGTGGGAATTGGGTGTCTAGGGGGAACATACTGCCATTGCAGTCAGAGAGGCGCATGGTCTGACGGTACCCTGCCTCTGTACTCGGCATAAATCTATCAGCAATCTCCTGACCAATGAAGAAGTAATCTATCCTGATATGGACTGCATGTGGAGCAGAGAAATAGGAAAAGTACTTGATGTCTGGGTGCAGTTTCCTCCAGATGTCTATCAGGCCAAATGAGAACATCTGGCAGGTGGGGTAGGTCTGCAAAGTGTGGTGTCAGATCTATCCAATGCTGGGTTTAGAATACAACTAAAATCACCCCCCATATAATGTTGCTGTTCCTCTAGGGGCTAAGCCTTGGATATAGCGTTTGGAAGAACCCTTCGGTGTTATGGTTGGGGGCGTATGTGTTGATCAAACATGTGTCTAGGTGTTTCAGGAGCCCTTGTACCAACACCATTCTGCCTTCGTTGTCAGTCTTGACCTGTGTGACCTGAAAAACTACTGTGGGCGCTCTCCAGATCAGGACCCCTCTGGCGTATGCAGAGTACGGGGACCCAAACACCCACCCACTCCATCTACCGGACAGCAAAGCATGTTAATCCACTGTTAAGTGTGTCTCCTGCAGCAAAGCAATATTGGTTTTACATCTCTTCAGGTAGGAATATACCCTATTTCTTTTCACATAATTATTCAAGCCCCTGACATTCCAGGTAATTATATTTATGTTACTAGCCATTCACATTTATGTACTTTAGAACAGGTCTTCCACCATAGACTCCATAGGCGTCCTGCGTCTACACAGAATGGCAACCGAAACAAAGTAACTTCACCGAAGTTCTTCGTACAGGCGAAACATAACATACAGCAACTTTCCCAACTTCCCAGCAGAGTGCTCATCCCTTCCCGGAGGGATATGCTGTAACGCAGGCCAGCCAGAGCTCCGGGACAGCCGGCGGTGCTGCCTCCGGACTTTGGTGCCTGTCCCCCATGTTGGGAGACCATCCCCAAGTTCAGGGCCTGTGCCAGGGAACCCCGGCAGGGTCCCCATCCCTTCCCAGAGAGATATGCTGTAACGCAGGCCAGCCAGAGCTCCGGGACAGCCAGCGGTGCTACCCTCGGCCTTGGACGCCTGTCTACCTTGATGGTCGACTGTCCCCAAGTTAAGCGGCGGCCCCAGGGAGCCATGGCAGTGTGCCAATGCCTCCCCGGAGAGAAATGCTGTAACGCAGCCCAGCCAGATATACTGGACGGTGAGGGCTGCTGCCTCTGGCCTTAGGCACCTGTCTCCCATGTTGGGCGACCATCCCCAAGTCCAGCGGCGGTCCCAGGGAGCCCTGGCAGGGTCCCCATCCCTCCCTGGAGGGAAAACCTGTGACAGAGGCCAGCCAGAACTCCTGGATGGTCGTGGGTGATGTGCACAGCCTTTGGCGCCTGTTTCCCATGTTGGGCGACCATCCCCAAGTTCAGCGTCGGTCCCAGGGAGCCCAGGGAGGGTCCCCATCCCTCCTTAGAGGGTAAAGCTGTAACGCAGGTCAGCCACAGCTCCGGGACGGCCGGGGAGGCTGCCCCACGGCTTGGGCACCTGTCTACCTTGTTGGTCGACTGTCCCCAAGTTCAGCAGTGGTCCCAGGGAGCCCAGGCAGTGTGCCAATGCCTCCCCAGAGAGAAAAGCTGTAACGCAGCCCAGCCAGATCTCCAGGACGGTTGAGGCTGCTGCCCTGGTCTTGGGCACCTGTATCCCTTGTTGGTCGACTGGCCACAAGTCCAGCGGCAGTCCCAGTGAGCCCTGGCAGGGTGCTCATCCCTTCCCGGAGGGAAATGCTGTAACGCAGGCCAGCCAGAGCTTCGGGACGGCTGACGGTGCTGCCTCTGGACTTGGGCGCCCGTCTCCCTTGATGGCTGACCGGCCACAAGTTCAGCAGCGGTCCCAGGGAGCCCCCATAGGGTCCCCATGCCTCTCTGGACCGAAGGAGGGAAAACCTGTAACGGAGGCCAGACAGAACTCCTGGATGGGTGGGGTGATGTGTCCGGCCTTTGGCGCATGCCTCCCATGTTTGGCAGCCATCCCGAAGTTCAGCGCTGGTCCCAGTGAGCCCTGGGTAGGTCCCCATCCCTCCCTGGAGAGAAAAGCTGTAATGCAGGCCAGCCAGAGCTCTGGGACGGCTGGGGGTGCTGCCTGCCGGCTTGAGGAACCTGTCTCCCTTGTTCGTCGACTGTCCCCAAGTTCAGCAGCGGTCCCAGTGAGCCCTGGCAATGTGCCAGTGCCTCTCCAGAGAGAAAAACTGCTACGCATCCCAGCCAGAGTGCCAGGACAGTCAGCACTGCTGCCCATGGCCTTGGGCACCTGTGTCCCATGTTGGACTACCATCCCCAAGTTTAGTGGCGGCCCCAGGGAGCCCTGGAAGTGTGCCAATGCCTCCCTGCAGAGAAAAGCTGTAACGCTGCCTGCCAGGGCTCCAGGACGGTCAGGGCTGCTGCCCCTTGCCTTGGGCACCTGTCTCCCATGTTGGACAACCATCCCAAAGTCCAGCAGCAGTCCCAGTAAGCCCCGGCAGGGTGCTCATCTCTTCTCAGAAGGAAATGCTGTAACGCAGGCCAGCCAGAGCTCCGGGCGGCTGGCAGTGCTGCCTGTGGGCTTGGGCGCCTGTCTCCCTTGTTGGTCGACCATCCACAACTTCAGTGGCGGTCCCAGAGAGCCCTGACAGGGTCCCCATCGCTCACTGGAAGGAATACCTGTAACCGAGGCCAGCCAGAATTCCTGGATGTTCAGTGGTGATGTGAGACAGGGCCTTTGGCACCTGTCTCCCATGTTGGGCAAAAATCCTCAAGTTCACTGCTGGTCCCAGGGAGTCCCGGGAGGGTCCCCATCGCTCCCCAGAGGGAAAAGCTGTAACGCAGGCCAGCCAGAGCACCGGGGGTGCTGCCTCCCTGCTTCAGCACCTGTCTCCCTTATTGGTTGCCCGTCCCCAAGTTCAGAGGCAGTCCCAGGGAGCCCTGGCAGTGTGCCAATGCCTCAACGGAGAGAAAAGCTGTAACGCAGCCCAGCCAAAGGTCCAGGATGGCCGGCGGTGCTGCCTCTGGGCTTGGGTGCCTGTCTCCCTTGTTGGCTGACTGTTCCCAAGTTCAGAGGCAGTCACAGGGAGCCCTGGCAGGGTCCCCAACCTTCCCTGGAGGGAAAACCTGTAACAGAGGCCAGCCAGAACTCCTGGATGGTCGGGGGTGATGTGCCCGGCCCTTGGTGCCGGTCTCCCATGTTGGCAACATCCCGAAGTTCAGAATCGGTCCCAGCGAGCCCCTGGAGGGTCCCCACCCCTCCCTGGAGGGGAAATCTGTAACACAGTCCAGCCAGAGCTCTGGGACGGGCAGGGGTGCTGCCTCCCGTCTTGGGCACCTGCCTCCCTCGTTGGTCGACTGTCTCCAAGGTCAGCAGCAGTGCCAGGGAGCCCTGGCAGTGTGCCAATGCCTCCCCAGAGAGAAAAGCTGTAACGCAGCCCAGCCAAAGCTCCAGGACGGTCGGGCCTCCAGCCTTTGGCACCTGTCCCCATGTTGGGCGACCATCCACAAGTTCAGCGCTGGTCCCAGGGAACCCAGGCAGGCTCCACATCCCTTCCAGGAGGGAGAAAGCTGTAATACAGCCTAGCCAGAGCTCCAGGATGGTCGGGGCTGCCTGTCTCCCTTGTTGGTAGACTGTCCCCAAGTTCAGTGGCGGTCCCAGGGAGCCCTGGCAGTGTCCCAATGCCTCCCCGGAGAGAAAAGCTGTAACGTAGCCCAGCCAGAGCTCCAGGACGGTCAAGGCTGCTTCCCCTGGCCTTGGCCACCTGTCTCCCATGTTGGGCGACTGTCCCAAAATCCAGCGGCAGTCCCAGTGTGCCCAGGCAGGGTGCTCATCCCTTCCCGGAAGGAAATGCTGTAACGACGGCCAGCCAGAGCTCCAGGACAGCCGGCAAAGCTGCCTCAGGGCTTGGGTGCCTGTCTCCCTTGTTGGACCATCCACAAATTCAGCAGCGGTCCCAGGGAGCCCCGACAGGTTCCCCATCCCTCCCTGGAGGGAAAACCTGTAACGCAGGCCAGCCAGAACTCAGGGACGGTCAGGGCTGCTGCCCCTGGCCTTGGGCACCTGTCTCCCATGTTGGTTGATCGTCCCCAAGTCCAGCGACAGTCCCAGTGAGCCCCAGCAGGTTGCTCATCCCTTGCCGTATGGAAATGCTGTAACGCAGGCCAGCCAAAGTTCCAAGACGACCAGTGGTGCTGCCTCCGAGCTTGGGCACCTGTCTCCCATGTTGGCCTACCATCCCCAAGTTCAGCGCCGGTACCAGGAAGCCCCGGGACAGTCCCCATCCCTCCCTGGAGGGAAAAGCTGTAACGCAGGCCAGCCAGTACTGCCTCCCGGCTTGGGCCCCTGTCTCCCTTGTTCGTCGACTGTCCCCAAGTTCAGTAGCTGTCCCAGGGAACCCTAGCAGTGTGCCAACGCCTCCATGGAGAGAAAAGCTGTAACGCAGGCCAGCCAAAGTTCCAAGACGGCGGACGGTGCAGCCTCCGAGCTTGGGCACATGTCTCCCTTGTTGGTCGACTGTCCACAAGTTCAGCGGTGGTCCCAGGAAGCCCTGACAGGGTCCCCATCCCTCCCTGGAGGGAAAACCTGTAAAGCAGGCCAGCCAGTGCTCCAGGACGATTGGCCCTTCTGCCCCTGACTTTGGGCACCTGTCTCCCATGTTAGGCGACCATCCTGAAGTCCAGCGGCAGTCTCAGGGAGCCCCAGCAGGGTCCCCGTCATTTCCCCAAAGGAAAAGCTGTAACGCAGCCTAGCCAGAGCTCCGGGATGGCCGGCAGTGCTGCCTCCGGCCTTTGGCACCTGTCTCCCATGTTGGGCGACGATCCACAAGTTCAACACCTGTCCCAGGGAACCCAGCCAGGGACCCCATCCCTTCCTGGAGGGGAAAGCTGTAATGCAGCGTAGCCAGAGCTCCAGGACGGTCAGGCCTGCTGCCCCCAGCCTTGTGCGCCTGTCTCCCTTGTTGGCTGACTGTCCCCAAGTTCAGAGGCAGTCCCAGGGAGCCCCGGCAGGGTCCCCAACCTTCCCTGGAGGGAAAACCTGTAACAGAGGCCAGCCAGAACTCCTGGATGGTCGGGGGTGATGTGCCAGGCCCTTGGTGCCGGTCTCCCATGTTGGCAACCATCCCGAAGTTCAGAATCGGTCCCAGCGAGCCCCTGGAGGGTCCCCACCCCTCCCTGGAGGGGAAATCTGTAACACAGTCCAGCCAGAGCTCTGGGACGGGCAGGGTTGCTGCCTCCCGTCTTGGGCACCTGTCTCCCTCGTTGGTCGACTGTCTCCAAGGTCAGCAGCAGTGCCAGGGAGCCCTGGCAGTGTGCCAATGCTTCCCCAGAGAGAAAAGCTGTAACGCAGCCCAGCCAAAGCTCCAGGACGGTCGGGCCTCCAGCCCTTGGCACCTGTCCCCATGTTGGGCGACCATCCACAAGTTCAGCGCTGGTCCCAGGGAACCCAGGCAGGCTCCACATCCCTTCCAGGAGGGAGAAAGCTGTAATAAAGCCTAGCCAGAGCTCCAGGATGGTCGGGGCTGCCTGTCTCCCTTGTTGGTAGACTGTCCCCAAGTTCAGTGGCGGTCCCAGGGAGCCCTGGCAGTGTCCCAATGCCTCCCCGGAGAGAAAAGCTGTAACGTAGCCCAGCCAGAGCTCCAGGACGGTCAAGGCTGCTTCCCCTGGCCTTGGCCACCTGTCTCCCATGTTGGGCGAATGTCCCAAAATCCAGCGGCAGTCCCAGTGTGCCCAGGCAGGGTGCTCATCCCTTCCCGGAAGGAAATGCTGTAACGACGGCCAGCCAGAGCTCCAGGACGGCCGGCGAAGCTGCCTCAGGGCTTGGGTGCCTGTCTCCCTTGTTGGACCATCCACAAATTCAGCAGCGGTCCCAGGGAGCCCCGACAGGTTCCCCATCCCTCCCTGGAGGGAAAACCTGTAACGCAGGCCAGCCAGAACTCAGGGACGGTCAGGGCTGCTGCCCCTGGCCTTGGGCACCTGTCTCCCATGTTGGTTGACCGTCCCCAAGTCCAGCGACAGTCCCAGTGAGCCCCATCAGAGTGCTCATCCCTTCCCGTATGGAAATGCTGTAACGCAGGCCAGCCAAAGATCCAAGACGACCAGTGGTGCTGCCTCCGAGCTTGGGCACCTGTCTCCCATGTTGGCCTACCATCCCCAAGTTCAGCGCCGGTACCAGGAAGCCCCGGGACAGTCCCCATCCCTCCCTGGAGGGAAAAGCTGTAACGTAGGCCAGCCAGTACTGCCTCCCGGCTTGGGCCCCTGTCTCCCTTGTTCGTCGACTGTCCCCAAGTTCAGTAGCTGTCCCAGGGAACCCTAGCAGTGTGCCAACGCCTCCATGGAGAGAAAAGCTGTAACGCAGGCCAGCCAAAGTTCCAAGACGGCGGACGGTGCAGCCTACGAGCTTGGGCACATGTCTCCCTTGTTGGTCGACTGTCCACAAGTTCAGCGGTGGTCCCAGGAAGCCCTGACAGGGTCCCCATCCCTCCCTGGAGGGAAAACCTGTAAAGCAGGCCAGCCAGTGCTCCAGGACGATTGGTCCTTCTGCCCCTGACTTTGGGCACCTGTCTCCCATGTTAGGCGACCATCCTGAAGTCCAGCGGCAGTCTCAGGGAGCCCCAGCAGGGTCCCCGTCATTTCCCCAAAGGAAAAGCTGTAACGCAGCCCAGCCAGAGCTCCGGGATGGCCGGCAGTGCTGCCTCCGGCCTTTGGCACCTGTCTCCCATGTTGGGCGACCATCCCCAAGTTCAACACCTGTCCCAGGGAACCCAGCCAGGGACCCCATCCCTTCCTGGAGGGGAAAGCTGTAACGCAGCATACCCAGAGCTCCAGGACTGTCAGGCCTGCTGCCCCCAGCCTTGTGCGCCTGTCTCCCTTGTTGGTCGACCATCCCCAAGTTCAGCGGCGGTCCCAGTGAGCTCCGGCAGGATGTTCATCCCTTCCCAGAGGGAAATGCTGTAACGTAAGCCAGCCAGAGCTCTGAGGCAGATGGCGGTGCTGCCTCCCGGCTTGGGCACCTGTCTCCCTTGTTGATCGACCGTCCACAAGTTCAGCGGCAGTCCCAGGGAGTCCCGAGAGGGTCCCCATCCCTCCCTGGAGGGAAAACCTGTAACAGAGGCCAGCCAGAACTCCTGGATGGTCGGAGGTGATGTGCCCGGCCGCTGGCACCTTTCTCCCATGTTGGGTGACCATCCCCAAGTTCAGCACCGGTCCCAGGGAGCCCCGGCGGGGTCCCAATTCCTGCCTGGAGGGAAAAGCTGGAACGCAGGTCAGCAAGAGCTTCAGGGCAGCCGGGAGTGCTGCCTCCCTGCTTGAACCCCTGTCTCCTTTGTTGGTCGACCATTCCCAAGTGCAGTGGCGGTCACAGGGAGCCCCAGCAAGGTCCCCATACCTTCCCGGAGGGAAACGTTGTTACGCAGCCTCGCCAGAGCTCTAGGAAGGGCAGGGCTGCTGCCACCGGCCTTGGGCACCTGTCTCCCTTGTTGATGGACCGTCCCTAAGTTAAATGGCTACCAGCAGTAACGCAGCCCAGCAAAAGCTCCAGCACGGTCAGGGCTGATGCCCCTGGCCTTGGGAACCTGTCTCCCATGTTGGGTGACCATCCCCAAGTCCAGCAGCAGTCCCAGTGAGCCCTGGCAGGGTGCTCATCCCTTCCTGGAAGGAAACGCTATAACGCAGGCCAGCCAGAGCTCCGGGACAGCCAGCGGTGCTGCCTCCAGGCTTGAGCACCTGTCTCACTTGTTGGTCGACCGTCCCCAGGTTCAGCAGTGGTCACAGGGAGCCCCGGCAAGTTCCCCATCCCTTCCCGGATGGAAAATCTGTAACACAGCCTAGCCAGAGCTGCAGGACGATCAGGGCTGCTGCCCCTGGCATTGGGCACCTGTCTCCCATGTTGGGCGACCGTTCACAAGTCCAGCGGCAGTCCCAGTGAGCCCCGGCAGGGTCCCCGAACTTTCCTGGGGGGAGAAGCTGTAAAGCAGGCCATCCAGAGCGCCAGGATGGTGGGCGGTAATGTCTCTGGCTTTGGGCGGCTGTCTCCCAAATTGGGCGCCCATCCCCAAGTGCAGCGGCTGTTCCAGGGAGCCCCAGCAGGGTCGCCTTCCTTTCCCCAAGGGAAATTCTGTAACGCAGCCAAGTCAGCGCTCCGGGATGTTCGAGGGTGATGTCACTGGCCTTGGGCGGCTGTCTCCCATGTGGGTTGACCGTCCCCAAGTCCAACAGCGGTTCCAGGGAGCCCCGGTAGGGTCGCCGTCCTTTCCCGGAGGGAAAAGCTATAACGTAGGCCAGCCAGAATTCCAGGATGGTCGGAGGTGATGATGGGCACCTGTCTCCTATGTGAAAATGGTGGGGGGTTTTCCCTAACTTTTGGACTTTGCCAGGCCTTGTGGGTAATACATTTGAGGGCGATTTGCGCAAGTCAGACCTGTGTGGATTCCCACAGGTGTCTTCTTTTCAGAAATGCATGGGGTTCCCTGTTTCTTTTGGTGACTGCGACACCCCAGACCCAAATCTGTAGGTTGTCCACGAGACCAAAATTCAAAATATTTTCTCTCCCGAAACCCTTTGGAATACCAGTGGTTTAGCCTTTTCCCATTGCGTCCAGGCAGGTACACTCACACACGAGGTACCATTTTCGTCATGACACCTGTGGAAATGTGGCAAGGTAGGACATGTGTTGTTGGTGGCGTGTTTCGGTGGTTTACTGGTGGCAAATGTCTGAAAATTGTGTTTTTTTCCTTAAATTATGGACTTTGCCAGGCCTTGTGGGTAATACATTCTAGGGCGATTCTAGGGCAATTTGCACAAGTCAGACCTGCAACAACTCAAGCACAAATCTGTGGGTTGTCCACAAAGCCAAATCCAGTCTTCCCTCTGGCATTTGTACCAGTGGTTTAGCCTTCTCCCTTTGTGCCCTGGTAGGTGTACCCACACATGTGAGGTACCATTTTCGTCGGGACACCTGTGGGAATGTGGGAAGGCATTTGTTGTTTTCTCTTTGTTTTCATAACGTGTTCATATATTTGCTACTGCACTTTGTTACACAACCCTTTCATTCCCCAAATGCAACCTACATTTAGTTGCTGCTTTAGGCACTGTAAGCTTTTGTAACCTGCAAAAGTCACCTAACCTGCAAAATGTCTGCCTGCGTTCTTCCAAAAAATGTATGCTTGCCATTCCTCACCACATTTGTTTAGCTTATTTTCACATGCTAAGTACGTCTTTTTAGGCTGTCAGCATACAAATCCTGTGTACCAGGGCTCCGTTTTTGACTTGTGGTATTGCTTGTTTTGTGAAATATTACGAAAAATGTGTGATTTCCTAACTAGGAGAGTCAGGGGAATGTAGCGGTGCATTGCTTTTCTCAATATTCACAGAAGCCATTACCTTACAGGTCCAAACTTGTCCAGTATACCTTTTCTTCTGTCATTTTTCCAATTTTTCCCCAAACTATGTGAATTATACCTACATAGTTGTTACCTGATGTAAAAATTGGAGAGGGGTATCTGTACTTCTGCCCTCTATATGGCACGGTAGAGGCACGGTGCAGCCCAAACAAGGTTCTCTATATGATAGCTATGGATGAGCAACCAAGCCGTAAACTCTCAGGAGGTGATGCAGACTGGTTGTTAAGTACAATGAGTCCCCAAGCCCTCACAAAGGAATGCCCACACACTATGTTATGTGCTAACACGGTTCTTTATATTAAAATAAGGTTCAGAAATATATACACAATTCAATAACACACTTCAATAACGCGCATTCGAAGTGGGCTTTACAAGTGGCTGTTGGGCTGTCGTTGGGCTGCTGACTTTTTGACTGCTGAGGACTTCGAAGGAAAATCCTGCGTGGACTGAGCCGTCTGCAAGAGGAATCACAGGCGTGCCGTAACGTGGTTACAGTTACGATCCTCTCTAACAAGTAACTAAGGAACTTGACTCTATCTGCTCCTTGTCTCTTACTTGAATGAACCGCGGCTTCGCCGCGGCACACTGTGGTTGTACACAGTAACATTACTTACCCGAGTCCTCCCCCTCTCCTTTCTTTTCTCCCTACAGTCATCAAGGATACTTTGTCCCCGCCTCCCGCCCGTGGCCTGCTCCGCCCAGCCAAGCCTCACTTTCAATATCTAGGGAGCGCGCGCGCATTCGCGCGCGCGCATTCGAAGTGGGCTTTACAAGTGGCTGTTGGGCTGTTTGGATGCGTGGAGGTGTGGGAGTGTGAATATCTGTAGGTAAAAATTCGCCTCTTTTTTTACATCTAGTTGGGGTAATCACCACATTGCAAAGTTTAGATTGCAAGAAAGACAGAATTAGGGGAAAGTTATTTTATTTATTTATTTATTTTTTCTTTCTTTTTTTTTGTTTACCTTCTGTTTTTGACTGTTCTCTCTGTAGTCTTGTGTGGTTACACTCCTGGTGTAGGAGTGCACGAGAATTCCCGTAAAGTATAACTAATTGTGTGGCACTACTTGGAGAAATAGTCAACCATGGTAAAAAATGTACGTAGTGGGAAACGGTGTTTAAATAATTCAACAGCCGCCTCAAATGAGGGAAATGTCTCAGAGGACAAGTACTATGAAGACTCTGTGAATCAAATTAAAAAAAAAGGACGCAATATAGGAAATACTAATGCAGATATGACACAACCTGGGTACGTGAAATCAGAAGTTGGGATTCACCTGGGTGTTCCTATAGCGTATAGAGGTTCAGTGATGACA
The DNA here is from genome assembly GCF_040938575.1 of Ambystoma mexicanum. Classification (NCBI taxonomy): domain Eukaryota; kingdom Metazoa; phylum Chordata; class Amphibia; order Caudata; family Ambystomatidae; genus Ambystoma; species Ambystoma mexicanum. The sequence goes on along the minus strand of NC_090933.1, from coordinate 1,296,008,399 downwards.
GATGAATCATTAGTAATACCGGTTTCTTCAAAGTTCTCCTGCCCTGAGGCGGTTGATGTTTCCACACACCCAAAGAACCTGATTTGCAACATACCCATTAATGACAACTCGCTTTTGGGTGCGGTTGCAGACGTGTCTTTTCTGCCGGCATCGTAGCCCCTGCAGTACTGGCAGAATTACACAGCCGAATGAGACTGTCTAATGGGCCGTCTACACCCGCGGCAAGTTCTCATGGCTTTAGGGATCAGGTTCATTTTCATGCTGCAATAGAAGTAAACCTGAAAGAGTTAAAAGAGAATTTAAAAAAGGATGAGAAGATACTAAAAAAAAATACAACACCGAAGGCTAGTTCACCTACTTATGAGTCTGGAAACAACCATGAGGACATCAGCTATGTCCATTCTCCGGTTTTGGGTGGGGACACCAATCAGCAAAAGGGAAGAAATAATCCATTACATCGTCCAAACCCTTCTCTTCCATTTTTTCCACTTGAGGATACTCTTGTGGATTTAAATGATCAAGAGCTCCAGAATTTTCCGGTCTTAACGAGAATTCTGAACCTCCTTGATAAAGGCCACGAGTACACTCATGGCGCAATCCATGCGTTAAGTACATCTAATGCAGAAATTATGAACACACTATGTAGAATCGAAGGGGTCAAGACATCCCAAGAAAAGTGTAACAACTTCTGGGCATCGCAATTGCTGATTATAAAACAGCGGGGGCACAAGGAAGCTGAGAAGAACCATCTCACTCAGCAAGACCAATCCTCTCAAACAGATGTGAATATAGACTTAACGGTGAACGGTGAAAATCTGCAGAAACCATTGGGTGTCAGTCAAACCTTATCTCTTGCTCCTGAGTACCTTGAAATTGCAAAACTTCAACATGATCGCATACTAGTCCTGGAAAATATCATAGTAGCAGCAAAACTAATACCATCAGAGTTAATGAGTAATGAAGGTGGAATTCCACTGACAACAGCAGAAGAACTGCCGGAACGATCTGATACTCCCACGGCTCTGACAGACTTGATTGACCTTGACATAGTGAATCAAGTATCAACCGTGGATAAGTCTATCAGTGACGTTGAAAAAGGTGATTTACAACAATCCACATTTTTTATGTCTAGGAAAGCAAAAAAAGCATTTGCAAGAGCTCAGAAAAGAAAGGGTGTATCTACTATGCCACTAGTGCCGATAGGAAAACAAACAAAAAAAACTCAAAAAAAACTAAAAATATAAAATCATGCAGTCCTAATTCCTCTGTTTTATGTCTTGGCCAAAGGCAATTAGATGATATGGGCATTGAGATAAAGGAATTGGGCAAAGAAAAACTGCTATATTTGGAAGAGAAAAACTCACAGGCTGTCGAAGCAGATGCCATATTACCCCCTTTGATCCAGGCACCTGTAATGCCACATCATGTAAGTCCTGGCTTAAAGATATCTAATATGGGTGGGTTGCAGGATCACTCCCCTCTGCTAATTCAAACACAACTACAAACCTTCTTTGATAAAATTGATAAAAAACTTACCACAATGACTGTCCAGGTGTCCAAAGAATCAAAGGGCATAGTAGAGAAGGAGGCTTCCAGTACAAAGAATATAGAGAGGTGCGTTCAAGACAATAACGACGATGGCAACTCCTTGCCAACCCTGGAGAAAGATGTTTATCTCATGAAAGGGGCGCAAGAGCCACCCCTCCCAGCACTATCAGAAAAGGAAAAGGAAAAAAACAATGAGATAGAAAAGCTGGGAAAGGTAGTCTACCCAAAAGGTATTCCCTTGGAAATGAAATCTGTGTTAGGATGGAGGGCTGATAAAGCAGTGCTTGACAATCCTAGTTTAAATCGAGGTGCAGTAATGAAGATTTTTTGCCAAATCCCGGCCTTTCGTAACTTGGTATCAAATGATATCGATTGGATAAAATTACCATCCTCATGTAATTATCGGATGATATGTAAATTTAAATCACCTCTAATTGCCTCACTGATTCGGGCCCATTATGGGGACTTGGAGTTTCTGGGTTATAAGTTATTTGACTTCCATTCGATGGATGATGCAATTGAGTTCCTCGAATTTCAAGAAATAGAAAGCGAGCAAAATATAAAAAGTGAATATAATGACAATCAACTTACAATGTTGCAGGCAAAGGTAAATTCACAAGCAGAGTCTGTGGAACAAATCATAAAAAGTTTAGCATGGCTTGAACCTTTGATGAAATCAATCCTTAAAGAGACCCCAGGAGATGATAAATCATAAAACAATTCCTTTTTAGTAAAATCATGGAATTGTTGTGGCTTTAAAAACTTAAAGTCGTGGTTTCGGATGCTAGATTGCGAGAATCGCCCAGCAATCATTATCCTACAAGAAACCATGGCCACTACAGATATTCCTATGGAGGGTTTTACAAGCTTTTTCAGTCATGCTCAAAAGGGCCAACTTGGTCGTCCAAAGGGCGGCCTTGCCATTTATGTCTCCTTGGTATATAATGTGGAAATAAGGCAGATATATTCCTCCGAGGAGATGCTAGCAGTTATTGTAATGTCAAGGAGTAATCAGAATGCTCCATTGTTGATAATAGGCTTATACTGGAACTCAAATGGAGCATACATTGATGGTATTCTTGAAAGACTGAATGCTTTATTGTTGGAGGTGGTGGACGAAATGCCCAACATCGAAATTATTGTGGGTGGGGATTTCAATTCCACTCTCCTACAAAATAATTTGGAAAATGAAGGTCAAAATATTCAGTATATAAATTTGTCGTGTGAGAGGGGCCAGCTGTGGTCAGACTTTTTTAAAGAATGGGACATGCAAGTTATTCCTTTTGTAAGTTATGGGTCAAAAGTGACCTGGAGTAGGGGAATATATAACTCCTCCATTGATTACATTGTCACCTCAAAAACCCTAGCCACGATGGCTTCGCCCTGTACAATAGAAAGGTCTGCCCTGAGTGACCACTCGATTTTGACATGTACTATGAGTTGTAAATTTGGTATTTATACTATGTATAAACCATTGGTATTACCTGAATCTGACAGACAGATGCTATCAATAAGGTGGAACTTGAAAACCTGTAGGTCATTGAACAGTTTAGTCAGTCGTGACATATTAAAATATAATCCCAACCAGTTGTCAACGGTAGAATGTAGATCATTAGATCGCATGAATGAGAATATGATTCACTACCATCTTAGTCAGATAGTCACTGGAAACAAGCAAGACACATCTACAGTCTCAGTTGGAGGTTATAACTTGGACATAATGAAAAGAAAAAGAGAGAAAAATGCTGAAATTAGAAATCTGGCAAGGGACTACACCATCCATTTTGACCAAGTAATGTATAGGAAAAAATTAATCATGACTAAATATAAACAGGACATAGGAATTATTAAATTCAATGCCTATCTGAGAAAAAATCAAAATATGATTAATCTCATGATAGGTAGGAAAACACGTGAAATCTGGGCTATACTAAGAGATCCTATGGAAAGAAGCCAGGCAGAGAAATGCTCTACAGTGAGTGGTGACCTATGGATTGAATTTTACAGTAGTAAATATGTATTACCAGATAAGTTCAGGTCACTTAAGTACGTTGTAGAGGTATCATTATTACCCGACAGTTGTCCATGGGACGTCGAAACAATTGAGTGAGTGATTATGAGTCTAACGTTTTCAAAAGCAGCCGGCCCGGATGGAATTCCTCCATGCTTGTTGAAAGATGACCCAAAATTTTGGGCAGCTCACTTAATGCGCAGCTTTGATACTATCTTTAAAACAAAAAAACAACCAGATTCTTGGACATCTGCTCTAATTATTCCCCTACATAAAAAAGGAGGTACAGCTGATCCAAAAAACTTTAGACCAATTGCCTTGATAGATACTCCTGCAAAAATATTCGCCAGTTTACTCCTTAGAGAACTGAATGCATCCATATTGTCTTTACGCATCCTCTCACACTTTCAAACAGGCTTTAGAAAATGTATGGGAACACAATTGAATGCAATTATTCTTGCACACTTATTAAAGAGCTCAAGAGGAGATCTCAATGGTCCAATATACATGGCATTGGTGGACCTGTCCTCAGCGTTTGACTGCGTGATTAGAGAAATACTTTGGGCAAAGATGCACAATTGGCAGATCCCAGTGCATATAATAACAATGATAGCCATGCTCCACACTAACACCAGCTATAGCGTAAGAATTGATGGTACGGGCCGGCTAACTGACCCAATAAATACATTTATTGGGGTGAAACAAGGGTGTAACCTCGCGGCTACTCTGTTTAATTTGTATTTAGCAGATATAGACAAGTTGTGGGAACACTCGAATACCTTTGCCGCAAAACTAGGACATCTAAGCATAAATTGGCTGGCTTTTGCCGATGATATCATCCTTATAGATCGCACGCCATTTGGACTACAAAATAAAATACATCTGTTCTATGGCTACTGTGAAAAACACAACTTGACAGTCAACCCTGGAAAATCGAATATAATGATTTTCTCTAACAAAAGGAAAACAACATCATTTAAATGGTTAATCAATGGAAACATGATTCCTCGCTCACTAGGGTTGATTTATTTGGGATATAATTTAACGAATTCTGACTCACTGAAAAAATGGCATAAAGCAATATCAATTAAAGCATTGCCACTTATAGCACAAATGAAGATCATCCATCGGAAGCTCTGTAGATTTTCTCTTATCCCACTAATAGAGTTTTACCTGCTTAAAGTAGAGGCAATCATACTATATGGATTAGATTTATGCACACTAGCGATGGGGCATATTCTAAATTCCTTACAGGGAATGATTTGGAAAAAGGTTTTACATCTGCCCCTTTCGATGCCAAATCCCATAATAATTCATGAACTGGGGCTTACATCTTTGGCATCAAAAATGAGATGGCGCAGGTTGGCAAACTTTGCTAAAGTTCTCCAACCAATGGAAAACTCACTATATGAAGATTTAGCAGTTATGATTAAGAGGGGCAAACCTGATTCTCTACAGAAGTTTTACAAGGAGATACAACAGGTATTGGATTTGATTGCGCAAAGCACAACAGACCTAGCTACCTTGCCTCAAATAGTAAAAAAAAAACTATATATTTATGATTGGGCGAATACATCTGATTTAATTGGACAATATAAAATGTATGAAGAATACTCTAAATTTAGGCATAACCAAAAACCAATATTACTATATATTAGGCAGGTACCTAGTAATCTGATAAGAGTAACGTACATGCGATTTAAGTTTAATCTACTGTTAAAAAAAGACCGTATGAAATTTTGGAAACATAACAAAAACGAGCAGCATAACTTGAATTGTAGATTTTGTGTGATCGATGTAAATGAATCCTGAAACATCTAGTATTATACTATACTTCTTTTGAGGCAGATAGACAAAAATATTTGGGCAAATTCCTATTTGGTATTATGGGAATTACCCGAGAAACGCTATGGGTAGAATGCATGTGGGGAAACAGGATTTCACTTATACTTGCACTAGTTAAACTCCTACAAATTATTGAAAAAAAACTAGATATGGTTGAGAATTGTAATAAAGAATAGAAAAAGATGTGAAATTTGTAAACTTATTACCTAAGTGAGCCCAAGTATATTGATAGTTTTTCCTGATACTGTTTGGACCTGATGTGTTTGCATTTTGATTTTTAAATTGAGTTTTATTATGCTGGTTGAAATATTTTATATTCTAAGAATAATTATGTCATATATCGAAGAAACACGTCTCCTATGTATTCTGAGACTTGAATTTTATGTTTGAAGATAAATTGGATGTTGTAAAGATGTATCATCAAAAACAACAATAATAAAAAAAATAAAAAAAAATAACACACTTTGTACTCTGGTAATTCTAATATGACAAATATATACAGTTTCTATGTGGTATCACACTTAGCTATAGATTCCTTTAAAATACATCAAGTGCTGACATTTATTATGTATCATACAAATCATGCAGAAAGGTGTATCAACATAGATCATAAAGAAGGAAGGCAAGTTAAGTTAAATAATGGCAGAATTCTTTCTTTAGCTATAGAGACACAATTCTGAGTGAGGATCCCCCCCTCCCACCTGGGCAGCTTGTTTGCTTGTTTGTTTGCTTGTTTATTTATTTGGTATTGCGCGCCAAACCCTTAGATAGCTGGGCACAGTAGGACACAATAACTTAAAGCTTGGTTACAGGGTGTGTCAAGTATATACATATACATACAAGAAGTATATCATTACTGCCGCTTCCGGTTACAGTGAAGTGGTGGAAGCGCTGGCTCGCATATAATGTTACAATCAATAGGTACAGTCAGTGGCAAATATTCGTAATTAAAGTATTAACAAACCCAGTCCATTAATATTAAATAAGTCTTGCTTCCTGGCCAAAACGTTCAACCACCCCAATGTACCTGAGATGGAAGAGTTTCTTTGACTGTTTGTTGGCAGATCCCTCGAGGGTAGACTCTCTTTAAAGTGGGAGCCAGAGGGCGTCTGGATCCTCGAAGAAAAGCGGAACACTGGCGTTGTTAAAATGGATTTCTGAACTCTGACCTGGTGGGCAGAGGTTCAGAAGGCCAGCCTAGTTTCTTGGAACAAGGTAACCTTCTGGACAAGCCAGATCAATCAAGGTAGCATTGGCAGTGGTCAAGACTAGGTCTCAGGAGGGGGAGGGTGACTGAAAGGGTCTAGGCCAATTTTACTGAAAATAAATGGTCGCATTGACCAAAAGTTCTAAAAATGCTACCACCAAAGGTTCGAACACCAAATGTTCGAACCTTTGGTAGTAGCATTGTAAAAAAAGAACGGGGGCTGCGGGGGTGTCCCCGCATCGCCCCGCTCACTATAATTCATTGTATAGTGAGCGGGGGTTGTGGGGAACACCCCCGCAGCCTTCCGCTTAAAAAAAATACAAAATAAAAAAACATTTACAAAATAAAAAAATCAAAAAAACGGGGGCTGAAGGGGTGTCCCCAGCATCGCCCCGCTCACTACACTTCATGGTATAGTGAGCGGGGGTTGCAGGGGACGGTTTAGGACGATTTTCACAGAAAAGAATGGTCTCAACGACCAAAAATTCTAAAAATGCTACCACCAAAGGTTCGAACACCAAATGTTTGAACCTTTAGTGGTCGCATTGTAAAAAAAAAAAATGAGGGCTGCACGGGGGTCCCCCACATTGCCCCGCTCACTATACTTATATAGTGAGCGGGGACTCCGGGGGACACCCCTGCAGCCTCCCATTAAAAAAAAAAAACGGGGGCTGCATCGCCCCGCTCAATATACTTTATGGTATAGTGAGCAGGGCTGGCTGCGGGGGACACCCCTGCAGCCTTCTGTTTAAAAAAAAAAGAAAAGAAAAGGACCCTGCAGCGCCGGTTCCCGATCACGGAAGTGAAAGGGAACTGGCGCTGCAGGAACCCAGCGTGAAGACAAGGTAAGTGGAGTTTGTATGTGTGTTCGCATGAGAAAGGTGCAAACTTTTGGTAGTTAGAACCTTCTCATGCAAACATTTCCCCCGCAGTACTTTCAGCCGCAGGCAAATCACTGCAAATCGACTGAAAGATCTCAATGAGCACACAGAGTAAAGGAAACTACAAATCACTCCCAGTCAGGTATATATATATTAAAAATACATGTACATTTATTCAAGACCTTTGAACTTCAACACAAAACAATTATTCAATACTAATACATGAAACCAATACAACACTACTATAAAACATATATACAATACCAAATGGCCTAAAGGGTAAAAATCACAGAATGGGTCCACAACCTAAAAGCGAAGGAAAGAAGCAGTGCAAATAGTTTTTAGTCAATTCTTCATTAAATTAACCCTAACTGAGAGGCATTCCAGTCCCTACGAAGAGAGGAGCCTAGCGTTCAATGTACTTTTAAATGCTGGTGCACGCATTAGTGCAGAAGGGTCGAAAACATGGTCTCTTGCAGGGGCGGTATCAGCTCAGGAAGGTGGGTGTCACAATGAAAAATAAGTTCCCACTATTCGTGGAGGGTCACTCTAAGAGGGCAGAACAGTTTCCAGGAGTTGGGAATGGGGCGGTAGCACAGGCTACTTGTAGAAAGGTGAGTGGCCTTCAGGGGACACTCGTGCATAAAAGTGGATGGATGCGCTAGTTGCCACCGGTAAGGTTTGCAGGTACTCATCGGCCCCCGACGCACTCTGGAACAAACTTCGGCAGTTGAGTCCTCTTCTGTTGCAGGTTCAAATGCTGCAGTTGTGCGGCGCTGCGGCTTTCAGCTGCAAAGTTACAGGGAGGATTCCCTGACGGGACAGTGGCGATTTCTCCGCTCTTGGTGGATGGATCAGGCCAGTTTCACTGCAGCAGGCTTCAGGGCACAGGGGGGCATAGCAGCAAGGCACCTGTGAAGTTTTTCACCACGACTGGGCGACACGGTAACTGTGTGTACTCCCGTTCGGGCGCTCTCTCTTTATTACAGACCTGGGAATGCCAAGTGTACGAAATTCAGTGTGAGAGTGCCTTGACACACAGAGCTTGCGATGTACCAAGTTTCAAGAGTCTCCTCGAAACAGCGGCGGTGTCAGACCAAAGGTCCTGCGCAAGCTGGTCAGCCCACTGGTTGGCCCAGGGACACTTCCGAGAAGGCTTACTTGCAGGGTTTGATGAAGGTGCCGAGAATATTTGGTCCCACTATTCCAATGAGTCAAAGCGTCTTTGCAGACCTTCTAGTTCGATCAGAGGGGTCCAGCAGGACAACAGCGGGCTCAGGGTGCCAAACCTTCCAGCGGGATACCAGCGGTTCCTCGACTAGGCTTCTTAGTTTCAGGATACTTGGATCCTACCCTAGGTTCCATGAGAACTCAAGAGATCGACCTGGTGTGGGTTTATGGGGCCTTCTCTTACGCAGCATCTCCTTTGTGCCAAAACGAAGAGGACCCAATGGATCTGTTCACATACAGGCAAACCAGATGTGGACCAATCACAGGCCTCGGTGGTCCCAGTCATTAACAGCAAACCAGTCTCTCTGGCTCCCAGGATGTGTATTGGAACTAGACAGTTCAGCCCACATCCTGGAAGCACACACACCACTCATGCAGAAGACCGCAAAAGCTTGGAGTTTCGTGGGAAAATGCATGCCCAAATAAGGACTGACTCGGATCGGCTCGATGTGGGGAAGGCAAAGGGGCAAGATGGCCAAAGGACAGGACAAAGAACCTTGTGGCATGGCCATTTTGGAGTCAGGCCGCATTCCTGTGCCAACCGCGATAAACGCAGTATGCATGGCACGAAAGGGTTAAAAATGTGCGAAAAGATAAGCTGCCACCAGCCCTGTTCAAGGCACATCTGCACTTCTACTAAATAATCCTTTGAGGGAGTCTAGGGTCTTTGGAAATGAAAGGAAGACACAAGCGGTCTCTAATGTAAGGTACACTGTGCACTTGTAACATGTTGCAGAAAAGTTGCAACATTGGAAAGGACTAAGGGAAACAAAGTCTCCCTGTACTGACTACTGGCCCTCATTACGACCCTGGCGGAAATCGTGGCGCAAAATGCACCATGGAGCACGGCGGAAAGCTGCCGATAGCGCCATGGGGGTTGGCGGATTTACCGCCCCATTCCGACCTTGGCGGGGCGGTAAATCCCCATTCCCATTTTACCCTTCCCCATTCCCATTTTTGCCCCATAGGGTATAATGGGAGTGGGGAAGGCGTTAATTACGCCACCGTAAAATACGGTGGCGTAATTAACAACAAGGTCCCGTAGCGCCATGGATTTCTCCGCCCGGAAAAACCAGGCGGAAAACGCTCCATGGCGCTACGGGAACTCGTAGTAGGGCGGACGGGTCCGCCGCGAATACCGCTGGCGTAAACCCACTCCGCCAGGGTCGTAATGAGGCCCACTGTCTTTAAAGTTAAGGCAGTTTCCCTATTACAAAGGGAGCGAAAGCCCAGTGGAGTGCAGCTGAAGGCTATACTTCACTGGCAAAGTAAGACTATGGTGTTAAAACAGCAGCAAAAAGTTGGAGGGTACACAACTGGAGAGAAAAATTACACATAAATGGAAATCTTTCCTAACAGGCGTCAAGACAGCAGCTTTGACCTTCGCGGTGCTCTTCGATGACCGTTCATAGAAGTCCTGGGAAGATGAGGCGTGCAATCCACCTCGATGCAAACTGTTCGGTGCTGCAAAGAAGACTCGGTCATGGATGGAGGACCGGCAGCGGGCGTCTGGTGTTGGAAAGTTGATCAGCGGTCCTCTGGCCTGTCGGTGCTGCAGCCGCAGCACGTACCTCGGGAAAGCTCCAGCAATCGGGACTCGACCACAGGCTGGTCCTCGGATCTTCCCTCCGTCAGTGTCCTCTGGACATCTTTGTTGTCTTCGGGTGGCGGGAAACCTACCAGCGGACTTTCCTCTGTAGCCGGAGACCTCGACTTTCTCCGGCAGGACAAAGTGGTCAACGGTGATGGCAAGGGAGCCCTTGTTCAAATGTTCTTAGGGAAAGGTGGAGCTTTTGCGGCTCCGGTCGTCAAGCAGCACAGCGTCAAGGTGTCCCCGCTTCTGGGTGACACAACTCAACTGGCTTCCAGCGGTCATGGAAATCTTCCGAATCCCGGTCGACGGCAATGGACTTCAATGGCCTCGATCTCCCGGCACTTCTCTTCTGGATTCTCGGCGGACCACTTCTACGGTCGACAGCCTTTCGGAACTGGCTTCCAGGGTACCTTGATGAAGAGCAGCAGGTTTTGCACGGTGGTCCCTCGTAGCTTGGGGAGAGCTCTCCTACTCCGGTCCTCTCTCAGGTCAGTCCTCGACAGATTCGACAGATTTTAGATTTCGTCAAAGGAAATGCAGCTGCAATTTCTCTTCTTCCAGCTGGGCTTCAAGGATGAGCTTCAAGTTTCGACTTCAGCTTCTGAACAAATTGGTAAGTGAGAGGTCCACACATATACACATCTGTCCCTCATTCACTCTGGCTGAGCCAGTCTCAGTCAGCCAATCACACCCAAGGGCATTCATGCAGGCAGGCAGCCAATTAGGCTCACAGGCATTCAGGCTATTCACTTCCACCCAGACACTCATAACAAGGAAATCACCCAGTCTTTCAGCACACCACACTGCATTCATGTCAGTTTCAAGCAGGGCTGTCTCATTCATTGTGTCACCCACACAGAAACCAGACACCCATAACATAGAATGCATATTGGTCACACACTCTGTTCACCTAGGTCCCACCCCAACGGTGTACCCACAACACACAGTCACTGGGAAGGCTCCAGACAGTCTGGCCTGGACTTCCCCACAATACCACACATGGTTTTTCCACCCAACAACCAGTCAGGGGAAGGGACAGAGTCAGGACTTCCTAGGACTTTGGGAAAACAAGGTAACAGGCAATAGAAACCAAGAGGCCCCAGGGACCATCTTGCCTTCCATCAGGAATACACTAATTCCTATGGCAGGGCTTAGGTATCCCAAAATGGAGGATCCTCAGAGCTGTCACATTCAGCATGGATGTGGCCATCAGCCCATATTCTGCTCTTTGGGCAACACACAGGTGCCAAAAAACATACACTAGGTGTCACATATCGCCCATGGAAAGTATGGAGGAGATGGTCGATATGGAAGAAGGACTGAATTATTCCATGCAACGCACAGCGCGTTCTAGTCTTCCACTATTAGCCGCCTTAAAGACCAGCAGATGAGAAGCACCTGTGCGTTGCAACTTCCTTACTTTATTCCCGCGAGTAAGTTTGCTTACGCTCCCTCTTGTGTTCCCTTCCCGGTTTCTGCCTACCTTGTTGGTCGTTTGTTAGTGGGTTGCTTCCCACTCGAACGGCTCCTTGCCTCCTTCTGTTCTGGACTACTTTCCTCTCCGCTTGTGCGGCGTCTGTCGCCGTAACCTGTTTGCATCTCTCTCAGCCCTTCCTTCTACTGCTGTATTCTCTCCCGCGCTGGGCGGTCCCCCAGCGTTCATTGTTTTATGTGAAAGGTGTCTACCGTTGGAGCGGTGTGTTCGCGACACACAGTCCTTTCCTTGTGTACCACTATATCTGCGTGTTATCCGCACGCCAGCTGGACCTCTACCCGGACAACAGGCAATCACCTACTACGACAACAACCAGTGCATTCTGGTACTTGTAGGCAATACTACTCTTGCCTTCACTCTTACTGGATTTCTCTACGGACTGCATCAACTACCATCCATATCAAGATCTACTAGGGTTTTTTCATCCGGTTTTTCCCTGGTTTGAGGTGGGCTCCGTGGAGTCCCCGCTGCCGGGCACATAGCCTCTTTGGCAAAGTGGACTCTAGGCGAGCCCGTCCTTCTATCTTCAAATCCAAGAACAAGATCAAAACCAAGTTCACAAGAACCACCTGGAGAGAAAAGAAGAAGGAAAGTTCTACAGACAAATCTACTGTGTCTCCAACAGATTCATCAGGTGAGGACTGGGCTAGTGGGGCTAGTTGTGTAGACACTGTACTTGATCAACCTGTCAAACCTGAGAGATTGCAACGCCAGAAGAAAATGGCTAGCCTCGAGCAATATCAGGAAATGGCCAATGCCATACAGGATCTAACTGTGGAAATGCAAAACCTCAGAGCGATAACGCCGCTTTGAGACAGCAAGTTCAACAGAGAGAAGACACCAAGGGAGACTTGCCTCCCATTTCCCTACCCTGTGGAAAATTTGATGGCAAACCAAAAAAGGTGAAGGAATTCCTCGATGCTTGTACAATACATTTTACCTTTCGCCCTAAAACATATGAGCTGGACAGGGCTAATGTGGGATTTCTGATTTCCAATATGGTAGGTAACGCCCTGTCCTGGGTAACTCCCTTGGTGACCGCTTCAGATCCAGCCTTAAACAACTATGGCACCTTTGTAACACATTTGAAAACAAGATTCGAAAGACCCGAAGTCTTCTATTCAACTTTTGAGAATCTACTGGACATTCGTCAAGGAACCAACTTTTAGAAAGTACCAACCGAAGCCGGATGGCCGGAGATGGCTCAACAGGCCATTTTCTGTCGCGGTCTGCATGAAGACTTAAAAGACGAATTGGCAAGAGTGGCCAGGCCTGCGTCTTTCCAGGAACTAGTGGCCTTGGTTTTGCAGATAGACTACCGTATAACCGAAAGAAGAGCAGAGAAAAAGAGACCCCGTTCTTTTTATGCCCTACCTAGCCTACCCCAACACCTGAAAAGACACCAACTGAAGAACCTATGCAGATAGGAACAGCAAGAGGACCGCTTACTGCATGCGAACGAAAGAGACGCAAAGATATCGGGCTATGCATGTACTGTGGCTCCAATACTCATTTGTTACGGGACTGTCCCGAAGTACCTCCCAGAAGACAGGGAAACGAAAGACCCCGACCTTGAACAGGGAAAAGGAAGGGGAAAGTACAATGAATCCCTGTGCATTGGCTCAACCCTCTGTAATTGACAGCAACAGTCTAATGGTGATCAAGATTCTTATTGACTGGAACATTGGAAATCCTGTTGAATGTCTAGCCATGTTGGATTGTGGGGCAGCTGGTAACTTTGTAGACGATAAGTGGGCCCTGGAGCATCAGATACCAAGGCGCTCCAAGATACGACCTATCCCAGTTGAAGGGGTTGATGGTACCCCATTAACCTCCGGACCCATCAGTCAAGAGACACAGGAATTAAGGGTTCAGATGTCCAATCACCATGAATATCTATCCTTTGATTTGATAAGACCAGCACATTTTCCTATTATCTTGGGCATATCATGGCTTCGAAGACACAACCCAAGCATAGACTGGAGTCGGAACTCGGTTGAATTTCTATCCCATTACTGCTGTCAACATTGTTTGATTCCAGAACCTGCAAAGCCGAAAGTACAAACAATGGTACACAGATCCATAAACAGTGTCAGCTTGATACATGACCAATACCAAGAATATACTGATGTGTTTTTAGACACTCAACCACGGAATCTTCCAACTCATCGAAAAGAGGATTGCAAGATCGAACTGGTTCCAGATGCAGAAGTACCGTTTGGAAGAATGTTCCCTTTGTCACTACCTGAAAAGGAGGCCCTCAAGGAATACTTAGCCACAAATCTAAAGAACAAACTAATCTGTGAATCCACCTCATCCGCAGGGGCATCCCTTTTCTTTATTTCAAAGAAAGGGACGACAGAATTAAGACCATGGGCCTCATTACGAGGTATGCCGGTAAGGGAAAAATGATGGCGGTATGTAAATACCGGCATCATTTAACGTTCCGTAGAATTCTGACCCACAAACCCGGTATTAACGGCACCGTCATATACTGTGCTGCAAATAGCGACATAGGCGCGTACACGCGCCTCTTCAGGCAGCAAATACTGGCATGCCGGTAATAGGTGCCAATTACAACCCACGCAAACATGCAAATATTGGCATATCGCGAACCCAGTAATAACGGGCTGCATGATGCCGGCAAAACAGGCATCGCGGACCACCCGCAAACAGCAACCAAGATACAAGGCAGCTGCCACAGGTGGAGTCAATGGAGGCTGTGCCAGTATGAACTGAGCACTCCCACACACCACAACCCCCCCCACAGGTGTAGGCAATGTAGAGTGGCCCAGTACAAAAGGAGCACACCTACACACCACACCCCTTCCTACACCAAAATGCTACCACTAGCATTTGCAATCATGGCGCAGGAGGACATGCCTATACTGCTACAACTACAGCAACAACAGCAACAACAACAACAACAACTACAGCAGCAAGAACAGGCAGCACAGAGGAGACGCAGGAGGAGAAGGAGGGTGAGACAGGGCCAGCAATTACCACCAGCGCAGCCACCAGCGCCTCGTAGGCAGCCACCAATCCCTCGCACCAGACCCAGCCCATTCAACCTAACCCCGAGCAGATCCACACACTGTACCGGTTGGACCGTGACACCATCACCACCATAGTGGACATGATACAGAACGACATTACCAGCCACATACAAATACGCACTGCCATCCGCCCACTACTAAAGGTGGTGTCTGTGCTACACTTCCTGGCCACAGGCACCTACCAACACACAGTGGGCCAGCTGCATGGCATTTCACAACCACTATTCTCACGCATGCTGAACCAAGTGCTGGATGCCCTCCTGAAGCACGCAAGCACCCACATATCCCTACCACGGACTCCCCAGGAGATAGCCGAAACCAAAGTAGGCTTCCATCCATGCACTGGCAGGCATGCCCAATTGTGTTGGTGCCATCGACTGCACCCATGTGGAATTGGTAGTCCCCCATGCCATAGAGGCGGTGTACCGCAATCGCAAGCAATACCACTCCATCAATGTGCAAATAGTATGTGACTCCAGCAAGATCATCACCCAATGCAGTGCCCGATTTCCTGGATCCACACATGATGCCATGGTACTGTGCAAATCCACGCTACCCCGTCACATGGAGCGACATGCTGGACCATGTGCCTGGCTGCTCGGTGAGTTGCACAACAGGCCCATGGCCATGCTGTGGGGTACTCATGTGTGCGGATGCAGAAGGGGGGGGCTACTGCACCTGGGTGGGAAAGGGGGGGGATACTCCACTAGGGTGGGAAAGGGGGGTTAATAGTACACCTGGTTGGCAATAGCCAGTGAGTGGAGAATGAATGCAGAGCTAAACACTCCTCACCTGACACAGCCAAACTGAAAATGACACATCACTGGGGCACATATCACAAATGATGCAAATGGATGACAACAAGTAAGAGGCACAACCAGGGCACCATGGTGATGGCAAGCAATGCATGACTGAATAGGATGGCAACTGTGCCAATGCGGCCAGTGTGACCATGCATAGCAAAGAGTATACTGCATGAATTGGAGGCTAAACATTGTCGCACTGCCACAGCACATCTGCCTCAGCATGCATGATTACACCCTGCATCATCTATTCAACCCCATCCAGTGTTCCACACCTCTTTACAGTATACATTCCATATAGGTGACTATTTGGTACACGTACAGGGACATGTGCATGCCCACACCAAATAGCTGCTGCCATGACCGTGCTCCCTGAAGGTGGCAGTTCAGAGTGACACACACCTATTTGTATCTGCTTGCAGGTGATGGAGGATATCCCTTGAGGCCGTGGCTACTTACCCCTGTGCGGAACCCACAGAACACATATGAAGAGGAGTACAATCGTGTGCACACTCGTACCCGTGTTGTGATTGAGCAGACCTTTGGCCTGTTGATGGCGCGGTTCCGCTGCCTAAGCAGGTCTGGTGGGGCACTGCTATATAGGCCTGAGAAGGTGGCAAAGATCACCATGGCCTGTGTCATGCTGCACAACATGTGCGTCCGAAGGAATGTACCACTGCCACCTGACATTGACATGCATGGGCCGGGTGAGGATGAAAGGGAATGGAGACGGAGGCGAAGGAGCCCCCCTGCCAGTATGTGATGCACGGGACGGCCATGCTGTACGCCAAGCACTAATTGATGAATACTTTTGAAACACAGGGACGATGAATGACTTGTCAGTCAGACACTGGGCCAATGTGAACATGCACAAAGGGAATGTTGGTGGTTGGGCACTGAACACCGTAACACATTAAATGGATGAACACGAAAAATAACCATGTTCAGCCATGGATTTTTCTCAACACAACTTGTGTATTATTTGTAACAGCAGAACTGTGTCCACTCCCCCCTCCCAGAACCCCCCAACAAACTCCCTCACCCACCCCACATACCCCAGTGAATAGGCCAACATACTCCCTCACCCACCCCACATACCCCAGTGAATAGGCCAACATACTCCCTCACCCACCCCACATACCCCAGTGAATAGGACAACAAACTCCCTCACCCACCCCACAGATCCCAAATGTCCCCATGTGTGCAACAAACAGTTTTGCCTTCACCATTGTAGTTCCTCACATATTGTCATTTCCCATAATGTCATTTCTTTGGGACTTTTGGGTCTGGGGGTGCCATGGCCGAGCGGCGTGCACTCCTGCGCGTTAAGCGCACAGGGCTTGATTGCACCGAGGTGGAAGGGGATGACGTGGTTGAGGTGTCTATTATCAGTCCCCTGGCTGGGCCATGGTGTGGCTGCTGCACTTGCGTGATGTTTGCAAGACGGGCCTGGGTCAGTGATCCCATGCACTCCCGGAATGCACACGTGGACGCCTCTACGGCAGCTGTATTGGCAGCAATGGCCGTGGCTATGGCCTTCATGACCTCATCACCAGCGACGACCTGTTGTTGCATTATCTGGAGCATTTCTTCTTGGCGGGCCTCTACCCTTGCCAGACGGACCTCGAAGGGGGTTTCAGCCGCAGGTGTACTGGTGGCTGGCGGGGTGGTGGAAGGCAGGGTGGTGGCTGGCGGGGTGGTGGAAGGCAGGGTGGCGGCTGGCGGGGTGGTGGAAGGCAGGGTGGTGGCTGGTGGGGTGGTGGAAGGCAGGGTGGTGGAAGGCAGGGTGGTGGCTGGCGGGGTGGTGGAAGGCAGGGTGGTGGCTGGCGGGGTGGTGGAAGGCACCTGCATGGGGTCCTCGTCCTGGGCAGTGTCCTCCTCGAAGATGCCAATGTCCGATTCTCCAAGGTCGGAGTCATGCAGACATGGGTCATCCTGGCTCTCAGTCTCTGCAGGTGGGAGGGTGCTGGCAATGGGCGTTGGGCTGGGCATTCCGGACATTACCCCTGCCTCTTCAGCCAACTCTTTGGACACGACGTCCGTGGTGGCCGGCGGAGCAGCTACCACTGTTGCAGCAGGTGCCCCCTGCAGGGTTGATGCCTTGCGTGGCACACTGGGTGTGGCTGCAGGCAATTTCTTGGACGAGGGGGTGGCAGTGGCCCTGGTCCCCTTGCATGCACTGGATGTGCTCGCACCCCTGTCCTCTGTTCCACCTTCCTCGTTGGTGCATGGGAGATAGAAGAGATGCAGGTCATCAGTGATGTTGCCAAATGGCAGCTGTGATGTTTTGCGGTGTGATATTTTCATACATACAGGTACAATTTAATTTCTGTTGTGTGGCATTTGGTGTACTGAGGGGACATGTTGGCAATCATTGCATGGCTGGTGGCATTGCATTGTTGTTGTGTCTGGGGGGGGCATGGGCATGGTTGGGTCATGTTGCACCTCTGTTGGGTTTGGAATTTTCACTCATCATGCGTGTGGTGCAGGGGGTGGCACTCATTATTCTACTGATTTGTTGATGTCGCCTTGGGACATGCATTGGCGTGCCTAATTTGACTTCAACATCACTTGTCACATCATGTTTTGTTTTGCGTGGATGTGATGGTTCACTCACCTTCCTCTGTTGTAGTTTCTGCGCCAAACTCCTGGTCTCCTATCCCCTCTATGGATTCCGGGTCAATGAATCCACTTGCGGTCTCCTCCTATGCGGTGAGCTTTACAGGGGAGTGTGTGCCACCGCCTGTCGCCATTGCGGCCCTCCGGTTCTCCGACAGGATCTTTCGGACCCAGAGGCGGAGGTCGTCCCAGCGCTTTCGGCAATCCCGTACGCTCCTTGTGGTGCTCCCCACTGCCGATACCCTCGTAGCAACCTCCTGCCACACCTCTTTTTTTCGGGTTTGGGCCGCATGATTAAAGTCTGTGTCTGTTCTGATGATATCAGCATGCTGTTCGAGGGTGTTTGCCAGCATTGTCAGTTTAGCATCACAAAAACGCTGCTTCCTCTTCCTTTGGGTGCTTTTTCTGGTGGCCTTCGACATCCTGATTGAGTTGTGGCACTCAACAACACGGGTGTAGCGGTGGTTATGGAGGATGGCAATGTACTGTTTTTTTAAAGATGGCCGGCGGTCCATTTCCCGTTCCTGCGCGATGACGTAATTTCCGGATCCGGTTTTTACGCACACGGTGATACCGTGCCGGTATCACCGTGCCGGCATTCAGGTGTTGGTATGAAGCGGTAACGCTATGGCCGTGCAGCGCGATCCCGGTATAAGGGGGTTGGTGGCACTTTACCGGCATGGCAGTATTGCCACTACCGGCATGGGGGAACGCGCATGCTCGCGCACTCGTAATCACCCGCTGTTAGTGGGTACATACGTGCACGGACACGCTCATTCCGGCATGCCGGAAATGGACCCGCTATTACTGGGCAACTCGTAATGAAGCCTCATTTATCGATTACCGAGGACTTAACAGTCTAACCATAAAAGACCGGTATCCCATGCCATTGATGAAAGACATTATAGAGGCTGTCCAAGGAGCCCGAATTTTCACCAAATTAGATCTTAGGGGAGCGTATCATCTTCTGAGAATCCGTGAAGGAGATGAGTGGAAGACAGCTTTTAGAACACCTCTTGGACATTACGAGTACAGAGTCATGCCCTTTGGTTTAGTGAACGCACCCTCCCAGTTCCAACGGTTTATGGACAAAATATTTGCAGATGTCCTATATTCTTCGGTTGTAGTATATTTGGATGATATACTCGTTTTTTCCAACACTCTGGAAGAACACCGCCAACATGTTCAGGAGTTACTACACAGGTTGAGAATGAACAGTCTGTTGGCAAAACCTGAGAAGTGTGTCTTTGAAGCTACAACCGTACCTTACTTAGGGTTTATACTCTCAGCAGACAGTGTGCAAATGGACCCCTCCAAAACACAAGCAATAACTCAATTGCCGGTACCCACATCAGTAAAGGACATACAGAGATTTTAAGGTCTTGCCAACTTTTACCGTAAATGTATACTCAACTTTTCAGAAATCATCTTTCCCATTACTAATCTCTTAAAGAAGGGTGTTAAATTTATTTGGGATCAAACGACAGAACAAGCTTTCCAAAGACTTAAGACAGCTTTTGTGACTGCTCCCATATTGAGACAACCAGACCAGTCCTTACCTTTCATTGTGGAAACCGATGCTTCAGGCGGTGCAATTGGGGCAGCATTTCTACAAAGGAAGGAGGATGGATTGGAACACCCCATCGCCTACTACTCTCGTACGCTTAGCCCAAGTGAACGAAATTACTCTGTCTTGGAAAGAGAACTCCTGGCTATTAGGCAAGCATGCGAAAAATCCTATTACAAGGAACCATTCATCCTTTTCAGGTTCATACTGACCACCAAAATCTGAAGGTACTCCAGAAGATGGAATGTCGGAATTCCAGACATGCCAGATGGGCCTATTCTTTCTCTCAGTTTGACTTTGTTCTGACATACTTACCAGGAAAGGACAACCCTCTTGCTGATGCTCTCTCACGCAGTCAAGGAGACTTTGGAGGTTATCAGGGTCAGGAGATCCTTTTAGCAGGGAAGCGGTTTGTTAATACCCTTAACACTTTTCTGCAACAAGTACAATCCGCCCAGAGCAAGGAAAAGGACCCTCTAAACAAGGGTATGACTCAAAGGGGAGAACTGTTATTCAAAAAAGGTTTGTTGTTTCTGCCTACGACCGACTTACAAGAACAAGCAATGGCCTTGAGTCATGACGTACCATTAGCAGGACACAAGAGACAAAATGCCACTTTAGAATTGGTTTCTAGACAATTCTGGTGGCCCACGATGGCAAAAGATGTCAGGAACTATGTCGTCTTATGTCCTGTATGTGTACAGAATAAGTACGCATATTGCAAACCCATGGGTCTTCTACAACAGGAAACGTCTCCAGAAGGTCCGTGGCAACACATCTCCACTGATTTCATTGTAGACTTACCTGTTTCTAACGGGTACTCAGCCATCATGGTCAGGGTTGATTCATTCAGCAAATTGGCTCATTTCTCACCCTTAAAAGCGTTACCCACAGCAGGCATTACTGTAGAGGTGTTTTTGAGAGACGTGGTCAGATTACACGGGCTACCCCAGACCATAGTATCAGATCGCGGCTCACAATTCACATCAAAATTCTGGACTGTTCTATGCAAATCTCTAGGAATAAAAAGATCCCTTTCATCTGGGTTTCATCCGGAAAGCAATGGACTAACCGAACGTCTCAATGCCACTTTAGAACAGTACATCAGGTGTTTTTGTAATCAAGAACAGAGTGATTGGTATCAGCTTCTGCCCATGGCAGAATTTTCATACAACAACACCAGACATTCCTCTACAGGCATGAGTTCCTTCTCATGCACCTATGGATTCCATCCCCGACACATACCTCTGTTTGGTCAGAATTCTTCTAATGTACCCTCCATTGATCTGCTCATGAATACTCTGCAAGATCTTCACAGGAAGACACAAGCCAATCTTGAGATGGCACTTCATAAGAGCAAAAGGTGGGCGGATCTCAAGAGACAACCCAGCCCTGAATGGGAAATTGGTACCAAAGTATGGTTGTCAACCAAATACCTACCCAGGTGGATACGCCGAGGCAAGTTCTCTCCCCGTTACATTGGAACCTTCCAGATCACGGCTAAAATCAATCCGGTAGCCTTTCGCTTGGCTCTGCCAACCAAACTACAAAGAATTCATCCGGTATTTCACACCTCATTACTGAAAGAATACAAAGAAGACTTACACAAAATAAAAATAAAAAAGACAATCGGATTCCAGCAGAAAGAAAGCACCAAGGAATACAAAGTCTCCAGACTCCTTGATTCCAGGTACAAGAATGGGACCTTGCAGTATCTGGTACTATGGAAGGTGTACCCAATGTCTGAGAGCTCTTGGGAACCTATTAGACATATATCAGCACCTCGTCTCATTCAGAAGTTCCATCGAATGCACCCGAGAAAACCAGGAGGATGTCTACTGAGAAGGTGTCATACTGTCACATATCGCCCATGGAAAGTATGGAGGAGATGGTCGATATGGAAGAAGGACTGAATTATTCCATGCAACGCACAGCACGTTCTAGTCTTCCAGCATTAGCCGCCTTAAAGACCAGCAGATGAGAAGCACCTGTGCGTTGCAACTTACTTACTTTGTTCCCGCGAGTAAGTTTGCTTACGTGTCATGATGCCTACCCCTGGGCATCCGGATCAAGTCCATCATCCCTGGGAGCAGGCATCCAGATACTCATTAAAACCCAAACAGCCCCGGCTGGGGGCGGTTTGGAGTCAGTCCTGGCGCCTTAGGCGCCAGGCTCATCATAGAAATCAGTCCTGGCGCCATAGGCGCCAGGCTCATAGACTTTACTTACCTTATGCAGACCATGCTGCAAATGAGTCCAAGCCAACGTGAGGCCTGGATGGGACTATTTTATTACAGGGACTATTTTTTACTCAGGTGTGGTTCTGGGGAACTTCTTACCTGGGACTACTTTGCAGGCTATTTAAACCACGCCCGAACTGCAGCTCATGCTTTGTGTTATTCTGCATCTAGCAGCGTAACGCTCACCGTGTCTGCAAGTCAGCATCCAGTCTTCTGCCACACCCGCCTCGAATCCGGAGTTCCTAGAAAAAAGGCAAAGAAATAAGAAGAGGTTAGATTACGGACATTATTTGATTCCTTACCTGAATCCGGACCCAGCACATCTCCGAGCCTGGAAAGGACATTATTTCAGCACGCGTCGCTTCGCCAACAGCAGCGCCGCGTTATACTCACCAGTCCACCGCATCTTTCAACTCGGCGCTGCCTCCATCATTTTCTTCGTTGAAACCCAGCACCTGTTGGGAAAACAAAAGGAATAACAAGGTGAGCCGAGAAAACCGACAAAGACAATCTCTTTGCCACCATAGGTTTACCTGCTTTACCACAGGTGGTATTATCCTTTAATTCGCTGCATCTTTCTATGCCGTACCTATAAAGGGAGAGAAAACAGCAAGTTAAACTCATGCAACTTTTACCGGACAGTGTTTGATAATACAGACTCTTACCTGAACGCCATCAGCTGCCTCCAGGCAATATTCTTTTGGACCCAGCTGCAACCTAACGTGGGAGTGGAACAAGAGTGAACATCGGACATATTGAACTCTTTGAACTTTATAGACACTGGAGTCAATATTCCTCCGGAACTCCTCCAGTACCTTCAAACCAGTGAAGTAACTGGTATCTACGCGCCCCTGCATGCCATGCAGGATGGAGAGTTCATCATTTAAAAACATAAGGTGAGGTTACCAAGAGGGGATATCGGAGGTGATTAGTGGGGAGAACGAGAACAGTTGGGGGGGCCATCACTAAAGTCCACGGGTGGCTAAATTCCTTTCTCCACTTGCAGGAGAATACTTCTACGAGTCCAGCAGACAAGATTAGGCGGGCCAGCCCAGACTGTCATCTCTTCACTACGCATCACGCTGGTGGAGACCGCAGCTGTCCGGGTCCGATCGACGCCCCTGTGGGAACCAGGTGAGCGTAACATTACGCTCCCTCTTGTGTTCCCTTCCCGGTTTCTGCCTACCTTGTTGGTCGTTTGTTAGTGCGTTGCTTCCCACTCGAACGGCTCCTTGCCTCCTTCCGTTCTGGACTACTTTCCTCTCCGCTTATGCGGCGTCTGTCGCCGTAACCTGTTTGCATCTCTCTCAGCCCTTCCTTCTACTGCTGTACTCTCTCCCGTGCTGGGCGGTTCCCCAGCGTTCATTGTTTTCTGTGAGTGGTGTCTACCGTTGGAGCGGTGTGTTCCCAACACACAGTCCTTTCCTTGTGTCCCACTATATCCGCGTGTTATCCGCACGCCAGCTGGACCTCTACCCGGACAACAGGTAATCGCCTACTACGACAACAACCAGTGCATTCTGGTACTTGTAGGCAATACTACTCTTGCCTTCACTCTTACTGGATTTCTCTACGGACTGCATCAACTACCATCCATATCAAGATCTACCAGGGTTTTTTCATCCGGTTTTTCCCTGGTTTGGGGTGGGCTCCCTGGAGTTCCCGCTGCCGGGCACATAGCCTCTTTGGCAAAGTGGACTCTAGGCGAGCCCGTCCTTCTATCTTCAAATCCAAGAACAAGATCGAAACCAAGTCCACAAGAACCACCTGGAGAGAAAAGAAGAAGGAAAGTTCTACAGACGAATCTACTGCGTCTCCAACAGATTCATCAGGTGAGGAGTGGGCTAGTGGGGCTAGTTGTGTAGACACTGTACTTGATCAACCTGTCAAACCTGAGACTAGGGTACAGGGTTGTACCCCCAGCCATGGGTGCCATAAGGGTATCCCAAGGGTCTCTGTTCACCATGACCAAGAAGAGAAAGAGCTGCACTGCCAGGGGTCCCAAAATGGACTCCTGTGTAGAAAATAACCCAGAGCACACATGATAAGCGAGTACAGGACAAGGACATGGAGGCCCTGTCCCTCCAATGCATTTCTAGCATCACACCTGACTTGCGCAATTGACCCCTTCCTAAACTTGGAATGTTGTCTACTTTTCAGAAATGTATGCCTTTCTGTCTTTCCATTCAGCTTTCCTACCCTCCTCTTCCATTACGCCCACGCATGTCCTATTGGAAAAAAAGGGAAAAATTGCTTATCTCTCACCAAACTGATGGTGACCTTATAAAAATAGGTTTATTTCATTTCCACTCAACCTGTTCTTCATAGCGTGGAAAATGGTGAATTCAGAACAGCAAATCATTTGTTCCTAGCTCTTACAAGTAAAACAACACAGGCTTCTTTGTATATCATTGTATTGGCATTTTCTGAAAAAACACAAAAGGTGCTCTCTTTTTTGTTATTTTCTCTCATTGCCCCGCCCCCTACAGCAAAGTAGGATTTGTGGGAAGAAAAGGGGCCAGGCTTGGCCACAATATATCTAGTAAAAAAAAAGTCACAAGGGATTGAATGCGACATAAGAAATCTCCAAAAAAAGTCTCTGCACGGGGAGCGAAATCCCTCAGTAGTTAAGGGGTTAATTATGCAAGATTCTCCCAAAAGTTTACTGCTGAGAGTTTTGAAAAAGTGATTCATCACAATGATGTGACATATATATCAGATGGGGAGGAGTGGTTAAGTGGAGAGGACCCTTGGGATATATTTATAAACACAAACGGTTTATTCCAATTGTATTTGGATAAATGGGAGTTTGATGGCCATCCATATACTTGGTGTGCTAGGAACAGTCGTTCTTGGATTGATTAGATTTTGGTTTCTTTTACAATGTGTCAATAAATGGGAAAACTGCAAATTATACCCACATCAGCAAGTGATGATGTGGTAAACAAATGTACTCTATGTTCGGAAACACATCGGAAAGCAAAGATAGTTGGAGGTGTTTGGGTTAACCTGTCCGGTAATAGAACACAATGGTCTGTGAACAATATCAAGCGATATACAAGCTTCTTTGATTTATTCTGCCCAAAAGATGTAATTAAGGATAAAGTATCAGTCATGTTTCAGAGCTTGTCTGAGAAAGCTAAGCATTATATTCAAAAGCCTGAGAATACAAGCCATTACAAAATATGAGTCAAACCAGTAACACAGCAATTAGAACAATTTGCCAGTGAAATAAATTAGGCAAGAGGAGATGGAGAGGGGAAGGAAGTGGTGAACAGGAAGTGGAATAAGCTGAAGGTGAGAGAAGAGGAGAGGGGACTTAAGAGGAAACGAACCAGGGAGAGAGAGGTAAGAAGAGGAGGATAAAAAGGGGGGAGAGGGGATGAGAGTATCAGGGAGGGGAGTGGAGAAGAAGAGATTTTAAGGAGAAACGAAAGGAGGAAAAGTTGGGGATGGAGCGGATAGAGAGAGGTAGGGAGTTCCAGTGCAAGGGGGCCAGGAGCTGAAAGGAGCGGAAACGAGAAGAGGCACATGGGGGAGGGGGAACAGTGAGTAGGAAGATATCGGCAGATCCAAGGGAGTGGGAAGGGGTGTAGAATGAAAGGAGAGAGGAGAGATAAGGGGGAGCAATATTGTGAAGAGATTTGAAGACAAGGCAGAGGAAATTAAATTTAAGTTGGGAGTGAAAGGGAAGCCAAGCAAGGTAAGAAAGCGTGAGGAGCAAGGAGACAGAGGGTTCGGATGGCAGAGGGCTAGGCCATAAAGACCACATATGGAAACTAAGGCACAATAACCATATATCCAAGTGACACGTCAGACACGAGGTTCATTTTCCAAACAGGTCTGGTTTATTTCAAAGTATTCTCAGTCGGCCGACTGGGTCTCAACGCCTCACGACGTGTGTTCCCAGACCTCGTGAGATGCGAGAGAGCGAGCAACGCGCAAGCAGCAATATATATACATTAGACAATCATCTTTACGAAGGCAATTCGATCCGCCCACAACATGTCGTACAGGCTATACTATCACTATCACTATCACGGCCGCAATAAAGTGCGGGCCGTTATCTGACCATATGACATGGGGCAGGCCGAAACGGGGAAAGTATCCTTTAGCATGGCTTTAGATGTGGACATAGCTGTACAATCTTTCAGGGGATAGGCCTCTACCCATTTGATAAAAGTGCAGACCACTACGAGAACATACTTATAGTTTTGGCACCTTTCCATTTCTATGAAATCAAAATGGATGACTTCAAATGGCATAGCCGGCGGGCCAAAACTGCCTACTGGTGTCACTGTTACCTTTCCAATGTTATGTTGAAAACAAGTCATGCAGTTCTGAACCAATCTTTCAGCAGTTTTTCTAATGTGTGGATTCTGCCATACAAATCCAAGTGTTGTATCATTTTTAGCACATATGTGTGTTGGACTGTGGGCCATAGTGACCAGTGCCAGCACATAGGCATTTAGTAACATGAATCTATTATTTTTTTTGTCCACCCAACAACCTTCAGAGTCTAATTCTGCTGGGCCCTCAGACCAGTTTTTTATTTCATCTACAGTAGCTTCTGATAGCATTTCTTTAATTGTTACAATTCCATTTTCTATCATGCAAGGTACATCTTCTAATCTTTCGACATACATTTTTGTGTGTAAATCACGTTACATGTTACTTTTTTATGTGCTTCACATTTCATTATCGCTAATCGCTTGGGAAGCGCAAGTGCTGACAACAGTTTCACTATCAAAGTGCCATGTTGGATTTTGGTTCCGTATGATGTCAGGAAACCCCTTTCAGCCCATAATTGACCAAAATTGTGTACTACCCCAAAGGCATACTGACTGTCAGTGTATATGTTTACATTGAGGTTTGCAGAGATTTCATATGCTCTTGTTAAAGCTATTATTTCTGCAGCTTGTGCTGAGTTATATGGGATTCTTTTGCTTTCTACAATACTTTTCAGTGTAGTGATGGCATAAGCAGCAGTTGATGTGCCATCTGGTAATTTAAAACAAAACCGTCACAAGACAGTTTTCCATCTGGCTCTTTCTGTGGGTTGTCAGTTAGGTCAATTATTCCTTTTGTCTCTTGTTCAGTAACCATTAAGCAATCATGGGGGAATTGTTTTTCACCCCCTTTTTCATTTGGAGGGGGCATTAACTCGGCCGGATTTAAAGCACATCCCCTTCTTATTTGGATATGCGGTGCAAATAGAACTATTTCATACATTGTTAATCTGGCTGATGTAAGGTGTTGCGTCTGCGTTCTATTTAAAAGAACGTCCACTGAATGGGGTACCATGATGGTTAAAGCGTGACCTAAAACCATCCCCTCCGTTTGTTTTACTGACGCAGCAGCTGCAGTAACAGCTCGCAAGTAGCACGGCAAAGCACATGCAACAGGATCCAACGTGGAAGAGAAGTAACCACATGGTCTATTTCTCCCTCCTTGTTCCTGAGTCAAAACAGCCAAAGCACATCCATTATTTTCATGCACAAATAACTTAAAACTCTTTTCATAATTTGGCGTGCCCAAAACTGGAGCCGAACATAATGCAGCTTTAAGCAGGTGAAATGCTTCTTGACATTCCATGTTCCATGGCAAAGGTAAGGTAACATCTTTCCTTGTCAATGCCACTATTGGTTTCACAATCATAGAAAAATGTGTGATCCACTGCCTACAATATAAAGTCATGCCAATTAAAGCCCTGACTTCTTTCTGCGTATTCGGAATAGGCATATCAGAGTTGCTTTCTATTCTTTCTGGTGTCAATCTCCTTCCCTCCTTCGAAAGGAGGAAGCGCAAGTAGGCCACTTCTTTTCGACAATACTGGAACTTCTTAAGTGATGCTTTTTGTCCATGTGCTGCTAAATGTGTTAATAATGCAACAGTACTTTCTTTACATATTTCTTCTGTGTCTGCTGCTATCAACAAATCATCGATGTATTGTAATAATATGCAGCCTGTCGGTAGTTCAAGCATGTCTAGCATGTCTAATTGTTCCTTTAATGCTCTACTGTAAATACTCAGACTTTCAGTGTAGCCCTGCGGAATTCGTGTGAATGTAAATGAACGTCCTCCTAAAGTAAAAGCAAATAAATATCTGCTATCGGGGTGCACTGGGATACTAAAAAAGGCATTCTTCAGGTCAATGACACTAAAATATGAAGCAGAAGCTGGAATCATAGTCAAAATTGTAGTCCCATCCGGGACTAATGGAAATTGCGGATCAACCACTTTATTTACTATGCGTAAATCAATTATAAAACGGTAAGGTATCTTGTTACCTCCTTTTTTGTAAACAAGAAGAATCTGACTATTGCAAGTACTAGCAGAAGTTTTTTCAATTACGTTTCTTTTAATCAAATCTGATACAATGCATTTCAATGCTTTTTCTCCCTCAGCTGAAATTTTATATTGCGGAATACGCGGCAATGTAATTCCTTCTTTCAAAACAATCTTTACTGGCTCTACTTTCAAACAACCCACATCATTGTTGTTTACTGCCCATATACAAGCCGGTACTTTACTCAATTCAGTCGGTAGTGGCTTAGATACAAATTGCGATACAGTAGTCTTTTGTGGCGAGATTGTCAAATACACTCCACCCGGAGAACAAAAATTACTGCATTCAATTTTTTCAACAAATTTAATCCCAACAAATGTTCGCCGCAATTTTTCATCACAAGAAATGGCCAAGACTCTGTGAATGGACCTAGTGTTGTATTGGTTGTGACACTGGACTAATTACTGGTGTACCTGAGAAGCCTACTGAGATATTCTTATGCCCTGACAGTGGTATATCTGGAACCCGCTGATGGTCAATCGAACATTTTTGTGAACCTGTGTCCACTAAATAAATGTGTTCCCTATTCCCAACATTCATTTCTACGTAGGGCTCTTTCTGGTCTACAGGAATAGATACTGGTTCCAACCCCTGTCTTGGGCTGTCCTAGTAAAACAATACATCGTCAGATGTAAAGTCGCCAGAGTAATATGCATTGATCTGATTGTCAAAAACATTCCCAGCATTTGTATTGTTTTGTTGCTGGCTCTGGTTCTGATTCTGGTTCTGATTCTGATTACGCTGGTTATTCTGAAATTGTGGCACTCTGTGGTTTCTATTCTGTCCTTGTATTCCCGGACGACTTCTATTCTGTCTTCTCGGTAAAGTCCCATTTCTATTCTGTATATGTGGGCACTGTGCCTGCCAATGGCCTTCTTGTCTACAATAGGCACATTGATTAATGCCTATTGGACCACCCTGTATATTGGACGTTAATGCAAATTGGACTCTGGACGGTGTGTTCCCACCGCCTCCATTATTGTTCGCTACTTGCTGTAACAATACTCTTGTCTTCAAATTCCCCTTTTCCCTTAGTTCCTTATCCTTTTCCGAATGTACTCTGTTCTCATAATAATGGGCCATATGTAGTACTTCACTTTGTGTTTTTGCTTGCCATGCACTTTCAGATGTCATTATTAAACTTTGAATTTTCGGCAATAACCCTTGCACAAATCTATCAACAAACAATCTCTTCCCAGGTTCAATACTTAGATCTTGACCACTAAAGTCTGCAAATATTTCTTCAAATCGATTAAAATAATCTGTCTCTCCTTCCTCTGTGCATTGCAAACAAGCAGTCAATTTATCCCAAACTATTCTCTTTTCGGGTACCAGAGTTTTCAATTTCTCTACTATTCGCAATGGTCAAGCCAACATTACCTGTGGTGGCTTTTCTCCAGCCTTTCTCTCACTATCAATTCTAGTCAAATTCTCCCATGTATCACCTAATATCGGCACGTCATTTATATTTCTAACCTGTTTCCATATGTCTACAGGAAGAATTAGGGGAACAATAAATCAATGTCACTCAATGTAAAAACAGATGAATTCAAAACAGATTCAATTTCCTTATAGAATCCTGATGGGTTCTTCCTAATATCAAGGATCGTCTGCTTTATAGTATTTACCTCTTGCCTAGAAAAAGGGACATGTACAAACTGTGCAATGTAATGTGCTTTTATCGTTCGTGCTGGAGCTTCTCCATCGGCAGCAACCTCTACTTTTGGGACAAATGTGGGAGGTACCTCCCTCATGGGTAATTGCAAACTAGGCGATTCTCCATTCGTTCGTCTATTAAGCAACAAAGATAAATCAAGGAAAAAAACAGCTGTTCCAGTTTCAGGCGAAAATGCTCTATTATAAATGGTCATTAAATCAGCGGGACAACATATCTTATTCTTCATACATTCATCTTGTAGGTACTCTACCATAACCTGTAATACCTTTCTCTGCATTTCTGGTGTATACTGACTAAATGTATTGTGCACTTCAATTGGGGAAATGGCGGCATCCGTAATCCATCTAAGCGCATCTCGCGTACAAATTCGCATCTCTTCACTAATAGGTTTCAACGGTGGCAAAAACCGTTGCTGGACATACGACATATGCGGTTTATCTTTTTTCAATAGCTCTTTATGCAATTGATCAAGTTCTTGCTTAAACACAAATATTCGGCTTACGTGATCTCGTACTTTCGTCGCATTATCTCGCAAATTCGAAAGAACAATCAAATCACGCAACCATTGCGGTACCACTTTATTGGTCAAATCACTCCATATTTGCATAAGATAGTTCCCCATGCATTCTAACAATACCTGGGTTTCACCAAGGCCTCTATGATCAGATATGGAACTCTGCACAGCCACTTCATTGTCATCATTCATATACGTTTCGGCCCACTCTTTCAGTTCTTCTTTCCTTCCTTTGCTAATTGTAGTACGAGTCAGTCTAATGCTTCCTTGCACAGGCCCCATCTCTGTAGGACTGCCCGCTAACGCGGCTAACTCATGCTCTGGCGGCGGTGGAGGAAATGATGTCACAGGCACAGGGGGAGAGGAACTGCTTACTGCAGGTGCGGATGGATTAACGGGAATGAGAGGTACATAAGGAGGAGGTGCAACTGGGTCAGTACTTTGATGTTCATTTCTTCGCTCATTCAATATTTTATTTATTAGTTCATCTGATGTATGCAAATCTTGCTGATGATATATTTTCTGTACATCTAATTGGAAGGCCCTGTCCATGTTCCTAATGGCTTCTGTCTGCTGATGTTGGTCATGCTCTAACGCTTTCTCTTCATTTGTTTTATGTCTGTGCGCGTGTTTCTCCCTACTTCTCAATCGGAGATTAGCTTCCTTCCTCCAGTCTCTTACTACGTCGAATGATGCTGGTCGGGCCTTCTTGCGTAGCAATACTGATTCTAGGTGTTCTATACGTGCTAATTCAAAGCTTCCATTATTAGGCCATTGAAGGTCTGATACACGTCTGGTCTGCCTATGCCAAATTGCATTAAACACTATTGCCCCTATACCGTATTTTATGTACATTTCATGTGCCGGCAACCCTTTGGGTGGCGCGACCTGGCCAGTTTCCAAAGATTGTCTACCACAGTGAAAAAAACTCACTAAACAGGAAGACAATTTCCCAGGAATTGTTAATTCTTATCCTTTTCTTACCCTGGGCGTTTCATCTTGCAAGAGCAACTCTCAACCACTATCAGGACTTCGTCACTCAGGACGCAATTCGCCCGTATACAAATGCAACCAAGAATCGTCATGACTGCGTGTCTGGCTCAATCTGACTCGTTCCAGGACCCTCACCTTGATGCTCTCTGGGCGTTGCTCGTCGATCAGGGATCGGCTGTGTTCAGATCTGCGGAGGAGTCTCTCATCACTTCTACAGGGGCGCCCCGAACACCTTCCGAACCCGGCTCGACGGCTTCGTCCTCGACTCGTTTTTGCCTTTTTCAACTTTAACATATACGATGGAGAATTAGTGAAAGGGTCCCTGTTCACTTCTTTGCTAGACAATAAGGACAACAAATGGAAACTAAGGCACAATAACCATATATCCAAGTGACACCTCAGATATAAGGTTCGTTTTCCAAACAAGTCTGGGTTATTTCAAAGTATTCTCAGTCGGCCGACTGGGTCTCAACGCCTCAAGACGTATGTTCCCAGACCTCGTGAGATGCGAGAGAGCGAGCAACGCTCAAGCAGCAATATATATACATTAGACAATCATCTTTACGAAACAATTCGATCTGCCCACAACATGTCGTACTGGCTAGGGTTCAGTGATTAACAATTATGACAATTATGACACGTTGTGACAAGTCTTCATTCGGTCTAAACATAGTTATTCTAGCAAAGGCAGCAGAGACAGCTTTCTGTTATGGGGAACATGGAGCTTCTAGCTCAGCAAAGATATTGTGTTCTCAGCAGGGAAAACATTCCTTATTACACTATCTGTGTGTCTTGTTCACGAGCTAAGGGTCAGACTGTTCTGAAGCAGAAAATACCACTCTCCGCGAGGGAGCACCGCTAAAAGAATATAATTCATGTTTTAACTGCTTTTTACTACAGCGTTTGCAAGACAACCCGGCACCTGGTCTGCTGATTAGATGCGGCTTCTGTTCGACTTCAAGGACTACTTTCCTACTAAAAATCATCCATAGAGTAGCCTATCTCCAAATTCAAAATTACTTAGAAGCTAACCATCTACTAGGCTCACGACAATCGGGCTTCCGCCCTCTCCATGGCACTGAAACAGCCTTGATAGATCTTAAAACTAAAATTGAGGAATTCAAGGATAGTGGGAAAACAGCGCTGCTACTCCTACTGGACTTGTCAGCAGCTTTTGATTTGGTTGATCATGCAGTTTTATGCAACCACCTCAAGCTCTCTGCCAATTTCACAGGGGAAGCTATAGCATGGGTCCAATCGTTTCTAGCCAACCGGACCATGAGAGTCTTTTCCACCTCTACCTGTGCTGATCCCATCCAAATTACATGTGGAGTCCCACAGGGCTCCTGTGTCTCACCCACTATGTACAACATTTTCACCAAGCCATTATTCGACAAGTTGGATAGAGTGGGTGTCACCTACACAAATTATGCAGATGACACCCAGATCCTCATACCCCTTTCGGGCAACTATGAAGTGGACCTGGCCTTGGTGAATAAAATATACATCCTCATTCAGGCATATATGGCCATCCATGGCCTCTGCCTGAACGACGATAAAACTGAAATCCTGCTCCTCGGATCAGACCATAACCTAACTAAACTCACCCCGGACTATGCCTCATTTAACATTGACAATAATACTATTAAGGTTATGCGAGAAGTTAAAGCTCTAGGTTTTTACCTCGACCAGCTCCCACCCTCAAAATGCAAGTGAACTCCCTCACCTCTACAACCACTTACACGTGTAAACTCATCCGTGCTGCCAGACCATTCATGTCCAGTGCCAGCTGCCTCACCTTGGCCAATGCCCTTATCATGTCCAGACTGGACTATTGCAACGCCTTATACTCAGGTGCAAATAAGTCGGTCATTGACAAACTCCAGAGATTACAAAATAATGCCCTAAGAGCAGCTTTGAATATCCCACGTAGAGAGCATATCTCCAAATACCAGACTGAGGCCCACTGGCTAAAGATAAAGGACAGAATCCTCCTTAAAACTATTTCTCTCACATCCAAATGCCTAAACAATCAAGCACCCCCCTACCTAGCTGAAAGAATCAACTGGAGACCCTCAAACCGACTGACAAGATCTGCCAACACCTTCTTACTTGAAGTCCCGAGATTCAAACTTACCACGGTGGGTGGATCTAGCTTCCCTGTTAGAGCTGCACAATCATGGAACATACTCCCACCTGACCTCAGACGCCCCATTACCCTACACTAGATTTAGATGTAACGCTCTCAAATGGCTGCACAACAACGATATGTAACGATATTCACCCTTATCTAGCTGATCATGTCATACATATGTTAAGACTGTATTCTTCTAATGCTTCCCATTATGATCCTATATGTACTGTATCATTTGTATCATTTGTTGTAAGTTACCTCTGTTTTGTAATGCACTGTAACTAAGCTTCAAGTCTACTTGTATCGTTGCGCCCAGCTGACCAAGGGCTTGGAGCGCATTATCAAATAAAACAAACAAACAAACAAACTTAGTGAGAGAGAAAAACAATGTATTTCTGCACAGTTTGACATTTCTGTCTGTGTTAGTGTTGCAGCGTTCAAGCCGTGGCCTCGCACTGTGCGCGAGTTCGAAGCATAGAATACATTTGCAAAGCGTTTTGACAGAAAGTAAAAAAGCAAATGGCCGACATAGCACAAAATGGACGCCCTCTGGTTACAATGACGATTCTCTGTCCGCGATGTTTGTCACATGATGCGATTGGTTTCTGGCAACATACTATACATACTATAGGGTCGTTTCTGGTCTAACAAAGTGGTAGAGGGATTTGAGGGGGGCGAGATGAGAGTCCAAAAGGATAGAAGAACAATAGAAGAGGCGAGAGAAGATAAGGGAGGAGATTAAAGGTTTAGTGGCGTGGAAGGTGAGAGAGGAGCAGAATGTTGAAAAGGTGGTAGCAACAAGCGAGAGAGGTAAGAGAAATATGGTGGGAAAAGGAGAGGGAAGAGTCAAAGTGAATGCCTAGATTGCGGGCATGGGCAGAGATGGGAAGATTAGAGGCGGGAAAGTGAATAAACCGAGGAGGAGAGGGAGGGGGAAGAATGTTGGAGGGAAAGAATAAGACTCAGTCTTATCAGTGTTGAGAGAAAGAAAGTGGGATGACATCCAGTTTTTAATGGCAGTAAAACCGGAAGAGAAATTAAGGTGGATATCAGGAGTGAAGGAAGAGAAGGAAAGGAAGAGCTGGGTGTCATCAGCATAAAAAGGGTGAGAAATACAGAAGGAAGAGATGATGGGGGCAAGAAGAGAGGTGTAAAGAGAGTATAGAAAAGGGCCAAGAACACAGCCTTCGGGTACACCGTAGTCCAAGGGGAGAGTAGAGGAGGTACGACCGCCCCAAGAGACAGCAAAAGAGTGGGAGGAGAGGTAGGAGGAGAGCCAGTTGAGAACAGAGCTTTTGAAACCAAAGGAGGAAAGAGTGTTGGGAAGTAAGGGGTGATCGACGGTGTCAAAGGCAGCAGAGAGGTCAAGGAGGATGAGGACAGAGGATTGCTTAGAGTAGCAAACAGTGAGGAGGGAGTTGAGAACATAAATGAGAGTAATTTTGGGGGAGTGTTTAGGTCGGGAGCCAGATTGAGAGGGGGGAAGGAGGGAAAGGTTAGTGACAAAAGCTGAGAACTGGGAGTAGAGTAGGCGTTCAAGTAATTTAGAGAAGAATGGGAGAAGCGAGATTAGACGGAAGTTTGAAGCAAGAAGAGGATTGGCAGAAGGCTTCTTCAGAAAAGTTATGATAGTAGCATGCTTGAAAGCGGAGGGAAAGTAGCAGAGGAGAGACAGATGTTAAAGAAGAAGGTTAAGTAAGGAATGAGAAGAGAGTAAATCTTTGGGATATGAAGGGTGGGGAGAGGATCGGAAGGGGCCGCAGTAGGATGGGATTGAGACAGGAGGAGGGACACGTCAGAAGGGGAGACAGGCGAGAAGGCAGACATGCAAGCTGAAGGATAGTGGGGGAAGGCAGACGGTGGAATAGGAAGGAGATTAGTTAATGTTTTGGCGAAGAGAGAGAATTTTGGAGGAGAAGAAATCAGCGAAGTCAGAAGGAGAGAGGGAAGATGTAGCTGAGGGGTCAGGAGTGGGCAGGGAGAGAAGACGAGAGAGGGTTTGAAAGATACAGCAGGGATGATAGGCTTGGAAGTGGAGAAGGTTAGAATAGTAGGAACGTTTAGCAGAGCTAAGGCAGGAGTCATAAAGAGAGTGGTAAGATAAATAGGAGGTTTGATTAGATAGAGAGGGAAATTTGAGGCAGCGTCGCTCGAAGCGATGGAGGAGGCGAAGCATGGAGAGAAGGTGAGGGGAAAGCCAGGGTTGAGAGGGTTTGCGAGTGGGTCGGAAGGAAGAGAGAGGATAAAGTTGATCGAGAGTGGAAGAGATAGAGAACAGAAAGGATAGAGCATCATTGTCCAAGAGAGAAGAGAAGTCAGAGGGGGGGGGAGAGGAAGAGCAAGTGTTGAAAAAGAGACAAGGACTAAAGTTGCAGAGGTCACATCGAGAGAAGGAAGTGGGGGAGGGTACAGGAGCGGAAGGAGGGAGAGGGGGATTAAGGGAGGAGAGTAAAGCATGGTCAGAGAGATAGTTGGGTAAGGTAGAGATGGAGGAGGAGGAGTAGGTTGAATTAAAGATAAGATCAAGAGTGGAGCCAGAAAAGTGAGTAGGAGAAGAAGGGAGAGGAGAGAGGAGGTAGGAGTCAAGGATGGAAAGAAGATAGGAAGGTTGAGGGGGAGTAGGGAGGTGAAGGTTAAAGTCGCCAAGTACAGTTAGGGGTAAGGGGGAGGGAGAGATAAGAGAGAGGAGGTGGTTGAGGTCATAGTAGAAGGAGGAGAGGGGACCAGGAGGTCAGTAGATAATTAGAAAGGAGATAGGGTGAGGGGAAGTAAATGATTTGTATAGGTATTCGAAGGATGGGAAGGTGGGAAGAGGCAGTGAGGAGGTCGAAGAAAGGTATTTAGGGTGGAAGAGGAGGCCAATGCTACCGCCACGACCAGAAGAACGAGAGATATGAGAGAAGAGGAGGAAGAGGTGGTGATAGAGGCGTGGACAGTAGAGTTGTGAAGGGGGATCCAGGTTTCAGTTAAACAGAGGAAATTAAGGTTAAGTCGGAAGAACATGTCCAAGATGGCTGCAGTCTTATTGCAGAGGGATCTAGCGTTCCAGAGAGCAATGTTGATGAGACTGGAGGGTTGGACAATAAGGGGGTAGACAAAATTAGGACGATGAGGGAGGGTTGGAAGGGGGTGGGATGAATGGGGTAGGGGGTTGAGCAAGGGAATGGACATGAGGAAAAGGGGAAAGGAAGGTAGGAGAGGGAGGAGTGGGGTAACAAGGGGGGCCGAGGGGGAAGAGTAATGAGGACGAGGAGAGAGGAGTCTGGAAATGCGCATTACAAAGGGGAAAAGAGAGTGCTGTGATGAAGAGAGAGTAAAGGGAAAGGGGAGGGTGTATTGAAGAAGAGATAGAGAGAAAGGGAGGAGGAGGGCATCAATGGGAAGAGGGATAGCTCTAGGAGCAGACCAGGTGGACCAGATTGTGGCAGGGGGGGTCCGCAGTCCAGAAGGGCCCCGAATAAAGCAGCCTGGGCCTAGAGTAGGCCAGAGCCCAGGAGGGCTGTAGAACCTCAGATCAGAGGGCTCAGGTGGAAGCAGGGGGACCATGGGAAAATAAGAGTCCTGGTGGTGATAGGGGCCAGCAGTCAGGAGGGGCTCAGATGGAAGCAAACGGACCGCAGTTCAGAAAGGCCCAGGTGGTAGCAGGCAGCCTATGGGAAATGAAGAATCCTGGAGGTGGCAGGGAATCCAGCAGACAGGAAGGGCCCAAGTGGTGGCAGGCGGACCACAGAACAAAATGGGCTCAGGTGGTAGCATGTGGTCCACAGTTCAGAAAGTCCCAGGTGGTAGCAGGCAGTCCGTGGTAGATGAAGAACCATGGAGGTAGCAGGGGGCCAGCAGACAGGAATGGCCCAGGTGATAGCAGACGGACCACTGAACAGAAGGGCCCAGGTGGTAGCAGGAGGTCCGTGGGGAGTAAGAGCCCTGGTGGAGGCAAGGGTAAGCAGACGGGAAGGGACCAGGTGGAAGCAGATGGACCGTAAATCAAAGGAGCCCCAGAGGAGGCAGGGGTTTGAGGCTAACAGCAACACATCAGGAGATTAATGATCAGAGGAGCCAGCAGCGATGCATTCATGAGGCAGGTGGCAAGGAGACCGGTGCCGTTGGGGGAGGGCCCTACGGAGGCGAGAGGCCAGCAGCGGTGGAGGAGCAGCAGACACAGCAGCCCGTATTCACGAGGCTGAGAAACAGGAGCTGGAGAAGGCACGGCCGAAGTGCCTTACAAACTTAGAGGGTCAGAGCTTAGAGGAAGGCACGGGTAGAAGTGGAGCTATCCTGAGGCTGAGGCGTATGAGAGCGGGTGAAGAAGTCAGGAGCTGCAGGCGGAGGTCCAGCGCTCCCTTGAAGGCACAGCAGCCAGTGTCCGCGAGACGTGTGTAGCAGGAGCAGAGTAGGCATGGCCGAAGCGCCCCTCAGACGCAGAGTAGCTGGCCTGGAGTAGGCACTGCCGAAACGCCACACAAATGCAGAGGGCCGGTGTTGAAAGGAAGGCCCAAGTTGAGGTGGCTGCCCGCCAATATGAGAGTGAGTGGGACAAGAAGTCAAAGGCAGGAAGTGGAGGTCCAGCGCTCCCTTCAAGTCGAGGCCGGGAAGAGGAGTGTCCGGTGCCGGCAGCAAGGTCCCAGTTGTGGTGGC
This sequence comes from Ambystoma mexicanum, assembly GCF_040938575.1. Lineage (NCBI taxonomy): Eukaryota > Metazoa > Chordata > Amphibia > Caudata > Ambystomatidae > Ambystoma > Ambystoma mexicanum. The sequence goes on along the minus strand of NC_090933.1, from coordinate 1,295,970,000 downwards.
GACCCAACAATATGAGAGGGAGTGGGAGAAGATGTCAAAGGCAGTAGGTGGCGGTCCAGCAATCCCTTCAAGTCGAGGGAGGGAAGAGGAGTGTCCGGTGACGGCAGGGGAGGACCCGGTGGAGTCGAGGGGCTCACAGAGGACGGGGAAGCGGGCATGGCGGCCAAGCTCCGCAAGGCGTGTGAGGTGGAAGCTGGAACAGGAAGGCTGCAGTATCTCCGCAGATGCTGTAGGGACCGGTGTTAAGAAAGGTCCCGCTGACAGAAGAGAGAGCGGGTGAAGCAAATCCGGAGCAGCAAACGAAGGCCTTGCACGCCCACGCGGGATGAGAGCAGGAAGAGGCCTCACCGCAGAGGAAGAGACCAGAGTCCCAGAGCTGGAAGGGAGGTCCGATTAGTGGAGAAACTTGGTCCGGAGGTGCCCCAAGGATAGAAATGCAGGAACGGAGAGTGAGGTTAAGAAAAATTGCTGTAAGTACTGATTTATTAGGGTTTGAATCAGCCTGAGGTATGGAGACGCCGGGTCAGGCAGCCGAGCTTCTGCGCCCCCTGGTGGTGATTTCTCTTCTTGTTCATGAGTTTTAGGTATCAATGTGTCAAATCTCCTTATGTTCCCTGTTTTTTCCACTCCTGCATTAATATTGGCTTGTTGATATCCTCCTTCTCAAATTTCTTTTTCAGTTCTCCAGTTTTCTGGATGTATTCCTCTTGTTCTGAAGTGATCCGTCTATAGCGTAAAAATTGGCTAAACGGTATAATCTCGCTTATCTTCCTGGGATGGAAACAACTCACATGGAGTAGGCTGTTTCTATCTGTGCTTTTGGTGAATGCTGTGGTTTCCAATTTGCCATGCTTCTTGTATACTTTTACGCCCAGAAATTCAATTGATTCTGTGCTGGGTTTAGATGTCAGTTGTATCCTGGGTGCCATTCTGTTCAGGTGCTGAAATAATTCTGATAGATCTTCTTGGGAACTATTCCAGATTCCAAACAGATTGTCGATGAATCTGACTAAAAATGTGAGATGTTTGGTCCATTTTGTGTCACAAAAAATGTTTTTCTCCTCCAGGTATGCCATATATGTATTAGCATAACTTGGGGCCATTGCTGCCCCCATAGAAGTACCAGGTATCTGAATGAAATATCTATCTTCAAACATGAAAAAGTTATTCTGTAGTACGATTTTCAGTAATTTCAGGATACATACCTCATCCACTTTGCAATTAGATATAGAGGATAATAATAGCCACTCCATGGCTTCAAGTCCCCCTTTGTGGGTGATGTTTGTGTACAAGCTCACCACATCCATGGTGAATAAAAAGTCGTTCTCTTCATCAATTTCCATGTTCTTAAGTTTGTTCAAAAAATCATTTGTTTCTTTTATGTATGTTTTGAAGTTATGAATTAGTGGTTGTATTGCTCGATCTATTTATTGGGCTAGTGGTTCTAGCAGACTGTTGTTAGCTACAAAGATAGGTCTGCCTGGTGGATTCATCAGGTTCTTGTGTACCTTGGGTAATATATATATTATTGGAATGAATGGCTATAGATTGGTAAGAAAGTGTTTAATGTGGTGACTGATCAATTCATCTGATTCTGCTTCTTCCAGTACCGTCTTGATGATCTCTCATACTTTTTCTGTTGGGTGCTCATAGATTTCCAAGTAGGTGTTCTCATCTGACAATTGTCTCTCAATCTCCATTTTGTATTGTGTAGCATTCATCAGAACTAGGGCGCCTCCCTTGTCTGCCGGTTTTATGACAAAATTCGGGTTCTTCCATAATTTGTCTATTACCTGTTGTTCTCTCATGGTGAAATTCGATTTAGTTCTTTTTTTTTAAATTGAGTTTCTCAAAATCTTTAAGTACCTGTTTCTGGAAAACTTCCAGTAATGGATTATGAATAGGTGCTAAGAAAGTACTTTTGGGTTTCATTTCTAGGTGTTTATTTTCCTCTCTGACGTTGCCCCATTCACATGTATCAAAGAATATTTTTAATCTCATTTTGCGAGTTAACTTGAAGAAATTCATTTTCTCTTTGAGAAGTGAGCTACTGTAATGTGGAACAAATTAAATCCCTTTCTGTAAGGTGCTTTCTTCAATTAGTAAGTTTGTGGTTTGAGATGTTAATTACTAGTTTTTCTTCTCAGTGAAGTTTACTTTCCTTGATGGGTTTTTACTTCACCCTTCTTCTCGTTTTGTGCGGTCTTAAAAAGAAGAAATATTTTCAGAAGCCGTTTGAGAGTCGGGACGATGATGCTATTTGATCATCTACCTGAGTAGTTGTTTCTTGTACAGTTTCTGGAGTTTCAGATTCCACACTGGATGCCTCTGATGATGCACTTCCTTTGGTTGGTGTCTTTTTGTTGCAAGGGGTTTTTCCGTTCTTTAATCAATCTTTCTGATGGTAGTATTCCTTCCAGGAATAAACTATGTTGGGTTTATAATCCAGGGTGTCCCTTCTGAACTTTCATATTTTCTTGGCTTCTATTTCCTTTTTGTAATTGTCCAGTTTATTGTTTGTGTTTTCTAGTATCAATGTTAACTCTTCTTTTGTGACGGATTTAAGTAATTTTGTCTTCAGTGTCTTCAGTGTTTCAAGTTCTGTGTCTAAACTGGATAACGTTTTTGAAAACTCTTCAATTGTGAGTAGTATTAGATCTAATGAACATTTGTTTGTATGTACCTCCATCTTTTTACCAAGTCCGGGTTCTCTTTTCATAGAGTTGGTTCTAATTCTATTCTTAAGACTCGCGGGATTCGCTGTGCCTTGTAATACTGTGCCAGTGTGGTAGCATGCAACTTTTGACTGATTTCACGTCGTATCAGACGTTCTTACTGATTTATCAATTCTTCTGTTTTGTCTGAAGAACTCAGGTCGAGGTTGGTGTCTTTGATTATACCCAACAGTTTGGTAGCTTCTTCAGCTGTAAAGTCTAAAGTAATAGCTCTATTTGTTGTTAGCGGTAAACTAGCTCCATTCAAAGATGGCGCTCCTCGAGCTTCCACAAGGAAGTTCTTTTACAAGTTCGGCACCCACATCCGAGCAAGTTGATAAACAATCAGATAACCACAGCAACGGTTACTGGATGACAGCGAGAAAACGTGCGGAACGCACAAGTTGAAGAAAGCGAAGAGCTGATACGAGGTAAGGAAGAGAAATATGAGATAGAACGACTTAACGCAATGAACAATTAGGCAACATTTCTACTCATTATGAAAGAAACATCAGGGAATAACAACACAGAACTGAAAGGGGTTTACTATGCGTAGGATTCTGTTAGGAAGTATTAGAGACCAGACCATGGGAATCCTAATCGCCATCTTTCTCATGTTAGAACCAGACGGACTGTAGATATCATAGAGTGCAATCTCAATCAACCTTTTCACAGAGGTGAGCGCAAAGACCATGAAAAATAAAAATGAAAATATATGAGCACGAGTAAAAATCAGGTCTTAGAAGTGGGACACAGCGCTAAGACCTAACGACTGATCCAATTTCTAGCCCTTCCAGCATTACAATACTCATGTGAGCAACTGTGACTTGTTTTCAGATCGGATTGCCGACCGTCAAAAAAACAGATAAAAACTGATAATACAAGAAAACTGGAATAGATTCAGTTACAGTCAGGAGATATTACTCCAACTTACAGGAGAACAGGTTAGAGTTTGAACCCTTGAAAAGTATTAATCATAACAAGAAGCAAAGGTAACGAAAAGAGTAAAATAGATATTTTTTATTTATTTTTTGAATTCACATAAACGTATGAATCTGTCCACACCTGCTGAAGGGCGAATAAGCCCGAAACGCTTCGTGCAGGAGACATGGAGATATACCCGGAAAATCATTTATTCATATGTATATCTATATTGATCTCACACAAATGGACATTTGAACAGATATGTTCTCACTTGGGAAAGAAATTGTTTGAATTTCAAAATTCTATTGTAAAATTATCGCAAGAGAAATGTATTATTTCTACAATGTTGCAATTAATACTAAAATGAAATAGATTGAATATACATGATAAAGGTTGCTTGATCATCTGAATTTCATTGTATTGTATATAATAATAACAATGGGCCTCATTACGGGTCCTGTGGTCCGGAATTAACAGTGGCGGTAAACCCGCCGCCACTGTTAATTCCGGACCGCCCGATCCCGACCCCTGCAGGCGGAAGGTGATCTTCCCGCCTGGTCTGACCTGGCGGGTTGAACACCTCCCGCCTGCAGGCAGACGTGGAAACACCAGCACCATCACGAGATGGTGCCGGTGTTTCCACTTCCCCATTCCCATTGAGTCCTATGGAACTCAATGGGAATGGGGATTAACACCATTCCGCCTCCGTGACTCCCGGGACACCGGGGCTGTAATGCCCTTGTAATTCCGGGAGTCACGGAGGGGGAATGGTAATACGAGTCCGGTGGTAACCAGGCAGGTTTACCGCCGCGGTTACCGCCGGACTCGTAATGAGGCCCAATGTTTTGAAGAAGTCTATGTAAGAAATTATTTTATAAAATTGAACAGAAGAAAAACACAGAGAGGCATATTTTGCATTGATTTGATGCTCAAAAGTGTGGACAGAGCTTCAGTCACATTGGTTAAGGTGAGACTCATTTTCACTTTCTGTAGACATTGATCCTGTAGCACAGGATTAGCATTTGGTGCACCTGAATATTATTGAAAACAAATAAACATTTAGTAACACTTGAACCAACTACATTAGGGATCTTCAGAACTTAGTGTGCCCCTCTACTTCATTCCACTGTAATTGTGAAATTGAAGGCTTCTAAGGCACCATGTCACAATGGAATACCCAATTGAATCTATAAATATAGACCTGAATATTGGGGTACAATCTTAAAACATCTTTTTGAAATTATTATGAACACAGGTTTCATACCTCTTAGTTGAAAGGCGTCTATCTTGATACCTGTTTTCAAAAAGGGTGTTAGAGAGAACTCTGAAAACTATTGACTTCTGGCAATGATATGATATGATATGGCATTTATAATGCGCCTATACACAAGTGTTTCAAGGCGTGACGAGGCAAGGGAGGGGGGACAGGGGAAGACAGATAACGATCCTACTAGGCCAGGTGTCATTCAGATCGCGCAAGTGCATGGGAAGGGGGAAATGGAAAAGTGCGAGGGTACAAGGAGAGGGGAAGTGCAGTACATGGGATAGAAGGATAAGAATAAATAAACGGCCAGCTAGTGGCAAGTGCAAGGTAAGTGCAGGCATAAGTGCAGGTAGGGGGACTGTAGGGATAAAGAAACAGTCTCCAAGTGCGGGGTTGCCAGGGAGGCAGTGCAGGTGAGCAACTGGCAGGGCCGGCCTGTGAGCAGAGAGGGAGGCCATGTAACCAGTGCAGATTCAGCCAGGAATCAGCCGGGGAGAAGAAGAGAGAAAGCAGAAGCAAAGAGGAAGTTTTTGAGGTGCTTCCAGAACTCGGAGATGGTTCTCCTCAAGTTTCAGGGAGGCAGGAAGGCTGTTCCAGATGGAGGCCCCTGCCGAAGAGAGAGATCTACCACCAACTTGTTGCTTGGAGAAGCGGCTGACCCTGTGGGAGTTGGAGGCGGTTGAGCGAAGAGCTCGGGAAGGAAGATATTTAGGAAGAGAGAGTTGAAGGTATTTCGACCCCAGCCCCCAGAAGGCCTTGTGGACAATGCAGAGGGTTTTGAATTTAATCCTCGCAGCCACTGGGAGCCAGTGCAGAGATTTCAGTCCTGGAGAGATACGATCCCTAGGCTTGAGGCCAAGGACAAGTCTTGCAGTCCTGTTCTGGATAAGTTGCAGAGGGCGGAGAGTAGAGGCAGGCAGATTTAGATAGAGGCTGTTACAATAGTCCAGCATAGAGAGAACCAGGGCTCTGGAGACAGTGAGCTTCTGGGGGAAGGTGAGGAAAGGAAGAATACCTCTGAGGAGGTGCAGATGGTAGTGGGACTTCTTAGAGAAGTCAGAGATGTGAGGACAGAAGGAGAGTGTGGAGTCGAAGATGACCCCGAGGTGTTTTGCCTTGCAGGTGGGAGCAGGAAGAGGGCCAAGAGAGGCAGGCCAGAGAGCTGCAGGGAAGAAGGGAGTGGGTGTGCCGATGAGTAGAATCTCAGTCTTACTGGCATTAAGGCAGAGGTCATTGGCTGCACACCACACCTGGATAGCAGACAGACAGTCACAGATGAGAGAAGGAGAGGAGGAGGCCGAGGGTAGCCTGAAAATGAACTGGATATCATCCGCATAGCACTGAAAATTGGGGCAGAGAGCGGCGATGCGGTGGGCAAGGAGTGCCAAGTATTGGTTGAACAGCCTGGGGGATACCGCAGGTAGAGAAAAAGATATCAGAGAGGAAGGACAAGTTGGACCTGGGAGGGTTGATCGGAGAGGAAGGAAGTCAGCCATGCCAGAGCCTGACCGGTGATACCCAGGTTATCACGGAGGCGGTTGAGCAGGATGGCATGGTTGACAGTGTCAAAGGCAGAAGAGAGATCAAGCAAGATGAGGACACAAGGGGTGTTGGAGTCGATGTTGGAGAGCAGGTCTTCACGGATGTTCAGGAGAGCAGTTTCCATGCTTCTGGCGGCTCTGAAGCCAGACTGATGGTCATAGAGGCAACCAACAGATTCAGTGTGGAGATTAAGCTGGGAGATGGCCAGTTTCTCCAGGAGCTTGCCCAGGAAGGGAGTGATGGAGATAGTTAGCCGGGAAAGAGGGGTCGCAGAGGGCTCCTTAAGAAGAGGGTGCACAAGGGAGTGCTTTAGAGGGGCAATGATAGATGCATGCTAAAAAATATTTTCCCAAATTCTATTAGTCGAACTAAAAACAAGGATAAAAAAATCATATTTATTTCCCAAGTTCCAAACTGGATTTAGACAAGCGATGGGAACCCAGTATAACCTCCGGACACGGACATATCTCATGCGTCAAAGTATAAAGAAAAAACATGGCAACCTCTATATTTGTATAACAGATCACAAGAGCACATTTGATACTGCGGATAGAGAGATACTATGGTCTAAACTCTGTGATTGGAATTTGAACCCAGTAGTGTTATATTTTATCCAAGAACTTTATACGGAAATAGTGACTCAAGTGCCGTTAAATCAGGAGGGCACTCATATCGGATACAGTTAAAAAAATCCTGACTTCAGCAAGGCTGTCCATTAGCTCCGACACTATATAATCTTTATGTTGTGGATATGGGACAGTATATGAGGGATACATGCAATTTTCCACCTAAATTTGGTAAAGAAATGATTAATTGCCTTGCTTATGCGGATGATACCCTCCTGATTGACTGCACCCCAAATGGACTACAGCGTAGTATACATAGGCTGTGTTGGAACTTTAGTATGACAACTTGAGTATTAATTATAAAAAAACTAAATTATGATCATTGGTCCAAACAAAAGAGGACAAAGAACATTCAGATGGATTATGGACAATGAAACAATTGAAGTAGTTGGACTCATATATATACTTGGGGCTGTATATCTCTAGCGCTATAAGTATAAGGTCATTGGTAAATTATGTTCGGCAGAAAGTGGAAAAAGATTTGTAGCAATATTTAATATGATCAGACATGAGATGGGATATTCAATTGAAGCATTAGTTAAATTATATAAAACCTGTATTGTACCCTGTATAGATTATGGACTCGAGATTCTTACAAATAAAGAATGTGGGTAAAAAAGCTAGAAGGTAGGTTATGGAGAAGAGCTCTGGGGTTGCCTTGAAATACTCCAATTAGGGGAATACCGCGGTTTTACCGCCTCGGTTACCGCCGGACTCATAATGAGGCCCATTGTGAATTTGGTTTACTATCACTAGGCACTCAATTAAATATAAGAATGAGCATCTTCTATCTCTGAATGTTGGCTAAGAAGGAAGATAGGGAGTCTCTATTTGTGGATTTTGGTGGATTACTCACAGGACCCATGGGTAATAATCCTCTAAAGGAAAAGGGGTTTTGGAGGTTAACCAATTTCTTGAGGAGATTTGGTTCATAACTCTCTAGGATGACCCAACTGGGGTTAAGGAAAATAAATGTATAAATCTAGCTGCAATTTGGGACCGTAACGCTAATATCTCCTTTTTGGGTAAATATTAAAAAATGTGTCTCATATATTATGCAGTGTCTGCCTGTGGATACGCCTTGCACTTATCTCATTAAGTTATATGATAACAAGGTGAGAAGGTTCATAATGTCCTTGATATTAATGTACTTCCTACCTTATCCTGTATTGGGGCTTGGTCGGGGATCCTGTACCACCAAAGATATTGTAGACTCTGTAACCAAGAGGTTTAAACCCCCAGACACTTACTCACTAGTTGCTCGAGGTTGTTGGATATTTATAGGAAAGGCTATCTAGTTCAAAAATACGAAATTGTGAATTTTACTCTTTACCAAACTGTCTTTTATATTTTCTGGAAGGTCAATTCCATTACATTTTGCTGTATACCACATGTGGATAAAAATACAGGAGCTACTACAAAAACCTCTTACTGTGGTGTCATCATTTACATTATGATTATCAGAAAAGGAAATGATGATACATCAAAATTAATGTAATATCTAGTAGATGTTTTGCCTCTAAAAGTGGTAGCAAGTTGAGTGATGTAATACTGAGTTTTAATGGTATGTTTTAGATAATCACATAAATATGAGATTTTATGTTATTGTAATAGTTTTTTGTATAAATATGTACTGCTTATGTAATGAGTTTTCATCTATGTATATGTATGTTTTTATCTCTTTTCTATATGTGTTGTAAGGTTTATTTAACCATAAGAACACAAAAACAGTTAGAAAAATAAGCACACCGGGGCCCAGCAGACCACGGCCAGATGTGCGGTACCCCAAGGTAGGTGAGGCACGTCCCAACACAGGACTTACAGTGTAACCAGGCCCAACCCGACTCTTCCCCAGGGTCGGCTCTGTATTTTGCAAGGTCCAGGCCACAGCGACTCTCTCTCTCCCTGGGTAACGGCTCTGTGATCTATTTGAGAGCGGAAGTGTATGTGGTAACTGGGAAGGGAGGGCCTTGTGGCTTCATTATCTGAATTTCTGTCCTGCTAGGACTGCTACGGAGTACCTAGCCACGTGTGGTCACAGAGCAGAGGGGGGGCCTTTCTGCATCAGGGGCTGGCCACGACAGGCTGAGGATACCCCCACAGCAGACAATATGTTTAGCAGAGGTCCTACCTGACTTTAGTAGGCCCGCATTGGGAAGGGAGGGGGGTGGGTGTGGCCCCTCTCGAGGAGTACACCTTGGGCCATACATAGAGTGATGCAAGGTGCGACCTGACGGCTTTGGGAGATACTACAGCAAATGCTCCAAATGGTCACAGCCTCCACAATGTAGAACTTTCAGTGACCCCCGGCATGGCGGCCTCCACAACATCGGAAGTCATGCTGTCTCCCACGGGGGATGACCACGAACCCTCTACTAAAGCGGACATCAGAATGCTACTTGTGGAGATTTGAATGGTGAAGTTTTGCATAACAGTCAGAGTATCAGAGCTCAAAGGATGGATGGACAAAGTCGAGGACAAAACTAAGTCGCTTTAGAATCATCACCTGTCCGCTAATCTGATGGAGATGAGAGTGGATGCCCGTCTGCTGGACCTTGAACAGAGAGAAGTTTGACTTAGACCGGAAGGTGGATGATCTCAAGAGCTGGGAATGCAGGTCCAACATTCGTATAATGGGCATGAAAGGATCAGAAGGGGAAACAGCTGCTGCCCTAGAGCGCCAGGTTAAGGCCCTCATTGGGAGCTTGTTCACAGACACTCCAATTCCCGAGGTTAGTTTTGATAGAATTAATTGGGGAGCGGACCCCCAAAATGGTCCGCGCTCTATGCTTGTCAAGTGTCATTATTTTAAGCACAAAATGGACACTATCCAGATCGCCAGGGGGAAGGGAGAAATTCTGTTTGAAGGATCACGCATTCAAATCTATCAAGATCTTTCAGCAATGACCTTCCAGAAATGAAAGGACTTTCGACCCCTGACACACTGGCTTCAGGAGCAGGGTATTCGCTACCGCTGGGGGTTCCCTTTTTCACTTTCATTTTCCCACAGAGGCAAGGATTACAGAATTGACTCTAAGGATGAAGTCAATGGAGCACTCCCCCAGCTGTTGGCGGAGGACCGTAACGCTGAGATCAGGGGCAATGGTCAGGCCCCAGATAAATCCAAGGCCCCATTGCAGCCAAGTCCGCACAGAGGACGTTCCAAAAACTCAAGGACATTTTGTAAATTCAATACTTGGTGAGGAGTGAACCGGATCCATGGGCTTTAATTTTTTTCAATGTGACGGTAGAGAACCTTCTGGGTCCTTCTTTATGTATAATGACCCACTGTCAGCCGACCCGGCCTACGATACCTATTGCTTTTTATATCATAAGTTGAGTTTGCCTCAGTAGGTACAGGAGCCTGCTGCTTGCCGTCTTTTTGTGTGTAATGTGATGTAGCGTGTCAGGGGTCCATTTGTGATGGCCATGTTTTTTTTCAGGGTATCTCCACTCAGGTTGGGTGGTCTTCCCCTACTCAAATGTATTGGGATGGGAATGTGGGGGACAGGAGGGGATGAAGCACACAAGGGGTAACTGGGAGGGGAAGGTTTATAGGTAGCAGTGAAGGGGCATGAGATACGAGCGGCTGGGTGGCACTGGGATGGATGCTCATGGTCACTCTCGCAAAATGAAACATCCCTTATTTTTATTTTTACTTTATTGTTCATTTATAACACGCTTAATACCAGCAAGTGGTTTCTAGGCGCAGGATCTGGATTCGAAACCTGTGTTGTGCAGGACTGTAGCTTCGGAGGAAATGTATCTGAGTAACAACACGAGACAAGGTTGCCCTCCATCCCCGCTGATTTTTGCCCTTACCCTGGAGCCCCTAGTGAAAGCAATTCGATAGAAACAACCAGATTTGCAGCTGTATGACTAGGGGCGGAGAACAAAAAATAGCCCTATTTGCAGATGACATTCTTGCGTATATTGGGAGCCCAACACAGTCCATACCGGACCTTGTTGGACAGATCGCTGATTACGGCCAACGTTCTGGTTTTAAGGTTAACCTTTCAGAAACGATGGCTCTCCTCCTGACAAGAGCGTTCCTCCCAGTTGACTACATGCCTGAAACATCACAGCATTCAGTTAAGGACAGAGGGGATTAAATACTTGTGGGTGGTTCTTACTCAGAACTTTGAAGGCACCCACTCCCCAACACAATATCCAAAAACCCAAATCATGTACATACCCCGCTAGGGAATGAGACCAGGAGATGGATTGCAAGTGGAACAAAGTTTATGTAAGATAAGTTGTGCATGCAGAGAACTCTGCTGCCCAGAGAGCACTCTGCCAAACATTACACGGGCAGCACATTATAAGGTTAGACTGCGTCACTAGTGACGCCATACTATAGGTACACAACTCTGCAATGCAATTGGTGAGACACAATGATACATTATACATCCATAAGAGATGACCATGCTGGATTGGCTGTTGCTTGGGTGTCGATCCTACAGCATGTGGGTCAGCTGGGCTCATCTCCGTGGGGTGAAGGTCATGTTGGTATAGCGCTACATTGCTAGCTGTATAATCTACACTAACAGGATCTGAGGGCATGAGACAAATGGCAATCATAATAAAAGTTTGGCATGAATGGGGATGCTTTCAGAGTTCACTGACAAGTTATATAGACATTCTCCCCTCTGCATCTGGGCACCCATAAACCTTTGCCTCATGATACGGATGGACATGTGTTTCTGTGCAGGATATATTGGTGCATGAAATTAGGGCTATGGTGGGTGTCCTCCTCTGGTCACTACGAGGGGTCAGATGTGTAACTAGATCAAACAGCAGAGGGGCATGTTCCTGGTGGACAATAGCTTGGTGGGGGCGGGGGGCGGGGATCGAGCGGGCACAGGCAGATTAGTGGAGATGGAGGGGTTCTTAGGCTGGGGCCTGTGCTAGTCTCACACAGTGCAGTGAGCTCATCTTCCCCTGGGTGATACTAACTGTTGCATCAATGAATGGCTGCACTTCCGTGGGAACAGGACTTGTGCGGAGCTGGCAGGAGGCGGGGGTGGCCTCGACGGTTTGTACGAGGCGCTGGGCAGTGGAGAGACAGGTTTCTAGAAATCACTTTCGGGCCTAGTAAAGATGGCGTCTAGTGTGTCACAAGATAGAGTCTCTGAGCTTCAATAAGGCTTGTTACGTCTTTTCCTTTTGTTAGTAATTAGAAGGTGATAAATACAGACTATGCGTAGGAGCTAGGGGGCACGTCTCCCCCCCTCTACCATAAGCGCGATCTGTCCATGCAGGAATGGTAAGGGGGTGGAAAGACCACCTCTCCCCCAACAACTTTGAGGACTTATATGGGGCCAATTCTTCTCCACTGTGGGGTAGAATACAGAAAGCTTTTGTTTTTCTGGACGGCATGCTTAACCACCATTAAAATGAAACTTTTACCAAGGATCTTATTTTTCTTTCCAGTCCTCCCAATAGTGTTACCTCCCTCTTTTTTTTACAGAGGTAAGGAAGGCATTCTTGACATTTCTATGGGCTAACAAGAGACCGCACATAGCATATTTTATTTTATTTATTGATTTGCAATGCACCAGTAGCTCTTAAGCTTCGGGCGCAGAGACATGTACAGAGCAAGACAACATGGGAACATAAATGGCACAAGTCAAGAGACGACAGCTGAGAGCGGGGGAGAACTAAGATACTTTTAGTTGAAAATGTGGGTTTTCAATAATTTGCAGAAGTGCAAGTAATTAGTTTCCATCCGTATGTGAACAGGGAGGTTGTTCCATAAGCCGGCGGCTATGACGGGGAAGGATTTTCCTGCTCAATTTTTGCGCTTGTGGATGGCCACTGCGATCATACCTTGATTGGCCGATCTCAGGTTTCTGTTGGGAACATGTAGGCATAGTTTAGATTTTAGGCATGCCGGAGCCTTTCCAAAGATGCATCTGTGCACGAGTGTCAAAGCCTTGAATTGGACCCTATCTTCAATTTTTAACCAGTGGAGGTATTTTCGGGTTTCACTGATGTGTTGGGTTCTGTTTTTTTTTTTTTATAAATTCTTACAGCATTATTTTGGATGACTTGGTAGCTGTGTAAATGTTGTTTGTTGGAACCTAAGATAAGTGCATTGCCGTAGTCAAGGCGTGACAATATAATAGCTCTTGCAATGGTAGCACAGTTGTCTTCTGATAGGTATGGTATTATGGCTTTTAGCAGTCTGAGGTGGTATGAACACGTTTTTTTTATATATTGGGCTTGTGCTTCAGACCCGAGGGATGCTTCCAGCATCATACCAAGGGTTTTGACCTTACCCAGGACTTGTATTAGGGTGTCCTTTATCGTAAATGAGTTGTAGGATGTGTCTAGCTTCATTCTGGCTGAGAGTGATCCAAAGATCAAGAAAAATAAGCTCGTTATTTTTGCCATCTAGAAACATCCAGTTTGTGTCCATCCATTGTTCTACAGTGTTGTAGACCATGGATAATTGCTTACTATCTTTCTGATAGTCACCACTCAATTTGATCATTAGGTGAGTGTCATCAGCGTAATTGGTGAAAAAAGTGTTGATGTTATCAAGAACTAGTATTACCACGCTAGTATTACCAACAGATAAAGTGGGGGTGGGATACCCAGATCTATACAAATAATACCACGCGGCCCAATTTCGGGTGTTGGTGGATCACAGAGAAACTAAAGGGAAACAGTGGGTGAGCCTAGAAAATGATATATTTTCTCCTGTAACTTTAGGCGAAAGGCTCTGGAACCCTAAAAGTACAATGATTCGCAAAATTCAGATACACCCGGTCCTGAGAACCCAATGGCATCTGTGGAGCGAGGCTTGGGATATGCAGGGTATCACAACCTGGCCTTCCCCTCTTAGCTGCTTGTGGGCCCCTCCCATTAGAGATACGATTGCAGAGCCTCTACAATTTCAAGCATATATGAGGCAGGATTAATTAGAGTGGGGCAGCGGTAGCAAGAAGGCCTTTTTCTGCAAGAATCAGAGCTAGAAGAGGCTTTGGATGTCGGCCCTATCCCCCCACATGGCTTATTTCCAATTGAAAGGATCGCTCTCTGATAAACATTGGGCAGATCATTTGAAACGCCCCTTAACACAGTTTAAGCAGGTCTTGATTTTGCATACATCCACTCTGGGCCTTATCTCAACGGTATACTCTGCACTTGTTACCCAGGGTCACTTGCAAACACCTAATACACAAAAAACATGGTCTAGGGACTTGGGCATAGAAGCTACATCGGACACATGCCCAAGTCTGCTATGCTGGAGGAACTGTGGTAGAACTGCTACTTATTGGCACATGTGGTGGGACTGTCCCCAGGCTACTGGAAAGAGGTGTTGGTCTGGATCAAGGCAATAGATGGGATTGAGCGAGAGCCGTCAACCTTTTTAGTTTTGTTTGCTCTTGAGGATCTGGGGGACGGCCATGTGCTATTGTTCCATATGCCACGGAACCTGTTGTTGGTGGCGAGAGCATGCCTTATGATTCACTAGAAGTAGGACTTTTATGCCGACAAAATATGAATGGGCTTGTAAGGCTTATGAGCTCTATCATATGGAGAGTCTAACATCACTTTTACTTGAATCACATGCTAAGGTGGCTATGGAGTGTCTTCCCTTCCTTGGATTTTATACAGTGCTTGAAAAGTCCAGCACTATTACTTGAACATACTGTGTGCCAGAACTAATAGCCATACCATGGTAAACAACGGATCGCTGGCTGGGTCTGGTGGGAATACCCTGTGTGCGCCCTGCCACTTGAGCGGGGGGGGGTGACTGTCCGCTATGGTCCTTTTTGACCTCCAGCCTTTCCTTTGGATATTAGACATCTTATGATCGTTTTTCACAGTTTTCTTTTTCTTCCACAGTTTTTCCCTCTATAAAGTGTGCATATGGAGGTGTTGGGGGGTTTGTGGGAGGACACTTAAGGGGATGCACAGAGTTGTTGAAACAATGAATATACAGAGTGAATTTTTGTTGATGTAAATGTTTTTCATAAATACTCTGTGAATTGCTTCTGTTGCACTCTGGTAAACATCAATAAAAATATATTTGCACAAAAAAAGAATGTTACCTGTACCAATAGACACTAGAAAACATATCATAATCAATATATACGCTGAAACGCAAGGCAAATGAGATACACACAAAGCTTGCTTGATATAGAAATGCAACAGTAACAAGTAGCCATTTCGGATCAAATGGACGGCGCAGCCACGTTCGAGTGAATGGAAAGCATTAAAGACACCTCAGAGCTGCAGGGAGCATCGACTAACTGGATTAGCTGAATATACAGTTCCAAGCACACCACACAATAGCTGCACAACTCCTGCCAACATTACTGTGGAAAAGGGAGGTTTGGAATAGATCTGAGGATAACAGAAGATAATAATTCCCAAGCGTAAAACACATTTCTCTTAGATTAAGTAAAGCAACACGCAGCCCTTGAAAGGCAGGTGCTCATTCATTAAGGCTTAATATTGCAAGACAAATAGCTTGAATAAGTTTCCAGTGGCCAGGAAGGAAAAGGCCACCTGCATTAAAATGGGCTAAAATCCTAGAAAAATTCAAGCAGAATAATTAAAAACGTGGTCTCCTCACAAGTGACTGATAGTTGGAGAACAGTAACTATTCATCAACTCCAGGCACTGATAGGCTCAGACCTTCACTCCCTTCATGTTCTCAGAAGAATGATACCGGGCTGGGCCAAGTTCAAAGCTAAAGTTCTGGCTTGTGGCCTAGGAAATCAGAGATAGTATCTTATTTAATTGGGAGAAGCAGCACCTTGTTGCCGCTGCGCTACCACTATTCTTGCTCATGTGCTGATGACCAGCCAAGTAGTCAAGGTTGGTAAAGGCAATAACAACAACTCAACGCTCCGAAACAATGCTGTCTTGTAACTGTGGCAGTAGCCAATAGTTTGTTATTATGAGGATGTCTTTTTTAACTGTATCTTTTTAGGAGTGGTCTAAGATGGGGCCATCAGATATCTAGATCGAATGAAAACACTAACCCTTATACATTGCATGTGTAAACAATTCCCCTAGCCAATCCCAAACCCCGTAGGTTTTTATAATCAAGATTGTAATGATTGTAATGTAATGAAACGTCAGCTGTGCCGTATTTTCTGTTTTTTTTTGTACATTCTTTATTGAAATTTTAACATGAACAATATAAGAGAAAATAACGGTACAATAAAACAATTATTAAGCAGAACAGGAATCATGTAAGAAAAAATAACGCCCAGATTATTTAACAGCATTTACAAAAAAGTCACTGTGTTCAGAAAATTAAAAGGGGACACAGTAGACAGAAACAAGGGGCAAGAGAAAAGCAGGAACAAAGAACAGTGTAAAAGAGGAAAGTGAGAAAAAAAAGGTTACAATAAATAAGTAAACAAGGGACGGAAGGGGTGAGGGGAATAATAGAGAACCTGAAAGACATCACACATATAAATCATTAAAAGTATTCCAAATTTCAAGGTATTTATCTATTATTTTCACCCGTTTATAGCTTGTTTTCTCTCTGCTTGACAGAATAGTCATATCTTGTAGCCAGCCATCAATTGTTGGCTTAGTGTCACTTTTCCAATACTTCAAAACCTATTTTTTTCTCTGTTTTTAAACTGTTGCCATGCTTGAGAAAGACGAGAGCGTGGAGACCTTGGTGTTTATGGCTGTCCCTGTTTTATCTGTATTATTGCTAAACTGGAAGGTAGGCCTCTACTCTGTCTTGGACTGGGGTATAAACCTGGACAAAAAAGGGGGGTTGGTCCCAACAGGAAAATCTGTGTAGCATACCAGTGGAATGAGTCACTGTAGACTGTCTCAATGAATGGCTGCTGAGGTGGGGACACCCTATACACAGTGTATATGGCTTGCACCTAGTGTGGTGTCTTTGTGTTGAAAAAAAGGGGAGCTAGCACCCTGTGTTAATGAATAACACGTGGTATTCTGTCCTTGTGTTAGCTCTCAAACATGAAGGAGCTAAGACAAACTGCACTGAATACTTGGCATTTGTGTACATTTCACATATTTATTCTTCTTGACAAACAATCAATTAAAAATGGCAAATTCTAAATGTACAAATTGTTTACAAAAAACAAATAAAAAAGACCTGAAGCCAGAGTCAGGAAGTTTAGAAGTGAAAGAAAGGAAATCAGAAAATTCAAGACAGTATAAGCTAATATTCAGTACAAATTATTAGCAAAAGAGCAATTTGTACAGCATAGTCTGCACAATTGGTTCAACAACATATTCTGACCAGGACCTTGTCTATAAACAGCATGAAGTCTCTCATTGAGTCTCTACAAGTTTTCAACGTGTGAAAATGAGAGTCTGTCCTATTGGCTAAAAAATAGTACAATAAGGAATCATTGTTAGTAATCAAAACAGTTTAGGATGCAGTTTTTAGTAGGTCTCAGTGTCTGTTGAGTCAACTCGGGGTCTACGTATGGCGCTGGTGGTATTCCAGGACAGGGCACAACTCTTGCGTAACTGGATGATGATGCAAGAGTTTTTTTACGTTTCGGCGGTATGATGAAATGGCTGCCTTCCTCAGGACCAATAAACTGCGTAAGATCGAACTGTCACCTGAGGAGAAAGTGAAAAGAAAGAGGGAAGCTTTTTAGAATAGAACCTTCTATCTAATGTTGGGCTCGCACAAAAAAAATGAGTGTAGCTTGCAAGCGCAAGCTTTACACATAGGCTCAAAGAGCTAAACATATGAAAAGAATGAAAAGTAGAGCAAAAAATAATGCCAAGAAATAGCAGAATTAATGCCTGGTTTAATGGGCTAGGCATGCATGTGGAAAGCATGTGTGTGCGAGGGATAGAAATGTGAATTAAAAAGTTTTTTTTTTTAAACATGGGGGGTGTTGCTTGGCGCTGTCGCTGGTAGCATGGCTCTGTAAGCGCTCCTGCCTAATCTCAGCCACCAACGGCATTTCAACCAGTAAAACTTGTCGCACGACTCCAAGAATGTACATAAGGAGTAATGAAGGGACATAGCACCCATTGACAGAAAAGAGAGCCTCGGGGTACCCCCGTTGTCCCACAACGAACCATCGTCGCAAGCCCCAAGTCCGTTCGGACCTGGAGCATGAAAATGGTGGCCGGGAGCCGTGTGTCACGGCTCGCTCCCTTCGCTCCCGTTCCCGCCACTTGGGGGCATGTTTTGGGGTTTCTTCCCTACTGGACATTTCCTCCGAACCTTATGCTACAGTGTCCTGATGAATTGGGAGCGCTAAAACCTTATTTCCCAAATTACTTCCCTTCCGGATCCATTCCAGGTTTTTGGCAGCCAGCATGCTACTGCTACTTTAATCAAATGACTATGCTTCCCAGAATGCCTGGCTCACTGCCTCACCTCCTCCCTTGCAGGACAAGGCTGGGTGGAGGATAGGCAACACCTGTGGCTGCAGGTGCAGCAGGCGACACGCCTGAGGGGTGTGCTCGTTAAGCAGCTTTAAAAGCCTCAGTTTGCTTCAGTCCAGCGCTGGTCATTGTTGCAGCGTTCCTGTCTTGACTGGTCCCTTGTTCCTGGTTCCTAGTTTTTGTGCCCAGTTTCTAGTTAGTGTTTCTTGTTCCTTGTCCTGGAATTCGTATTTGTGTGCCTAATTGATTTCTGCCTTTTGGAAATCCCTTTCTCCCTTTCTCTGTCTGCAGGCAGCCTTTCTCTGAGCTTTCCTTTTGCTGTAGCCCAATTGCCTGTGTTCACTGTTTCCTAGAAATTGTCCTTTGGTACTGAAAGACTTGTTGCATTAATCTTTCCTTTACAGGTTTAGTTTCCTGCCTTTTCACCTTGGATGGGTGGGAAAGTTTCCCTTTTGATATCGTTTTCACTGCTCCTGATCCTTGCCTTCTATTGGGATCCATGCCATGTTTTCCTTTACACTTTTACATTTATTTCCTATTTTATTATTAGGTGTGGGAAGCTGTTGTAACTAGCTCCTGTGTAATTATCTTTTGTTTTCCACGCTGTACCATTCCTTCTTGCCTCTTGACTTGGGCTTAGGTATTTAGTCATCCTCACTCTTTGCCTTTACTGCCTTCTGGGTTCTTGTTTGATTTACAGGGTTGTGGGTTAGTACTGACTTTTGAGTGGTCTTTCCGGTCCTCGTGAATACGGACATCCAAGTGGTCTTTCCGGTCTTCGTGAGTACTGGCATTCATGTGGTCATTCCGGTCCTTGTGAGTACTGTTTCCAAATTCTTTATTCAGTACCGTCTAGAGTGTCAGCTTACAGATTCTGTCCCTGCTTGCCCTCTACGTGGGCTTAGCGCTGTCAGTATCTGTAATAGCATAGTGGGTAAGGAGTTTGCCGACTTTCCTTTCAGTCATAAGGAGGTTCTAAGTGCTTACCCTACATTCCTTTTCATATAGTGGTATACACGAGTCTTGGGTATTGAATGCACGTTGTTATATTCAAGGTTGTTTACTGTGTATTTTGTGCACATTTCCCCTGCCATATCCATCGCCTTCTTCCTTTCCTGACAGAATGACCAGCCGTTGTTCCCGTTTGAACATGGCCAGATTACGAAGGAAAGGCAGCAAGGCCTCTAACAAGTTTATACAGAAAGCTTCCCTTACAATTACCCGTGAAAATCGAATCTCTGCTCCTGACTTAAATGAACTCCTTGACACGAATGGGTATTTACGTGCAAAGTATTTTTCCCACTGGGTGGCCCATCGTACATTGCCTGATCCTAGCTCTGTCTTTAATTCTGATCCAGAGTCTATGTCCGCACAAGCCTTAGCAGTGGAAAACAACACACTGCTAGAATTTATACACACAAGTACCTCTGTTATTGAACCCCATGACTCCGGTTGTGCTTTACCTCAGATTGAACAGTTTCATGATTCAAGCATGAAGAATGGAGGGGTTCCTTGCATATCTTCTGTTTTCTGCCCTCAGTCTACAGCTTACTCCTCTGCACAGGTTCTTACTGTGGTCACTAATGCCAAGGGGTCTGATGCCAATAGTCTGCTTAAAAGAAACACAGACCACGTCGGTAAGAGAGAGTATAGATCACAAGACCTGCAAGCAGTAGATGACAATATACAATGAATGCACTTCCAGATGGCTAGGGCAGGATCCAGCCCTGATGCCACCATGCCTTCCCCTGTGCCTACTGATAGGGATGTACAGTTAATGCGGGACATGCTAAAAGCAGAATTTGAGGCGTTAAAACAAGAATACATTTCCTTAAAAGAGGAGAATAAGATGTTACAGTCTTTTCTGAATACACCTCCAACTTTATCCGTTGATGAAGTGAATACTGTTCAGTCCCTGAGTGCGGAGACTTTTGTAAATCATGATACTTGTCAATATGTAAGATCTATTGGGAGTGAAAGTCTTTTTTCAAGCACAGCGCTTATTCAGGGCACAGGTTCTGACAACTGTCCTACCGTTTGTCAGGAATTGCTGTTAACTGAAGATTCACAAGCCACTCCTTTACCTGAAGCTTCCTGTGTAGCAGTTTGTCATAACTCTGAGCTTGAACACATACATGCTTCTGATTTCCAAACACAATCCACAATGGTGGCATACACAGAATCAGTCACAACTGTAGGCTTAGGTTCTGCCCTTGATCTAGCTGCTGAGACTGAAGTAGACATTCAAGCTGATGTGGAAAACGATGCTACCTCTGTGTTCGCTCTTCCTTCTGCCAATTTCGGTCACTACGAGCAGTCAAAGACAGTGCAGAATTCATGTTTTGATGGACTCATTCCACAGATTACTGAACCAAAAACCCGGCAGGCGATCCCTGAATTGTTGATTGTTAATCAGCCACTTTCAGAAGCTAAGACACAGGAATGGTCAATTGACGAAATCCTGATTAACAGAGACTTTACTATGGTGATTCCTCTGGTTGATTTTGACTTCTACAAAGGAAGAGACTCTGTGTCATCCACTAAGGAGAGGGACGGCAGGGGTGCAGCTCAGACTTTGGTTACTGGTGCCAAGGGGTCAACTGCCTTAAAGGGGCTTTCCATTCCTGAACCACAAGTATGTCTGTCGACTTCTGGGACTTCAGACTGTCCTCCTACTACCATTGACTCTTCAATAATCCTGTCCACAGCTCTGCAGTCATCGTTGGCACACGTATCTTCGATCAATAAAAGAGTGCTATGTCTGCCAGACACCCAAGAGCCTTCACCATGTACGCAGTCAGAGCCAAAGACCTTGACAAGTTTGTCTTCAGCTAACAAGACGGCTCCAGCTTGCATGCCCTCAGCCTCAGAATTTCCTCTGGCATGTTTGTCTTCGGCTACAGTGACTCATCCAGCAGATTATCCTTCAGCCATGGAGCCTCCGGTAGTACATTCTAAGTGCATGTCTTCGGTCCCAGAGCCTACTGCTAGTTTGGCTTCAGTTCATGAGAGACCTGTATCCTGCTCAGCCTCGCTGCCAATATCGGAGATGTACCTGTCTACACTGTCAGATCCTACTGCATATTCCTCTGCTCCAGAGATTCCTCCTGAATCCCAACCATTTACTGATGAACGTCCATCTTGCCCTTCTTATGCTTCAGGGGGATCACCAGAATGTCTGCCTTGTACACAAAACAATTCTCCCAACTACTTGACTGTAGCATCAGCGCCTCCCGAATATGCAACATCTGAGCCTGAGACTTCTGCCAGCTCTCTCTTCAGAAACATCAAGCCGGCTCACGACTCGGGAGGGCCTTACATGCGAGGCCGCTGGACTTGCCTGGAGTATTACGAGAGAGAAACGGATGCCATCCACCACGGCCCAGTCACCAAACGAGTAGCCGACCAGGATAGCGGGCTGGACGGTCCGCGTTTGGAGTCCGGTTTGGATCAACCGATTGACAACCCTTTTGTTGCCGGATCCCACATGAGCCTGAGGGAAGGGACGGGCACGGCCCTCCAGCTGCAGCGCCAGTTGGGTGCTAGTAGCCAAAGGAGGGGAATGTCTGCTGCAGTTCAAGATGTGCCTGTTTTTGCTCCCGCTGCTAGTATGCCTGATGTTCCGAGTACTGTGTCTAACACTCCTATCAGTATGCCAAACGTTCCTGCGGTTGTATCCCACGTGCAACAAGGTGGCTACTTGACTGGCTACATGACTGTCAATGGGAGTGCCAGCCTCGTACAACCCATTGGATCTCCAGATCTCCAAGGCATGGAACTTATGCAGGCGAATCTTTGTCACTTTCAACCACAAACCTTTACCCAGATGGATGACAGAGTATCCGAACCTCTACCTCAGCCGCCACCTTCCTCTTCCGAACATAAACATTTCCTGAAACCTGCTGTTTCCTCACCTCCTGTGTGTCCACTCTCGGCAGTGAGGCTAACAGAACTTCTACCGTTGTCTAAGGCATGTAGCACCAGCCTGCCTCTCTCCTCAAGGATGTATGCATATCCTCTTCCAGTGACTAAGCTTCCTGGACCTTCCAACTCTCCTTCGGGTCCTGCAAGTCCTTCATGCCTTTCTTCGACCCATGAGTCTCTTCCTCACCGAAAACCCACCTATGGCTCTTATAGACTGCGGCCTGATTCTATTCATTCCAGTCCTTCTGCTTCTGCCCGTGGGTCATCGTTTCCGTCAGTGCCACTTCTGAAGACAAAGCGCTCCTGTCATGGAAAGAAGATGTTTTGTGCGAGTAACGGCCGCCTGGAGTCGGCCGTGGGAGGGGGTATAGTGTCACGGCTCGCTCCCTTCGCTCCCGTTCCCGCCACTTGGGGGCATGTTTTGGGGTTTCTTCCCTACTGGACATTTCCTCCGAACCTTATGCTACAGTGTCCTGATGAATTGGGAGCGCTAAAACCTTATTTCCCAAATTACTTCCCTTCCGGATCCATTCCAGGTTTTTGGCAGCCAGCATGCTACTGCTACTTTAATCAAATGACTATGCTTCCCAGAATGCCTGGCTCACTGCCTCACCTCCTCCCTTGCAGGACAAGGCTGGGTGGAGGATAGGCAACACCTGTGGCTGCAGGTGCAGCAGGCGACACGCCCGAGGGGTGTGCTCGTTAAGCAGCTTTAAAAGCCTCAGTTTGCTTCAGTCCAGCGCTGGTCATTGTTGCAGCGTTCCTGTCTTGACTGGTCCCTTGTTCCTGGTTCCTAGTTTTTGTGCCCAGTTTCTAGTTAGTGTTTCTTGTTCCTTGTCCTGGAATTCGTATTTGTATGCCTAATTGATTTCTGCCTTTTGGAAATCCCTTTCTCCCTTTCTCTGTCTGCAGGCAGCCTTTCTCTGAGCTTTCCTTTTGCTGTAGCCCAATTGCCTGTGTTCACTGTTTCCTAGAAATTGTCCTTTGCTACTGAAAGACTTGTTGCATTAATCTTTCCTTTACAGGTTTAGTTTCCTGCCTTTTCACCTTGGATGGGTGGGAAAGTTTCCCTTTTGATATCGTTTTCACTGCTCCTGATCCTTGCCTTCTATTGGGATCCATGC
This sequence comes from Ambystoma mexicanum, assembly GCF_040938575.1. Lineage (NCBI taxonomy): Eukaryota > Metazoa > Chordata > Amphibia > Caudata > Ambystomatidae > Ambystoma > Ambystoma mexicanum. The sequence continues at coordinate 1,295,946,518 of NC_090933.1, read as the reverse complement.
CATGTTTTCCTTTACACTTTTACATTTATTTCCTATTTTATTATTAGGTGTGGGAAGCTGTTGTAACTAGCTCCTGTGTAATTATCTTTTGTTTTCCACGCTGTACCATTCCTTCTTGCCTCTTGACTTGGGCTTAGGTATTTAGTCATCCTCACTCTTTGCCTTTACTGCCTTCTGGGTTCTTGTTTGATTTACAGGGTTGTGGGTTAGTACTGACTTTTGAGTGGTCTTTCCGGTCCTCGTGAATACGGACATCCAAGTGGTCTTTCCGGTCTTCGTGAGTACTGGCATTCATGTGGTCATTCCGGTCCTTGTGAGTACTGTTTCCAAATTCTTTATTCAGTACCGTCTAGAGTGTCAGCTTACAGATTCTGTCCCTGCTTGCCCTCTACGTGGGCTTAGCGCTGTCAGTATCTGTAATAGCATAGTGGGTAAGGAGTTTGCCGACTTTCCTTTCAGTCATAAGGAGGTTCTAAGTGCTTACCCTACATTCCTTTTCATATAGTGGTATACACGAGTCTTGGGTATTGAATGCACGTTGTTATATTCAAGGTTGTTTACTGTGTATTTTGTGCACATTTCCCCTGCCATATCCATCGCCTTCTTCCTTTCCTGACACCGTGTAGCGTCCTGGAGTTCTGCGACCACAAGCAGTCGAATGGGGGAGGAGCCGATCTAACCGAAACGGGCCAGGTGTTTATTCTGCTTCCAACTGGCAGCAAATAGTAGCCTGCGGCTGCATTGCCTTCCTCAGAACGTATACATCATCCCCGGGGGCTCCGATGGCTGAATCGGGATAGTTAACCCTTGGCGAACTGGGCACATACCGCTCCACTCCGGGCTACCATCCTGCGACGCAGCAATGCCCTTTACCATGGAAGCCAGTCGGAGATCAAAGTGGACGATCCCTGAAGGCACAGCGGTGTACCTTCTCCCAGCTGTGGCACAAGAGGATTTGCCCCCATGGTAACGGATGCAAGGATTGTGGGATTCTTCTGCCTCTTGCCTGGCAACTACCTGGTCTGGAGTTCAGTCGACTCACCTCAGAATCTGGACCTGGTGGCCTTTGAAATGCCTGTGATGCAGTCGGTCTCCTGGCAGCCGCATAGCGGCTCCTGCCCTGATCACAGAGGCAAACAGCGAATTTCGGGTGCAGACCGAGACGCATCTCGGTGAAGCACTTCACGAGGAGGGGCACTGAAGTGCAAGTGGATGGGCCCCTAACTTTTTACCCGGGGTCCCTCTGGAGGATCGCTGGGTGAGGGGGGTCTCCCTTCCCTCCCTCCTCAAATGACTGCAAACATTGCGGCAGAATGCCATCCTGTGCCGCAGTGGAGACCCCCGACCATCCAAGAATTCGCCTAACACAATGTTGCGGAAACTGTGAGTAACACAAAGCGCTCTGTAAGGCTCTATTAAAAATGTTGTTCCCCTACAATATAGTGAGCTGCTGGCCTGGAGCCCCCTCTAACAAAATTAAGGCGCTCTGTCCCACACTACGGTGAACACTACTAGTCTAACAGCCTCAGGGGCTGCTGGGGGAGCAGCTGCATAAACACCCCCTTGAATAACAGAGCGTTGCTCCGGCTACTCATATCTCAACCTATACTAGAGCATGCCTCTGGGTGCGCAGTGAACACTGCTGGGGGACAGATACACCGCAATTACCGTAGGCGGGATCAGACGATGATCCTAACCTGCAGGCCCCTGCATCCCGGTTTGGCTGAGGGTCAGTCGGTTGGGACCTGAGTGGCGTTGCAGCCCCGTCAAGCAAGGGATCTTACGAAAAGTGACAGAGGGTGTGGAGCTCGAAACCATTAAGGGTCCACAAAGAAACTCAGGCACCCCTACTACAACCCCAACTAGCTGCCATGAGCCTCAGATAAACAACATGCAAGGGAGGCTAGCAGAGTGTTCACCTATCATAGAGCATCTTGGAGTTATCATGGCGAAGAGTGGGAGTGGAAATAACTCCAAGTAGCCTGACATTGCCACGCTTATGAACCAACCCATCAGAAAAGGTGAACAAGTTGAGCCTTGTTTGTCTAACCTATCGGGGGCATCAGGCTGCGAAAGGCAACACAGTCCATGACAAAATCAGATCTCCAAGAATTGCTGGCAGCCATAACGAGGGAATTCCAAAAGGGGACTGAGGAGGTCTTGGGTAAGAGCTCTACTTTGGGCAAACTGAGGTGGAAGGCAGGACCGCGGACGTTGGCAGAATCACTAACCATACTCACACCTAAACCAGGCAAAGACCTGGAGCTTTGTTCTTCCTACAGGCCGATTACATTGATGAACGATGATGGAAAATGTTTCTCCAAGATTTTGGCCTGTAGGTTGAGCGGGGTTCTCCAAAAATTAATAGGTCCAGATCAGACAGGCTTCATCCCTGGCAGAAGTACCCATGATAACATTAGGTGCACAATTGACCTAATAGAATCCGCGAACAGAAAGGGGGAGAAATTGGCAGTTATTTCACTGGATACGCACAAAGCATTTGATCTCCTTCTTGGTGACATACACTTTGCCATCACAACTGCGTCCCTTGAATTCGAATCTCCTCCATACATAACCCAGTAAATCAATACGATCTTGGTTGTATCCTCCTGGACTTATGTCAGGCTCTGATAACTCAGATACTACCCCTTTCATCTCGCACTCAAAGGCATCCCTGGATATTAAAGTTATTTTCGACCCAGAGTCAGCCATCATTGACACCTTACGCCCATTCACCGTTACCACAGCATAAGGTCTTTCACAATCCTCAAGATCCCCACCATTTGCAACAACATTTACTTTAGTCACGATAACATTTTGTAATGGCACCACAACTTCGTCTTCTGATGATCTTCCATCTTCTTCTTCATTTACATACAAGACTCTCCGTTGGCCTGTCTGACCAAATTGGTAGTTTTTGCAGCACGATGCAAAATGTCCTCTCCTTTTGCATTTTGAGCACGTACTTTTCCGCCCTGGGCACACCACAGAGGATGCAAAGTGTGTTGCACTGGCACACCGATAACACAACCTTTCGTCCTTCCTATCCTCTTTCTTCTCACATCTCTGCATATAATCTTGACCCTTCCTTTCTTCCGGATTGTTCTTCCTTGACTGTATGTTTCTTCCTTTCCTTTTGTTCTTTCCCTCGGCCACGGATAACACCTCTAGTTTATTTTCTTTGGGCTCCTCTCCTTCAGTTTTGGAAAGTTTGGCATCACATGCCAGGGAATGCTCCACACGTTTCGCCAAGTCCAATACCTCGTCTAAACTTGGCTCATCCTTTAGCCACAACTCCTCTCGTATCCTGTTGGATCGACAATGTGTCATGAATTGATCACGAATATGTTCGTCGAAACTTCCTTGAAATTTGCATGTAAGAGCCAGATGTCGCAATGCAGTCACATAATCTTCGACAGATTAATTTTGAGCTTGTGTGCGCATCCGGAAATTGTACCTTTCCATAATTGTGCTCCTTTTTGGGTTAAAATGTCATCCCCGCTTCCGTCACTCACAAGTTGTGGTAGAGTTTCAAAAATTCTTTGACCCTCGAAACCCAAAAAATGCAACAACAACGCCAACTTCCTCTCGCTGGAATAAGCTGTCCCGCCAGCTGCTTTCATGTAGTGCAGAAAACCCTTGCGCCATTGGGGCCACATAATTCTTGCTGCGCCTGGGGCAGGCATAAAAACGGGGGGTCCCGATATTCCCGGCAAAGCTGCCATCTCAACTGACTGTACAATGTCACTTAGTGTGTGCTTTTATGTCCTCCCTCTTCTGGGAACTACTTTTGCACAGTTGAATTGCCACCTCAGTTGTCTACTATGATATTTCTCTGTGAGTTCACTTGTCCACACAGTCAGAGCTGATGCTCCACAACCCCACTGCACAATATCTTGTTATCTTGTCTATGGCTGATGTCTACCTGCCTGAGAGCAACGTCCCGCTCATCTTCCTCAATAGTCACTAATCTTGCACTTTTTTTTTCTAACTCTTCATTGTTGCTTTGATACAACAAATGACTCTTTATCAGGCTCCTCACAAAACCGGGAATGCCCCTCTATTATGTGGTCGACGGTAATTCTCTCTCACATGTCCCTGCGTTAGGGGAAATACGGTACTCTGTTCAGAGTCCGCTCCCCACACCTTCCCTCAGCCGTCTGAGCAGGCAACACTGTGAACGCTGCGCCAGGGTAATTTGCAAGGTTTAGGCACTTACTTTTCAGTGTGTTGGGGAGGTGCGTACACACACAGGCATGCGCGCGGCGGCCACTCAACGCTACAAGGGAAGTGGAGCAGCCGACACGCAGACCTCCGCACAGTGGCCGCTCAACGCTACGGGAAAGCGGAGCGGCCCTCCCAGAAGTTCTTCGGACGCCGGCAACCACTCCTCATCGACAGCGCCTGCTAAGCTGAAAAGTTCGCGTGGCGAGCCGATCTGCGCAGCTGAGATCACAACAGCGGATCGCGTCAGCCGGTCCCACAAGCCCGAGCAGGCAGCTACGAACTGCGAGGTGACTCCTCTGAAACAGCAGTCGTTTGGGCAGCGTTCCACCTCAGAGGCCGCACACGGTTCAAAGGGAGTTGGCCTCTTCGCACCGCGCCGGCACACGCAGGAAGGACCTGAAGAGTACTGCAGGCAGCAGGAGTGGGGCCCAGTTCACAGGCGTCTCTCTCGAAACTGGGCTCTCTGGAGCGGCTTGTCTCAGCTGGGGTCTTCTCTTCACCTGTATTCCATGGCCTCACATCCCATCCTCGTCGCCATTGTTATGAAGATGAGGCGGACACAGGTAAGTTAGATATGTGGATTTATTTAGGTTAATAAATCAGAAAAGAAGACCCCACATCTCATGGGCTCCCTTCCCTTCAGCTCTCTCCTCCAACTGTCCAATTTAGAACCAAGCAAGAAACCTGCATCAACATTCCATCACATCATAATGTATTCTCTCCCCACTAGAGAGATCTCCTCTCCAAAGGAGATACACTACAACATTCACCTCGACAGAGAAGCCCCTTCAAGGATGACTTCTTCCTTTGAGTTGGTGGGACCAACAACTCGTAAGCCACCTGGATATCATTCTCGAAGCTGATTAGGATTAACCAGTGAGAAGGACACCAGCTTGTGTGCTTGAAGAACTGCAACCATAATCGAAGATTTGACAATTTGCCAGCTTTGTGATCCGTCACCGTGCAGTGCAGGAGTCCCCCAACTTCCTCCCTCTTGTCCCCACAACTGAGGCTCAGGAACAGCGAGATCTGCAGGAACTGCCAGGAACAGAAGTCTTCAGCTGCATCTTTTTCTTCAATATAAGGTACTGTGAAAACCCGACCAAGAGAACTTACCTCTCACCGCGAAGGTTTGTGGAACTTTGGCAACTTGCAGGCCTAGTCAGATTGTGACCCAACATACAAACCTTTCTTCCGTGAACTACTTCTAAGAACCGTGGCAAAGACTTTTCCGTTTTAAATACCAGAACCGTTTTTACTTATACAAGACACTAGTCCAATGACTTTGGCCTATCTATTGCATTGAAACAACTCCTCTGGTGAACTCAAACTATTTGCACTGTTTTAAAGTAACTGTAATATTCATTTGATCAACTTATGCCTTTTTGCTCCTACTTCAATGCTATTTTGCTCCGACTTCAAGGGAGCTCAACTGCTTAGTAATCAGTATTGTAGTATAATTTTTGTGTGACATTGGTCGCCTCCTTTAGTGAATGCTTTCTAAATGACTGTTTAATAAATTAAAAATTGTTTTACCAAGAAACCTTGAGTACAGGTGTCTATCTGAATACTTGCTATTGTAGACCTTTGTGTAACACCCTTGCAAACTCACATTCCCTCTTGAGATAAGCCTGGCTGCTCAGCTCGCTACGAAAAACTGTGTGGAACAGACTTATACCAAAGGTTGGTTTTGCTTACACCTGTAATCCTAGTTGTGGGTAGTGGTCCCAGAGGGTACTGCATACAAACTTAGCCTAACAAACAACCTTGCTGGAAACAAATTGAGGATGCATGGTGCCCGGGTCCTCTTTCCTCCCTCCCACACATAGCTTCCACTCGGACTCTGGCTGACTCGGGGCCCCTCTCAGCCACGAAAGATACTGTACTGAACTGGAGACGAGCAGCGCACAAGTGGAGTTGTAGGGTTATGACTGGTCCGATTTGGAGTAACCCAGACTTCACCCCGGGTATCCCCCCCAATAGCTTCCCGGCTTGGAAGGTGGGCGGCCTGAAGAGAATAGGTGACTTTCTATATAATGGTATTCCTCTCACGTTCATAGAATGTAAAACAAAATTCAATGTCCCAGAATCTGAGCGTTACCACTACGCTCAATTGAGACACTGGATATCACAAAGAGAGATTAAAGAAAAAGGAGGCAACTAACAGCACTGAAAAGAACCTTGACTACGTCTGCTCCCAGGGGCAAAATCTCTGCACTATATCGATTGCTGGACAAAACCGATCCTTCTAGGAAGGAGAGATATATGCTCAGCTGGGAAAAAGACCTGGGGCGCACACTAGAAATAGAATATTGGGGCAGAATATGGGAAAGATTACATAGCAGTAGCAAATGTATTACAAACAGAGAATGGGGATACAAAGTATGCTACCAGTTCTATGTGACTCCTGAATTACTAAACAAAAACAACCCTGTTAAACCCCCCGGATGCTGGAGGGGATGTGCAGACACTGGTACTCTGTTTCATCTGCTATGGGCCTGCCCAAAAACTAAAGCATTCTGGCGGGTAGGGTTGGAGGATATTAAACTGATCACCGGACTGGAAATCCCCTGGGACCCGGGTATAGTTTTACTAGGTGACACCAAGGAGGAGGCATTTCCATTAACAGGACATTTTGCTAAATTAATCACTCACCTTCTCACTGCAGCAAAACTTGCCATTGCCCGCCTTTGGAAGCATCCTGAAGGCTCGTCATTACCTAGTTGGTGGACAAAATGTTGGGACATTGTGGTGTTGGAGAAAATCACTGCCATGCATCTAGGAAATATTTAAAGGTTTCAGAACACCTGGGCACCCTTATGGAATACGCGGGGAAGTACGCAGGTCTGACCCTCCACCCTCCCATGACGCGCTGGCTTACATAGGCCTTAACACAGTAAGGAACACAGAGCCGCACATAATCTCTCACAATCGCAGCAAGTGAGCTTGACGGGGTAGTGGGTGTTCCTAGAAGAACTGTACTTGAACCCCTGTAATATTGATACCTTGTGATGAAGCACTCTTATGTGAAGTTGATGTGTTTGTATGTCCTCCTGTAAACACCTAATAAAATGTTTTGTTGAAAAAAAAAACAGAACTGGGCAGAGAGTGCATGAGCGAGTGCTATTCGCAATGTGGTACCCATGGGTGTATTGTGCGGCTCAGAGGAGGCAGAGGTGAGAGCAGCATCTCACGGGGAGAATGAGAGTTGATACAGGCCCACATAGATTGCTGATGTTCGTTTTCTGTCCGCTTCACTACATTGCCACGCCACGCTATAACTTCTGAGATCCCTTCTCTCCACCCGATCGCACTTGTGAGCCACCCCGTGCTGTATTACTTCTTGCCACTTGTGTTCTTACCTATCTGCATGCCTCTATACAGCAATCTGCAGCATTACTCTAGAATATACAGCTTCCCGGCTCACCCATGCCCCCTGTTGCCTTTCACTCTTCAGGTCAAGCTTTTCTGAACAAGCTGATTACTAGTAGATGAAGACTTGTGAAAGACGGACCGTCTTTACACCCCGTCCAGCGGACGCGCGGATGTTGGTTTTCTGTCCGTTTCACTACATTGCCACGCCACGCTGTAACTTCTGAGATCCCTTCTCTCCACGTTCCCTGCCTGGCTCCAAGTAGAAGGTAGGCTTTGTTTTATCACCAGTCCCAGTATTCTGTGACCCCAATCTAACCAGACTTGCATACATACCTACATGCTATGTGTTCTTGAGTCATATATTCATATACACTCCATGTCGTTCCTGGCTTGCCGCACAAGCCCACTCTTTACATGTGCAGTAGCCGCTGCCTCTAGCTCTATTGGAGTCTTCTCCTCCACTGTGCCTTCCCAACAGAGCAGAATCCTTGCCTGCAGTGACACCGCACGCACTCTACCTGATTGCACTTGTGAGTCACCCCATGCTGTATTACTTCTTGCCACTTGTGTTCTTTACCTATCTGCATGCCTCTATACCGCAACCTATGTGGGCCTGTATGAACTCTCATCCTCCACGTGAGAGACTGCTCTCACATCTGCCTCCTCTGAGCCGCACAATACATCCATGGTTACCACATTGCGAATAGCACTCGCTTATGCACTCCCTGCTCAGTTCTTGTTTTTAAAAAAAAATAGTTTCAATTCACATTTTTATCCCTCGCACACGCATGCTTTCTGCTTAGCTCGGTGTACCAGGCATTAATTCTACTATTTCTTGGTACTTTTTCTGTACTTTTCATTTTTTTCAGATGTTTGGCTCTTTGGAGCCTACGTGTAGAGCTCATGCTTGCAAGTTACGCTCAATCTTTTTTTGCCAGCCCAACATTCTAAAAACCTTCCCTCTTTCTTTTCACTTTCTCCTCAGGGGTCAGTTCGATCTTATGCACTTTATTGGTCCTGAGGAAGGCGGCTATTTCATCATACCACTGAAACGTAAAAAAACCCTTGCGTCATCATCCAGTTACGCAAGAGTTGTGACCTGTCCTGGAATACCACCAGTGCCATACGTAGACCCCGAGTTGACTCAACAGACACTGAGACCTACTAAAAACGGCATCCTAAACTGTTTTGATTACTAACAATGATTCCTTATTGTAGTATTTTTTAGCCAATAGGACATTCTCTCATTTTCACACGTTGAAAACTTGTACAGACTCAACGAGAGACTTCATGCTGTTTTGCTGTTTATAGACAAGGTCCTGGTCAGAATATGTTGTTGAACCAATTGTACAGACTATGCTGTACAAATTGCTCTTTTGCTAATAATTTGTTCTGAATATTAGCTTATACTGTCTTGAATTTTCTGATTTCCTTTCTTTCACTTCTAAACTTCCTGACTCTGGCTTCAGGTCTTTATATTTGTTTTTTGTAAACAATTTGTATATTTAGAATTTGCCATTATTAATTGATTGTTTGTCAAAAATAATAAATATGTGAAATGTACACAAATGCCAAGTATTCAGTGCAGTGTGTCTTAGCTCCTTCATGTTCGAGAGCTAACACGAGTACAGAATACCACATGTTATTCATTAACACAGGGGGCTAGCTCTCCTTTTTTGAGAGTCAACCCAAGGACACCACACTAGGTGCAAGCCATATACACTGTGTATAGTGTGTCCCCACCTCCGCAGCTATTCACTGAGACAGTCTACAGTGACTCATTCCACTGGTATGCTACACATATTTTCCTGTTGGGACCAACCCCCTTTTATTGTCTATCTATATTATTGACAAAACAGGCCTTTGTCATTTATCTTGACTGACTACTACGTCATTGGATGTGGAACTTCCTGATCTGTCTGTTCTGCAAAGAACTGGGGTTTTCCAGTCTACTGTTACAGACCCATGGGGCCTCATTATGAGGTCGGTGTAGCCTGTTGGTCCAGCTGGTGGGTTGCTGCCAACCTCGTAACACCATTCCTGCCACCTGACATCCCGGTGCCACTGGGATATTACGACCGGAGGCAGACTGGGAAGTCAGGAGACGGAATTGGTAAGCTCCTATTCCCATGGAGTTCCATAGGACTCCATGGGAATGGGGAGGCGGAAGAACCAGTGTAAAAACCATACCTGCAGGTGCCGGTACTCCCGGCAAAGTCAAACCTGCTGGGAGATCTGGCCTCTGCAGGAAATCTTGTAGTCTGGCTGTCCGGAAAGGGTGGCGGTCTGGAAAGGGTGCCAGTACGTTGCTACCGGCACCCTTATTTCGGGACCGCAAGATCGGTAATGAGGCCCATGGAGACCACTACATGGTGTATCAAGGGGTTATACCTTCTATTCACATGTGCATAGATCATTCAACCGCATTGACTACATTTCTGTCTCCACAACGCTGATACGAAGGGTGGACGGGTTGGGTACAATAAATGTATCAGACCACACCCCTTTACTAATAACATTGCGCCATCCGATGGATCGGAGTGGGGCGGAGAATTGGGTATTCCCAATGGAGCTCCTTAAATATAAGGTCCTTATAGTAACACTAGGGGATAAGATTAGGGGGTCTTTGAAGACCATTCAATGCCAGATATATCCAGAGCTCCCTATGGGACGCCTTCAAAGTGGTATTAAGGGGAGATTTGATATTGATGAAGGCGATGAGAGACAAACAACCGAAACAAATGGAAAGAGACCTTGAAGATAAGTAAAATGGGTTCATGAGTACAATGTAAAGAGACTTGAGTAAAACCATTCAGACAGAATACAGAAGTGTTTGAGGCCTGCTAGAATTACTGCGAACAAGAAGGGCAGAAAAAGCGCTATTAAATATGCGGCAGATATTACATAAAAGTAAATAAAGCTGATCGCATCCTAACAAGACAGCCTAGAGAAAACAGATGGCGCAAACAATAGTGAAGATAAAAAATCTGCAGGCAAAAGAGGTACCGGCAACCACGGCAATTGGTGAACACGTCACACATTTTTACTCAGCCCTATATACTTCAGATGTGTCGAATCCGACAGAACAAATGTCCTATATACAATCGATCTCACTTCAACAGATCTCTCCTATGGAGAGAGAGCTACTAGAGGCGGATATAGCGCAAGAGGAAGTAATAAAAGCAATTAAGAAATTACCCCTAAATAAAGTTCTGGGTGGATTCCTGGCAATCTTCTATAAGATTTTCAGGGCGTCCTTGGCTCCCAAACTGGCAAAACTACACAATTCTTTCAGGTCTACGGGTGCAATAAGGCCAACAATGGAGGGAGCCAAAGTGGTCCTTTTGCCAAAACCGAACAAAGACCCGACCCAATATGGATCCTACCAACCCATGTTATACACGAAAATATTGGCAGACAGCTTTGACATGATCCTTCCTAACTTGCTAGACCCAGACAAATCAGGGTTTATACAACAAATAGGCAAACCTTTGATAACACATGACGGGTGTGTCACCTGGTGAAGAAAGTAGCTAAGAAAGGTCTTCCAGCCCTCCTGCTCTCTCTCGACGCTGAGAAGATGTTCCACCGGGTGGAGTGGTCATTTTTATTTCAAACAATGGAGCAAATGGGATTTGGCACACAGTACTTACAGATGGTGCAAGCCAACTACATCTCACCAACAATAAGATTCATAATAAATGGGCAGTGTGAGAGACGGGCCTCAACGACCGGTGGGGGGTGTCTGTACTTCCGCTCCCTATATGGTGGAGGAGAGGCACAGGAGACCCCAGCCAAGATTCTCTATTCGGTAGCAATGGTCGAGCAATCAAGGCCTAGCTTCTCAGGAGGTGATGCAGGCTGGTTCTTAAGTACAGTGTATCCCCAAGCCCCCACAAAGGAATATCCACACTCTGTATTGGTTAGAACACAGTCTTTATATAATCAATAGTTAAGGTTATGTACATTCATCATGATAACTCACTTTGTACTCCGGCAAAATCTACAATGACAAATATTTACAATCCTAAAGTGGTACCACCCTAGATCTCATTGAAGTGCATGAACGATACTGTACAATGTCACACAGACCAATAGAGTGAAACGAGCAATAGAGAGAGGAGAGAAAATAAGATGGTTGAGCAATAGGCAGAATACTGGCCCCTACCACTGGGCACAGTTCTGTGTGGAGATCCCCCCACCTGGGCAACCTGTAAAGAAAGATATAGTACAAGCCCAGTCCATATATTGCTCTGCAAGTCTTATTCTCTCCTATAATGTTTTTACCCCCCCCCAATGTACCTGGTGGAGTCGAGCTCCTCGAAGAGGCGTCGACAAACGTCGAGGAACTCGCTGTTCGGCGACGGGGAATCAACGGCCCTTCTTGAATGCCTTCCCTTTCAAGCGGGAGGCACGGGGCGTCGAACGTCCGTCGACAAACGAGGTAGAACGATGTCGAAGAGGCGGCAGCTTCGTCCGAGCGGTGCTCGTCGGCGTCGGGGCGTCGGCGTCCTGCAAGGCGGAGGTGTGCGGGGCACCTCGATGACAATAGTTCTGGACCGCAAAGATTGTAGAGACGGGAGCCCAGCAAGGGCGTCGAGTCGTCCGAGTCTTTGAGGTCGTCGGGTGGCGGGAAACCCACCGGCAGGTTTCTCCTCGGCGCGTTGGTCGGCCTCGACTTTCTCCGGCAGGATAAGCGGTCGACGATGCGGTCGAGAGAGTCCTTCGATTGAATGTTCTTAGGCAAAGGAGCGGACGGCTCCGGTCGTCGGCACGGCGTCAAGTGGTTCCCACGGCTGGGCAACACAACTTCGACGGGCCTCCAGCGGTTACACAAACCTGCGAACCCTGGTCGACGGCAATGGACTTCGACGGCGTCGATGTCCGGGTGCTTCACTTCGATCTCCTCAGCGGTCCCGTCTCGGGTCGACAGCCTTTCGAGGGTCTGTCTTCCAGGGCGCTTCGGCGAAGATGGAGCGGCGCTCGATGGTCCCTCGGAGCACGGGAAGAGGGCGCCTTACCAGGTCCTCTCTCGGGTCAGCCCTCGACGATCTCGTCAGCCTTCAGATCGGTCGAAGCAAATGCCACAGCAAGTCTTCTTCTTCCAGCTGGACGTCGAGGATCAGCAGTTCCAGTTACTCGTAGAGTGGAGACTCAGCTCCCTGGCTGCTTTAGGAGCACAATGGTCGCTTCTCAACCAAAGGTCCCTTCTGAACACTTTTCCAGTGGTGAGAGGTCCCCAGATATACTATCCTCTCTCTCATCCACGCTGCTGGCACACACTCAGCAGCCAATCATACTGCAGGGCATTCATGCAGTCAGTCAGCCAATCAGGCACATAGTGCATTCAGGCCACACTCCTCCCTTCCAGACACTCACAACAAGAAATGTGGATTGGGACAAGTACCCAGTCATTCAACACTACACACTGTATTCAGGCCAGTTTCGGGCAGGGTTGTCTCAGTCTTTGTCTCTCATGCCAGAAACCAGACAACCACAACAAGAAGTGTATATTGGTCACACACTCCATTCACCCAGGTCCCACCCACAGGAGGTACCCACAACATACAGTCACTGGAAGGCTCCAGTCAGTCTAGCTGGGCCTTCACAACAATACCATACATGGAACTTCCACCCAACAGCCAGTCAGGGGGAAGGGACAGAGACAGGGCTTCCCAGGACTTTGGGAAAACAAGATAACAGGCAATAGAAAGCAAGAGGCCACAGGGGCCATCTTGTTTCCTATCAGGAATCAACAGATCCCAATGGCAGGGCCTGGGTATCCCAAAATGGAGGACACCCGGAGCACCTGTCAATTTCAGCACGGAGCTGCCACCAGCCCATACCCTGCTCTGGGGCCACCCACAGGTGCCCAAAAACATACACTAGGGGCACAGGGTTGTACCCCTACCCATGGGTGCCATAAGGGTATCCCATGGGTCTGTTCACCAAACCAAAAGAGAGAGCTGCACTGCCAGGAGTCCCACATGGACTCCGGGGCAGAAAACATAACAGAACACACAGTAAAAACAGAAAAAGGACAAGGATTCAGAGGCCCTGTCCCTCAGATGCATTTCCAGCATCACAGTCGCCCCCCCAGACTGAGGTGGAGGGTGTCTAATCTCCCACGGGATAGACACCCTCATCCAGACGGTCAACATACCTTCTGGAAAGGCCATCTGCATTATCGTGACTCTTCCCTGGTCTGTGCTCTATGGTGAAGTCTAGCCCTTGCAGGCTAATGGACCACCTGAGCAATTTCGGGTTCTCACCCTTCATCTGCATAAGCCACTTCAGGGGCTTATGATCTGTTTGGACCTTGAAGGTAGACCCCGTAAGGTAGGGCCTAAAACGCCTAAGGCCCCAAACTATACTAAAACACTCCTTTTCAACAGTAGCCCACCTAAGTTCTCTACCCTTGAGTTGTCTACTGATGAATATGATAGGGTGTTCTCTCCCTTTGTCATCTAACTGGGACAAGACAGCTCCAATTCCGGTGTCGCAGGCATCCGTCTGGACGATAAAGGGTCGGCTGTAGTCAGGCGCACTCAACACAGGTGCCCTACACAGACTTTCTTTCAAGCCATCAAAGGCCCTCTGAGAGTCTTCGGTCCAATTAACCTTCCTAGGCTGCTTGGGTGACGTTAGAGCTGTCAGAGATGCAGCTATGGTCCCATAGTCTGCCATGAAATTGCGATAGTACCCAGTGAGACCCAAAAAGGCCCTCACCTGGGTTTGAGTAGTGGGAGTCTCCCAGTTCTGTACATCCTGTACTTTACTGGAGAGAGGTTGGATTTGACCCCCTCCTACCTCATGACCAAGATAGGTAACTTTCCCCTGAGCTATCTGGCACTTGGTAGCCTTGATAGTGAGGTTAGCCCTTTTCAAGGCCTGCAACACCTTATCCAGATGTGTCAAATGCTCTCCCCAGGTGGAACTGTAGACGGCAATGTCGTCTAAGTAAGCCACACAAAAGGCTTCCAGCCCACTGAGCGCATGATTGACCAATCTCTGGAAGGTGGCAGGGGCATTCTTCAACCCAAAAGGCATGACCCTAAACTGGTAGAGTCCCTCAGGTGTTGAGAAGGCCGTCTTTTCCTTGGCATGGTCCGTCAGAGCTATTTGCCAATAGCCTGAGGTAAGGTCAAAGGTGCTCACAAACTTGGCAGCACCTATGGTGTCCACGAGCTCATCAGCCCTGGGCAATGGGTGCGCGTCAGTTTTGGTGACGGCATTGACTCCTCGGTAGTCCACACAGAACCTCCATTCCTTGGTACCCGCCTGGGAACTTGCCTTGGGGACAAGGACCACTGGACTGAACCAGGGACTGGTTGAGGGCTCAATAACACCCAGATCCAACATCTTGGCGACCTCAGCCTGGATGTGGTTCTTGACGGTATCTGACATACGGTAGCACCTGCTTTTGACAGGTACACTGTCACCAGTGTCAATTTCGTGCTTACACCACGGTGTAAGGCCTGGCTTCAGTGAAAACAGAGAGGCGTACTGTCGGAGCAAAGCCTTACAGGCCCTCTGTTGCTCTGTTGTCAAATCTGGAGAGAGATGTACTCCCTCCACTGAGCCATCCTGAGGGTTGCTATGCAGCAAATCAGGAAGGGGCTCACTCTCATCCTCTTCTTGCCCGGAAGCTAGCAAGAGACATGAGGGAGGGTCAAGGGGACCGACGATGTCGATGCCCACCCTCTCGGATGGTGTGCCAACCACTGGCAACAGCTGTAGTGGGGCAATGACACTGCCTCCAGTCTTGCCAGACAACTGACAAGTTGGGCAGGTCCTGCAGTGGGACTCCACCTCTACTCCCATCCGTGGCCAGTAGAAATGGGCAGAGAGCCTCTGCTTAGTCTTCTTGGTCCCAAGATGACCAGCCAAGGGCACCTCATGCGCCAACTGCAGTAGGAAGGGCCCGTAAACCTGGGGTACCACCAACCTCTTGTGGGCACCAGGTTCAGGCTTAGTGGGCTCACTAACAAGGAGCTCACCCTCCCAATAAATCCGGAAATTCCTAGGCACCTCTCCTTGTGCCTGGGCCAGGGCCTGTTTCCTCAGTCCTTCGAGAGAGTGGCACTCTCTCTGTCCCTTACAGAAGTCTGCCCGGGAGGGTCCCCCTTCAGCTAACAAGCATTGAAGGTCAGGATGATCCTCCGGGTTGAGAACCTCTCCCACAGGAGAGTCTTCTGTCTCTTCTCCCACAGGAGTTGAGTTTGGGTTTTCCACTGGACCCAGCCCGTCCGGAGCATGGATCCCAATGGGTGCTGTCGGAACAGCAGGAAGAGAAGGTGCTCCCTCCACAGGGGTGGCCTTCTTGGTCTTCCTTCTTCTTGCCTTAGGCCTCGCCTTCGGCTCGGGTATCTGACCCACAGCCAGACCCGGTGTCACCTGTGACCTAGTGACTGCAGCAGCAGTCATGGGAAGACCATCCGAGATCAACCCCAACTCTACTAGATCATTTCCTAACAAAATGTTAGCAGGGACATTGTCCTGAACCAGGACCGGAAGCTTTGCTGTCTTGTCTCCAATCATGAGTGTGACTAAGGCTACAGGTGATAATTTGGGAGGCCCACCAGCTAACCTGGTGGTTTGCAGAGGAGCACCTTCATAGTCCTCTGGCCTGAGCAGGGTCCTGTCCACCACTGTCATGCTTGCCCCAGTGTCTCTCAAACCAGTAGAAGGCTGGCCATTCAAGAGGACACTTCTCAAAAACCTACGGGTGTTCTGTGGGATAGTCGCCAGTACTTCTGCATACTGGTCCCAGGCCCCAAGGGACACTAAGGAAATCTCCACCGGAGCACCAAATGTGATCCCGGCAGAGGAGGGGAGGACAGTGGCCTCCACCTCAGACACGGGGTAAGGGTAGGTCAGGCTGACAGCCTGTACTCCAAGTGCCTTACCTTTACACTTGGGGTCACCCCTTTTGTGATCCAGAGCCCCACAGTCCCAACAAGCGCCAGGAGTGCGGGTTACGGTACTGGAACCACTGGGAGCCTGCTTTGCAGCAGGTGGACCACTACTCTTATTCCCACCCCCAGATGACTTATCCCCACTAGATTTTTGGGTCTTAGGAGAGGAAGGTTTTGGTTTACCCGACTGTGACTGCTTGGGGGACTCCTCAGCTTTCTGAGAGGCCCCCTTCTCTTTATCCTTGTCCTTCCCACTGGAGTCCTTTCTGACCCCTTTCTTCCACACTCAGCTTCAGAATACAGTCATACCCAGTTTGAGGCACTCTGCTTAACAAACACTTCGCCCAATCTCTTTTATCCACATCATGAATCTCACAAGCCATTTCAAACGCTTCAATCCATTGGAGGATATCCGAACCCTCCACAAATACACCAACCAAATCTTTCATAAACTTGGTGGCTGGGGACCTGACACTCTCACTGGTTCTAGCTGAAGTCTCCACTCTAGCTTTCTCTAGCTGGATCCTTTGACATTCAGTGTCCTGGCTCTTGAGTTCAAGGTCCTTATTTTTGAGTGCAACTTGTTGAGCCAACTCCTCTTTCTTAAGCTCAGCATCTATTTCCAACTTGCGGTATTCAAAGGCCAATTTCATCCTTAATAACTCAAGCTCTAAGGAATTGCTGGAGTTTGGAACAGAGGCAGCAGGAATGGCGGCATTCCCAGAAACAGATTCAGCAGAAACCCCAGGGGTAGAGTCCTCATTGGTTGCATTCCCCCCCTCATCAAGAGTTTCACTATCAGTCTGGTAGTCCACCAGGGCAGCTATCAGCTCAGCCCTAGACTTATCCACAAAGTCTAACTCCCTAGCTTCACAAGCACTCTGGAGAGCCTCCAAGCTCATCCGAGTTAATTTGCCATTCGCAATAGACTCCATTGTTTGTAATGCAGTTACCTTGTACACAACTAAACCTTAATTCAATAAAGGGCAAATATCCTTTGTAAGTGGCACGGTTATACACTGATTCTTAAAACCATAAGCATCCCACCGCTTGCCACCAGTGTGAGAGACGGGCCTCAACGACCGGTGGGTGGTGTCTGTACTTCCGCTCCCTATATGGTGGAGGAGAGGCACAGGAGACCCCAGCCAAGATTCTCTATTCGGTAGCAATGGTCGAGCAATCAAGGCCTAGCTTCCCAGGAGGTGATGCAGGCTGGTTCTTAAGTACAGTGTATCCCCAAGCCCCCACAAAGGAATATCCACACTCTGTATTGGTTAGAACACAGTCTTTATATAATCAATAGTTAAGGTTATGTACATTCATCATGATAACTCACTTTGTACTCCGGCAAAATCTACAATGACAAATATTTACAATCCTAAAGTGGTACCACCCTAGATCTCATTGAAGTGCATGAACGATGCTGTACAATGTCACACAGACCAATAGAGTGAAACCAGCAATAGAGAGAGGATAGAAAATAAGATGGTTGAGCAATAGGCAGAATACTGGCCCCTACCACTGGGCACAGTTCTGTGTGGAGATCCCCCCACCTGGGCAACCTGTAAAGAAAGATATAGTACAAGCCCAGTCCATATATTGCTCTGCAAGTCTTATTCTCTCCTATAATGTTTTTACCCCCCCAATGTACCTGGTGGAGTCGAGCTCCTCGAAGAGGCGTCGACAAACGTCGAGGAACTCGCTGTTCGGCGACAGGGAATCGACGGCCCTTCTTGAATGCCTTCCCTTTCAAGCGGGAGGCACGGGGCGTCGAACGTCCGTCGACAAACGAGGTAGAACGATGTCGAAGAGGCGGCAGCTTCGGCCGAGCGGTGCTCGTCGGCGTCGGGGCGTCGGCGTCCTGCAAGGCGGAGGTGTGCGGGGCACCTCGATGACAATAGTTCTGGACCGCAAAGATTGTAGAGACGGGAGCCCAGCAAGGGCGTCGAGTCGTCCGAGTCTTTGAGGTCGTCGGGTGGCGGGAAACCCACCGGCAGGTTTCTCCTCGGCGTGTTGGTCGGCCTCGACTTTCTCCGGCAGGATAAGCGGTCGACGATGCGGTCGAGAGAGTCCTTCGATTGAATGTTCTTAGGCAAAGGAGCGGACGGCTCCGGTCGTCGGCAGCACGGCGTCAAGTGGTTCCCACGGCTGGGCAACACAACTTCGACGGGCCTCCAGCGGTTACACAAACCTGCGAACCCTGGTCGACGGCAATGGACTTCGACGGCGTCGATGTCCGGGTGCTTCACTTCGATCTCCTCAGCGGTCCCGTCTCGGGTCGACAGCCTTTCGAGGGTCTGTCTTCCAGGGCGCTTCGGCGAAGATGGAGCGGTGCTCGATGGTCCCTCGGAGCACGGGAAGAGGGCGCCTTACCAGGTCCTCTCTCGGGTCAGCCCTCGACGATCTCGTCAGCCTTCAGATCGGTCGAAGCAAATGCCACAGCAAGTCTTCTTCTTCCAGCTGGACGTCGAGGATCAGCAGTTCCAGTTACTCGTAGAGTGGAGACTCAGCTCCCTGGCTGCTTTAGGAGCACAATGGTCGCTTCTCAACCAAAGGTCCCTTCTGAACACTTTTCCAGTGGTGAGAGGTCCCCAGATATACTATCCTCTCTCTCATCCACGCTGCTGGCACACACTCAGCAGCCAATCATACTGCAGGGCATTCATGCAGTCAGTCAGCCAATCAGGCACATAGTGCATTCAGGCCACACTGCTCCCTTCCAGACACTCACAACAAGAAATGTGGATTGGGACAAGTACCCAGCCATTCAACACTACACACTGTATTCAGGCCAGTTTCGGGCAGGGTTGTCTCAGTCTTTGTCTCTCATGCCAGAAACCAGACAACCACAACAAGAAGTGTATATTGTTCACACACTCCATTCACCCAGGTCCCACCCACAGGAGGTACCCACAACATACAGTCACTGGAAGGCTCCAGTCAGTCTAGCTGGGCCTTCACAACAATACCATACATGGAACTTCCACCCAACAGCCAGTCAGGGGGAAGGGACAGAGACAGGGCTTCCCAGGACTTTGGGAAAACAAGATAACAGGCAATAGAAAGCAAGAGGCCACAGGGGCCATCTTGTTTCCTATCAGGAATCAACAGATCCCAATGGCAGGGCCTGGGTATCCCAAAATGGAGGACACCCGGAGCACCTGTCAATTTCAGCACGGAGCTGCAACCAGCCCATACCCTGCTCTGGGGCCACCCACAGGTGCCCAAAAACATACACTAGGGGCACAGGGTTGTACCCCTACCCATGGGTGCCATAAGGGTATCCCATGGGTCTGTTCACCAAACCAAAAGAGAGAGCTGCACTGCCAGGAGTCCCACATGGACTCCGGGGCAGAAAACATAACAGAACACACGGTAAAAACAGAAAAAGGACAAGGATTCAGAGGCCCTGCCCCTCAGATGCATTTCCAGCATCACAGGCAGCTCTTCCAAAGCATAGCCATAAGAAGGGGGTACCAAACAGGGGTGTCCGCTTTCCCTACTGTCAGTGCTCCAGATAAGATTTTGAGGTGGGAGTATTTTACTCCCTATTTTTAAACTTTGAGCGTAAATGTGATTTCAAGAGAGTAAAAATGACTTTTCTCCTTTGCAAGAGAGTAAAATGTATGTGACATCCAGCCGACATATGGAAATCATTGCGATGCGGCAGCCTTCTGCATTGTGACAGAATACACCTTTCCTTATTTCTCTAATGTTTGGCAATTTGATCTCTCCTGTATATATTTAAATGTTGAAAGCGTTCTGGCTTCTGTCAAGTAACCTGACCTTTTCACTGCCTTCTGCTCACAACTTGTGTGTAAATGTACACAGGAAAATAATAAAGCTGTCGTATTTACAAGATTTTCATGCGTAAAAACGCCTAGTACGCACCTTATCTGGAGGCCTGCCTACTGTAATTTGCAATTGACCTTGAGCCATGTTTAAATTGGATAAGGGCATCAGATCATATCAGGGTATTCGATTCAGAGGGGGAGGAGCACAAAATTATGGCTTTTGTGGATGATATGCTCCTTACAATAATAGAGCCAGATCTCTTGTTACCCATTGTGATCCAAGAAATCGGGGAATTTGTTGCAGCTACAGGTCTTAAAATAAATATCAGCAAATCAGAAATACCAAACCTATCCATCGAAGGTGAACAGCTGGCTCGGACAAGGCAAAGCTCCTCCTTCATATGGGAAAAATGAGGGATAACCTTACCGAGAGTAACCATAACAGATTCTCTGGAGTCTCTGTATGGGGCAAACTTTCGCCCACTCCTAGATTCAATCAAGGCACGACAAGGGTGCAGAACTAAGACTGTGACAAGGAGGGGTCATGGTGATATTAGAAATGTTTATTCAAGTGCAAAAAGGAAAGGAAAACCCTATCTCACCATAACTCTAAGAGGGGATTCCCTGCCTCAACTGAACTAGTGTCCCAATGTCCAATGTCAGAATCCGTCACTCACACTCTAAAATTAATGAGACATGGTCTTTGCAGCCCAAGGGGAGTAGCACCCTTACCCTGGACAAAAGACAGTTCTGGAATCTTCAGACCTTGAAGTATCGGGGAATATCTCCCTTTTTCCGGCCTTGTTCAGACTTCTTGTAAAGTTCAACAATTGTTGGGGAAAACTCTGTTCCCTTGTTGGTCCTTCTCAGGCTTCTTTTCTGTCCCTGGGACCCCGACCCTGATTGGCAGCCCTGGTTTCTTTTCACCCGGAACCGTAGCAACATTAAAAGGCGTTTGGATGTATTTACAAGCTGTGGTGGGTCCCTGACCCTGGTTGGCAGACCTGGCTTCCTCCCACCAAGCACTGCGTCGAAGAAGAACAGTCTGGATGCACTCCCAAGCTGTGGTGGATCCCTGACCCTGGTTGGCAGACCTCGTTGGCTGTAACCTTCTCCTTGATTGCCTCACCGATCTGCCTTTCTTCTTCCCTGAACATTCTCCATCTCGCGGTTCCTCCAGGGCAAGCTTGAGACTTCGTCAAGTCCTTCTTTACTTTTTTTTTAACGCATTTTATTGGTTTTACAACAAGTTTAACAGGGACACCATTCTCATGTTAATTTCACTGAGATAGTAGTAATTAAGTCAAGAGTAATGTCCAGGTGACAAGTGAACACACTACCATTACATTTCTCGTATCTTTCCAGCTAGGATCTACAAAGTCCAGTTGGAGCTCACTCCGGAGTATGTCATTCGCAAGACAGTACTGACCAGATTGTCTCCAGATAGGTGGTGTTCAATAATGACGATAACATACATATTTACCTCCCTTTTTCCCCTCCGCCCCTCCCTCCACACATCAGAGAAACATCCTAAGCATCACTGTTCATCTTATTGACCTTTACATCGCACTAGGCATTTGTTCCTATGCATTTGAGTCTCTTTTACCTTTCGTTTTTTCCAACCACCCCAGCTGGGTTGCAATCCAAAGGCATCATCAGCTACATGTGCGCTGTAGTGAAGGCCTATCCCTTCAACTCAGTCCAGTCCCCCTCATTGGATTCCTGTGCGCTGTGTAATACTCCAGAAAGCAAAGCCAAATCATATCTATGTGAGAATGGGATTCCAGCAAGGTTGCTGTAATACTTTCCATCTGGTATATAGAGTGTGCTTTCATGAGCCATTCCCCTTTTGTCAGCAAAGTGCTGCATTTGCATTTAACTGTTAAGCACACTCTGGCCGCTAGTAACACATTTCTAGGCATATGAGATAGGATTGTGTTTGTCTCTTACCCATCAGTTTCAATTCCAAATAAGACAAGCAATGGGGACAGCTCCCTAGAAATACCTTCTATCGCCTGAATCCACCCCAAGACCTCCTTCCAAAACTTTTGTACCCTCGCACATCCCCACCACTGACGCCAATAGTCTCTTATTTCACTGCACCCTCTCCAACAGTATGGCACGGGGAATAGGAAGAAATTACTGTATGCAAACGTCCGACCTGTCAAAAAGTCTGAAAATGCATACCACCAAAGGTTCGAACAGCAAATGTTCAAACCTTTGGTGGTATGCATTATAAGTAGGTAAAAAAAATAAAGACTGCGGGCGGTGCGGAGGGGTCACCCTGCAACACCCCGCTCACCATACTATACAGTATGGTGAGCGGGGTTTGCGGGGGACAAACCCGCAGCACACCCGACACAATAACAATAAAAAAACAGGGACTGCGGGCGGTGCGGAGGTGTCACCCTGCAACACCCCGCTCACTACACTGTATAGTATAGTTAGCAGGGGTTGCGGGGGACACCCCCGCAGCACACCCAAGGAACATTTTAAAAAAGGCCCCAGAAGTGATCGGGAACTGGTGCCGCAGGGACACAGCGCGTTTGGAAACGTAAGTAGGGTGTGCGTGGGGGTATTTTGGGGGGGTGGGTGGGGGTGTGTTGGGGGTGTGGGTGTGTTGTTGGTGTGGGTGGGGGTGTAGGTTTGTAGGGTTTTGCAATGTATATTTGCATGGGAAATGTACGAACATTTTGTGGTGCGTACATTTCCCATGCAAACTTTTCCGTCGCTGACTTTTCCGCGATGGAAAAATCATGTTGATTCTGGCACGGTGCGTGGAAACATTTTCGACAGCCACTGTGGAGTGAGATGCCATCTCATTAATAGCCTCCCATTGAGCATTTTGCATTGCATAGATATAGAGGTGCTCCACACCACCCTGTATATGATGGCCCGTGCATCTGGTTGATTTTGTAGTTCTAACTCCTCATCCCATTTAATCTCAGAGGTGGGTCGTGCAAGATGGCCCCTACTGAGCAGTGAGCTAAATAGTTGAGCAATCAACCCCCTTGGAGCCCCTACGCTCATTCAGGATGCGCTCAAATGCCATAAGGGGCCTTCGTAAAGAGTCTCCCCAGCGCGGGTCTCACAGTACACTCCTCGACTGAGTAATGAAGTAGAGTAATGGTGCTAGCGTGGTGCCATGTTGTGCACCCTCTAACTCTGGCTTTCAGATATAGGCACCCTACTTTAACATCTGCCCCGCTCTTACCAAACCTTCCTCGTATTGGAACTGAAAGCGATTTACATCGATTAAATATTCTCGAATATAGGGAGCCCAAATGCAACCAAGAGGGGATGGCCAGGATGTTATACCCTTCATAGTGTGGGTGGGACGACAAAGAGACCACAATACTGATAAGACTGGGTGTTCTCGAATTCTGTGTGGCATGGATCGATATGGGACCCACGGACATTCGCCTAGGGTGACAGGCGTGGATAAATCGTTTTCCAAGACTACCCATTGATTCTCTGGATTTTCCCAAAGGTGGTCTGCAAGGATGCGGAATTGGGAGGCCCTATAGTATTCATAAAGATCAGGGTATCCCATGCCTCCTCTCTCCTTTGGCAGAATCAAGGTTGCATAAGAGACCCAGGGTTTCAGATCTGGCCATAGATAAGCCAAAAGGGACTGCTCGACCTCTGTGTGAAAGGCTGCAGGGATAGCTATTGGGAGAGATTGGCAGAGAAACAAAAATCTGGGGAGTATGTTCATCTTAATAGATGTATACCGTACAGCCCAGGGAAGCGCTTATTTGGACCAGCTCTCTAAATCTGTTTTGATGACGCTGCAGAGAGGTCTATAGTTTGCATCAAATAAGTTGGCCTGATTTTTCGTGCTCTCCACACCCAAGTATCTTATTCTCTCTCTGTGAAATTGAAAGCCCCATTCTGCTATAAGTTGAGCTGGGAGGATCATGTTCGGTTGCAGCCTTAGTGCTACTGTTTTATTTAGGTTCGCACTAAATCCTGACAGCGCACCATATTCCCTCAAGGATGCAAACAGGGCAGGCACTGTTGCCAATGGCAGGGAGATATAGGCTAAGATGTCATCTGCAAATAGTGCCAGCTTATACTCTCTCCCCCCCCCTCTTTCATTCCTGTGAATAAGTTTCCTGTGTAATACAAAAGGGGAGACAAGAGGCAGCCCTGTCGTGTGCCTCGTGTCAGGCTAAAAAAGCTCAGAGGCCACTCAGTTGACCAGGACTTTGGCAGAGGCTTTGCGGTATAGTGCCGAATCACCTGATAATCATAGGTTATCCAGTCCCGCCCACCTCATGACCGCACGCAGGAAGGGCCATTCGACCCTGACGAATGCCTTCTCTGTGTCGTTCGACATTAAAATGGGGCAGTCTTCACTAATCAATAGTGGCAATAAGATCAAGGGTTTTGCAGACATTGCCCGCGCCTTGTCTACCCCTTGCATAACCGACCTGGTCGGTGTGAACCAACTGAGGCAAGATTTGGGCCAAACGGTTGGCCAAAATGCTCACGTAGATCTTTGCATCCACATTTATAATCAAAATGGAGCGGTATGATGCGCATTCTGTGGTGTCTTTACATTCCTTGGGTATAACTACTATTCTAGATTCAGTGAACAATGGCGGGGCCTGACTCTTTTCTAGGATTGAGTTAAAAAGTTTCACTAAGAAAGGGGTCAGTGAATTAGAGTTGGCTTTATAGAAGGTTGGTGTGTACCCATCTTGCCCGGGCGCTGAGCCAGCTTTCATCTTAGAGATGACCATTTGAATTTCTTTGGTCGTAATTGAGGCATTAAGCATGTCCAGGTGTATTTGTGATATCGACACACGGGGGGAATTTTGACAGATACTGCTCAATTTTGGTCTCAGTTCCCTCCCCCTCAGCTGTGTATAGAGATGTATAGAATCTCGAGAAGCGATCCGCGATTGCCCGGGGGCTCGATAGATCTAGCCCCATTACATTCTTAATTTTAGACAATGCCCTATCTGCTCTTTGTTTCCGCAAATGGTTGGCTAACATAGTATGGGCCTTCCCGCCTTATTCATAAAATGTCTGTTTTAAATATCGCAATTGTGGCAGCGCTTTGCCTTGCCAAACGTCCCTCAGTTCCTTTCAGAGCTCCCCAATCTGTGCTAAGATTTCCTCCCCGTTTTCAGGATGCGCTCGGAGATCTAGTTCCTTAAGCTTTATCTCGGATTTCAACTCTCATTACCTTTTCAACCTGATCCTGTTTCTGTATGCCTCCTCTGCAATCAGGACACCTTGAATTGTGGCTTTCACCACCTCCCACACTGTGTTTAATGACAGTTCACCATTGTCAATCGTAGCAAAGTAGTCTTTTATCGCTTCTGTGGGGGTTTCTTTGAATAGTGAGTCTTTGTAGAGGGTATTGTTACATGTCCATCTCCGCTCTGTGTGGTCCTACATCTAATTCCAAGCTACATAGTTTGTGATCGGTCCAGGCCACTATCTCAATAGACGCACTTAAAATTGTACCCTCGTTCTCTGCTCCAATTAACGAATAATCAATCCACGAATAAGTGAGGTGGGGGTAAAAAGTAAATGCTCTCTCTTTTGAGTGTATCGTGCACCAGCTGTCGATAAAGTGGCTTTCTCGCAGTTGGCTTATAAATCGTTCCCCCGAGGAGCTACTCAGTAGGTGTGCGCCCTGTCTCATGGAATCCCAGTCAAGGCTTGGGTTCGCTATAATATTAAAATCCCCACCACATATCAAAGTGCCCTCTTTCCAACCATCTAGGAAGACAAAGAGGGACTCGCTAAAATGTGTTTGGCTCTGATTGGGGGCATAAACGGAACAGAGTGTGACTGTACGTGATCTTATTTTCCCTTTCAAGACTAGGAACCTCCACTCATCATCCCGGTGCGTTTGCGCTATTTGAAGGCCCACTGATTTCCTGTATATGATTCACACCCCCACCCCCTCGTGTGGCCTCCAGAAGCCCATAGTGTGCCCCATATTTCCGTGCTTGCAATCTTAAATTCTGTTCCTTGGGCACATTTTGTTTCCTGCCCAAATAACACGTATAGCTTAGAAAGTTTAAATTCTCTTGCTAGCATAAAGCGCTTTCACAGGGAGTTGAGGCCTTTGACATTGAGGGACCCGAATGTTATGCTGTCAGGTAATGCCATGTTGGTGTGTTAGATGTCGCATGGTGACCCCACTGAGGCGGATTGTCTTAATGTAAGCGATTGACTTATGCATGGGGTGTTGCAGGCTAAATGAAGCGTGAGGTCGTGTTCTAGAAAGTTTAGTGACGTTCAAATGCGCTCCCTTTCTCGTCTGATGCATCTCCCTCCCTCTTTTCCCTTATAAAATGCCATCCTCTGCGTTTCTCGAAAACTGAGACGCCCTTAAGAAAGAAGGGTCACACTACAGGAACCCCTCTCCAGGCTAACATACGTAACTTTAACCATATATGAAAAAAACAAAAAAACAACAAAAAAATGATGGCAGAACCATACCGCAACATGACTTTGCTTTAACGACACCCAAACTCTTGAGACCATTCAAAGGTTACACTTCTATTCACCATTGTAGTCTGCGCATGGGCCATAGTTCCTGGGGCTCTGCCTCTTCTTGGCCACAAGGGTAGAGCTTTATGCACCGGAGCCCCAGGTTTTCTGGATTTATCTCCGCCAGTTCCTAACGTGCCCGCCTGCAAGCCCTCCAAAACTCCTCTGAAGTAACGCAATAGCCCCCTCCATCGTGTTCAAAACTTAGCGAGAAGGCAAAACCCCAGCGATAATGAATTTCGTGCTCTTGTAGCCAAGTAGTCAGTGGGCGGCAGCTTCTTCGTCTGTTCAGCATGGTTGCAGAGGGGTCTTGGAAAATGTCATACTTGTTCCCTCGAACTCTATGGGTTCTCTCTCTCTTGCTTTTTGGAGTATGTCCTGTCTTTGCCGATAGTAATGACACTTGACAAGAACGGATCTTGGGCCATTCGGGGGTCCGCTGTCCCTGTGGATTCTATCAAATTCTAAGATGGGGGCATCAGCTGTGTCGAAGAGAGATACCACCAGAGCCTTCACTCTACTCTCTGAGCCGGTCAGGATTTCTCCTTGCTTTTCGCTGAGGCCAATAATGCATATATACGTCCACCGCTCCCGGTTTTCCAGGTCATCAAGCTTTAGTTCTATATCTCTCTCTTTTTGTTGTAGGTCCTGGAACCTGGCTTTGAAGTTCATCACTGCCAGGTCTTCCATCAACTGGTTGTTTTCCAAAGCCTCGATCCTTTCTTCGATTTTCACCATCCTTGCCTGCAGGTCGGAGACTGTTTCTGTGAGGCTGGACTTTATTGAACGAATTTCCCAAAAGCAGGAGGCAGATGTCTGCCTTGGTGGCACTTGGTGACACCTCGTCCTGCTCCATATCTCTTGGGAAGCGGCTAAATGTCCTCAACCTTGAGAGTGTGATTGGGTCCCGTGCTCCGGCAGCGAGAGGTTCGGTGATCGGCATCACCCAGGGCACCCCACGTGGTTGTTCAATTGACCAAGCGCAAAGCCAGCTGCCTCCTCCAATGTTGGGGGTGTTTACTTTTTTATTAGGCAGATACGCAGCTTCTGCTTCCTTTTGCGTTTTCTTTTTGTTGTCCACCTCCAAAGTGTTTGTCATTTTCACTGTGGCCTCTTGTGTTATCTTTTACGCCAGTGCACCCCTATGCCCCTCTAGTGCAGTTGTAGTAGCAGTGTATCTTGCAGGGGGCCTTGTATGCTTGGGAGGGCTGTTTTCCCTTCACAAGTGCCTTCTATTTATTGGAAACAGGCGTTGTGTGACTCACTGAGTTTTACTGCTTTCTGAGAAGAAGTAGGGCTGCAGCGCTCTGATGTTGAGGCACTTCCAGAAGCGTGCCACCTGATCAGATGATACTCTATTTTGCGTTTTCTGAAGTTCTCCCTCATTTTGTGGGACTCTCAGTGCAGCCGCTACATTCACGCTCTTCTGCGCTGCCTCCCCATGGCTCTCAGTGTCATGCACCTCTCTCCACATTCCCAGGTGGTCTAGGTGGATCGGCATGCAGCCGTGCTTGTACGTGGCTCCGGGGGCAAGTTGGTGCCTCTGTGCTGGTGCCCATACTTTATTTAGTAAGGAAGAGTCCTCTTATGTGTAGCGCACCTCGCTTGTGTGGGCGGGGGGGCCTTACAGCGTGAAATCCAGCCCGTGATAATAAGCACTCTGCTTACCGGTCGGTGTGCACACTCAGCACGTCTCTCTAGGCTCCGATACAAGTGGCACGGCTCTTGTCGTGGCCACTCTAGGATACTTGTAGCCAGCCTTCAGCACATGCCATCTTGGTATCGCCGTTCCGCGGTAGCACGCAGGACTTTCCTTGCCTCGTTTTCCGTGAAATCAATCGCGATTCTGTTTTGTTTTTCGCCGTTTCGTGCCCCAGATATTTAGCCTTGGAAACGTGTTGTCAGACATTTATGGGAATGCATTTAGATGGGATGAATCGCCATATTCCATTGCCTGGAGAGGGAGACGTTGGCTCAGGCAGCCATAACGTCTGCGCCCCCTGGTAGTCTTCCCCTTCTTTGCTTTTAACACGACTTCTTCCAATCAGCTTTCTAGAATGAGAAGTGGTTCTGGTAAGTATTCAGTACTGCTCCGCACCTCCTCCTCGTCCCATTACCGAGTGAGTTATGATGTTGCAACTCCCTAGAGATCTTCCTCATCTCAGTACTCTCTTATTTTGTTGGGCTACAAAAATACATGGTATATGATGGTACAGTTGGAGACGAAGTGAAGAAGAGGTGGGGTTGTTGTAGGCATGGGGTGTAGGGTCAGGTGACTGGCGTGGATGCCATATTCTCCCGATATGGTTGTCAATGGTCAAAAAGGGGTTTTGCCCTCCCATGAGATCCCCCTGCTGACTACCACCCCCAGGGAGACAATCCGGTAGCAGCCTCACCACCCTGGCCTTATAGGAAGGGACATCCATGGATTTGTCACACACAACTACACAAATGAGGCCCAATGTTCATTTCAAGGCTGGCTATGGAAAACACCAATACAATGATGATCTTGCCAAGAGTCCTATATTTCTTTCAGGCCTTCCCAATTGCATTGCCACAAACATGTTTCAAAACACTACATAAAACGATCTCTGCCTTTTTGTGGAAAAACAAAATGCTGAGAGTAGCACTAGGTACACTAATGGCGTCAAAGAACAAGGGAGGCATTGCACTTCCGAACATCTCCACTTACTACGCTGCAGCACAATTGAGGGTGATAAGAGAGTGGTTGACAGGGAACTCTAGGAAGATATGGTACAGAATGGATAGAGTGGTAGTGGGGACACCATTAGATGAGGTCAACTGGTTAAAAAGGTCAGATAGACTCCGGAATATGCATGTGAGTAAAATAATAGCGCTGGTAGAAGACAGGTGGAATGCCTTAGTCAAATTGTTTGGGATTACCTTGTTCCGTTCGCTATTCACACCACTATTCCACAACCCAGTTTGGGCCCGGGAGGGAATATGGGGCCTACTTACAATGGAAAGCGATAGGATGTCGTAAGATGAGGGACATGATGCATGGTCAGGAGGTAACATCCTTTGAACAATTCAAAGAGGCATTTCGAGTGGGCAAAGGAGAGAGGCTCGGGTATCGCCAGTTGAGACATTGGATATCATATCTGATAAAGAAGGCAACAGCCAGTAGACCGTTAACCCTGTTCGAATTGTATATCATAGCACACACGAGAAAAAAGCCTATTTTCATCCCTACACAAAATCTTTACCGAAAATGTTCTGCAAAGCAAATAGGGGTACATGAAGTGGGACGCAACAGTGGGGTATACAATACCACAAGATAGTTGGAACAGGCTATGGAGAAATATCCCTAAACTGACAAGGGCACTACAAATAAGAGAAATGTGGTATATAGTAATGGTGCAATTGCACTATACAACTGAAAGATCACACAGGGTTTGCCCGGCGATACCTGTGCAGTGTTGGAGAGGATGCAATGGCAGAGGGGACTGGGCCCATATATGGTAAAGCTGTCCAGAGATCACACCGTTTTGGGGTTCGGGGAATTCTAGGATGAAAAAGACTTATGGCAAGTAGGTCAAGAGGGAGCTGGAGGAATGTATACTAGGGATGTGGGATACAGAAAATAACTCAATGGCCAAGCAGCAAAGTAAGGCATAGACAGTTCTGAATTTGGCAGCAGCATTACTGGTGGTGGCATAGAGATGGAGCAAAAAGGGCCTCCAGTAGAGCAAGACTGGATATCAAAAATATGAAACGTTGTGACCTTAGCGTGGGTAACCTACTCCATTCAGGGGGATAAAGCAATGTTTCGATCAGACTGGGGACTAGTACTCGCTTTCCTTCAGGATGACTTTAGGGAACCACTATGCCCACAGAGGCTAACAATGCTGGGGATTTTGTGAAATGAGAAGAAGGTTGAAAGGAGAAACTGAAGTATATGATAAACTGGATCCATGGGGGGAAGGGTTGGTGGGGAAGAAGGGAGGACAGGGGGGGGCAGGTGAAAGGGAACATGATCAGTTATATTGTTGATGTTTATGGAAAAATGTATACAAATCAATATATATTTTTATACATACTCACAGCCATTGAGTTCGATTCACTGGGTGTAATTTCCATTGTGGCCAAAAACAGCTTTAGCTAAGCAGTTTAAAAACAGCTCTCTAGCGTAGAACTGCTTCTGATCTTCTTCGAGAGCCCGCTCATCGGATCCTGAGGGCAATTCTATGGGAGGGCTGGTTGTTGCTACAGTGGCATCTGTGGTGTGCCCAACCTGAGTTTGTAAGGATCTCAAGCGCTGCTCCTGTCATCACCAAATTGTGATAAAAAGGACCCAGAGCTGGTTTATTCCAAGGTAAGTTACAAGTTAGACTCATAGGGGCCCATCCGCCATGCCGTTAGCCCGCCGGACTGAAACACATGCACCCTCCTCTGCTCTCGCTGCACAGCCATTCCCGCTTTCAAAGGACACAGCAGGAGGCTGCGTCATGAGGAACTGCACAGATGTGTCAACCCGGGTGGCATGCGGACATGAACCAACATAGAAATCATTACCACAGTGCCCTTTCGGCAGTCCTAAATTTACATTCAACACCTAGAACTTATGGCATCTTTGTACAGAGTTTTAGTCACATCCTGCAGCTGCATCTAAAGGTCCTTTTCTTCAGGACTATATTTACATCTGGCACCTAGGTACAAAGGCTCCTTTCTACAGTGCTGTCTTTACAGCTGACACCTATATCTAAAGGTCGCTGTCTACCAGGTTTTAATTATATCTAGCACTGAATCTAAGGGGCCCTTTCTATAATGCTGTATTTACATCAGGCACATAGATGTAAAGGCCCTTTCCCATATTGCTTTACATACATCTGGGACTTGGATCTAAATGCCCTTGGCTATTAGGTGGCATTTTAGCATCACCTGACTTACACTATTGCATTGGCGAACAATATAGAAGGGAGCTGATATTTGAGGAGAAACACACAGCTTGTGGTTTTGGAATTATTTACCCACCAATTGCCTTCCCTATTGGCCCTCCCACCCACTGCTAGTGTTATTTCTATGGATTTTTCTCTCGCAGATTCCTCATCTGATAGATATCTCGTCCAGCATCTGATGCTCTGAAGCTTTTTCGACAGGAGACATAATTAGTCTCAGCATCAACCGTCGACTCCATCATGTCTCGACCGCACCATCCTTGACTCTGTACGTGACGTTGGTAGTACATATATAACATCACCTTGACCCCACACCTCAGTTCCCCAACTTTGTCCCCCATGCTCAGTGGCCCCGGAGAATAATCCAAAGGTATTCAGCCATAACAGGCCAAAAAACTGATTTTTATTTGAGAGGAACTCTCAAAAAAAGGCTGTTGGGCAACAGACCAATAGTACTCAATCGTGAGCAGCAGAACCTTATGCATTATTTTTAAAACATTACAACCATATGCTGTCGTCCCACAAGAGAAGTGTAAAGTAGGAGCGGAGAACAGAAAACTTTGGGCTGGGAGGGTGATGAGGAATCTGCGGGAGACGAATTCATAGAAAGAATATTATCAAAAAGTAATTTCTCATTTAATAGATTGCATTCTCCTGAAGATTCCTCATCTGATAGACTCCCAAAACAGTACAGCATTCGGAGGCAGGATGAAAGTATATATCAGAAGGATTTGCAACAAATTGGAAGTCTGCCCCACGAGCAACGTCCTGGCTGTAGTGCTTTGTGAATGTACGGGGTGATGATGATGTCGCAGCCTGGTAGATCTCTTTCACTGACATGCCCCTTTGCAGTGCAGAGGATGTTGCTACGCCCCGAGTGGAATGCGCCCTTATGGCTGATGGCAGTTCCTTCCCTGCATTCTCATAGCATTCAGAGATGCAGAGGACCATCCAACATGAAATTGACTATTTAGACACTGCCAGACCATTCCTCGACTAAGAGAAGGCAATGAATAGCTGATCATCACACCTGAATCAGCGGTCCTGGCCACATAATAGCTCAGCGCCCTCTTGGGGTCAAGCCTGTGTAGCCTTTACTCTTCCTTGGAAGGGTGAGGCGGTGAATAGAATAATGGCAACCCAATGCTATGTGAAATATGTAAATCGAACACCACCTTAGGCAGAAATTTAGGGCAGACTTTAAGCAAGACCTTCTCTCTAAAGAAACACAAAAACGCTTGGAAACAGAGTGCCTGTAGCTCGCCTACATGCCCCACCACCGTGATGGCCACCAGGAAGACAGTTTTAAGGGTAAGCAACCTTATAGAAGAACAATACATGGGCTCAAACGGAGCCGCCATCAAAAAGGTAAGCAACAAATACATGTCCCAAGTCGGAACTACAAACAGTGTTGGAAACCTATTTACAAGGCCATTCAAAAATTGGGCCATCAACAGAATCGTAAAGGAGCCTTGACCCAGTAAACACTGATAAAGCCTCCAAATAACTTTTGCCTGTGCCTATCTGAAGGCCAGAAGAGAAAGCAGGAATCCTATCACTGTGTTAGTGGGGCATGAGATCGGGTCCACCTCGCAATCCCTACACAATGCCTCCAATATTCTCCACCTGCACAAGCAACAGGACCTAGTGGAAGGCCTGTGTGCAGCCAGCAACACCTCAAGTACCTCTTCAGTGCTGTCCCAATCATCATTTCTCATCCTCTCAAGAGCCATGTATGCAGATTGAGAGATTGCGGGTTCGAGTGGAGTACCCGTCCTCTCACTGGGATAGGAGGTCTAGCCTCCGAGGAAGCCGGCAAAGTGGACAGATGGCAATTTCCAGAAGATCTGAATGCCACGTTCTCCTCATCCAGTCTGGAGTAATCAAGATCATGGTTGCCTGGAATCTCCGCAATCTCCTGAGAACCCACGGGATGACAGGTATTGGAGGAAATGCGTAGTGGAGGTAGAAGATACACTCCACCAAGAATGAGTCTCCCAGTGACCCCCAAGCAGGGAATTCTCTCGAGGAAAACTGCTTGCACTTTGCATTGGCTCTCGTGGCAAACAGATCCACCGTCGGTGTTCTCTACAGGGTGAAGAGATCCGCAAGTAACTTCTGGGCACACTTCCCACTTGTAGGAGACCATGCGATGCCTGCTCATCTGTCAACCTGTTCTCCGCTCCTTCCAGATTAGCTGCAGAGTCTGAGATCCTGTTCTCCAGCAGCCAGACCATAGCTACGTGGTCTCCCTGCATAGGGGCATAGACTTCACTCCCCCTTGCTTGTTGAGGAAATGCATGGCCACTGTGTTGTCTGTCAGAATTAGGACATGCTTCCCCCTGAGAGATGGCACAAAAGGCATCAGGGCTAGCCTCAATGCTCGAAGGTTCAGCCTGTTGATGTGCCAATGGTGCTTCAATGGAGACCAAAGGCTATTCACTTGCGGATTCCCGCAGTGAGCACCCCAGCCCTTCAGGGACGCATCCATGACCACCTGTGAGTGGTGCCACGGTGGCCAAAAGGGTTCCCCCGCTATCATGCTCTCCCTGTTGGCCGACCATGAGAGGTCGTCAGCAATCGACTTTGACACCTTGAATGTCCTTCATGTTGTCGAAGTACTGGGACCACTGACCCCTCAAAAGCAACTAAAGGGACTGCATCTGCAGCCTAGCCTCTGGCATCAGAAAAATGCAGGCGGTCATGAGGCCTTGGATGTGGAGGAAGGGAGCCTCTGGCAGGCTGTCATGGTTTTGAAACAGTGTGACCATATGTCTGACACTGGTGAATCTTTCCTATGGGAGAAAAGCCTTCAACGCCTCAGTGTCCAGGACTGCTCCTATAAATTGGAGTTTCTGAGTTGGTGTGACATAGGACTTCTGAACACTCAGGGAGATGCCCGGACTGATAAGCAGGGAGTGCTGCAGGAGTATTTACTGTGTTCACTGTGGAAATTGTGAAACCTGAACACTTACATCACTAACGACTTGTATCGTGTGGAACATTGCACGATCGACGTTGTCATTTCCAACTGTTTCAGGTACACTGTAATCCTATTTGCTCTGCCTGGTGTAATGTAATACCTGCACTACGGTATTGTGCTCGCTAGGAAACTTTAGCTGTACCTTTGAGCGTGTACGAGGATTTTGCCAAGCACGGTTTCCAGTGTTTCAGCTCATTCGCAAAGCTTCCTGTGTTCATTGGAACCTCGCATGCCGAGAGGCTAATCTATCTCAGCTAAAAGGTCCCGGAACTATCTATTACGCGCCCGCTTGAGACAGCCCATATTATCTACTAGAACTCAGAATTCTCCCATGATACCGGAGCAGCCTTGACCACTTGACTTTAATATTGTGCTTTCTTTCAAACTCTGGTTACTGCCGAGAGTTCATACCTCTCTTTGAGCCGTGAACAGAGACTTGATGTGATTCACAAAGTCACGGGATCTTCGACTTCTCAATTTTTCATTTAACTGCACACTATAGTCACAGTTTTCAGGAGTGTGTCACGGCGACAGAGAACTGCTGAACATTTGCGACCAATTCATTTGTTTGCTGAGTTACTGCTTCCTTGCCAGCGACTGTTGGGGGTTCAGATCTCCCTTTGAGCTGGGCTGCTCTTGGTAAGCTGACTATGCGCGGTGCCTTTTCTCCTTTACCTGAAGTTTGTCTGTATAGGTGACTGTGGGGTCTTTCTGTGTTTGCGATATCGACCCTTTGAACCATACAGATTTCATTGAACCTGTGAAACCAATTTGGTGGTGCCTGATGCACTGTGCTATGTGATTGTTTGATCTCCTAAGTATTATAACCTTGCTGGTGCCTGCAGGGGGTGTGCTATTCTCTTTGAGACGTGCTTGGTGTTATCAAAAATGTTCACTACTGTATAGGTGACTGCAGGGTCTGTGTGTGCTTGGTGCCTGGACCCTTTGAACCATACAGATTTCACAGAACCTGTGAAACCAATTTTTTGAGCATGTTGAGCAGTGTGTCCCGTGATTGCCTATCTCCTACAGTGTCATAGCCTTGCCAGTGACTGTTGGGGGTCAAGTTACTCCCTTTGAGCCAATCTTTAGCCAAGCTTGGTGTCCTGCAAGGAGATATAGGGCTCTGCCTTAACCCCATCCGTTTCTTTTTTCAGTGTGCCAACGTCTTATATAGCCATTTGATATTCTGTGATTTTGAAAGCTTACATTGCCGTCTTCTACAACAATGTCTCTTCACACCGGGCTACGTAGTCAACTCCCTGTGCCCTTAATATCTGAACCTAAGAGCATCATGAAAGAAATCAACACATGCGCGATTCAAATAACGAACGGCGCAATTGGAAGCCCACGGGCGCAAAACATTGCATTGGGTGGTAATAATGAAGCTGA
This sequence comes from Ambystoma mexicanum, assembly GCF_040938575.1. Taxonomy (NCBI): domain Eukaryota; kingdom Metazoa; phylum Chordata; class Amphibia; order Caudata; family Ambystomatidae; genus Ambystoma; species Ambystoma mexicanum. The sequence continues at coordinate 1,295,910,391 of NC_090933.1, read as the reverse complement.
TTTAGTTGCAGAACTGAATCACAATTTTGGGGTATTTAATCCACTTGCTTCAGTTATTACACCTGCAAAAGTCTGTTCTGAAAAACCTATGCAAAAGGGTCGCAATAAGTGCGGTCCAAGCCTCTCCTCAGCTGCCCGCGCAACCACTACTGCTCCTAGGTCTCCAATCGCAGGCCAATGCATTCTGGACTACTTCCTGAAATTAACTGGGAATAGCACTGAAATTAAAACCTTAGTACCGACTAGGAAAATTGCCATAATTGATCGAACTCAAATTAATTATTTGAATGATCTAAGTATCATTGAATATTCAGACTGCATAATTCAGCCGATGGCTTGTGAAAATTTTGAGAATGTAACTCAGCAAACTTGCGATGCCTCATGTATTGGTTACCCCACAGAACTCACTGATTTCATATCCCAAGAAAAGCGTAGAGCCTGTTCAATCTCTTCTCCTGATTATTCCACCCAACCCAGTGAGGGAGAAATTCAACACACACTTAGAGAGGCTGACGATTGCATAAAGCGGTCTCCTGCTAGTCTGTCTGCACTCAATATGGTCATTAGTTCTTTGTTAAACTGTACAACATCTAGAATGAGGTAAAGGTCCACTCCTCTATGCTTGCATCAATTTATACCAAGGGTGAAAATCTAGAAGCACGTGTTGGCCATTTAGCCTCCTGTAACATCCAGGTTGATAAGCCAGCAAATATCGATCTCCAACTGGATCGCACTTTGGTTGTCACAATTGCTTCTTTCACTCCTACTAGAGATACTTGTGCTGCACCTGATGCTTCAATTGTACCAAGGTGTGTTGTCTCTCGGAATTAACCCCTTGTTATCACCACCACAACTGCCAGATCCCACAGTCAACAAAGTGCATTGACCGAGTGTCCATCCGGACGAGGATGTAAAAAGAAAAAATCTAAGAATCAGAAACTGGTTAAGAGACAAAATAACTCCTCTCCTAATTGGTTACACAATTTGTCCATACATGACTCATTGAATGGCAATAAGAATCATTCTAAAATTACAGCACCAATTTTAACCCCAGTGCTTGAAAAATCAGGCTCTGACCTTCAGCCCTGTACTCCCAATAACATATGTTAAATAAGGGCGGACTACTATAATTAACTCACAATCCACTCTTGGAGTACAATCAAACTTGTCTTTTGATGTGCATGGAGATCTTCTCTACCTCAAAAATGCACTCTTAGAGGCAAAAGGTGACAGTGGTGGACTATTATCTTCTCATCCTATACCTGGCTTGTCTAAAACTTCTGGAACTGATGCTTGCATGCAGACGATGTCTCAAACCGAATGCACTAACTCCCCCTTTGTTGCTGCTTCTCCATCACTAAACGGCCAGGTGTTGGAGTGATGGATCTCCATTTTGCCATCTGCAAGAGACCATACTTTGCACAAAATTTCTTCGCCGAATGCTTCCATTATTAATTGTAGCTATGTTGCAGCTCCTGCCCTGAGTCTGTTGTGTTCGGCTTCAAATCAGAGTTTGGCCGATCAACATTCAAAGGACTTAACAACAGGACAGGTCAGTGTTGGCAATGCTTTGTTAGGCTTTGCTCTTACTGGGAGCGCTCTCCAATGCGCTCCAGGTCCTGGCATTCAGACTAATGTGAATGTAAATTGTTTGGGCAAAAACGTGTCTAGTACATCTGATCATAATTCTGAGTTGGGTTCTCATCCCCCGACCCATTCCCTCCCATGTCTGCCAGTGGTAAGCCCAGTAAACTCCACTGTAGCCTACGGTAATCATACCAATCTTGGTGTTTTGTTTGGTACACTACACATTCCCTCAGAGAGACATACCAAGGCAGCTAATGACAGAGTTAAGTCTATACAGGGTGGAAAGTATCCTTCTCTAAACCCAATTCCTGGTCATACATGTGATTGTCATAGGGCTGCTCAGAATTGTAAGAACTGGATGTATGGGGAAAGTGAGTGTTCAGCTGTTCCCAATCCAACACCTCATAGTAGAGCAGAGGTCTTCAATCTCGACTCTCATTTTCAACCCGTCAATGACGAAGCTCGCAGGGCTCCCATTAATCCTAATTGTCATTCTTTGGAGACTAATAACATCATATTAATGTCCAGTCTCCTGGGTCCTCCAATCCCTATTTGCCTCAGTCGTATGAAGATTTTACAAATTCCTGCTGAAATATCTACATTGAATGCCATTTCTTCAGCTGACATTGAGAGGTTTGCCTTTCCTGAAAGAAATGATGTCTCGAGTCGCCCTTTATCTTCAATCCAAATTGGTGCTCGACCTGGTCTTAGCAGAAAAAGACCTATTGTAAAACTTGGGGTTAGCAGTGGTAAAATGTGAGGAAGATGTCAATGATTATAATATTCCAACTTTTAAAGGAAACCCTTGGGATTCAAGATGGCCGCCGACAGCGAGTAGACGTGCCGACGGCCTCTCCCGCATCCTGAGGCCCTCGATCGGGACCCACCACCCCCCGAGGGCAATCGGCAGCTGCTAAGGAGCGGTGCTGCGCTGGGCGAGGCTGTGCAGCGTGTTTATGTTCTTGTCATTGTTGATCTTTATTTGCTTGTTCGTAGCTAACGCAATAATAATAAAAAAGAAGTTTAAAAAAAAAAAGGAAACCCTTTGTCAATCATCTTAAACGGCAGTATGCCGAAAACAAACAGTTTGCTTCCCGTGAGGACAGACCATTTACAATCCAGGGTCCCACCAAGCAAGGGGCCTGGCGTTACCGATAATAAACACGATATTGTAAAAAACTGTGTTGTAATAAGAGATTTGAAATTACTATCATGGAACTCCAGGGGGCATAGTCACCTATGCACCAATCTCGCTGTTTTAGATTAATTGAAAAGTGCCCATTGTTTAATGATCCAAGAGACTTGGCTTACCACTAGTCCTGCCCTAGATGGATACCATCTTTTTTTTCAGGCAGCAAAATGCAGTGGTAAGGGCAGACTGTATGGTGGCTTAGCCATTGCACTAAGAGCTGGTTTATTGGTCTCCTCGCGACAAACCTTCTGGCCGTTGAGCTTGAATTTCCTTCTCAGGAGCTTTTCAACTGATCAACATCTATTGGCATAGAGGGGTGGGTGAGATAGATGAATTCTTGCTGACTATTGTCAACTTGTTCTGTAAGTGGAAAGCTAGACATCGCACCCATTTTGTGCTGCTAGCTCGTGACTTAGTCAATTATAAACCTGGCAACTGTTTTTCCGATCAATACTCCAAAAACAACCTTGTTTGGAGTTCTACTTTTGCATCTTTAAACTTGCATTCTCTTCATGAGCATGTCAGTAATACTGCCTACAGGGTTTATACTTGGTTTCGTGTTCGCGCCAAACAATTATCGACTATATCTGTACAGGCTCTCTCATGCTTGAGCTGTGCTCTAATTTCTACATTACTCCAACTAATTGGAGCGATCACTGTATTCTGAGAGCCATGCTAAACCTTCCCTTTGCTCTTTTCCACAATGACCCCAAAGGTCCCAGTGATTTAAGAGTTTGTCCGGGCGGCAATGCTATCCGTCGAATCTCCCTGAATGTCGATAGGCTAGTTTTTCAGCTCCGTGAAGTAATGGCATGTTCCACCCTTAATTGGAAGCTTGATATGCTTAATGTAGGGAAATATGAAGGGTCCATTAACACTTTCATTTCTGGTGTTTCACATTATTCTATCCCTACATGGAGCTCCAATGCGAAAGAATAATCAACATGCTTATGATGAGCAATTGGCTGTGAATAAAGCTAGGATGAGGTCTGACCTAAGGTCAATAAAGTGTGAATCCATCCCTAATGAATTAAAATCTGCCATGTGCAAATCAGTAAAGTCAAACTATAAAATGTATTGTAAACAGCGTTGAGTGTGTTGGCTTCAGCAGAATGCTGAAATGGTCCTTCGAACCTTCGCGAGGAAAGATGTGGGCATGTTTTGGTCTTTGATTAATGGACAAACCTTGTGCCTGTGCACTGCTCAGTTAAATGCCGTTGACGAATCCACGTGGGCAACGTTCTTCCAGAATCTCTATAATCTGCGTCCTGTAAAATCACTAGATGTCACTGTAAATTGAAATAACATAATGGTAACAGAATCCCCAATAATAATTAGTGTAAATAATGTTTTTGATTTAATAACTGCATGTAAATCTTCAAGAGCCGCTGGTCCTAACGGCCTGTCCAACACCATTCTGGGGCGAATCGTCTAACCATTTTATTTAAAAGCATCATCTCGACTAAGATATTCCCTTCCACATTGCAAATTGCCTTCATTGTCCCCATTTTTAAAAAAGGTCTAAGATCAGAACCTTCAAATTATAAACTGATTTCTCTACTTCAAGCTGATAGTAATTTACCTATTTTACTTCAGCACCTGGAGAAACGGGCTGGTGACACGTCCAGACTATCAACATTTCAGACCGGTTTACACAAGGCTCATTCAGCATCTCTCAATGGCCTAGTTCTCAGGCACACTCAACACCTGATGCCTGTACCTACATTGCCTTAATTGACATATCTTCTGCTTTTGATCATGGCAGATTATGGGCCAAGCTGAAAAATTGGGGGAATCCGAGTGGCCTACATTGTAGGCCTCCATGAGAACTCCCCTGTAAGGGTAAGACTGAATAGAGATGGTGCCATGTCTCTGTGTATTCCTAGGCGGTCCGTTCTTAGACATGGCTGTATCGTGGCAGCATGTCTGTTCGATCTCTTTGTGTCTGATGCAAGTGATTTCTTAATACCGGACGCTTTAATTCTACCTAAAGTGGGTCCCCAGCATATTTCCTGGCTTACATACGTGGATGATTTTCTTTTATTTGATATATCGCGTATCAAATAGACTCCTTGAGGCCTTTTTGGCATTTGCTTCAGACAATGGCCTAAAGATCAATCTAAAGAAAACTCACTTTTTGGCAATTTACAGAAGCCTGAAAAAGCATCAACAAATGTGGTCTTGGAAAGATACTGTCATCTCATCAGCCTGGCGCATAATATGCCTTGGCTATATGATTTTGGCCACGCCAGGCTTCTCCAATGGTAGGAATGTGTTAAATCATAAGGCGACCATGTTGACATCACAAGCCCTTACGATAAATCGAAAATTCTGTACCTTTTCTGTTTTGCCAGTACTGAAATTTGTTGTGGGCAAGGTGGTGCATAAATTAATTTACGGTCAGGAACTGTTCTATGTTATGGCAGTGAAATAATTTGGTTGTGTGGGAAGCTAAGCTTTGGCGATTAATTTTAGGGGTCCCGACCTGTGTCCCTCTCGCAGCAATAAGGTATGAATTGGGTCTCATTTCTATCATTTCTATTCATGCTGGAGGGGAATGGAACTTGTTGTCTCTGTTTAGGAGATTACCTTTGCCCATTCGTGACTCACTCTACCTCAATCTACAAGAAACTATGAACTTGCACACTATTGGGAAACAGTGAAACATTGTCACTGAAATTAAAACCATCTCTGAGAGAATTCTACATAGAATTAATTTAAACGCAGACACCCTCATGTTAACCCCTGTAATGTAGAGAATCAGTTGTAGGAATGCATTTGGATTGCGACACATGAGAAATCAGCGACCTACTCATCAATGGCTCATCTCGCCCACGAACATAAAAAGAGGGGCGAGATTGCCTCATATCTCATAACATTTCCAGATAAGCATCATAGGAAAATCTTTTTGCAACTAAGATGGAACTTACTCCTAATTTAAGAAATTCTCTCACAGTGTCGTATGATTTCTGTGGGTGACCTAACGTGCAGATTTTGTTATCAGGAAGGTCATATAGGAACGACTAGAGACACCTGTTTTCATTCTGTAGTGTACTAACGGACAAAAGGCTGTGTTTCCTTGCAAAAAGGTTTCCTGCTTACCAAAAGGCTGATGAGTCTTATTTGGCATCGCTGCATAAGTGGAAGAAACGCCTCTACAACTTTGGCTGTAGCTTCTTTTTTCAAGTCTATGAAATTAAAGGAAAGTAGTTTATCTATTCCCGTATTACTGGACCCTGGTGTAAAGTAGCACGCATATCATGGATACTTTCCGTGTCCTCTTCATAAATCATAGTAGGTGGATCCAAGACTTTCTGGTGAAGATTTTGAGCTTCTATCACCCTGGTCTTTGTTTTTCACAGATGAGTTAAGGGGCAAATTTTAGTTTGTTGATGCAAGTGTTTTCTTTTGTTTCTAGTTTTAATGATTAATTAATTGTGTAAACATTTTTTTTAGGTTTTTTTGCTTTATGTGTATTTTCTAGAGCTTATTTTAGAAATGTGTCATTGTATCTTTCTGTTTTAATGTGAAGGATTTTGTAAAGGTAATTTAACCATATACAATAAAAAAATAAGCAGGGAGCAGGTGTCCTCGAGCTGCATCGGTAGCTGCTCTGGAGGCCATCCTCGGATAAACCAGTCATCCAGGGAAAGTAACTCATTGACGCTGTATCACCTGAGGTGAGCCGCCACCACTGACATCAGCTCAGTGAAGACCCTGGGTATGGAGTTTAGGCCAAAAAGGGGCACTCTGAACTGGTAGTGCGTGTCCCGAAATGACAAATCGCAGGGATCGTCTATGCTTTTGATGGATCAGCACATGGAAATATGCGTCCTGAAGGTCCAGTGACACCAACCAGTCTGGGAGTTCTAGAGCCTGTAGAATTTCCTTCAACGTCACCATCCTGAACTTGTCCTTCCTCAGAAACTTAGTAAAGGCCCTGAGGTCCAGGATGGGACGGAGTACCTCCCCTTTCTTGGGTTCCAGAAAATAACGAGAATACCAGCCAGACCCTCTCTCTTCTACTGCCACCTTCAAAAGCAGGGCTCTTCCAGGAGCTCTTGTTGCAGTGACTGGAAAGGGGTGGTGGTCTATCCGGTGGTCTTTTCACGAAGGGCAGGCAATATCCCCATATGACACGCTGCAAGGCCCAGGCATCAGAGGTTATCTCTTTCCACCTGTCCCAGTGCTCAGAGACCCTCCCTCCAACCAGAGAAAAATGTGGGGAGAACTCAAAGCCGTTTATCGGGTGCCACTGCCCCTGCTGATGAAGCTGCCTGGCTTTCCTCCTGAAGGGAACATATCACCTATAACTCCTGACTCTGGAAGAGAAAGCAAAGGATTGCTTGGCGGGCTGCTGTACCACAAGTTCCAATGACTTTGCAGCAGGTTTTGACTCTCCAAAGATTCATCGGGCTTTGGCCCAAAAAGGTGCTTGCCATCAAACGCCATGTCCAATAGTTTGGCCTGCAAGTTTGGTGAGTATCCAGAGCTGTGGAGGTATGCCAACCTCCTAAGTACAGTGGATATTACCATGGCATGACCCACACAGTCAACGGTATCAAAACCCAGAAGGGCCTGGCAAGCCACCTCCTTCCCATCATTTACCATGTCCAAGAAACTGTCCCACACCTCCCGTGTTGGGAGATGATCTGCTGGCTCAGCTATTGTCCTCCAAAGTATATGCGAGTCTTTAGCATATGCACAACTGCTATTAACAGCCTTTAGCGTAATGCTCCCTGATGCTAAAACTTTCTTGGCCTAAGCATCTGTCTTTTTAGACGCTCTGTCCATTGGTAAGTATAGTATCGTGTAGAATGCTGGAAAGAGATTCCGGAATGGAATGGAGGAAGCAAGCAGAACGAGAGGGACAGTTGGAGAGAGGTCGGAGGACGCAGCGAGACGACATTCATATCCCCTTAGTATGTATTACTCAGTTATTTAATATACATAAAAAATAAAGTATATTTCATAAACCACAACGTGTGTCCGTCAACACCTCAAGTGGCGACGAGGAACTCACCAGGAACTCACGCTGTGCAACCAGCAGAAGTGCAATATCCCTGCAGGCAGCGGTGGACATGTAAGGTAAGAGCGACTAGGGCTAAAGCACAAAGTTAGGCAAATGCGGTCCACGCAGCAAAGCGACCGAGGGCTATGCCACATTTTAGAAAACCAAAGGGGCTGCTTTAGCATTTAGGAAAACACTAGAAGAAAGGACCCAACAATGCAAACTGCCCTCATGCAACAGGTAGCCATTTTGAGGGGCCAGGCACCTTTAATAGCAAGCACAGTCAACAGGCTCCAACAGAGCCTCTCCATCGTCCCAGTTATTTTGGTTGTTACTTTGTTTAAAAAAAAAGAAGAAAACAAAGAGAGACATTCTTGTGAACATTTATCCACATGCAAACGCCAATAAGCCCAAAATAAACAAAGCAATAGTATAACCATGCACCTAAAGTGTGCTACTGCACTATTAAACACATCAGAACGGCTACCCTAAGGGGTGCAGGAGAAATGTCTATACACAGTGTCCCTCCACCTGCAATGTTTTTACCTGGGGTGGGAGAGCCGTTACTACCATAGAAAAGATGGCTTAAAACATTTGAACACTATGCCCACATAGTGTGTGGCACAAATTACAGCATAGAAAGGAAAAAGTCTTTATTTCTGCATTGTTTAGGCCAAGATGGTCAGGAGAAATTTGAGGACTTACCTGAATTGATGGCCAATGAATGTGGGGATATGAATGATTATGAGAAGTCCATACAAAAGATGAACAAACATTACGAGAAAAAACTAAGCACTATTCTGGAACGATATAAGTTTGGGAAACAAATATAGGAGGAGGGAGAAAGTGTTGAACAATAAATTGTGGCTCTTAGGAAGTTGACCAGGGTGTGCAAATTCAATCAACAACTGGAAGAAAGGTTTAGAGATCAATTTCTGCTAGAACATAACAGTAGTGAAGTGTGAGAAAAATTGTGCACCGAAGATGATCAGCGTCTAGATATAGTGCTTAGAATGGCTAAGGAGGTTGAACACACTGAGAAGTGTGTGAAGACATTGTAAAGCATGGTGAAAGAAATTGCAGTTAAAACAAACACTGTTAATACACTGCAGCCACCCAGTGGAGAAGTGATTGCAAGCGTAAGTAATCAAAGCATGAGAAGGAAAGGTGGCAGCGACAATAGAGATCCCAGATTCAACAATGAGAACAGGTATAGCAGTGAGAACAGAGATACCAGAGAAGCAATTAATAGAGACAGAGGTCATAACACAAAATTTTGCCGCAATTGAAGCAGACAACAAGGAAGGGGACGGACCACATCAAGTACATGCTACAGGTGTGATAGTCCTTCCCATTGGGCCAATAGTCCGAACTGCCCTGCTCTAAGACTAATTTGGAGAAACTATAACGGGAGAGGACACCTGGCTAGATGCTGCAGGAATAAAAACTCTGCCACTAATTGGATTGGAAATAAAGATAGTGACGAAGGTTAAGAATGTGTGTCAGCAGTAGGAGGAGAGGATGCTGACCTTGATAGTCCAAAAACCACTATCATGGTTAAGGGTAAGCCTGATAGGTATGATGGTAGACTCGGGAGCCAAATAGACACTAATTCCTGAGGTGATATGGAGGAAATCTGTACCAAAATATTTGCACGAAGTGGACATCAACCCGAGGGCTTATGGTGGCGCAAAAATGTACTTGATCGGATGTTTCATAGCAACCTTGGGGTTCAAAGACAGACAGGCTAAAGGGTGAATTTATGTCTCAAAGAAAGGGGGATTTTCCTCTTCTCAGCTGGACACATCATAAGTTGTTAAAGGTACGACTAGATCCGAATGCGGTGGAATCAGTTTTCCTAATTGAGAGTCCAGAAATGAACAAAGAAAATATACAAACAGAAATATTTAAAGATTAAATTGGCTCTGTGAAAGGATTCATGCATTGCATACTACTTAAACAAGGTTGCAAACCAGTGGCACAGAAACTACGTGGTGTTCCGATATCCATGATAAATTAGATAAAACTGGAACCAAAAAAGTTGGAAGAACATGGAATTATTGAAAGCATCGATGCATCTGAATGGGTGTCCCCTTTAGTCGTGGTAAGGAATAGTTTAGGAAAGGTCAGAGTGTGTATTGATTTAAGAGAACTCAATCAATGTGTAATTCCTGAAAGACATCCCCGACCTAATATACAAGAGTTGATTTCAACAATAGGCTCTGCAAACATATTTTCGACACTTGATCTTAGAGCTGCTTACCAGCAAGTAAAGCTGCACAAGGAATTGAGGCATTTGACTGCATTCATCGCAGAGGGCCTATTCCAATTTCGTAGGATACCGTTTGGACAAATATCAGCGGCTTCTGTGTTTCAGAAGATCATGTATTGCATTTTTGGTGAAGAGGAAGGTGTCATCTTCTTTCAGGACGATATCCTAGTATATGCCAAAAATTAAAAAGAACATATTAGTGTTCAAGAAACTGTACGATGTAGGAATTAGTCTCAGTAAAGAGAAATCAAAAATTAATAAGAAAGAAATGGAATAACTGCGACATGTAATCTCTAAGGAAGCAATTGCACCGAAGAAGGATCTGGCTGGTGCAATAAAACGCATGAACACGCCAAACTGAAAGGAACAGGTCAACATTTTTAGGTATGGACAAATACTACTCGAAGTTCATCCGAGGATTTCCTGATCACACTGTTGCACTAAGGCGTATGATAAAGATGAACAAGAAATTTGCATGGCATGATGAATGTGAGAATGAATTCCAATATATTAAGGAAGCATTAAGGAAGCATTGTCAACAGCACCAGCCTTACTGAATCATGAGGGAGGGAGACGCACAGTGATCACAACAGATGCAAGTAATGTGGGACTAGGAGCGGTTTCGACATAAATCCATGAAGGAAAAGTGTATATAATAGCATTTGCATCTCGCTTACTTAAAGGAGCAGAAAAGGCATATATGACTATTGAAAAGGAAGATCTGGCCATCAGGTGGGCTGCAGACAAGTTCAGATGTTTTGTCTGGTGTCAGATTTGAACTACATACAGATCACAAACCGCTGGTGGGGGTATTTTGGCAAGCGTCTAGACAAAGTATCTGGTAGGATAAGAAGATGGATATCCAGGCTACACGAATTTGACTTTACAGTAACAGACATTCCGGGAGGGAGACACTATGCAGCAGATTGTCTATCAAGGATGACAATGTGGACACCAGGGATGATGATGAAGAGCAGGAAGCGATTTGTGAAATATATGATTCTTCTATATCTAAGCAAGAGTGGTGTGAAGAGATGACGAAAGATACTAGAATGATGCTCATTGTCAAGACTGTAGAAGAAGGCGCATTAAACAGAGAAAGAATGCAAGAAGCAGGGATGGAAGGATTCTGGGGCATGAGGGATGAACTATGTGTTCAAAATGGCTGTCTTATGAGAGGAGATACATTAGTGCCACCTGAGGGAATCAGGGAGAGAGATACATCTTGGACATGAAAGTCACCAAGGAATTGTAAAGACCAAACACAGAATAAGGAATACCACCTATTGGTAGCCGGCATGTGACACGCAAATTTAAAAAAGCATCAGGAACTGTATCCTTTCTATCAACTGTGATAAAGTGTGCGTGAGTGAGACGTATTGTATGGGTCTTACATGTATACCTGAGAGACCATAGAATAAGATAGCTATTGATGTACTAGGGCCTGTATGGAGTGGGGGATGCCAGACCTATTGCATTGTGATTATCGATGTATTGACTAGATGGGCAGAGCTGACAATGACCCTGCATGTAATGACCAAAAGCGTGATTAATTTTCTGGAAGAGTTGTGTGGTTATGAGGGTTACCCAGAAGAATTATTGACCGATAATGGTTCACAATTCAGGTTACGGGAAATGGAAGAGTACCTTAATGAAAGATAAATTGTTCACAAAACCAGTTCCATATATCATCCCCAAATGAATGGTATTGTGGAGAGGTACAATAGAATGATTAAGGAAGCCACTAGGTGGCCGTTGTCCAATGGGAGAGATTGGAAGGAGGTTGTGAGGAGGACGATCGTGGCCCATAGGTTCACGCCACATAGCACAACCGGAGTGTCCCCTTTTTAACTTAGCAGGGGGAGGAAGACCAACACCAAATTGTTTCCTGGTTGGATGGGTGATGTGACTGGTATGGAAGTGAAACTTGGTGCTGTGAAGGGCAACATGAGGAAGAAGCAACTAAGTAACAAGTCACGGGAAGATAACAGGCATTTAAAGAAAGCCAAGGTTCCGCTTGTAGGATGTTGGGTCAGGATCAAATTACTGGTTGTGCTGAGGGAGGATGGGAGTCAGCGGTCCAAACCAATTGAAGTTGTGGAAGTGTTCAAACATGCTGTGAGAACAAAGGATGGTAGAGTGTGGAACAAAGAAAGAGTGATGATTCTGACAAGACATGGTGAAGGAAGCAGTGGAAGGAAAGTTGGGAAGATGAATAGAGAAGTTAGGAGTGGACTTTCCTTGTGAAAAGATACAGATATGTCATGACAACATCGAGGTTTGGAAGAAGCTACCGAAGACCAAGATACCTGGATGACTATGCTGAGTCATGAGTAAACTGGAAGAGATGTTCGTGTGAAGGAAGGGGGATGTGTAATATTGTGTAGAATGCTGGAAGGAGATTCCAGAATGGAACGGAGCAAGCAAGTTGAGTGAGAGGTACGATTGGAGAGAGGTCAGAGGACACAGAGGGCCAAAATTCATATCCCCTTAATATTTATTACTCAGTTACTTAATATATATATAAAATAACGTATATTTCATAAACCCCAACGTGTGTCCGTTAACACTTCAGTAAGTTGGAGGTGAAAATAGCTGGTCATAAGCTCCCTGTGGCGGCTTGGAGTACCAAAGCCTCTGGGGTGGGATGAGCTGATAGGAAGGGAAGGTCTCCCCTGGCTGGTTAATATTTCTTAGTCAACTCAGTGTCAATGGCTGCTGTGGAACATGGATGCTGCCACAGCTCTTATCCAAGATGTCAGCGAGGTTGTAAGAATGGAGTGGCTTGGCTGAGGTTCCAAGGCCCAGGGCCCAAATCGACCCTCTACACTGTATTCCTATATTGGGTTGTCCATAGGGGGGTGCCTGCTGCAGGTCGAGGTTAGGTGAGGTATCAAGCCCACTTGCCTCGTTCAGCCCTACGGCCAAGGCCAATTGGTCAACCTGGTCTGAGAAGAAATTGGTTCCCCCGTCACCCTTCGTTTCCATTCCAAAGGGAACTCGGTTGACCACTTTGTCGAATATCGACCTCATAATCCTCGATTCCGGAACGAACAACCGGTCCATCACCAACGTTGATGGAACGGCTCCGACTGGGCACCTCGACGCTGACACCTCCAGGGTCATGGATGCCGTGATTGCCTTCGTAAACATCAACGTTGTGTAACCTGATGGGGCTACATTGGCACCGGAACCTCATAGCGCAACTGGTGCCTGGACCACCTCCGGCATCGAGGCCGGAGTCGTACATGCTGCTGCCTTCTCGAATAGCTAGAGCATTTGGGTTTGAAATACCTCCCACTCCTCTTTTGGGGCACCCATACTCAGAAAAAAAATTACCCCGTTCCTCCGACGAATCGGAGTCATGTCTGCATCAACACCTTTTCTGCTTTTTGCGGGAGGACGAATGGTGCGACTCAGTTCGTAAGTGAGAGTGCTTCTTTGCCTTTTTGCGATGTCTGTGCTCTTTTCAGGCATGGGGTCTTTGGAATAGGGGCCCGACGACATGGCAGCCGATCGTGCCAGAGACTTCGAAGGAGGACGCCTGAGGACTAACTTTGTTGGTCGTTCCCTGATTGTCTTCGGGTTCAAGACCCGCACTGCTCAACGTTGTGGTCCACCCCAAGGCAACACAGGCAAATAGTGGTCGGGTCTGTGATGGACATCTTCGAGCCACATTCCTTGCAGCATTTACAGCCTGAGGGTTTGGAGCCTGACATATCGGCATCAAAGAGAAATAACCTTTCAGTCACAGAAGAACCGCTTTACGAACAGCACGCTGCACGAGCGGAACAAAGGAACTGATGTGTGGGGGCGTAGTTACGTGATATATGTACTACCGATGTCATATCCGGAGTCCAGGAGTGGCGCGGGCAAGACATGATGAAGTTGACGGGCGATGCTGAGACGCGCTACGCCTCTTGTCGAAAACGTTTCCGAGCAGCTGTCACTGGAGGGGATACCTATCAGATAAAGAATCTGCCGGAGAATGCAATTCATTGAAACATCCTTCTGAGATCTCTTTGAGCTAGCTTTCTGAATCAGGAAAATTACATTTTGTGCTGTGTAGAGCCTACTAGTGCTATTTGTAATTAGTCTTCTGTAGATGAATGACTTAATTTAGTTGTAAATGGGCTACTGATTTATTACAAATGTCTTATCAAAGTGTGCCTTCAGCCATGTGATTTGTAAGCAGTAAACAATGGCAATGATAACGGTTTTGGCTTGTGTGTAGGTATCAGATAGGCATTTGCCAGGCCCCACTACCATATGCCGAAGTACTCACACCATTTTCCAGCTTTGCCATCCTAAAGAGTGGTTATAAAATTATGTCAGTGCCTGGCATTCCCATGCCATGCCTACACAAATGCTAATACTGCTGGTGTGGTCAATGCTTGTTATAGTGGTGTATTTACAACTGGGTTGACACCTGTAACAATTATTCCTTCAAAAAACACGCTCTGCAGCCCATTTACAGAGTCCTCTGATGGGTATTCTCAGTCACAGCACAATTGGGTTGGTTCCTAGAATTGCCACCCTCTCTCTCTTACACCCAAAACATGTCTGAGCCGCCAAACGTGGGACACAACCGACGTTCCCCTTTCTCTCACCTTAGAATGGTGCTTGCTCCGTAGATCAGAAGCCAGCTTGTAGTTCTGCAAAAGCTTCTCGTGGGTGGCATAGCCCAGATAGACTTTGGAGAAGGCCCCTGAGCCGAGTTTCCTGGCGGAGAGTAGGTAGCCATTGCTTCTGCATTCCCGGATTGGCTCGTTCAAACTCTGCTCCTCATTCTTCTTACTGCTGCTCCTCATGGCACGGAAAGCCAGGGCTCAATCAACAGCCATGCAGCAGCAGGGGGCAAGCGCACCTCGAGAGGGGGAACAATCCACAACGAGTAGAAGAGAGCCCCCCCCCAGTACCAAGACCGCCACAAAACACGTGCTCCTCAATCGCTGGAAACATGGGGGGCGTGCACTGGGGAGGGACTAGGCATGTTTGCGCTGCTCTTCCATCGCACGACGGGTCCCCGAACCTTACCCCCGGGGCTCCCTCAAGGCATAGCCACCGAGCCTTTCCAGAGATTACACTTCCACTGTTTGATATGTAGTGATCTCCATGGCAACAAGCGGGAGACTCTGGTGTCCATGGAAGCTCCATGGAAGGTTCTAGAGCCCTGCAAAATCACTGCTGAGAGTAGAACTGCGATGATGTTGGGCCAACACATGGTAATCATGCCTTAATGGAACCCTGACTCCATATTAGGTCTCAAGGTGTAAACTAATACAAAGGTAGATAGCTATATGTTTGGAAGAAACACAAGGCCTATCGTGTTGAACCTTCGCCCAAATCCCAGCTGTGCAGTTTATATTAGGGGGATGCAGAGGGAGGCGAGATACTTTTATGTCAAGACCAGAGGCTTCATATTAAGCATTAATCTTTACCCGTCCAACAGCAAAGAAAAAAGACACTTTAAAAACGTTTTTAACCATTTTTTAATGAGAACATAAATGGAGCTCCCCAGAGAGCCAGGGTCACGACCCTCAGAACAGCCAATCAGCACAGGTCCACGTCTATTAAAACCCCTGCAGTCAGTCGCTCTTCCTTCTACTTTGCTGCTCCTTACAGCAGATAAGTACTTCGCAGTTGTAATACTGGTTTCTCATAGCAGCTATGTATAATATGTAACACATGCTTGGTTTTAATGACTTTGCTTTAATTGCATTGTATTTTCTACTATGATATGATAATTTATTTATATCGCGCTCGTACACAAGTGTTTCAGAGCGTGACAAGGCAAGGGTGGGTAACAGGAGAACAAAAACAACAATCTTACTAGGCCCAGTGACAATGAGAACGAAAGGGAAAGGGGAAAAGTGCATGGAAGGGGGAGAGTGGAAAGTGCGGAGCAGAGGAGAACATATAAATAATAATGAATACAAATAAATATATAATAGAGGCAATAAACAGCGGTAGTGCAGCCAGCAAGTGCTGTGTTTAAGGCAGCAGAATGGGTAAGTCTGATAGGTGCAGAAAAAAAGAAAATGGGGGTGTGGGGAACTGTATGGGTACAGATACAGTCCCCAGTGGAAGGGGTGGCCAGGAGGCAGTGCAGGAGGGTGGCAGGGTGAGCAGGTACCTGGGCCCAGAGGACAAAAGGTGGCCAGGTGCACGGTGCCAAGAGAGCAGTTCAACAGGGGAGAGGGGGAGCGAAGCAGAAGCAAAGAGGAAGGTCTTGAGGAGCTTCCGGAACCAGAGATGGTTCTCCTCAAGTTTCAGAGTTGCAGGGAGGCTGTTCCAGAGGGAGGCCCCAGCCGAAGACAGAGATCTACCCCCAGCTCGTTTCTTTGAAAAACGACTGACCTTGAGGGAGTTAGAGGTAGAGGAGCGAAGAGCTCGAGCGGGGATCATGCTACTGCTTTATTACTCAGTTCATTTTAACATTTGTAGTGCGCAATTAATCCCATTTAATGTGACACTGCTAATGGCAGTCACGTTGGTAAAGCCTTGGTGCCCTTATATCAATACTTATCAAGTTTCCCTTTTTTCGTTGCATGTGCTCTCCCTCCCACTGACCTGTCTTCACTGGGAGCTGCGCTCCATCGCTTTCTCCTCAGGCAGTGTTCAAACGCTTTGGTCAGCCATGGGGATACTGGCGCATGAAAGAGTCTCACGGCCATGCTCAAGGGAAGCCGAGGACACTCAATGCATTGACAGGGAAGTGTGTTACTGCGCAAAGCGTTCGCCATACATGCCAACATTCCGAGGCACCTGGGAGGGAGATTTTGTCAGCGAATTCGGGAGACAGAAAGTTTCCTATAGGAATGAATTAGGGCTGGAATTATTTAAGCCGGAAGAACGTGAAAAATAGCAATATTTTTCACTGAAAAATCAGGAGTCTCCCGCCTAAATCGGGATGGTTGGAATGTATGGTATCCGCCCTCCGTACAACACGCTCACAATAAAAGGAACTCCATGAGATAATAGTTCCTCGTTTTAAAACCCGTTCACTTTCTCCTTAATTCACGCTGCTGATTTCTAAGTCTAATGCTGCCTCAGCCTCACCTCTCTAATTAGTTTTACCATGCCCAGGTGGGTGAGTACAAAATGTAAATGTAGCCAGAGTTGCTGGGGCACTGGTGGTGTCCAGGAGGACTTGAGAAATCCCAGTGAACGAGAGTGCTGTGCAGCCCATGATCGAGAACAGCACTGCAGCGGCTGGTAGCAGCTGGGTGGGAAAGGAGTCGGCCGTTGGCGGGAGCCATGAGTTTGTGTGACTGGGACGGCCAGACATCAGCATCCATAGAGCCACCCCAGATGGAGGAATAGCCACTAGTTTGGAAGAGGACTGGGGAGGTCGGTGAGGCTGGTTCAGCGGCGGGCTCAGACGGAGAAGCAACGGGAGCAGACAGAGACCAGGAGCCAGAGCCATGGGGTGAACGGGGTGCTCCGCCTCTGGGTGAAAGAGGGGTCCGTGGCACGGCAGATTCCGTATGGGCCGAGCCGCTGCAGTACACCAGGCGGAGGACCTTCTGAAGGAACCACAGACCCCGGGTGCAGAGGACTGGAGGCAAGGAGAGCAGTCAGGACCATGCAGCGAAAGGGACAGGCAGGCCAGAGAGGCTGTTTGAGTGGCAGCCGTGAGGCAGGCAGCAGGAAGGACAGCCGGCTGGCGGCCAATGGACCCGAAGGTTGTGAGTAGTTGTGGACAATCTGGCTCCTGCAATAATGGCTGCCGCCAAAGGGCTAAGACACTGTGGGTGCTGGCCCGCAGTTCAGAGGAGAGAACTCCAGTCGCCAGAGTCTCTGTACCCTCCCAGTTGAGTGGTCCATAAGTGATCCCCCCATCTGGAGTCGGCAATTGCCAATGCACACGCCCTGTCCATGCGCTATAGGCAACAAGGAGGGCCTTGTGAGGACTGCTGGACAGGCAGTCCCTGGAGCAGGCTGAGAGACGGTGGCGCGGGACAGAGACCCACCTGGAAGCAGGTGGGAGGAAGTGGCTCTGTGGTGAATGGAGAGTGACGCCTGAGTAAGGTGGTGGGAGGCAGCAAGGAAGCCCCGACAGCAGTGATGCAGTGGAATATCCCTTTATAGCAGAGGGGGCAGGGAGCAGGTCGGACTTGGAAAGGAGCCTGGAGATAAGGATGGGTTCTGAGAGCCCCAACAAAGTGGCAATCAGACAGGAAGAGGATTTAGTGGCCTGGTGGCCCACTTCACAGTGGGGAGACATTGAAGACTCGAGAGGGCGAAGAAGGGGAGCGCCTGAGTGAGACTCTGGGCCTTGGGCAGACTGGGGAGGGTGCAACCGGATGAGTTGGAGAGGCACCCTAGAAAAGTACCTCTATCATGACGGTGATGAGATGGCCAAGGTCAAGGGAGAGGGTACACTTCACTCCTGCTCGTTGGAGATCGGTACGATTAAAAGTGATATCCAGGCCATCCTGCAAGAGATAAGAGGAATGCGGATGGATATAGGGGCAAAGGTGGCAGATCTCTCTGCAAAGATGGTTGCCCTGGAGGAGAGAGTAGAGGGGGTGGAGGCCAACCAAGCATCGAAGGAGGATCCTGGAAGCGCAAACAGAGACCCGCTTCTTGGAGGTAGAAAGAAGGGAGGTAGAGCTGCGTCTCAAGATGGACAACATCGAAAACTGGGAGAGGCGGAACAACCTCTGTTTTTTTGGGCTGCGAGACTAAGAAGGAGAATCCCCCTCAGGCCTGGAGTAGAAGATGCAAGAAATTATGAGAATGGTCTTGGGCTACAAAGAGGGTGAGCGGATAACCCTGGACAGCGTGCATCATGCCGGGGGAGGGAGTAGAGGTCTGCGCTCGGTCCTGGCTCGATTGCACTACTATAGTGCAATCCCAACATGGACCAAGACCAAGCGGAGGGACCACATTTCACCAGCACAGCCCTAGCCGCAAACAGTAAGCAGTGTGCCATGTGTGTCAGCCCCTGATAGCCCCCCTCAATTTCCTCCAAGACAAACAGCACCAGTAACAGTGTACATTCCCTAGACACCTAATCCATCTCCTTTATCCATCCAAGCACTTCATCCCAAAAGACCTCCACCCTCGCACACCTCACCACAAAAGCTAATAATTGGCCTGTACATCACAATCGTGCCGACAAAGTGGACTCACTCCAGCAAACATTTTAGAAAGATGCCTCGGATCATACTGCCACCTATGTAGTTGTTTACTGGCAGGCAATCAACACCTTAAATCCCCTACAACACAGTTTGTGCCACAGAGCCCCATCCAACTCCAAGCCCAGATCTCTTTCCCACCTACCCCGAAGTCTATCCATACTACCCTTACCTGCCTCTACCAGGGTACCATACAACAGTGAGATCAAGCCCTTGATCTCCGTCGAGAGTCGAGAACTTTCTCCATCGTAGTGAGATCCCACTGCACCCGCACCTTCCAGACCTCTGCCATAATCACCCTCTTCAATTGCAGGTACGAAAAAAAAAAACGTCCAATGCCGAGGGCCTCTTCCAATTCCGAGACATTGCCCATTCATCCACAACTGTCTCGCCCTCGTCAAGCCTGCATCGAACCAACTCTGGAACCTCTCCAAATTCGGAATATGCTCCCTCCCCCCAGGAGCCCATAAATGGCTCAACAGGGAGGGCCAAGCAATAACCCTGGGCATCTTGGGTCCCTTATGCCAGATATTCCACATGACTCCCAATATAGGATGCTCCTTTATCCTCTACGGGAGCCGGTCCCTCGGTGCGCACATCCATTCCCCCACTGTTGCTGGTCGAAGATAGATATTATCCAACCCAACCCATTGACGCTCCACCTGGTCCCTCAAATGTGGTACCACAACCCGAAGCTGAGCCGCCTTATAAAACAAGCGCAGGTCAGGAAAAGCCACACTCCCTTTCTATTTCGGTAACACCAAAACATCATAGACCACCCACGCTTTTCTCACTTGCCATAAAAACTTCAGAAGACAGCCTTTTACGTCTCTAAACATGCAATCGGGCACCCCGATGGGCAGCATCTGGAAAAGATACAACAGTCGGGGGAGGAAGTTTATCTTTATGGCATTAAGATGTCCCATCCATGATATGGTAAGTCTATCCCATTTCACCATGCCTTCAAACAGTCTCTGCAACAAGGGAGGCTAGTTAGTCTCATACAACCCCTGTATATCCTGAGTGACCCTTACCCCCAGGTAGAGGAGCTTGTCCTCTCTCACCTCCAATCCCAACTGATTCAGCTCTGTATATCCTGATCCCCCCCCTGTTTAAAAGGAAACAAAATAGATTTTCCCATATTAATTTTAAATCCTGAGTATACCCAATACTGTACAATTTAGTCTCAGGAGGATAGCTCAGGGGCAACGCGTTCACCTTGTAAGCAAGGCGACGTGGAGCAACACAGGTTCAATCTCCGGGACGCGCTTAGTAACCTCTGGGTATTAAGCGCGTTATAAATCACCAATTACAAAAAATTGCAAATCAAATCAACTGCCGCCGGGACCGGCACCAATGGGTTTGGAAGATGTAGCAGGATGTCGTCCACATATAATCCCAATTTGTATTCCACCTGGCCCTCATTAATACCCTCCACCCGCGGATCTTTCCTCTACCTTTGGGACAAAGATTCAAAAGAGAGTGCAAATAGAAAAGGCGAAAGGAGACAACCTTGTTTTGTGCCCCGGCCCAAGTCAAACCAGCTGGAAAAATGCCCATTCACCGCCACACATGCTTTTGGAGTATAATACAAAGCCATAATCCCTTTCATCAACCTATTCCCCAATCCATACTTGCGTAACACTGCTTCAAGAAAGGGTCATTCAACTCTTTCGAAAGCCTTCTCGGGATCGATTGAGAGGAACGTGGGATTTCCCCCCTACCCCTTCTCCCAGTCAGATGCAGGGATTTCTGCATCGTATCTGCTCCCTGGCACCCCCTTATAAATCCCACCTGATCCGAGTGGACCAGCCAAGGCATGTGTACGTCCAACCTGGAGGCAAGCACTCAGGTAAATATTTTTTTTAATCCACATTAAGTATCGAGATGTGTCGGTAAGACCCACACACAAGGGGATCCTTACCTTCCTTAGGTATCACTGAGATGAGAGCCCGTACAAAAGAACGAGGGTCCTGCCCTGACAACAAGATATTGTTAAACAACCTTGTAAAGTAAGGTACCAGCACCCCAGAAAACGATTTAAAGAATCCTGGCGTATAACCACCCTCCCTTGGGGTCTTTCCCAACTGCAATCTGTGAATAGCAGTCAAAATCTCCTCCCCCGTTATAGGAGCGTCCACACCCGCTGTGTCATCGGGCTTCATCACCGGAAGATGGACCCCATTCAGGTAGACCTCCGGAGTCCACCTGATCCTCCCCCCTATACAGCCCATGATAAAAGGAAACAGATCTATCTACAATCCCCTCAAAAGTCGTTTTGACTCGACCCTCCATTCCCTGTACCACTGTTACCCATCTTTCAGCCCACTGTCCACAAAGGCGGGCCGCCAGTAGCGCATACGCTTTATTCCCCTTCTCCTAATACTTTTGCCGCAAAAACAGAAGTTTTTGAACAATCTTACACTCGTCCAACAACCTCAGCTCCTTTCTTTTGCCCCTCACCTCCTCTATCCGTTCCACCCACTCCTACATCCTAATCCTGTATTTCCCTTTCAAGGACGCCAATTTCTGTGTGCAACCGATTTTCCAGCAAGGTTCTCTCCCTTTTCTTCCAGGCCCCTTCCACGTCGCCTTAGCAACATTGTAGTCGGTGCACAAATCCACCTCACCCATATCGTTAAGAAGGAAGTATTCCTTAATGGCTCCCTCAAATTCTATAGCTGGTCCTTACAAAATGATTCATTATGGGATGGTTGGAGAGGGATCAGGGAGAGGCGTTAAACGCCCCGATCACTGAAGAGGAAGTCCATAAAGCTATCAGGGCTCTTCCCAACGGTAAGGCTCTGGGCATGGATGGGATAACAATTCAATTTTACAAAGAGTATGCATCGATTCTAGTTCCCCAATTACTGCAGCTGTACGAAGAGGCTAGGGCTAGAGGTGTACTTCCAGAGTCTACTAGATCAGCGTTGGTGATGGTGCTCCCCAAGACAGGTAAAGAGCCACGACAACTTGCGTCCTATAGACCATTATCTTTAATCAACACTGATAATAAAATCTTAGCAAAAATCCTGTCCGACTGGTTGCAGCCACATATGCCTGCCTTAATATTGCCAGACCAGGCTGGCTTCATTCTGGGTCGATCCACACAGAATTATTTGAGGCACCTGTTCCACCTAATGCATAATGTAAACCTCGAAGTTCCAAAAGCAGTAGAGGCCCTTGACGCAGAAAAGGCCTTTGATTCAGTGGAATGGTCCTTCCTGTTTGAGGTGCTCCGCCGTTCTGGCCTAGGTCTTACATATATTAATTGGATAAAATTGCTATATACAACTCCCAGAGCTATGGTATACACAAACAGTGTATCGGAGGCTATTTATCCCACTGGGCACTCGTCAGGGATGTCCCTTCTCCCCCATCCTATTTGCCCTGGCCATGGAGGCACTGGCATGCCACATCTGGGAAATGCACATCCAGAAAGGCATTTTGGTGAATAATTTGCGCACTTTTATTTCATTATACGCTGATGATATTCTGTTATATGTTAAACATCCCAACAGGAATTTAGGCCCACTGACACAAGAGGTGGTAGGATTCGGGGAATCATCCGGACTCATAGAATCAATTGAAACAAATCAGAGATACTTCCTCTGACTCCGGGGGCACAGCGAGCGGAGGTTGAGGGGGATTTTCGATGGTGTCCACAAGGCCTTCGGTACCTGGGTATTATGGTGTCCACTCAGGTGGAGACACTCTACAAAAAAACCCTGGAGGCCATGAAGCTGAAGGTGGAATCATGGATCCGCCTACCAATTTCCCAGGCAGCCCGGGTGGCCTTAGCCAAGATGGTCATTCTGCCTAAGATGCTGTATGTTTTTAATAATGTGCTGCTATGGCCCCCAGGTAGTTTCTGGTCCCGTGTCAAGAAAATGATGATTAGATTGTTGTGATTAGAAGGGGCATCTTGGTGCTAATAACAGATGTTTATTGTTACCCAACTTAATGGTACTCATTTTATTGACCTCAGAAGGATGAAGGGCTAAGTGGACCTGCCGGAATTTGAATCTGTGGCCATAAGGTCAAGGTCAGACACAGGCCTCTGTAATGTATGCATTAGTCCACTGAGCCACAAACCCGTGCTTGTAAACACTGTGCTTGTAAACGCAGAGGATCAATAGAGGGAGTTACAGAAGAGAGCACTTTCAATACTTTAAAGAGTTCTCGTGCTGAGCAGCAGGCTCATATAATCCACTCATCAAAATGCTGAGAATTGGTAATCCGAATAGCTTCCTAATACCGACAAACCGACTGCTTATAAATAAGCTTGGAAGCAGAATCATATTCCCGTCTCCAATTACGCTCCAAATGGTGACATACTTGCTTCATAGCCCTCAACTCAACATTAAACCACAGAGCAGAAGGCTTAGCCCGGGTTTTGCAGCCTTGATCGGTGCAAAAATATTGGCTGCCTCTGCTATAGCATTCAGCAGGGCATTACAGGGATCCTGCTTCTCTTTGTCAATCCAATCTCTGGTGCATCTTAGAAGGTATTTAGCAGCAGCATCAGGGTACCTTCCCCCAGTGCTGCTGTTGGCAAAGAGTGTTAGGCAAGCAGCCTATAGGGGCGAGAAAGGAGATGGTATAGGTAAGAACAAAATGATCGGACCAAAGAACAGGGAATGGATTAGATACTGCTACAAGGTCTTTCTTAGAAGAGAAAATAAAATCAAACACATTTCCCTTTCGGTGCGTTGGCATACTCAGGTTTTTTGCATATGTGTCAGCAGAATTATTAGGCTTAACATTAAAGTCAGAAGGGAGGGGTGTGTGGATAAGGGGGCCTACGTAGGGTGGGAGAATAATTATGCTACAGTTGGGCAGGGGTGGGGGAGGGATGATAACTGGGCGGGGCTAGGTGCAAAGGGGTAGGGGGTAGAGTGGAAGGTTGGTGGCTTAGAGGGGGACGGGTGGTGGTGGTGGGTCACTGGTATGGGGAAGTTGTTTCAGGGGAGTTGTTGGACCTGGGAAGTTGTTTTTCTTGGGGGTACGTTACTTTGTGGTCATGAATTTAGGGATATATGGCGATGGCAGGTGTGATTCAGGGTGGAGGGCGGACTGTCTGAGGGTTTGTACATTGAATCTGAGGGGGTTAAGCTCGCCCACTAAACGATTACTGGTCTCCAGAGAATTCCAGAGGGTGGGAATGGATGTCTTTTTCCTGCAGGAGATAAGGTTCTCACAGGGGAAGGAAAGGAATATCCCATGTGGTCTTATCGGACAGGTATATTGGGCTTCTGGTGACGCCAAGAAGAGCAGGGTGGGAATCCATCTTCAGAAGAGATTGAGAGGATGGAAGATGTGACGATGTGGAAATGTGATGATGGTAGGGTGCTGCTGGTCTCAAGACTTGTTAAGGGAGTACGGCTCACATTTGCGACAATGTATGCCCCCAACCAAGGGCAATTGAGATTTCTGAGGGCAACGCTCGCGAGGGTGTTGAGAGAATGCAGAGCGCATCTGATAGTGGGAGTAGACCTCAACATGTGGGCTGACCCAAAGCTTGATAGATGGGTTACAGGAGAGGTTGGGAGCGGCGTACCCCCGTTGGGGTGTGAAGAACTGCAGGACTGTCTGTATTCTCCCAATCTGCATGATGTGTGGCGCCTGTTTCATCCCCAGGACAGATGTTTTACATTTTACTCTCCACCCCATGGGACCTATACCCTCATTGATTTAGTTTGTATTTCACAAGAGTTGTGGGGCAGCACGCTGGGGAGTAAGATTCTTCAGAGTAATTGGTCCGATCATGACATGGTGTAGCTGGACTTATCAGGGCTAGGGTTGAGTGCTCGCCATTCTTTGTGGAGATGTAATGAATCATTTTTTTGTGGAAACTTTATTTATTTATTTTAACATAAAACAGTAATGAACTTTATGAACCCCTAGTAAAAACCACCCCCCACCCCACCTCTCTCCCACATCCTCCTTACCCCTTACCCTCTACCCGGCTCGTCCACCCCCTCTACGCTAGTTCATATCTCATTATCTCGTCTAAGAAATAGCATCTTCAGGCATAGAATTTTGCATTCCCCACTGTCCCAGTACAGTCCCAACGGTAAGGGCACCCACCCATCAACCCTCCATCATGCCATTTAGTCACTCGCCACTGAGGTCTGCTCTGATCACACCTCGTTTGCCATGTATTGTCTGAAAGATCCCCAATAGTCCAATGGTCGACTAGTAAGAGGTAGCGTCGAGGCATATCTGTTTTCCTTAAATTCATACATTCTCATGTTCTCAAGTCAGGTTGTAAAAGTTGGGGGAGTGTTCCTACCCCAGGTCCTAACCACAACATACCGAGCCACCCCTCTAATAATAATGATAACATCCAAAATATACAAGATGACAATACAGAAAAGAAACAAGGAGAAAGAAAAAACCTGTCGCAATCTTTCAATCGAGCACAAATTAGAAGTTGATTAGACATCTACTTTTAAGATCATGTCCATATAGTTTACAGTTGCATATACAAGTTTTATATTTTTCCCTGAGATGCATCTGGCCCACCACCCATTCATATTGTCATCTAATGGAGCAAATTTTCCAATATGTAGTGATCGTTGGATTACAGTCTGTTCACACTCAATTAGCAAGTGTTTTGAAGTTTCAATAGCCATTCCACAAAACCGACAGAGATTATCTTTTATTGACTTGTCCTTTCTTTTCCAGAGCATTTCCTTTGTTTTCAAGTTGTTTGTCCTGAGCCTCAGAAATTGATCTCGATGGTGACGAGAAGGACATTGGATCAAATATCGTGGGTATATATTTAGTTTTTTGTAGTCATTTCCCAAGAATTTAATTGAGTCCATCTTGTTTCGAGATTCTTGATTTATGATCCATGCCCAATTTTCAAATCTCTTCTTGGCATGTTGCGGGCGATTTAGTAGCTCTTGATTATTAATATCAGCTGCCTTCAAGAATGACCTTAATCGGTGGAACCAAAGACTGAGTAGGTTTTTTCTGTTTGGATCGTACTTGTTTCCAAATATTTGATATGCTGGCGACGGAAACTCTAGAGACATCTTTCGCATTGCCGCAATAGAGTTCCATATTACTCTTGTATGTAGCGAGTTTATTGACAGTTCATGTCACAGTACCGTCATAGATGTCGATTGTGGCAGTCTCAACACATATCGCCAGAATCGCCCTTCCAACGAATGCCAGATTTGGTCATTGACATTCCACCCCGCCTCAGCACCAAAGCTTATGATTGGCATAACCTTTTGTTGGTAAAATTTGAGGACAGGTTCCAATGAAAACTTTCCGTATCTTCTATTGATTTTTGCTCCTTGCAAGGCAAGCATCTGCATTTTATTTTTCAATTCTTTCACCCAATGGTATTCGCAAACCGAGTTGTTAAATTGGATTCCCAAATATCTGATGGAGTCTACAGAGGCGATAAATTCTCCAGCAACCGTCCACCTAAACGATTTGTCTTTCTTATTTTTTACATTCCCAATTGACATAATTTTTGTTTTTGCTGTATTAATCGTTAGCTCATTGCTAACCATGTATTCGTGCAGGGATGCAAGTAATCGCTATAGTCCTATTTGAGTTCTGTCCAACAATACAAGATCATCTGCATATATAATGCATCTGATTGGGATCCGATTAACCATTGGTGGAAAACAATGGACTTGTGCAAGGTGGTTTGGCAGGTTGGCCAGGAAGAGCTTGAAGAGCTCAGCAGCAAGAGGGCACCCTTGTTTGACTCCCTTTTGCGTTGCAATCGTATCTGATAGATCCCCACCAATATTTAGTCTTACTTTCATAGAGGTTTGAGTATGAAGTGCTATAATTGGTTCAAGGAGTTTTGCCGGACATTGCCATTTTGCCAATTTTGCCCAAAGTAAACCGCAATTTACACTGTCAAAAGCCTGTTTCATATCTACAAAGGCAAGATGAATTTAGCCATTTGCCTTCAGCGTTTCCAATTTCAAGATGGTAAGCATTAGCAGATGAACATCTACCCCGACACCTTTCTTGAATCCAGTTTGGCGGATGTCTATAATCTGGGAGTCCTCAGCCCATTTCGCAAGTTGTTTGCGTAGTTTCGATCCGAAAATGTTTCCAATCATATCAAGGAGGGCAATTGGACGATAGTTGTTAGGATCGTTTTGGTTGCCCTTCTTGTGGATTGGAACCATTATTGCAGTGGTCCATGATTCGGGTAGTTTCCTTGACGCTGCAATATTTGAGTACAACTTTTCAATTAAGCAAGCCCAATCATGAGGATGTTTTTTAAGCGCCACATTTGAGATCAAATCAGGTCCGGCGGCGCGTGAGTTTTTTTAGTGCTGTTATTGCTCTCACAATCTCATCCAGTGACATTTTGACGGCCCATTGGGTTTCCTCCACATTTCTTATATTCGTTGTCTCGAATGACGGTTTCTTAAAAACCGTTGAAAAATGCAATAACCAAGCATCTCCTGAGATTGTGTTTGTTGGTGTAGGTGTATGTTTTGAACAGTCCTTGTTCAGGATCTGCCAAATTTCTCGTGTGTTCTTAGTATCAAGTAGGTTTAGCATTAATTCCGCCCGGTCTTGATCAACGATAATGGAGTGAGATTTTGCCCAATTTCGATATAGCGCACGTCTAGCTTTAACCGCTTCTTGCACATCTTTCCTCAGCATACCTTTCTTATTACTCTCAGATCTCTCCGCTTTTTCTTATTTTCTTCATGCAAGACTTTGCTGTATAGATGTTTATGTAATTGTCCATAACACATGGAAGAATTTGCATCAATGATGTAATCAGTCAACAGCGGAATATAGTCAATTCCCTGTCCAGCTGGAATATTCACAACCTTAGTGCCAAGGTTGTGTATTTGGTTTCCGTTTACTCGAAGACGATTCCCGCCGGCATTCACTTCTATAGGCAATTTGTAGGTGGATTCGGATGTGGTCACATCCATCATACAACCAAATTTCAAAATACAATGATCACTATGTTTCATTTGTTGGATTTGTAGATCTATGGATTTTGATTCGATGTTTCTGGAGACCCATATATAATCGAGAATGCTATGGGATGTTTCACGATGCCAAGTTGCTTTTGCAGGAACATCCTCTTTTGCAGAGCCATTTAACATTAAGAGGTCCCGTGTACTCATGGCGTTTTGCCATTGCGTGCCTCTTGCATCTAAACGATCTTTTGACAAGAGTTTATAGGCCTGCAAATTTTGATCGTACTGGAACTAGGTGCAGTTTAAATCTCCGCAGCAGATCACATACAGGTTGTTATAAGCTAGCATAGATTCATCAATTATCTGTAAGATTGCATTTACAAAATCATTTGTGCTGATTTTTGCGGGGTTCCAATATCCATTGACTATTAATAGATGCTTCCTGGACTGAGTACGTTTTTCCATCGTGTGAATAATTGTGCCTTGCACAAACGGATTTGGATTGATCGAAACTGGGGCCGACCATGATTGAGTTATTCTCACCATCGTAAGTAGACCAGAGCTTGGACGCCCTTTAACATTTCCTACAGCTGGATTGAGCAAGGAGGTAAACCCATTGCACGTTGGAGCATTGCAAAGCCATGTTTCTTGTAAACAGATTATAAACACATTTTCCAGAGAGATGTTAAAGTCATTAAATAGGTGTTTATATCCACGTGTGTTCCAAGATAAGATCGTACATGGACTATTGTGATCTGTTAGTCAAGGCTAAAACGTGCAATGCTTGTTTAGGTTTCCTTTTTTGGCTGATAGTGAGTTTGACAGAGGTCGATCTTGACTTGTGTTCTGCGCAAGCCTCATAGATTTCAACGCGCTTCAGGTTATGTTGGGAAGTCTTTGTTCCTTTTTCTTCTCGTGAGAAGCAATCCTTGTCGGGTTCAACAGAAATCTCAAATCCGAAGAATAGAAGATCTTCGCTAGCTCTTAATACAGTGTTTCGAACTCCTGCCGAATCAATGTGTAGAAGCACTTGGTCTGAATACTTTTCAGTTGCGTATTCTACAATCTTTATGTCATCTGATTCGATTGTGCGCAACAATGGGATACATTTGAACAGTTTCATTATGTTTGTTCGATTTAAATTGACTTCCGATTCATCGCTTTGAATATTTTGTAATCGTAGTTTGCAGTATTGCAATGGACTTTTGGTGACTTTGTTGGCATGAACTCTTGTTTTAAAGTGAACACGCTGTTTGCGTTGATTTGCCGTGAATTTCGGATTTAACCTTTGGTCATTTGCGCGTTCATCAGGTTCATTAACTGCAGTGTCCTGCTTTCTGGATAAAAGCTCAGACATAGTTTTCGCACAAGCCGTCTTAGTTTCCTTCGAGTTCAGACCGCTTTCCCTCCTTGTTGCATGTTGATGTGAGCTAGAAGCAATGGACACCTCTTGATCATCATCTATCGGGTATGTGGATAGATCACACAGATCAATTGAAGAGGGTGCGGAAGAGGATCCATTTGTTTCAGAGTCAGATATAATTCTTCTTCGTTTTTGAGCTGGTTTTTGCTTTCTGCTGTCATTATAGACTTGAGAGGTTTTTTTTATAGCCAAATCGTGCCTTTTAGTTTTGACTCCAGTGTCTCTTTGAAATAGGCTGGGCTTTGGTGGTGATGATAAATTTCTTATAAATTTCTTTACCTTTGTGTTACCAGGCCTTTTGCCCATCTTTGCTGTTTTTCGTACTTCAGCGGTGCCTACAATTTCTTTAATAGCAATCAGATTTTTAGAATTTGCTATTGGTATTATAGGTCTTGCTGTGCCAGTAAAAATACCAAATTACGAGAAATGTTTGTCCGGCAGAAACAATGGCTCTTGGATGGGCACCACACATTCGATTCCTCTGACTCCTTCACTTCCCTCGTCATTGGCCGTACCGGTGTTAGGAGGTAGTTGTAATCCCTTTGCATTTTTAATATTCTCAGCAGGTAAACTTTTGGGACAGCCAGACCCGTCCGCAGGTTTAGATATGGTTGAGATTTGCTGAAGCTCAACAGAGCGACCATTGGACAAGGAATCCTTGCTGATTTGATTTGTATTGGCCTGGGAGTCTGCAGCCGCATGCGCCGTATTGGATCCTTCTATGTTGGTATGTTTAGTACATTTTCCAGTACAAACAGCAGCCTCAGGGCCATGCTTTTTTCGCATCCATTTGATAGCTTCCAAGAGGCCTTCAGTTAGGTTGTCATTTTGGCAGTGGTGTCGAGCCGTTAGGTCACATAGCCTTTGCTGCCACTGTATAGTTAGGTCAGCTTCAGCTTCAGCTTCAGCTTGTATTTTGTTTTTAAGGAAGCAATTGAAATTTTCGATTTGCTCCAATTTTAGGTTCAAGTTTGATAACATTGCTCCTTGGTCATGAATTGTGTCTCTTAGGGCTTCATACAGTTTCACAAATGGAATCATGGCTAAAGATGATGCTGCCAACACATTGTTTGCGGGTGCATGAGAGATATTTTCTGCCCCAATACTTGAATGATTTGAGAGCTCCTCGTTTGGCATTTGGGATTCGGATAGAAGCCCATTGCTCTGAGCTGACGGTGGTCTTTTTGCATTGTGTTGCTTCCTTGCAATCGCCATCGGAGTGCTTGTCTTGTTCTTCGCAAATTCTGAGAGACCGATAGGCAAGTTAACACGCAGCGGTCTTTTTTTTTTTTTTTTTTTTTTTAAACTTTAGTTTTTATTTGCATTTTTTATGTAACAAACAACAAAGAAAGAACTGAATGACCCCTCCCCCCTCCCTTAGTAGCCCCCCCCGAACCCCTCCCCCCCTGTATCCATTCCGGTTGTTTGTCTTTGGGAGACTCTCTGTGTGGCTCCGTCTCATGAGCCTCGAGGTCGATGCGAATTGTGACCGCTTCTCTGGTTGGCTTAACACCTCCGTAACCCCGGACGCGGGGACCCAGTCCGTATTTTTCTGTCTTGCTGGACTAGACCCGTTCCTTTCTGGAGAAGCACCTTCCCTTAAGTTCAGTGTACATCCCATCCCCAGGACTGCTGCACCCCGTACCAGTCTGTAAGGAATGAGCTGGAATCATTATTCACCATGGCGGTTAATTTGTCCATCAAGAACATGTTTTTTACTTTTTTCAGCCAGTCCTCCTTGGATGGGGGTTCGGGACTCTTCCATTTTTGGGCCAGGGCTACCCTGCCTGCTCTCAGCATGGTTTCCCACATCCTTGGGTATCGGTGGAGCTCTGTGTCCTCCGGGGGGAGGCCCAGCAACATCGTTAAAGGGTTTAGCGGCAGACTATCCTCCGTTACTTCCTTTATCCAACCCCTCACCGACTCCCAGTAGGACTGTACTTTCGGGCAGTGCCACCACATGTGGCTTCTAGATCCTGTCTGACCGCAACCTCTCGGACACCTCGGGGACACCCCGGAGAACATTTTGGACAGTTTTACCGGGTCTCTGTGCCACCCCTGTATTACCTTAAAGTTATGCTCCATGTCCGAGGTTAATAGGTTTCCATGGAATGCTATCTTGAATATTTTGGCCCAGGCGTCCTCGGAGATCTCCTCGCCCGCCAGGTCGTCCCAGAACCGGCGGAAGCCCCTTCTTCCTTTGAGGTTGTAGGTATTCAGTAGTTTATACACACTGGACACTGCCCCCTTCCTAGACGTCGCAGAGTCTAGCAGCTTCTCAAAAGGGGTCAACTGCCTACTCAGGTTTGGGCCCCATGCTTTGGCGCAAAGGATGCCCTTCAGGCGGAGGTACTCGAAGATTGAGAGTGATCCCCGTCCGAGGGCAGCTTTCAAGTCCTCATAAGGCAGAAATTCGCCTTCTCTGAACATCTGCCCTGCCCACTCCAGGCCCCTATCTGACCAAGTCTGAGAGTTCCTGAACCCCTGCCCTCCTAAGTTGATAGGGTGACCCCATAGAGAGGACATTGGAGAGGGCCATGTGGTAAGATGAGCGGTGTTGGGGCCCTCTTTCCAGATGTCCCAGAGGACTCCCAGGGTCGGGTGTGATTTTAAGTGTTTCGGGATCGTTTTGCGTGGGGCCCATAGGAGGTCTCTGACCTTTAGGGGGTGAGCGTCCATGTCTTCCAGGTAGGACCAGTACGTTCCCAGCCCTTCCTTCATGTGCTCCAGGAGGACGCGCAGTTGGGCCGCGCAGAAGTATAGGTGGAAATCCAGTAGCCCAAATCCCCCCTCCTCCCTTGGCAGGGTCAGCGTTGCCCTTCCGGTTCTTGGGGTTTTCCCTTGCCATACAAAGTCTCGTACCCCGTTCTGCAAGTCTCTGAAGCTCTGTGCTGGGACCCTAGTCGGGAGTGCAGTGAAGAGGTACAGGAGCCGAGGGAGTACGTTCATTTTGATTGCGGTCATTCGGCCGTACCAAGAGAGAATCATCTTCCCCCATCTCCTTAAATCTGAAGTGATCACCGCAATCATGGGGTTGTAATTAGCTGCTCCTAAATTCGCTAGATCCCTGGTGAGAAGTACCCCCAGATATTTTATGGCAACCTTACCCACCTTAATCCCGTGAAACCTAACCAAGGGGTCTAGCACTGGGTCTGTTGTCCTCATTGGTAGCATGACGGATTTCCCCGTGTTAATTTTTAGGCCTGAAAAGCGACCAAACGCAGAGACCAGGGCCAGGAAGGGGGGGAGTGAGGAAACCGGGTCCACCAGGTAGGCCAGGACATCGTCCGCAAATAGGGAGAGCTTAAATTCTACCTCACCCCTTTTGATACCTCTAATATCTGGGCTGGCTCTGACCGCTATTGCCAACGCCTCCATCGTAAGGACGTATATCAGGGGAGAGAGTGGGCATCCCTGCCTTGTCCCGCGGGAGAGGGAGAATGATTCAGACAATGTCCCATTCACCTGTACCCTTGCTGTTGGGGCCCGATAGAGGGCGGATATCCAAAGCATAATGTAAGTACCAAAACCCATCCTCCGGAGGAGGAGCTCCATGTAGCGCCACTCCACCCTATCAAAGGCCTTCTCGGAGTCCAGGGAAAGGACGCAGGCGTCCAAGTCCGATGATTGGGCGAAGTGAAGGAGGTCTATTGTTTTGCGGATGTTATCGGACCCCTGCCTTCCTCTAATGAAGCCCACCTGGTCCCCATGTACTAGTTTCGGCATGATACCTTCCATTCTCCTCCCCACCACCTTGGCCAAGATCTTGACGTCAATGTTTAATAGTGATATGGGGCGATAGGAAGAGCAATCCGCTGGGTCCCTTCCCTCTTTGGGTAAGACTGCTATAATAGCTAGCTCCCATCATAGATTCTGGGAGGATGTCACCCTCCAGCACCGCATTGAAGACCCTTGCAAGGTAAGGGGCCAGAGTGGAGCGAAATCTCTTGTAGAAGAGGACGGAAAAGCCGTCTTCCCCCGGGGTAGTGCCCACCTTCATCCCACTAATCACCTTGTCCACCTCATCCTCGGTTATCGGGCCCTCCAACCCCTCAGATATTTCCCCGGAGAGGGACGGGATCCGTATGGAGTCCAGGAAGTTTTCTATCTGGGTGTCGTCCCCTTCGTATTCGGATGAATAGAGGGTTCTATAGTATTGCCGGAAAGCCTCTCCTATGTGGGGAGAGTCACATCCCAAGAGTCCCCGGGTGTCCCTCACTTCCTTTACCCTCCTGCTTTTCTGTACCTCCCTTAACTTCCAGGCTAGGATCCTGTCCGCCTTGTCCCCTTTCTCATAATATTTTTGCTTAACCATTTGAAGACTCCTCTCCGTTTTGTGTAGGAGGAGGTTTTTAAGCTGGAGCCTATAGTCCGCCAGTGCTGCCACCCGGTCGCGGTCTAGGGGTTGGGTCGGGGATCCCTCTGGCTGGAGCCTGGCTATCTTTTCTCGCAGGGCTTTCTCCTGGGCCAATCTCTCCCTCTTCTTTAGGGCACCTATCTTTATGAGGACTCCTCTTAGGGTTGCCTTGAAGGCGTCCCAGAGCGTGTGCGTGATCACCTCTCCGTTGTCATTAAGCTCAAAGAACTCCGTTATGGAGTCCAAGACCTCCTGAGCAATGACCTCATCCTTTAACAGGGCGTCATTACATTTCCAGCGCCCTTTGCTTTCCCTATTCCAGCCTATTGTGATGCTGATGCGGACCATGTCGTGGTCCGACCAGGGGACTGGGTCTATCCTGAAGCCTGATACAAACGGGCAAAGACTGTCGTCTGTTAGGATGTAATCTATCCTGGAGAATGAATTATGTATAGCAGAGTGGTAAGTGAAGGAGGGGATCCCTGTCCTCGGGGTCGGGATAGTATCTATCAGGCCCAGGTCCTCATTTACTCTCCGGAAGCTCTGTGCCATGGCCTCTTCTACGGGCCTGGGGTCGAGGGGGCCCATCCGCTTCCTATCCAAGGTGGGATCCAGGACCATGTTAAAGTCACCTCCCACCACTAGTGGGCCTTTCGTGAATAGCCTGAGCTTGTCCCTGGTTTCCTCCCAGAATTGGGCCTGGTTTTTGTTCGGGCCGTACACCACCGCAAGGGTGATGGAGGCCCCCTGTAGGGTGCCCCGTATCAGCAGGTAACGGCCTTCGGGATCTTTCAAGATCGCCTCCTTCTCAAACCCTACGCTCCTTCCTATTAATATGGCCACCCCCCTTTTTTTAGATCTGTGGGAAGCGTGATAAACCTCCTCAATTCCACCCCCCTGCAGCCTGGGCTCCTTCCCCCTAGCCCAGTGTGTCTCTTGGACAAACAGTAGGTCTAGTTTCGCCCGCTTAAACTCTCTACAAATCAGAGATCTTTTTGTGGGGGTGTTCAGTCCCCTCACGTTCAGGGTGCCCACTCCCAGGGCCGGATGGCTGTCAGCCATAGTCAATGTTTCCTGCCATACTGGTCAACAATTTCGCATCGGTTCTCCCTTTTCGCTCCCCTTGATTCACCGGTTGGACACTATTGAAATGAACCCCCAACAGCCCCTCTAACCCTATCCCCAACAAACAAACCCCAACTTGGTCATAAACCCCCACCCCCTCCCCCGGCGTCCAGCCAGATAGTTCCGCCATTACTGGCTTTTTGGCCGGACCACCAGCCTGCCCCTTTCGGCCAGGCAATCCTTACGGAATCTCTTTCGTGTGAGCCCCCCCCCCAATTTCTTTCCCGTAATTGCCCCCTTTTGTACTTGCTGTTCAGCATGATTCTGGGATCGTTCTTGCCTTTCGGCGGTCCCCGTGTTACTGCCTTGTGGTTAGTCTTCTAACTCCGGACGTTCCGGGGGACCGGTCTTTCACGCCAGTGCTGGTTGGGACCCCCTTGGTAATCATCCCTCCGAGTCATTTCGCTCTGCTTCTTTCGCTGGAGAGGGTGTGTTCATTTTTCTAAATTTCCGTGCCCCAGATTTCTTTCTCCTTTCGCTCGCCGGGCCCGGGCCGCCCGCTCCGCCCGTCGCCGGTCCTGATGGCTCCCTTCGGGGGGGCGGGTCCACCACATAGTCCTGGATGGCTCCTTTAATGTCCTCCTCAGTGATCAGCGTCGTCCGTTGGCCCTGATATTCGAAAGTCAGGGAGAAGGGAAAGCCCCATCTATATCGTACTCCCTTGTCCTTCAGCAGCTGTGTGAGGGGGCGGCACATCCTGCGTTTGGAAAGAGTGTATGCAGAGAGGTCTTGAAAAATGGAGACCTGCGAATTATTGTACGTTATCTCTTGAGTCTTCCTGGCTGCTTCCAGTACCCGTGTTTTCTCTAGGTAGTAGTGGAACCGGACCAGGATCGAGCGAGGGCCCCCTGCTCGTCCTCCCGCCCTGTGTACTCGGTCAAATGTGAGCTCAGCGGTCATCTCCTCGTCGAAGAGGAGGGCTATTATGCTCCGCACCATTCTGGTAAGCTCACTCTCTGTTTCCCACTCTGCCTCCGGAACTCCAAAAAACCTGAGGTTGTTTCTTCGTTCCCTATTCTCGAAATCATCCATTTGTCTGGACCTCTCCTCTTCCTTCTTCTCCAGAGCTGCTAACCTCATGTTAGTCTCTATCTCCAGGGTTGTTGAGGAGGATTGGTTGGATTCAACCTGCAGGAGTCTGTCCTCCACTTTGTCAACCCGTCGGTCCATCTTCTCCAGTTTCTGGGCTATGTCGGAGCGCATGTCTCTAATTTCTTGCAATATGGATGCAAAGCCCCTCTCCATTGCCTCCGTTGCGTGGGTAGTGGCCTCTGAGTGGGCCATCTCCCGGGCACAGGCCGGGTCTCTTCCGTGTGTGCTTGGGTCTCGGTAGCGGTATTTCTGTAGACTCTTTTGCCAGTCCATTCAGTCTCCCCCTGGACGCTCCGTTGGTTGTACTTGGGCTGGGGGGGCTCCTGGAGGGTCACCTCGCGGGATCACCTGAGCTCGTGGAAGGGCGGGCACACGCCCCGCCTGTCTCGGGCGGGGGCCTCACACCCGGTGACCGCCGGGCCTTCTGTGCCCTCTGTGTCTTCCTTGGGGGGAGGCTTGATTGCCCTTATGTCGTGCTGCTTGGGACCAGAGCCCTCTCCGGTGGCGGGGCTGGGGGGCCGAGGGGATCCGCCACTTCTTTCTCCTCCCGCCTGCTCCTGCCGTGCCTGGGGGACCTCTCAGGGTGGGCACTCGCCCCGCCGTTCCCCGGCGGGGGCCTCACACCCGGCGTCTTCCGGGCCTTCCTTGCCCCTTGTGTCTTCCTTACCGCGGGTGGGGTGCGGCCCGCTCGCGATGTTGGCCGTGTGAGCGCTTCCCCCCGCTGACTGTGTGGGTGGGGGTGTGGGGAGGCTGCTGACCGCCCCGTAGACAGTCCGCCACCCCCACCTGGGGTCCCTGAGTCCGCCCCGGGACTCTCACCTCTTCGTGGCCTGTTCGGGCCTATGCTCCTCTCCTACTCCACTCCCCGGGTCAGGCGCGTCTCCCACGCGGTGCCCGCCTTCTCTGTCGGCGGTCCTCACCCCCGGGTGGGTCCCACCGGTTCTCACTCTGTGTTGGCGCCGCCGGGGATGGGCGGTCGCCGCGGCGTCGGAGGTCGGCTCTCCCTTGCCTGTCTCCAGTGCGGTGGTCCTCGGCTCCTACTCTCGGCTACGCGCCGCCCGGGCCCTCTGACGCACCTCCGCTGCTGGTCCCGCGGCCTTGGATCCGCGGCCCTGGATCTCCGCTTTCCCTGGGTCCCTCGACCTCGCTGTTTCGCTCCGCGGGGGCACTAGGGGTTCACCCCGCTCTACCACCCGTTCTTTCGCCTCGGAGGGGTCTATGGGGGGGCTCAATCCCGATTCAGACCCGGCCGGTGGCAGAGCGCGGAAATCAGGCAGCCATTGCCTGTGCGCCCCATGGTGGCCTGACGCAGCGGTCTTTTTAACGAATCAGGGGTTTTATGTTTGTTGTTTTTTTCAGCCAATGCCTCTGCATATAGAGCTGATGATTCTGGGACAGTGAGCCGTTCCGGGGAATGCCGGCTTTCCGTCATAGCTGTTGGTTTGGGAGGCTGATGTAAGTTGGTCTGACAAAACAATTTTGTTTTGTCCTGCAATAAAGGTCCCGTGCCTGTCGTTGCAGCCACAGCCTCCGTTTTTTTGGCTGGTTTAGATTTTGGCAGAGTGTCCTTGATTTGATGAGGCGCGGGGTGTTCAACTTCATTTGTGTCGTTGATGGGCAAGTCTACCAATTTTAGTGGTCATCTCACAAAAGGCTCTTGAATACACTTGTTGAGCACTGCATGATAATGTAGCACCTTTTTCCCACTAGGCGCCAACCCAACATCTTTTATTGCCTGTGCGTCCATCAGTTTGTGCCCCTCTTTAGCCGTTTGCGACCCTTTATCAGCTAAAGTAGGGATGTCCTCAGAATTGTTTTCCATCTCACATACATCAGCTTCATCTCTCTGGCCTTCAGATAATGTCATATCAATGAAGTTATTTACAGCTGCAGAGGCACTTGCAGGCTGTGTGCCTTGGATAGGAATATCCAGTGTGTTGGGCCGTGAGCTTTGTGCGCATTGTAAATTGGTTTTATCAGAATCATTTGATATAGATTCGGATGTTGATACCAACATTAGATCAGCGACGGTAATTTCAAAAGGTGAATAGAAGAGGCCAGGAGTATCAGGACTGATTGTCGCTTTCCTCATTTCAGGCATCGGATTAGCGATTGGTTCCAAATTATTTAGAGACAACAAGGCGGCTTCAGGTAGCACTGTTGGGGCAGACAAGTCTTGCTCTAAGGCTTCATACTCAACGTCATTTTCGTCGCCTTTATGTTTTTTGGGCAGCATATCGGGAAGTGTATCAGGGAGCGCCCGTGGTGTGAATTCCAGGCTAACTTCAACAACAACAACATTTTTGCCGTTTTCACCATGTGTGCCAGTGACCGCAGCACCCATGGGCTCGGGAGCTTTGTTCACCGGCAAGGCAACAATCTGTTTGCTTATCTTACTGTTCGACGCATCAGCTTTATTAGCTGCCGTCCAGGGGTTCAACATGCGGCGTTGTTGCAGTGTTTTGTGCCGGCTTTGTGGACCCAGTTTTTTTGAGTCTGCAATGGCGGCCTGCAGCGGACTTCAGCGGACTGGGGCAGACTAGGAACTCGCCACCGAACTCTGCGCCGCGCTCTGCGCTTCCAAAGCGTTTATATCAGTGGACACAAACGCAGGACTGTTCACGTCGTGCAGCTCCTCTGTAGAAAAAAAGAACTCTGTAGTGACTGGGGCAGACTGGGAACTCGCCACCGAACTCAGCGCCGCGCTCCGCGTTTCCAAAGCGTTTATATCAGTGGACACAAACGCAGGACTGTTCACGTTGTGCAGCTCCTCTGTAGAAAAAAAAAACACTCTAGTGACTGGGGCAGACTGGGAACTCGCCACCGAACTCCGCACCGCGCTCCGTGCTTCCAAAGCTTTTATATCAGTGGACACAAATGCAGGACTGTTCACGTCGTGCAGCTCCTCTGTAGAAAAAAAAAACACTGTAGTGACTGGGGCAGACTTGGAACTCGCCACCGAACTCCGCGCTGCGCTCTGCGCTTCCAAAGCATTTATATCAGTGGACACAAACGCAGGACTGTTCACGTCGTGCAGCTCCTCTGAAGCCTCGCTGGAAACGCTGCTCGAGAGCTGGATCTCTTTTACTTTGGGTTTTGTCCTGGAAGCCTTGAAACATTCACTTGTCTCTCCCTTTTTGAAAAAGCCCCAGCATGATCCAGCTTTGGTATCTTACTATCGGCCAATTTCAGTCCTACCACGTGCATGTGACTATTGGACTATTGTTACTCTTCAACTGACACGCTTTTTAGAATCCAGAGCCCTTTTACATCCTTTTCAATCTGGCTGTCGCCCCATGAGGGGTAAGGAGTCAGTTATGATTTTGATCTTGGATGATCTGGCACGTCTCCAAGACCGTGGGGAGGTCAGAGTCTTAATTCTTCTTGACCTCTCTTCAGACTTTGACACTATTGATCATGGTATTTTGTCGAAGGGCCTGGAGAGTGCAGACTTTTCTGGTGCACCTCTTGCCTGGTTTTCATCTTTTGTTTTTTAGAACACACTCAGTGTCATTGTATCCTTTTCAATCTTTTCCAAGTTCCTTGGTGTGTGGGGTCCCTCAGGGGTCATCTTTGTCCCCAATGCTTTTTAATCTGTACTTACGTCCTTTGGCAGATTTAATTCAGGAGCACAGGGTACGGTTTTATACCTATTCCGATGACACACAGGAGCTTTTTTGTCTGGACTCACACAAAAGTGACCCCCTTCTCAATTGAGGAACTGCCGTGCAGCAGTGGAGGAAAGGATGGCCAGGAACTGGCTGAAATTGAACAGGGAAAAGACTGAGATCATGGTGACAGGCGCCGCTGAATCTCAGGCAACTTGGACCAATAATTTTTTACCTGATTCTCGGCCCGTACCCAGTTCCCAGTAATTCTGTCAAATGTCTTTGTTGAGGTGCCGCTTCATCCCGAAGCGTCCCCTCGGAGAAGGCCCTGCTTGCGCAGGAATGATACGCGGGAGCCGGGGTGTGATGCAACCTCCTTTATTCAAAATGCATCAGTGGAATTGCCGAACCTCCCTCGTCCCTCCCCTTCCCCTGACGTCACGTCCGGGACGTCATGTCCTGTGGGACCCAACGGGGGTCCGCCCACACAACGATGTGGGCAACCTGACATCTCCCCCTTTTTTAACATGTGAGTTGAGGGGCTCCCTTCTTACCCTATCTCCTCGATGAGTCACGTCGGCTTCATGCGACTCCTCTGCGGTCGTGTTGTCTTGATCAGGGTCGGTCCGTCCCTGGCGAGTGTGGGGAGTGGCGCCTCGCCTTCTGACTCTTCCCCGTCTCCTTGGTACGCTTCTTCGCGTGGTCTGTCCTCATCGCTATCTCTGTCCCAGGTCCATTGACCTGCTGGAGTCAGTCTGACTCGTTTGAAATGCGAGCTGTTCCTGGTTACCGTTGAGCGGTCATCCCTTTGTGCTGTGACCATGGAGCCCTTCTTGTGTGTCACGACCAGGGGCGTGGGTGCAAAGGTGGCTTCTTCTTTCCGGTTCTTGGGTTGCCTGAGCCATACTTCGTCTCCTGGTTGCATTATGTTCTCCCAAGCTCTTCTTTTCCTGTCTGTGATCTCTTTCGTCTTTGCTTTCCTCGCGGTGTCATTTGCTTGCGCTTCTTGTTCTAGCGGTGTCAGATCCTGTGGTCTCGGGTCTTCAGGTAGTCGCGTGGTGATCGGTCTTCAGAACATCAGGTCTGCGGGGCACACTCCCGTCGTGCTGTGAGGCGTGTGCCTGTTTCTCGTAGTAACTGATTGAGGGCCTGTTCGAATGGCTTGTTTTGCACATGGGCTATTTGGAGGGTCCTCTTTATGTTGGCCATGAACCTCTCGACCATACCGTTGGCCTGTGGCCATCGGGGGGTTATGCGTCGATGTTGAAACCCCATGTACTTTGCGAATTGCTGAAAGTCTTGACTTATAAATGTGGGACCGTTGTCGGACTTTATGATCTTGGGGATGCCATAGGCAGAGAGCATCCTGTCAAGAGCTGGAATGACGCATGATGTGGCACTGCTCTCTACTATTTGAGCGTCCGGGTATCTTGAATGTTCGTCCATAAGCACGACCACATGTGTCCCGTTGTTCAGTGGTCCGAATAGGTCTACTGCTAGCTCTTCCCACACTTTGTTTGGCAACGGTGAGGATTGTAATGGGTTTGGGTGTGGCGGGGTGCCACTTGCGCACACACGTGGCAACTTCCCACGATGGTTTCCACCAAGCGATCAAGTTGAGGGAACCAGATTTTCTGGCGGAGGAGGCGCTTTGTGGCGACTACGCCTCTGTGTCCTTCATGCGCTAGGTGTATTATCCTCTCCCGGAGCGTTCTCGGTATGATGACCTTGCAACCCTTTAGTATGATGTTGTCCTCTACCACGGTCAGCTCTTCCCGGACTTGGTCCAGCCACTTGATGTCTTCCCTCGTAGTGTCCGATTCACCTCTGGCTTGATGTTTCATGAGGGTCGTCTTGTCCATCTGTAGGCATTGTCGGGCGATTCGCAGCGCTGGGTCTGCCTCTGACTGTATCAATAGTTCCAGCCACCCTACTGGGAGTGGTTGCAGGTGATGTATGATGTAATTTATGGATGCGTCCGCTATGGACGGTTGGGACGCCGTCGTGGACATGGGATGCCGGGAGAGGTAATCCGCTGGGTTTTCTTCTTTCCCTGGCCGGTGCTGTATTTGGAACCTGTAGTCCTGTAAGCGTAGGCCCCATCTGGCAATTCTCGGTGGCATCCTGGCCTTCGGGCTGCCATATATGGTAAGTAGTGCCTGGTGGTCCATGATGATGGTGAACTCCTTGCCAAACAGGAAGAGATGAAAGTATTCACAAGCCCAGACGACCGCGAGGCTCTCTTTTTCGGCCTGTGAGTAGGCCTGTTCCGTGGCCGTCAGGCTCCGGCTGGCGTATGCCACCACGTGTGTGGCTCCCTGGGATCTTTCTGGGTCAATATGGCGCCGAGTCCCACCGGGCTGGCATCCACTATTAGTTTGGTGTCGCGGCTGGCGTCAAAGTATGCTATGTCTTCTGCCTGTGCGATGGCCTTCCTTATCGCTTCGAACGCTGCTTGACACTCCTTCGACCATGTGAATGGCGTGTCCTTCCGGGTGAGTAGGCGCAGGGGATTACTGACTGTTGCGTAGTCTTTCAGGTATCGGGAGCAATAGCTGGCCAGTCCTAGAAACGACCTGAGGTCGGTGGTGTTCACGGGGGGCGTGGCTGAGTTAAGGGCCTCTACTTTTTCCGGGTCGGTTCTCATGCCTTTATCCGAGAAGATGTGCCTGAAAAACCTCAGAGATCCTTTAGAGAACTCGCACTTGGATTTGTTTAAGGTTAGCCCAGCGTCGTCCAGGGCTTGGCATACCCTGTGTAGTGCTAGGTCATGTTCTTCTTGTGATTTGCCGTAGACTAGGACGTCGTCCGAATAGTTCAGGCAGTTGGGGACGTGTCTGATGACCTTGTGAATCTCCTCCTGAAAGATCTCGGCGGCCGAGGATATGCCGAAACTGAGTCTTTTGTATTGAAACAGGCCGAGATGAGTGACGAATGTGGTGATGTAGCGGGATTCCGGTGCGATTTCGATTTGGTGGTATCCTTTTGTGAGGTCTAACTTGGAGAAGACTCTCGCCCCATGAAGAAGGTGAATCATGTCTGTGATCCTGGGCGCTTGATGCCTTTCCCTTTTGATGGCTGTGTTGGCTCTGCGCATATCTACGCATAAACGTATGGATCCTTCTGGTGACTTCTTGGGGACGGGGACGATGGGCGATACCCATGGCGTCGGGCCCGATACAGGTTCTATAACCTTCATTTTGATGAGTTTGTCCAACTCCTCTTCCACCTGTCTCTGGATATTAAACGGAATGCCTCGATAGTGTTGGGCCACTGGTTTGACCTGAGGGTTAATGTGGAGGTGTACCTTCCGGTTTCGCAGCTTGCCTAGGCCGGTGAAGAGTTTTGGGAATGATTGTTTGATTGAGTCCGGTTTTGTAAAGTACTTGTGGGCCATCAGCTGGTACAGGATGTGTACTAGTCCCATGTCTACTGCTGTCCGGAAGCTCAGTATACATCCGCTGTTAGCTTCTGTGTCGAGGATGTACAGCGGGATCTTTGTGGAGTGCCCTTTATGTGTGCATCTGGCTGTCATCATGCCTTTGCATGGCAGGGGTGTCGTGGAGCCATAGGGGTATATGTCTACCGTGGCCTTTCTGATCTTCGGCTGTGTGGTCAAGGACTGATATGCGCTTTCACTAATAATGTTAACCGTTGCTCCGGTATCCACGAGAAACTTCAGTGGGGTGTCATTCACTTGAAGTGTCAACGTGGGGCTGTGTTGGGTGGCCGCCGTGTTGTCCTGTAGGGCCCACACGTACCCTTTCCTCCTCTGATCCTCTTCTGACGAGGGAGTGTCAGTACTGGTGGGGGA
The DNA here is from genome assembly GCF_040938575.1 of Ambystoma mexicanum. NCBI lineage: Eukaryota > Metazoa > Chordata > Amphibia > Caudata > Ambystomatidae > Ambystoma > Ambystoma mexicanum. The sequence goes on along the minus strand of NC_090933.1, from coordinate 1,295,866,837 downwards.
TCTGGTCTCAACGTATCTTACAAAACGCCGCCTGTGTGATCGTCTCGTGTCTTCTGACGAGCGTTTGTCTTCGCGTGTGTAACGGCTTCTGCGGTCGCTGTCTTCTTTCCTGGCGCGCCGTCTTTCGCTGTCCACTGCCGGTCTGGGCGGGCTCTGTGGGGTGGGCCGGCGCCGTTCTTGGTAGCGATGTTTGGGCGTTGTGTGGGTTGGGGCGTTCTTACACATGGCCCTGTAGTGGTCCATTCCCCCACATGCGGCGCACTTTTGCCCTGCAGCCGGGCATGTCCCTGTGTGTGGGTATTCATAACCACATTTAAAACATGTGGCATCGGGATGTTTGTTGCCTTGATTCGGGTGGGTATATAGTTTATTGATCGACTCGGTGTTGTCGCTGTGTTGTTGTATGGACACTTTTCCTAGGCTGTCCAATTGCGAGTCCACCGCTGCTTCCATGCGGGCCAGCGCCAGGATTTCATCTAGCGATCGTTGTTTCTGTAGGAGCTGCTTACGAAAAGGCTGTGAGAGGGATCCGGCTATTACTTGGGACCTGAGCGCCTCTTCATTGGAGTATCTGTGGAATTCGCAATGTTTCAGTTTGATGCGGAGGCGCATCACAAAATTGTCTATTGATTCCCCTTTTTCCTGTCTTGTTGTGTGGAACATGTGGCGCTCATAATCCACGTTTGTATGTGGTGCAAAGTATTCGGACAGCTTGGCGTGTAGCTCTTCGTATGTGACTGTTTCTACATTCAGCAGCTCCCCCGCAATGTCTCTTACCGCTGGTCCCACTGCCATGAACAGTGTGTTTTTCAGCCTCGTGTCATCCGTCAATCCTATGGCACCTGTGTAGAACTTGAAGTCCCGTAGCCATATGTTCCATCTGGGCCCCAGATTAGAGGTATCTCTGATTTCGAATGGGTTGGGCATGTGCATGACTTGGGCTGCTCCCTCCTGGTGTGCATGCTGGCTGTTGTTCTGTGCTGTGTCAGCATTTCCAGGCGCCGATCCTACCCCTCCCGAGGAGGATGCCGGCGTGGTCGCCGTGTCCGACATGACTGCGTTGCCGTGGAGGGCACGTGTGTCGATATGCTGTGGCACCTGGGGCTGTGCTTGGTCAGCTGCAGCAGCCCTTCTGCTGTGTGTGGTGACTTTATCTTCCCCACCTCACCGCTTCCTTGCGGTGTGGCCTTATGTCTTGGCCTGCGCAGCCACACGCCGCACGCGGGAGGGAGGTCGTGATTGGCGCGAGAGGAAGGTTTCGTCTGGCGCCACTCTCCTGTTTCTTGCCGCCCTTGGGCGCGCCTGCGCGGCTTCACGCGAACGCCGTACGATGAGTTTGTGCTTTTGTCACGCGGGAGGCGGGGCTGCCCGTGGTCGGTGCTCTCGTGATTCTGGGGCGCCCGTGGGCTTTGTCACGTGGGAGGCGGGGCCGCCCGTAGTCAGTGCTCCCGAAATTCTGGGGCGTCCGTGTGCCGAATCCAGGCCTTTGTCATGCGGGAGGCGGGGCCGTGTAGAGTCGGCCGTCGTGCCCGAGGCGCGCCGACGCGCTGAACTGCTCGACCGCAGACCTCGGCACGGTGCCACCGGGAGTCCGTGCCCGCTCGTCGCCAGTGTTGAGGTGCTGCTTCTTCCCGAAGCGTCCCCTCGGAGAAGGCCCTGCTTGCGCAGGAATGATACGCGTGAGCCGGGGTGTGATGCAACCTCCTTTATTCAAAATGCATCGGCGGAATTGCCGAACCTCCCTCGTCCCTCCCCTTCCCCTGACGTCACGTCCGGGACGTCATGTCCTGTGGGACCCAAAGGGGGTCCGCCCACACAACGATGTGGGCAACCTGACAGTCTTGGTATCAAAATCCAGTCTTCTGGCTCCCGGGAGTTACAAATTGTTTCAGTATGCAATTCTGGTTTCATGAAGCTGAAGATCATGAGGAAGATGCTGCCATTCCTTTCGCCTGAGTTCCCGAGCAAAGGTGTTATGTTATGTTATGTTATGTTATGTTATGTTATGTTAGACGTATTTATAGAGTGCAAAAAACACTGAAGTCACCCTGGCGCTAGGATGAATACAGAGCTACTATATGACAAATTAGAACACAGATGTTTTGAGCATACGCCGAAAGGTGAGGTGATCAACTATCATCCGCAATGCCAGGGTGATAGCATTCCAGGCCTTGACGGCAGCCACCGAAGAGGCACGGCTGCCTGTATGGGTCAGTCTAAACCAGGGGACTTTGACCAGAAAAGCAGAGTGAGAGCGGAGACACTGTGTTGGTACGTAATGGGGGAACTTATCTTGAATATATTCTGGCCCAAGGCCGTTAAAAGCCTGGTGTACCATGTACAAGGGTTTGAACAATATCCTCTTGCCCACCGGAAGCCAGTGGAGCAGCCTCAGCAGAGGGGTAATGTGGGCTCTATTAGGGGGCCGAAGGATAGCTCTTCCCAATGGTAAGGCTCCGGGCATGGATGGGATAACAATTCAATTTTACAAAGAGTATGCATCAATTCTAGTTCCCCAATTACTGCAGATGTACGAAGAGGCTAGGGCTAGGGGTGTACTTCCAGAGTCTACTAGATCAGCGTTGGTGACTGTGCTCCCCAAGCCAGGTAAAGATCCATGACAACTTGCGTCCTATAGACCATTATCTTTAATCAACACTGATGATAAAATCTTAGCAAAAATCCTGTCCGACCAGTTGCAGCCACATATGCCTGCCTTGTTTTTTTTTTTTTTAAATAAGAATTTTATTAGTTTTTCAATACAACCAACAATACAAACCAAACACGCAGTGCAATCCACAATCATTACATTAACATCAATTAGTCTTGGTTCACTGCCCCCCTGTTCCCACCCCCCTTCACGAACCTGTTTGTCCTTCACACTCAGTATCTGCTACACACGGCAGGGCGTCATTTTCATCAGATTCCTCTGGATCTAACATTGTTCCAAATAGTCCAGATATCAATGCTTTACATGCCATCAGGGTACCCACTTCTTCCTCCCAAGACGTGCTACTTGCCTCCTGCCACACCACCGTTTCAGCCTCCGCCCATTTCTGTAAGTCTTTCCACCACACCTTCACCCGTGGCTTATGACACTTTTTCCATCCCATTGCTATCCTTCGCTTTGCAAGCACGTACGCCAAGACTTTCAGTTTCCCAACATGCTTCAGTTTTCGTGGCCTACGAAACCCTCCCAACAGGCAGACCCAAGCCGTGTCTACGGCGAGCCTGACCCCTTTCTCTGCTAGCTTTTGTGCGACTTCTCTCCAGAAACACTCGATCACTGGGCATGACCAAAACATGTGTGACATATCAGCATTCTCCTCATCGCACTTAGGGCACGCCTGTCTCCCAACATTCCTGAATTTAGATATCCTCAGCGGGGTCATATACGCTCTATGCGTTACATACAGCTGTATTTGCTGCAATGTGGCATTCCTAGATACTTTCTTATGGTATCCCAGGGCCCGCTCCCACATCCCATCCCCAATTTGGGCTCCCATCTCTGTTTCCCAATCCAATCTCAAATGTGTCAATTCCTTTCCAACTTTAGCCATTACCATCTCATACAATCTAGAGATCTCATCCCCCCCTTCAGCTGTGTCATATATCATCCCCATAATGGCGTCCGGTTCCTCCGCCAACATTGTCTCAGGCCACGTTATCCGAATCTTCTGCACCAACCTGTGATACGTAACATACTGGCCCCCATGTAGTCCTTCCTCCTCTCCAAGTCCTTCAAACTCCCTGATGGTCCCATCCTGCCATATATCTCCCAACGTTACTAGCCCAACCGACTCCCAATAGGTTCTGATAATCACCCTCAGTTGCTCATCTCCTCCCGCCAAAGCAACCAGAGGTACCTGCGGGGAACACGGGAGCGGGTCCCCCATCATTATACATGCTCGTCGCCACATTTTCCACCCAAGCCTCATCATCCCTGGGCACTCCTTTATTTCTGACTCAAGCAACCAAATAATTTCTTTCAGGTAAAACGGGGCACAGTCCTGCCCAAACAATCTAAATTCAGGGGTCACTTCATCGGAGAGCCATTTGGCCACAAACTGTAATTGACTCGCTATATAATAGGCCTCAAAATTAGGTAGCTTGACACCCCCTTTTTCGTGAAAATTCTGCAACTTCCAGAGCGCTACTCTATTCCGGGTACCATGCCACAGAAAGTCTCTACACATACCATTTAGTTGAACAAAAAACCTCTTGGGAATCATATGTGGAACATTACTAAAATAATGTAGGAGCCTAGGTAGAACCACCATCTTAAGCATCGCTCCCCGCCCCATCATCGCTAGGGGCAATTTCTCCCAAAACCTCATACATTTGCGGATTTTCCCAACGGCCATCTCGGTATTACGCCTGTGTTCCTCCTCCGCCGTATGGTACACATCTATTCCAAGGTAGCGGAAGGAGCCCACAGTCCACGGCACCTGCAACACTGGCAACCTTTCTACAGGGATTCTCCTGTAACTGCCCAGCGGGAAAATGCTAGATTTTTGGGGATTCACCGCTATACCGGACAACTTCGCATACCTTTCCATCACCTCCAGAATATACTGAAGATTTTCTTCCGGGTATCTCAAGTATAATAACAAATCATCTGCATATAGAGATATCAGGTGCCGTTCCCCCCCAGCCTCAATACCTATCGCATCGTATTGCTGCCTCAGGTATAGTGCCAGGGGCTCCAGCGCCAGAATGTACAACATCGGGGACCAGGGGCACCATTGTCTAGTGCCTCTGCTAAGTTGCCATCTCCCGGATATCACTGTTCCTGTTCGCACCCTGGCTAGCGGCGCACTATACAGCATCTCCGCCCACCTGATGTACCTCGGCCCCATCCCATACTCTCCCAAGGCCGCCAGCAGCCACGACATCTAAACAAGTCGAAAGCTTTTACTGCGTCTAAAGACAAAATTGCCATTTCTCCTTCATTGTCACAGCCCCATTCGATCACCCGATGGAGTCGCCTGTGGTTGTGAGTAATATTCCTGTCCGGGACATGGCCCGTTTGGTCCGGGTGTATTAATTTGCTAATTAATTTCCGCAGTCTATTCGCCAGGACGGCCGTTAATATCTTGCTGTCCTGGTTCAGCATCGACAACGGCCTATACGATCCGCAGCTATGCCCAGGTTTATTAGGTTTAGGGAGCGGTATTATGATCGCTTCTCTGAGCGACTCCGGCAACCGTCCCACTTCAAACGCCTCATTGAGCATTTCCAACATTGGGGGGAGCACTTCCGCCCTATATGCTTTATAAAATTCACTAGGTAATCCATCTGCTCCCGGGGTCTTACTAGTAGGTAGCTGCCTAACAACCTCCTCCAACTCCTCCAAAGTAATTGGTGCATCTAATTCTTCTCAGCATCTCATCCCGGCTGCCTCCTCCTCTATCCTCATATATTTCTCTATAATAATCTGCAAATTCCCTGTTGACTCCCTCTTGGGTGTCTGCCACCTCCCCATCTTCTCTGGTTATTGTCCTAATCGGGGGCCTAGGGGTTTCGCTCTTGTATAGCCACGCCAAGAGACAGCCCGTTTTATCTCCACCCGCATGTTGTCTCTCAACATACTTTTTGTAATTAAGGTTGCAGAGCCTTTCCCAGTATTCCGTGCACTGTTGCTGTAGTTGAAGTACCAGCTCGGTGTCTATGCTTTCACTTTTTAGTTCTCTTTCTAATTCCTCTTCCACCCTTTGTAAATCAGCCAGGACCCCATCCTGCAGGCCTTTCGATTTAGCGATGGCAACACCCCGCATCACCACCTTGAAGGCCTCCCACAGTGTCCCTGCCGAGTCAACACTGCCTGTGTTCACCTCAAAATAGCTAATGATCTCATCTCTTATATCGGAGGCGCCACGTCGGAATCCGTGCCCTAGGGCGACAGTATTGCCACCCCAGAACCAGGGGCGAGTGATCCGACAGGACCCTCACTTTATATTCTATGTGAACGATCTCTATCATTACACCTGGTGTGGCAAAAACATAATCAAGTCTAGTGTGCAGCTGTTGTGGGGCCGAGTAATGTGAATATTGCCTCTCATTAGGATGCTTTGTTCTCCACACATCTACCAATCCGAAGTCGTCTAGCAACGACTGCAATGCCCTAGCTGCTGGGGCAGGCCTGACCATCTTGTCATCCGACCTGTCTACTTCGGGGTTTAACACATGATTGAAATCCCCTCCCCAGATCACCGCGCCACCCACGCACAAGCTCAGGTTGGTGCACATAGTCCGGAAGTACTCCGCCGTGTTTTGATTAGGGGCGTACGTGTTTACAATGCACATCTCTTTATTCTCTACCAACCCTCTCACTATGACCAAACTCCCCTCAGTTTCCACCGTTTCCTGTGTCAGTTGGAACGGGACGTGCGGCGCCACCCAGACCAGTACACCCCTAGCATAGGCCGAGTACGAAGACCCCACTACAATGCCTTTCCATTTTCTCCTCACCAGCTCCAGTTTTTCCCGTGTCAAATGCGTCTCTTGTGACAATGCAATATCTATCTTTTGTCTTTTCAAATACAGCATGACCTTATTCCTTTTTAGATAACTATTGAGTCCCCTGACATTCCACGTCACTATTCTAAGATCCCCCATGGCTCGTCAGTACCCATCTCCCTCCCTCTCAGCCAACCCCATCCGCCTGCGCAATATAGATACAATTCTAGGGCTATTCCCTGTAGGCTCGTGTTTAAACTCAAACTCCCCAAAACTATATACACATCGAACTCCCCACCTCCTTCCCCTCCCTCTGCCCATCCCTTCCCCAACAACTCCCTCCCCAACTGTTGCCCAGCTCCATCCCTGGATCTCAGGCACCCCCACATCTAGCCATGTCTGGTACGCTCAGAGCTCAGTAGGGTGAAGTCGCCCTAATGGCTACTTAACTATTAATACTAAATGGGGGTGTGAGGACTAGCCCCGCAAGGCTCCTTAATAAACCCACAGTCACAGTGCACACAATACATTATCCTACTCTGGTCCCGTCTACGAACAGGCCACATCAATGACTATAATCAAGTCCCATAGTCTTAAGCCGCACCATCTCCCTGTGCTCCCATTACTCTTTACTTATCTCGTCCGCCTCCTTCTTCCGTCTGGATGTCAGGCTCCTGGGGGCAACCCTGCGTATCAAGCCATCCCATGGCCTCCTCCGGAGTGTCAAAAAATAAAGTTCTGTTTTTATGAAAAACCTTCAATTTCGCCGGGTAAAGTAGCATGTATTTCTGGCCCGCCTCCCTCACTCTCCTCTTAACAGCCCCGAAGTTCATTCGGCTCTGCTGCACCATCAGGGTATAGTCCGGGTAGGCTGTTATGTTTGCCTCCCCTCGCTTGATTGTTCCACCTTTGCGAAAGTGTTCCAGAATCCTTTCGCGGTCCCGATAGTTAAGGATCTTGGCGATGACTGGCCTGGGCGGATTGCCTGGCGGCGGCCTCCTCGTCAGAGCCCTGTGTGCTCGTTCCAGAGCAAATCCTTGAGACAGAACTCCTCCGGTTATCTCCTGTAGCAGCATGTTTTTGACAAACTCTGTGGGGTTGTGGCCCTCTGTTCCCTCCGGTATACCCACAATGCGGATCTTGTTCCTTTGGGCGCGTCCCTCCGCTTCCTCCGTTCTACTCACCAGGTTGCCCACTCTTTGCACCAGAGCATGCAGTTCCGACTTGAGTGAGGCGTAGTCCGCTGAGTTCGAACTCCCTTCTTTCTCCAGGCTCTCTGTGTGCTCCGAGAGGGACCTTACATATTGTCGGAGTAGATTCACCTCCTCCTGCACTTCACCGACCTTAAGGTCCAACGCTGTTTTCAATTCAGCCACAACTATTTCAAGCTTGGCCTCCCAGGCCGCTTTCAAGTCTGCTTTCAAGTCCGCAATTGCAGCCAGAACCTCTTGATTTGTACCCGCGGCGGCCATGCCACCTGCGGGGGGCTTGTCTTTGCCTTTGCTCCTGGCACTTTCCGGGCCCGGCAGTGTTCTGGCAAATTCGTCCAGCGTAGGTTGCTTCACTTTTTGTCTTGGGGGCTTATTAGACATGACGCAGCAGCCGTATGTTGTGGGTCCGCCCACCTCTTATGCTCCACAAGTAAGGGGAGAGGGGCGCACACCCCGTTCCAATGTCCAAGGCCTTACCCAAGCATGGGGGCCTCAGAACCTCAAAAGCTCTGCCAGCCTCCTCCGTGGCATGCCCTAGTAAATCAGCAGCGATCAACAAGTCCATTCACCCCCTCCTGCCCTATTATCTGGCCGCACCTTTGTGTTATTTAGCGCAAATGTGATTGCGCTCGGAGGTACTCCGCTGCCGCACAGAATATCATCAGGGTTCTGTGCAGAGCGTCCAAGTCACCGTCATTCAGTGCGTACAGTTATTCACACCCAGGAGGGTTTCCTCAGGCTATTTCAGACTGGCCCTTGTTGTCCCTTCTCTGCTGCTTGGGCAACACCGGGACACTCACAATGGCCAACACATTCGTATCATTAGGCGCGCTTATGATTGTGCCCGAAGGTGCCACGCTGCGATGATTGCTTCCTCCTGCTTTCAACTCGAGGATCAGAGCCCCCGAGTTGCTTCGTATTATATGTCCACACGGGGGTACTGACGTCTGTCATGTATCTGCCCGTTCCTCTCATGTGTGTGCCACCAAGGTGCTCATCCACGTGCGCACCCAACTTCGTGTTACGGTCAACCACCTTCTCCTCAACTGAACAGCTGGGCAGTTGTAAGTTCAGGCACTACTGATGGGAATCACCATCCATTTCGACACCCCCCCCACGATTGTGCACAGTGAGATCCAGTTGTGGAGCTCCTCCTCATCAGGGCCCCTATCCATGGGAGTAATAATTCTGTTTACCTGCACCACGCACGTTAACGGGCATGTGGTTAGCTGCCCAGTTTGGTTTCCTCAAAAATTGGCTCCATTAGTTCCTTCTCCGCCGGCCGCTCTGAGGTACTGAGGACGTTTGCCAGTGTTATGATCCTGCAGATACAGTGTATCGCTGCTGAACGTTATGTGACAAATGCAATGTTCCTTTCTTTTTCACAGAAGGCACTGGCAGCACCGTTGCGTTTAAGTTTCTGTTTCAGCACAGAAAGGTTTGCGGTGTCGCTCCCAGCGTGTTTTCTCTTTGAGCCATGTTGACTTGTACTGCAGTCTTGTAGGAACCGTGTGTCTTGCGTGCCTCGTCTTAACACGCTGTTTACTGAGGGTGAATCTGGTCACTGCGCTCCTTTGTTCTCCCTCCTATCCGCCATTTTGCGGCAGGGCATCTCAGGCTGTTCCGACCACGAATACTTCACAGATGTCTGTCCTGACCCCTTTATGGGTTCACGCCATTGTCTGTTGCCATGTGCCGCTCCTCGCCCGGACTGTGACTCTAATGCCTGCTGATGTTCTACAGCCGCGCTGTACTCCGCGTTCGATGTATGTTGTTCTGGAGCCACAATGTATCAGCTGCACCGGCACTCGAACTTCGGCTGCAACAGTTGCGACCGGAATGGTGGCAATATACATATGCGTGCTTCTTATTACTGCGGCTCGTTCATGCTCGTGTTCGTTTTTGTTTGGAAGGTGAGGCGGGTCGCGTCTTGGGCAATGTGCTTCTCTATCCTGTTACCCACTGGGCATTCCGCTGCAGCATTAAAGATGACCGGTCCGTCTCCTATGTTGGGCTCCCCTCAGTAAACCCTCCATTCGGTAGCCTCTGTGCTCCATTCCGTAATGTTACAGGCCGGTGACAAACCCGCCCGACAAGCTTCTTTGTTATTCAGGCATCCACCATCTTGGATCTGGGCGTCTGCGACCTCCACGATCACAATTATGTCCCGAACTGCTGTTCTGCCTCGTTCTGCGGGCGCCCGGCCACCTCCAATCGGGCTTCATATGTTCATGACCATGATCCTATGTTTCCGTCCACCACTGGTGCCAGCAAGTACACTTATTTTACGGATCAATGTTGGATGAACGGGAGCTCCTCCGGGAGAACGTCTCTTCACATGGCTCTTTAGCCACGCCCCTATGCCTGCCTTGTTATTGCCAGACCAGGCTGGCTTCATTCCGGGTCGATCCACACAGATTTATTTGAGGCACCTGTTCCACCTAATGCATAATGTAAACCTCGAAGTTCCAATAGCAGTAGAGGCCCTTGACGCAGAAAAGGCCTTTGATTCAGTGGAATGGTCCTTCCTGTTTGAGATGCTCCGCCGTTCTAGCCTAGGTCTTACATATATTAACTGGATAGAATTGCTATATACAACTCCCAGAGCTATGGTATACACAAACGGGGTGGTTTCCGACGCTATTTATCCCACACGGGGCACTCGTCAGGGATGTCCCTTCTTCACCATCCTACTTTCCCTGGCCATGGAGCCACTGGCATGTCACATCCGGGAAATGCACATCCAGAAAGGCATTTGGGTGAATAATTTGCGCACTTTTATTTCATTATACGCTGATGATATTCTGTTATATGTTAAACATCCCAACAGGAATTTAGGCCCACTGACACAAGAGGTGGTAAGATTCGGGGAATTATCCGGACTCATAGAATCAATTGGAACAAATCGGAGATACTTCCTCTGACTCCGGGGGTACAGCGAGCGGAGGTTGAGGGGGAGTTTCGATGGTGTCCACAAGGCCTTCGGTACCTGGGTATTATGGTGTCCACTCAGGTGGAGACACTCTACAAAAAAACCCTGGAGGCTATGGAGCTGAAGGTGGAATCATGGATCCGCCTACCAATTTCCCAGGCAGCCCGGGTGGCCTTAGCCAAGATGGTCATTCTGCCTAAGATGCTGTATGTTTTTAATAATGTGCTGCTATGGCCCCCAGGTAGTTTCTGGTCCCGTGTCAAGAAAATGATGATTAGATTGTTGTGGGCAGGTAGACAACCCTGTATAGCCTATGAAACTATGACAGCGGCATATGAATATGGTGGCCTGGAATATCCGGACTTGCAACTATATACGTTGGTGGCTCAGTTACAGTGCGTGGCGGGGTGGGGCGATCCACAATCTCATGTACCACACGTAAAGGTAGCCGCAGCAGTGTCTTTTCTGGGTAACCTAATGGGCATGCTATGGGGGAACAGAGGCCAAACTCCAAGGGAGGAAGTCCACCCGGTCTCAGTGACATGCCGGGCTTGGGTACGTCTTGCACAATTGCTTAAATCCTCTCCGGATTATCATCCCAACTTTCCAATATATGATGTTACTGGTGTCCCGCTCACATCTGAGAAGTCATTCAAGGACCATTTTTAGAAGCTGGGGGTATGGAAACTGGGAAATTTGGTGGTAGATGGGCGTTTCAAAATGTGGGATGAATTACAGGCTCAAGGGGAGCATAATGCAGTGACTCTGCTTCAGTACTATAGGCTTATAGGGTTGATGAAGACGAAATGGTCAGACTTTCCGAGGGCTCCTATCCCACACGTAGTGCAACAACATGTTGTTAAACCCCTGATAGACAAGAAGATTGTTTCTACCACATACAAGTTGATCAGGAGCGACAATGGAACAATGAGGCAGGGGTTTAAGATGTCCTGGGAGTCCTCATTCGGAATGGAGCTGAGTGAGAAGCAGTGGAGGCTGGTGTGTATGCAAACTAGAACAATTTCGCTAAACGCTAGGCATAGGTTGGTTCATTATAGATTCTTGCACCAGGCTGACTGTACCCCACAGAAACTTAGCAGATTTTATCCTGAAGGGTGCATAGCATGCAAAAGATGCAGAGAAGTGGCAGCGGATTTCTATTATATGGCATGGGCATGCCCTAGCATACGATCCTACTGGATCGAGATCGAAAGGACTGTGAAAAAAAGGCTCTCTGCGGAACAGAACTATTCCCCGGCGCTAGCTATGGCTTCTGGCATTAATTGAAGGGGAGTCACAAGCTGATAAGAGATTGTTGGGCTTGGCAGTCGGGGTGGCTCGGTATGTTGTGGCTAGGACCTGGGGTAGGAACACTCCCCCAACTTTTACAAACTGACTTGAGAACATGAGAATGTGTGCATTTAAGTAAAACAGATATGCCTCGACGCTACCTCTTACTAGTCGACCATTGGACTATTGGGGATCTTTCAGACAATACATGGCAAACGAGGCGTGATCGGAGCAGACCTCAGTGGCGAGTGACTAAATGGCATGGTGGAGGGTTGATGGGTGGGTGCCCTTACCGTTGGGACTGTACTGGGACAGTGGGGAATGCAACATTCTATGTCTGAAGATGCTATTTCTTAGACGAGATAATGAGATATGAACTAGCGTAGAGGGGGTGGACGAGCCGGGTAGAGGGTAAGGGGTAAGGGGGATGTGGGAGAGAGGTGGGGTGAGGGGGCGGTTTTTACTAGTGGTTCATAAAGTTCATGACTGTTTTATGTTAAAATAAATAAATAAAGTTTAAAAAAAAAATGATTCATTACCTCTCCACAAAGAATGACGAGCACTCAACCCTAGCACTGATAAGTCCAGCTACACCATGTCATGATCGAACCAACTACTCGGAAGAATCTTACTCCCCAGCGTGCTGCCCCACAACGCTTATGAAATACAAACTTAATCAATGCGGGTTTAGGTCCCAACGTGGGTACGCCGCTCCCAACCTCTCCTGTAACCGATCTATCAAGCTTTGGGTCAGCCCACATGTTGAGGTCTACTCCCATATCAGATGCGCTCTGCATTCTCTCATCACCCTCGCAGGGGTTGCCCCCAGAAATCTCAATTGCCCTTGGTTGGGGGCATACATCGTCGCAAATGTGAGCCGTACTCACTTAACAAGTCTTGAGACCAGCAGCACCCTACCATCATCACATTTCCACATCGTCACATCTTCCATCCTCTCAATCTCTTATTGAGATGGATTCCCACCCTGCTCTTCTTGGCGTCACCAGAAGCCCAATATACCTGTCCGATAAGACCACATGGGACATTCCTTTGCTTCCCCTGTGAGAACCTTATCTCCTGCAGGAAAAAGACATCCATTCCCACCTTCTGGAATTCTCTGGAGACCAGTAATCGTTTAGTGGGTGAGCTTAACCCCCTCACATTCAATGTACAAACCCTCAGGCAGTCCGCCCTCCACCCTGAATCACACCTGCCATCGCCATATATCCCTAAATTCATGACCACAAAGTAACGTACCCCCAAGAAAAACTACTTCCCAGGTCCAACAACTCCCCTGAAACAACTTCCCCATACCAGTGACCCACCACCACCACCCGTCCCCCTCTAAGCCACCAACTTTCCACTCTGCCCCCTACCCCTTTGCACCCAGCCCCACCCAGTTAACATCACTCCCCCACCCCTGCCCAACTGTAGCATAATTATTCTCCCACCCTACGTAGGCCCCCTTATCCACACACCCCTCCCTTCTGACTTTAATGTTAAGCCTAATAATTCTGCTGACACATATGCAAAAAACCTGAGTATGCCAACGCACCGAAAGGGAAATGTGTTTGATTTTATTTTCTACCTTGTAGCAGTATCTAATCCATTCCCTGTTCTTTGGTCCGATCATTTTGTTCTCACCTATACCATCTCCTTTCTCGCCCCTATAGGCTGCTTGCCTAACACTCTTTGCCAACAGCAGCACTGGGGGAAGGTACCCTGATGCTGCTGCTAAATACCTTCTAAGAGGCACCAGAGATTGGATTGACAAAGAGAAGCAGGATCCCTGTAATGCCCTGCTGAATGCTATGGCAGAGGCAGCCAATATTTTTGCACCGATCAAGGCTGCAAAACCCGGGCTAAGCCTTCTGCTCCGTGGTTTAATGTTGAGTTGAGGGCTATGAAGCAAGTATGTCACCAATTGGAGCGTAATTGGAGACGGTAATATGATTCTGCTTCCAAGTTTATTTATAAGCAGTCGGTTTGTCGGTATTAGGAAGCTATTCGGATTACCAATTCTCTGCATTTTGATGAGTGGATTATATGAGCCTGCTGCTCAGCACGAGAACTCTTTAAAGTATTGAAAGTGCTCTCTTCTGTAACTCCCTCTATTGATCCTCCGCGTTTACAAGCACAGTGTTTACAAGCACGGGTTTGTGGCTCCGTGGACTAATGCATACATTACAGAGGCCTGTGTCTGACCTTGACCTTATGGTCACAGGTTCAAATCCCGGCAGGTCCACTCAGCCCTTCATCCTTCTGAGGTCGATAAAATGAGTACCATTAAGTTGGGTAACAATAAACATCTGTTATTAGCACCAAGATGCCCCTTCGGGGGTGAATGTTTGCTTTACAAATACACCTGTCATGTTAGTGTGATCTTATTAGCTCCTTCTTTGATGAAAAGATTCAGACAATTCGTAAATGTATTGCTAGTAAGGGGTCAGATGGCTCTGAACCTATGTCTCGTGCGCAGCCCCAAAAATGAAGTTTACATCCTGGGGATGGATCAGTTTGAGCCCGTAACGGATGATATGGTTAGTGGGGCCCTTCAGAAATTGAAGTCGGCCTCTCCGGATGCTTCAGTCTTTGCCGGCAGAGGTCATTCCACTCTTTACTGCAGCATTGTAGACTTCTTTTACTTTGGGTTTTGTCCCTGAAGCATTGAAACATGCACTTGTCTCTCCCTTTTTGAAAAAGCCCCAGCTTGATCCAGCTTTGGTATCTTACTATCGGTCAATTTCAGTCCTACCACATGCATGTGACTATTGGACTATTGTTACTCCTCAACTGTCATGCTTTTTAGAATCCAGAGCCCTTTTACATCCTTTTCAATCTGGCTGTCGCCCCATGAGGGGTAAGGAGTCAGTTATGATTTTGATCTTGGATGATCTGGCACGTCTCCAAGACCGTGGGGAGGTCAGAGTCTTAATTCTTCTTGACCTCTCTGCAGCCTTTGACACTATTGATCATGGTATTTTGTCGAAGGGCCTGGAGAGTGCAGAATTTTCTGGTGCACCTCTTGCCTGGTTTTCATCTTTTCTTTTACACAACACACGCAGTGTCATTGTATCCTTTTCAATCTTTTCCAAGTTCCTTAGTGTGTGGGGTCCCTCAGGGGTCATCTTTGTCCCCAATGCTTTTTAATCTGTACTAACATCCTTTGGCAGATTTAATTCAGGAGCACAGGGTACGGTTTTATACCTATTCCGATGACACGCAGAAGCTTTTTTGTCTGGACTCACACAAAAGTGACCCCCTTCTCAACTGAGGAACTGCCTTGCAGCAGTGGAGGAAAGGATGGCCAGGAACTGGCTGAAATTGAACAGGGAAAAGACTGAGATCATGGTGACAGGTGCCGCTGAATCGCAGGCAACTTGGACCAATTATTTTTTACCTGATTCTCGGCCCGTACCCAGTTCCCAGAAATTCTGTCACATGTCTTGGTATCAAAATTCAGTCTTCTGGTTCCCGGGAGTTACAAATTGTTTCAGTATGCAATTCTGGTTTCATGAAGCTGAAGATCATGAGGAAGATGCTGCCATTCCTTTTGCCTGAGTTCCCGAGCAAAGGTGTTATGTTAGACGTATTTATAGAGTGCGAAAACACCCGAAGGCACCCTGGCGCTAGGATGAATACAGAGCTACCATATGACAAATTAGAACACAGATGTTTTGAGCATACGCCGAAACGTGAGGTGATCAACTATCATCCGCAATGCCAGGGTAATAGCATTCCAGGCCTTGGCGGCAGCCACCGAAGACGCACGGCTACCAGTATGGGTCAGTCTAAACCGGGGGACCTTGACCAGAAAAGCAGAGTGAGAGCGGAGACACTGGGCCTCATTACACGGAAGGCGGTGAGCCATGGCGCTATTAGCGCCATGGCTCATGCCGGTAAAATACCGGCACCGCCTTGGCGGAAAGGGGATTTACCGCCCCATTCCAAGGTTGGTGGGGCGGTAAATCCCCCTTCCGCCATTGCCCTTCCCCATTCCCATTTCTGCCCCATAGGGCTCTATGGGAATGGGGAAGGCGCAAATTACGGCACCGCAATTTTGCGGTGCCGTAATTAGCTCCGAGGTCCCTTAGCGGGTTGGTTTTTAACACCTGCAAAAAGCAGGCGTTAAAGCACCAACCCGCTAAGGGACCTCGTAGTAAGGCGGTAATGGTTAACGGTCACCGTTACCATTAACGGTGGCCGTTAACCATTACCGCCTTCCGTGTAATGAGGCCCACTGTGTTGGTACGTAATGGGGGAACTTATCTTGAATATATTCTGGCCCAAGGCTGTTAAAAGCCTGATGTACCATTTGCAAGGATTTGAACAATATCCTCTTGCCCACCGGAAGCCAGTGGAGCAGCCTCAGCAGAGGGGTAATGTGGGCTCCAATAGGGGGCCGAAGGATAGCTCTGACAGCAGCGTTCTGCAGTAACTGTAACTGATGATTCACATAGCAGGGCTGGGCAAGATACAGTGAGTTGCAGTAGTCTAGGCCACTCAAAACGAGTGCTGCTACCACCGGAGCACAACATTTTCCCGGCACAAAAGGGAGGACTTTCCGGAGTATGCGCAGCTTAAAATGTCTTCTCTTAAATACTGCCGCTACCTGGGTATCCATCACAAGAGAGGATGAAATAGCAACCCCCACGTTCTTTACGGATGCCACAGGGACCGGGAGAGGGCCAAGGGAGGCCGGCCTGCAATCATTGGTCCAATAAAAAAGAGGCGAGGTGGTACCGACCACCAATACCTCCGTCTTGCTACCATTTCATTTGAGCCAATTAGATGACATCCATTCCCCGACCTCCTGAAGACACAACCTAAACCGACTGGCCGTATTGGCATGATTAAGGTCAAGATGGACCAGAATTTGGGTGTTGTCGGCGTAGGAATAGTAGCAGCCACCATGGGAGTGAAAGAGAGCCAGAAGATGCCTAATATACAAGTTGAATAGGATCGGGGAGAGGGCAGACCCCTGCGCAACACCGCAGGATAACAAGACTGGACTGGAGCGAAAAGGAGGGAGTGAAACTGATTGTGAGCGGTCGGCCAGAAAGGAGATGCACCAGTCCAGGACTCTGCCAGACAGCCCGGCAGTAGAGAGCCGGGAGATCAGGGTAGGATGGTTGATGGTGCTGAACGCAGTTGACAGATCTAAAAGAACAACTGTGCCGACACCCCCATGGTCCACCAAGCGGGCCAGGTCGTCGAGCACCGAGTTCAGGACTGATTCAGTTCCCCTAACAGGCCGGAACCCAGACTGAAATAAATCAAAATAAGATGTAGATTCCAGGAAAGTGGAAAGCAGAGAGGAAACAATTTCATAAGGAACGGGAGTAAAGAAATAGGCCGATAGTACGCTAACACCTCTGGATCAAGTGAGGGTTTTTTTAGCAAAGGGATCACAAGGGCGTGTTTAAGTGTGGATGGGATCACATCCTCCCTAAAGGAGGCATTTACGGCTGCAGTAACCTGAGAGATAACAGCCCTGGAGTTTTCCTTCAGCAGCGCCAGCGGAATAGAGTCAGTGGGAGATGTAGATTTCAACCCAAGAATGGAAGCAAGAATATCCAATTCAAGGAAAGTGGGGAATGAGAACCATGTCCTATCTTCGCGAGAGGGCTCAGTTGATGTTTTAGCGACTGGAGGGCACGCTACATTGTTATTAATATTATCACGAATGGCGGCGATCTTAGACACAAAGAAGGATGACAAGGAGTCACATACAGCTTGAGAAGGAGTTACTTGCGTGCTAGTCATCGCAGGAGAAGAAAGGGACTGAACAAGCTGGAAAAGGGCCCTAGGTTGATAAAGGTCTCCTTCAACCTTGAGGGCAAAAAACGCCTTCTTGGCATCTACCACTGATTTATTGTAGGCAGTGAGTTGTTGGTGGAATATAGATTTAGTTTCCGATGAGTAGTCAGCATTCCACTTTCTCTCAGCCTGTCTGCACAAAAGCCTTTCAGCTCGTAGCTGATCAGTATACCATGGCTCTGACAGGCGTGCTTTTTGCTTGCACATCCTAAGAGGAGCCAATTGGTCAGCAGTGGTGGAGAAGGCAGATACCAAAGTAGACAGGTAGCATGATATGGGCTGACCACAGTGAATGGCCAAGGCAGTCAATATGGACGAGCCTAAAACCCTGTGCCAGCTTTGTTTCAGAATGGCTGGCTTAGATTGCGCAGCAATCGGAGCAGGCAGAGGAATGAAGAAAGGAACCAAATAATGCTCAGACCAGATAATAGGGTTAGGGGAGGACAGAGTAATAAATTGCTCCAGAGCAAAGACTAGATGAAGAGTATTACCCTGTAAGTGGTTAGGTTTGGTCACTCACTGGTGGAGGCAAAGATCAATCATTAGATGGAGACATTTTTCCCCATGACCACTAAGGGCTGGGTTGTTAGGAAAATTGAAATCTCCCATGATCATTAAGTTGGGGTGTTCAGTCTGTAATTCAAGGGCTAGTGCCGAAAAGTCAGAGCAGAACAAAGTGTTGACCCCAGGGGGCCGGTATATAAATAGTACAGGCAGGGTAAATGTAGAGGTGGTAGCTGCTTTGATTCTTGGGTCCATCGACTATTGTAATAAGGTATATCGTGGCCAGCCAATCTTCTTGGTCCAAAGACTGCAGCTTCTTGAGAATGCTGCAGCTGGGCTTGCTCCTAAGCTCTTCTGCTCAGAATAGCAAACATTTCTGAGAGTTTGTCGATTTCGAAGAGCATGTGCCGGAGGTCGAGCCTTCTCTACTCTCGCACCTGGTATGTGGAAGTTGCTACCAGGCTACCTTTGAAGCATGAATGACCATTTAGTCTTTCGGAAAGCCTTAAAGACATATCTTTTTTAGTTTTGTCTCGCTTCCTTTGGTTTTAGAGTGGACCCTTTCATATGATGTTTTTTGGGCCTTAATTCACACTTTATAAATGAGATTACATTACATTACCAGCCCTGAGAACCCCAAAAACATTTTAAAACAATAAACTCGACTTCGTCTGCCCACTTCCCCTTTTGAGATCCATCACTATGAGAATCCTCCTCATGATGGGCTTGCACATCAGGGGAGACCATAAACTGACCCTTGACCCTCTGGATATCATCCTCAGTGATCAGCTTAAATGTATGACCCTCATATTCAAAAGAAATAGATAAAGGAAACCCCCAACGATAACTGACTCCCTTCTCATTGAGCCATTAAGTGAGGGGAGCACACATTCTTCTCCTTGCCAGGGTGAAAGCAGAAAGGTCCTGGAAAATAGTTATCTTAGAGGATTCAAGAGAGACCAGACCCTCGTTCCTCACCTTTCTTCATAGTAGTGGAAGCAGGCCAGTACAGACTTCTGGCGCCTGCGGCCCACCTCCTCCACAAGCACCGTGAGCCCTGTCAATTGTGGGCTCAGCAGTACCATTGCTACCAAACAGGAGCTTGAGCACCTCATGAATGCTCCTCTTATGGTCTCTTTCCGTTTCTGCTTCCTTCTCCTGGATCCTGAAAAAACAAGGGTTGTTTCTCCTCTCCCGATTTTTGAAATCATCAATTCTGAGTGTCATCTCAGATTTCCTCCTTTCAAGTTCTGTTATGTTATGTTACATATATTTATTAAGCGCACATACGCCAGGAGGCACCTTGGCTTTAGAAGGAGAGGTACAAAGTTTCCTTAAAGGCAATTAAATTAAAAGAGTTTTCAGTGACCGCCAAACTTTCTCAGAGCCTCATGTCGATTTGAAGTTCTACTGTGTCAAGAGAGGTTTGATTAGTTTCCAAGTTAAGTAGTCTATCGTCGATCTTGTTGACACGCTTATCTAAATTGTCCAGAGTGTCTGTAAATTTTGAGCATATGAATGATTGCAGTGTGAATGGTCTGCATGGGTGCAAGTGTGAGTGAGAATGCAGTGTGAATGTTCTGGGTGCTTGTTTGAATGACACAGAAGCTGTATGGATGCTTGACTGGTGGTTGAATGTGTATGAATGTGCGTGTGTGTGCTTGTGTATACTAGGGTGGGGAAGAGGGTGCATTGGAACATTAACATTTTTTGTTTGACCTATTAGCCGACACTTTTGCATCGGAATACATATAGGGAGGAATGACATATGAGGAGGGATACAGAGTCTGTAGGTGTTGTTTGGCTATGTGCCCACCCATTACCTGCCCATGACCATGCTAATCCCTATAGCCATTCCCACCCATTTCTGCCTCTCTGCCTGCCCAAAACACCTCCTAGTGGGATCTCTTTGAGTTTGCTTTAATCAAACCTTACCATCAGGCTTTGCATTTAAAATGCTTGCCAGTGTTAGTTCAAAGCAGTCTTTTGAGAGTTAATGCCTTAATTGGAGTTTTAAACATGCTACTGTTGTCTTACTAGTGCCAGTGTTAGTTCAAAGCAGTCTTTTGAGAGTTAATGCCTTAATTGGAGTTGTAAACATGCTACTGTTGTCTTACCAGTGCCAGTGTTAGTTCAAAGCAGTCTTGTTAGGAGGTGTTTAGACTTACATCATTGTGTTTATACTTACATCATTTCAGCTGCTGCCATGTAACCTAGTTACCAAAGAATCTTTGTTGTTATGATTAAGCAAGGGTTCCAGATTCGAGCAGCAGAGAGAGGATTGAGAGCAGGAGGACAGCCCACAGCTGGGGGCCTTTCTCTTGGATGAACTAACTAAATAAATCCTCACTAAAGACAAGGATTGCAGTGAAGTGTGGTCATTTACTTATTAACATTGGCGACGAGGATTGGGCCAAGGAGAAAAGGCCCCCAGCAGCAGCAATATTGATTACAGTTTGGATGCAACCGGACGGAGCGGCACACTACATGTGTAATAGCCGGCGAGAAACACGGCCATTATCCTGGAGCGGAGTACGAATTTTGAGGAAAAAGTCAGTGCCTGGGAGTGAAGTGAACCACGAAGGAATCCTGGAGCAGAGCACAAATACTGAGGAGGTTGATTTGTGGTTTGTGATTTGCAACTACGAGAGACTGCGCTGACAACACCAGCAGAGGTCCCACCTGAGGTCACTCACTATTTGGATTGCCATTGCCTTAATTACTCACTGTCTTGCCGTTACACACACGGCTGCGGCTTGCAGTTGTTTATCTTTGAATGGAACCCAGCTGTCAGGTGAACGAATAGTCGACCAAGCGAGCGAGGAATTCTTGGAATGATGCAGCCTGGGGTCACGTCAGCACGCAAGTAGACTAAGGGACGTGAAAACGTGGTGGCCATTTTTACGTCGTGTCAATAATACGTTTCGAACAAACGAGACTGTCGAGTACTTTGACACACAGCAACTGGTTGTGCAGTTGGACGCCGGACCTGGAACTGTGGATCACACCGGAATCTACCTGGTGGGTGCACACCTTGTAAAATTAAGTACAGTTGAGTGACATTGTGGCTGTGCAGGGTTTGTTGTCTGGGGGTGACATTCTTTAATTCACAGCATGGCAAATGTCCCAGCCCCAGTTTTCTTCCTTCCTACACCAGGTGAGCCTAGAGTGCGTTGGATAGACTGGAAGGAGGGATTTCAAAAATATGCACTGGCAGCATTTGGACCCAACTTCTCCAATGAGCGCAAAGAGGCGCTCCTATTTCACTGTTTAGGCGCCGCAGGGCAGGAAGTGGTCAAAAAACTAGCAGAACCTCCAGACATTCCTGATGGGGGGGCCATATGAGAAAACATTAGCAAAATTAGACAAACACTACTGTGTTGAAGAGAATATAATTCTTGAAAGGTACAAATTTGCGACGAGAGCTCAGAAAACTGGAGAGAGTATTGAGGAATTTGTAACTGCTCTCAGAGGTTTAGCCATCAAATGTAGATTTGACCATTGTCGAGATGAGCATGTCAGGGATCAACTCATGATTAAGTGTTCTAACGATAACATCAGGAAGGAGTTATGGAAGGAAAGAAATCCCTCTCTTGATAGAGCAATTGAGATAGCGAAAATGATAGAACACACAGACAAATGTATACAAATGCTTCAGTTGGATAATACATCTCAAGATAAGCCCAAAACAGATGACAATGAAGCTGCCATACACAAGGTTTCGAGAGTGATGCAGAGAGGTGCGGCAACTTCGCGCCGCCCTTGGCAAATGGGTAGGAGACCTGAGGGTCGCCAAGGTCTCTCTACCAGAGCATGGGGACAAGGATCATCTACCAGAGGGTCGCCCAGTGAGAATGTTACATTCAGGGGTGGCAGGGACTCTGGTTATCCTAGAGGTACATCAACTAGGAGGTGTTTCAGATGTGGGAGTCTATCTCACAAAGCATCTGACAAAGAATGTTATGCAACACACATTGTATGTAATGAATGTGGGGTCAGGGGACACATGGCTAGATGCTGTAGGAATTTTTATACTGCCTCAGGTCAAATACATGAAGTCAATGCAGATCAAGAATTTATATCAATTGATGATGCTGGTAGGGAAGTTATTTTTTCTGTCAATGCCATTGATGGGAAGGTCAGGAAAAAGAAACCATATGCAACTGTGTTAGTTGGAGGGGTGCCAGTATCAATGCTCATGGACAGTGGAGCAGATTATACTTTGATAAGTGTGCAAGTGTGGAAGGAGAAATTTGGATGTTGTACATTGTGGGAGAATGTTGTCAGAGCAAATGCTTATGGAGATGTGCCCATAGAAATTTTAGGGTGCTTTAAAGCCGAGCTCCAATTCAAAGACAGGAAGGCGATAGGGACTGTCCATGTGGCCAACAGAGGTGGAGAGCTGTTGTCCTGGAGTGATCAGGCAGAGCTCAAGATAAGACTTGAAGCAAGCCACCCAGAACAGGTGTTGACTGTGGAAGGTGAAAAATCTGGTGGAAAATCGGTCTTGAGCACTGTTATGGAAGGGGCCAGAGGGCAAATGAGTGTCACTAAGTTAGGGTGCTTGAAGGGATTTGTGCAAAAAATTCATTTGAAAAGAGATGCTATTCCCAAAGTTGCCAAATTGCGGACCATTCCCTTGGCCCTGAGAAAAGATGTAGAGAGTGAATTGAAAAAAATGGAAAGTGAAGGAGTGATAGAGAGAATTGATTCCTCAGAGTGGGTTAGTCCTATTGTAATAGTGAGAAAGGGCAATGGATCTCTGCGGATATGCATAGACCTTAGACACCTGAATAAAAATGTAGTGGCTGACAAATTTCCTTTACCCAGAATAGATGATTTATTGGCAGGTGTGTCTGGTTCCAAAGTATTTTCTCTTATTGACCTCAAATCTGCATATCACCAAGTAGAATTACACCCTGATTCTAGAGATCTCACAGCGTTCATTACCCCTATTGGCCTTTTCAGATGTATAAGAATGCCATTTGGATTGATTTCAGCAGCTAGTGTATTTCAGAACGTCATGTACAGATTACTGGGAGGAGAGAGAGGTGTCATGTGCTACCAGAATGATGTGCTAGTATGTGGGAAAAATGAAGCAGAACATGATAAAAGGTTAGAGAGGGTGTTGAACATATTCAAAGAGGCTGGCCTTACAGTATCGTTAGAGAAATGCATATTTAAAACTGACAAAGTTGAATATCTAGGTCATGAAATTACAGGTGAAGGGATCAAACCCAAAGAAAAGGCCATAGAAGCCATTCGCAAGATGGAAGCACCAAAATCCAAAGCAGACATACTGTCTTTTCTAGGTTTGGTTGAATTTTATGGCAAGTTCGTTAGAGGGTTGTCAAAATTGTCAAGGAATATGAGGATGTTGACTCGTAAAGGTGTTACGTTCAAGTGGAATGAATCATGTGAGGAAGAGTTTGGTAAGATTAAAGATGCCATAGTTAATGCACCCATTTTGAAAATGTTTGAAGAAAGTAGACATTCATTACTATTTGTGGATGCTAGTGACTATGGTATTGGGGCAGTCCTAATGCAGGAAGATCAGGAGGGATTACACACCATAGCATTTGCATCTAGATCTCTCAAAGGACCTGAGAACAGATACTCAGTGGTAGAAAAGGAAGCATTGGCTTGTGTCTGGGGAGTGGAAAAATTCAAGAGATATCTGTGGGGCAGAGAATTCACAGTATGTACTGACCATAAACCCCTTATAGGAATATTTACCAAAGGTGGTCTGGAGGGAGTCTCCAGACGCATCATGAAGTGGGTGACGTCCCTACAAGGCCTGCAATATGACATGCTTCACGTTAGGGGTGAAACCAACGTAGTTGCTGATGCCCTATCTAGATCAGTAGTGAGAGAAATTGTGTCTGAGGAGTTTTCTCTGACTCGTGAGAAAGGTGTTGAAATATTTCAAGTTCATGAGTCAGTAAAGAAAGAGGAGTGGGACAATGCATGTTCTGAGGATGAATTGTACCAGAGAGTTTTAACATTGGTGACGCAGAACAGAATAAGAAATTATCTTGGTGATTTAGGTGGGTTTGCCAAAGTTAAGGAAGAACTCTGGATTGATAAAGGATATTTACATAGGGGACATCAGATGGTTGTACCTATCAAAATGAGAAAATTAATAATTGAGCTAGCTCATGTTGGGCATTTGGGACTGCCTAGAACCAAAGGCTTAGTTAGAGCAGAATTTTGGTGGCCCAATCTTGACAAAGACACTGAAGAAGTGGTCAACAATTGCTGCGATTGCATTGAAGGTAATAAGGGTCTCAGAATTCAGAAAGTACCCATGACTGTTAGGAAGCCATCCACGGTTCCCTGGGATGAGGTTGCTTTAGACTTACTAGGTCCTTTCAATATCAGTGGTGGGAGAGACACCTATGTATTGGTTGTCATAGATTTATTATCCAAGTGGCCTGAAATATTTACACTAAGAGATATATCCAGCAGTATCATCATTAAATGTTTGGAGCAATTATTTTGGAGAGAGGGATTCCCCAGGAAGTGTTTATCAGATAATCGCACCCAATTGGTTTCCAAGGAATTTAGAGAGTTTTTGAGTAACCATGGCATAGAACAAGTAACTACCTCATTATATCATCCCCAGACCAATGGGTGCGTAGAACGCTTCAACCGTACACTCATGGATGCCATTAGAATTGCGGTAGCCACAGGAGGTGACTGGGTCAGGACCATAATGGAGAGAACATTCCAATATAGACTAGCACCGCACAGTGTTACGGGTGTATCTCCATTTGAATTATTAAGAGGGAGGAAACCTAACTCACACATGTGTCCAGGCTGGATGGGAAGGTCAAAATTTGTAGGAATAGATCTGGAGGGAGTGAGAGAGAAGATATTTGAATCAGGGGTAAGATCCAAGGAGCAATATGACAGGAAAAATGCTTGTAGAGAATTCAGTCTTGAGGAAGGTGATTGGATCAAGATCAAACTTCCCACCAAGGTGCGCAAAGGCGCATCTATATTTTCCCAGCCCAAACAAGTTGTTAAAGATTTGGGATCTTCGGTTCTTGTTAAAGGGGGTGGGGTCTGGAACAAGGAGAGGATAGCAATTTGCAAAAAGGTAAACAACACCTTGTAACTGCACTGCATGGTATTTACTGCATTTTACTTATTCCTCCACATAGCGTTGTATCTGATACTATGTAAATAATTAACTGTTTGATTTTCAATGAAATTGTTTATCTACTTTAGGCAAACACTTATATATTGGTAAAAGGAAGGGAGGTGTTAGGAGGTGTTTAGACTTCCATCATTGTGTTTATACTTACATCATTTCAGCTGCTGCCATGTAACCTAGTTACCAAAGAATCTTTGTTGTTATGATTAAGCAAGGGTTCCAGATTCGAGCAGCAGAGAGAGGATTGAGAGCAGGAGGACAGCCCACAGCTGGGGGCCTTTCTCTTGGATGAACTAACTAAATAAATCCTCACTAAAGACAAGGATTGCAGTGAAGTGTGGTCATTTACTTATTAACAAGTCTTTTGAGAGTTAATGCCTTAATTGGAGTTGTAAACATGCTACTGTTGTCTTACCAGGCCTGCCTTCAGCCACTCGAATTTATAAGCACTCTGTGTGTCCTTCCCTGAAGTCCTATTAAAAACAAGCATTGGCAAAGCCACTGACGTCCTGTTTACAACAAGCATTGTAAAAGCCAAAATGTTTGGCTTTTGCATACGTTTTAAGCTTTTGCCAGGCACTGCTATTAGATGCCTTGGTATTTGCCCCATTTTGCACCTGCTACCAACAATGGGTAGTTATACCACTATGGCTATGCCTGGCAAGTGCCTTTCCCATGCCTACACAAAAGCCCAAACTGTTGGCATTGCCAATGCATTTTTGTTAAGGGCATGGTATATTTTACTGGCATTTTTGGACAAAGTAAAGCCATCTGGATGAGTGTTAATACATGGAAGAGAGGTTTGGTGAGGTGGAGGGTACTACGATGGGGCTAGCTGCCTGGATATTTCATACTATGGCATTGAATTTGTACTCACGTTAAAGGCAAAGGCTACATTATGAGCATTCTTACATTGGTGCATTTTTTCTGCAGCCCACAAGGCAATGTTTTGTAACTGAGGCTTGGTATTTATTACTGGTGTTAATGTCAAAAACAATGAGATGATTTGTTATACACTCACCACCGCTCTGTTTACGTCTTTGGTCTTGCCCGCACAACGCTTTCCGCAACGCAGATGGAGGTTGCCATGGTGCCTCAAGGACGCATGCTGCGGAAAAAAACACTTCAGCTGAGCTCTCACGTGACCTAAACAAGTCATGTGACAACATGAACCCGGGAGCTAACAGTATTTAAAGACTCTGCAAGGTGACACCAGTGCTTCTTTGCGTTCCTGCTAGCAGCAATTCGTTTTTTTGTGCTTTTGTATACCTGGATTGAACTTTTGGCTTTTTGATCTCTAGCATGTCCCTCATGGATTGTGTTTTGAATTGTCCCTGTGTTTTGGCGTTTTGGAACACCTCTCTGGATTTCTGAGACTTTGGACTTGGTTTTTGTTTTCTGGATTTGACAACTGGAATTGTTTGGCCGAATTTGTTCTCTCTTTTGGAACACTGACTTTCTGGAAACTGCAAATTTCTTTAGTCCTGGGTAGGAGTGTACCGAACCTTGGCTTTGAGTCACTATTCGGCCAAAGTTCGGTTGAAAAACAGCTCTTCCGCTTCGGTAGAATAGTTTCTGCCATAGTGACTTGAAGCTGAAGTCCACTTCCTATGATTAGCTGTCTTCTCTCTGTTTAGGAGATGACAGCCAATCATAGAAAGTGTTGCTGCAGCCTGACCACAAAGGAATCATCCCTGCATGTTGAAATCGGAAGTGAGGGAAGGGAACAGTTCTTCCCTTCCCTCGCTTCCTATGTCAACAGACCAGCAGACGCAGTAGCAGCAAAGCCAACTACTGCTCAACAGCGACAGTCCCCCCCACCCACCCCTCCAACACACAGTGAGGCCACTGGGATGTTCTGCACTCCTGCGACCTCACCATACATAGAGTGTCCTTCCCTTACCCGTGTTTCAGTCGGGCCACTGGTGCAAGTCTGGTGGCCCGACATTTATTTTAAGATAAAGAGGGCCACTGCATTTTCCACGAGCGGCCCCCAGACTCACAAGGCCGTGGGAGAATTTGCTTCTCCGGCGGCCATAAAAATGTGCAAAGTGCACCCCATCCCCTCCAACACACAGTGAGGCCGCTGGGGTGTTCGACACCCCCGTGGCATCGCCATACATAGATGCCCCCCTGTGTTTCAGTCGGGCCACTGGTGCAAGGCCGGTAGCCCGATATTTATTTTATGATAAAGGGGGTGCTCCACTGTCCGGGAACGGCCCCCAGACTCACGAGGCTGCCGGGGACTTTGCTCCCACCGGCGGCCACAATGTTTTCAAAGTGCCCTCCACCGCTTCCAGTGCATGGTGAGGGAGCTGAGGTGTTCGGCACCCCCGTTGCCTCGCCATACACTGATTGACCCCCCCGTGTTTCAGTCGGCCATCGGTGCAAACTGCAAAGCCATTCGCCCGACATTTATTTTATGATGTGGGGGCCACACAAGGCCGCTGAGGGGCTTCGCTCAAGGGCGGCCTCAAAATATGATAAAGTGCCCGTCACCCCTCTACAACACGGTGAGGGCCAGGGTTAAACTGGGCCTACAGTTGTGAATGGCAACTCATTCCTTTTCCGACTCACTATTTGAATAGTACCCAAGTGGGAGTTTTTTGATAAAGTGTAATGCAAATTGTGCACTGTAAAGAATATTTATTCAGCAACACTGAACAAAAAAGTGGGCCACTTTGACCACAAAACTGGTCCACACTAGCATTTTGCGTTTTTGGTTCGGGCATTAACCTATTGCCCTATAGGCAACATGTTTACCTAAAAAACAACTATTCGGCTAGCTGGACCAACTATTCGTTATTCGGCCGAATAGTAAATTAACTATTTGGTACACCCCTAGTCCTGGGCGGAATCGGCATCAACACTGGAACTGCATTTCACTATATATCTCTAGTAGTTTTGCTTATAAGGTATCAGGACTGCAGAGTGGGTCCTAACGCCTGTTGCTTTCCTTTCAGCTACTGAGGGCCTGGCGCTGCAGTTTCCTGTTCCACCTATAATTCCAATGACTAGTTAGAGAATCCATATTAGATCTCTGTGGCCGGTACTTGGGGACACAAGTATAAGTTCACCTGGGATCCGAATCTTGACATGAATGTTCTTATATGGGAGAGGGGGGGGATGTGTGGTGCCAGCAAGGACATGTTTTCTTACTGAGGCATGTTTTTTTTTAATTTTATACTGGCATTATGGGCAATGCAAACATGAGTATGTTCTTATTTAGGGATATAGGGATACTGGCATATATCAATGCACCAGCATGGACATATGGGGGCTCAATCAGCATGCACATATTGTTTATGCCGGCATGGTACTGGCATATAGTGGGCATTGCTGGTGACTTGTCATTTAATTTTAATACATTTTTTTTTGTCTTTACAAAATCTATTGAAACTGTTGGGCTTTTTCACTAATTTGTCACAGAAAGTGTACTGCAAAATCAAACATTTTAACAAATTATTTCAAAAAGAATTCTCGGTTTCTGTGCATTCGAGTGTGTGGGCCCTTATGGAAACTCCCCTTATGGTGGGCCTAAATTACATTAGCTCCATGGAGGCCCTACTTGTTAGACAATCCTGGCTACGCCTCTATTGAGCAGTGATACACTTGTGTTGTGTCTCTCCCGTTCCCCCCTGGAGTGCCGTGAGCCCCCTTCCGCCTACAGACACACGGCCACGCAGCTGTTCTTGGTTCGGGCTCCCTGGTCGCTCTGCCGTGGCCGGGAACACCCTGTCTATTTATAATGCACACAGCGGAGTACAACGTCACTGCACTGCTTGCATGTGCCTTTAAAGGGGCAGCACCACACTCCTCCTTTTTCATAACAAACAACAAGAAGGGATTGCTACTTACAAACTATCAGAACACACTGCACACACAAAATGGCGGACCCCTTCAATCACATCCACCCCGTTCCTGCATTTTGCATGCAGTCCACAGGGTATTTCCACCAGTTCAGGCGTCCAAAATATAGTCACTTAGGTGGGCAGGCTTCCCCCTCGCGACCCTCTGGGGATACCTCCTGCCTGCTTCCCGGAACAGGCCCTCCTCACCTGAACTCCCTTGAACCGGGGAGCTTGGCGGGTGGACCAGGCCATCGCCCTCGTCCGGTACCTCCGTCATGTCCCTTCTCTGCACTGCCTCCGGCTGGGCTTCTCCCAGTCTTTTAAAGAAACTGGTGTTGTGTGTTGCAGAGGAGGCAGCCCCATCAGACGCCGTCACCGTCGATCCTTGCACTGCCACCACATCCAAGGGACTCGGTTCGTAGGTCAGTGACAGCTTCCCGTGTGGATGCCGGTTCCTGACCAACACCTCATCACCTGGGATGAACTGCTGGGGGCGAAGTCCTCTTCGGATGTTCTCGTGCTCAGTCCTTGCTTTCCTCTCATTTTCCACCTGCTCATCGTTGATGACCGCGGGCACACGCTCGCCCATTTCCGGTAACAAGCCTCTCGGGCAACGCCTGAACATTGCCTCAGCCGGCGCCACCTCTGTGGATGTATGTGGGGTAGCCCGATATTCCCTTAGGAACTTGTAGAGGGCCTTTTGCAGACTTTGACCCTGGCCCTGAGAAATTCAGAAGACCTTATTCAAAGTCCTCATCAGGCGTTCCACCTCGCCATTCGCCCTGGGTCACAGCGGCGTGACTTTCCGATGGTGGACCCCATACTCCTCCATCATGTTGGCAAAGCTTTCAACCTGGAACAGCGCCCCATTGTCCGAGCACAGCACCTGAGGCAGCCCATGGGTCGCAAAGATCTTCTCACCTGCGACAGCAACATTCTCAAATTACACTGATTCCACAAACTCCACTACCGGATATCTGGACCACTCGTCTACGACCACCAGAAAATGCATTTCCCGTCCGGTGGACCAAAGTCCACATGGACCACTTCCCAGGGCTTGGTGCCCCGCTGCATGGTTTCTATGATGGGTTTGCTCTGCGCCGGTGACACCGCCTGGCACCACACACAGGCCGCTACAAACTCTTCCACCTGCCTTTCCAGGTCCGGGAACCACACCTTTTGGTGCAGCCGGGCCTTCGTTTTGGCAGTGCCCTGATGACCTTGGTGTGCCAGTTCAATCACCTGCAAGATCTTCATGGGGGGACCACGATTCGGTCACCGCGGAGCAATAGCACAGCCTCAGAGAATGCCAGCTCATTCCAGACTCTCCATAGTAGTTCCAGCGTCGCCTTAGTCTCCAGAGTCCTTAGCGCCAGCGTGTCCAACATGGACCTCCATGAGCCCTGCTGGAGGGCTGCCTTGAGGATGCCAAAGCACTCATCCTCCGCAGCCGCTTGTTCCAGTTCCACAATCGGCACCAAGCTAGGTGTGGCCGTCTCCACAACCAGACAGACGTGCTCATCCGCCTCCTCCCCCCTCGGATGCATTGAGAGATAGTCGGCTGCATTGCTGTTGCCAGGCCGGTACACTAGGGATACTCCATACTCCAACAAGGCAAACATCCATCGCTCGATCCTTGCTGGTGGCTTGGAGGACGACACAGCCAGTATGGGTAACAGTGGCTTATGATAAGTAACCACCGTTACCGGCCTCCCCAGCACATACAGCTGGAAATGGCGACAGCCCCACAGGACAGCCAGTGCCTGCCGCTCGATCTGGGAGTACCGCTGCTCCATCTCAGACAGGGCTTTGCTGGCATACGCGACAGGGCGGATCTCCGTGTTTGCATCGACCTGAGTGAGCACAGTCCCCAGTCCGAATGGGCTGACATCCACCACAATCTCCGTTTGTAGCGACAGATCAAAGAAAGCCATTGTGTCCTCCGCTGTCAGGGCCCCCTTAATGTCCTCAAATGCAGCTTGCTCCAACGGCCCCCACTGCCAGGTGACGTCTTTCTTTGTCAGGGCTCGCAGCGGCTCAGATCGGGATGCCAGGTTCCTGAGGCACCGGCCACAATATGTGACCATCCCCAGAAACTACGAACTTCTGAGACGTTCTCTGGAGGTCGAGCCTCAACAATGTCCTTCACCTTCCTAGGGTCAGGTGACACACCCTCTTCTTTTAAGACAAAGCCAAAGAACTCAATTTCAGTCCTCAGGAACTCACACTTGTCCCGGTGTAATGTTAGACCCATAGACTCAAACGTCTTAGCAAGCCGACGAAGATGTTCTGCCTCTGATCAAGCAAACACCAGGATATCATCACTGATGTTCAATACTCCGGCTAGATCAGCCAGGGCACCCCGGATAATGTTATGGAAGACGTTTGCCGCCGATGATACCCCGAAGCTCAGGCGCTTGTAGCATTAGAGTCCACGATGAGTGGTGAACGTGGTAATCTACCGTGACTTCGGGTGTAATACCACCTGATGGTAACCAGCCTTCATGTCCAGCTTTGAGAAGAACTGGGCCCCTTGCAACTCAGCGATTATGTCATCTATGGTGGGTGTCAAATGGCACTCCCGGTTGATGGCTTTATTTGGAAGCAGTATCGGGTCACCTGCCATGCTCCCAATGCACTCAAACAGATGACAGTATTTCGCCAGCAGCTCCTGTACATCCTCCACTTAAACAGAGTAGACAAAGCTGACAATGCCAAACGTCTCCGCCGCCGCACAGCTTAGCAGGGTGTTGCTGCTGACCGTTGTCACATAGAAACAGGCTCTGATTGACGCTTCACTCCACCAAACGTGAATATGCGTCCCTTGGGGGTGACCAGCCTCGGCGGACATTCCATGGCATCGTAGTGTTCTCGGGCCATTACGTTCACTGAAGCCCCTGTGTCAACCAGCACCAGAACCAATGACTTGTTCACCCTCACCAGGCACCTCTGCTGTCTCCTGTTTTTGGAGCGCAGAATGCCCACACTGGATACGAAGAATACATTCTCCTCCTCATCTTCGTCCTCCAGAGGCGCACTGTCTTCCCCTTGATCTACTTGGGCCACGTTGGGAGGGCGTTGTTTCCGGAAGAATCCTGCTCTGACAGGCCCCCTTGGGACCACGACCGGCAGAGGGTCCCTGCGCATCCAGGCATAGTGGTCCGATGCACCACAGCGGCCACATGATTTTCCCATCGCAGGGCACTCAGCAGGGTGTGGAAGATCGTATCCACACTTCATACAAGAGTCCATTGTCCTGGTGCCCCGAACCCACTTATTCCCCCCTGGGCATCTGGCTCCTCTTTCACCCTGGCCACGGCCAACTGCGCACACTTGCTCCGATCTCCCTGAGCGCACCCCCGCCTCCATTCTGGACGCTCTCACCTCCGATATTTCCTGACAGCGACCCAGTTCCAAGATGCGAGGTAAAGCGACTGCAGGTTCACGCAGCACTTGCCTGCGTAGCTTGCCTGATGCGCACCCCTGGATTAGATGGTTGAAGATCATCGCGTCAGGATTGTCCCATGCACACCGCAGGTCCAGCCAGCGCAGCCTGCTGTAGAAAGTGTCAAGAGTCTCATCATCTTTTTGGCAAACAGAGCCCATGACAAAGCGTTCATAGTCCACGTTAGCAAGTGGTAGGAAATATTCCTGCAGAGCAGCCTCGTTGCATCATAGGAGTTGTTCGGGGGTTTCAAGGACTGGAAGACCTCATGCACTGCAGGGACAGAAGAATGCCGAAGCGTTGCCACCTTGCTGTCATCATTGGTCTCCATCGTGGCCCTGAAGTACATGTCCAGTCGATCGATCCACATCTTCCAACGAGGTCCCAGACTGGATGAGGCGCCTGAGATATCAAACTCAGGCATTGGTTGTAGAGCCCCTGGCGGCTTAATTCCAATCACTGGCTGGTGCGCTGGTGCCTGAGGCCCTGGTTGTTGTGGCAGAGCCTGGGTGGCTGGAGGTGCTACCTGGTCCTGATTCATGATGGCAAGTGCACAGGCACCCCACTATGTGTGGTTGGGGCTGCAACTCACCACCATGTCCTCAGACGAAGCGTAAGACGGTGATCTTCAGATGACTTCTAATAGCACTACACACATGGTAGGCCTGTGCACCCTGCCATGCACCTCAGAAACGTCCAAAATGATGAGAAATTTGGCACCAGGCATGCACCACCTTCAGCAATTTGTATTTTATATTTTTATTTAAATGTTTTATTGGTTTAAAAAAAATGATAAAAACCACACAGTGGCCATAATCACATAAATCTTTAACATTATTACATCAAACTTAACCTAATCTATTTCCTACATCAATGGTTACATTTCAAAAAAGGAGGCGCGGGAAACCATAATTATTACCATTATTCCCTTCCATTCAGTTCACTCTTCATTTTTAAAACAATTTCAATCATTTTCAATACCATGGTCACCAAACTGGTCTTTTCTCCCATGAATATCCATGCCAACCAATCAGGCAGGCTCAAGGTTGTTTCCTCCCAACAACTGTCCGCTAAGTACACATTTTTAATTTCTTTTAAGGAATCGCAGGCAGTTATCCAGTGGCATAGTGTCTCTAAAGAGTCCTTCTGCCTACAGAAGCTACATTCCGCATTTTTAATACCTGCCATTTTCCTTGACCATTATACTTCACCAGTTGCTAGAATATTCAACCTGCATCTCAGTAGTAAATCATGATAATGATCTGACGGAAACTTTTTTAAGTAGCTAGAAAGTGAGTTTAACCCTTTTTTTCCGAGGTTCTCGGGCAATTCAACTTTACTTGTTAACATTTATCCAGCCTGCTCATCCAATCCAGTTCTTGTGGTTTCCTTTTAACCTTGGATGGATTAGCCACTAGATCACTCACTTTAATACCTTTTTGCTCTAGAATCCATTCCATCTTTGCTTTCCACTGGGCTACATATGTATCTCCCACTTCCTTATTTTGGTCAAAAATCGCAAACGGGGCTAAAGATGTTTCATATACACACTTCCTCTATAATGCAATTGTCTTCCATAAGACTAATGATTCAACAGACTGTAGCTTCAATTCTTGCCTAATGATACCCATTGGTACCATATTGGGAAGTCTTAATATTGTCTGCCAAAATAGGCCTTCCAGTTTCTCCCATATTTCCCAGGGCAGGTGTAAAATAGCCTCTGCTCCATATGTTAGTACCTGTGCAATTTATCATTTGTAGAAGGCAAGAACGGGGAGCAGCGTATATCTCCCAAACTTCCTATGAAATACCTTCCCTTGGTTGATTAAAGTAGCTAGTCTCGATTTTAAGTGAGTGTGTTGTCCCTGGTCATTTACATGTCTATTAATGACAATCCCCAGATAAATCATGGTCTCAACCACTTCAAGTGGTTCTGCATCCACTCTCCAATTGAATCTCTCCAATTCCTTTTTATAGACCGATTTCAGAGGCAGTACCTTGGATTTCGCGACATTGATCCTCATACCGTTCTCCCTCAAATAGGAACTAAATCAGTGGAGTCCCACTGATGTTAAATCTAAGAAGACCAAATCATCTGCAAATAAAATCCAATGCACTGCCACACCATCGATTCTCGGTGGGAAAGCATTCACTTCCTTTTGCGAATCACCAAGTCTGTGATATACAAGCAGAAAAGCAAGGGGGCCAGTGCACAACCATTGTTTAAGGCCTTGGTGTGTGGGGATTCTTTGTGATAGATGACCTTTTCCTGAGAGTCGGATTCTGACTGAAGTATTTGTGTAGAGAGCCCCTATGGCCTCTATCAAATCTTTAGGGCAGTTCCACAGTCTCAATTT
The DNA here is from genome assembly GCF_040938575.1 of Ambystoma mexicanum. NCBI lineage: Eukaryota > Metazoa > Chordata > Amphibia > Caudata > Ambystomatidae > Ambystoma > Ambystoma mexicanum. The sequence goes on along the minus strand of NC_090933.1, from coordinate 1,295,831,809 downwards.
GGCCCAAAGCTTAGCCCTAATAACTCAGTCGAACGCTTGTTCGAGATCAATGCAACCTAAATACAGACACGTTCCAGATTCCATGGCCTTCTCTTTCAGTATATTGATGATAAAGAGATTCAGTGTGGTACTCACCCCTTTGACAAATCCCGTCTGTCTCAGGTCAAGGATACCACTTTCTCAGCCCATGATCTCAGCTCTCTTAGCAAGACGCTTGCAAATAGTTTTCCTAGGGAGTCTAAAAGGGTGATCATTTTTCGGCATCGCCCTATGCCCTTTTTTAAAAATGGGCACTATGTTTGCCTCTCTCCAGGAAGATGGAATCTTTTTATTGGCCATAATTTGGGAGAATAAAATTACCAAAAATGTACTCCATTGGCTTCCGTTTTTGAAAATGTCCTGATTGGATAAGCCATCTGGCCCCACTGCTCGAGAGGAGCTAAGTTTATTAATCATCATCTCCACATCCGATTCATCGAACTCAAATGTCCAAGATCGGAGTGGTTGCTCTTCCAGCTTAACTACAGGCCATCCGGGGTCAGCAAACAAGATTTTATAATGCGAAACCCAGCCCAACTCCGATACCATGCTTGCAATCTTATTAGGTCTAAAGGAGCACTTGTTATTAAATAGCCCTCACAAATTTGTTTTACTTTTTGCACAGCCCACTTTTAGCATGCATTCTGCATCGTTCTGCCCCCTGACTGCCCATGTACTGCTACACCAATGTCTATACTGTTGCCTAACTAATCTAATACCCTCCTCTCTTTTTGTTCTATCATCTTCTTTCTTTAGCTGCCTGATAGACTTTCAGAGCAATTGTCTCTTTTTCACCACAGCCAGATCATATCTATGTGTTTGTGCTTCTTGGGCTTTAACCCCCCCCCTTGCTTTACCATAATCTTGAAAGATTCCTCTATACTCAACACACAGGGGTTTCTCTCTAACCAGGTGTATATAGCGGCCAGCAATTTGTGACACCTCCCCCTGATTTAACCAAAGGCGATTACCACTAGCCTCCATTTCCACATCACCCATTTTTTTCCTCACTTCTCCCTTTGTTTCATCATTTATGGAAATGGCTAGCAAGTCATGATCGCTAAATCTCTGCGATAGTATAGAGAAGTCCTCCACCTTCTCTCTTGTATTCTCATAGATGAAGCAATAGTCAATACAAGATTCCTGCATCCCCCGCTTTCACGTAAACTTTGCTGGCATGTCGCCCCGTGTTTGACCATTAAGCATAAACATGTCCCTTGCACCTACACTATTCATCCATTCTATTTCCCTTGTGTTCCATTCACTCTCTTTCAATGGATATTCCTTCTTACATAGTAATTTAATATTCAGATGACCACAAATGATTATTTTTATATCCTCTCTTTTTCCCATTGCTTCATCCATCACTTTTCCGATTGACTCCATTAGCTTAACATCCTTATTCATATTATCTCGCCGGTAGACATTAATCATGAGGAGTGGAGTTAACTGGCTCCGCCTCATTTGTTCCAGCCACATTATTTGTCCATATGGATTTGGACATTCCACTTTACTAACGTTCCAACCCAAATCTAATTTCACAAGGGTTAATAACCCTGCATACGGGTGCCCCCTTATCCCCTTTAGTGCAGGGTTTAAAAAGGCTGCAAAACCATCACATAGGGGCATTTCCCTATGGGCATTTCCCTTAACCAAGTCTCCTGGAAACACAACACATCAAATCATTCCAAGTCTGGAATTTTTTCTAAAAAAAGGAAACTAAATCCCCTTGTGTTCCAGGAAGCTATCCTTAACAGCTCTTTTACCTCCCTGGCTTGAATCTATTCTTTCTGACCATCACATAGCTCACCCGCTACCCAATCCCATGATTCTTCCTCCACCAGCTTTTCATCCTTTCGTGTTTTTGGAGCATCTCCCCTTTTTCCCTGATTAGCAATTGTGAATTTTAGAGATTTCAAATTTTCTTTTGCAGGTGCCGGTGCTCTCTCTTCCCATGGAGACATTTTCTTTTGGATATTTTCAATTGCATACTTCTTTACTAACTCTCTCTCCATCGTCGCTTCTCTCCAATTGGCTTTTATCTGTTCTTGATAATCACTTATCTCAAATCCTAATTGTAGGAATTTATCTTTCGTGGATAGGAATAGATCTTTCTTCAGTTTCGTAGTAAGATGCAATATGACCCAGTCTGTCCTTGTATCTGCAACAAATTCCACAATACTAATCTCTTTTGTTGAGATCTGATGAGCCGGTACAATGCAGTTCAACAGTCGCAAGGAATTTCGTCGATTAAACACTGGTGGATTTGGACCTCCAAGTATTTTCTCCAGATACATTTTATAACTCGTTCCATGCAAGCCCTTCTTCATTTCCTTATTTTTTTCTTTGTCTAGGTTATCTGTATTGCCATTCTTTTTCTTCTCTCCCGTTGTTCCTGGTGTTTTTAGCTCTTGAGGAATGTTTCTTACTGACTTCAAGCTGCTAGCTCCCTCCTTCTCCTTCACTTTTGTTGTTTCACTGGCTAGCAGCCTCTTTCTCTTATCCTCCAATGTTACACATTGTCTCTGCTCATGTTTTAGCGGGGTGGCATGCTGTTTATCATTTACTTGTTTAACCTCTTTCTGGAGGGGTTTTATCATTGCCTCAAGTTGCCCACTCAGAGTTACTGACCTCTTTCCACCTCTCATCTTCTTCAACTCTGTCTATTTCTTCCATTAGGTCCACTTCCGATATCTCTAAGATTTCCTCCTCCAATTCTACTTCACAAGGTTTCGTATGCTTATGCTCTCGATTTCCCCTCCAAGGGTCAGCTTCTTCCGAGCTCTTTTTGGTTCTGGTCTATTTTCACTTGGAAGCGGAGAGCGAAGATTTCTCAAAAAGGCTCTTGAGCCATTTGATTTCCGTTTTATTGCAGGAGGCATATTCTTAGATTTCTTTGTGTTTTTGCGACATTTCTTAGAAGTACTTGTTGACATTGGTCTCAATTCCACTGATCCAGAAGACTTGAACATTGAGAAGATATTTCCTTCTTTAGGAATTGTTGTCACATTCTGTTTTTCCTGAACAACAGGAGTAAGCTCTTTGAGGCCAGAACTCTTTTGGGCTTTTACAGAAACATCAACTTTGTAGGGCCTTGATCTGGGCTCTCATCCATTCACCATCCAACAAAAACGCCTCCATCATAGTTGTTTTCTCCATTGTTTCTCTTCTGGCTAAATCGTAGAGGTGATTCTGCCAGTTAACCAAGACTTCCGCCTCTTTATCCATTCTAACTACCAGCTTGTTTGCAAGCATTTCCATCCCCATCAGTTTATTAGATATTCCCACAATGATGGTGGACTGATCCTGGAGGCTAGTTGTTATTGCCTCATATAATTTGGTAAATGGCAGCAGTGATGTTGTTAGGGAAGCCATCATCAGTTGCTGTAACTGGGCCCAATCCTCTGTTCTCAAGGGGGATTGTCTATTCCCTCTCATTTTATTCGCATAGGCTGTACATTGTTGAGAGAGCCCCGGGGAGGACATTGACAAGCTTTGAGTAATATTTCCCTCAAAAACAGAATCCTCCGCCTGGTTATTCTTCATACTCTGATTAGAAGGACTTGCTACCAAGGCTGCCTTCTCCTTATACATATCCAGCGACCTTAGGGCTAGCCGCTCCAAGGCTTTTTCAAGGAGTGAGCCTTTCCCCTTTTCTTCATTTCCCGTTTGTTGTGCCACGGATTTATAATCAAATGAATGTTTTATGTCCCCCCCCCCACACAAAATTTGATGGGTACTTGTTGCTGCTTGCAGATCAGCATTTACATCTGCTTGTCTTAATGACTCATCGAGCAAGCGCACTTGCTCAGTTATACAGGACAGACTCTTACGTTTTTGTTGTGCAATATTTAGGGTAAGTGTAGACAGTTCTTTTATTAAGTGTGCGGCCAACTCAGCATTTTGCCCCATTACTAGAGGTCTTGAATCAGGACTTTTATTTATACTTATGCCCGCTCTAGTATTTGAGCTTGCCTTTAGCCTTTACCGGGCCTCTATTTTATTGATCTCCTCCTTCAATGACTCTAGGATTTGCAGTAAACTTCCACTTTCTTCCGGATTTGTGGTACTGCGACTGTCCGTATCCTGCACTTGCATAACATTTCCACCAATGTTAGTATCAGGTACATTCTCATCTGGGGTTTGGGGCCTCCTTTGATTCTGTACCCATTCAGAAGTTGTATTGATGGATCTCTCCTATCCCCTGCACAAATGGCCGGTTCCATCCAGTCAAAATCCTCTGAAGGGCTTACCAGAGTCACCCCCCAACCCGGCTGGGGTCCAAACTTCCATCTTCCACCCCTTTGAGAACATTCACACCCCTCCTTATCTGGAGTCGTGTTCTTGTTCCCGCGGGACTCATCCGCTTTGACATTCTCTTTTTTTAATAAAACATGTTATTGTTTTCTTGGTACAACCATACAACATACAAACAACATTCCCTACCGCCCCACTAAACCAATTGGCCCCATTGAAGCTCACTTGTCATGTCACGTTGCTCACATCCATATAGCTCTGTGGTACATTACTGCACTCCCGGCAAAATCCCACCCGTCTTCCCGCATCATTTAAAGGAGACTCAATCTGTACCGTCCTCCCATTTTCCCCATATTTTTGTAGCTTTTGTCAGACATCCCTGTGCTGTATACATTCTGTGTTCCTTCGCGGCACACATGTCCATTTCAGCGGACCATTGGGCCAGGGTCGGGCATTCAGGAGCTCCCCATTTCTGTGCAATATCCCGCTTTATCAATCCCAATGCTGTGGATAGAAACATTTCCTCCCACTTGTTCACAGTGGTCTCATCTGGGACCCCTAATAGCAATGTTGCTGGATTCAGTGACACTGTGTGGCCCAGCGTCCTTGTCAGAGTGCGACAGCATTGTGGCCAGAAGGCTTTAATTTGGGGGAATTCCCCCGCTTTGACATTCTTGCCCGCGCTCCTCCTGGCGAACTCCGGCAAACTCCTACTTGCCTCCTACTTCGCTACGCTTTGCTTCACAATCTGTTTTTAATGACTGGAGCAGGCGAGGCGAGCGGACAGAGCGGGCTCTTGGCTCCCTTAAAGGTGCAGAAGCAGATTTTCCAAGCCGTATTACCTTTAATTCAGTGCAAGTTTAAATGGCAGAAAAGTATCAAAAAGCAGATTAGCAACTCCAACGCTGGGGTTGGCAAGCTCCTACTTGGCTCCTTCAGCAATGTGCAGAGTGGGCAGATGGCACTGCCAAGGGACTACTGGCCACTCTAGTGGCTCCAGAAATTGAGCAGAATAGGGCCCAGGGGAAGACAGACAAAGAACTGCAAGCCTCCCCAAGCTCCTCACCTCTTACTCGGTGTCAAAATATCCAGAAAATGACTTGAAATGCACATCCTGTGCAGTATCAGCTGTCTGCTGATGGAATTTCCAAAAATTAAGCCTGGATGGCGCACAGGCACTCTATCAAAGAGCTGTGACCATCCCAAGTATGCAATCCAAGATGACAGCCAAACTGCGTTGTCTTTGCCCTCTCTGCGGCATTAGAATAGTGAAATTCATAAAAACAAATAAAGTAACTTCACTTTCCTCACCGCCGTGCCTCTGTAGATCATCCCATGCGTTCATCGCCACTGTTGTGTCTCTCCGCCCCCCCCCCCCCCGAGTACCGTGAGCCCCCTCCCGCCTACAGACACACGGTCACACAGCTGTTCTTGGTTCGGGCTCCCCGGTCACACTGCCGCAGCTGGGAACACCCCGTTTATTTATAATGCACGCAGCGGGGGTGCAACGTCACTCCGCCGCGTGCGTGTGCCCTTAAAGGGGCAGCACCACAACTTGTATCAACATTCTAGCACAGATGGCCAGCAGGACAAGATAACATTGAACAAGTTTTCTACTTTCCCCTTCCTTATAGACAACACATCTAGATGCACACATTACTTTCAACCCGTCAACTACCTGCACATTTTGCAACGTGTATAGGCAGTCTTATCTATCAAACTGTAACCTTGTGTTAGCATCATGCTAGTAACTTCCTTCACTGCATTGTCACTTGTTTTTCTAGGACCGCCTCCTTCCCGCCCAAAATCTAGTGAGCTTGCGCAGCATTGTCTCGTGCGGTTGGGCTGTCATTTAAGTGACACAGTGTGTGGGTACGCAACATTCTAGTTAAGAGTTATTTATTAGAACTCTGTGGTGCGCAGCTACCAGGGCTGACAGCTTAGACGTGAGCGTACCAGTGCGTAAGAAAGAGGGTTGTGTGTATATATGTACGCATATATCATAGATGAGAGAGGCGTGGTAAACTTTGATGTCTTGTACGTACTGCGTCATAAACATGAGCGGTGCATAAAGAATAGTCATGAGGTTTTCAATGAATTAATTATATCGGAGGCTAAAAAAGATTCCAGAATGTTCAAAGCACCACGTTGTGATGTATTCGGTGCTGCAGAAATGTCTTTCCATTCAATGGGCAGCGCCTACACTTGAACATGGCCGCCAGCAAGGAGCGTGCGTACCATGACATGTCGCATTTGCACCCTTTGACAGTCTGCAGTGAGTCCGTTCTCTATGGCTAGAGCTGTCATGCTGCGGGCGTCACGTGAGGCGGAGGTACCGGCTCGCGAGTTATTGTTTTTGCAAGTTTGAAGGGAGGCGGCGCGGGTGGTTAGAGGAGCGCGTGACCCACCTGCTCAGTGTAAAGGTATGAGGAGGGGTACAGGGGAGGAATGAGCAAGTGATGGAAGGGGTCACAGGGGCAACAGCGGGTGGGGGCAGGCAATGCAAGGTCAGAGATGCTCACATTTGATGACCAGTCCAGGTATGGGCTTTGCAGAAGGACAAATGTGAATTGTTGTTTGTCAATTCATAAAACATTTTGGGTTAAAAATTGCATTATCTTGTTAAACGGGAAAGGGTGGTAATTTATCTGTGCTGAGCAGAGGAAGGGAATATGGGAAAACAGGTAATGCAAGGAAGAGAGAATTGAGAGCAAGAGTACAGGTGGTGGAGGGGGGGTCAGGGCGGGAGTATCTCTGATTCGATGCCTTAGAGATAGTGGATAGGAATATTAGGGAAGGTGACTTGAGCAGTTAAGGCGACCCAAGTCAAAAAGGAAGAACTTCCTGGAATCATTCTTGAGTCATCAGGTGACTCCATCCTAGAGTCATCCATGGCTAGTTCAGGGAGATCATCCGAAACCATCCTGAAGTATGTGTATATGCCGAAATATCACAGAAACTACTCCAAGAGGAGTTCTGATTACTTCCAGTGATGATCTTGTATTACTCCAGGATGACTTCATGACAACTTCAAGGATGGGTTTGAAATTGTGAACGATTATTGCAGACAATTTCAGGAGGATATTTCTTTCAAATGATTTAGGAAAAGGGTTTTGATTCCTTGTGTGTAAAATGGGTGGTATTACTATAGGGTTAGACTTGTGAATAGTGTACTGGAAAACATGGAATTTGCAGCCGTTACTTGCCTTCTTTGCTAGAGCACTCAAATGTCATTAACTAAGGTTTGCTGATTTAGTATACAAAACTACAAATCCACCCCACAATGTCACGAACCAACATAAACTCCCTCATTTCATATCTCACCTCTAGCTAACATGGCATCACACCCAATAAACTCCCACAATTACAAATCACTGCACTACAATAAACACTTTCAGTGACCTAAATAGAATCTGTTAAAGGTCTACCTGCATGACGAGATTGCCGATCACTTCACCCAATATCACTATGAGCAGCTAGCAATTAGTTCACCACACCCAAGAAAACATTAGCTGACACCCCTCCCTCCCCCCAACAGAAATCCAATAGCACAAAAACATGTACCATTTACAAGTTGGCACCAACCTACAAATTCACCAGACCAACTAGAATAGTTCTACACACAAGAGCACTTGCATCTTCAGTTTCACAGAGCAGCATGTGCGCTACAATTACATTGTAGATTGGTAGCAGGGGCTGACATAGCAACCAAACTCAGTTGTGGGGATGTTACAATTCCATTGTTTTTTTTAAAAACCGTAATCTGAAAGATTGCACAGGTGTGTGGTAACATGTAGGTGTCACTTCATTGACCAAACAGGCATGACTGTCATACTGTAACAAAAACACACTGTTAAGGAGAGGTGGTGATAGAGTTCAGCTTGTCAAATTATATCTGTCCAACAAAACATTTGTAGCAGACAACTGACGGGTTACTTTATAGTCCAATATTTTGCAGTTGTTGCACAGCTACATCGCCAGGAACTGCAACATTACACAGACATTTGCAGATTTAATGCTGTGTCTATCAATTGTCCAGGTGAAGTAAGAGGCAGGTTCTGAGGAAGGAATGTAGGAGGAATGAAGAACACTAGCCATCCCTGCCAAAAGACTTCGGTTTTCCAGCTTTTGTGAACAGCCATGAATACATTTTGGAATAGTCCGTTTTCAGCCATCAGCTTTTACAATATAATTCTCTTTCTTTCACTGCATCTTCTTTTTCCAGATTCCACCAGTAGCTGCTTTTTCTCCTCTTCCTTTCTTTTTAAAGCCTCAATTATAGCTTTTCGTTATTTCATCAAATGTTTCCTTTGTCTTAATACTGTTTCTTGGCTGCGGGTATGAAAAAGGCAAGATGAAACTTCATAATGTGACTACCAATACAACAAACATTTTGCCTGAGCTGTACACTGGGGTGACTCCCCTTAAGCGCGATCCTATCCGCCAACTTGGGGTTTTGCTTATTCTTGCTCTCCTTGGCGCTTTCCCTCCCTCACCATGCAGCTACCACAACTCAGTGTAGTTGCACACATAAAAGTGTGTATGGGTACATACCCTTGAGAGTGTGCTGTGACCACTATAATTTATAAATAGCGGCGAGCAGCGTCACCAATTCCGCATGGTCTACTTATAAAGACCTTGAATGAATAGGACAGAAAACGGATTGGTATTTGCAAATCGTGCTCTACCTTGGACATCCTCGATTGGTTCCCCAACCTGTGGACTAAACTTTCAGGATTGCATCTTAGGTATAAAAAGAAACATCTAAATATAGTTTAGGAATTTCGATTTGGGGATTCAATCCAGGATGTGCAAGCACCACTAAAAACATTTAGCACAACGCGCCAGCCATTGACAGGTCTCTCCAGCTCAACCCTTTATCATCAAGTACCATCAGAAAATTGTTTCAAGATATTTTCACAATCAACTTCCAAACCTGGTCACCATACCAAGTGTTCAATTTCAAGGCCTTGAAGATGGCTAAGATCGAAACAATTCACTTACAGATGACCCGATATTGTTTTACTTTCATTCTAAAAGACTGCATACCTCACTTTAAGGAAGTAGAGTGCGATTCGCCAATACCAATCCATTCTCTGTCTTAGCTGCACACATAATCTGACCTGGACCCCGAGGACATTCAACCCATAGCACTCTATACTTTAGAGAGTTACTCTAGAGGAAAGAGATGCTGTAAATGTGGTGGGCATTGTGCAGCATTCATCTGTATGTGTGAAAAAAGGGAACGACTCCGCATAGGGACGTCAGATTTACCCTCCTCCCCCAAACATCAAATAGATGAACCAAAAAAAATAAAAAAATTGCTTACCTAACTACAAAAGCATGATTGCCTTGAAATCCTTTTCTTCACGTATTTCTCTTCTACTTTCATCGATACCCTCTATCAGCAATTTACAATTAACTTCACCAGGAATTGTAAAGGCTCAAATTCCCCAGCCATTCAAATGCAGAGAATTGTCAGAATCAAAAAGAGTGCCATGATTAGAGTTGTCTAAAAGAAGACATAAAAAAAGTAAATTTAGTATGCCCCAAGTATTTGTGAACCAGGTATGTACCCAAAACCATTAATTTATAGTGGGCTTGCTATGGATGTTCCTGCCTGATGTGTCCAGATTCATGAGTGATTGGTGCTTGGTTAACTTCCTCAAAGACTTCCACGCATTGTGGCTTTAACTAGTTGCATCTGTTTGCAAATTAGAGGTGGGTGTTCCGGAGAGGCAATAGGTTCTTAACTGCAGAGCTCTTGTACCTAGAATGCTGCAGTCATTTTGTGTGTGTCCTTTAAAAGACAAGCACCCGTTTCAGTTTCTTAAACGTACATATCAACCATAGAGAGCCCCAGCTTACAGACAGCAACATGTACAGGAAATAGGAGGGTATGCAGGGACAGAGCCCAGCAATCTGCTATGGGGGAGCTGGATATCATACAACACTGGAAATGCGTGCTTCCGTCGCTGCTTGCCTCTTCCCCCATGGCCAAGCAAGGTGGGGGCATAGAGGGAGAGGGGTGCAGGGGGAACTAGCATTGCAGTGATCTGGCCCCCCTGCTCACCTTTCCCCACGCGTTAGTCTTCGTGGATCCAAAGGGAGAGAGGGAAGCAGAGGGACTGACAAAGGCCTGAAACGTTTGCTTCCCGGCACTCCCTCCAACTGTGGTGCGGCGGTGTGAGCTGAGAAGCGGCATCCCATACCAGGCAATAAGACGCTGGCGGCACCAGCAGGAAGCAACAACGCAGCACGGACACGCGATCCAAATGCAGGAAAGCGCACGTCCAGGCTGCTTTTATTCCCTCGACCCACCCATCACATTGCACTGACTGAGCAGGTATTTTCTCTTTTCTCGCTGTCCTGGATCACACGCCCCACAGATAGAAGACCTCTGCCTACAGTATGGCTATTTTCCTAGGGCTAAATACTCATTGTTATCTTTCTTGCAAGACTAGATATGCGTTTGCATTTTCACTGTAAACTAGCAAAGCAACGGGCAGGCACCTAGTCAGTGAGACAACGCAGGTAAATCAAGGAAGTCGGTCCTATACAGAGAGAAAGAAATATTTGGGGGGTTGGGGGTGGGGGCTGGGTCAATGCACTGCCTGGCAGCACTGAGCGGTAAAGTCAGGCACATCTCCCTGCAATGTTCAGAACCCCTCACCTCGTAAAGGCAGTAAAGTTACAGAAATCATGCCAAGGGAACTGCATGCCGTCGTAGTATGCCCATTGCTGTTTTAACAGTGAAAGCCGTGTTGCGCAGATAACGGCAGCGCTGGTCATTGGGCCAGCTCTCGCCGGATCCGAGATTCCGTACCAGGTGTGTAGCTGGATCCGGCCAGAGTCAGCCGCCACAAACCCCAAACCCATGCTCTGCGCTGGGTTACTTAAAGGAGGCGGCACAGAGTAGGGGGCGGAACAGCTCCTTTGCCATGAGCACTCCGATGGCTCCGCCCCCCCTATATGTACACAGCAGGACTTTGATACAGGTCACAGCTGCAGGAAAAGCAAACTGTAACTTCCTCTGCTGACCCTGTGCAGGGTGCACGGGGTCACCTGAGGAAGTTAAAGTCCTCAGCCACGACCCGGTTTATGCAATGTTTGTCGGATACTTGGTATGGCACCTCCACACGTGGCTGATACTTGTATCCGACAAACATTGCATGAATAAATACCTCCATTATCATTTAAACTATCCCACACGATGTAGCCACCCAACTGCTTTCAGAGGTGAGCTCCAGGAGCTGTGCCGGGTGTGGTTCAAGTAAAAGAAAATGTTGCTTATGGCGTAGTGTGGATGTTGAGTGAGGCGCAGTCTGTTGCAGTCAGATGTTCCCTTTGGTTTGCAGTCTTTCTACATGCTCCATTCATCCAGAGGAAGCGCATTAAACAGTGTCGTGGACGCTGAGACGGCAATGGACGAAAACAGAAGTCTGCGCAGCGGGCGCCATAGAATTATGGAGGAAGAATCGTGCCCCACCAACTTCAAGCAGCAAATGGCAACTCCTATCAGGAAGGGGGGCAGCGAGAAGATTGAAGGTAAGAGCTGCGTCTCCCGGGAGAACCTAGTGTGTGACACAATGGAGGGGGGAGGCGATAAACAAACAAAAACAGACTGCTGAGGCAACGCAGGCAGCGTGCCCACATGAATACAAAGAAAGCAACTCGCCGACGCTCTAAGGTCAGGAGGTAGCTCTCTCCCAGCCCCTCCTACCTGCTGCTCGCTTGCGGTTAAGAAAACAAACATCAAAGTAAATATCGAAGTCCACGATATTGTGGTCAGAGAGGATTTAACAACTCCTCCAGATACGCTGACAAGGAATAATGCATGGTGGTATTGTGCGGATACCGTGGAAGAAGGAAACTCATTAGCCCAATTAACATCTGAAGACAAAGGACCACACAATCCCGGGAAGTAGGCTTGGAGATCTTGCGAACGCCTAAGAAGGCAAAAAGCCATAAAATGTAAGATCTACGCAAGCCACTACCTTAACCCTCCCAACCGAAGACGCTTGCTGAGAGGAGACGGTCCCCTGAGGGATAAAGCTCAGCCCGGCCAAAGTTCTGAAAATAAAAAAAACAGCTAGGGTGGGGGAGGAGGCAAATTCTTACAGCGGGCTACAAATCAGAAGAAAAGACTCATAGACCCCGAGTAAACATGTGTTTGCGCCCAAAAGCGTTAAAAACAAAACCTCGTCTTCTCTCTCTCTACAGCAAAAATCAGTGCTATCTAGCACACTGAAACATCTTTTTGCAACAAAAATCAATGGGGGAGAGGCTTCCTGTTGAACTGACAGACGCTGAAATGCTGGCAGGGTCGGAAGCCTGTCACATCAGCAGGTGTCAGTGCCTGGGCTACATTACAAGTAAGCTCAGCAGACAAGCTTCCCATACAGGCCCGTTGCAACAACAGAAAACAAGCGCTAAGGGCCGGGGAGGACCTGCCCAAAACTCCAACATTGATAAAATGGCATTATATCAGGCAAGAAAAAGGACGGTCCGATGGCCAATTAAGTAAGGACATTCTACAGAATCGTATTCCAGAGATGACAAACGAAACGGCCGCAACAACGGATCCCCCATCGTCAAAATAAATGGCCACCTGCCTAAGGCCTAAAAATCCGGACCAGCGGACCGAGGTTGGCTTAGAGAAAAGTCAACCAGACAATACCTGCATCGTCTAACGAAAGTAGCCTTCCAAGGCAAGAGCTTGGAATGACACCGATAAATGAGGGGACTCAAAACAGTATGGCATCTCCACACGTGGCTGAAAAATAAAGAATCACAAAAAGCTAGATCCACATTAAAAAAAAAAAGAAGAAAAAAAAAATTACTTGAATTAACCCTTAAGCATGGGTTGACCTTGGAGATGACTCCCCCGAGGAGACGGCTCAGTGAAATTTCAACTCCAGTTTCACGAGATACCCCTTCCAACAAAGTCGACTTGATGTCCATTATGTCAACGGTCACAATTGCGCTAGCCCCTTTTTGTAAACTATACGAGGCTATGAATGAAGCCCTTTAAGACAACTCAGCAATAATGTCATCCATGCATTCAAAACAAATCCATGTGGAGGGTTATATGGAAGCCAAAAATCAGGAGAACACCAGACACTCAGAACTAGTTACAGCAACAAGTTCAACACAAACACCAGTACGAGATTCCTCTGAACAGAGTTCCGAAGTGGCCACATCAGCCGGCACCCAAAAGGAAGTACTGGCACTAACCCATTGCATCCTCTTCTCAAGAAACCCACAGCTGATCCTTCCTGTCCGGCAAACTATCGCCCAATTTCCATCACCCCCTTTCTGGGCAAACTCCTGGAAAAGCTGGCCATCTCTCAGCTTAGCCTTCATTCAGATTCTGTTGGTTGTCTCCATGACCACCAGTCTGGCTTCAGAGCGGCCTCAATATCCGTGAAGATCTGCTCTCCAACCTTGATTCTAACATTCCCTCTGTCCTCATCCTTCTTGGTCTCTCTTCTGCCTTCGACATGGTCAACCACACCATCCTGCTCAACCGTCTCCGTGATAATCTGGGTATCACTGATCAGGCTCTGGCCTGGCTGACCTCTTTCCTCTCTGATCGACCCTCCCAGGTCCAACTGGGTTCTTTCCTATCATCTATCTTCCTCTCCACCTGTGGGGTTCCCCAGGGGTCTAACCTCTCACCCTGGCTTTTCAACCAATACCTGGCAACTCTCGCTCACTGCATTGCCATTTTCTGCTCAAATTTCCAGTGCTACGCTGATGACACTCAACTAATTTTCCAGCTGCCCTCGGCCACCTCCTCTCCCTCTCTCATCTCTGACTGCCTAACTGCCATTCAAAATTGGTGTGCCGCCAATGATCTTTGTCTGAATGCCAGCAAGACGGAGATCCTCCTCATCGGCACACCATCTCCATCATTTTCCCTCACTCCCTTGGCCCTCCTCCTACCCCTACCTGCGAGGCTAAGAACCTTGGCGTCATCTTTGACTCCACACTTTCCTTCTCGGTCCATATCTCTGATGTCTCTAAAAAGTCAAACTTCCGACTGCACCTCCTCAGAGGTATTCTGCCTTTCCTCTCCTTCCCCCAGAAGCTCATGGCATCCCAAGCTCTGGTTCTCTCTAGCTTGGACTATTGTAACAGCCTCTTTCTAAATCTACCTGCCTCTACTCTCCGCCCTCTACAACTTATCCAGAACAGGACTGCAAGACTTGTCCTTGGCCTCAAGCCCTGGGATCGTATCTCTCCAGCTTTGAAATCTCTCCATTGGCTCCCAGTGGATGCAAGGATTAAATTCAAAACCCTCTGCATTGTCCACAAGGCTTTCTGGGGCCTGGGTCCAAAATACCTTCAGCTATCCCTCCGCAAATACCTCCCCTCTCGAGCTCTTCGCTCCTCTACCTCTAACTCCCTCAGGATCAGTCGTCTTTCAAAGAAACGAACTAGGGGTAGATCTCTATCTTCGGCTGGGTCCTCCCTCTCGAACAGCCTCCCTGCCACTCTAAAACCTGAGGAGAACCATCTCCGGTTCCGGAAACACCTCAAAACCTTCCTCTTTGCTTCTGCCTTCGCTCCCCTTCTCCCCTGCTGATCTGCTCTCTTGGCACTGTGCACCTGGCCACCCTCTGTCCCCTGGGTCCAGGTACCTGCTCACCCTGGCACCTTCCTGCACTGCCTCCTGGCCACCCCTTGCACTGGGGACTGTATCTGTACCCATACAGCCCCCCCATTTTTCTTCTTTTCTGCCCTTATTCAGGCTTACCCAGTCTGCTGCCTTAAACACAGCACTTGCCACTTGCTGGCTGCACTACCACAGTTTGCCTCAATTTTCTATTTATTTTATTTATCTGCACTCCTCGGCTTCTGCACTTTCCACTCTCCCCCTTCCATGCACTTTTTCCCTTTTCCCTTTTCCATGCACTTGCGCGTTCTCAATGTCACTGGGCCTAGTACGATCGTTTTTATGTTGTGCTGTGTTCTCCCTTGTTCCCCTCCCTTGCCTAGTCGCGGTCTGAAACATTTGTGTACGAGCGCGATACAAATAAAATATCATATCATATCATAACCCAAGCCAAGGGTAGAGCAGCTTACGTATCGGAAAGCATTATCCCAGATCTGAAGTCACAAGAGATGGAACCTGCACAAAAGAAACCAAGGGAGAATGGGGCCATTGCAAGAGATCTAGGGCCTTTTGAGCCATTACCCCGGCAAAATCCTTTGCGTAAACCATTGCGGGATTCAAACGTAGGGCCTAAGGTATCCTACGGGATCTTTGGACAAAATGGGCTAGGAATAGCAAAGAATGTGATGGTATTTAGAGGGAATAAAGAAAGCACAAAGGGAACAGGTTACGGGGTAGTGGCTCAGGACGGTGTGAAAACCAAAGCCGGCCCTCAAATAAAAAAATGTAAAAACAGTGTCTTTAGACTTGAATGGATCTCCAACAGAACAAATAATGTAGTACTCAACCGAAGGAAGGTTATACAACTTTGCGAACAAACTGCAAGCCTGAAAAGACTGCACTCAGGGGACATCCTGATTGTTGAACCAAGGGAGGAAGATAATAAAGAGTGCTCCTATCTCCATAATGAAGCAACTAACATAAGGAGCCTCTTCAGAAACTCTATAGGGGACTTCAAAAGGATGGGTTATGAAATTAAGGAGATTCACGAACCAAAGAGACAAAAGTTTGATATGAATCAAGAGAGAGAAAGATACATGGGCAGAAAAGCTCACCAAGAAAGCCCAAGTAATACAAAATTGAAGGACATAGACTATAGATGCACAAGAACCTACATAAGGACGCCTAACCACAGTCGGACGGGGTATCTTCGAAATTGTGAACGCCGTCCATCATATGAACGGACCCTTAATGAATCTTCGCCAACAAGGCTCTGAAAAAGCTAAAAAGTGATTCCCACAAGGCCCTGCCTTCGGGAGAAAAAAAGACAAAAAAGTGGCAAACAAAGAGCTTGAGATTCCGAGAAACCACTAGCACAGGCGTAGAGAGGAAAATGAGCAACAACTGCCCCCAAAGCAGGGCATTTGTACATCAAGAGTCCAGAAAAACTATACATTCTTCTAATCACCAACATTGAAATGCAGGGAGGTTTCGGGGCTTGACCTAGGGGAAGTCAGAAGAGTTGCACCAAGGAAAAACTCAATGTGCTCATGGAATACCCGAGGTTTCAGACATTTAACTACGATCTCGGATGTTAACCTGGGCGACTGATATTGTCTGTCTCCAAGAGACATGGTTAACTACAAAGCCTTACCTCGATGGATATGACCTGGAACTCTCACCAGCAATTAAGGGGGAGGTTGGTAGGCCTATTTCCAGGCTCCTAACCGCCATAAGAACAGGAAGCGGGTTAACGCTAGATTCTACCCTTCAAGCTACAGAACTAATTCAAGCAGTCTTAGTTTAGCGGAATAGACAAGAGCCCCAAGAAGATCCAACTAAATTTTAAAAGATTCTCCTAATCAACACTTACTGGAACCCGGCCAGAACTGATGCCGACAAATACTTACACGCCATAGAAGACACCCTTGAAGAAGCCAACGCCACCCACAAAAATCGTTCACACAATAATTTCGGGTGACTTAAATACAGTGTGCGTAACAGAGGGGGCAAAGGAGGCACACCTTCTTTCGAGAGTGCTTTTATATCTTAGGGGCAGAAAATGGAATCTGCTAATGGATGCATACGATCAGCATAACGTCCACAAAATAAAAAACAACCAAAACCCATCTGTACCGACATGGGAAGGAAAAGGAGTGGGTCTCATGATAGATCACACATCTGTCTCAAGAAAATTGCTGGAGCAAATTGAAGACTTTGAAGTCGTGAGAACCTTAAACAGCGACCATAACCTAGCAACCCACTGGAAAGTCACACACCTGAAGAGGGAAAGCATGGTTAATAACCTGGAACTTTGTAAGGGGAATACAGGCCTTAGACACAAAGAAATTGTCTCCTTGACATACGACTATCGCAAAGGAACAGTGGGGAAAAAGAGGCATAGAAGTTCTTGCCTATCAGCCCTTCCTCAAAGTACACAAAGTTAACAAACTGCAGAGCTCTGATACCTTAAAACCAAAGCTCCACCTGTACAACAAACTGTTAGTACCTAAAAGGCGAATGGTAAGGCAAAGGTAAGAAAGCAAACGCTTGGTGAAAAAAACAAAAAATCCATTATTAATAACTAAAGCAAAAGAGGAGAAAAAAAAACTACAAAGCCTGGATACGGCAGCAAAGTGTACATTTATACCAAGCAGACTCGGAAGCAATGCTGCGCATTCTGAGTGGCAAAACCTCCAGAGTCTTCTGGACCCTGATTGAGCCAGGCGCAAATGAAGCAACACTTGATAACAAAGTGGCTGAACAAGCTTGGATTTCACACAAGGAATTATATAAATCATTGAGAAACAAATGCCCCCTTGACACGCCATCTGTTAAAGTGCGCTGGAACATCGCCAGTGACAAGACGAGATCAGAAAATTATTGAGCACTGGGCCCAGATGGGTTAATTCATTATAACCTGAAAC
Organism: Ambystoma mexicanum; assembly: GCF_040938575.1. Classification (NCBI taxonomy): domain Eukaryota; kingdom Metazoa; phylum Chordata; class Amphibia; order Caudata; family Ambystomatidae; genus Ambystoma; species Ambystoma mexicanum. Next base: position 1,295,813,965 of record NC_090933.1, on the reverse strand, counting down.
AGCACCCGGAAGCCTGGGCATCCCTGATAAGCGAGATATTCCAGCACTGCGTAGACTGCAGTGCAATTCCCTCAACATGGAAAAATGCCATCTTAGTGCCAATCTTTAAAAAAAAAAAGGAGACAAGAATGATCCAAGGCAATATCGCCCAATCGCTCTACTGGATACCATTGGCAAAATGTTTGCTTCCTCAGCTGTGGAGGGCTTCCAAGAGTAAAGAGGCGGGCTTCGTGCGTGGACGGGGAACTTCAGCAAACATTCTTCTAATAAGTGTTCTGAAGGCAAAAGCACTTCAAGCCAAAACACGATTAGGTCTAATCTTCGTGGACTTGGTGCAAGCTTTCGACAGGGTGAATAGAGAAATCTTGTGGCAAAAACGGATCCATCGAAGGTGCCTAAGCTCAATTTTACAGCCTATCCAGGCATGTACTCACAGACCTCAATGAGAGTAACGCTAAACAAGCTGGCATGTTATCAGAGATCGTAACAGCGCGTGGGGTGAAGCAAGGATGCCCTCTAGCGCCAGCTTTATGCAACTCTTACATCGCTGACTATAGGGACTCCCAGGAATTAATTTGAGCCTTCCCGCCGTCATTGGGAAATACAAAAATCCCAAGAATCCTCTATGTGGACGACATAATACTGCTTGACCAAACCCCTGTCGGGTTACAAAGACATATGGATAACTTGAAGGTCTACCTGAGAGACAACAACTTGGAACTCAACGAAACAAAAAAAAGAAGGTAAAAAGAAAAACACACCACAGTCTCAAACTGTTTACGGGGGTTAAGAGGCTGGAAACATCACCACTTTCAAATACTTGGGGATAATACTGAACAACAGTAGAGCTGAAACACCAATGCAAGACCATCTACGAGCAAAGATGAGAACTTTAATAGTCCAAACAAAAATCATGAACAGAAAGTTTGGACGTTTCTCATTAATGCCAATCCTGAAATTCTTTAGATCAAAGGTGATCCTAAGTATAGTTTTTAGAGCTGAAGCGATGCCATCACTTCCAGACTCCATATGGATTAAGCTTGAGGGACTCTTTTGGCGCCCAGTGCTGTCATTGCCACAGTCGACTCCTATGGTGTTGATTCGACTTGAACTGAGTTTGTCCTCCCTGAAAGCGGCGAAAGAAGCAGTCTGATGCTATACAGGAAGATCATTCAACTGGCTGCGAAATCAATTCTGGAGATAATCAACAGAGCAATGTTGAACGATGAAAACCAAATGCTCACAAAATGGAGATCAAAGAACAGGAGCTTAGTGGAAAAAAAACTGAAAAAAAAACGGAATTTCAGAAGAGGACCTCCTCGCCAATCCAGGGAAAGTGAATAAAAAGATCCTAGAAATGAATTGGATTGGATAGAGACTCTGAATGCAGCCTGACAAAGGATCTGCCATATAATCCAAAAAAAGTAAACAAGATTATACCATACCGCGTGAAAATCCCAAACAAAGCTCTAAGAGCAAGTTTCATGAGAATTCACCTGAACTTAATCAGCACAAACGAGATCTTAGCGATCAGGCGACAGGTGGACTCAAACAAATGCCGCTTCTGCACCCAAGATAATCAAATCGAGACAAGAAGGCATCTCCTATCCTGTACAGGCCCCTCAAAAGAAAGATCCACATGGCTAGGCCAGCTGCTTAATAACGTATAAGTTTATGATGAACAGGAATGGTGGGCCCGCTTAATAAGCGGTGAAAAGACGAACTTGCTCATCGCAGTGGTGGGTTTCTTCAAAATGATTGGCCTGGTTGCATAAGTGACAAAAAGGATCTGACCGATAAAGAAATATTCACTTGTTCGTCTAAGCTGATGAGAGAGTAAAGACGCGACTACATAGCTAATGAACTTCATAACTAAGCAAATGCACTGGAGAACTTGAATTGCTTCTTTTTGTAAAAAAATTGTTCACACAATTAAATCATGGTTTCCCCACAGACTATCTGCTCTTTCACCATTAGCTAGAGTAATTGCTCTTAACGATTCTTTCACAGCCTGCTTAAAATACTGCTCTGCATGAGTTAAGATCACAGTGTAGACTAACATTGCTGTTGGTAGTTTAGGTGCACAGATGGCTGGTACGGTTTGCTCCCATGTACATGTGCAGGTTGGACTGGGCCATAAAATTGTCTCGGGCACCAATGAAAAAGTGGCCCATAGTTGTAAATGGCAACGCATTGCTTATCTAACCCTGTTTGAATAGTACCCAAGGAGGGGCATGGGTGGGAGGTGAAGAGTTTTGTTTATTATTATAAAATGGGATGCAAATTGTGCATTTTAAAGAATATTTACTCAGCAACACTGGTCAAAACTATTATTAACATAGTGAAGTAACCCGTGCCATGGATGTGGAATTGATATATAGTTTGGAAAAGCAGCAGCATGAAATAAATTGCGACGTTTAAAACTATTATTTTGGACATTTCCTTTGATCGGAGGTCAACCTCCGCCCTCACCGTGGCCCTTGTGGGGACCCCCGCCCCCAAAATTTTTCTCATTTCCACCACTGGATAGCGGTAGATGGCGGTGTTCTGTAATATTCGTATCCCATACGGATCCGGTATCCGCTGGTCTTCGGCTCATTGCTGATTTGCTGCATTAAGCCTGAGCAGTGGCCCCTCTTCCGAGCTGTCACAGACATAAGCAGCAGAGCACTGCGCCAGCGGCCTCCATTGCTGTAATAGATAAAACACGGTTCATTCTGAGAGAAAACTTTGCATTAAAACGCGAGGCTGTCTTTGAGGAAGCCGCTGATGTAAAGCGTTCTCTCAGAATAATAAACAGTGATTAATCTATAATCACAACGGAACGAAGCTCGGCATTGCATAAACTTTAACTTGTCATTAAGATACGAGGCTTCGACTGAAGCCATTAATGACTCCTTACAGTTCATGAAATGTCGAGCTGCGCTTTGTGGTAGTAACAAGACAGTTAGATCTTATAAAAAGCCTCCCTATATTGTCCTGTCAGTGGAGTATCCAACATTGCAAGATGTGGTGGGGGGCAATTCCAGGTTGTCTCATTCGTGCCCACAAACCGCCCACCCCTGCCCCAAGCTATTTTTTTGGTAACATTACTAGTGGCATCTCGCATTTTAACACAACAAAAAAAAAAAACAGCAGAATCATTACAGATGCAGGGAACTCATCTATTAGAGCTCTGTCCAGGCGCTCTGGGGCAAAATACATGCACATCTCCTTATTTTCATATGGATTGCACCAACAGACATTACTTCACAGAAAGCACATGCAAGGAGCATCATCAGTCTTTGATACTTGGAGGCGCCAGGCAACTGACTTTAGAATAAGTTGTCATAAGTAAACCAAGTGGCAAATAATTTTGTGGTGCTAAATACCTAAATTGCACTGTTATATATGGAGCAAGTCAGGCTTTAAAAAAAAATAACAGCATGATATATTAAAGCTTTGAAGTGAATCACTTACAGAGCTGCAGATAAGACACAGTCTGATTACATGATCTGCCCAGGATCACACACTGGTTAAATGGTGAAACCGGGATGTGGACAATTTAAACAACTGAGCACATCTTCACAGTTTTAGTTTATATAGATATTTATGAATGTTTCCCTTTGCATTTCATGTGCTTAAATAATACTTTATTTATAGCAATGCCTTGGAAGCAAAGCACATTACATAAGAAACTACCCTTTCATTATTAACTTTAACTATACATATATAGAAATATGTTGAGCAATAAGAGGATGGATTTGGTTTTATTGTCCCCATCCTGCATGTAAAGTCACAATAGCATCATGCAGATTAATGTGAGCCTAACAAATACCCCTTGGGTAAAGCCATATTCATGCATGCCAACATTCTGATGTACCTGGGAGGGAGATTTCTACAGAGAAATCGGGAGACAACAATTTTCCCATAGGAATGCATTGGGGAAGTAATTCTTTTAGGCGGGAGAACGTGAAAAATTTAAGTATTTTTCACAAAAAAATCGGGAGTCTCCCGCCTAAATCGGGAGGGTTGGCATGTATGCATATTCATTATTTCATAAAGCCTGCAGCATTATGCAACCGTCTCACACCTGATCACTCCCTCCCATGCACATTTCTAAAGGGACAAAAGACCCTGCTGATAGTGCGCCCTCCCTCCCATCAGTGCCACTTGAGAGCCTCTCTGCTGCTGCCCTGAGCTCCTTGGGACATTGTCCTGGCAGAGATTTCGGAAAGGGTAAGGTGTCCTGCTTCCAGGACAATTACTTTGCTGAGCAGGAATTACTGAGCACACATTGTCCTGGCAGCGGGACACCTTTCCCGTTGGGCACCCTCATTGAGGTGCCGAACAGGAGAGGTGGCCCACTGACGAAAGTCCCGGTCAGGCTCTCAAAAGAGCCTGTGGGGTGGCAGCCCCCCTAGCCCTCGCTTGGTACGCCACTGTGTCCAGGTATTCTCCAGCCGATCAAGATATGAAGCTTTACAGTCCCTGGTGCCACATCTATGAGTTCATGAACCACACTTGTGCATTTCACCCATCCTCCTGATTGAAGGGCTTTAGCACACCACATAAGACTTCCTCCATTAGGTTCTACACTTTTTATATTCAAGAAAGAGCGTGAACAGTAATTTCAACAAAGTGATACATCCTCATCATATACCGCCACAGAAATGTAACCTTTCAAATAAAATTTTCCAATAAAAGAGGCACTAATAAAAACAACCACAAACAGCAATACATAAGGAAAGTCAGTGGGTACAAGGTGTGTCTGTGACAGACAGCAACAGGAACATCGACAAGACGGAGCACACTGATACAACAAGCATTAGAAATGCGAACAGTTTGGGCTTTTTTGTAGGCCTGGCAAAGGCACTTGTCAGGCACAGTCATATTGGTATTAACTGCCCATTGGTAGTTGCAGGTGCAAAATGGTGGCAATATCTTGGCCTCTGAGCAGTGCCCGGCAAGTTCCTAATATTATACACAAGCCAAAACTGTTGGCTTTGCCAATGATTGTGCTTAACAGGACTTCAATGAAATGAACACAGAGTGCTTATAAATCAAGTGGCTGAATGCAGACCTGGGTTTCTGTCAAAGAGGCTGATACCTTAAAAGTAGGTACTGGGACAAGGAAGAGGAACATGGAGGTAATATGCCTGAGAGATATGTGTAGAAATGAGCATTTCTACACATAAAGTTGATTTACGACTGTGCCGGCCCAGCACAGTACGACTCTGCGGGCAGGTGCCTCCTGCCCGCAGAGTTTCATGGAAGCAACAAAACCGTTATTAACGGTGACGTTGCTTCCGTGGTCCCCATTCCCATTGAGTCTTATTGGACTCAATGGGAATGGGGACGAACAGAATTACCGGCGCTTGATTTCCCGGGCACCGGGGTTGTAATACCTTGGTGTTACCGGGAAATCAGGTACTGGTAATTTTTGTCGGGTCTGGCGGCAACCCGCCGGTTTTACCGGCAGGGTTACCGCCAGACCCGTAATGAGGCCCATAGTCTTGTTATTGTTAACAAGATACAGTATTATTCTTCATAAAGTACCTATGCTGCTATCACACCTGGCTGGTGTGCATAGTGTAGTTCGCTCCACAAGCAGGAGAGCCCCATGGGAGCAACCTCTCTGCCTGCCACTCTGTGCTTTTCTGTGCAGCGCCCTGAGACACCCTCCCATGCCTCCTCGACCACGAGCGGCGTGCCCTTGTGGCATGGGTCAGAGCGATGCGGGCAACACAGTATGCTGTGCAGAAACATCAACACAGTAGGCATACATGTTGTGCTTCTCACCCCTTACAGCATCTGCAGGTAAGAAGCCCTCAATTCCGAACACAAGTGGGATACTGCTTTGCTGCATAGGTGCAGCAGGCACGCATTATGTTGCCTCCCTTTTACAATGGCCTGGGCTCAGACCCTGAGTCAGGAGATAAGTGAGAGGTTGTGCTGCTGCAAAGTGCCACCTCTTCTCTCCTGCATGTCCTTTGGTCTCACATCATTAGTTCAGAATATATGCATGAGTGGAGTACTGTACTGATGTGTTCCTCTTTTGTGCAGATCAATACAGAAGCCGTGCCAGATTACTTGTCAGTGAGTAGGATTAATACAGCCTTCCCTTTCAAAGCCCACTGTCACAAGCTTGTTAAAGCATGCTCGCTGCTTCTAGTGCAGTTCTTGGTGTAATCCCCTGGTTTAGCAAAGTCTGCCATACCAGATGATACTCTTAGAAATTGGAACTGTTCCTATATCATCAACCTTGCGGCCGTGGAAGCTGCCAATGTTGTCAACGCTGTGAGGCCTCATTAGAATATGTTTCACCTTGAAAATATTTGAAATAAATAAAATAAAAATGTTACCTACTCCTGCTCATATGGAGATCACGGTAGCAAGTGTATTAATCCTCTCCACAGCAATATTACCAGTCTAGCTATCTTATAGGCTGTGTATATCATACATTTGTTAAGAAGGAGATGCATACAGCAGGCGCAGGCAGCATGTAAAAACAGATTAATTGGCATGCATATTAAAGCCATTCAAGAGTGCCCTAGTGATTGTTTGTGTTCCACAGGTGGGGATTATATTTGTAACATGTGTTTATCCCTTCCATGATGATTTTCAAGATGCCATATTGGGTCCTGGAATGGTAAGTGTTTGTCTTTATCTCTCTCTACCTGTCTCTCTCACACAATCTTTGACAAAACACCCTCCATAAACTAAATGTACTCTTGCCACTTCAATAGTACACCTTGACTATTAACCTCATATAATTTCAAGGTCTTTGATAGACCGTGAAAGTATAAAAGGTGCCGTCTAGAGGTGATCCTCAGATCTCTGTGGTGGGTACTCAACCCACAGAACAATCTTACTGGCTCAACAGATGGCTATAGTCGGCCATGGTCCACAATCGCTGTCCATGATTGGTGATGCTTGGCAATGGTTAGCTATGATTGGGGATGATGGGCCATGGTTGGCAATGATTGACTTGGGGATAGGCAACCGTGGTTGGTTTGGACGCTGGCGAAAGTCAGCAATGTCCAACTGTGTTTGGCAATGGTCGCCTGCTGTCTGATCCTAAAAAACGTTTGGTAATTTGAATAATGCAAAATGCAAAACCTTTAAACTGCAGATAACCAAGACAAAAGACAGTTCAGCCAAACAAAAGCCAGATTCTATATCTGTCTCTGCCAACTCTTATGTCATGCTTTCGCCTACTTGGTGCTTATCTGATCAGGTTTCATTTTGGAAACGCTTTCAAATTGCGCCCCGATCCAAGATGGCACCCAGATGCACTTGCCACGCGGTGACATCATCTCGTTCATGTACTCGGCAACATCTGATACCCGGAAATAAATAGAGGTAATTCAGAAGGCTTCTCTCATTGCAATTGTTTTGTATTGCGGAACGCTAGTTTGCCTTGCGACCTCGTGTTTTCTATGTGTTCCTGGTTCCTGTAAAGACAAATTCCCGGAATAACAAACTTACCTGGAACGTCTTCTCAGCACCTTGTTTTTTTTCCCCCTCAAGGTTTTTTACCCCTGGGACTTAGCTCTCGGGGTAGCCGTAGTGCTTACCTGATATCCTGTAATCGGGTTGCATGGTGGCTACCTGAAAGGACAGGCCTTACCTCTTCCCAATAAAGGAGTCAAGAAGCAAAGAGGTAAGGACTGAACCTGACACCTAAACTCCTAGTCATCATTTAGGGCATTCATTTTGACTCACATGCAGAGGGGAACTAAACCACCACCCCATGGAGCCAAAACATAAAAATTCAAATGTAATCAGTACTGAAATAATTCTACTAAAATAAAAAGTCAAATAAAAAATGAATCAAATAAGAGATAAAAGTAAGTTTGAGTCCCTGTAATATAGCCAGGGGTGTTAATGTCTCTGTTGCAGAGATATACTTGTATCCTACGGGTCCGAATTTCCCATTCCCAATTGGATTGCACAAAGGGTTAATATGCCTGCTCTGATTTGTCCGATACATGCACTGCACATACCTACCATTCTAAAGAATGCAAGAGCTGTGGCCCCTGCACCCCACCCCTTAAAAAAATGAAAAATATATTACGATTTGCTCCTCATAAAAACAAATTTCTCTTCTTCTGGGTTCTCCAGCACGGGAGCGGGACTTTTTTCATTTAAATAGGGCACTGCTGCTACACCAGAATGGGACAGCCTTTGAAATACTGCCCATGCTGGTGTGGCAGTGGCACACTATTTAAGTGATAAGCTCTCTGCTCCTACACAGCAGCTTGGAACTTTTCATTTAAATAGGACGTTGCTGCTACACCAGTACAGGGTAGCTTCTGGAAGGCTTCCCTGAGCTGGTGTGGCAGCGGTGCCCTATCACACACCATATACAGAGAGACGCCCTGCGGCAGACCGGGCTTACAGCCGCCCATCAGCCTCATGGGGTAGAGCTTGATGAGGTGGGACGTAGCAAGGTTCTGGACCCAACTGGGACTTGCCTGTACTTCAAAGACCTATTCTAGAATCAGAAGACGCTGCTCTAGTATTTTTGTGAGTGGTTGGGGGATGTAGCCGCTTCACTCGTGTGCTGAAGAGGGACACATTGAAACAATCAGCGAGGGATCCTAGCATTCTCAGTGTCCCAAAACTGAGTCTGTTTGGGTTGTAGCTGAAGACTGTGATGGGAGGCAGACCTAGTTCTCAGCTGTCAAACCCTCAGAGTAAGCCACTCCCCAGGGTTATGATCAAGCTCAGTGGGACAACTTGTCAACTAACTGCCAACTCACCCTAGTTTTGGCAGAGCCTCCATTGTTTGTGATTGCCCAGATACAATTCCCTTTCACACTTTCCCTTCAACATAAAAAACATACAGTAGTCACTCAGTGGCCGATTAAAGCTTGCACCCTATGCCTGTTTACCTGCTGTGAGAAACCTGAAGGTGTCACCCTGGCTAAATCCTGGAGATCTGTCGGCCAGGTGGCCAGGACATGGCCATTGCTATTGGATCCAGTTCCTGTGGGTGGACTAGTGAGGGAGGATCACCTAGATGGGGTGTCCTCGGGGAGTGGGAGTGGGACACTGACGGGTGAGATGTGGTATCCCCCTTCCTTCAACACCTTTTCCCCATCCTCTTCCGTAGGACATTCAAAAACACTGCCCCCCCTTTTCCGACACGAACACTTTCACACAACATGAAAGACAATGGACTAACACCAGAGCCGTTTATCTGACTTGTCCCAATACAGGGTCCGGCAAAAGTCAAGCAATTTATCAGAATCACACACACCTGACAGCCCTTTCCCTTCCCCAGAGGGATAAAAAGGGGAGCAAGAGAGCACAGAAAGCACAGTACGAGCGAGGCAGACCGCACAATGAGACAGCTATCGAGACCAGGCAGTTCAAGAGGAGGAGAAAGGCGACAATCATCGAGAGGGAGACGAGGCGAGACGCGACCATGCCCTTCTTGACAAAACCCAGCAAAACCTCTGCAAAAGGAATCGTAAAACCGAGGACAATAGCCCAAGTGTCCTGCAGCAGATGTCAAAGGTACACCGAGCGTATTGACGCTGGTAAACTGGTTCGAGGGAGACTCCTGCTACCATGGTACCGGCCTTGACTCCAGTTGCAAAGAAAACCAAGCCGTTCATCACAGCCAGTAAGTCGTAGGGAACACTGATAAGAACCGGGCTGGTGGGAATGAAAGTTGCAAAGTGGCAAAGTAAAAGAAGTTCAAAGGAAAATTGTAAAGGGGAGACCATGTACAGAAGGGGACCAGCACCACGTGGATGCTGCTTCGAGAAACTCTGGTCGACTCTGATTGATCCTCGTCTGAGTGAAACTACAGATACCAGAAGGCCATTGGAGAGTCGTCGAGATAGCTCAAAGTGGTCACACAGGAGGTCAAGCAAAATCCCTGTACAGTCGAACGCCTTTGACCTAAGAACTATAAGAAAGCAAGGGAAGTAAGGAACAAGTTACTTACCTGTAACTGTTGTTCTACAGCATGGGTCTGGCATGGATTCACATGCTCATGAATATTCCCCCGTCGTCAGGCTGGGAATCCTCGGTAAAGAAAAAAATCAGTTTCAGTTTCGTTTCTGAACTGTCTTTCTACTAGTAACCAATCACAGGTCTCTGTGTCATACTGCCCCCAACCCTCTACCTAAGCCCCTCCTCTGGCAGCCATCTTCAAATTTGGTAGCACGTAAAGTGGCAGTAGGACCAAGAGAAGAGCCGCAGAGAGGTTCGAGGGAGGGTTCGCATGTGAATCCATGCCAGACCCATGCTGGAGAACAACAGTTAGAGGTAAGTAACTTGTTCCTTCTCCAGCATGGGGTCTGGCATGGATTCATATGCTCATGAATACAAGAATACATACCAGTACACACGTGCACAAACAGGGGAGGTGGCAAGGCACAACATTAAGCATTTCAACAACTCAACATTAAGCATCTCTTACCTCCTCACCAGGCGCACCTTCAGGCGAACAGGTTGCGCAGCACTGCCTGGCCGACTCTGGACTCCTCCCTAGAATCCCGGTCGATGCAGTAAAATCTCGTGAAGGTGTGCGTCGACTTCCACTTACCAGCCCTGCAGATGTCCAGCAGGGGCACACCAGACAGGAACGCCGTGGTAGCAGCGATCGCTCTGGTTAAATGGGCTCTCGGACATCCGGGCAACGGTTGGTTTGCCAACCGGTGACAGTGCATGATGCAGCCAGAGAGCCATCTGGACATGAAAGCCTTCGAGAGGGCCTTCTCTTAATTTACAGGTCCAAAGATCACAAACAGCTGTAATGTCTTCCGAAGACTCTTCGTGCGGTCCACGTAGAACTTCAGCGCTCTAGCCACATCCAGCGAGTGCAAAGTCCTCTCAGCCGGCGACGAAGGCGACGGGAAGAAAACAGGTAACACCGAAGGCTCGTTGAGATGGAAGTCCGACGGCACCTTGGGCATGAAGGAGGGGTGCGTCCTAAGCACTACACTTGTCTCGTGGAATGTCAGGTATGGAGGTTTACAGGAGAGGGTCTGCATCTCTCCCAATCATCATGCAGAGGTGATGGCCACAAGAAACGCTGTCTTCCACGACAAGAACTTCAACAGTGCCGAATGCAGAGGCTTGAATGGCGGTCCCATGAGCCTGGTCAGCACCACTTTGAGCTCCCACGCCGGGGCCGGGGCCTTCACCGGCGGGACCGACCGGAACAGTCCTTTCATGAACTCCTTCACCAGGCGATGAGACCACAGAGATGACCGTCCCGGTGGGCCACCTTAGAGCTTCCCTCGCCACATTAGAGCTTCTCCCGCCGGGGAGGGACGGGGCTCCCCGACACCGCCGCCGGGCTTGGGGACGGTTAACCCACTCGCGATGCAAGCACGTAAGGCCAGGGGCCAGCCCCTCCAGCCGCCCTGGGGCTTCGGCGTGGCCCCTTTAGAGATTTTCCCTGTGCCGAGCGATGGGGACCCCGCTGGGGCTCCCCGCGACCAGTGCTGGGCCCGGGGACCTTCCAGACAGGGGGTGGGGGTGAGGGTGGAAGTAGCCCCGGTCACCCTGGCGCTCTGGCCCGGCCCCCCCTTAGAGCTTCTCCCTCCACATTAGAGCCTTGCCCTCCGGGACTGACCCGCAAACGCTGTGGAACTCGGGTCCGGCCACTACGAGCGCCCCTTGACACACGCAACACGAACGCCATGGAACCCAAGGCCGGATGCTACGAGCGGCTATAGCCCCGTGGAGGGAAGGGGGCCCCACTCAGGGTGCCAGCTCGACACATGCGCCACCCCATTTTGGACTTGACCGGGAGCGGCCCACAAATGCCATGGAACTGAGACCGGGAGCAGCGCAACAGCCGCCCCGGGGGCTGCAGGGTGGCACCTCCACGCTGACTATTAAGCCCCCACGCAGTGGGGGGTCTTAAGGAACCCGACCGGAGGGGACAAGTGCAGGAGCCAGCCGGGCCGGCCGCCACTCGGGCCATCTGGTCTGTCGGCCGCCACTCGGGCCATCTGGTCCTACTGCCCGGGGCATTTGGCCCGGCGGCCAGCCGGCCGCGCCTCCACCGACCCCACCCCACCGTCTGGGGGCACAGGGCTTAGGGAAGGTGGCAAGCCCCCCTCCTCGTACCCTGGGGGTGGCCTGCAGCCCCTCTTCCTCCGCCAATCCGACGCCGGCCCGGGGCCGAGGACATCTGGTCGGCCGAGCTGACCGGGAAAGGTAAGAAGAGAGCGCTCCCTGCCCAGCCCGCACACCCCTCGCGGGTGTGCCCCTAGGGCGGGTGGGAGTGTCCCGTGCACCCCGCGGCGCGACGGGATGGAGACCCTCGTGGAGAGGGCCATTTTGCGACAAAAGCTTGGCTCAGAGGATGACTTTCAATAGATCGCAGCGAGGTAGCTGCTCAGCTACTTACGAAACCCTGACTCAGAATCAGGTCATCTATGAATGATTTAGCACCAGGTTCCCCACGAACATGCGGTGCACTACGGGCGAGAGAGGTGGCCCCCTTCTGGCCACACTCGAGTCCTGATGCGAGCGGCTCTACGCACCGGTCCAGAGGTCGGCTATTCTAGGCCAACCGAGGCTCCACAGCGCTGCGGTATCGTTACGGTTTAGGGGGTTTCTGATTTAGAGGCGTTCAGTCATAATCCCACAGATGGTAGCTTCGCCCCATTGGCTCCTCAGCCAAGCACATACACCAAATGTCTGAACCTGCGGTTCCTCTCGTACTGAGCAGGATTACTATTGCAACAACACATCATCAGTAGGGTAAAACTAACCTGTTATTTTACTCACCCTAGAAGGCAAGAGACTTTTTGAAGATAAAAGAGACTTGGCCATCGAGGCTCCTGATAAGCTAAAACAGAACTGTTGTCTCATGCTGGGAGAGCTCGAGACTGTGCTGTGCTCCAAGATCCCACCTTACCCTGTGCTTAAAACGTGGGGAAGGAAGACCCAGGCTACCATATCATGACATATTATTTGTGAACACTTCTTTCTTTTTTTGAAAACTATCCCACACCCTTTTCTATTAGTTGGAAGGCTTGGCAATAGGTTTCTTAGTATAGGCCCTTTTTCATTTGACACAATGCCCCTAGGACTACCTTATTTCCATTTGATGGTCGGCGCTTGCTCCTGTCTTAGATTTAGGTTTAGATTAGGCGCTTTTCCAACCTGCATACACTTTAATAAACATCCTTAAACTGCGATCACTTGTGTCTGTCTTTACTGTTGCCACCATGAGTTCCTTACACCATCCTCCCCCTTTTTCTATCTGCCCCCTCATCCACAGAACTTCCTGACAAGAGTTCATATCTGCCAACTAGATATGTCCCACCACACATAGTGCTATGGGTCTATAGGAGGCACAATTAGTGGGGTCTTTCCTGGGCTTCAGGATTAGCGTAATCGTGGCTTCACTGAAGAAGGAGGGAGGGAGCCTTGCTGGAAAGCTTCTTGCCAGACTTTCAACAAGTGCATGGACACTTTAGGACTAAATTTGTTAAAAAATACAGCCGTTAGACCATCCGATACCAGGACCTTTGAGGTGGCTAGCGCTGCAATGGCATTCATTATATCCTTTTCCGTGATTGGGGCATTTAAGAGTATAGGGTGCTATGATTTAACTTGTGCATTGGTATATCGCATAGGTTTGCTTTGAGTTCCATAGGGAATTGTGTATTCTTCCTAGCATACAGTGTCTTGCTAGAAGTATGAAACATATACACTGTCACTCAGATCTGACATAAGTGTCCCTTCATCGTTCAATATGGTCGCTATGTTGGTCGGCCCCCGTTCAGGATGCAAAACAAAAGAGGTGATGGCTGGAAGGTTTAGAATTAATCTTAACTACTGGCATTGCTCTGGGCAACCCTCCAGGCCATTGTTCTTTGCCTGCCAAGCCATTACAAAAGGGGAAAAACCATATGCAAATCAGGCTTGGTCCCACCCCAAAAGGGGCAGTCTAGCCTGAACTACTAGTTCACATCCCTTCTGCATGAGACCACAAGCATACACAAACATGTTTTGGTCTTGTTAGGCCTCATCAGTGAGGAGTCGCTTGGGTCTCTCGGCCCACCAGTCACGGGACCCACGTCTGGGCATAACCGTCCCACTCGTGGTGACTACAGCAAAACAAAAGAGGTGATGGCTCTTTCAGAACACAACAGTAAGGCTAGTAAGCGGCAGGTCTTCCGTCCTCTCCATATTTCGGGTCTGTATCTGGGCAGAAATTAATTTCACCTCCTGATCTGCCAGTGAGCGGAATTGGTCCAGTTGAACTTTTATACATGGAAGCAGGATGTTATTGCTGGACCTGATCCATTTCAATCTCAAGTTGTCTGATCTCTACCTCGTTCAAACTCCTCCTTTTGGCCTTATGGACTCCATTCTCTATGCCTATGCAGCATGAAGATAAACCTTGACTGTGTCCCAGAGAGTAGATATTCAGGGGGACCAAGCCGATATTAGTTTTAAAAAAAGGTGTTAATAACCACCTTGATGTCACTCTTAAATGCTACATCCGACAGTGCATGCAATTTAAAATGCCAGAGAAGTTGCTCAATCACATTCTCCTCAAGAAGAAATGTCCACAATAAGCGGGGGTGTTCTGATAGAGTCCTAAGGTGCAGAATACACTCCTGAGACCTATGTAACAGTCCCGTCCCGATTAAGATACATTCAATCCGTGACTGCATTTCATGGACTGAAGAGTAATATGAATATTCCCCATCACTTGGATGGAGTGTCCTCCACAGGTCTAAGAGCTCAAAATCATACATGCCCTTGTGAATTTCCTGTGCAGACAATGAAAGAGCTCTAGCAACTCTGCTGGATCTACCCAGGGAGGTACTGAAAATGGTGTTGAAATCTCCAGCCTTTATAAACTAGGTATGAAGATGATTAGCACATTTACTGCTGTTTTTGCTGTCTATGCTCATGTGAGGTGGAGGAGGAGGAGCATTTAACCCTAACACGAGCGCGGAATGCTGCACTGAGGTGAAGTGGAGGCACAAGTGGTTATTGGTGGTTCGTGGTGGAGTGGCATGCAGGGGGTTACTCCAGTCACCAAGGTCTGCAAGTAAGTCATTGGCCGACCTCCATTGGTAACCCGGGTTTCCTCACCCATCTGCACTTTGGTACTTCCGCATGATAGTGGAGTGTGGAAAACCTGTAACCCGAAAGCGGGAAAATGAAAGCTGGACTGTTGAAAAACTGTACGTGAATATATTTGCACTCCCCTCCACTTTTGCCTGCTACTCTACATCCAGCCAACTAAGTGGCTATTTACTTATTCCGGTAATTGGATAAGGAGGAGTGTGCCAAGCTAGAATCCCTCCCAAGAGCCGTGCTACTGGTTGAGTATTGATTTGCTGCCGAAATCTATCGCTATCCAATGCCTCTGACTGTTTCAGGTTTTAGGTTTATGAGAGTGGGGTTAGGGGGAGACAGACAGACTAAGGCTGCTCTTTGAGCCATCGGGCGTTCCCTGTCCCCCCTCTCTGGGTCTCCGGAGGTTTTTCATGAGGACTGGCTGCCGGTGGCCTTCTGTAACTGTGGGTGTTGTGGCTGCCTTTGGAGTCGAACAGTCCTTACTAAGCTATCAATCCAGGGTGGCGGGTGGCTGTATTTGTCCCGCGGACGGTTGTGGTCCTCTGTGGCCAACAACCCATTACCATTTGTTTCTTATGCACTGGCGCATGCCGGAACATCCCACTGTATAGTCACCATTTAGACATTGACGTTTTAGCGGTATGTTTACTCTTTTTAACCAATTTTATAATGGCTCAATTTTACTGTTCTTAGGTGCATTTCCACCATGGTGAAAAGAAAAGCAAGGGATGATCGGAGACCGGGGGGGGCTGACAGAAAGGGAAAAAAAGAAGCAAATTAAAACGGCCCAGGAGCTTGCCAAGGTTAAGCCCCATCTTTTGCAACGCTCCCTTGATTCGTATTTGGAAGACATGGCCAGCAAAATAGTGAATCGCATTACTGTTACTGGAAAAGCCACATGGGATGCTATTTCAGGTTCAGGAGGGAATCCCAAAGGTAGCACCACTGAAAAAAATAGTTGTATTGAGGGGATGGGGGCATTAGGGGGCACAGTGGTTCAGGCAATGGCTCTACATGAGCAGTTGCTTGGGGTGTGTATGCCTCAGGATCCTCTGCACCCTGGTATGGAGGCCGATAAGAAAGTGGAAGGGGAGGGGTGACACTAGGGATGGGCGACCGGATGGTGAGTGTTAGAGGTTACAGTTTATCATATTAGAAGTTATTATATTTAAATGTCTATTTATTGATGGGCTTGTGTGTGTAATACATCTCATTCATAACTTGGTTACTGTTGTCATAATATGTTCACTGACATCTCCTCCTGGAATGTGGAGTCTCAGCATCTGGGGGACTCCACATTCCATTAGGTCAGTTGAGAAGATTTCCCCTGGCTGGGGGTCGTTGCTGTTACTAACTCAATAAAGAGTTAATTATAACTTTGCGCTGTGTGGACCCATCATTATGGGGGTCATTCCGAGGTTGGAGGTAAGGGATTACCGGCGCCTGTAAGGGCACCAATGGCGGTAATCCCTTACCTCCGTATTCTGAGTTCCCTTTGCGGGTCCCTCTTTACCTCCTGCTTTTAGCAGGAGTAAATTACGGGACCCGCAAAGTGACCTTGGAGTAAATTACGGCACCGTAACTTACGGTGCCGTAATGACCTCCTTCCCCATTCCCATTGAGCCCTATAGGGGCAGAAATGGGGATGGGGAAGGGCTATGGTGAATGGGGGATTACCGGTCCATCCAACCTTGGAATGGACCGGAAATTACTCAATTCACCATGCCGGTATTCCATGGAGTAAATAGCTCCATGGTTGCCAACCATGGAGCTATTTACTCCATGGTGTAGTCCTAACTCGGAATGAGGGCCTATGTGTCTTAACAGTGAGGGGGTGTAGTAACGGATCAATTGGTGAAAAGCCATATGGGTGGGAGCCCGGAGAGGGAACTGAGTCAGGATCTAAATTCCTCCTCCAGGGGGGAGGAGGATAAGCTCTGGCTGGAATCACTTCTAGATGTAAAGCTCAAGCCCCTTTAGACCATCCTAGAGTCATTGCAGATGTTTAAGTCTGGGGTAATGAACACACTGGCTATCGTGGATGACTCAATCAGAGTTCTAACAAAAAGAGTGGCAGAAATAAGTACGGAGGGGGTTGGGGCAAAGCCAAATGGTAAAATACTATCAGGGGGGAGGAGGGGTTGACTGGTGAGCGTCCTGGCCCGGTCACTGAGGTTGGCGGGCTGGTGATGCTGGCAAAGGATAAGGCAGTAACCACACAGTTAAGCTCAGTAACTGTTCATTCAAATTTTACGGGTACTGGGAGGTCCGACTTAAGCTTTAGGACTTTCATAGGGGACACTGGGGCTAACATGGATATAGGAGGGCTGGAGAAGAGCATTGTGAATGTACTGGCTGCAGCAGCCCCTCTTATGGGAATTATCATTGGTGTACCGGGGCTCCCTAAGTGTGGATTTGAATCAACTATTTCACTAATGAATAAAACGACCCATTGGATCAACACCAACCTGATTGGACCGAGCATTGACCCAAGCCTTATATTAATGGCAAGAAGGGTAGGAAGGGTAGGCCAAAAACCCAAATGTATGAAGGGGGACTGCATAGTGGTTCCTTCTCGGATGCAACAATGGTTTGTTATTTGGTCAACTCTAATTTATCCAGAGGCCTAAAACCAAACAGCTACAGTCTCCATAGTAGGCTGGTCTCTCGGGATTTGTTTTACGGTTGTACAGGGAGGGTGGCTGATTCAGGGAACCGCTTGAGCAAATTTGTTAGGAGGAGGGAAGCACCGAGTTACCTCACGCACAGGGGCCTTTGTATCCACCTCTTGGCCACAGATTACCCTTGGGTTGGAGGTCCAACCCTAATTTAGAAAGATTGACCCCACAGATGGGAGGGGCGCATACTATTGGGGTTGAGCTAGCTAATCGGTATGATGCCTTAACCTCCTCTGAAGATCTGGCCAGGGATATTTATCTTATGGAAAAGATCACAGAAGCTATACAGGGATCCAGCGTTCTGTTAGAAACTGAATGGCTCGGGTTCTTTAATGCTTTTACTAACATGGAAAGCACAGGTTGAAATTCCCAGAGAACAGTGACTCGGCCCCACCGAATAGTTAACTTGGAAAACACAGACTTTAATTCAGAGGAATCGACCCGTTGCTGACGATCTAGTGCCCGGTCGGAACTGCCGACAACGGATTGAACAGTATAAGTGAAAGCAGCGATCAGAGACTGTGCCTTGAAAGGGCGTGGAGGGGGAGGAGGGAGGGAGGGTGTATACGCCAGGGAATTATCTATTATTTTTTGTATAAGGTTTATAGGGACACGAGTCCCTTTCATGTTTGCTCCGTAGGTTCTCTGTTGTTTCATAAAACCAATAAAAATAAATAAAAAAATAAAAAATGAAAAAACAACCTACAATGTCATTCTCCTGCAAGAGACCTGGGCCTTGGAGACCACACTGTTAGATGGCTACACATCGTAGGGGAACTCAGCGAAAAAAATGCTAGAGTAAGATGTTATGGGGGTCTGGCCATTTTGATTAAAGCGTCCCTAACCTGTAGGTTTAGGGTAGTGGAGACTAACATGGACTACCTACAGGTGCTCTGTATTTTAACCTCTAGGGGGGACCCGTTAATCATTTGAACCTCTATAACAGCCCCCATAAGGCTGAGGCAGACAGCTTAGCCAAAGTCAAGGCGTTTATTGATGAGTTATTTCTAAACAGGAGGAATCGTAATGAGCAATGTATATGGGGAGGAGATTTTAACCTCAAAATGGGTGTAGGTCTGCCAAGGGATATGTTAGATCCGCTGGAGGACTGACCACTGAACATCCCCTTGCCCACAATGAAATATGGACGGGTGTGTGCAAAGGGTCTCCAAATGTGTTTATGGCTCATCGAATGGGGCCTGCGCACGGTAAACGGACACAAAGCACCCGATATACTGGGTAACCTTACCTTCAATAATCACCAAGGTTGGAGGGGTGTGTGGCCAGCAAGTGGGCAATGAGGACGCGATTCCTTGTTGCTCCCAGGCCGCCAGCTAGATCCTGCCTTTATCCTGACAATTCATGTTGTTAAACTCACAAAAATAGCTTCCAAAAGCGGCGGATCCCTTCTGCAACGGGTCACTACACTAATCCAGAAGAGGCTGACCTCATATGCCAGACAAGATGGCCGCCGGGACTGCGAGCTAAGAGGAAGGTGCGCATTACTTTAAAGGTTACACTGAACCAAGCGCCCCGCAACAGCAACTACCATCACAGCGCTGATGCCTAAATCAGGAAGACTAAACACTGATCCTGACCCCAAACAACACTGCGAGTAGGCGGCAAGCGCGCCCATGAAAGCAGGCGGACACTGGCATCCTCTGCTCCGATACAAGGTGGAGCAACCCTGCTTGAGGACGACAGAGAGGACCAGCCGACGTTACGATCCTGATCACTGCAGCAACGAGGTGAGCCGCGCTATGGGTCCCCCCCGATGGGATTTCCAAGTGCCAGCGAGGCTCAGCTCCTACCGGCTGCCCTGGCGGTCGATGGGGCGGTCCCATCTGAGGCTGCCAGAAGCTTCTGTGGGCCCCTTGGAACGACGCGACCCGAGCTAGCAGCCGAACCGAGGAAGGCTGCCTGAAGGCGCTCCGGTTGCAGGAGAGCCAGGCCGACAGCGAAGCGAGCAGCGCCTGCGACAAGGAGTGAGCGGGGCAACCAAATCAAACACGTCTCCTACCCAGAGATGGTGCGAAGAAGCTAAACTGCCTACCAACAATGATACGCAGCAGAATTATCCCTAGACCCCAACCGCTCACAGTGGGACCCTGAAAGTGGAACGCGACACATGGATTGCAACACACGTTCCACAAAGCAACCGAGAACGGAAGGTAAGCTGCCTATGCTGAGGGCATGGCTGTTATAAGGGGAATGAGAACTGCACACTGAATCTACAATGCTCCGAGCTCCCAATAAAGTAGTGATGTGGCTGAGCGCTGAGTGTCCAAGGTGAACCCAATAAGGCTAATATCCTGTGAATACATCGCCTAGTCGCCATAACACGCAGCAATAAACGTGGTTTACACACTTGAAATCGCTTGTGAGCCCCGACCATTATCAAAGGCGACCACCTGCTCGGAGGCGAGCTTGTACAGAACCGGTGCGCCAACCAGACTGGCAGCATGCACTTCAGAAGTTGCAGGGATTTGAGAGAGCAAAACAGCATTCTGATATCACCGGCCCGATCAAAGACTACTACTGAGGACAACTGAAACGAGGCAACTGGAGTACTGGCCTGCTTGTCCGTGGCGCGAAGCGGCAACAGGGCCCCTAATCCTGCACTGTACGAGTCTAAGACACACATTTGAACTGAGACTAATAGAAACACCTCCTTCCCGAAAGATAGGGTGCCGACTGAGCCAGTCCTCAGTCCAACAAAACAAAGGAGGAAGAGGGCATAGGTGATAACGCAGCGGACTTCTGGGAAGAAACCACAAAGTGGACAGTGCATATAAACCGTAAGAGAAACCAAAAGGAGGGAAGAGGTGTTCGAGATTACAACGGCACCTCCCTAGCAAGATAGAAGCCAAGGCTTGTGGCTCTGCCGTCTTCGGAGTACCGCAGCCAGGTGGTCACGGACAGCACCATTTGGTAATAAACGCTGGACAGTGCACCTGCGAAGGTGGAACAAGTATCTCTGGTGAACCACTTGACCAGCATCCACGAGATCCTGTACCAACAGCAACAACTGGATAGTGCCTTGCCTAATCGTTGCGCCCGAAGCGAGCACCCCACTGACCTAAACAGCTGCACAAACATCGGCTGAGAGGTAAGGGAGCAACTGCAAATCAACACAGGCTTGACCACCATGGGGAAAGACAGGGCAAAGAACGCGACAATGCAGAGCAAAATGGAGCAGCACACAATCGCTACCCAAGTTCCCCCGCAGGAGCAGGGCAACTCTGGTGATGCACTGGGACCGAAGAATGACAATATATCCCAACTCAAGGACCTCCATGGAAAAAAAGATGGATGGTATAAGTACGCTATTGCGCCATGACCTGCAAAAACTCACGGCTCGTACCGGGGAAACAGAGGGCCGCATATCAGAAACAGAGGACAGCCTGAGGACTGTAAATCACCAAATGACCGGAGCGTTGGCACGCCTCAAGGCACTGGAAGAACGAGTGGAAGAGGGTGAGGGCAGAGCAAGACCGAACAACATCTGGATCCTTGGATTGCCCGAAAAGTCCGAAGGCCAGAGCATGGAGATATTCTTAGAGCAATGGCTTGCGGATCTATTCGCTCCCAAGACCCTATCAAAATTCTTCTCAGTTGAACGTGCTCACTGCTTACCAACGGGCAGACAAATACCCGGAGTTCGTCCGCGCACGGTAATTGCAAAGCTCTTGAACTATATGGATCGGGATGCAATACTGCAGATGGCCAGAACTAAGGGCTCCATAACATTTAATGGCTCCAGAATCTCCTTTTTCCCAGACTTCACCAGGGAGGGTCAGAAAGCAAGGCAGTCCTTCGACCCACTCAAGAAACGCCTTCAAGCGCTTAACCTAAAATACTGACTTCTGTTCCCAGCACAACTGAAAATATACCACAACGGTACGACAGTGCATTTCACGGATCCCAGAGAAGCGTGGAGCTGGGCGGAAAGAAACTTAGAGGGTGACTGGAGGCCAAATCAGAGGCAAGACATCGACAGGAGTCGCCCACGACCAGAGAGAGCACCACCTGACCACCCACAACAGGAGATGGAAGCACTGCCAAATGAAGGCAATGGGGGTCATTCCGAGATTGGAGGTAAGGGATTACCGGTGCCGGTATGGGCACCGATGCCGGTAATCCCTTACCTCCGTATTCCGAGTTCCCTTTGCGGGTCCCTCTTTACCTCCTGCTTTTAGCAGGAGTAAATTATGGGACCCGCAAAGGTACCTCGGAGGTAATTACGGTACTGTAATTTACAGTGCCGTAATTACCTCCTTCCCAATTCCCATTGAGCCCTATGGGGCAGAAATGGGAATGGGGAAGGGAAAAGGTGAATGGGGAATTACCAGTCCCTCCAACCTTGGAATGGGACCGGTAATTACTCCATACACCATGCCGCATTTCCAGCGAGTTGGGAGGCAACCATGGAGCTATTTACTCCATGGTTACCTCCTAACTCGGAATGAGGTCCAATGACTTCTGGAAGGCAGCTCATCCTTTTTTTGAAGGGGATACCAAATATTACAGCTAATATAGTGTTGTAATATTTGGTATCCCCTTGATTTTGAGGGGTAACACTTAACAACGCACTGCTTGAACTATCCCTTGCATTGGGGAGGTGGGTACATCATAAGCCTTCACTGTGACAGCTTCTGGAAGCCATCTCATCCTTTTTTTGAAGGGGATACCAAATATTACAGCTAATATAGTGTTGTAATATTTGGTGTCCCCTTGATTTTGAGGGGTAACATTTAACAACGCACTGCTTGAACTATCCCTTGCATTGGGGAGGGGAGTACATCATAAGCCTACACTGTGACAGCTTCTGGAAGCGATCCCATCCTTTTTTTTGAAGGGGATACCAAATATTACAGCTAATATAGTGTTGTAATATTTTGTGTCCCCTTGATTTTGAGGGGTAACACTTAACAACGCACTGCTTGAACTATCCCTTGCATTGGGGGAGGTGGGTACATCATAAGCGTTCACTGTGACAGCTTCTGGAAGCCATCCCATCCTTTTTCTGAAGGGGATGCCAAATATTACTGCTAATATAGTGTTGTAATATTTGGTATCCCCTTGATTTTGAGGGGTAACATTTAACAACGCACTGCTTGAACTATCCCTTGCATTGGGGAGGGGAGTACATCATGAGCGTTCACTGTGACAGCTTCTACAAGCCATCCCATCCTTTTTTTGAAGGGGATACCAAATATTACAGCTAATATACTGTTGTAATATGTGGTATCCCCTTGGTTTTGAGGGGTAACATTTAACAACGCACTGCTTGAACTATCCCTTGCATTGGGGAGGGGAGTACATCATAAGTGTTCACTGTGACAGCTTCTACAAGCCATCCCATCCTTTTTTTGAAAGGGATACCAAATATTACAGCTAATATAGTGTTGTAATGTTTGGTATCCCCTTGATTTTGAGGGGTAACATTTAACAACGCACTCCTTGAACTATCCCTTCCACTGGGGGGGGTGGGTACATCATAAGCCTTCACTGTGACAGCTTCTGGAAGCCATCTCATCCTTTTTTTGAAGGGGATACCAAATATTACAGCTAATATAGTGTTGTAATATTTGGTATCCCCTTGATTTTGAGGGGTAACATTTAACAACGCACTGCTTGAACTATGCCTTGCATTGGGGAGGGGAGTACATCATAAGCCTACACTGTGACAGCTTCTGGAAGCCATCTCCTCCTTTTTTTGAAGGGGATACCAAATATTACAGCTAATATAGTCTTGTAATATTTGGTATCCCCTTGATTTAGAGAGGTAACATTTAACAACGCACTGCTTGAACTAGCAGTGCCGCAGGCCTGTGATCACAAGGGGTAGGCCTGTAGGCCCTACACAATGAGACACAGAGACAGAGTGCCATTACATTTAGTCTACCACCGGGGTATTGCATGTGCATGCAGATGCTCCTTCTTCCAGTCAGGTATGAGGCTGTCATGACACATCCTTAGAGGGGCAATACATGTTCTTAAAATGGAAACACTACAAATACTCCCACTATGCTATGAGATGTGTAATATATATATATATTGTCAGTCTCATTTATTGTGTGATTTATCTGCGTTTCATGTGAACCCTGTAAAATGAAATATTATTTGTATGTGTTTTACTTGCCTGCCATGATGACTGCACCGCTACACCACACCCTCTACAGTGAACCCATTTATCCGGTCAATTTCCCTAAGGAGGTAGTATTCCGGAGTATTTCTTCAATTTCCAAGCGTAGTTTGCGTACCCATTTCCATCACTGTTGGCAGCTGTGATTTATTAAGCTACTAATAATCATATAACCCACCAAGTGTTGACAGCTGTGATTTTTTAAGCTACAAATAAACATATAACCAACTAAGTTTCATTTAACTCAATGCAGTTCAGCTGACTGATCAATTAACAGTGGCGTACCGAGCCGGGGGGGGGGGCATGTTGCCACCCCACAGGCTCTTTTTAGAGCCTGACCGGGACTTTCGTCAGTGGGCCACCACTCCCGTGCGGCACCTCAATGAGGGTGCCCAAAGAGAAAGGTGTCCCGCTGCCAGGACAATGTGTGCTCAGTAATTCCTGCTCAGCAAAGTAATTGTCCTGGCAGCAGGACACCTTACCCTTTCCGAAACCTCTGGCAGGACAATGTCCCAAGGAGCTCAGGGCAGCAGCAGAGAGGCTCTCAAGTTGCTCTGTGTCAACAGAGCATTTCAATGTGAGCCATTAGGCACTGCTGAGAGGGAGGGGGTACTATTAGCAGGGACTTTTGTCCCTTTAGGAATGTGCATGGCAGGGTGTGATCAGGTGTGAGAAGGTTGCATAATGCTGCAGGCTTTATGAAATAATGACTATTGCTTTACCCAAGGGGGATTTGTTAGGCTCAGATTAATCTGCATGATGCTATTGTGACTTTGCATGCTGGATGGGGACAATAAAACCAAATCCATCCTCTTATTGCTCAACATATTTCTATAGTGATGTATAGTGTAAAGTTAATAATGAAAGGGAAGTGTGTTATGTAATGTGCTTTGTTTCCAAGGCATTGATATCAATAAATTAGTATTTAAGCACATGAAATGCAAAGGGAAACCTTAATAAATATCTATATGAACTAAAACTGGGAAGATGTGCTCAGTTGCTTAAATTGTCCACTTCCCGGTTTCACAATTTAACCAAAGTGTGTGATCCTGGGCAGATCATGTAATCAGACTGTGTCTTATCTGCAGCTCTGTAAGTGATTCACTTCAAAGCTTTAATATATCATGCTGTTATTTTTTTTTAAAGCCTGACTTGCTCCATATATAACAGTGCAATTTAGGTATTTAGCACCACAAAATTATTTGCCACTTGGTTTACTTATGACAACTTATTCTAAAGTCAGTTGCCTGGCGCCTCCAAGTATCAAAGACTGATGATGCTCCTTGCATGTGCTTTCTGTGAAGTAATGTCTGTTGGTGCAATCCATATGAAAATAAGGAGATGTGCAATGTATTTTGCCCCAGAGCGCCTGGACAGAGCTCTAATAGATGAGTTCCCTGCATCTGTAATGATTCTGCTGTTTTTTTTTTTGTTGTGTTAAAATGCGAGATGCCACTAGTAATGTTACCAAAAAAATAGCTTGGGGCAGGGGTGGGCGGTTTGTGGGCACGAATAAGACAACCTGGAATTGCCCCCCCACCACATCTTGCAATGTTGGATACTCCACTGACAGGACAATATAGGGAGGCTTTTTATAAGATCTAACTGTCTTGTTACTACCACAAAGCGCAGCTCGACATTTCATGAACTGTAAGGAGTCATTAATGGCTTCAGTCGAAGCCTCGTATCTTAATGACAAGTTAAAGTTTATGCAATGCCGAGCTTCGTTCCGTTGTGATTATAGATTAATCACTGTTTATTATTCTGAGAGAACGCTTTACATCAGCGGCTTCCTCAAAGACAGCCTCGCGTTTTAATGCAAAGTTTTCTCTCAGAATGAACCGTGTTTTTTCTATTACAGCAATGGAGGCCGCTGGCGTAGTGCTCTGCTGCTTATGTCTGTGACAGCTCGGAAGAGGGGCCACTGCTCAGGCTTAATGCAGCAAATCAGCAATGAGCCGAAGACCAGCGGATACCGGATCCTTATGGGATACGAATATTACAGAACACCGCCTTGCCTTCCCTCTCCTGTAAAATAGATGATGTGACTGCTTAAACCCACGTGATGCAGAGTAGCCCACGTGAGAGCAGCCCACGTGATGCAGAGCAGCCCACGTGATGCTGAGCAGGTGAACGTTGCTAGGGTCCGTTTCTCGAATGGGAACTAGAAAACTTCCCTTTAGGAAACGCGCAT
Source organism: Ambystoma mexicanum (assembly GCF_040938575.1). Classification (NCBI taxonomy): domain Eukaryota; kingdom Metazoa; phylum Chordata; class Amphibia; order Caudata; family Ambystomatidae; genus Ambystoma; species Ambystoma mexicanum. Next base: position 1,295,787,882 of record NC_090933.1, on the reverse strand, counting down.
ACGCAGATTCCAGGCAGCATCAGGTGAGTGCATGCGATCCAGCTCTTGTAGTGAATTTTATATGCGTTTCTTTTAGCATCCATCAACTTAGACGTTCTCACCCCTTTGTTGTTATATTGTTATTAGGAGCCCTTTTGCAACCTCTAGGAACGCACGTTGAAGCTGTAATTCCTTGTATTGTACTTATTCATTTGTTGTTGAAATTAAATATTGGAAGTACGTGATTTTCTAAACATCTGGTTTTGAAATTACACGGGGCAGCCTGTTGGCATTCTAGACACAGTAGCTGCTCGAAGCTCATTTACGGTAGGGTTCAGGCTCTGCAAGCAACTGCTGTGCAGCTACTACACAGACCCTGCTCTGGTGTAAGTTACTATATATATACACCTGTTCTGGATAATGCTCGCAGAGGCAGTAACTGCTGTGCAGCTACTACACAGACCCTGCTCTGGTGTAAGTTACTATATATATACACCTGTTCTGGATAATGCTCGCAGAGGCAGTAACTGCTGTGCAGCTACTACACAGACCCTGCTCTGGTGTAAGTTACTATATATATATATACCTGTTCTGGATAATGCTCGCAGAGGCAGTAACTGCTGTGCAGCTACTACACAGACCCTACTCTGGTGTAAGTTACTATAAATACCTGTTCTGGATAATGCTCGCAGAGGCAGTAACTGCTGTGCAGCTACTACACAGACCCTGCTCTGGTGTAAGTTACTATATATATATATATATATACACCTGTTCTGGATAATGCTCGCAGAGGCAGTAACTGCTGTGCAGCTACTACACAGACCCTGCTCTGGTGTAAGTTACTATATATATATATATATATATATATATATATATACCTGTTCTGGATAATGCTCGCAGAGGCAGTAACTGCTGTGCAGCTACTACACAGACCCTACTCTGGTGTAAGTTACTATAAATACCTGTTCTGGATAATGCTCGCAGAGGCAGTAACTGCTGTGCAGCTACTACACAGACCCTGCTCTGGTGTAAGTTGCTATAAATACCTGTTCTGGATAATGCTCGCAGAGGCAGTAACTGCTGTGCAGCTACTACAAAGACCCTGCTCTGGTGTAAGTTGCTATAAATACCTGTTCTGGATAATGCTCGCAGAGGCAGTAACTGCTGTGCAGCTACTACACAGACCCTGCTCTGGTGTAAGTTGCTATAAATACCTGTTCTGGATAATGCTAGCAGAGGCAGTAACTGCTGTGCGGCTACTCTGGTGTAAATTACTATATATAAAAATACCTGTTCTGGATAATGCTCGCAGAGGGAGTAACTGCTGTGCAGCTACTACACAGACCGTGCTCTGGTGTAAGTTACTATATATATATGCCCTCATTAACGCACGCTCTATAATAGCCCATGCTACAGATCTAGCAGAAGATTTAGATTTTTTAGCCATAACTGAGTCCTGGCTCCACGCAGCCGCAGGTCCAACCCTCTCACTAGCCATCCCTGACAAGTATATCATCCTCCGTGCGGATAGAACAGAATCTAGAGGCGGCGGCCTGGCTGTAATTATCAAAACTCAAATTAACATTAGACTTGACTCCTCTACCCACCTCCCTTCATGTGAATCGCTCACTGTTAAGCTGCCCACGGCCAATTCCCAAACGATATCCATTCACTTACTCTACAGTCCTCCTGGACCCTTAGGATCCTTCGAGGAAGACCTCAGCACCATCCTAACCAATAACCTAAAAAACTCCTCCCAGTGCCTCCTCCTAGGGGACTTCAACCTTGGCTTTAAAGACCCCAAAGATCATCAGGCCACACTCATTAACAATACTCTGTCTGAACTTGGCTTTACCCAAAAAGTATCTGGCCCCACCCATAACAAAGGGAGAACCCTTGACTGGGTAGCAGACTATAACTGCGCGGCCTCCATCACTAATAACTCCCCTCAACCATGGTTGGACCACCACCTCCTCTCCTTTACCCTTGAAGCTTCGATCCCCATCACCAATAATGTGCTAGCCTCAGCCATCCCCACGAGAAGTAAGAAAAATATCACAGTGGAAAAATTGATCCTACACATCCTCCCAAGGCTCAACCAACTCCCTGCTACCTCTTACCCCCACGGCCTTGTAGAAAGCTACAACAAAACCATGTGCACAGCCTTGGACTCCATGGCACCACTAAAACTAAGAAAAGGTAAACCAAAAAAGCATCTCGACCAATGGTTCTCCAGCCACCTTAAAGCTCTTAGATTAGAAAACGCAAAATGGAACAAGCCTGTAGACAGTCTCCCACAGACCATAACAAGATAACGCTTAATAAACTAACATCCAACTACAAAAAAGAAATCGTTGCTGCCAAACAAGAGTCCTACAACCAGAGAATTGCACAATCCAATTCCAGCACCAAAGAGCTGTTTACGATCATTAAAGAACTGGAAACACTGGTGCTCACTCGTGACACTTGTGAAGGACAAACAATGGTGCACTAGTGTCCAAAATGCCCTAAACAATAAAGTCACAGGCCTACAAACTAAAATTAAAAATAAGAAAGAATCCTTAGCTAAACCAACTAATACCGCCCCGCGCCCCCACTCCTTAACACCCACGACCCAACCGCACGCGCTTCAGCTTTTCCAAGGTTTCCACTCTTGAAGTGGAAAAAATCATTCTCAGCCTAAAAGCATCTAACTGTCTGGGCGACCTTTGCCCCCCACAAATCATCAACAATGCGGCAAGAGACCTCTCGCCATTCATCACCAGACTCATTAACGCCTCCTTCTCCTCAGGTACCGTTCCCAGCAACCTTAAAGAGTCCTGGGTCCTCCCCCCTTCTTAAGAAGCCCTCTCTTGACCCCTCCATTCCCACTAACTACAGACCTATTACCACCGTCCCATTCCTGCTCAAGATATTAGACAAGACAGCCTACCAACAAATCCAAAAATACCTTGAAATAAACCATCTCCTAGGTATTCGGCAAGCTGGCTTCAGAGCCCAACACGGGACAGAAACGGCCCTCATCGACCTGAAGGTTCAAATTGACACCCTTTGAGACAAGGGGAAAACTGCTCTATTACTTCTCCTGGACCTCTCCGCGGCATTCGATCTAGTTGATCATAAAATCTTATGCAACCACTTGGATTCAGCTGCCCACTTCTCCCAAGAAGCCATCGGCTGGATTGAGTCTTTCCTCAGCAACAGATCCATGCGTGTCTTCTCCACCTCTGCCGCCGCCGACCCCATCTCCATCACATGTGGAGTCCCCTAAGGTTCATGCCTCTCCCCTACACTGTACAACGTTTTCACGAAGCCCTTGTTTGATGATCTAGATGGTCTTGGTATCACCTACACTAATTACGCCGATGATACACAGATCCTCCTCCCGTTGACGGGAGATTACAACCATGATTTGGCCTTGGTTAACAAGGTGTACCTCATCATCCAGGCATGGATGGCTTCTCACAGTCTATGCCTGAATGATGACAAGACTGAACTCCTCATCCTTGGCTCCACCTCTAACCTAACCAAATCGGACCACAACTACACCAGCTTCTTTATAGACGGTAACCCGATCAAGGTAGCCAAAGAAGTGAAAACTTTAGGAATATACATCGACTACTCACTTTCCTTCCAGAATCAGGTTAGCTCTATGGCATCCTCCACGGCCTACACGTGTAAGCTTATAAGAGCAGCCAAACCCTTCTTATCCACCCAGAGCTGCATTATGCTAGCCAGAGCCCTTGTATTATCAAAACATGACTACTGTAATGCCCTCTATGTAGGAGCTAGCAAGCAGGTCACCAACAAAATACAGACACTACAAAACAACGCCCTCAGAGCAACGCTCAGCATCCCTAAGAGAGAACACATCTCTAACATTAGGAGAACCCATAACTGGCTCAACACCACGGATACAATCTTGCTCAAAGTAGCCTCACTAACACACAAATGCCTCAACAACGCTGCCCCCAGCTACCTAGTTGATAGAATAAGCAAATACACCTCTAATAGACCTACCAGAACGTCCAACGCAAACCTGCTAACATTCCCCAGGTTCAAACGCACCAGAATGGGTGGCAACAGCTTCCAGGTGAAAGCAGCCCAACACTGGAACTCCCTACCACCCTCCCTAAGGACACCCCAAACCTACACACATTTCAGACGCAACTAAATCCATTGGATAAAGAACAATGACCACTAATACTATCCAGCCCACTGCAGTACACCATGTGAATTATGTTCATTTGTAAACTTTTGTGCCTTCTCTGTAAATTTGTAAACTTTTTTTCTGCCTTATCTGTACATCTGAAAAATTTGTGCCTTCCATTGCCCAATATATTTACTGTAATGCATAATAACCTGTAACCAAGCTGTGAATAAGCTTGTTGCCTCTGCGCCCTCATACCCTCGGGTCTGGTGCGCAATACAAATGAATAAACTAAACATATATACCTTCGCCGGCTAATGCTTGCAGAGAAAGTAACCGCTTTACAGCTGCTACACAGACCCTACTCTGGTGTAAGTGTCTGTCACAAAGTGTGTAGGGGTGATGGAGTTCTTTCTGTGAATTGTTTGCCGATTCTATAGCGTAGTATTTATAATTCTTTGTAAAACATTTTTTGTGCTTTGAGGACTGTCGCTTTGTACAGTTTGAGTTGTCTTTGGTATTTTATTTAGTCTTGTCTGGTGTATTGTTCTCTCCATTTTGCAGTTTTTTTTTTTTTTTGGGATGTTTTTTCAGTTCTGTGAACCATTTTGCTGCCAGTTCTTTTAGTGTTGCTTTGAATGTTTTAGCTGGTGCTTATTGGTTAATTGCTTTGGTGATCCAATTGTTGAGTGTGTCTTCTGTTGTATCTATGTTTGTATCGGTGGGATCTCTTTCGCCTAGGTTGTTGTGGTGGGTTGATAGCATGGCGGTCTCGTCCGTTAGTTTGGTTGTAAGAAGATGGTTTGTAGATCAGTAGGAATACTATGTTGGATTGGTCGTTGAGCTCTATCTTGATTTGGAGGGATTCATAGTCTTCCGCGTTGGTTGTGATGATTCGAGATGCTCAGGCGTGTTTTTTGTGTATAGTTGCGATTCCACCTCCTCTTCGGTTTTCTCTGTTGGCGTGTATTAATTTATAATTGTCGTGTATTGCTTTGTTCGCGATGGCTTTATAGTTATCTGATAGCCAGGTTTCAGTAAGGAAGAGCACGTCTGTGTCTCCTTCGCTTAGGAGGTCATTGATTTCTGTTGAGTGGTTTGCCATGGATCTAATGTTGAGGAGGCTGCAGTGTAGTTTGCTGGATTTACCTTTTGTGTTGTTGTTAGTATTGTTTGTTCTGACCGGTGTGGTGTTGGTTGGGTTTCCGTTCCAGGTGGGTTTTTCCCGGTTGAGTCTTTTGGGTGGGGTGGTTCTTTGTTGGTCAGTCTCTATGTCGAGTAGACCGATAAGGTTTATTGTGGGGTTGGTTCGTTTCCGGGTGGTAAATAGGGTAGCTACCCCTCTGCTGTTCCAGCCTTGGTGCTATAGGGGGTGTAGAGTGAGTGTGATGGTTTCCAATTTGTTTGTTGTTCTGGTAGGGGTATTGTCCATGGTGGAGACCGGGTTGTGATTGTTTATTAGTTGTCATCCGTTTGTGTCCTGGTTGGATCTGTATTCATGAAGCTTGTTGGCTGTCGGTTCGTTGTTGCTGTGCTGTTTTTGTTTACCACGTTGTCGTATGGGGACAGGTAGCGAGCATTGTAGTCTGTCTTTGCTCTGTTATTTGTATGTCTCCATGGGCCATCTCAGATGTTTGCCGAGTTTTTTGGGGTTGTGGGATCATGCTGGTCCGTGCCTTCCCGAGTGGTTTGGGATTTCTTATTATTTCTTTTGTCTTTTCTGACTTCTTTGTCTTTCTTGTGGCGAGGCATGATGCGTGGGTTGTGTTCCTTAGTGGGCGTCCTCTTTCGATTGGTGTTTTTCATGGTCTTTTGGGTTTAGTCTTTGCTGTGTGTGGTTTACTTGTTGCTTGTATTTGGTAGGTTGTGGGTAGTTGAGACCTCGGTTGATGGGACTTTGTGGTTCTGTTTGTTTATTGCTGCTTTTATTTTTGGATCCTTTTCTTTTGTTTTTTTTTATCATGGAGGTACTTTTCGTTATGGTTGTTGATTATTGGATTTTGCGCAAAGCAAACCTGAATAATGTGTGAAGGAGTGCATGTGAATGCTGCCATATATTGGTGCAGTGATGTTGGGGAGAATTCTCATTTCTGTGCTGATTCCCTTCAACCTTAGAGACCCCTAGCTCTTTTGCTGGACTGTTGGACTTTTTAATTTTAACCCTGGAGTCAGTGAGACCCTTTTCCCACTGCCTCATGTGTTTTGACCTTTTGGATTATGTGTTTTCACTGTTTTTGGAGTCTGACAAACTCCATATGCATCTACTTTTTGTATGGTGACACACAGCACCTTCAGTGCAGTGTCACTGAGAAATCCTTCAGATTTCTCATAAGGTTTAAAATACCTTTTCTTGTGTAAACTACTGATCCCAAGAATAGTAAAGTGAAATTGACTTTACTTACCTTTTCTCTTTGTAGGTCCAGCACACACCATTTTAAGTGGAGTGCTGGGGGGTTACCTAGTAGCTCCTTATCCTACATTCTCATGTAACATTTGTATGTTGCCCTCCCTACTTTTAAATGGCTAGTGGCAGTGGTTTCATTTTTCCTACCGTTGTGCTTTTCTACAGCAGGCTGAACCCCCAGCTGCAGTATAGCACCCAGGGGTGACCATTTTATAAAAACAGCCCGATCTTCTTTTTTTGCAATTTTCTGTTTGTGAGGTCTTTCTTGGGTTTTACTCTGTGCGTCAAACAGATTGGAGCCCTTTGTTTGTCTTGCCTTTGGTGCACTTCAGCCCTGAGGCCCGCCTCTGTTTCCAGTGTGTCTGGAAGGACAGGATGTGAGGGAGGGTCCCGAAACTCCCCTGTTCTTTGTCTCTAGGAATGCCTGAATGCAACCAGTCCTGAATGGCTGGCTGGCTGTACTTTCAGGACAGCGACCCTGATGTGTCATTGACAGCCTAGGCTGTGCATGAATGGGAGAAACCTGCTTAAAAAGCGAGGGTTTTGGGACTAGAGGCAGAGTCGACCACTGGGAGAAACACCCGACGAAGAAACCGTGAACGAAGCTTGCTGCATCCTCCTGGACCTTTTTGAGTTGCCTGGTGAAGCCCTGCTGCTGTGCTGAAACTCCCTTTTCAAACAGAGAAGCTTCGGAATGGACGACTTCTCCCCTTGGGTTAGTGGGACCAACTAACCCAGAGACGAACTCCACTGGACCATCTTCCCTGTCTGGCTGTACTTTTTCATTGCTGCAAGTGCTGTGGGTCGAGGAATCCGTAGTCGAGTGAAATGTCTGAAATCCTGCTAGAAGCTCCAGGAGTCTCCTAAGGACCCTCCAGAAGCAGGACGACCCAGAGCTAGGGTCCCCTCACCAGACACAAGGAGTGAAGGAAGCCCAACCGGTACCAGAGATCAGCAACCGTGCTGTTTACTAAGCACTGAAACCGAAAAGAGCCCTTAGCTGCCAATGACCTCCGAAGTACCACCGCAGGAGCCCTACAGATGTTCTCCCTCTTGTCCCCACAACTAAGGCTCAGGAACACAGGGTCTGTAACGCTGTAGCAGGACAGAAGCCAGCTGGACCACTCTTCTTCAAACCAGAGGTACTGTTTAGACTTAGGGTACTTACCTCACTGTCTTGTAGCCTTGCTTTTCTCAGTTGGGAATTGCAGTGGATTACTTTTAGAGTTGATTCCAACTCTTGTTTTCACAGCTTGTGACCCGACAAGTGATTTTCTAACAGACTCTCTAACTTTGTGCAAGCCTTTTGATCCTAAGAAGTACCTCCGCTCCAAAGACTGTCTCAAATTGATTTTGGCTGTTCTGGCTCCCTGCAGACTCTTCTAACCCACTGACTTTGATATGGTTTGTCCCTCATAGATAGTAACCTGTTTTAGACTGTTACTGCTGGGAAAGGCTTGTCTAGATTTCATTGGAAGATTTAGTTGTCCTCACATATACTGAGAACCTGTTTAACCTTTTTCCTTCCTTTAAACCTTCCCTTTCTACAACCTAGTGTGATACATAAATGCCATTACTGTCCTTGTGATTGAAGTCACCCCAGGGTGTAGCAATTGTGTATAAAGCATATCCAAAGATTATCCACTAACTTGCTCTGATTCTGAAAAGTAATTTTAAAGTATATTTACATTGTTACATGAATTGCACGTTTATTTAAAAATTGATGTTAATTAAATAAACAACTATTTATAAATGAAACCTTGAGTACTTGGCTACTTGTATTTACAGATTTCATTTGTACAGCTCACAGTTATCGCTCTTGAGATAGGCCTGGCTGCTCAGTCACACTGCCAACCTGTGTAGTTCAGACCTATACCAAAAGGTGGGCTTACCTAATACCAAGCAGATAAGTGTTGTGTGGTCTCACACAGTGGGACTACACCAACGTGTACCGAAAAAGTCAACATGGAAATGTATTGATTGTGAGGGTGCTGGGTTCCTGCTTTTGACTGGGATGGCAAAGGATTCTCACCCAGTGGGTGCATGCTATGTTTAGGCCTCTTTCTTCCACTTTGGCCCAACATAGTCTCAGGCTTTATCCATGCCACATTGGGGCTTGTGAGGGTGATGGGTGCCTGCTTTTGACTGGGATGGCAAAGGATTCTCACGGGTGCATGCTATGTTTAGGCATCTGGCTTCCACTTTGGCCCAACATAGTCTCAAGCTTTACCCTTGCCATGGTGGGGGAATCATTCAGCATAAGTGCAACTAAGCAAACGCAAAATTACAATCTGTATTGGTCTGCATATCATCCTACAAACTTACTGTTCTGAAGTAATCATTAAGTCATCCCCAAATCATCAAGAACAAACCTGTTTCATGGCAATGCTCTTGAAGTAATCGGTAGGTCATCCAAGAATCCTCCCCATATCATCAGGGACAAACGTGCAATCTCTTGAAGTGATCAGTAGGTCATCCTAAAAGCATCAGGAACAAAGAGTGTTCTAAAATGGGGATGATGTTGACATATTCATTAAGTCATCCTAAGCTCGTCCCCAAATCATCAGCCACCATGATGATGTGGGAATGACTTCTAGTGTAGTTCGCTGATCATCAGATGACCCCAGGATGGTCTCTAAAGTCATCCTTTTAGACCAGGGGAGGCACTGGAACGAGGGACAGTGAAATGAGAAGTCAGGAGTTGCACAATGGAGCAACCCAAGAGGGTGAACACATGGATCCACCACCTACAAGCAAGCAGGGGTGCATTCACAAAGCCAATAGGTTGAGCTTTGCTAGTGGATACAAGCTTTTATGTGCTGTTTGTGAAAAGTATTTTTGTTTTGTATACCATTGTTGAACAGTTACTACAAAGGGTAATGTCTATGTGAAACAGAAGTATTCAGACCATCGGACTGCTGAAAGTTGTGTTTCATATAGAGGGGCTCTGCAGCGCTGATGTAAGGGCTTGCGTGAGCAAGAAGACACATCGGGCGTGTGTAAGGTTCGGTGCGGGGACTGCCGGGAAGTTCTGCCCCCAGGCTCTTTATCACAGCCACGTCTTGAGGGGGACATAGCGCATACATAACATTCCTCTTTCCCCAAAGCAAAACACATATATCAACAGTCACTACTTGCTCATTGAGCATAGTATTATACCTTCACTCCTTATTCACATACATAGTCTTCCAGCTTACCCGGGGGCCTTGGGGCAGCCCTCAGGTTGTACCGGCTGTGTAGCTGGAGTGGTCCGTTGACTGTGCCCTCCTTGTTGTCAGCGATGGGGCTGGCCGTTGCCTCGTCCTTCTCTGCTTGGACCACGGGATCAGGGCCAGGCCCGACTCCTCCAGTGACTGGTCTTGGCCTTCCTTCCACATGGTGTCAGGGACTCGTTTGAACCAGGATGCGTTCCTTGCAATTGTCTCGTGGCCTCGACTGGCCATTATCATTGTCCCTTTCCTCTGGATCTCCCAACATGGGCTGGGGTCATATTGGGTCGCTAGCTTCGACTTTGAGGCGTTGTGCAAAACAAACACTTGATCCACCACCTTGTACCGAGTTTCTCTAGCTCGGCGTCTAACGCTCATGTGCTCGTTGGCGGCCACTCTTCTGGTGTGTGTGTACACCTCTGGTCCACGTTGTTCACCCGTTTGCTTGGGTGGAGAGGTATTCTTGAGTTCAGGACGGTCCCATACATCGAATCTGCTGGGGGGCGTGTCAGTGGAGGTTTGTGGTGTCAACCGCTAGTTTCGGAGGAACCAGTATAGATCTACCTTCCATGGGCTATTCTGGACCTTCGCTATGCGCAGTACCTTGTTTATTGTCTTCATAAATCGTTCAGCGTCACCGTTAGCTTGTGGCCATCTTGAGGTGATGTGGTGATCAGCTTCTAACCCTGAAAGGGGGGCCCGTTGTCGCTCTTAATGTACTTTGGCAGCCCATGTGGCGAATATCTTCTCCAGGGCTATAATCATTGCTTCCACCACTGTTGTCTGCATGATCTCTACCTCAGGGTTGCGTGAGTAATTGTCCATGGTGACTGTACTGCGCAGAAATCAACACTAATACCCTCCCAGCATGGCGTGCCCCTCGGGCGGATCGGATTGGTTCAGGCTTCGGTGGTGTGATGGACAGCTCATGGCAGATCGTGAACGCCCCTGTCAGGAAGTCTCTGGCGGCCACCGTGTGATTGTGGATGTTGCAGAGGAAGGACTTCCACTCGCCTGCAAGTATTGCATTTTTTACTATGTCGCAGCACTGGTCGGCGTTCATTGCCTCCAGGATGTCTGCAATGCTGACTGACTGGTCTGGGTTTCATGGTAATCACAATCTGGTAGATGTGTTCTTTTGTCTCCTTAGACTCCCGGACTACCACTGCCGTCGCCGCTCTCGGGTGTCTGGACAGAAAATACGTGGGGTTGTCTGCCCCTACTTGATACAGTAAGTTAAATTTATTTGTACTGCCTGAGGGTGCAGTAGACCTTTTTCGATCCTTGCTGGAGGATGTGGGGCCGAGCCTGTGAATATCGGTATTGCTGGGAGGGGGGGGGGGGGGTTTATGATCGGTGTAGGCCTTGAACTTCTGACCGTAGTGGTGAAAATGTCGGCAAACCCATAGAACAGCGATGGCTTCTTTCTCTGTGCGAGTATCGTTGCTCTGGAGGCGTCGGGGAGGGGGGGGCGGTTGGAGATGGTTGTACCGGGATCGCTCCCAACCTGATGGGGCTTGCGTCTACCTAGTGCTCTGTTTTGTAGCGTGGCATCGAAGTAGGCCATGGTCGTATCCGCCGACAGTGATTCTTTGATCTGCTCGAACGCCTCTTGGCAGCAAGTGTTCCAGTCGCATTTGGTGTTGGATTTGGTCAGCTCCCTCAGGGGTTCCGAGATGGTGACTAAGCTGGGTATGAACCTGCCACAATACGTGGCCATACCTAGGAAGCTGCATATCCCTGTGGGCATAGTGGCAGTATCGCTGCTTTGATGTCTGCGACTTTGAGGGGGTCAGCCGACTCCCCCTACCCCCTCCCCGCCCCCTTCTTTGCTATTGAAAACTTAGCTGAAGAAAGTTAACTTTTTCTACAGGAATTCCCATTTCTCCTTATGGATAGTGAGCCCAGCGTTCTCTAGTCTGTCGAGGACTGCATCATCGGCACAGGTGTTTTTCTCTGCTATTGGCATGTACCAGGATGCCATTGCTGATGTTGAGGACCCCTGGGATGCACTGGATGACAGATTGGATCATCTGCCGGAATACTTCTGCTGCGTATGATATCCCAAAAGTTCAGTCTTTTGTACCGTCTTAGGCCAAGGTGTGTTGAGAAAGTAGTAATGTGCTGTGAGCCTCTGTGCAATTTCAACTGGTGATACCCGCCATTCAGGTTTAGTTTGGAGAAGAATCGGGATCCCGTCCGGCCTGTCACAATCTCATCCAGGGTCGGGGTAATGTGTCCTTCCCTGATTACGCTAGCGTTTGGTAGACTCCTGTCGATAGAAATGCGTACCTTCCCTGGTTGTTTCGGTTTCCTTGTGATGACCATTGGGGAGACCCACGGTCTTGGACCTGCTACTGTCTCTCCCGTCTGCTTTCTCGAGCTTGTGCAGCTGCTTGGCAACCAGGTCTCGCATGTGGAAGGGCATCCTCCTGTGCCACACTGCTTTGGGCTGTTGTGTTGATGTGTAGCTTGAATAGCTTGTTTCGCCGACTTGTACACGCCTGTACCATCCCGTGTGGCTAGGAAGTTGAAGATGTGCAACCCATCGTCCCCTACATTCAACAGTAGGTGAGACTTAATCTTTTTTGGTGTTATGACGTCTTTGCAGGCCATAGCCATCTCAAACATTTGTAGCCACATGGTCCACGTGGGCCTCACTGATGAGGGGTCTGTACATGGGTCAAAAGGGCCTAGTTTGCTGCAGTAGTGCTGCTCTATCCTTGTACCGTTGAAGGTGTGGTGAGCAACGCTGACATTCGAGATGGGGTGCCTGGCCTGGGTGCGGGTGTACCTTCTGCCATGTCTATCCTGGCGCAACTGTCCCATAGTGCAGGTTGGGGTGGTCCCTTTCACCTGGAAAACGGCTGCCCCCTGTTATGGATGCTGTGTAGCTGTCCCCACTTTCCTTGTTTTGGTGCCTTCTGGGGGTGCTGGTGTGAGTTCCTGCTGCTCCTGCAGAGTATGTGTGTGGAGATGTATTCTGCAGGAAACCGGTATTAATGGATAATGAAGTGCTAAGCGCAGGCTGTTTCGCGCCCTCGTCGCCAGTGTTTAATATCTCCTGGTGAGGGAGAGGGGCCCGCAGCGCTGATGTAAGGCCCGGTGGAACAAAAAGACCCATCAGGTATGTGTAAGGGTCGGCACGGGGACTGCCTGGCAGTTCTGACTATTTTTTAAATTTATTTATTTATTTTTACCGCCACGGTTCTCAGTGACGTGGCACGTACATATCAATAGTTGTCAAGTCATCATGACTGGAATTTCATAAATGGTCACATTATTCCTGTTTTAAGGACATAGACTCAATTGGAGATTTAGAAGAGCACGAGATGTTGTAGTTGGCAGAGGAACAGCCATATTACCTGGTCCTGGCATCCTCGCCTGCCTTCAGGATCTGTTCATGCCTGTGTGTCACGAAATATACAGCTTCTTTCTGAATCTACTACATGGGCGCCAGATACTATTACTGGTGAGGTTTTGGTGCAGTATAAAAGTATTAACATAATGGGAGCTACAAGGTCATCCAGCATCATTATTATAATGATGATTTGAAAATAAAGTGACAATATGATGAAATGACACACATTTTGTGTCCGGTACGTTGTGGTTTTCTGTTCTTTACCTTTCTATGTGAGGAGACCTTGCGCTACTATTGCCTCTGTTGAGGGTATGAGGTTTTTCAGAACCAATACTGGCGTATGATTCTGGAAAGCCAATCTTGGTAAGATCTGCAAAGGATTTTCTCTTTATAGGTCCACATACTCACTTGATAACGAGGCTGAGCAGACACCCTGAGCCTTAGATTGAGTGTTTGGTATGTTGTACTGTTTAACATCAAGAGAGATCCGCAAACATTAGATGTTCACACTAGTGTATATTAAAAATATAGAACATTTTTAAGAGCACACGTGTATTAAAGTCCAAATCGCAACAATCTAAGCAAAGCAAAATATAAACCTATACCAGCACGGTTTGGTATCCCGAAGAGTTACATGGGCATATATCTGGGTAGGAGGGAGCTGGTTCACTTTTGATGTGTAGGGAGCGGCCTCATTGAGTCATGTTTCCTACGATGTGCAGCTTGACATGCGTTGAGATGCTTTCCTCTTCGCTTCCCTTTAGCTCCAGTCTGTGCTGCTATGGTGCACTGAGACGAGGTGCAGGCAGACCGCGCAAGGACTGGTGGATTGCTTTGTGGTTGGTGACCCGCATTAATAAAGGAGGAAAAATGTTTTTTTTTTTTTTTTTGTGTGGCGGTAAGGCTGCAAGGTGCTTCATGGGTATTACGCTAGTGATTTGCATGGTAACCCCATTTCCCAATTTTTGTACTGCTAGACTTTAGCGCCGAAAACTGTAATTTTCTCAGGAATTTGAATCCCCTAGTGCTAGCACACAGGGATCCTCTAATTGTGTCACATTGCAACTGGCACTGGCTAAGAAGGGCGGTAAGTGTTGGCATTTTTTGTAAGTGCCTTATTAAAAGGTGCCGTACAGTTGCTGTTAGGCTGCAGCCTGCACTCCCGGAAGTAGCGATGAGGTGAAGAAATGGTGCTGCAGAAGAGAACAGCCGGTACTCATCCTGGATAGCGGCCAGGTTGTCGAAGCATTTCCTGGTGAAGTAGTTGCTTTCCCTTTTTCTTCTCCACTATTTTTCTTTGCTCACCTTGATGTGCCATATTCCCCTGCAGTGCGATCTTCATGGCAGTGCTATTTCGAGGCACCACAGGTGCAGGGCTGTGCAAAGTGACAAGGGTGCACCCTCCACTCCTGTCAGGTGGAAGCTGGACATATGCTCTGGACCCACAGGGCCACCACAGATCCATCAGTGCTGATGTTCGCCGCACTCGTGCAGCGTTCTGCAAAACCTTGGCTCATCTCGAATTAGCTCGCTGGAAAATCGACCCATTTGACCTGAAACGCAAAGGGAATTGTGTGAAGTTCCTTATGTCAACTGGTTAATGTTTTTCATGTAACCAAGTTAAGGCATGAACATACTTTCCCCAAATAACTCGCCAGTTTCTATTTACCCTGGCTACCACATTTTGCTCAAAACCCATCAGTCCTTCAGCACGACATTGCATTATTCCCCCCTCATCCCCATACCACACTGCTCCCTCTATCCGCATCAGCAGTCTCCCATTACACCAGGGGACACTCTGGCCGCCTTTTAGTTTTGTATTCTTTTATGATCTTCTATTTGTAATTCTCTCTTTATACTTTATCGCTTTGTATCCTGATTTTGGAGCATTGGTGTTAATTTCACATAGTTATCCTCATAAACGTTTTCTCCTTCATTCACTCAGTGAACAGCTACTTTGTTCCACTGGAATAAACTTCGAGTTCTGCAAAGAGACAGGTACATTAGGCATCCTGCCTCCTCATGGGACAAAGCCTGTTGCAAAAGAACCTTGGACATCCCTACCACGTGTGGAATGAGAGCACACGTAGCATGTGCCATTTACTCTCTCACGTCCCACACGCATCATTTCATCATACCAGACATTGCCTGTTAATGAATTATGCTCTTCCTCAGCGTCATGGTGGATCCCCATTCATCACACTGCTCATGTTTCTTTTTGCATTCAACGGTTTCACTTTTTTCTTTGAAAATCATATAAAATAAAAGCCACAAAGCTATACTAAAACATATTAACCTAGCACTCCAAAAACCTGGAAATGTCTTTTTCTTTGGTTTCTTTGGTTTCTTTTTTAACAGTACAACCCTCTTCTGCTCCCTCTTTTGAAGGTTTCTGAAAAAAATCTCAATGCAGTTAGAAAAAAGAAGAGAACTCGGTTATACTCCCCATCTTGTTGTGATTTGCGAGACAGTACTTTTGTCTCTGCAAATGTTTGTTATATAGACACATCCACGGCGTCCCTGTAGTTTCACTGCAGCTGGTGTCAAGTATACGACGGTATGTGGCCCAGTGAAACGCTCCTCTTTTCATTTCATGTGTTTCTTCACGAGGACATGGTCTCCCGGAAAAAGAGATTCTGCTTTGGAAATTGTCAGTTTGCTTCACTTTTTAGGCCTTTTCTGCAATGTGTATTTAAGGAACTTGTTATGTTCTTTGAGGTACAGATCAAATTCCCCTCCTAGAAAGGCAGAATTCATTAGAAATTGTACGCAACAGTGGAATTGGTGCATGCATTCTCCGCCCTGTAACAATCTGATGAGTCAAATGATGATCTCCTCCCGGCGGCGTTTCTTTTTTTTTTTTTTTCAAATACATTTTTATTAGCAATTGTAACAAGATTACATGAACACAAAGCCTCCCTCCCTCCCTCCCTCCCCAGATCCAAGAGCACCCCTTGCTTGTGTCCGTGGTTTGTAGTCCGGGCGTAACTCCTATATGTGATCGTTGACCTACTCCCCGGGGCCAACCGCCCAGTAGGCCCCACTGTGTCAGGCCTTCACAAATCAGACTCTTCTTGCGGATGAATTATTCCAAGGAGTTCCATGGCCTTGGGGTACCAGGCTCGGCGAGCTCCCGGTTTTAAGTATGACAGTAAGTTGGACCAATCGGAAATGAACCGCAAATGTTCGCCTTGGATAGAGGAGTGAGCCATTCCGAGGCTACTAATGACCACATTTTTGCTATCCATTCATGTTCTTGTGGGGGTTCTTTCGATTTCCATTTTCGAGCCAAGACCAGTGCTGCCGACGTCGTCATCAGCATGTATAGCTTACGGTCTGCCCTTGTTGTGAAGGTTTCCAGGACCCCATTTAGACCTACTAAGTCCAGGCCTCTGTTCCACCCCTTCCCCGACCCCCAGGACTTGGGTAATCGCCCACTGTACTTTTTCCCAGAACAGGTCAATTTTTGGACATTCCCACCAGATATAAGCCCACTCCCTCCAACATAGCCGCAAAGTATTGGGGAATAGTTTATAGCCTGACGGGGGTTAGGTGCCACTGGAACATCAGTTTCAGTCACATCTCTCTAATTTGGATAGATCTAGTAAGTGTGGGGATCTGTGCCCACAACCTTTCCCAATCTGGTTCCCCTATCTCCGTCCCTGTGTCTTCTTCCCATTTCTTCATATAGTTTCTGCTCGACAGGACTTCTCCCTGCTTGATATGTTTTATAAATGGAAGCCAGTACCCCCTTCTGACTTCTGACCCCTCCCCAATCCCCCCCACCCCCCGAGTCTGTGTCTAGGTACTTTTCGAAAGGGGTGAGAGGACTGGACCCTGCATTCTTAACTAATGGATGGGAAAGCCAGTGCCTCATCTGGAGATAGGAAAACTGCTGCCTCTCCCCTATACCAAAGTCCTTCTTACATTGCTCAAATTGTTTGACCTTGTCACCAATGAACATGTCTCGTACCATCCGGCAACCCCCTTGGTGCCAGGGATTAAAAGCTGAAGCTTGAGTATAAGCTGGGGGTGAACTGCGGGTTGCCGAGCAGGGGCGTGTAGTGGCAGGGGTAGGGGGGTAGGAGGTGATGTGCGCCCTTTTTACAGCTTGGTCCCATGCATCTCCCGTTGTCGCGGTTATTATGCTGCAGTACATTTGGTTAGTTCTGTCCGGCCTCAGTAACCACAGCATCCCCTCTAGGTTCCCTCCCACCACCGCTCTGTCCATCGCCCTCCAGACTTTCCCCCTATCGTCCCTTTGCCAATCCCTGATGACTCGGATTTGAGTCGCCAGATAATATACCCTGAAGTCCGGCTCCTCCATGCCTCCCTGGGCTGACAGTGCTTTCATTAGCTTTGCCGCTACTCTCGGGTGCTTCTGGTTCCAAACAAAACAGTTGGTTATTTTCTGGATGGCTCTGAAGAAGAACGCTGGGACGGGTGCAGGGAGGGCCGTAATGTAGTAAAGCAAAGATCGCCATCTTTAAGGCGTTGATGCGTCCCAGCCAAGAAATCGCTAGGGGCCCCAATCGATCATTTTGGTTTTGAGCCTCTGTAAGAGAGGAGGATAGTTTGCCTTGTGTAGGGCCTCCACTGTTTTTGTTAGGTGTATTCCCAGGTACTTTAAAGATTTGTCAACCCATCTATATTGGTACTGTCTGACGGTCAGAGGGAGAGGACTTCGGATTTGTGCGTGTTAATGTTTAGCCCCGCCACTTGGCCAAACCGGTCTAGCTCCCTACCCACTGCACGCAAAGAGGTGACGGGCTGAGTCAATGACAGAATCATATCGCCCGCAAAGGTGGCCACCTTGTGGACGTGGCCTCCGAATGGTATTCCCTCTATATCCTCGGCTTCCCTTACAGCTGCCAGAAATGGTTCCAGGTGTAGAGCATAAAGAAGGGGGGACATTGGACAGCCCTGTTTTGTGCCCCTTCCTACCGGAATCAGGGCTGAGATTCGGCCATTAATTAATTGCTAGTCAGATGATTGGGTTTTGGTAATTAGCCCTGACCCGATCGATATAGTTGGGTCCAAAGCCCATCTTGACCATAGTGGCGAAAAGGAATCCCCCCCCACTCGACCCGATCAAATGCCTTCTCTGCATCGATTGCTAGCAGAAGGGCTGGTATTTTCCTTTTCTGGGTCTTTTCAATAAGATGGGTCAATCTTTTTACGTTATCAGATGTTTGCCTGCCTCTAATGAATCCCGACTGGTCGGGGTGAATTAATTTGGGGAGGATTGTGTCGAGCCGATTGACTAGTACTTTGGTATATATTTTGGCATCAACATTTATTAAGGCTATAGGGCAATAGAACCCACACTCAGTCAGATCTTTACCCTTCTTATGTATTAGTATCACTTTTGCTTCGTCCGCTGTTTTGGGAAGGACCTTGGTGGTGCCTATACAGTTAAACAATTTAGTAAGGAAGGGAATTAAGACTTCTTTGTGTACTTTGTAAAACTCGGATACAAACCCGTCTGGGCCTGGGGGTTTGTTGGGAGATTGGTTGTTGATTACCCTTCCAACTTCATCGGAGGTTATCTCGCCCTCCAAGAACTCCCTATCTCCCGACGAGATCTGTTGGAGGTCGGTCATGTCTAGATAGGCCTCCTGATCAGGGAGAGCCGGATTGTTGGAGCTGTAAAGATCAGTGTAAAATTTGCAAAATTCGCTTTCTATGTCTGTATTGTTGGTGCATAAATGACCTCCCTACCCCTTGATTTTTAGGATGGTTTTGTCCCCCATCTCATTCCTTAGCATTCTGGCCAGAAGACGGTCGGATTTATTGGCTTTAATATAATATCTTTGGCGTAGCCGGAGGAGATTACGCTCTGCCGCTCTTGTTCGTATGAGATTCAACTGCCCTCTCACTGCCCTGTAGTCTCTTTTAATGACTGTTGACTGTTTGTAGCCCATCTGAGCCATAATTCCTTTGAGTTTGGCTTCCAGTTGTTGCTCCTCCAGTCTCATCTCTCGTTCTCTTCTGGCCTTGATAGCTATGATTCTCCCTCTAATCATTGCCTTGAGGGCAACCCACCATAGTTGCGGCGCTGAGTCGTCGCAGTTGTTGTCTTTAGCGAACTCGGCTATCTCTACCTCTAACTCCCTGACAAGGATAGGGTCTTTGAAAAGCGAGACCGGATATCTCCACTTCCATAGGCCCAGGATTCTAGCTAGCGATAGGGTAAGTGGAGCGTGATCAGCTAGGGTAATTGCCCCTATTGCCATGTCCGTTGCCCTCCCAACCAGGGGCTTTGACAGCCATATGTAGTCGATACGTGAATGTGTCCTGTGTGCATGTGAGTAAAAGGTGTAGCCCTCTGTGTTCCCGTGGAGTTCCTGCCACGCATCGAATAAGGCCAAATCTTGAATTTTCTTTAAGAGGTCTCCTGAGGGTCTCCCTTGGGTACCCCATGAGGTCGAGCTCCTATCTTTCGAGGGGTCCCATGCCAGGTTAAATTCTCCCGTTAGCAGAATGTGGGCCCTCCCCAGACGGGTGAGGGTGTTTTGAATGAACGGGTCCTGAGCCTGGTTTGGAGCATAGAGGGTCGCTACCGTGTAGGGGTCTGCCCTTCCCGCAAGGGTCACCGCTAAATATCTCCCCTGGTTGTCTTTCTACGTCCCCGTGATTGCCAAGTCCAGACCATCTTTCAGAGCAATCAAACCCCCCCCCCCCCCCATTTTTTGCATGCTTGTGTGGCCTGAATAGATCTCGAGTAGCCCCGGAATCTTATCCTCTGCGTGTCTCTAGTATGAACGTGGCTCTCCTGTAAAGTTACTATATGCGGTTGTTTCCTCAGAAACCTCTCTACCTTCTTCCTTTTGACCTGCAAATTGAGCCCGTTGACATTTAATGATAATAGCTTCAATATGTCCGTGCTAGTCATGGGAGGAGTCAGTAATTTTACTTTTAGACCCGGTGAGAGCCGATCCCCCTTCGTTCCCTACCCTGGGGAGTCGCATCATGCACCCTACTGGGTGTCCAACTGACTTAGATCTTGGATCTTCCCTCTTCCCCTCCCCCCTTCCAGGCGAGCCCGGCTGGCCCGAGGCCCCTGAGGCCCCCCTTGTAGTGTGATGACGAGAGCCGGACTCTATATCTAGCCCAGAACCGCCCCACACAGGGTCACCCAATCCCATTCCAAGCCCCCAGCCCTCCCCCTCATAACAATATCTAATTAACAACCTGAAACATAACACTCATCTTTGTTGACATGCGCCCTCCTTGGGCTCGGCATAAGGACTCGGGAGCTCCTCAGTGCTTCAGGTTCAGCCTCCGCTTTGTTGGAGTTTTTCCTGGGTGCAATACCCTGTTTCCCCTTCCTCGCTCGCTTGTGCCTGACCGTAGACCATTCACATGGTTTGTGCGCGTTGGGGTGAGATTCCGCACCTGCGAGAGCCTTTGTGGGCTGCTCCTCCAGGCCCAGCAGGGCCAGCCCTTGGTCGCAAGTTGTAATCTTGTGATGAGTGCTCTGCCAGGCGAAGGCCAGGCCGAACGGGTGGGACCATCTATAGCGAATTTGTTGTGATCTCAAATAAGACCGTACAGGACCCATTCGCCTCCTTCAGAGTTATCTGCGCCAGGTCTTGGTATGAGAAAATGGCCATTGTAGGTGATGTGTGCGGCCTTCCTAGCCTTTTCCAGAACTTTTTCTTTTATGGCAAAGTTGTGGAATGCCACCAAGACATCCCCGGCCTCGAACCTGGTTCCGGTCTGCGTGGGCACACCCTGTGGATTCTGTCAAATTGCATCTCAGGTTCAGACTCAGTCAAGGAGGTCTGCAAATATTGATTTGAGTGTTTGTGTTTGTTCCTGATCTGGTATGTCCTCCGGCAGGGATTTGACTCTTGACCTGTTTTCCAGATCTTCAGCCAGTAACTCGTGATTTTGTGTAGCAGCAGCCAGTGTTTCAGAAGATTGTCGACTTTCCTTGCATCCTCTGTCTGCTCTTGGATGGCCCGCTCATTCGTGTCAACTCTCTTCAATTTTGTTGATGTCCCTTTTAATTTCTCTTAATCCTTCTGCCAGATCTTCTCACAGCTTGTCTGTCATGATCTCTGCTTCCAAAAGATCAGGACTTGCCCGACTCCCTTGGAAGCAGACCCATAACCCCGGTTCCGAATGCCAGCCAGTCCCAATTGGGACCTTTTGGACCCTGCCCTGGCGCCAGTGGCACCAGGCTCATAAAGATGCCCAGTCCCAGCGCTGGAAGCGCCGGGCTCATAATGCTTGGGTGGACTTACCTGCAGCAGACCATGCTGCTTACTTACCTGCCAGTTGAACCCCTGATCCTCTTCTGTTTGGGACTACTTTTCCTGTTGGGTGGGGCAGGAGCCACTCCCTAGGTTCAGAACACTGGAACTCTTCTGGAAAGCAGGAACTCTTTTCTTACCTAGGCGTGGCTGTGGAAGGAGACACTTAAGCACTACAGGAGGCTATTTAAACCACACCCGATGGATGAATCTTGCTTTGTGTTATTCTGCATTCTCTGCAGCAGAACGCTCATCGTGTCTTCTGCTTCTGATCCTGGGCCTAAGGGGAACAAAGGCTTACCATCCTGGAATCCAGTCTTCAGCAGCACCTGTAAAGACAAAGAAAGAACAGGTTAGCACTACGGTCTTCAGTGGCAGCGCATCTCTTACCTGGTCCATCGGCTGTCACCAACGCCTCGCGCTGCATTCCGGCATCTGAAAGACAAAGGCTTACCTACTCTTCGCAGGCTCTGGAGGTCTTCGCACTGCATTCCGGCATCTGAAAGACAAAAGCTTACCAGCTCTTTGCACGCTCCGGAGGCCTTCGGCGCTGCATCCCGCATCTGAAAGAGAAAAGAAGGTGCGTTTAAAGACATTGGGCAACTTTATTACTCACGTGCCATTACTCCTTCCCACGCCGAATCGAGTGGGTATTCCAGCACCCTTCAGCTTCTCTAAAGCTCCGAACTTGTACCTGCAAGATAAAAGGGACAGTTAGTGCGCATCGTGAAGCAGGCTACAAGCGCTTACTTACGTGCTTCCAGGCGCTTCTATTCCTCACGCGGGTTCGATCCTCAACTCTCATCAGCCCGCCATCCGCCATCGCCGGAACCCTGCAAAACAAGAGATATCATTACAAAAGACTTTTAAGACATTTGAAGTGCCCAGAATTTACCGTTCGTGCAGTTAACGACGGACAGCAGTCCTCTGAGGTCAAGAGGCCTGCACCCTTATCCAGTGAAGAAACTGGTTACGGCACCCTGCCCCGAGGCAGATGGAGAGCTCGGCGTTCACTTACCTAAGGTGAGGGCGTTAACCTTTGGGGTTCTACAGGAGAAGAGAAAGGGAAGAGGAGAGAGGCACCCAATAACCCCAGTTCATTAATCCCATATTTTCTATCTGCAGACATCTTACTCTTCGAGTCAGACATACAGTGCACAGAGGTCCAGCCCAAAGAGCCAACCGTGTGTTACACATCACCTTTGAAGATACGGCATTCACCCAGTCAAGACCGGCGCCTCTGCGGGAATCAGGTGAGCGTTACATTGTCCATCTGCTTCTGCCCCACAGCTGTAATCTTATCAACCAATTCACCCATGAATTGTATGAACATGACCTGGGACACTGGTCTATCTTGCTACTCCTGGCAGGAGGGTGCGGCTTGTTCGTAGGGCCAGTCTCCCATCTCTTGGCCCTCTGTTGCCTCAGGTTCTTTTGCCCAGATCTTTGTGAGAGGGCCTTCCATCCCCTTTTTGGAGCTTTTCAAGGAGGCTGGTGTGTCCTTCACTCTGTTCCTCGACATTTTCAGCTGGCTCTGTTGGTTATGCTGGTGGCTGTCTTTTGGGGGAGCGACATGTCTGCCGGCGAGACCGTAGGTGAGACATGAGGGGTGTCTTGCCGCTGCGGGGGTCCTCCAGAGGATAGGAGGCGTTGGTGCAGTGCTCATCGGCCTACTAGGCTGCAGTCCCACTGCAGGGCCCCGCGCCATTTCTGGATCTGTAGTCTCTGGTAGGTGTACCGGTTTGCTGTCACACTGGTGCTGTCCCTGCGCAGTGTGGCCCCCACAGCTGGGACAGCTGAGCTTCCCGCCCTTCCGAGGGCCGCCGTGCCCCGGTGGCTGAGATCTGATGTGGGGTACACGGTAACGTGAGGCCTGTCCAGGAGTTCACCTGGGGGGACTTGACAAGATCTTATGTAAGGCCCCGGAGGGGTGCTGCTCGTACCTGCGCTATGTTGGTGGGCCTCCTAATGCTGCCAAAACTTGGGATCCTGATCCTTCTGTAGGTGCGCAGAGTTAAGGGATGCCCCTTGGGCCCCCCTGAGGGTATAGGAGCTGGGTTGGGCTGCAGCGTCCCACCTTAGCCCGGATGGCTTGTTGCAACACCCCAGGGGCCCATTCCACGTGGGAGCCGAGCGCTCTTACCATCCTGCGCTCTCTTCCTACTTGATGGCGCACTTCGCGCCCCGCCGTTGATCCGGGCTAGAGGTGCCGGTTCCCCCCGGACCGGAGGGTCCCCACCACGTCAGGGTAGCCTCCAAGTTCGGGCGGGGAAGGCCGAGCCGAAGCGCGGGCGCCTCCCTCAACCCACCCGCAGTGTCTTCCTCTGTACCTCTGCCCCTCCGAAAGTCGCTGGGAGGCCGCACTGCTGCAAATGCTGGAATCGCTCTCCCTGCCGCCCCTATTCACCTACCCGGCGGGGTCCGCTGCCAGTGACCCCCTTGGGGCTCCGACCTCTGCCGTCTGGGGGGGTTGGGCGCAGGACTTCCAAGGGCTCCCACGCCGGTCTCGATGCCTTCTCCCGCCGCTCGGCCCAGGGGATGTTTTTCCGAGGGCCGCGACGTGCCTGTGCTGGGTAGCTGATCTCTGGCGCACCTTTTCGGGGTGCCGATCCGTGCTGACCTAGAAGTCCTGCTCTGCTCCGGTAGCTTTCTATGCAAGCTGCGGGTGCCGGGGAGGGCTGGTGCCGCTTAAGGTTTTGCAGAAGATACGCAGGTCAGGAGCTCAGGAGTCGCGGTCCTCACAGAGACGCACCCATCTTGGAATCCGGCGTGTTTCTTAAAGCGAATAAAGCAAGAAGTGCACTCATGATTTTTCAAGCATTTGCATAAGCTCAGCCAGTCAAATTTTCAGCACTCCATTCATCTTTACTACCAAACTAATGACTTGATGATGGTAAACCGTGCATAATTTATTTTATCCCCAGGAGAGTTATTTCCTTTATTAATTCGTTAGCAAAGTTTTGCCCATTATCGGAGCAAATTTCATCTGGAATCCCCCCCACCTCTGGAACGCCTTCCTCACCAAGAATTTGGGCGCAGAGCGGGCATCATTGTGGACACAGGGTCCTGCTTCGCACCAACGTGAGAATGGACACACCATTAAAAGATTGGCACAAACCAGTCTTCACTTATCCCTGCAGCTACATGCTCTTTCGATACGTGGGAAAGATAGTGAAGCTGTTCCAACGCCAATTGTAACAACTTCCTTGGCATGACAACCGTTCCTGTGCTATCATGTCGCCAAACCAGATCAATCGGAGACAGAGAGCAGCCTCTCCTTTTCCACAGATCTTTTTCAGCATCTGATGCTTCTCTGTGCAACTCAATTATCTGCATTATTGCTATTGAATTTAAACTTTCTGGCATTGCATTTTTTTTCTTTCTCACTTTCAGTACTGCTATTCAGGGTATTTATTCTTCCTAGTCCGGGTACAGCACATGTGATCCCTCTGGCAGATATGCTGCTTCTTTTGCTGCTCTGTCTGCTCTTTCGTTTCCTAGTGAGCTAAAATCTTGCCCTGTTGTAAGGGCTTTGCACTTTATCAATGCTAATTCCATGGGAGTGGTACACGTTTCCAATAGTTCTCTCAACAATACTGCATGTTGAGCGGGTGTACCATCACTTCTTTTGAACCCTCTCCTTTCCCATCTTGCTAGTCCTGAGTGTACTGTAGAGGTAACATAAGCTGAGTCCGAGAAGATGTTCACTACTTGGTCCTCCGACATGTTTAGTGCTTCAATTAGAGCCACTAATTCTGCTGCTTGTGGATCGTAATGACTTGGCAATCATGTTTGTGAGTGCACTATTAACTCCTCACCTTTTTGTACTTCCCTTGCATACCCTACTACTGCACACCTTGAGTGCTACCTTAGTCCCTTGGTTTGACCAATACTGGAAAGCACTGTCAATGAAGGTCATGCCCTCCGCCCCCTGCGATCACTTTTTCCTTAACTAGGGGTTTGCTTTCACTCCTGTCGATGCATGCTACAGTCATACGCTTAATCTCCTACATTTTCTGCAATAAACTCTGCTGTGTTTATTGTTCTGCACCTCACCACCTCTATTGCTCGGTTGTTTAGTATTGCCTCATCCCCTGAAGACCTCTGGGTAGTCGGTGTTGATTTTGTTTTCTCCAGTATTGCAAATAATGCATGTTCCACGTACAGAACTACTGGACACCCCATGGTTATTGTGGAATACGTTTCAATAGCAAATGCAGCAGCTGCAAGTACCTGCTCACAAGGTAAGTGCCACTGCATGGCTGCATCCAGTGACCCGCTGTAATATGCTATTGCCTTGTGTCCATGACCATTTTTCTGTGTCAGTACTCCTGTCATTACCTTTTCATCTTAATGTGAAAACGGGTGACATTCTTCCGTGTGATTGGGAGTTGCTAACACTGGTGCATGTGCTAGTTAATTTTTCAGCTCATCAAAATTCTCGTTCATTTCGGCTGTCCATTTTATGTGTGTTTTCTTTATCTGTGCTTCTTTTAGTGCTTGCAACAATGGCCTGGTGTATGTAGAGTAATCAAAAAGCCAAGCTCTGAAATAGTAGCACAAGCCCAAAAATTGCTGCATTTCTTTCACTGTTTTTGGTCGTGGAGTCTTGTGTATGGCCTCTACTCATTCTGGTGTTGGTTTTTCTCCCGTCTGCTAACACAATCTGATCCAAGTGTACACGTTTTTATTTTTTGGACAGTATTGCAATCGCTCCCTGTCCAGCTTTGTCTGCTAGCAGTGTCAGTAGTTTCACTGAGTCCTTCCTACACTCTTCTTCTGTTGTGCTGCACACTAACAAATCATCAACTTATTGTATCACTGTGCTTGCAACCTGTAAGCTGCTCGGGCCCATTTGTATCACTCTGTTGAAAATGCTAGGCCCTTCGCAGTACCCCTGAGGCATTCTAGTATGGTCGAACTGCGTCCCGCGATAGGTAAAGGCGGTGAGATACCTGGAGTCTGGGTGTAGTGCAATGGAGAAAAACGCATTCTTTAAGTCCACCACTGTGGAAAAAGAGGGCCTCTGCGGGAACTCTTCGAAAGAATTGTAGCAGGGTTTGGAACAAATGGATATTCTGTCTCAATGTCTTTCAGGGGGCGTAAATACTGGGAAGAAAACAGTGTTGCAAGGTGATGAACTGTATTATGCCTTGCTGCCATAGGGCACGAAGTGTCTCATTTATACCCTCATCTGCCTCTTGTGATGGGGGTATTGCTTTACTCATGGCAATAGTGCTCCTTCTTTTAACTTAAATGTGTACTGCCCCTCTCCCTTTAAGTATTCCTACATCATGGGCTCTTGTCGTCCACAAGCTCTTGTCGTCCACAAGCTCTTGGGCACTTTTCCAAATCTTCCTGTAAATATTGGGCTTTCTGTTTTGCTATCTGGATCATTCGGGGAACTGCTCTTTCTGTTATAGGAACTGGGCAGGGTAGGCTCAGTTCGAACACTACATCGCCTTCGTTCTCCTTTATTGCAAACAACTCTGTCACTTACTCCCGTCAATGTCAGTGTAAGATCAATACATAATATTGATCGCCATTCCATGTTGTTCTCATCAGTAGCAACCAGTATAATCATGTCTTTTCGTACTACTTCCTCCAAGTACTGTAGAGTGTGTGTGCGCCTGCGCTAACTGTGGAGAGACACTGAGGCCTGAACAAAAACTCGTTAGACAGCCGGAACATCTTCCCCCGTCAATCCCTGGCAACCATCCAAGCAACACGTGTACTCCATATACAAACACCTGTGGGTATCCCTCTTATTGCGCTGCGTGCGTGGTATGCCTGTATCAGTACTGCCACCCTGGCTGGGTATGTTCCCGGTGTGGAGCACTCATCCCCTTTTTTGAAAATGAAATCATGGTGTTCAATTTGCTAAGTCCCTCACCAGAATATTGATGGGAGTGTCTCTTAAATACAGCAAAGGTGCTACTACATGATGTGTCCCTATTGTTGAGGGTAAATCTTTTGTCAGAGGAACTTTCAAAATCATCCAACGCCTTGTGTGTCCAAACCTTTGTTAGATAATGGAAATCCTTTTTCCTTGATGCATCATCTGGTTTCCCCAGTATCTATAAGAAAGGAAAATCCCCTCTGTCCTATCTGAACTGCTACCTCTGGTTCCTACTCTGGTTCTTCAGTTACTGCTAGAACAGGACACCCTTGCACTCCCCGTGGGCATCCCTATTGGGGAAAAAGTGTTTGCGGATGACGCAAATGGGTTTGACCCACCATCGTCACTCCAGTATATTGGGGTATAGTATTCTGCCCTAATATTGTGACCCCTTCGGGTATCTGCGTCTGTGCTGGTGCCTGAAGTACACTCGCTCTACCTTGAGTTCCTGCCATTTTGCCATTTTGTCCCTGCACTTGTCTTTGGGTAGTAATGCCCTGTTTGTGTGCCGGCTGTATCTGCACTTGCTGCTGCTGTGGTATTACCTCAACTAGCTATGTAGTCTGCAGCATATGTGTCTCCCGTTGTTGCGGTATGATCTGCGCCTGTTGAGTTGTCTGCTTCATGTATGTCTGCTATTTTTGCCCTCTATGTGCAACTAGTGGGCATGTTCGTACAACATGTCCAAAATTTCCACATGTGTAACATTGTACTCTGAAACGGGGAGTCATTCCCCTTCCTCATGTGTAGTATCCTCTCCCCGTCTGATACTGTCCCATGTATGCACCTCCCCACCTGCCTGCATAACCCTGGGCTGCTGCATGTTTATGAATCCTGGTTGCTGTTCCATCTGTACTGTTCCCCCCCCCACTGCTGGTTGGGTGGCACTTGTGTAGCCTCCTGGTGGCATCGCAGCCACTGGGTGTCCCTTTTGCTGTGCCTGAGCAACCACTACTGGCCCTGTGAATGCTGCTACCTCCATGTGTATTTTTGCAAGTTTTTTCCGAACCGATTTTGTTTTCTGCCTTAGTAGCATTATCCACTGCCTCCTCATCACAATTGTCGCCTGTATCTCAGGCCATCTCTTTGCCCTAATGCCCACTAGCCTCCTCGCTAGGATATGGTACACAAAGGTAATTTTTCTTCCCATGATTGTTTATTTTCCTGCATCCACATTTCCTGTATGGACCGTATACATTCTGCGGGGTCCTCATCGGACTTCATTTTGCGAGCTAGTATAGAACCCATGTCTGATGTGTTTGGATAGAGCTCCCACAGAGCCTTCCAAACATGTGTTTGATAATTGTTAATGGGCGCTCCATTGTGTATATTGGAGCTTAACCTCACCCCGGAGTATCCGGCCTGTTGTCATATTCTGTCACTTCTCTCTCCGACCAATACTGCCAACCGACTTTTTATATTTCCTATGGTATTCCTGCTATCTCTTTCTCAAAAACATAAATCTACTTGCTCGCATCGCCAAAGGTAAACTAGATTATCCCTGTCCATTATCTGCCACAGTATGTAATGAACCTCGCCCCTTGCTTTCTGTAAAAGTGGCATTTGTGTGCACACTCTGTTTATTACCGCATTGTGGTCTCTTTGCTACTGCTATTCTGGTTTTCTTGTTGCAAAGCTTGTTTCTCCAGTCACCCAATGATTCTTCCCTTTTCCTCTTATTCTCTTTCATCCCTTCTCCTTTCCCGTCCCTCATCTTTCAAAGGGTGGGTGTCTGTTTTTCGTCCTCGCCCTGATCGCTGTTAGAGCTGTTTTATCAGTCCGATACGGGGTGCCCTTCGTCTGCCATGTCAGTTTCACTATGGTTCTGATACCATCCCCACTTGCCTATTTTAAATTTAATGCGTCCAGCTGTCCACCCCTCTTCATTTGTTCCCTTCTCGTGTTCCTTTCTCCTCTATTTCCCTTTCCATAGCTTTTTCTGCCTCCTTGAACACACTGTCAATTTGATTCTGTGCAGTCTTTTTTTTTTTTTTTTTTTTTTTTTAATTTTTTTTTGTCATTTCAATATTTCTTTTCTTTTTTCGGCCTTACTGATAACGCTTGTACTGCCCCTGGGTTGCTTTTTATGTGTTTCTTCCTTGTCTTCACACTCCCGTTTAGGATTTCTGTACACTGCAGCTGGTATTAATAATGCGTATATTGTATAGGGCTGTGGTGCACTTCCCTGCTCCTCCTCCTTACCTTTCTCTGTTTCTTTCTCTTTCTCTTCCTATAATTTTTAAAGCCCCAAAATGTTTGGTCTCTTTTTAGTACATACTTTCTAGAATATCTTTATCGATCGTTCCCTCTCCGGGCCACCCTTTAGAACACTTGCCCACTGTGTCGTGTACCCACTCAAAATGGTATTTTGATATTTTATCCCGGTATTTGGCCAACTTCCTACACATGGTTAAACGGGGCATCCATCCAGTAGGATGTCATTGCCTTTGCCTTATTCTTTTCTTATTAAAATATTCTTCTTCCTTCCCCTTACAAATTTAAACTTTTATTTAAAATTTTTGAAAATGTCGCTCTTTCTTCACAGTCCACTCACGCAATTTAATCACTTTGCTCAATCGCCCTATTTTCATCCACTCTGGCCTTCTCCACAGGCCCCGCACTTTCACACCTTGCACTCAACGCTTACACACAATGGCCTTCTCCAGAGGCCTGTCTTGTTAAATAGTATTAGTATAGAAGTGGCCTCCGCAGGCTGACCACCTTAACAATGAAGCCCTTTATTAGTATGTTAAAAATGGTTGTTACTCTTCTCCTTCCTGAACTGTATCAGTTTGCTCAACTGTATCAGCAGCTCGCAATACGTGGCATTGCTCTACTTGCACGTAAATTTGGCTCTGCCTCTTCCGCCCAGTCCACAGCCACATAGAACAAACACTACGATCACTTTTTGCAACACTGAAAAAGGGACTGCTGCTACTAACGAATACTTGTGCACATATACCTAAATAAAAACTATACCAATTTCCTGCACTACCCGCAACTCTAACAAGCTTTTCCTCTTACTTTGCAACCCTCTGCTCTAGCGCAGATGTGCCACTGTCTACCCGCTCCCTATCGGAACGGCAGACTTAATATCTAATAGCACGGTCAGTCGCCCTCTTCACTTCTAACAAGGATGCGTACTATACATCATAAGAGTCCCTCCCGCCCCTGCCGCTTTCATGCACGGGTACACTCACGTATCCTTTTAGGAGATTCCCCATTTCTTTCGACCTCGAAGTCTCCCTTTTAAAGGCCTGCACTTTCGGTCTGAGTGAAGGCGGCACCAGACCAGGCAGACTTTTGGGAAGTGGTTCTCTTGAGCTCTTCATACTGGCCAACGGATGCTGCCCCGCACTCCTCTGGGAGTACGGCTGGAATTCTTCACGCCTTGGTCGAACGGCAAAGATATCTCGCTGGGGCCTCCAAAGATATGTTGAGGGTCACCTCGTAGAATCGCCAACATTTTTTAAAAGTGGTCAAAAAGGAGTGTATACCGGTGCAAGAAGTACATTTTATTCGGGGCCCCAGATGTAGGTGGGACAGCAAATTCAAACAAAACGTGAAACAGAACTGCATGAAAAGGCGCTGTCAAAGAAACGCCCTCAAAATGGAAACTTTAATAGAAAGTAAAATTAGCATTTGCGATTGTGTGACATAGAAAAAATCTCCCCCACACAGAAATGATTGGTCCTCACGCTTTGGACCCATATAGAACTCCATATGTTGCGATTCATCATTTGGTCCATGAACCTTCCCACACCGCTCTCGATTGCAATAATGTGATGTCACAATCCACCCCCAATTCCCACAATTATATGAATGAAACATTTGAGACGACGACCAGAAGAACTTTATTTTTCTGCCCTGGTCGGCCTCTCCCTGACTCTCTTGGGAACAGGCCACGACACCATCAGAGCCTTGATTCGTGGATATACTATTGAATAATTGTTGCATATTAGGAACATTCTAACCCTGAGTTACGGAAGAGGTTTTGAGGTGGCATCTGTAGATATGGATATCTTGGCCTCCAATAAGGCAGGGCATAGTCCCTCAAGCTCTCCATGCTTCAATTTCAGAGTCTGATGCTTTGTGTATAGTCGCGGACCCACATGCTCGTGACTGTTATCAGAACCTCCTCTCCAGGCCTGGGGGTGACTTTCTGGACTCCCTTGTGCCAAAGCCCATGTTGGACAAAGGCCCCATTGTTCCCCCATAACACAATTCTTGAACTTTCATCCAGAGCCTCTCTAGAGGCTTTAGAGCGCTCTATAGATCGCTATTATGCTGAGAATTGTCTTTCAGGTCCATCTGTTCCTGGGGATGAAGTGCCATAGGTGAGATGGGACATTGCCCAATCTGTCCATTCTGACTTTGTTGTTGGCCTGGGCTCGCCCAGTTTGGTGGTCTCTGGAGGTGAAGGGGACCACCGCTCTACCAGAGTGAACTATGCCGGGCCAGGGTGCTCGGCTGGTCGTATTGGCCATAATGAATATCCTGATAGCAGCCAGTTTAGTAGACTTCTGCATATTCCATCAATTATAAGGGATGAATGTTGCCCCTTGTCGGAGCACCCACAAGCTGTCCGGCGGGCTACATCTCTTACGCGAATGATCTTTGAGGTTTCTGATGAGGTGCTGGCTGTCGAGCCCTTGCTGGGATCAAGTGCCGAACATATTTCTTTTTTTTGCCCAACATTTTCATAGTCTGGTTACAGCCTTCATTGAACTAAGGGAGGTATGTAGGTAACTTATGACCGGTGTGAAAATGATGAGGGAGATTGGACTAGGGGTGATCAACATGCTGGCAAAATCCCAGTCTGACTTTACGGCAACTACACCCAACATTCTTGAAGCTCTGAATGCAGCAAAAGCGAGTCCTGAACAGGTTGTGACTTGTAAACTGACAGGGACTACTGCATTGTCGGGGCTGATGCGTCACCCCTCAAAGGCTGACAAGGAAGAAAAGGCCTGCATGACGTGTCAGCGTAGATACCTCTCTTGTGGCACAGAGGCCAGCTAATGTATCAAGGCCTATTTTTTTTTTTATTTTTAAAGAACTTAATTTTTTATTTTCAACAGTTACAAAACACCCACATTGGGGCGTGTTCCCCATGCAACTCCTGCAAACCCACACCCGCCCTCCCCCCAGAGCTTTCTCTCTCTCGGTCCTTTAGGTTGTTGGTGCGTGGTTTCTTCCACCTCATGCCTCAGTGAGTGCGTTGGCTTTCATTATTGGGTTAGTTAAGTCCCAGTGTCTTGGGTCCTGTGCCTTTCTGTCGAGGATGTGTTTTCGTTAGCCTCGTTCATCAGGTATGTCACAAGTAGGCCCCAGATATCGCGGGGGGCGTGCGTGTTGGGGGCAGTGTCTTGATGAAGTCTGTTTCTATGTCCTGGCAGTAGAGAATGTCTTTTCGCCAAATTGTAACCATCGGCGCTGGTCCTCGGCCCCATGACATGGCTACTCTTCTGCGCGCTAGAGTTAACAATATCCCTGCTAGTTTCCTCCCTGCTGGTGAGAGCTGCTTTGTCATCCCGAGTAATGCTACTGTCGGGATCGGCTGTGTTTCCTCTCCTACGATTGCTGATGTTATTTGAAGGACCTGGGTCCAGAATTGTCAGTTTAGGGCAGTTTCATGCTAAGTGTATGAAATCAGCCGCAAGGCGACCGCATCGTTCACACTTTGCGGGTATATCTGGTTGTTGTCTGTTCTTTTTAGCGGGGGTAAAGTACGTCTGGTGCAGAAAATTGAAATGGATTAGCTTGAGGCGTGAATTGAGTGCAATTATTTTGTGTTTGACGCAGGATAAAAGTCAAATCTTCATCCGGGATTGTGAATTGGACGGAGTTCTCCCATCTTGTTTTTGTGCGTGTGTTGGCAGGTACTGTGTCTGTTAGGATGGATTTGTCAATGGACGAAACTAGTCTGCCTTCTCCTTGTGCCTGGATCACATTATGCAATAGTTTCCAAGTTGGGGGATTGCTGTGGAAAGGAGGGGAATAGTGCTTGTAGAGTGTAACAGGTTCTAAAGTATAGGAACTTGTCTAGGGTTGTGTCACCTCCTCTTTCTGTTGCTTGTTGAGGTGTAATAAAGGTTCCTTCACTGAACAGATCACCCAGAGTGTTTATCTGTAGCTTCTCCACCCATTGGTGAAATACCTTTTCCGAGGTCAGAGGGATCCCGGGTATGAATTTTATCGGGAGGAGGGGTGAGTATCTCACTTGGACTTTGCATTTTTGTGCAAGCTTCCTCCAGATCCTATAGGTCGCAAGGACCACATTCAAAGTGTTAGCGGGTACTGGGAGCTGACTAATGATAACAGCCCTCAGCAGGTTGGGGGTTGCCAGGGCACGCTCAATCAGCACGTGTAGTCTGATCCAGTGAGTTGCGTAACAGTGGCTGAGGAACTGCGCTTGGGCTGCCGAAAAATATCTCTCTAGGTCGGGAACGGCTAGACCCCCGCTGGATACTGGGAGTGTCAGTGTTGAGTGAGCGACTCTGGCTGGCTTACCTGCCCAGAGTAGCTCGAGGACCATGCTTTTTGCTTTCTTTAAGGATTGTGGGATCAGAATGGGGATGTTAACCAAAAGGTATAATAGTTTCGGCAGGATCACCATTTTGACTAGTGAGGCTCTTCCCCATAGGGTCAGCGGAAGAGACTTTCAGCGGTTCACTTTCTCTTGCAGTGTTTTTAATACTGCTTCGTAGTTGTCTCGGCATACGTTGTGATAGCTTAGTGACATCAGTATCCCTAGGTATTGCACTTGCGAGGTCTCCCATGCGAACTGGTAATCATTGGTGAAAGCTCTGGTCGCTGGGGTGAGTGGGAATATGACAGATTTAGTGTTTTAATTTTTAACCCGGATAGTGCTCCAAATCTGATTACTTCTCTCATAACAGAGTTTAGGTTTTCACTGGGGTCCCGAATGAATAGTGCTACGTCGTCCGCATAGAGGGATATAATCGGCCGATGTTGAGTCCTCTGTGGAGTTGCTGGGCACGAAGGTTCGACACCAGGGGTTCCATTATCAACGCGAATATTAGCGCCAACAGTGGGCAACCCTGCCTGGTGCCTTGTTGTAATTGGATTGCGGAAGATCTCGCTGAACCTACCAATATGTTTGCTTGGGGGGTTTTATATAGCAGGGAGACTAGTTTAATGAAATGTGCACCTAGACCCATCTGGGTGAGCACTGCGAACAGGAAGGGCCATTCCACCGAATCGATGCCTTTTCGGCATTGAGCAGTACAGCGACAGCCTGATGAGAGGGGTCGAGGGCTTTGATAATTCCAAATAGCCTCCTGATACCAAATGTCGTACTGCGGCAGGGCACGAAACCTGCCTGATCCGCAAGCACGAGGGCCGGCATCAGCGGGAGCAACCTATTCGTGAGTATTTTTGCTAATATCTTGTTATCAAGGTTTAGAAGTGATATGGGCCTATAAGATGCGCATTCTTCTGGGGGTTTGCCAGCCTTGTGTAATAGAATTATGTTGGCTTCTCGGGAGGACTGTGGGAGGGATCCCTTGTCTCGTGCTTTCCTGTACACCTCAGCTAGGAGGGGGGCAAGGGTGTTGGCATAGGCTTTATAGAATCAGGCCGTCGGGACCAGGGGCTTTGGTATTTGGAAGGGTTTTGATGGCTTCTACTATCTCATCTAAAGTGATGGGTTCATTTAGGGGTTCACGCAGTTCTCTCTCTACCCAGTAGAGCTCAGTGTCATCGAGGTATCTTTTTTAGTTGTGTTTTGAAGAATACAGGTTTTGGTAAAAGGTTTTGAATTCTTCGACTATTTCTTCGTCTGTATGTACTAACGTGCCTTGTCTGGCTCGTATCCTTTCGACTGTCGTCAGCTTCTTGTCGGCGTTGAGTAGTCTTGCAAGGAGGGCCCCAGGCTTTTGGCCCTCGCCATATTGACGGACTTGGCTGTTTCGGCTTAGGAATTTTAATTCCCGCTCTGCTGTAGATCTCAACGTTTTCAGCTCCTCTTTAAGATCTGCTTGGGAACGAGGGTCGTTCGTGGTGGAGATTGTGAGTTCAAGGTGTTTTAACCGTTCCTCGCTGGAGGCCAGTTCCTGTCGGATCAACTTAAGGATGCCGTTCTCCTTTGCCAGGAAAACGCCTCTTATGAAGCACTTCAGCGCTTCCCAAATCGTGCCCATCGATTCCACTGTGCCCATATTTGTCTCTAGGAATGAAGAGATTTCGTCCCGTAGTTCTGAAGCGAACACTTGGTCTTGCAGGGCCCCTGGTTTGAAGCGCCAGTGTAGCAGGCGAGATTTAGTGATTGATCGGGTTGCAGACAAGGGTTACCGGGGAGTGATCGGAGAAGGTTTTGGGAAGGATTTGACAGGCCCCCCACTGGAGCGGACCCCTAGCCGAGATGAACAGGTAGTCAATTCTGGAGCTGGTGTTATGAACTGCTGAGTGGAACGTGTAGTCGCGTTGTTCCCAGTTGCTGTGTCTCCACGCGTCCACGAGGTCGTAGGCTCTGCATATTTCTTAAATCTGGAGGCTGGCTTTGGACATGGTCGATATCGTTGTCTGTGTCTTGTCTTTCGATGGGTCTAGTGCAGTGTTTAGATCGCCTCCCCCAGACGATCGACGTGGTGGTTTGTGCAGAGCGGTGTGTAAGTACCCTGTAAAAGTGCTCCGTCGATATTGGGTCCGTAGGAATTGACTAATATGATCTCTTTGCCTGCTACGATCCCTCTTACCAAAAGTGATCTGCCTTCAGTGTCTTTCTCAGTGTTTATCAGTCGGAAGCCTGTCCTACGGCTAATCAGGATCGCCACATCTCTGGCATATGACGAAAATGAGGAAAAGTATCTGACAGCCCCATTGTCGGGCCCATTGATGTTCTTTTTCAGGCAGTAGATGTGTCTCTTGGATCATGGCTATATCAATGTCATGTCTTTTCAGGTATTGGAGGATCGATCTTGTTTTTGAGGGGAGGTTTCCTCCCCTAATGTTCCATGTGGCGACTTATTTGGCTCGCTGGTTTAAGTTGGTGGTGTTACATCTGAGCTGAGGGGTCGCCGGGTGCCGTTGACGGCTTCTACTGCTGGGTAGCGGAGGTTCCCATGGTGTTCGAGAGAGAGGGCATGGTACTGTCCGGTGGTCCGGGGGGGTCGGTTCGGGAGGTCCAGATGTGCGAACCCATTTCCCTTCTTCAACTTCCTTCCTTACAGGGACAACCCCCAACTCTTCCGTTTGTTCACTTGAACAGGGTACGAACCGCAACAGTGCCTGTCCGTTACTTGGATTCCCACCCATCAACAATGAACAATTGAGGTGCCTTTTGCTGTGCAAGGGGCACTAGGGGCTTCGCAGGCTGCACGGCCTCGGAGTGCAACACTGCTGGTTTTTATTTCGGTATAATTGCTGCGATTTGTGCTTGATTCTTGTACCTTTTGACCTTGAGTTTGTTATGATGGGTTTCTGTGGGATCTTTCCCTCTGCGCCCGTGCTTGGTTGGGGTTCGGCCCGGGGCCGCCTGCTCGGTCCAGGAATGCGTTTGCTTCTTCCGGTGTTTGGAAGAAGTGGACTTTACCACCGTGTTGGAATCTCAGCCGAGCTGGAAAGAGCATAGAATAGGATATTTGATTGTCTTTAAGCCTTTGTTTGATGGAGGTAAAGGATCTCCTTTGCGACTGGACCGTCGGGGAGAAGTCAGGAAAAGTGTGTATTTGGTCTCTGTCGTGGTGTAATTCGCCTTGTTCTCTGGCCAGCCTGAGGATGGTATTGCGGTCTTTATAGTTGTAATTTTGCAATTATCGGCCCGGAGCGGGTTTGGAGGATGCAATTATGTGGGCTCTCTCTACCACAAACATGTGGGAGTGCTTCCCGCCCGAACAGGGTGGTGCAGAGCGTCTCAATGAAGTCCTCCATTTTGGATTGCGGTTGGTGTTCCTTCACCCCGACGATCCTAATGTTGTTTCTTCTAGACCGGCCATCCAACTCCTCACATTTGCCATTGGTTGCTTTCATTGGGTTTAAAGTTGGGTGACTTTTGCCGCCAGGGTCACTGCGCCATCGTTCAGGCGCTCAGTGTGGGTATCCATTCGGTGCTGTAGGAGATCCACTTTGGAGGAGAGTCCATCCATTTTGTTATTTAGGTTCCCTATGCCTGCTTTCAGGTCTAACGGAAGTCCTTTGATGTCGGTGGCGACGGTTGTCTCATCCATTAGGTGTGAGTCGGCCATTTGGGGTTCCGGGTCTTCCTGGAGCCTGGGGGTTTTTGGCACTGTTTCGGTCTCAAAGGTTAGTTTCCTCTGAGATCTGTCAGTTTTCTCCATTGGCTTTACTTGGCTGGTGGAGGCCCCGCATGGAAAGTGGAGTTCGTGGATAGATGGCAGTACGCCTGCAGTGTTCTAGCGTCGGAGCGAAGTGTAGACTGGGCGGGGGACGGTGGTGGAGCTGATGTCTTTTGTGGGTTGGCTAGAAGTATGTGATGGCTGCCTCCAGTTTAGCCTGCAGGCTTGAGTTTCCTGTGGGAGCTTAGGGGCTCCGAATTAGGTGTTAGGTAAGGTGTGCACAGCTTTCCAGCCAGTGTGGTTCAGAGATCGCTCCCTTGGCGAATGAGGCAGTACACTTGTGGTCGTGTGTCTCTTCTCACCTCGCTCTGTTAGGGGAGGGCGACCGAGGTTCTGCGCCTTTTGTGTGGATGATGTGCACTGCCCTGGGGGAGCTGGTGTGTAACAAGCCTCTCGGGGGAGGTAGGCTGTGCGGGCGTGGGGGAACTCGGCAGGGGTGCCGGGGGGGGGATTAAGCCAGTATAGTGCTAGCTTGGTGCTAGCTTGCGTTGTATCTGCTGTGTTGGTGGGTTGCCTGCTGCTGGACTCCATGGGTCGCTCTGGAGCAGTTGCGGGTCGGTCACAGCCGGGGGGGGTGGGGAGGGGAGGGGGCTGGTGTCCATGGCTCCTGGGTTCCTCCACTCCTCACTCCCTCTCCCTGGAGTGGAGAGCGGGGGCGCTGAGTGGGGTTTTGACACCGATCATGAGAGAGGACAGAATCAGTAGGTTGGGGATTGTCTTGGAAACGTCTGGCGCTGTGTGCTGTCAATGGTCCGTTTCCTTGAGGATGCTGCAGGAAACTTTACTTTCGCTTCTAAGCTGGATCGCTCTAACATTGTAGGTGTCCCAGTGACATTCTGGGACTGTGTTGGAGGTGTCGGAAGTTTTGTGCAGCAATCATTTTCCTATTCAACTCATGTGCAGGCCCCAGGCTAAATCTTTCCCTTTGGACTGACTGATGACTGCCCCAGTGCCTTGAAGCCACGGCTAAAATGGCAATCAGCCGATTGTGAGAGCCTGCAGAGGAATATCGTTAGAAGCTATTGGTAGGCTCTTGAACGCTTTTTAGCTGTCAATTTAGTGACACATAGTTTGAATTTTCATTATTACTGGCTAATCTTTTGGCCTTCTTCACATGGAGTATGGACAGTAGTAAGAGCAGACCACACCCCTGGTGCTTTAATGTTGAGTGTGCCAAATTAAAGTGTTATCTGTTGAACTCTGAAGAACCCATTATCTTCAAGGCTTGATATCATCAAGGACCGAACATCTTATAAGAAGTCTATTGCTTTTAGAAACATTGAAATAGAGGCAGAGTCTTGGGAGGCTTGGGTCGATTCCTCGATTTTAATAATGATGCTAAACATTTTTGGGGCATTGTTAATAATGGACCCTTTTTATAAATACAAGCTTGGTGGTCCGTCCTCTGGGGTCTCTGAGGATTGGGTAACTCATTATTGTTCCTTTATAAAGTAATGCCTCTGGTGATCTGGCTATTGCCGGGCCCCTTTGCTTTGGGCCTAACTTGATTATTTGGCATCACGAAGGATATCATCACATTCACTGTCGGGGAAATCTTGACAGCCATTAAGAACCAAGGCAGTAATAAGGCCCTGGTTTGGATAATGTCCCGCGCACTTGTTCCTGGCGGAACCAAACCCGTTTGCCCCCATTCTGACATTGGGGTTTAATGCTGCATCTGGTGGGGGCACCTACGCTGTTTCTTGGTCCCGTGATATTATTTTCCCAAGCTATAAAAGTGTTTGGAGCTCCCTCACAACGGGGCCATACTGGTCCGCATCCTCTGGTGGTCTCCCCCTGAGTTACCCTTTTACCCTACCTCTCATCTGCCTTCTAGCTAACATTTTTCCTTTGCCTCTAACCTGACTCTGTCCCTCACTTTTTCTGCCTTCACTCGAGCACTTCGCCCTTCATATTCACATCCCTAACACAGCTGGCTGTGCCGCCTACCTGCAATGAACCATGTCTAATGTCCTTAATGTATGTAAATTCATCCATATTGTCCCCCGTGACTGTTCCATTTGCTACCCTCCACACCCTGGTCAGAATGTCACTTGAACTCGCCCCCTTGTAAGAAGCTCCCTGCTTCCCATTAGATCTAATGTCTTAACTATTGTACATTCATTTGTGATCAAAAGAGCAGTGTTTTGCCTGTATATAAATACAATCTATATAAATAGGAAAAGCTACAGGGGACCAAGGCATAAAATAAGCAGTGTCGCATAGCAATTTGCTATGCAATTCTGTAGGTTTGCTAATTAAATTGACATGTGTGTAGCACAGTTAGCTTTTTAAATGACTTAGTTCAATGAAGGCAGAGCTCACCCTGCATTTCTCTTGGGGCTCTCTCCACCCACTTTTCTCTGCCCACTGCCAGTTAAACGGGGCTAACGGTGAGACCATTGCAGCATAAATGATCTCATCCACTCTTCAAAGGTGGCAACCCAGAAGTAATCGAGATAAGTTTTATTGAGCATATTAACTGTATCCTCTTTGGCAAAGACCAGTATGTGTTCCATTGCTAGAAATGTAAGCGGAAACATAATGCGTAATTAATTATTGCTATTGTAAAACATTGCAGTTGTCTCTGCTTTCAGTAAAGTTTAGGTTTGTGCATGTAAATATCACACTGTCAACAATATTTCATTTTGTGGTGCATCATATTGACGAGTGAACGCTTTTGAAAATGTACATGATCACACGGCCAAATGCTTAACATGGAAAACCTAGTTCTGTGGCCTGCTTGGTGCATACAGTTTTGCAACTGGTGATCAACCCATGAGCTGATCCCAAACTCTTGACATTCTATGTTATCACCCTGTTGCTTTATACCAGCTACCCTGAAAGTGATATGACCGCAAACTACAATATGCGAACTAGTATGCCCGGTTCTCTGCCTGCTACGCCATCCGCTCTGCTTAGTCTTTCCTCTTAAATAATAACGATACAAAGCATACTAAATGTTTATGCAAAGTAGTGATCAATAGTTCAATTCAGTCTGTACAGCTACAGATCTACTGCAATACCATGCACTGTAGTTCGCCTTCAGAGCTTGCTTTGCTCTACGATTATGATTGCATTATATATTTCCACCTGCAGGAGAGGCCGAGAACACAAGCGGAATCTGCAAATAGCGGCCCATTTTTAATGCCAGCCCAATCCGCCTTTACCCTGTCCTTCGAGGTGGTGCCCCAGGACGAGTCTCCACTGGTATGCCACACCTCCACACCCCTGCTGCTCCAGGCTCACATCCAGGTCCTAAAAATAGTTATTTCCAGTTGCAGACATATGTGTCATTTTTCTATTTAAGGGAAGCATAATTGCGCAAAGCCTGGTTCCCTTAAACACAAAGTATCAGCATCCCAGATGGAACTCTGACTGATAGCGATTAAATAGTGCTTTCATGGGTGTGCAGGACTAGAATGCTGCCCTTGAGCGTACCTGGCTTGGGCTTGAGGATCTTTAGAGGCCCTGCCCCCCCCCAAAGTTTATTTCTAAATGTATATTGAAAACGGGTGATATCAATGACTGGCAAGGGCCATCTTCCCTGCCCACATGAAGTTTACAATTACTCTACTTGCCACAACTCCAGGCTACGACTTTGCGAACGTTTGGATTTACGAAACCTCTGAACTTCTTACACTGCATATGGATGGGTCAAACATACACTATATCTGCCAATGCCGTGTGCCACACCGATTGCACTCATTTGCACAGAACCTTTTATTTATTTGTATCCATTCATGCAGCTGACATTTACATTTTACAGACCCTCATCTCATTAATGTCTTACTTCAGCGGTACACGAAATTGCTTTATTGTTGCTCATTTTTTATGTCTTGGGTACAAATAACATCTGGTGACGTTAAAAATATCAGTACAAAATTGCTAATCAAATATGTTTGCTTCTCAAGACAATTTTAATTAGGACACTCTGCTAATCAGTTTTCGAAAAATAAAGTATGCTTTGAGGGAATCGGAGGACTATTTTACAAAAGATGTATGGTGAGGGGGGAATACTATATGGTTACTCTTAAGATGCTCTAGAACAGTGTGGGTATAAGGAGGATGAAAGTGGAATTGTATGAATCCTGTAATGGGAGTCTTGGTAATTGTATGAGAGCTACTAATTGATACGAAAGCTGCCATTTACCAACTAAATGATGAAATCCAAGCAGACTTTGCTTTCAGGGAACTACACAGCTCTGAGTGTGGTATGTGTTGTCCAAACTGTGATAAATTGCCAAATGAGAGCAATGCACTTTTATCGTTTGTCAAATCGACGTTCACTTTAACCATCAAGATCTAGTTCATAAATTAAATTGTCTTTGCTAAAGGCTTTCCAATATCAGCAAATATTATTCAGTGAAATACTGCAACCATAGCCTAAACGAAGGCTAGATATTATAGTTCTGAAATACAGTTAATTCATACCTCTCGGCATTTAAGTGGTTCCTGTCAACAGACTTTCATTTGCTTGTGTATTGTTTTAGTCTCGTTACATACCAGACCTTTGTTGCTAGAACAGGGCACTATTTCTGTTCCCAGAGCCAGACCATGCAAACAAAAAAATAAATTAAAAAAAAAAAATTAAATGTGTGCCACCTCCATTGTTGAGCATTTTGTATTTTATTATTATTATTTTTTTTTTTTTTTTTTTTTTTTTTTTTTGCATCTGTTCATGTGAGCTAATGCTTTTTAACCTAAAGGAGTGAGTGGATTGTTCCATTTCTTGCAGGTCTGGGTTTATTTCTGGATTTACTTAAAATATGTACAAGTTCCACCTGGATTGTTTTTCAGCTTTCAAATGCCACCTAATTATTATTTTCTTTTAATGTAGTGCTACATTTTATGCCTTTTGCACATAGTTTTAAAATATTTCACATACATTTCCTATCTAAACATTGGTTAAAATACAATAACACCAATCATCTTATAAAAAAAATGCGCCAAAACCAAAAAGCATACCACAGCCTCAGCTCATGCCTTATCCATTAAAACCACATCTTCCTACACAGAAAAACTGTTCTGTTTTGATCATCCCTTATCATTTTCCCAAAAAGTGTTTCCATATCTGATGTACCACGGCAGAAACTACCAAAGAGTTTCCCATGAAAATCATTTACAAATGAAGAGAATGGGCATCTCCGGGATTAATTTTGGTTAATCTACAGTATCTTTTCTTGTACTAAGACATGAGAATTTCGCAATCAGTAAGAACATGTCTCACTGTTTCTATCTGATCGAGACATAACCTGCACTTAAGATTTTCTCGGGGAATCCCTTCCCATGCACCAATATGTTATTAATCCGGGAGTATGTTTAAACACAGATATGTTATAAATCTGCACAATTTCACACAAGTCCACTTCATAAGATAACTCTGCAGGGCATTCAATAATAATCCCAGCTTTGCATATTCTCTGTATCTCTGTTTAATACTCCATTGATCAATGCTTTACACTTTGTTTTAATTTGTGTCTTGAAATACTCCAAGTCCCCCACCTCTAGCAGCGGCATAACCAATGTTTTAAAATGCTGAAGAGCAGTAGCACTTAATTCGGTGTGTGCTTGATTTAACCTGGCATCCCTAGATTTGTTTAACCATTTTGTATGATCTACCAAGATGTTCCTCAAAGTGTGGCTCTCATCCACTTTATCAACAGTTTTTATACATAGGAGATATCTGGCGATCTTCCAACATATATTTTCAGCGAAATCGGCCCCAGCTCGAGGCGTAAAGCCTCAACCGGGACTGTCCGAGGCACTCCTAACATCGATCGTAATAGTCTTCCCCCCTCTAGTTGGCCCAGCCAGTATACATGTTGTTCTG
Source organism: Ambystoma mexicanum (assembly GCF_040938575.1). NCBI lineage: Eukaryota > Metazoa > Chordata > Amphibia > Caudata > Ambystomatidae > Ambystoma > Ambystoma mexicanum. The sequence goes on along the minus strand of NC_090933.1, from coordinate 1,295,744,467 downwards.
ATAGTTTCCAGGGCGTACGTTATTGCAGGCACCATGCTTTTCACGTATGTTTCACGCATGGCCTCGATGCTTTCCCCACAACTCTTATACACAGTTTTTGATGACCTGCCACCTGTCCAAAATCTTTCTGTGCTAACTCCTTATATGCAAAATTGGTAGGTGATGCAAGGATAGGACTACCTAGATATACATAAATGGTTACACCATAAAGTTTAACCCTCCGAGGTACCAGCTGAATTTGAGGTTTCTTTGTTGTTTCCTTCCCAAAATCATGACCATGCACTTTTGGATGTCTCTCTAGGCAATACAAGGATCTTTTTAACCTCAAAGGGGTCTGGTCCATAAGGACTGTCATCTGCATAGCATAGAAAGGCCACCGGCAGGCCCGCTAATTTCAGCGGAAAGTTATCACAATTCTGAAATGCGTTGCGTAAATCACTCACATAAAGATTGTATAGTGTAGGAGCGAGTATGCAACCTTGTTTCAGAACCCAATTTGTGTCAGTTGGCTTTGTTAATGTGCCTACTTGATATGTTCTTACGGAGACCTGGGTACCAGTATATAATTCCTTCATAGAAGGTAAAAGTGTTCGATCTATGCCCCAGGAAGTTAATTTCCCCCACAATCGGGCTCTGTTAACATGGTCGAACACACAAGAATAATCCACAAAGGAAACATACAATAGTGTACCAGGCATTTTTTTGGTCTCCGCAAGCAATAACGGGACGGCCCAAATACAGTGCACAGAACTGCATCCATTTCGGAAACCCATCTGGCTTATGTCTAGCAAACCTCTGTCCTTGCACCACTTATTGAGATCGTTTAGAAGTATTTTGGCAAATGTTTTGCTGCTGGCATGCATCAATGCCAGCAGCCTATAGTTCATCGGATCATCTCTAGGGTAGGGATAAGGACCGAGGATCGCCAACTTTCAGGAATGTTACCACTCTTTCTAATGATTTTAAAAGCAAGGCAAAAAAACCTAGCCCAAAGCACAGGTTCTTTTTTGATCACAATGTTTGGTAAATTGTCAGATCAAGGTGCTCTCGAGCACTTTTATTATCTGATAGATACCATCCTAGTCAAAGGCAAAATGACCTGGTCCTACGTAATCTTGTGCTATATAAGTTTGTTCTGTTACTTTGATTTTTTTTTATGGTAGATTTCTTCAATATATCGTATTGTATGTGCAAACGTTATAATTTCTGAAAACCTTAAGTGTTCTTAACTCTTATCAACCATCCTTCAAATATCTGAGTTTTTATTTAACCTGTTATGCTTTAGAAGGGCTTTATATTTGGCCTGCAATTATTTCAATATTATCACCTTCTCCTCATAAATTAGCATTTTCAGTCTAGTAATTGATCGAGAAGATCTACGAAACGTGCTTCTTTATTTTTTGAATTGTAGCATCCTTGCAATCATTTTATTTATGTAATTGTTATTTTATAACGCGGCTTATACCATATCCGAGTTTGGTTTCTAAGCACGGATCCGGGATTCAAATCTCTTTTGCTCTGCGTGGTCTTGCTTCCAAGACCAGCGTGTTGCCTCTGTGCTATCCTCCGTTCATCCTTGCACTCTGTAATATAATGTGTTCTCTTAGCACTCAGGCAGACCTCGTCTGCATACAGGAATCACTTATGCTAGATGTTCCCCTACTCGATGGGTTTACAGTGATATACGAGCCAGCAATGAAAGGCATAAATGGTCGCCCATATGGAGGCTTACTTTGTGCTTGGCGTGTTTCCCCAAACACTAATAATGTGAATATAAAAGTGGGCCACTCTGATATCCTGGGTTGCAAGATAACTTGCTTGATTCTCTCGCGCAAAATTCAAATATTCATTCTTTTTAAATGTTTATTTTAGTCCACAAACGGCTATTTTAATAGAATTTCTTGCATCAATTACCAATGTGTTTGATTATATTGTCCTGCCTAATGTGTGTTTTATTGTTGTGGGTGATTTTGACTCTGAATGTTTAGACGAGAGATTGTATGATGTGGGGGCATCCCAACGTTTCACCCAATCTGTTAGAGTTTGTGGACAATTGATTCGGGACTGCATTGAGTCCTTTGATTTAGTTCCCCTCAACGGTAATCTGGGGGCGGATATACCACCAGATACATCTGGGCGAGTGGTCGGCTCAGATCCACTCTTGATTTTGTATTCACATCTTCTGCGTCTCTGACTATGTTTCATAGTTTTTGTGTTGACTCGGACGCAGCCAATGACCATGCCCGGCTTAGTGTTACCTTTGGGGGCATTGACGGACCAGGGCGAGATTTGCTCTCTGATACCTTAACGATCAATCCCAGGAATCGTGCAGTTAGGTGGGTTCCCAAGTATGCTTTTAGGTTTAGTGCATGTGTTGAACAGGATTTATTCCAGGATCTATTTGATGACATGTGCCCGTGGTTTTACTCCCATTATCTCCAGTCTAAATTACTTGAGCTGATACCTGCCTCTAAGTTCTACTGGGAGTGCCCCGAGTCCCTTTAGTCATGTACCTAATATAGAGGTCTGAAACAAGAAGAGAGCGTTAACGTAGCAACATTAGGGCAATTATTAAAGCCGGTATCGATGTCCAGTGCAAACTTAGAAAATGTAAATCTATATACAGGAACTGGGTAACGGGACATCGAGCTCTATTGCTTCAACTTCAATTAGACGCTGAAGTGATGCTCGGAGCTTTACCATCTTCTCAGACAGCTAACTTTCTTGAGCTTGATCCGAGGGGGTGGCTCAGCAACTCTCGTAACATCACCCTATTTCTGGTCTGGTGTGGGAGGAGTTTTTTTACTGAGTTGTATGCCGTAGAGGGACCTCAAGAGGTAGGTTCGACTACAATATTGGGGCCCTGAACTGTGGGTGATGTTGGCCATTGATCTAGAAGGTATTCACCTGGCTATTAAAAGAGCTAGGTCCTCCACCGCCCCTGGCCCAGATGGTATTAGTGATTTAACCCCTCCTATGGGCCAGTGTCCTACTGCAGTTGTACCGTAATGTAATACGATGGAATGATTCCCCAAACATGTGGAAAGAAGCCACGATTGTTGTTCATAAAAAGGGGTATCGATCCAATTCAGGTTATCATCGCCCAATTTTCTCCTGGGTTCTTCTTACAAAATGTTTGCAGGGTTTTTACTCTGTGCATTGGAGAAGTGGGCAAGATCTGCAGTATGCTGGACTGCAATCAGTCCGGCTTCGCAAGGGCACCAACGCAGCCCTTAATGGGTTCATTCTCCACTTTGTTAAAAAAAATCAGGCTTTTCAGAATAAACGCACTATCAACCTAAATTATTGGTAAAACTACTCTTAGGAGGGTCGTCTAACTTCAAAATCAGCGTTTAAGATTTAGCAGTCAGAAAGTTACTGATCACTGCCGCTGTTATTAGAGTTAATTCTGCAATCATAAGGGGCTACCTCATGAGTTCTAGTTCCAATACACAGGCCGCCAAACGGGTGGCCTTGGTTCCCCTTGTTTGCAGGTTGAATTTGCGGCGTATTAGTCTTATCAGCACGCCTCCCACCACCTATGTTTCCTGCAAAACAAAAATGTCTGCTGAATTCAATAGACCCCAACTGTCCAAATTAGTTATAAGAGTGAAACTCGCTAGTGTTCCATGACACTATTTTGATTCTGGACTTTGACGTATTTTGTCAATTATTTGTATTGTGCACGTGTCTTCCTTGTATCCTCTGAACACAATCTTAACCGTTTCCTTGCATATAGGATTGCGTATCATTCTGCTGAATAGGAAATGGAAATATAAGATTTTATATCCGCATGCATTTCGAATCCCATCTGTGAAAACTGTTCACAATAGGCAGACACATATTGGCCAATAATGGGTGATAGAAAGGTTACGATTGCCCAATTGCTGTTTCTTCCCAACTTCCGCAGATCCATTTTTTTTTTTTTTTTTAAATGTCTCCTGCCATTATTATTCGCAAGGCCGGTATCAAATGTATCAATTACAGTAAGTTCAATAGGTTTAGAAAAGGGTTGTTGTTTGTCCTAGCTATGAGTATAGCCTCTGGAGGGAGCCAAGCATTTTGCTTAAATGAGAAACCACCTTCTGTGGTCTAGGATTGATTCTGCTATACCAGCTGTCTGTAAGATGGTCTTGCTGGTCTTCTTTTACATATAACACTTTGAACTGTCTCTGTTCATATTTGGGGGATTTCCATCCCGCTCCTTCTACACCTTACTTGCTGTTACTGTTGGCATTGTATGTGCCACTTCAATCTGCGTCCGAGTATTGTTTGGATTAACCAGTGGGTGGGAGGTCTTGCCATTACTCTTAACCTTCTGCGTTTCTGACTCTTTCTCGAGGTCTGAGCCATTTGTCCAAGTTCTGATTGAAGTGTGCCTTGTGTAATATTGACCTTTTCCCCTTGCTCTCGTTATTTTGTGACTGTATGTAGCAATATTTTTCTTCCAACACTTATTAGCCCATTACATTTACTTGTAGCCAGGGCCTGGCTATTCAGTCTTAGTCTTTAGTTCTTATTCACTTGATCTCCCTCCCACCGTCTTGTACGCATCAACGATTATTTTTTTGGCGTTTGCATTTAGTTGTCATTTTTTCAATGGGAGTTTTTTTTTTGTCATCCCCAAATTAATTTCTATATCTACATTAAGAACGTCATTTCCATTGGGTGAACTAGAGGCCAATGACAAGAGTGAACCGTAGTCAGATAGCCGTGATACATCGCACCCCTGTTCTTCAACTTTATGCTGAGTCAAAGCCACCCCCTGACTGTTTATTAGAATAGTATTTACTACTCGGGCCAGAATACATTTCATGTCTTTTTCTTGCATACGTGTATTACACGAAGCAAAGATGGCATCCATAGTAGCTGTCAATGCGGCCCATTTAGAAGTGTTCAAAACAAAAACACCTTCTCTGGAATGTCTAACTTCGTTTGTAGTATTTGAGAAGTCGCTGGTAAATGAGTCCTCGGAGGAGGAAGAACATAATCTTTCCAAATCGGGCATTGGTGAAAGATAAGTGTTTGGGCTCCCTCTGTTCACCTTAGAATCCTGATTTGGGATTTTAATTGTATTCTGTTTCAGGTTCATAGATACATTCGGCAGCAAGTAATTGTCGTCTATGCTCATCGATGGAGTAGGAGAAGTATCTTCAGTTACCACAGCAGTCGAGCATTGGCTCGCTATTTACTTATTACGTATAGGCTTTCTGCTGGAAAAAGCTGTGATTTTCACTGTTCTTAAGTTGCTTGAGCAGGTAGTAGTCTTTTTATTCTCATTAAAATTTTCCTTGGTTCGGGTAGCTTTAGTAATAATAGAGCGCTGAGACTGTAGATCTAATCGTTCTGTCCGAGCTGTTCTTTATGCTGCTTATAGACCTGGACTTCTGCGCACTCAGCAGCTTCCCTGCTTTCCATGGTGCTGAGCTTGTCGGGATCTCTGTTAACATTTTCCTAGACTTGAGAACTGTTGATGGGCCCCCGATTTGCTGCACGCTGGAGGTAGTTGCGGCAGAGGAGGTTTGACTCTGATTCGAGGCCATAGGAAGAATGTGAGTAAAGTGCTTATTCTCCTTACCATCTTACTACTAGATGGATATTCGGTGAACTAGCACAAAATAAATGCGCCTTTCCTTAATACACTATAGCACTGTGCACTCTGTATAGTTACGTCTCCAGCGTATAGTCTTACCGTGGCTCCTTTCTGTTATGCTTTCCCCTCCTCCGACCCACCCACCCACCCCCCAGAGTTCTCGGCTCCTGCCCAGACTGCCACTCAGTTCCGCTCCGCGGGAACATGGATTTTCTGTTGCTGCAGCTCCTCCAGCAATAGTGAACAACACGCTGCTCTCGCTGATAGTGACTGCCCAGACTCCCAGGAACACGGATTTCTTTTTGCCGCAGCTCCTCCAGCAATAGTGAGCAACAGACTGCTCCCACCGATAGTGACTTCCCAGACTGCCACTTCATTGCACTTCGCCACCTATTCTATTCCTAGCCATCTCAGGATTGGGCTTTACATGCCTTGTTCATCTGAGTTCGTGGCGCTATTATTTTCCCCTTGATTTATAAATTGCGCTGATGCCGAGTAAGTCTCCCCGCTGATCTTGAATATTTTCTCAAGTGTGGAGCCACAGCATAATGTAAGCTAGATCTCTCCAAATAAATTCTTTGCCCATGTCCACCCCATTGGGAAACGTATATTTGATCACGATAACGCATATGTTTCTTTAGATTTTTTAACCAGAGGGGACCATGCTATACTCTTTTAATGTGCAGTGATTGGAGAATTTGGTGAGCGTCGTTTAATGCCCCTTCTTTTCAGACATTTTGTGTATTCCATTAATCTGTCTTTCCAGAGCTACATAAGTTTGTTTTGATGAGTGCAGGACAGATGCATCCCTCTTGTGTGTGCCGGTAGGGATTTGCTGTTCAGGAGAGGAGACGCTGTGTCGGAGCCCTCATCGTTGGAGAGCTATAATGGATATAGTGTGGGTGTTGATAGCAGCAAGAAAAGGTTAAAGTTCACTTTGTGGTCAATCTGATTGGTAAAGTGTGTTGTGTAAAACTCAGATAGCAGTGCGGAAGGCTAGTGGGGAGGAAACGTAGTGTGAAGGAGAGGTAGTTGGGGCACACAAACCTCTGCAGGGTCCTCTGCAGAGGACTGTTGAAAGGAGAAACCTTTTCTGACAAAGGTAGTCGAGTATGGTCTCTAAATGGAATGTACAGTGGACCCACTCCATTCACAGCTTTTACAAGCTGTGAATGGAGTGGCGTTCATATAAATTGAAGAGTCCTGTCTTGAGTTGTTTCCTAAAAGTCTGTTGGTCCGCTCCATGTGGAGTTGCTTTGCAAGTGAGTTCCAGAGTTTTGTGGCCAGTAACAAGAAGGCGGATTGTCCGTTCTGTGATGAATCTGATGAGGTCATCACTCCTTTCCCGGAGGTAGCCTATCCCATGTGGCCAGGGGACAGCAGCCCTTACCTGATCCTGACCATGCAAGGGAGGACCATATGGGGGAGGCGACCCTCGTGGTATGACCCAGCATCATCCGAATAAAACGCATATCCTTTTTTAGGGATAGCTCCTCCATTTCTAATACATTTATGGCATACTGTGGCCGACCCCTTTAACCACCTATAAAAACTACTGATGACCTCTTTCAATATTCTGTGAATAAAATGCCAAGAACTGCCTATCGTTCGAATGTATATAGAAACAGGATGAGGAGGCTGAAGGCAGCAATGGGGATCGGTGAAACCAAGAAGCCCAGAATGCGTTCTAGTGGTTGTGATTGCTATCAAGGACGGATGAGTGCCAGTGAAGTGAATGAAAGGGGTCTAAAACTCAATATGTCGAAAGGTAATAATAACAGAAGCCAAGTTTGCAAGTTTTATAGAGTGAACTGTACGAGAAGTCCTGGCAGGAGAGTATATCGGGCAAAGTTTAGTTTGGAAGGGCATACTACACAGCAGGGAGGTTCTCTTGGTTAATGTGTATTGGCCTAATGTGGACGAGCCGGCCTGCTATGAGGAGGTTTCCCAACTCTGCTACATTTCCACTGGCAGAAATTATCTGCGGTGGAGACCTCAATGCCATATTGGACACAACACTCAACCGCACCAGCTCTTCCCCGAGATTACTCTCCAGGGCAGCTAGAGCTATTCTTACAAATGCACAAGCACAGGGGTTCCTGGATGCATGGAGAACACTGCATGCTCGGGACAGAGAATATACGTTCCATTCCTCGGTTCACGATATGCATTCATGCATTGACACTGGCCGATATCTGGAAGGTTACTCAACACTGTGAACACTTCATGATTCTGACGCGCACTCTCTCTGACCATGCCCCAGTGCAATTGACATTGCTGCTGGCTGTGAGCTGGGTGTCGGCCCCCTTGGCGATTTAAACCTGCAGCCCTGCTTGACGCAACTTTCTCATTCAATGTACACAAGCATGTGGTGTCCTTCTTTGAGAACAATGTGGGGTTGGTTTCTTCCACAGCGACACTGTGGCAGGCATTTAAAATATATATGAGAGGGGTGCCCATGGGTATGGAGTTCGGAACAAATGAAGTACATTGAATAGTATGGAGGCAGCGCTTCGGCTTCTGCAGCAATGATATGAGAGCAGTCCCACAGAAGAACATGGATTTGGCATGTATGGAATTGAAATGTATGGATAAGCCAATGCTAGCTAGGTGGTATGGTGAGGCGGATAGGCCGGGTCGCACACTTGCACGGTTGGCAACGTCTGAATTTGGCAATACACACATACCATACATTAAAAGGCAGGATGGTTCAGTGGTGTACACGGGTGCAGATATAAATAACATCTTCTATGACTTTTACTCAGCGCTATACCAGCCAAAGGGGCTGCCGAGTCCGTACAATACTTGAATGGCATACTAACCATGCTGCTGTCCAGGTAGACTAGCGAAGCCCTTGAAGCACCACTAACGTTAGAAGAGATTAAAATTTGTATAATAGACCTTCCAAATGGTAAAGCGCCGGGCTCTTATGGGCTGGGGGCTGGATTCTATAGGGAATACCGAGACCTGCTGGCTCCTCACCCCTTGCAGATGTGGGAGAACGTATTGTTGCAGGGGCAACTGCCGGAAACAGTGCGTGAGGCCATCGTAATACTGCTGCTCCAACCGGACAAACCAGCAGAAGAATGCGGTTCGTATAGAGTGCTGTCCCTGATAAATCTAGATGCAAAAATGTTTGCCAAAGTGTTGGTGACCAGACTGTCCCCTCTGATACCTCGCATGGTCCCTCCCGACAGTTTGGGTTTCATACCCAACCGCTCCACCGCACTGAACATTAGACGGCTATATAATATTATTGCCCGACTGCTGCCTGGCTCATCTGCTGTGGCAGTCTCCCTGGACATGCAGAAGGCATTACAGTATTGTGGCAGTTCCTTTTTTCAAACACTGTCCAATTATGGCTTCAGTCCACGGTTTATCACATGGATCGAACTACTCTTTGCGCGTCTTTTCACCCGCACTAACGGGCAACTATCCCAGGTGCTGCAGCTGCATGGCGGCACCAGGCAGGGCTGCCCACTTTCCCCATTGCTGTTTGCACTCGTAATTGAACCTTTAGCAGACAAGAGCCACGTTAAGCACAGGGCAGCAAGCTTCAGGGCGGGTGTGAAGATAGAAATATCACTGTATGCAGATGATATCTTGCTATATATTTGCAAACCTGGGGGCAATTTGGTAGGGGCAATTTGGTAGGGGCAATAGAGACCGTGGAGGAGTTTGGGAGGCACTCCGGGTTACACTTGAACAATAACAAATCTGAACTCTTAACCTTTGACTGATGGCACACAGGCGCCCTGCGACATGGGGGGGGGAATGACGATGGGGTGCGCGATTGATCCGCTATCTGGGTGCTCCTCCTCCCAGACGAGGACACTGAATTATGAAGCATACCTCGCAATCCTGAAAACTAAGCTGCAGAGGTGGGGGAATATCCCTATGTTCTTAGCAGGGTGGCTGTCTTTGATAAAAAATGATAGCTTTGCCTGTGTTACTATATATGTTCCACAACATATCCTTGTGGCTGGGCCACGCGCTCTTCCAGGAACTTAATCAGCTGAGCAGCGTGTTTATTTGGTCAGGCAGGCAGGTGCGCATGAAGTGGGTCCATCTTGCTCGGCCCTACGAAGTGGTGGTACTCAATGCCCATGACCTGGAGTTGTACTATCTCATGGCACAAGTGCACTATGCTGTTCACAGGGTGACGGTTGGGACGGACTCCACACATGTCTGCTTAGAAAGGGCATGGGTGCATCCCACCCCGTTGCTGTCGTTACTGGCGGGTAGCCCATATCACCCTACTCACCCGTTGGACCTGGTGGGAGTGACATGTGAAGCTTGGGGTAAACTCAATAAAAGGTTAGGCTATAAAGCCCCAGAGCACAAACGGCTCCTGCAATGGGGAGTGCAGGTGCTGGCACCCACAATAGATGCACGTACTGAGAGGACTTTGGGTGCAGCTGGCATCCCCTGCCTGGGGGATTTGAACGGTGAGAGCCGCTTTGCTGGATGGGATGATATGAGGCCCCACTTAGGCAACACTGCTACTATCTTAACTATCTCAGCATGAAAGCTGCATTCATGTCACAATGGCCGATGTTACCTGAGGAACCGCCTACGCATGCATGTTTGTCATACATACTGCTCCCCTCGCCGGGTAGGAAGAGCATTTGCACTCTATATAAGCTGACTCAGTGCATGGAAACCCGTACAGTCACGAAGGCGCGCACTAACTGGGATGCGGATCTAAAGGTAGACTTTACGGACCCACAATCGAAGGCTATATGTAATTTAATGAAAGGGGTCTCTCTGTATTCCAAGTATCGCCTGATGCACTTTAAGGTGCCTAATAGACTGTACTATTCCTCATGCAGAACAGGGCTATTGCAGACAAACAGGGTGGCAGAGTGCCCCAGATGCTGCACGTCGATTGCCACTTTATTGCATGTGCAGGACTGCATGGGTTCTGCAGCACCGGTGTTGCAGTTCTTTCAGATGTCTTGGGCCAACAACTGGCGCTAAATACTCGCAATTGCATTCTGGGCTATACAGACACGATGGGAACTGTCAGGCGCAGATTCCTGAACCTTGGTTTGCTTTTAGCTAAAAGGGTGATACTAATGAGATGGACTTGGAAAGAGCCGCCCATGCAGGAGGCATGGTTGCAGGATGTTATTTGGGAAAATGAAAATGAAGAACTGTATATTACCTTACTTTTAAGTGTTAGCCGCCTGAAAGACATTTGGTCAGAGTTACGAATATACTTAGCACGGAATGTATGGTTGTAGGCTACTATGCTGATATTCTATATTCCGCTAATGTTGTCATCTGAATATTCTGTGTATGATCGTCTGCTTATGGTTCCCCCATTCCAGGAGTTGAAATGTTAATTGCATAATGTCTATGCTTATGGTGCTGTCTGTGTTCCACGTGTTGCAAAAAAAAGGTTTATAAAAAACAAAGTCAAGTTTGCAAGTGTCAAGCAACCACATGAGAACCAGGCAAAGGCAAGCTTGTGAGTCAATTTGCATTGAATATGGAGAAGAACCTTGCAGGGCAGTGTACCAGGTGTCCTGCGAGGCTGGGTCCAGTTTCCCAAGTGGTTTTGCATCCCAAGTGGTTTTGCATCCCAAGTGGTTTTGCATCCCAAGTGGTTTGGCATCCCAAGTGGTTTGGCATCCCAAGTGGTTTGGCATCCAAGTTGTTTTGTCGAACAAAGAATCCCAAGGAAGACTAATGCCTTTAGGATTCAGAATTGTTTGAAGAAACCCGGGGAAGGGAGACATTGCCCTAAGAGGCGGGAGTTAACCTCTTGGGCTATAAAGAACTTTGATTGTCTTGTTGATCTGTTGTATTGGTGAAGAGAAACCTGGGGATGAGAGCCATTCCGTGGAACTGTGAACATTATCCATTGGGAAATGTTGTGTTGGAGTGAATTGAAAACATATGATAGAGACTAGAGGGTATTTCTAATGACCCCACCAAACAATCCCTCCTTTTCGATACTCGCATTACTCAAATGTGTTTGGGTGGTCATATGTCGTTCAAGGTTTACAGTTAATTGACTAGTTTCAAATCCCTCTATCAAAGGATGATAAACAAGACTATAGCATGCATATCAGCCATGTTACAACAAATTGTCCATACAGTATTTTCAGTAGAAAATTATTTCAATAAATATTTACCTGAGTACAATTTATATATTTACCACATTCAAAGTATTAAGTGGATTTACAATCTGTAGTGCATATAGGAATTTCTCTCAGCTTTAAAAAAAAAAATACTAATCTCATTCCATTTAAAAAAACTTTAGTTATTAAGACGGTTTAATTTCTTATCTTCGTTCATACATTCAACACTCCTTGCATTCATTCCATTCTACCCAACATGTTTCATTCCTACTCTGTTCTCTAAAACACATTTACCTGGAAATTCTTCAGGGGGCATTACTCACTTATCCACGTTTTATTCAGTTGAATTTGTCATTTATTTTATGATTTTTCTTAAAGACTTGTTTCTTTTACTTTGGAATTACACCTTTCTTTTGAACTTAAACCTTTGTGCACTGTCCGGGCCTTACTTTTAGAATGTGAGGGCAAGGGTAGGATTTTGGACACAGGACATTTTGCTTTGGACATCTTGACACAGGACGGACCCTTAGTTTTGGTAATGAAAGGAAATACATCCTAGATTAGGGACAGTGCGGCATTTCCCAACCCCTTTTTCCTTTTAATAAGTCTTCAATGAAAAAACATGAGTTCTGTGTCCGTGTCTCATTCCTGTCTCCTCACAATTCCTTTTCCTGTTGAAGCTAAGAACTAGTAACAGCCGAGCCATGTTACTAGACCTGGGAGCCCAAGTGGTGTGTTGTGCTGAAATGTCCTTAAATGCCCTTTCCATGGTTGGCATAGTGGGCAATTCAGTGGGTTCTAAGGAGTAGTTTGGCTGGGGCAGTTTGCACTCATCTCGGGAGGATAGCTCAGCGGCAACGTGCTTGCCTTGGAAGTAAGACAACACGGAGCAACACAGGTTCAAGCCCCGGGTCCGCGCTTAGAAACCTCTGGGTATTAAGCGCGTTATAAATAACCTATCATATCATATCATATCACTCAGATGTTTCTTGCATTATTCCTTGAGGCCGAGCTACCTGTTCAATTCAATGGATCTATCTGTGGCTGCTTGTTATTCTATAAATGTGCTCAAATACATGTACACTCTAGTGTTAATGTGGCAAGTGAATGGATTAATTATTCAAATCGCTAAAAGCAAGAGACCCGGCTCAGCAGCAGGCGAAACACATCTGCTGTTTTTCTGAAACCTTTCTGATTTTTAAATATTCCTCATTGACCAAGGACTGGCACAGTCAAGCACCACCAGAAAGTATTTTCGCTGGTGTACAAACACTCTGGCGAGGCTAGCAAAACAAAGATTTTCTGCCTTATCGCACAAGTAACTTCTATTGGGTTTGATTTGTATTCATGAGGGGGGGTGGAGCCACCGAAGATGGCGTGATCTTCCTGGGCTCCTGCTCATGTCTTTGTGTCTGGCAACCCTGTTGCCCCTTGAGTGCAGAAGACAGGGGAATTCTGCTTGAAGTGAAGGAACGATTTGAGTTCCGTTTTGGACCATGTGATAGTCCACAGGAGTCTGATACCCATCATTTGACTTTTGGAGACCCGGGTGAGACAGAGCAGAAAAGCTGGGTCCTTTTTATCCTGGTTCAGTGATGAGACCGAGGCCTGTGGTTGAGCTCTGACTGCAGGTGATAAACTATGGCACCAGGGAGGGGGAGGCCTAATAAGGTGGTAACTTAGAGATGTACTTCTCCCTCTGGCAGAGGCGGTCCTTAGCCTCTCGTACATCACAGATATATGTGCTTTGCAGGGTGACTTCGAAGGCCCACTTTGTTTTATCGGGTCCTGGACATTAATTATCAACAGCGGGCATTGTGGCTCATCTCTTGCCTTCATTGTTCTCCCAACTAGTTGCCCTGTGGTGTTCATATTGGATGATTTGAATTAAACATTAGTGTGAAAGTTCCAAAAGGAGTTAAGTCACAATGTGCAAGTAGTGGCTTTACTGAGGTTATGGAAAATGCAAGAGGGAACAGATTCTATTGAAGTCCTGCCATGGAGTGTCTGTAGCAAGAGGTGGAAGCAGGAGGCAGGGCCCAGTGATTGACTGATGTAATAAGTCCCTACTGAAGGCATTACTTAAGATTGGAGTCTCGATATTGGTGGTTTTGAGATCAGGAAGTGAGGCAGTGTATCCTGCAGGAAGCCTTTAAGAATGTGTTTGAGTAAGAAAATCTTGCTGTTCCCTGACCTTAAGCCTGTGACTTCACATGGATCACAGTCGACGATTGCCGGTCGTGCCAATCCATGAAAAGCAAGGCCTTGAAGAGGCAGACAAAACGCTGTAGGTCGGGCTGCGTCCAAATATCCCTCATTCACTCTCTTGAAGAGGAGCTTGTCCAAAGAAAAAAGTTTGATGGGACGAATCTCCTCAGAGATCGGAAAAGTAGTCCAGGAGCAATTCACGGCACTCTTCATGACGAAAATCAAAGCAGCGCCATCACTCATCTTCGTCAGACTCCTCACCTGACAGGAAAAAGTTATTCTTTCCAAGTAAATCTACCTCAAAGCAGATTGGGAGGAGTTGTTCTCGAAGGCGGCCTTATCTGGTCATTCAAAAGAACCAAAGAAAGCTTCCGACCCCATCGCGTCTCACTAGGCACACAGGCAGTTGTCTAAGACTACTTCTCACACGCATGAGAACCTGGGTAGTATGCCGGAGAAGCATCCTCGAGTGGCGTCGTCGGTACTAGGGATGTAACGGTATAACGGTATACCGTTAAAGATACCGTGAACCACTTAATTGAACAATAATAACCGTCACATTGTTTATACCGTTATACCGTTCATACCGTTAAGTGTGCTTTTCAATCTGATTTGGAAAGGCTGCAGTAAGCAAGTGTTGCGCAGTCTTGGTCTTGCACTGTTGGATGTGCCGTCTGCCAAGTAGTTTTAGTTGGAGCAGTTTTTAATGCCATTCCATAAGCCACACGTGCCTGACACAAAATCAATATGTTAGCAATAGGAAGAATAGATACAGTGCTATGAAGCAAAAGGGTTTACTTTGGGCTGGCGGCTTTGGGGTTTATATATTTATAATGGATAATGTTCTCTAAACATATGGCAATGGGGGATTTCCCTGGTTCTATCATTGAATTTACATATAATAAGTCACACTGCGAAATTCACTCATCTGTCGGTATTCCCTGCTGCCATATCAAAGGGTAACATGTCCGTGATTACTGAACACCTTTTGGCCCGCAAGTAAACTAAAGGCTGTAACGTAAAGAGAGAGTGCGTGTGTGTATGTATGCGCAAAAGCGTATACTACCATCAGCCTCCATTGATCTGTGGCATGCAGGCTATCAAGATGGCAACATGTTCATCTTCACCAGTAGCCAGTGAGGGAGCAAAAAGCCTAAATGACCACTTAAGAAAAGCTATTCAGTTTGCTTTGCCAGTTGCAGCAGGCCCCCCCGTCCCCTTCTCCACACGTGCGTTTGTGTTTGGTGGAAGCAAGGCATTTCAGTGGAAAGTATGTTGAAAAGCCCAATTCTGGCCCTGGGTGCCTGGTTTTGTTTGTGATAAGATAACCATGATATACCGTCATTTGGCAATAAGGTTATCGTACCGTCATAAATCTAATACCGTGACACCCCTAGTCGGTACTGCCTCCTTCTTCCACTCTGTTGAAGGATTAATTGTCTAGGCCATCAACGTCATACTAGCCCATAGAAGGCTTTTGAGTCTTTCTCTAAAAAGGACTTCTTTTTAAGTCTATGGCCTCAATTTTTGAAGATGGCAATTCTAACTTTGGGCTAAAATAGGGTGCACCTAATGTACTGTAGGAACGTATCTCAGAGGTCTTCAGTTTACAAGACTTGGCTGACTGTTTAAAAGATGCTAATGCTCTTCTTCACTGGAGGTAGAATTTGACACTTCAGACTCAGCTGGCTACCCTAGTGGATCTTCCAGGTTTGTCATGAATAAAGTGACAGAAAATTTGGGTTGGCGATCGTTCTGCCAAGGCCATATAGCAGGATGGTCTAACAGACATCCTGGACAAAGGACCCCCTATGCCCCCAACAAGCCTTTTTTGCTGTTCCACTCAGCTTTGAGGAACACAATCCTGTAAAACCCGTCGAAACAAGACCCCATGCAAGCTGTCACTAAGGATCTGGTTAGAAAATAGAGACCATTGTCTATTCAACCAGAATTCCTCTCCCCTAACGTCCTACTCCAGAGTTTAGTACACCAAATTCAAAGACAGCTGCCTATCCTGCAATTCCTCCTGACCGGGGTGACAAAAAGTTTGATGTTCTGGGTAAGAGTTTTTGGCTGGAAGTATGCCATTGAAGGCCATTAATGCCTCTTGTGCTTTGGCAAAGTACACCATGACCATGTGGGGTGTGATAGTCCAAACAGCTCAGAATATCCATGAAGGGAAAATGAGAGAAAGATTCCCGAATATTACAATCCGGTTTGGACACATCTGATTGTGTGGGCCATTCTATGGGAGCGGGCACAGTCGCAACAACGTTTGCGTGGCTGCATTAGTCGGGATTAGCCCCAGATGTGCAATCTGGGCTGTGAAACATGCCATTTGATGGGTCCCATCGTTTTGGCACTAAGGCTGACTAGAATCTTGAGAAATTGCAAGCATCCAAGGCGGTTGTTAAATCTTGAGGAGCAGCAGTCTGCCAACCTCAGCAAAGCCAGACAACCACCTCTCAAAGTTGGAGAGGTTGTTCCTTTCGATTTTACTCTTCAGTCTGTATGGCCAGGGGCCAGTTTGCCTAGAGAGGACAAGACGATTCACTTGTGGAGC
Source organism: Ambystoma mexicanum (assembly GCF_040938575.1). NCBI lineage: Eukaryota > Metazoa > Chordata > Amphibia > Caudata > Ambystomatidae > Ambystoma > Ambystoma mexicanum. The sequence goes on along the minus strand of NC_090933.1, from coordinate 1,295,728,014 downwards.
ACGAGATTGCAGCAGTACAACCGCCCTAGCAGTCTCTGCATCGTTCACTTCCTCCGCGGATGCTTTGGCACTGCAAACAGTAGCCCAGGATATTGCCTTCCATTTTTGAAAAGACCTCCAGATTGTTCGGGTGGCAATCTCTTCGGGAACCAGACCTGCTCATTCTGCAGGAGGTTCGCCCCCTACTGGAGAAGGGTGCTGTGGAAAGGATGCCGGTAGCGGAGCTATACCGCAGTTGGTACGCTACCTTTTTTTGGGTTCCCAAGAAAGACTGAGGACTGCAACCATTCTTGGACCTGAGATACTTGAAGTTCCTCAGGATGGACAGGTCCAAGATAGTAACTCTTTCTTAGATCCTCCAGGCCCTTCAACTCCAGGATTGGATAGCGTCTCTTGATCTTCAGGATGCTTGGTTTCATGTGACTCAACATCCCACGCATAGGGAGTGCCTGAGGTTTGCCATTACCAGTACTTCCTTTTGGGCTCCACTCTGCTACGAGGGTCTTCACCAAGTTGATGGTGGTGGCAGTGAATCTGATGGGAAGGATCCACATCTTTCCCTACCTAGACGACTGACTGATCAGAACTCGTTGTCCCGAACAGGCTTTGGAACATCTCTGCATGTTGGTTATACTGGATGTTGATCCTTTCAGTTATAGCACTCATACGGTACTATCTTTCCTGTTACATCTGGCCCACCAGGGGCTGCAGGTGTCTACTGCTAAAGGTTACCTGGCAGCGCTATCTATTTTCAAGCGCACGCCAGAGCAAATCTTACTTTAAAATTTCCATTTTTGTTCAAGGGACTAACAAATATTTTCCCTCTAGTCCCCTTCATAGTTCCGTCTTGGGATCTTAATTTGGTCTTGAATTTATTGATGGGGGTGGGGGGGCATTTGAGCCTCTCCATTCCTGCCTGCTTAGGTTGTTGACTCTAAGGACTATGTTTCTAGTGGCCATCACTTCTGCCTGCAGGGTGAGTGAACTTCAGCCTTCGTGGTGCAAACCTCCTTTCACCATTTTTTCCAAGGAGAAAGGCTAGTCCCTCCTTTCTTTCTAAGGTGGTGTTGGAATTTCACCTGACACAGAAAATAGTTTTCCCAGATTTGTACCCACCTCCTCACCATTCCAAGGATGAGGAGAGGTTACATTGATTAGATCCTAAAATATTGTTTAGCTTTTATATAAGCAGACTAGCTAACATCAGACAATACAACCAACTTTTGGTTAGTTAAACTGGACATAAGTTACGGCAGGCTCTGACCAAACCGACTTTGTCATGGTGGTTCATTCTGTGCATCACAAAATGTTATTCCCTAGCTGGTAAGGATGTTCCTGATAATTTAATGGCACTTTCTACCTGGGGAGTGGCAACCACTTCAGCCCTACTAAGAGGTGTAGCGGTGCAGGATCTTTGTAATGCCGAAACCTTGTCTTCATTACACACCGTCTCAAAGCATTACTGCCTAAATTCCTTGTCGGGACAGGACGTTGGATGTGGGAAAGCTGTTCTTCACAGCATAAGTCAATGACAAAATTGATTAGTCCCAACATCTACAAACTTCTATGAGAGTTTATGAAAGATGAGGAATCATTGGGAGGACACAATCTATTAGAAGAACAAATCACTTACTCCTGGTAATGCTCTTTTTGAAGGATGTCTTTCCCACAGATTCCTCAGCCCCTCCCTCCTCCCCCCAACCTGCCCCTCTGACTGTAGGTGAATTTTGCTGTATTAGATCTTCCTCTTTCAATGCCTAGGACTTTATTGAATCCTCAAGGCGGCTGGGCAACAAGAGCGGGAAAAACATGAACTGAGATCAGAGGCACAGTGCGTGCTATTAATATCAATGTCACAGCCTAGCGTGGGAAGTTTCCGAAGCTGCAAGTAGGATATCGGTAAATCAAAGATGAGGAACCTGTGGGAGGAACATCCAGTAGAAAGAACATTACCAGGCGTTAGTTATTTGTTCTTCTGACTCGCTGAGAGTAAATTATCACTAGCCAGTAGCTAGTGACGAGTGAATATTTTCAGCCCTGCATTTAAGAGAAATTTGGACAAGTCACACTAAATCGCGAAAACTGCATTTTCATCTCTACTTTACAACACTGTTTCGCCCCTTGAATACCCCTGATACATGGCTTATGCAGCCGTGCAAAGTATTGCCTATTGTTTCAACACTAAGTGCTTAATTGTCATTGTGGTAAAATGACCTGCCTTGTCCACATTGCATGTGGTTGCACGTTCTCTACCACAAAAGCGCCTTGGTGTGCTTTATAGCCAAAGCATTGATGATGTAAACGTTCATTTTAAAAGGTAGACACCCGCTCCAGAGAAAAGTGACCATGCCAAGCGTGATTGAATCCAGCATCATTACCAACTGTCGCCTTTTTAGGTGTCCGCAGCAAAGTTGTTGTGCTTAATCTTAAAATGAACACTTTCCATTCCACAAATGTTGAAAACCTCTGTTCCACTGGATTAAAAAAGGTAAATTAGTATCTACCATTATGTCTTGCTTGTCTGGGATTAGGCGTGACTTGAACCGCTTATCTCCACCTCATTTGAGGCTACGAAAACAGACCCCTGGTCATCAGATATTCATGTCAACACCTACCCCAGGCTGTGTCTCAGCGTTAAAAGACAGGCATGCCTAGGTTCATGTGCTTGTCATGATTAAATGTATACAGCCAGGAATTGTAAAGTTCATGGACTCGGAGATACCACTCTACGCATTACTCTAAATTATACACTTGACACAGGAGTTATCATGTTAATGCATTTAATATGACCCCCTGAGGGTTCTTATTTTCACTACACAAGCTAAAGCAAAAGCAGATCTAACATAACATCACACCTATGAACAAGATTGCCATGTGGGCAAAGAGCATGTTTGAATGGATAAATAATAGAACAAGTGATGGTTTTAGTTTAACTGCAAGTGTAACCTGTCTCTCTCATTAAACTATTCTACACTATATTACATGCGATCAGTCTCCATGCACACAGCAAGCCCCCACCTGTTACGTTTAGAATGGAGTGTGTTGAACCCGCTCCTTCTTGGCCTGACAAGTTCTGCTTGGCTGGGCCTGGTAGTCTCGGTCCTATGCTGCTATTTTCTCTGCACTCCTCCTCTGCTCTGCACTCCTCCCCACCCCCTCTGGCTTCAATGGACTGGCAAGTCTCCCGGACTTCCTCCTTTCCCCTTGTTGTGCTTGGGGTTTATATGTATCAAGTAACATGGTTTCCCTGCACGTGTGCGTTGTCATATCTGCTATTTTGAACAGTGAGGACTAGGGCTAGTGTATGTTGAGTTAGGCCTCCTATGTAAAACGATGTAGAGTGAGTTTTCGCACCTCACAGTGAGATCCCGTTTAGTGAATGCCTCCACTGTACTCCATGGCATTCAGCTATCTGTTGTGAAGAGACATTTCTCTCACTTGTTACTTCTTATTCCCTGTGGTACTCTATGCGCCTTAACCGCGTGAACTTGTACGATACTTCTGTTCGTGTCTGTCAATTTCCTCTTCTTGAATCCTTATCAGATATACCACTTCCCCTTGTGAGATCAAACGGCTGCTCTCAGATGACACCTAATGGTCCGAAGTCAAAGCTCATACCTACTGGTGTGCAGTTAAAACAGGCTGTTAGCGGTCATGTGTGGTCTGCTTATCTGCCAGAACAGGAAAGCACTGCTTCCTGGACATCAGTGCTCTTGCAGCCCCTACGAATATTTGTTCAGCAAGTGTAACACACAAACCTTCTGTGTTAAAGTGTGCTGTATGTTTGAAGAACATCTTTGATTGCTTAAATGGGTACAGGCCGTATGAGATATGAAAAAGCAGTCTTACATTAGGCTATGGAAAAGCTGGGTTCATGTCAATTGAATCCTATGGGCTGTGAGATTGTGTGGGCCTTTCTCGGAGTAGGGACTCGAAGAGGGCAGGTCAGTCAACTTCCCTTATTCTTGCTGCTGCATGGCCGAGAAGAAGAGCTGACTCTGAGCAGGTGGGACCAGGCGTGGGACTGATTTTAAAAATCAGTAGGTACTTTAAAATGTGTGTGCGTGGAAGTGGGACGAAGTGTCTGGCGTGTGTGTGTGCATGGTGTGAAGGGCACGTGATTTTGCATAGAGGAAACATTGCAGTATTGGGCTTCTTAAAGGGGTAAATATTGGCATGTTTAGGTCAAAACGATCACAGGTGTGCTCTTACAGGGGTGAATGCTGGTATGTAGGGGCAAAGCCATCATGAGCTTTCCTAAAAGGATACTACTGTCATTCATTTGTTTGCTTTGCATACTGTATATCTACAAACGTTTAAACAGCTGGGTGTCTGTTTATTTTTTGTGTACTACACGTTTATTCCTGTGACTAATCAACTTCCGGGGCACCAGTGGTCCTGGGATGAATAACGTTTTGTAAACCATCCATCAGCCCCTCACCTCTAGTACACCAGAAGGAATCCGAACAGATTGGAACAAAAGTAAATGATAAACCCTCTTGTCCAATTTTTGACAACGTGGACATAACGGCAGGCTTATCTCCGCAAGGTTGTGGATCGTTGGTTAGTTGCAACACCAACACAGCGAAAATGCAATTTATTGCCCAATGATAAAAGGGACTGTCCAGTCAAGGTTGTATAAAAATATCTACTTTAATATTGTTACAACTGACAGTTCTAGCACACTACAAAATACATCTCACCCTGTAAAGGAACACAGAGGACAGACCGTTTCATGAAGGAAAGGGATGCACTCTGGATACTGACAGGAGGGTAGTCGGTAAAGCAATTGGTCTCAACTGTTCAAGGTTATTTGATTCCAGCACCAAGGGAGCAAGGGGTTGTAAATGTCACTAGAGGCCTTCGGCGAAGGACCAGGACAGAACCACAATGTACCTGGTGCATGAGATGTTCTTGATGCTCGACAACTTTGAGTCGGTCCCAGGACGCTTTGCAGCTCCTGCGCAGAGTTCAAGACGGGAGACAGCTGTGGATATCAGGCGGCAGGCGGTTCGACAAGCGAGGCTGGACAAATGGCTGAAGGCTGGCCTACACAGCGGCTCGGGGTCAAGAATTGTCTGTGTGCTGGTTGGCGGATATGTAATGCTGGTCGAGGCGTTTCAGACGGCTTTAGTGACTGCAGCGTGACAAGTCAGTGGTGCAGCCGGTCGCGGTTCGACGACTCGACTGCCTCGAAAGTCCTTAAAAGATGGACGCTGGATGATGCTTGTGTGGCACTCCTAGATGCTTTGCAGGGCTCGTGGCATCCTTTCAAGGCAGACGGCCCCAAGATGAGTGTTTGGCCTTGTCCTTTGTTCAGAGACTCTCTGGCATTTCCCACCTAGGAAGCTTGCTTGCACAACCTAGCAGGGCACGTTGTGTTCTGGCTGGTTAGCGGTTTTGCTGCTGCTGGGCGGGTCCTCTGATTTCGGTATATCCCTCTGTTCATTGGGCGATGTTTAGGGGAGGGATATTCCTTCCCTCTTGAAAATCCTGACCTTCCTTCAATGGCGGAAGCTGTAAGGTAGACTGTACCTTCAGCCATGGTCCAATGTTGAGTTCTTCTTTCCTGCTTCTGGTGAAGCCTTCACATGATCTGCTAAGTGAGGGATCCAGCTTCTTTTAAAGCCCAATGGGCCCCAGTGATTGGTGCAGGCTAGGCCTACATTTAAGGAACCAACCCGGGGTCCGCACAAACCATATTTTGTTGTGAGGTCAGGACCATAGTGCCTTGCAACAGGAAAGGTGACAACATGTACTCCTATGTCCCACCCATCTTACTGTCTGTTGTAGATCAGTGTTTCTCTGGTTAACTGAGCCCTCAGTGGCTCTTGATCAAAGCGCAGGTCTCCCTTGAAGTTTGTGACGAAAGCAGACTTCTTCTCTCCCTTGAATCACATACTTCTCCCTCTGAAAGGGGTCCACTATGCAGGGGTTGCCTACGGTAAATAGTGGACCCAGACATGCCATTCACTGTCCTTCACACAGTGGGGTAGGAACTAGCTTCAAGTTGACACATTGCATATCAAAGTTGACACATTGCATATCAAAGACGTGTTAGCCCCGTCTTCCTGTTGTCTGTTCTGCGAACAAGCCCCTTTAACAGGCTTGCCTCAATTAACTCTTATCAGTATGCGCTGTCACCAGCAGTTGAGACACTAGGAAGACCGATCCATGGAGCCTTTGATATATTAATTAGGCTGCCCACGGCCAGAGGAAGGTGCCGCATTCCCCCCTCCAGCTGAATGACAGGAGTGGACGGCACGTATAGGCTGTGTCCGCCCGAGTACACGTGAGTATGCGTTGTGTGCGGTGAGCAGGGAAAATGTGTGCCGAACGGCCTCACACAGTTTCCGAGGTTGATCTCCCATCTTTCATTTTCAAAAAAGTCCAGGCAAGTGCCCACTCAATATGCGGCTGGTCGAATTCTTCACAATTCCGGAATCAGTTAACCTGTAGTTGCCCTCAAGTTGTTTGCTTTGACTTGTCCTTGGGTGGAAGAAGTTACATCCTATCAATGTTCCCAAATAATACATTCTAATTTATACATGATAAGACTTGCTCTTCAGTCTCGTCAAAAGGCTTCTCAATTGAGTAGGAGTTACCATCAATAATTTATTTGTAAATCAAACCAGTTTTTGCAAGTTAACGTGAAGACCAAATCTGACCGTGCTGCCAATATGAAACAAAAATATTAATTAATGGAAACAATTGGTGCGTTATAGTAGCATTGCTGCTTTGTTTTATATATTTAACATGTGTGTTTAAACCATTTAATAAAGGGGTATTTTTAAGGTGTTTCTGCCCTTGGTTGGTGATGGAGAATGTTGCTATATCTGTTATCCCCCAAAATAGTCTGTTCTACAATCAGCAACCTGTATAGGAGAGGGGTGCACACATTATTGCGCACATGCACTTCTGGCTGAGCTTTAGGGGAGACATAGGAAGTGAAATACAGCTTACTTCCACCTGTTCAATGGTCGGCGCCTCCACCAGGAGTGAAATTGGGGAGCAGCTCCAAGAATCCCCACCTGTGAAAGTTACAACAACAACATTACTTCTCTGTATTTCAATTAGGAATTAGTACATTTAAATTCAACAACACAAGAAAACATACAGTACTCAATTTTCAGAAGCAAACACTCAACTTCATATAAAAATATATATATATTTTTATTTTATTGTTATTTGGCACAAATTGCCTTAACAAGTGTATGTATAAATAGCAAATATAGGCTCATTGTGGGCAATACATAGAAATGCAGATAAACAGTTCTGGTCTTTATATAACTCTTACACCACATTTACAATGCAAGTGGAACAATTCCTACATGTAAAAAGATTACTACCCCGGACATAAGTACCTCTCTCTTCCCACTCTGTGTCTTAGCGACCCTTACTGCGTCGTTACTAAACAATGGGCTAAAGAATGTAGAACAGTACAAATATAGAACTTCATCTCTATTTCTTCTAATATTGGCTCTCAAAATCCTTTTTGTTTTTCGTACACTTATTTAGATACAATTTCAAAGGCTTCTATTTTCTTTCAATGCGCTATCCATAACATATCAACTGGTCAATAACAGTAAAAGCTATCTTTGGTAGCTGCAGTCTACCAAAAGATAACACAACATACCTGCACTGTTCACACATATGAGCAGGTCAAATACTAGGAAGAGGGCCCCAAAAAACTGTCGGCCGGTTTATGAGTCCTTTGGGATACTTGCTCCTGAAGGCAATGCTGCTGCAGGTTGTTGGGGCAGTAGCAAGGAGCTTGTCAAAGCCCAGCTGGTGTGGGCCGATCTTTAGTTTGGAATAACTCCCTGCTGTCTCTCTCCTGTTAGAGGAGCTTCTTTTCTGTTGTAACTGAGGGTTTGGTTTTCTGAGCCAATCCCATGCAAGAACAGGCACACAGGACAGCAGAGGTGAACACAAAAAACTTCCCTCCAGGTTGGTTTAAGCGTGACTGTTCCACAAGTGAAATTAAACGGCGGTAGGAATGCAGCAGGTCACATTTTAGTTTATTACCGGCCCCTTTGTTCGTGGCACGAAGTGTTGCGCTTTCTGTGTATGCAGGTCTGAAAGTACATTACTGGCCTCTTATTAATATCGGAGGTCGGGACTGAAGAAAACAAAAAAACAATGCGTACAGCAAGTTCTGGACACTCCTGTTTTTATATAGGCACAATAGTGTGGCGGCTGCTTTATTTATTTAATATAGGAGACTGGTCTGTTGGGCTGGGTTAGGGCAATGACCTTGCTCTGGTACAGGGCTTTATGGCATGGAAAAGAGTTCTCAACATGGAAAAGAGTTCTCAAGTTCTCAACAGCCTACCACCCTCAGACAAATGGGTTGGTAGAAAGGTTTAACAGAACCATGAAGAGCATGATAGGTGCTTTAGAGGAACCCCTTAAACGAAAGTGGGACCTTCTACTGCCATGCCTTCTCTTTGCTTATAGAGAAGTCCCTCAGGAGGGAGTAGGTTATTCTCCCTTTAAGCTTCTTTATGGCCATCCGGTCAGAGGTCCATTGGCCCGGATCAAGGAGGGGTTGGAGAGTGCTCCTTCCCCCAAGCCAGTCAGAGTGACTGACTATGTGATAGGTCTCCGACGGAGAATGTCCCACATGATGGCAGAAGCAAGTGACTACTTGAAAGCTGGATAAGCTCTGGTCAAGCATTAGCATGATCAGAAGGCTAACGTGGTTGAGGTCACTCAAAACCAGCTAGTTCTCGTTATGCTCCCAACAAGGCAGAGGGCCTTGCAAGACAAATGGATGGGACCCTTCAAGGTTGTGGGAAAACTTGGAGAGGTCAACTATCTGGTGGATCTGGGCAAACCCAGGGAAGCTCCCAGAGTCTTCCACACCAACCGCCTCAAAGCCTATGTCTCTAGACCTGAAGTAAGAGCCTTGCTTCTAGCTTCATTGGAAGAGGAGGAGGAGAGTGAAGCTCTACCTGACCTCCTTAGAGGCTTACCTTTGGACGAAAAGGTTAAAGGAGTTAATCTCTCTTCAGATCTGACACCTGAGCAACAAGAGGAGTGCAAATCTATGTTAAATCAGTTTGCCTCCCTGTTCTCACTTTCACCAGGCTTGACCCCTTGGGGCCAGCATGATATTCTCACTGGTGACTGTCTGCCAGTCAAAAGCAGAGGGTACAGAATGTCAGAACATGTCAGAACCCACATCAAAGGTGAGGTCAAGAAGATGCTTGATCTCGGGGTAATAGAGCCCTCTACTAGTCCATGGTCTAGCCCAGTCGTGTTAGTACCAAAGGCAGGATCCAAAGAGTTGGGATTATGTGTGGACTATAGAGCTCTTAATGCAGTCACCAAGACTGATGCCCACCCTTTGCCAAGGACAGATGAGTTGGTGGATAGGCTTGGCGCAGCCAAGTACCTCAGCACCTTTGACCTTACGTCAGGCTATTGGCAAATAGCCCTGACAGACCATGCCAAGGAGAAAACTGCATTTTCTACCCCAGTTGGTTTATACCAATTCAAGGTTATGCATTTTGGACTGAAAAACCAAGTTCTAGCTGGGATGGAGGACTTCTGCATGGCATACTTGGATGACATTGCAGTCTTCAGCCACTCCTGGGAGGAACATGTGAACCACCTGGGACATGTTTTGCAGGCTCTTGAGCAGACCCATCTGACCATAAAGGCAAGTAAATGCCAAATTGGACAGAGTAAAGTGGTCTACCTTGGGCATGAGGTAGGAGGTGGAGAAATAAGGCCTCTGCTCAGCAAGATTGAAGCTGTGCAGAATTGGACAACACCTACTACTCAAACCCAGGTGAGAGCCTTCCTAGGCCTCACTGGGTATTACAGGAATTTCATAGAGAACTGTGGGACCATAGCTTCTCCACTGAATGTAATCTCCTCTCCAAAATTCCCTAAAAAGGTAAAATGGAATGAGTGCAATCAGGCCTTTGAAAACCTGAAGAAAGCTCTGTGCCAAGCACCTGTACTAAGAGCTCCTGACTACCACCAAACTTTCATTGTACAGACTGATGCTTAGGTATAGGTGCAGTCCTTAGCCAACTGGATGAGAAGGGTAGGGGGCACCCCATTTGCTTCATCAGCCGTAAGCTGAAGGATCCTGAGACAAGGTGGGCAACAATCGAAAGAGAATGCTTTGCTATTGTGTGGGCACTGAAGATGTTTAGGCCATACTTGTATGGTTCTACTTTTGTCATTCAGACTGACCACCAACCCTTGAGATGGTTGATGCAAATGAAAGGGGAAAATCCAAAACTATTGAGATGGTCAATCTGCCTTCAAGGGTTTGATTTCACCATTGAGCACAGGTCAGGGTGTCACCATCAAAATGCTGATGGACTCTCTAGGATGTATGTCATCGACTAGAGGTATGAGGTTCATCCAGGAGTGGATTAAATCCTCCTGTCCCTTAGTCTGGGGGGGCGAGCGTTAGAGAGAATTCTGTTTAGGCTGAATTTCCTAACCTAGTGAGTCCCCCAGCAGCTTTCCTGGATTTTTTGGGTTTTTCTTTCTCCTGCCAAGAGTGAGACTCTTTTACCCTCACTCTTGGACATGATTTGAGTGTGTTTCTTTGATTCTAGATGTGTTTAATGGGCTATGGGGTCTTTTACTCCATAGGGCTTCATGTGTTTTTGTGATGTGTGTTACACAGCACCCTCAGTGCAGTAACACAGGGGTGTCATAGTGACCCCCAAGTATAGACTCCATACCCTGGGACTGACTACTGTCTCCCAGGGCATGTAAAGTCACCATTGACTTTACTAGTCTCAAATTCTGAACAGAACCAGTACAAACCATCATATTGTGGACGTACTGGCTGGGGCAATTCGATTGCCATGGGGTCTGTGAGTCGAGGGGGCACGTCCCCGTCCCCCCCTGATCGAGTTTTGGCTGGTGGCAGTGGATACTACTTTTTATATTCGACCGCGAATGTATCCCTATGGGATTTCCCATTGTTCGAGGCTACCAACTTTAATTATTTAATTCCTATAGCCTCGAACATGCCGCCGGTTTATTTAATTAATATTAATTCTCCGGTTGGTATTTTTTTGCCAGAACTCGGTTCTAAAATGGTGTTTGTGTTCGCTTCTGTGACTCCAACCCAATTTGAGCCCTTTGTTCCACTATTTTGGCGGGCTTCTCCACAGAAGCCCTCCCAAGTGGTGCCACTCTGTCTGGGGTACTTAGGAGGGGTGGAGGGGGATTTAGGCACTCTGGACTGAGTTGCCTAGGCAACTCAAGTCGCACTCCGTCCTGATTGGCCCAAGTGGTGAGCCGGCCGGCTCACCGCTTAGCATGTTTGAGTGACAGCTAGGCTGAGTGAATGGGGGTTTTCTGCATAAAAGCAGAGCTTTGGGGACTGGAACTTCAGAAGTCGCCACAGGACCTAAGAATCCAACGAGGGAGAAGCTGAGCCGACCTGCTACGACGACACCACCGTTGGAGCCCTGCTGAACCGTCTCACCACTTTTCCCAACGACAGAGGAGATCTCCAGCCCAGAGAGTCTTCTTCCTTCGACTGGTGGGGATAACCAGTCTGCTTCCTTTTTCGCTTCCTGGAGCATCTCGTGGCCGCCTTGCCTGTGCCAAGCACCCCCAGCAACTGGGATACCACGTTTTACCACTACCACGAATCAAAGGGTAGTACCTTTAACCGGAAAACTCAGTGGCTGGTTTCTTCCCTGGCAGTGCAACGACCTTCATCTTTCCTCCACGTCGAGATCTTCTCTTCCTCTGGACGACGCCGCGACTTGCACCCGCTGCCAGGAACAACTGCCCCCGCTGGAGGATCCTTTCCACATAAGGTACCGTGTTCCACCTGGCTTCCCTTGCAACCGACTGTACAGGGTAGATTTAGCCCCTGGCTTTCGACCCTGGGTTAGCCTGGGACACCCTGGCTAAACTTTTCTGAACCTAACTAAAACCTTTCTGGACTCCCTGCAAGACTTTTTAAGCCTGTTGTCATTGTGTGATCTTGGGTGCATTTGTGCCCTGCTCTCTCCAAGAGTGGTCCCGGCCTATGGACTTTGTCTCACAAGTAACTTTTGACTTTCCTGCCTTGCTTAAGAGTTCCTAAGTATTAGTGTGGTGTATTTTCCTACATTATGCCTTTTTTCCCTCCCTTTTTCGTTAACTTATTGGAGTGCCATCTATAGTTAAGCACTCACCTCTGTCTGGAAATAAGTGATGTTAACTAAGACTTGTCTGATAAGGAATAAGGAGTGTATATATAATAATAGTAACTGTGTTTAGAGTGAATTACAATAATAGTGCTGGAGTGTTTCAATAAGTGTGTTTTTAAATAAATAATTATATACCTTGATACCAAAGCTCTGGTCAGTGTTTGCTTGTGCTGTTGTATCTGAGTGCCTATTGTGTATACTTTGCATACTGCCTAACTCTTCTTGAGGGAAGTCTGACTGCTCAGCCACAGCTACCAGGTAAATCTGGGTGGTACAGACTGCTACCAAGTGGGTTTACTGCCAACACCTGTAGTGTTAAATCTTTTGCAGTGGTCCCCAAGGGAACTGCACAGGTTTCTGCCTAACATCTACTATGTAGTGCTATGGCCATAAGGGGGAAAATGTTTTGCTACGTGGTTCCGGTCACAGAAGATTACCCCTCTGAGGGTCACGGCTCCTCCGATCTTGCTGTACTTGGCAAAGGCTGGGCTGGCTCACGCATCCATCAAGGTACATCTGGCGGCTACCTCCTACTACTCCAGATCCCCGGGAGATCCTCACTCTGGTCTCACAGACTCGTCAAGGACTTTCTCAAAGGCCTTTTCCGATCCTTCCCACTGGTGAAAGCTCCTGCCCTGGCGTGGGAACTCAACGTGGTTCTGACCAGGCTCATGCGGGCTCCCTTCGAGCCTGTGCATCAGGCCCCACTCAAGTTTCTTTCGTGCAATACTGCTTTCTTTGTTGGCGGAGACATACAGGTGAGATCCCTGCCCTCTCCTGCAAGCAACCGTACCTGACTTTCAACAAATCAAGGGTGGTACTGCATATGCACCCCTCTTTCATTTCAAAGGTTCTGTCGCAATTCTACCTCACCGAGCCTTTGGTGTTGCCGGGTTTTCTTCCGTAACCTTTGTCGCTGGCGGAGAGTGCCTTGCATTCGCTGGACATTGCTCGTGCCTTGAAAAACTATGTGACGCGTGCAAAGAGTTTTCAGAAGACTTATTTTTGCGCCTGTTTTTTTCCTTTATACTTCACCGACCATCATCGTCAACGCCCAGTCTATCACATCAGCGTCCTGTGTCTGGAGTCAACTTCAATGAATGCCCGCTACATAGGTAGCCTATATGCGTAGGTTGTACTAACCGTTTAAACCACCTCTACGGTTATCATACTGTACAGTTCTACCGTGACTGGTTGCTTGTGTCCCAAGATGACATAATAAGCCTCATATTGTGCAGCATTGTGCCTATCTTACTGCACGGATTTTGCATAACGTGGTACTAGCATTGTATTAGCTCTCTGAGTGCAGTGCATCTGCTCTTCGTACTACTAGCAATGTATTGGCTCCCTGAGGGCACCCCCTGCTATACTAGCAATGTATTAGCTCCCTGAGTGCACTGCACCCGCTCTTTTTGTGTTACTTGCATTGTATTAGCTCTCGGAGCACGCTGTATCAGCCTACTATGTTTTTCAATACCAACATTCCCCTATGATACACTGCATCTGCACATTGTGGTATTAGCTAACTCTGTAATTCTCTTAGATAAGTGCACAGTATTTACTTAGTGTTATCTGCACTGATTTGATCCCTTGGTGGCTTGCAGCCAACCTATGGTACATTGACCACTGAACTGTACTCCACCATATGACACACTTAGCCCTTGGTGTCACATTATCTTTCTCACTGTGTACATTCTATACTGCTGTTTCAAACGACCTTGCACCCTAACCAGGCTACCTTACTCCTGTCCACATGCCCGCCTTACGTAGAGTCACGCTCACTATCGCTACCATCCTACCCCTGTTTTACACAATTGCACCCACAAACTTCCTACCCCCCTATTCACCCACTCATACCTCACACGGGTTTCAACTCAGCCCCACAGAATAATGACACTTGCACCCTTAGCCCTGCGGAATGGGTCCAACATTTCGCTTACCCACCCACACCACTAGTCCCATGCCCAGTAAGCTCTAGAAATGAGAGATTGCGGTTTCGCTTCCTGAAGATTAAGCCTACTACCAGGCCCTGTGGTCAGCCTACTTTGAACATTCCCAATACCACCCAGCCGTCCGCCCTACCGGTAGAGGACACAGAACCCAACAAAAACTCCAGTCCTCTGGTACCTACAACCTATCGACTTGGTGCTCCAGACCCAGTCACCCCAGCCATCAAAGGAGCCCTCATCAATGCACGATCGTTGGTAGCTCATGCACTCGATATGGCTGACCTCATCTCCACCAACCACTTAGACTTCCTTGCCAACCCCGAAACCTAGCTACACCAGGCAGCAGGTCCAGCCCTCTCCCTAGCCCTCCCAGAGAGAGGGCTACAATATCACCCGAGCGGACAGAGAGACTGGCAAAGGGGGGGTCGGAGGGAGTAGCTTTCATAGCCAAAACCCACCTTGGCCTCAGAGCAGTCCCCAATGCCTGCTTCCCTTCCGCTGAACTTCTATCGGCTAAACTGCCTCTCTCAGCGACCCAAACTATTTTTCTTCATTAAATGTACTGGCCCCCAGCCTCTATCTCCTCCTTTGAGGAAGACATTACCTACTTACTGACTCAAAATACCAAACTGAGCTCTCAAATTATCTTGCTTGTAGACTTCAATCTAGGCTTTCATGACCCTAATGACACCAACGCTACGTCCATTGAAAACGCTATCTCTCAGCTGGGCCTCAAACCCTGCATCTTTGAGCCCACACACAATAAGAGCAGAACTCTGGACTGGCTGGCTGATCTTCACTGCATAACCACAATCCTCAATGAGCTTAGCGCCTGGTCAGACCATCACTGCATCTCCTTCTCCGTACATGATAGCGTGCACCCTAATACCAGTTCATCCATTGCCCCACAAACTCTATCTAGGAATAACCGGAACATAACGTTGGAGAACTTACGACCCCTACTCCACCCCAACCTGGACCTACCTAATAACACCGACTTGGACCCTTCTAAACTGATTGACCTGTACAACGGTACTCTAGAACAAGCCTTAAACAACATCGCCCGTCAAACTAAGATGAAGCTAAACCAGCAGCTCGTCTAAATAAATGGTTTACTGCCAATCTAACAACCCTCTGCCATGCTAAAAGAGCTGCTGAAACCGCATGGAGAAAATCACCTTCTACACCTAACAAGGAAGTGTTTGCATCTATTGCGTCTACCTATAAAATGGCCATCCTCAACACTAAAAAAGAGACCTACAACAACAGAATACTAAATGCAAAATCAGGCACGAAGGAGCTCTTCACTACACTAAGGGATCTGGAGTCCCCAGCACCACCCCCAGAAGCCTGTGTTAAAGATGCAGCATAGTGTGCCAATATACAGAAGGCCTTATCTGACAAAATATCCCTGCTACAATCCAAAATGGAGACTACAAATATCAGCCTTGCCTCTAGCACAAGCGCTGATATCTTAACTGACCTTCACCCCCCCCCCCCCCCGTCCTGTCACCCTTTCTACTACTTCTCTTGAGTCACCCCTAAAGAAGTAGAAAATATCCTTGGCCTAAAACCGTCACGGTGCCAGGGAGAAATCTGTCCTGCCTCAGTTATTCAGGAAGGAGCAAAAGACTTAGCCCCTTTGATTGCTGCATTGATCACCTCCTCCTTTAAACAGTAGCTCAGTCCCTAACAACCCCAAGGAGGCATGGGTTATGCCCCTCCTCAGTAAACCAAACCTAGACCCTAACATACAGACCAACTACAGACCAATTACAACAGTCCCCTTCCTCGTAAAAATTCTGGATAGAGCGGCCTACCTTCAAATCCAAAAACATCTGGAGTATAATAACCTTCTAGGTCTATGCCAATCTGGTTTCAGACCCAGACACGGGACCGAAACTGCCCTCTTGGATTTAAAAATCCAAATGGATGAAGCTAAAGATGAAGCCAACTTGGCCATCCTTCCGTTATTGCGTTCTCAGCAGCGTTCAATCTCGTTGACCACCTAATCCATACCGAACACCTGACGTCAGCAGCTGCGTTTTCAACAAACGCTGCTAACTGGATCCAATCCTTTCTCTCAAAGCGAACAACTAGGGTCTTCACACCATCAGCTTCTGCTGCTCCAGTCCCTATCTGCTGCAGAGTACCACAGGGCTCTTGCGTCTCACCGACGCTTTACAACATTTTCACAAAGCTCCTCTGATGGTCTTGATAACATGGGTGTCGCCTAAACAAATTATGCAGATGACACCCAGGTCCTCATTACGCTCACTGTATGTATGCTATGGCAATTACTCTAAACTGATAAATGAAATCTACCTTGAAATCCAGGCCTGGATGGCTGCCCACAGCCTCGGTCTAAACGACAATAAGACGGAGCTTCTGATCATTGGATTCCAAGCACGTCTAAATAAACTTGAACACGATACAAGACAAGACTTTCAATATTGATGGCAACAACATCAAAGTTGCCAACGAGGTCAAACCCTAGGCGTCTATTTGGACTCTACTCTCTCCCTCAAGAAACCCGTGAATGCCACCGCCTCAATAACAGCATAAACCAATAAACTGATTAATGCCTGCAAACCATACCTGTCCTCCACAGCTGCATCTCTCTAGCCAGGGCCCAGATATTATCGAAGTTGGACTACTGTAATACATTTTTTTTTTCTTTGTTTTTTTTAAGGTTCTTCCGAATGGAACCTCAACAAACTTCAAGTCCTACAGAATAATGCCCTCCGATCAGCCTTAAACATGCCCCGCTCCAACCACATCTCGGCCATCAGACGGCGCACGCTAGTTCTCACACATAAATGCTTGTCAAACTCAGTCCCCAAATACTTGGCTGACGAATTCTCTAGGAACCAACCTGCCAGACCTACTAGAGCCCTCTACTCACACTGCCTTAACATCCCAAAGTACAAACTAAAAACTGCAGGTGGATCTAGCTTCCCGGTGCTGGCCGCCAAGTGCTGGAACTCACTTCTAACCATCAGAGCCGAACCTTCTTTCTGGTCTTTCAGAGCTAAAGTGAAAGAATGGCTCTTCGCCAAGCAACACTAAGAGCCTCAGGGCAATTGCGATCTTGCTCTCCAGAAACCATTGTACTTTAGCACTTGGTATTATGTATCATTGCACGTTTTTGTTTTATGCTGGCCTGTCGACCAACCTGTAACCCTTGTCGACAAGTCTTTTGTCCTATTTTCCGATATGTATGTATCTGTAACTTTACCTAAGCTCAAGCGCCGAGTTACCTCAGGGGTTAGGTGCGCTCTACAAATAATAAACAAAACTAAACTCAATTGTTTGTGAACTTTGGTCCTGTGGACCATGGGAAGGCCTTGTCCAAGGCTTTCACTTCAGGGTGGCTCTCCGGCTGCATCATGCACTGCCATTGGTTTGCGAACAGACCGTTGCCGGGCCCTCCGAGAGCCCACTCCACCAGAGTGATCGCTGCAACAATGGTGTTCCTGTCTGGTGTGCCCCTGCTAGACATCCGCAGGGCTGCTATGTGGAGGACCACGCACACCTTCACAAAGTTTTTCTGTGTCGACAGGGATTCCAGGGAGGATTCAAGAGTCGGCCAAGCAGTGCTACGCCACCTGTTTGCTTGTGGTGAGTCTGTTCCAGGGGTAAGTGTCAATTGCTTCTGTTGAGCCTTGCCACCTCCCGTGGTTGTGTAATGTGTACTATTGTGTATTCGTTGTTCATGACCATGTGAATCCATGCCAGACCCCATGCTGGAGAAAAAAACAAGTTACTTACCTGTAACGATTGTTCTCCAGCATGGGTCTGGCATGGATTCACATGCGAACCCTCCCCGGCTCCTTCTTGGTCCTATTGCCACTTTAAGTGCTTACCAAATCTGAAGATGGCTGCCAGAGGCGGGGTTTAGGGAGAGGACTGTCATTGGATGGGGGCACTATGACCCAGAGGACAGTGATTGGTTTAGAGGAAATATACAGTTCTAAAGTGAAACTTTTTTTTTTTTTCTTTTACAGAGGATTCCTAGCCTGACAACGGGTAGTATTCATGAGCATGTGAATCCATGCCAGACCCATGCGGGAGAACAATAGTTACAGGTAAGTAACTTAAACCTTTCTTAGTTTGCTGTGATTCTTGCAATATTTGCAGGTTTATACGTTAAGTGTTCTGCGTATGAAGCACTGTATCTTTACTCTGGCTTTACTTCGGGGAACTTTTATGCTTCATGAATTCCTTTAGTAGATGCCACAGGAATCGCAGACTCAAGCATTGTTTCCCCGACTCCAAGAATTCTTGGTTTCCTAATAACTCTGCTCCCATCAGCACGTAGCTTCACATTGCTGCCACTTTTGTGAAGGTGCAGCACTACAGATCTGCACGGATATTAGATCAGCTTTGTTGCCTTTTATCTTGCTTACCCAAGATCCTGTCTGTGGTGAAAGTTTTGGCCCGATTTTAGAATTTCCAAGAATACCCAGAGCCACCACTTAATCATTTCCTATCTTTTGCCTCTTGATAAAAAAAAAAGCCCTTGCTGTAGTGCTAATCGGTGGTTAAATACAAGGGCCTCTGTCTGGAACAAATAACTCTTCAGTATGCTCTTGGCCTTAGATTGTGGGTTTACATGCTAGTCTGGTCTTTTCATTGCCAACGTGTCGTGTTCTTCTTTGCCGAATATACTGATCTTTTGCACTATTTTAATGTATATTTTGTAAAATCTAAACGTGTTTTGTTTTGAACAGTAACATCTTTGAATGTGCCGTGGACCTTCACAAATGGAGGTATAGCTGTTTGAGAATCTGTGGAGTTCATGTACTTGAAGTGCTATTACTCCATCATCCTCCTATCCCAAGAGCTCAGAAGTCTGAAATAAATGTACTGCGAGTTCTTTGCAACAAGGATGTGATTTCATCAAGAGCTTAGCAAAGATATCACATGAGTCTGTGTTCATAGATTATACTTCTGGATAGCGATCTTTCTCACTGTTGAACCGTTTTTTCTTTGTTTAATCTATAACTCAGAACTGAAGTGATCGCCTGTGAAGTGATAAAACTGCCTACCAATGTTCCTACATAATATCTTAATTTTATACTAATCTGCGGGTTTAGTCGGGGGAGCTCTGTAAGATCCTGAAATGTGCTGCAGGCCGGCTGCCAGTTGGACGTATACATTAGGTACACAACCAGGCTGCGAAAAAGTAAGTCATTCTGGTCAAATGTATGGTGAATTGATTCCCTTTCGTCCCCTGCCCCCATATTCTAAAATCAACGGTTTGAATATCAACCTATCTAAGACCAAGGTTATGATCAGCAGCAAAAGGCCGAAATGGAAAGGGAGCTTTCCTTGGGTCCTGGACAGTGTTCGCCTTGATCCCGTCAATGACTATAAATACCTTACCAGGCTGGTTTCGGCTTCTTCATCTTTGGCCCACTTGGAGGAAGGGATAATTACTAAAACCTGGGCCAAGTGGTTGGTTATTATGAGGGTTATTATCGATAATGGGGGCAGATCCATTGAAGCGCTGGTAATGGCATGTAAGGTGTCGATTATAGCGACTATTTCATATGCCTTAGAAGTCTTCCCTCTGAAGGCAGTATTGTGGCTTCCCAAACTTGAGGATAAAATTCTGCGTTCCATTCTTAATTTACTCACTTCCATTCCAGTTCAGGCCCTGCGTTTAGAGCTGGGCTTACAATCGCTCTTGTCCCGATGGAAAGTGGCAGCATCCAAGCTTTGGGTTGAAATCAAATTTAATTGGAGATCTATTTCCTCCTTGCTATACTTAACTCTGGACCATGATAGTCTCCGCTCCAAAAGCACATGATTCAAGGATTTGTAGACCATGTTGGGATTGCACTGTCTAGATAGTAATCTATCCTGCTCCAATATATGCGATGTCCCCTTATTTCTGAGCGTCTGAGTAGCAAATCCCATATTCATGACCGCATTGTATCCCTCAGCAGATTGGCGAAGATGAGCCGGTACGCATTGTATTGTCAGCAGGGCCTATTTGGAGACACTCCCCGTAGATATCTTGTTACACTTTATCTCCCTAATCTCATCAGATTTATACTCTACCTCCGATTTTGATATACTCCCTGTTCTGGCATACACTGGGGCATGGACGGGGATGAAAAGAGAAGAGCACCACTGCTGCTTATGTAATTCCCAGGTGGAAGCAGCGCAACATGTCCTCATGGATTGCCAGGCTCTTAGCGCCCTCTATATTCGTGGCTATGCCAACTTTTCTAATTCTAACTTGGACCAGTTCTGGAGCATGTTTTATTGTGGGGAATCGTATGTTACTACAGCGCCCGCTTTCCATATATGGCTTAAAATCAAGGCAATGTACCCTTTCTATAATTGACTGTTTACCTGCAGTTCATGGACACATGGATGTATGAATAAATGAATTTTAGTATACTATGTAATGCTTAAAATGGAATGTATACTTTTTTTTTTCTGAAGTATTGCTTGTATTTCTCCAGCATGGGGTCTGGCATGGATTCACATGCTCATGAATATTCCCCGTCGTCGGGCTGGGAATCCTCGGTAAAGAAAAAATCAGTATCAGTTTCGTTTCTGATCTGTCTTTCGTAGTAGTAACCAATCACTGATCTCTGCGTCATACTGACCACAGCCAATGACTGCCCTCTACCTAAGCCCCGCCTCTGGCAGCCATCTTCAGATTTTTACCGCACGTTCAAGTGTTGGGATCCTCGTGCTATTGCTCTCGAGCGTTAGTGCTATTTTTCACGTTTTTTCTCAGAAAAATGTCTCTATTTTTCGGTCAAAAGAGCCTCAAGCTCCACCGTTTCTTCATCCGATCAACGGGGACCCGTGTCGGATTCGTCTACCCCCCTCAAGGGTGAAGATTTCGTCGAGCCACGCTTTTGGAAGACTCCAGAAGTTTCTCAGGCCCATCTCGAACATGGCCCAGGAGAAGGGAAGCTCGACGCCCGGAAAGCTGTTCAGGGTCTGCCCTGGATGCCAGCTTCAGAATGTCTTTAAGGAGGACGAACACTCCCTTTGCCTTTACTGCCTACATGAGGACAAGACGCACGTGGAGAAGGACTGTGCGTTTTGCGGCAATATGTCGGAGCGGACCATGAAGGACCGCCATCAACGTCTCGCCAACTGGCTGGAAGGAAAGAGCCCGTCTGGCGAGAAGAAGAAGTCCGAGCGGTCTTCTAAGACCTTTGAGGGCGCCCCGGCGACGGGGGTCCAACAGAAGGCCCAGCACCGCGAGTCCGCTGGCACCGGGAGCGCCGAACGGTCGGGCTCTACGGGTGCCAGGCAGGGCGCATCCTCCCCGGCGCCATCAACCATGAGACAACGCTCTGGCTCGGGTAAGAGGAAGGCCGAGCACCCGGCGAAACTCCTGGAGAGACCCCGGTCGTGCCCTAAGGCCCCATCGGAGGGGGAGCGAGGTGGTGACCCTCCCCCCAAGGAGAAGGCGGTGAGCGCACCTAAGGTGGTGAAAGCCTTGATCCTTCCGGCCAAGGCCTCTATCGAGACAGTCGCGGCGGCCCTGGCTCAGCCTGTGGAGGCTACACCAGTGGTGGCGACCCCGGGGCCCAGAATCTCCCTGCCACCGCGGAGGGAGTCCTCTTTCGTGCCCATCGACGGGACCCCCGTGAAACCTCTGACGGAGAAGAAAAAGGGGGGGCAGGAGGTCGTCGTGGACTCGGCCTCAACCTCTGAGGAGGAGCTGATCGAAGTCTTAGGCCACGGCTCTGGCGTGGAAGAAGGCCATCCTGTCGGGAGGGACCCCGACGTGGAAGACGCCGAGGGCGTCGAGGATGCCGACGGGGCTCCTGATGGCCCGTCAGATCTCCCTCAACCAGTGCCGCAAGACAACTCGGCGGCCATTTTGTTGGCTATACAGCCCTTCTGCTCGGAGATAAGGACGAGACTGCCGTTACCACCAACGGAGGAACCGCTCCCGACGGGGGACCCGGAGCCAGGCCCTTCTGGGAGCCCTACCCCTAAGAGAAGAAGGATTCACCCTCCACCTCCTTTTCAGCCATCGCGCCCTGTTCAGCCCTTCTCCCCGTCCACGACACGTGGGGATGATACGGGGACTGACACGGCCGCGACGGGTACAGACGACGAGGTTTACGACGAGGATCTCCCGTCGTCACCTCCCACCCGGGCTTCCCCGCCCGACGAGATTGGATCATTTCACTCCATGATCGCCAGGGCATCCGAGCTTTTCCAGCTCTGCCCGGAAGAGAAGAAGGAAGGTTTCCTTTATCAACGGCGCGAGACCAAGAGGAAGACGGTCCTCGCTGTACCTCTACTAGACGATATTTGGGATGAGGGCCTCGCCCTCCTCAAGAACCCATCCACGACGCCGGCTAGAAGGGATCGGTACGAGAAGAAGTACCGGGTCCCGGACGGGGCCCCCTTGTGCCTTCGGGCACAGCCGACCCCGGACTCGGTCGTCTCCGCGGCGGCCAGGAAGAAAGCGGGGGGGGGCGCGGCCTCTACGTCAACCTCCCCGCCGGACGGCGAGGGAAAGAAATTAGACACGATGGGACGCAGAGTCATCTCGTCGGCAGCAACGACGATTAAGGCGGCCAACGCCTTGGCTATCGTAGCCCGCTACGACAGGGAGTTGTGGTACAAACTGGCCCCCCTGCTGGACTTCCTACCAGACAAGAGGGCGGAAGCCCTAGAGATCTTGCAGGAAGGAGAGGTGGCGTCGGACCACGCCATTACGATTGCGACGGACATCGCTGACACTGGATTTTGCCAGTTGGGCAACGGCGTTTGCCTTAGGCGGCGTGGATGGCTCAAGGCTACTGACTTCCGTCAGGACGTGCAGACCAGAGTCTTGGACATGCCGTTCGACGGAAACAACCTGTTTGGGAAAACAGTGGACGATTCCCTTCAAGCCATCAAGGCGGACACGGAGACGGCCCTGGCTCTTGGGGTTCTCCAGCAATGGCGGCCGCCCTTTCGGAGCGGCGGAGGCAAACGGGGTGCCTCCAAAGGTTCCAGCGGCGGATTTTCCACCTACCGTCAAGCGGCCCGTTCGTCGTCACAGGAAGCTTACAGGGGACGAGGCAAGTCAGGCGGACCCTGCCGTCGTCGCCAAGGAGGACAAGGCAGCAAAGCCTCGTCGAAGCAGGACTGAACCGGCCGTGGGGTCGGGCCCCTACGAAGCACCCCGGTGGGAGGCCAGCTGGCGAGCTTCGTCAGCGTGTGGGAGTCCATCTCCACCGACCGTTGGGTGCTGGACGCCCTAGCTCAGGGTCACGCGCTCGAGTTTCTAAAGAGGTGCCCGCACGTCGACTCTCGGCGGCCAGGAAAGAACATCACGTCCTTCAACTTCTCTTGGAGGTAAAGGCGATGCTCAAGAAGGGCGCCATCGAGCTCGTCCCAAAGAGGCTTCGGTGCTCCGGAGTTTACTCAAGATACTTCCTCGTGAAGAAGAAGACTGGAGGATGGCGTCCCATCCTGGACCTACGACGACTGAACAAATTCATCAAGGCACAGAAGTTTCGGATGGTCACCCTCCAACACGTCCTGGGTCAGCTGGAGGAGGGTGATTTCCTGTCGTCGTTGGATTTGGAGGATGCCTACTTCGATATTCCCATCCTAAAGGGACACCGAAAGTTTCTCAGGTTCGTGGTCCAAGGGCGTCGCTACCAGTTCAGAGCCCTTCCCTTCGGATTGAGGTCGGCACCCAGGGTGTTCACCAAGTGCCTTGCACCGGTGGCGGCGCAGCTGCGCCGAGAGGGGATCCACGTCTACCCCTACCTGGACGACTGGCTCATCCGAGCAAAGACGAAGGAGCTCGCCGTGGAACACATGCAAGGACTGCCAACTACTCACGGACCTGGGATTCTCCATAAACTACGCCAAGTCCCACCTGGTGCCCGCGCAAGACGCTCTGTTTCTGGGAGCGAAGCTCGACACAGTGTCGCTTCTGGCCTCTCCGGAGGAAAGGCAGAGGGCCATCTTGGGCAAGGTGCAGCAGATGCTGGTTGCGGAGGCGGCCAGGGTGAGGTCCATCAAGTCCCTCCTCGGAATGATGTCTTCTTGCATTTATCTCATCCGCCTGTGCAGGCTCCGGATGCACCCGTTGCAGGAATTCCTGGACGCGCGCAGGATCCAGACGACGGGCAGCTTCGAGGAGAGGATCACACTCGACGAGAGTTTCCGACGAGCGATCCGGTGGTGGGGCACCCGCACGCATCTGATGGGGGGCATGGACTTCCAGACCCCCGG
Organism: Ambystoma mexicanum; assembly: GCF_040938575.1. Classification (NCBI taxonomy): domain Eukaryota; kingdom Metazoa; phylum Chordata; class Amphibia; order Caudata; family Ambystomatidae; genus Ambystoma; species Ambystoma mexicanum. The sequence goes on along the minus strand of NC_090933.1, from coordinate 1,295,703,647 downwards.
CCACCAGGAGACAGTGACCACGGATGCCTCCCTGGAAGGGTGGGGAGCGCACACCGAAAATCTGCACACGAGAGGCCTTTGGCTTCCGACAGAGAAGTCCCTCCATATCAACGTCCTGGAGCTCCGTGCAGTGTTTTGGGCCCTCGGGTCCTTTCTTCCGTCCCTCAAGGGCAAGGTGGTGAGGATCTTCACCGACAACAACACCACCACCATGTTCTACATCAGGAAGCAGGGCGGTACCAGATCCCCAGCCCTGTCCAAGGAGGCGCAGGATCTGTGGCATTGGGCCGTCGCCCAAGGGATGTTTCTGGTGCTGTTTCATCTGGCAGGGATAAAAAACACCATCGCTGACTCGCTCAGCAGAGAGCTGCGCTCGTGCCACGAGTGGGAACTACGACAGGATCTAGTGGACCGCCTCTTCCGACGGTGGGGCACTCTCCAGATCGATCTGTTATCGACGGCGACGAACTCCAAGTGCCGGAGGTTCGCCAGCAGGTTTCCCCAGCCGAGGAGCATGGGCGACAATGCTTTCTTGCTCCCCTGGGAGGGGCTGTTTCTATACGCGTTCCCTCCATTGCCATTGCTGATCCGGCTCATCAACCAGCTCAAGAGGTGACGGTGCAGGATGATCCTCGTCGCACCTGCGTGGCCGAGGCAGATATGGTTCCCGGACCTTCTGGACTTGTCAGCGTCCCCGTCAATCAAGCTGCCAGCGGACGCGGATCTTCTCTCCAGGGAAGGAGGCGCCATCCTCCATCACGACCCGAAGTCGCTGGACTTGCAGGCCTGGCTCCTGCAGCGTTAGAGTTTGGAGGATACGACATACCGGCCGACTGCAGAGAGGTTCTTGCAAAGGCCAGGGCGTCCTCAACTCTTAAATGCTATGGACACAAATGGAAGAGGTTCTCTGTCTGGTGCCACGCACAGAAGATTAACCCTCTACAGATTACGGCTCCCCAGGTACTGCCGTACCTTCTGACGCTGGCCAAGGCTGGACTGGCGCACGCGTCCATCAAGATTAATCTTGCTGCGATCTCCCGATACACCAGAACCACAGGGCGGACATCTTTGTGGTCTCATCGTCTGGTGAAAGAATTCATGAAGGGACTCTTCAGATCGTTCCCGCCGGTGAAGGCTGCGGCCCCGGCGTGGGAGCTCAACGTGGTGCTGACCAAGCTCATGGGACCTCCGTTCGAGCCTCTGCACTCGGCTCCGTTGAAGTTCTTGTCGTGGAAAACAGCTTTTCTTGTGGCCATCACCTCCGCACGAAGAGTGGGAGGGATCCAGGCTGTTTCCTGCAAGCCCCCGTACTTGACTTTTCACGACACGAGGGTAGTGCTCAGGACGCACCCCTCCTTCATGCCCAAGGTGCCGTCGGACTTCCACCTCAACGAACCCTTGGTGTTGCCTGTTTTCTTCCCGTCGCCTTCGTCGCCGGCCGAAAGGACTTTCCACTCGCTGGATGTGGCTAGAGCGCTGAAGTTTTACGTGGCCCGCACGAAGTGTTTTCGGAATACGTCACAACATTTTGTGAACTTTGGACTTGTCAATCAGGGGAAGGCTCTCTCAAAGGCCTCCATTTCCAGATGGCTCTCCGGCTGTATCATGTACTGTCATCGGTTGGCAAACCGACCGCTGCCTGGCCGTCCGAGAGCCCATTCCACCAGAGCGATCGCTGCTACCACGGCTTTCCTATCTGGTGTGCCCTTGCTGGACATCTGCAGGGCTGCTACGTGGAGGTTGACGCACACCTTCACGAAATTCTACTGCGTCGATCGGGATTCCAGGGAGGAGTCCAGGGTCGGCCAAGCAGTGCTGCGCAATGTGTTCGCCTAAGGTGAGCCTGGTGAGGAGGTAAGAATTGCTTAATGTTGAGTTTGATGTAATGCTTAATGTTGAGCCTTTGCCACCTCCCGTGGTTGTGCATGTGTGTACTGCTATGTATTCTTTATTCATGAGCATGTGAATCCATGCCAGACCCCATGCTGGAGAAGGAACAAGTTACTTACCTGTAACTGTTGTTCTCCAACATGGGTCTGGCATGGATTCACATGCGAATCCTCCCGCCTACCCCTCTGCGGCTCTTCACTTGGTCATACTGCCACTTCACGTGCTACCAAATCTGAAGATGGCTGCCAGAGGCGGGGCTTAGGTAGAGGGCAGTCATTGGCTGTGGTCAGTATGACGCAGAGATCAGTGATTGGTTACTACTACGAAAGACACATCAGAAACGAAACTGATACTGATTTTTTCTTTACCGAGGATTCCCAGCCTGACGACGGGGAATATTCATGAGCATGTGAATCAATGCCAGACCCCATGCTGGAGAAGGAACAAGTTACTTACCTGTAACTGTTGTTCTCCAGCATGGGTCTGGCATTGATTCACATGCGAATCCTCCCGCCTACCCCTCTGCGGCTCTTCACTTGGTCATACTGCCACTTCACGTGCTACCAAATCTGAAGATGGCTGCCAGAGGCGGGGCTTAGGTAGAGGGCAGTCATTGGCTGTGGTCAGTATGACGCAGAGATCAGTGATTGGTTACTACTACGAAAGACATATCAGAAACGAAACTGATACTGATTTTTTCTTTACCGAGGATTCCCAGCCTGACGACGGGGAATATTCATGAGCATGTGAATCCATGCCAGACCCATGCTGGAGAACAACAGTTACAGGTAAGTAACTTGTTCCTTATAATATTTTAATGTATTCATGTTTTTATGTGCGAAAGGACTTAGTTTCCTAAAGGCACACAATTAAAAAAAATGTTTAAAAAAAAAATAAATAAATGCACTGTGAATGCTTCTCAACAAGGGTGTGATTTTATCAAGAGCTTGGCACAGATATCACACAAGTCTGTGTTCATAGATTATACTGCTGGATACCCATCTTTCTCACTGTTGAACCGTTTTTTATTTGTTTAATCTATAACTCAGAACTGAAGTGAAGAAGTTATCGCCTGTCAAGTGATAAAACTGCCTACCAATGTTCCCACATTAAATATCTTAATTTTATGCTGGCTAATTCCAATGGCTGAAGGATTGTTTGTCTCAGACCAGGGCTGAAAATTAAGATTGGATAAGCAGGAGCTAAAAGCAGCTCCTGGACATCCAGCATTAACCAGTGATCGGGAGCAATGACTGGGGAACATCTCATTGCACAAATGTAACTTCTGCATAAAATATAATTTTGTCCATTGCTCGAGACCCCTTATGCTTTAACTGTAGTAAAGATGTAGTCTCGTGATTTTTTTTGTTTTAGTATATTGGTTAAACATATTAAACCTTACACGTTAAAAACAAACTTAACAATTTCAAATCCTTATGATAGATAATATTGCCTAATAGTTCCTGGAGAATCCTCATCTGAACATTTCATGGCACAATTTCATCTCATTAAAAAAAGGATCTACATAGAGCCTCAAGAAGACCTATGGCATTTTCCATATATTTTGAACTGAACGGATGTGTTGGATTTTACCTGTAGGGGGCAGATTTAATCGGAATCGAAGGAAGTGGACCCTCCAATAAGAATTGGGAAGTGTTTCAGATATCTGGTAATGATCTGGGTTATGATCCAATTGGTTTTTCGATCATAGAGAAGCTTTTATTTAGTTTTGTTACACAACTTCTTGATAGTGTGCCTCCAATCTTTCCAAAAGAGAGCTCTTTTGGATTGCATTGGACTATCACTTAGCATTTCTCCACAGATTGGTCAATATCTGGTCAAAAATTGAGCAGCCATTAGGATCTTTACTGCAGGATTTTAGTGGCCCTGGCAAAGCAGCAAGGGCTCACGTCTGCATCAGCCGGCTGCTCGACAGCGCCCCTCTGTTGAAAGTCTTGATTCTATTAAGGGATTCTAGCAAGGGGGCCCACTATGTCTAGGAGCTTGTCCTGCCAGAAGCGCCATGCAAACCGGTGAACTTTCATTTCTCCTTTTCGCTATTAAGGGTGGCGTCTGCTTATCTTCACGCCACTCTTGTGGCTCACCTGACTGTGTGGCCAGTGGATCACGGGGCTCCTCCAATACAGTCCCTACATCAGAGGCGGATGCCTCCTCCCCTGTGATCTCGCCAGCTCCTGTGTCATCCTTTGAGCCTCAAAAATGAGTATACTGCTCCTGACGTGCTTGGAGCGGTTACAGGCGGGCCTTGTGGGGTCAGCAAATCCTATTGCAGGCTGTGGCACATCACCCATCTTCATACCTCAGCTTGCTAGAGGGGCCGAACCCCTGGTTCCAGTGGTGGGCCTACATTTTGTCCAAACTCAGTTGAATAGGGCATAGCATGGGCATGGCATGTCCGAGACTGCCACCTTTTATGGTCTTGTGAACAGAAGAACCCAGGACTTGCTTAAAGCTTGCAACCATTTATATTAATTCAACTGTGCCTCACCACGGTAATTTGCAGTCCGATCAAGCAGACCAAAACATGTGGGTCGTCGACCAGAATGATCCCAGCCAAGATGGTGACAACCATCTACAAGACCATGATGACCCGGATCTTATCTTATCTTTACGGATCCAACCAACGCCTCAGCAGGCGAGAGCAGTCGTACCTCGCCTATGGCAGACCAACTGCTTTATAATGAGTTGCTTAAAAAGCAGCTCACCATTTTGGGATACAACCGGAGGCGACCAGGGAGAGTCTCTCGATCCCGGTCTACCCGCTCTCTCACTAGGGCGATCAACCCGCCACCATCCGATCCGCTTTAAATCAGAGGACATGTCAAGCCGGATTCTTTGGTGGTTACTACTACCAGGAAGGGAGCTGGTGTTCCACTCTCCGCCTCTGAGGCACTTCCCAACAAGGAGTGCAAAAGGCTATACACACTGGGCAAGCGTATCACTACTTCTGGTGCATTCATGACCGGAAATAGCCAACAATACTACCCTGCATGCCAGCTATAGCAGCATCCAGTGGTATGACGTTGTAAAACAATTAGAATCCGTACAAGAACCTGCTCGATCACACCTTCTCAAGGTGGCCACCAAGGGAATACAAGTGTCTCAAAACATTCAAAAAATGTTTTAGATTCTGCGGACACCTCAAGGAGAGTCATTGCTGGGGGAACTATCCTAAAGAGGCACTCTTTGCTTAGGGACTCTGGCTTTAAGCCAGAAACACAGGCAGCCCTTATCAACATGCCCATCATCGAAGAGGGACTCCTCTTTGGTAAAGCTGTTGATGACCAGCTGGAAACCACAAAGAAAGAACATCATCCTACCAGAGCATTGCGGTCATCAAACAAAAGGCAGATTATCTGCCGGAACCGTATGTGCACAAATGGACTTGGAACATCTTTCCTGGTCAAAGCAGGCAACCTCTGGAACTCATTTTGCATTTCTCTGACAGCTGGAATTGAGTCTTCAGGAAATCCTTAGACACTGCTATTTCATCTTTTCCCCTTCTTTCGGGATCATGACAACTTCTCCTGCGTTTAATGTTCCTCCTTCTGTGTCGATTTTCTGCGCCACGATGCCTGCAGGCTCTCATCGCATTAAAGATGAGACCATCAAAACCCTGGGTCAACTATCTAATAACCCTTTATACAGAATGTAGTATTCAACACACGCCAGAACTTTCAGGCACAGGGATTCAGCAGACCAGGTCAATCGGGCGCGGGCACGTCTAGTGCCTCCTACAGCCCCCAGGGTCAATCGTCCTACCAATACCAGCACCAAGGGTTTTGCCATATAAAAGGATGACGTCCTCCCATACGTCCACAGTTGGTGGTCAGATAACACTCTTTGCCCAGCAATGGGAGGGAATAACGTCAGACCGCTGTGTACTTGATACAATGGCCAAGTACTCTGTGGAGTTCCTAGAAACTCCTCGCCTCCATCCATCTCGAATAGGAAGAATGTCCTCAGAACACGTCAACACCCTGAAGGAATAAATCTAAATACTACTCCAAAAGGGTGCAATCAAACTGGCACCATTCCTGGAACAAATTCAATGTATTTATTCAATGTACTTCTTTGTTCCAAAGAAAGATCTAACAATGCGCCCAGTGCTGGACCTGCGTCCTGCAAACACATATGCCATACATCAGAAATTCAGGATGACAATGTTGCAGGAGGTCATCCCACTACTGAAACTAGGGGATTACATGGCAACATTGAACATGAATGATGCAAAATTTTATATTTTGATGTTGCCAGTGCACAAAAAATACCTGAGATTCAAATTGGGAGACGAAAACTACTAATTCAAAGTGCTACCATTCGGCATTTCATCAGCCCCCCGGGTATTCACAAGTGTCCTAGCAGTGGTAGCCGCCCACTTGTGAAGGGAGTCCATTCCAGTGTACATTTACATAGACTGGTTAATTACCAGGGACTCTCCCCACAGGTGCCTTCAAAACATGCATTAAACAATCAATCTGTTGTTCCAATTGGACTTCTCCATAAATGAAAAGAAGTCCAGTCCAGTGCCCAGCCAAAGAAATCAGTTTCTGGGGGCACTATTCAAAACAACCGAGGGACTAGCCTTTCCCTCCGAGGAAAGGGTTCAAAACAGGTTTCAAACACCTCAGTATGTAGCCGGTCGTCAGGTGATCGTACGAAAGGCGATGAGCCCGTGAGGAATGATGGCTTCATGCATCTACCTGGTGCTACATGCTAGGCTGCGCATGCGTCCAATGCAGGAGTGGCTAGCGAAATAATGGGCACAGGCAAGCAGGTTGTGGTGGTTTCGCAAACTCTGGTTCAATTGCTACAGTGGTGGACCAGAAGCAATCTGCTAAAGGGAAAGCCTTTCAACACACCAGCGATCAAGGCCACTCTTACAACAGACGCATCAATGACCGGTTTGGGAGCTCACTTCTTTCTCCACACTGCTCAAGGCGCTAACCAGAAAACACATCAACCTTCTGGAACTACTAGCGGTCCTCAAAGCACTTCAAGCCTTCGAGACTCTGCTAGCACACAAAACAGTCCTAGTCCTCGCAGACAGTACCGCAGCCATGTTTTATATAAACAAACGGCGGGGGAACACTCTGCAGGGCTGTCCAAACTAGCCTAGAACAATTCTGGCTGTGGGCACTACATCACATCCTGTTTCTAGTGGCACAACATGTTCCAGGGGAACTCCATTCTCTGGCAGACGTGCTAAGCAGGAGCACAATGCTACCCTCGGAGCACGAGTGGCAACTAAACACAGACGTGCTAGAGAGCCTCTCGCAAACTCGGGGTTCCCAGAAATTGGCCTCTTCGCAACCCTGGAGAACACACAATGGCAAGATTGCGCATCTAGGTTTCCCCAGAAAGGATCCAAGGAGAATGCACTTCTGATAAGTTGGTCAAGGAAATGTGCGTACTCTTTCCCCCTACACCTCTTAACAAAATAGTCCACAAGCTATACCGGGAACAAGTAACACTGATCCTAATAGCTCTCATGTGGGCATGGCATACCTGGTTCGCCCACCTTCAAATTATGGCCCTGTGTCCTCCCGTGAAACTACCTTGTCTGCACAACATACTCGCTCGGGGATCAAGGGACAACACTTCACCCATACCCTCAGAAGATGAACTTAGCAGCTTGGCTCCTAAGGTCATAGAATTTGGTCACCTAAACCTAGACCAAAGGTGCATGGAAATACTCTGAAAAGCACGCAAACCTAACACAAGCCACTGCTACTTCAACAAATGGAATCATTTTGTGTTATGATGCAGGACACGCTCTCTCAATCCAACTGACTGTTCACCGTCCAATATAGTCAACTACCTTCTATATCTACTTGACTCGGGGATTAGTCTTTAACTCCCTCAAGTACACCTAGCGGCTCTCTCTGCTTACACCGCATTTCAAAGTAAAACTTGTGATGGAAGGTGCCCGTAGTTAAAGCCTTCATGAAGGGCATTAAAAAAACAGTATCTGAACCCCCCCCCCCCCCCCCCCCCCCCCCGATTTCTAATCCAATCTCGTACTCGCGAGGCTCATGCGGGCCCCCTTCGAGCCAATGTACAAGGCCAGCCTTAATTTACAAAACAGCCTTCCTTATAGCCATTACCTCGATCAGAAGGGTTGGTGAATTACAAGCTCTCAGTACAAGGCCCCTTTATAGTTCTACTCAAAGACAAGGTGGTGCTACGCACCCATCCTCGATTTTCAGCAAAGATCCTATCAAAATTCCATGTGAATCGGATTATAGAGCTTCCAGCGTTTTTCAAAAATACAACAAACACTAGATGTACGCAGAGCTGTCGTGTTCTACCTTCAAAAGATAAAGGCCATCAAAACAGATTGTTTCTCTGTATCTGTAGCTGCTGGAAGAGAGGGGGAACCCCATCTCTAAAGTAGCAATTTCTAAATGGATTGTCAACTGCATTCAACTGTTATTCTCTTCCTAAGAGAACATTGGCATTTAAGCCTAGAGCACACTCAACTTGAGGCACAGGGGCAACTCTAGCCTTCATAGCAAATGTACTCCTAGCTGCCATTTGCAAAGCTGCCACTTGGAGTTCAGTACACCACTTCGCCCAACATTACTGTCTGGATACACATTCCAAGGGTGAAACACAGGTGGGACAAGCAGTGCTGAAATATCTCTTTGCAACGCTACCTTCAAACAACCCACCTCCTTCTAAAAGTACTGCTTGCTAATCTATGCAAAGGATGTGATTCTAAGCAGATCCACAAGCCTCAGAATGGATGCATTACTCCCTGTAATCGTATTTCTGATGCCTGTATCTGCTTAGATTCATATGTGCCCGCCCTTCCTCCCCTCTTGAAGTTGAAGGTTCTTGGCGGGGAAAAAACATAATCTTTCACACCTCATGGTCTCTACCTATACTCCACGCTTTAAACCTTCACTCTCTTGTCAGAAACAAATAATCGGAGGGACCTTGACGAGTGAGGAATCATGGGTACAGGGTATGTCGCACTAGGGATAGTATTATCGCTCTGTTGACGTTCCTTTTGCTCCGGTCTCTAAAAAATGTTATCTATATCCCCATGATGCATTGCAGCATGAGGCTTTTCTGAAATGGAAAAGCTGCCATCTTTTTTTCTCTCTCAATGCAATAGATATCTGAGGGTATACCCTTGGTTCTCGGAAAAAGAAAAGGCAGGAAAATGCCATTTGCAGGGCGAAAAATAAGCAAATGCTGTTGGGCGAGGGGAGAGGAAAGATGACACTAAGTGAAATTTGGGAGTCGGTGGTGGGCTAGGTACAGAGTTGGCAACACAAACTGCTCAGTTGGCAACACAAACCTACCGCATCGGACGAGGTCACTTGGCTTTGTCTGCTCTATGAAGGTCTCCTATAAACATTAGGTAAAGAAAAACGACAAGGGAAAGGGGAGGCGAGGCGCGCACTCCCAAGTCCTGGTCAATTAATCTGTTGCCAAAAATTAAATATATCTGGGTTAAATCCCAAAACAAGTTGCTCAGTGTTACCAGGGATAAATCCCTTCAGCTGCAGTACTGTTATCTGTAGTTGTTCTCCTTCTAGCGCTTTCATATCTCAAATAATCTTCAGGAAGGCTGTGTTTCATTTGCAGGTGTTACTAATTAGTCTCAAAGGCTTCTGGTAGTTGTAGTGAGAGAGTTTTATCAATTCAGAAGACCAGTAACCGACACCCCTACAATAGCACAAGTCCTACAACTACCAGAAGCCTTTGAGACTAATTAGTAACACCTGCAAATGAAACACAGCCTTCCTGAAGATTATTTGAGATATGAAAGTGCTAGAAGGAGAACAACTACAGATAACAGTACTGCAGCTGAAGGGATTTAACCCTGGTAACACTGAGTAACTTGTTTTGGGATTTAACCCAGATATATTTAATTTTTGGCAACAGATTAATTGACCAGGACTTGGAGTGCGCGCCTCGCCTACCTTTTTTTTTAAATCTCCTATAAACGGGTCTCCCCCTGTTCTTCCAGAACTATTACGGGTAATATCTGCTCCCTTGCCCCCTGCACTTTGTGACTTCTGCAATCACTCTCTTGCTACTGGGTCTTTCACCTCCTCTCTCAAGCACTTGCTTGTGCGACCCCCGCCCCCCCCCGTCCCTCCTGACCTCCTTCTGAAAATAATCTTCTGCTGACCCCTCCTGTCCGGCTAACTACCGTCCCATCTCTCACTCCCTTCCTTTATTTATTTGTTTGTTTGTAATGCGTCGGTAGCCCGCAGGCATCAGGGCGCAGAGACAAATTAGAGTTGGGCAGAACGATGGGTGGAAACTGGGAGTGGCACATTATTTGAAGAGATGAGTCTTCAGTTTTTTCCTAAAGATTGAAAGATTTGGCTCTCCTCTCAGAGTACCTGGAAGGTTGTTACTGCTGAGCTGCTCGAACCGGAAAGGATTTCCTAGCACCCGTAGTTCGGGATGCCTGGGGTATCTGTAGCTTGCCAGATGTTTGTGATCTTAGGGCCCTATTGGGGATGTATCGTGTGAATTTGGCTCTAAGGTAGGATGGGGCTACTCCGTACAAACATCTGTGCACTAGAGTCATAGACTTAAAGAGGATTCTCTCCTCCACTCTAAGCCAGTGGAGGGATCTTCTAGCCTCCGTCACATGGCTTCTTCCAATCCCTTTTACAATCCGGACTGCATTGTTCTCCATTATCTGGCATTTACTGATGCATTTTTTGGAAGATCCCAGCAGCAGTGAATTACCTTAGTCTAGACATGCCAGTATAATGGCCCTGGCTATTGTAGCCGCATTGTTTTCTGTCAGAAAAGGGCGTATAGCCTGCTATAATATGCATTATGGAGATAGTTTGCCTGGGATTCTGATCCCAAGGACGCCTCCAGCATCATCCCAAGTTTTTTAACGTTGGAGACCACCTTAATGCATGAGTCTTTTTTTTTGTGTTTGTTTATTTATTTTTTTGAAAACTTTTTATTGATTTTCACAAAATAACAAGCAAACATTCCATTCCACCTCCCCCACCCCAACCCCTCCCTTCCGGCAACAAGCTAACCCCTTTCACCCATCGCCTGTTCGGGCGAGATTTTACAGTCATTGCAGATCCAACAACCTCAAGCGCTGTGGGCACCACATCACCCTAAAATCGTCTTTAAGAACCTTCAGTAATTCCCCCCAGTCTGCCGTGAAACTCTGGGCCTTGTTATCCATGGCGTAAGTCTCCCATTCCAGGGCCACTATCTCCCACAACTTTCGGAACCAGTCTTGAATCTTCGGTACCTCTGGGCCTTTCCATCTCTGGGCTATTAACAGCATAGCGGCAAGAGTCGTAATAACTTAAGCTTTTTCCCTTCCTCTAGGTTCACCTGCCCCCGATTCCTCCCGGATTCCCATAAGAATTTGTACTGGAGCCCTCCCGTCTCCCAGCCCAAAGGCCAGCCCCTGTGCCTCCCGTACCTCCCCCCAGAACGATGCAAGTTTTGGGCAATTCCACCATATGTGCTCCCCGGAGCCCGCCATCCCACAGCCCGTCCAGCAAATCCCTGACACAGTAGGGTAGTACCTATTAAGCCGGACGGGGGTATAATGCCACCCAAACATAATCTTATACCATGCCTCTTGTAGGTGGGGTGCCTTCACCAGTTTAGGAATTCTTCTCCACAACCTTTCCCAGTCCGCCCTACTGACCTCGCATCCCAAGACCCGGTTCCATTCCCGCATGTAAGCCCATTGGATCCCCGCTTTAGAGCCAGTCAGAATCTTATAGATGTTGGAGATGAGGCCTCTCGCCCCATCATTAGTGAGCAGGAATTTTTCAAAGGGCGTTGGGTCTCTTGTGGGCGCCTTCTTGACCTCCGGATGTAGAACCCAATGGCGGATCTGGGCATACCTCAACCTCTCTCCTTCTTGCACTGCAAAATGCCTCTTACAATCATAAAACGATAACAATTCCCCTCCGGAAAACATATTGCATAATTTCCGACAGCCACCCTCCTGCCAATTCGTGAAGGCTCCTCTCTCCATGCCAGGGGAGAAGTCCCCATTGCCAAAGATGGGGGTGAAGGGAGACGGGAATGTGGTAATCCCTTCGGAGCCCACCAGCCTATCCCAAACATCAGCCATCAGTTTGGTGATGGAACTCTCGTAGAGGTGGTGAGGCCTGTGCTGCTTCGGGAGCCACAGTACTTCTGCTAGGTTTTGATGCGCCACGGCCCTATCCATACGCACCCACAATTTGTCCCACGGTCCTTCCTCCCCCTTCAACCATTCCCTAATGATTTGCAGCGTGTTGCCTCGTAATACCACCGGAAATTCGGCAATGCAAGCCCTCGCTCACCCTTCGGTGCCATCAAAAGTCTGGCTCCCACCCTAGGTCTTTTCCCTTCCCAAATGAATCCCTTGGTCAGGGTGTCCAGCTCCCTGAAGTAGCTTGCCGGCACTGGCTGCGGAACCGCCTGGAATAGATATAAAAGCTGTGGAAGTGTAACCATTTTAACCGCAGCTATCCGCCCTAACCATGACACCCTCCGAACCCTCCACCTCTGGAAATCCCTCTGAATTGTTTTAAGAAGCGGGGGGAAATTTGCCGGGAACCATCCTGCCAAAGTTGCTGTGATTCTCACCCCTAGGTAACAAATCCCACCCGAGCACCACAGGAAGCTAGTATTCGCTCGCAGATTCTCCCTATCCGCTATTCCAAGTGTTAAATTCAAGACCTCCGATTTGTTGGCGTTAATTTTTAGCCCCGAAGCCGCCCCAAAGGTCTCTAAGAGGGCCACACTAGCCTGCAATGATTCCCGTGGGGCTATGAGCATGAGCAGCATGTCATCAGTGAAGGCTGCTACCTTATGCTGCTCGCCTCCGAATGGAACACCCTGAATCTCCCCCGTCTCCCGGAAGGCCTGAAGTAGCGGCTCCAAATAAATTGCATTCAGTATTGGGGAAAGTGGACAGCCCTGCTTTGTCCCCCTCTGCAAGGATATCTTTCTGGAGGCGATCCCGTGCACCATCACTCTAATGGAGGGCGCCTGGTAGTTGGCCTTGACCATCGACAAAAAGTCCCCCCCAAAGCCCATCTTTTCCATTACTCAAAAAAGGAAAGGCCACTCCATCCGGTCAAAAGCCTTTTCCTCGTCGAAGGCCACCAGGACCGTGGGAGTGTGTGATTTCTGGACCTTTTCGATTATATGGGCCACTCGACGCATGTTGTCCGCGGTTTGTCTGCCCCTGATAAACCCAGCCTGGTCGGGATGAATCCGGTCCGGGAGGATGGAGTCAAGCCTGTTGGCCAGGATCTTGGTGAAAATCTTAGCGTCTGTATGGCGATCTGCTGGCCCTCAAACATAATTGGCTCTCGTAATCTCGCCGCTGTGAGAACCGCTTCCTTCTGAGCATATCGAGTAAATGCAGCCAGTTCATCCCTTGGCCTCGAGTCCAGTTCTGTGCACTCGGTCCAACTCCACCGTTTCTGGGCTGCCCGTTTCCAGTGTGTCTGCGAAGATGCCCTGGAGCACCACTTTCAAGGTCGTATCAGGCACAGATTCGGGCAGCATTTTGACCCGTATGTTGTTCCTACGAGACCTGTTGTCCAGGTCTTCCACTTGGATTTCGAGATTCCCGGTGGCGACATCCAGCCTCTCTATAGCTTCACTATTTGCTGCATTGTCTTTATCCACTTCTTGGAGACCTTTCTCCAGGATGTCGGTCCTCTCCCCCAGTTGTCGCATCTCCTGCTTTAACTCCCCTACAGCTTCGTTCAGGTCTGTGCGCATTAACTGAAACTGCTCTTGAAAAGTCTTAGCTAGATTCACTTGCAAGGAGTGCAGTTCTCCAATGAACTCCTGTCTGGGCATATTTGCCAAGTCCTCCGCTCGCCTTGGCACGGGTTCTTCTCTTGGTGTGCCTCCCGAGGCCTCGGACCCCTCTTCAGGATTTTGTGCCGACCACATGGCTTGAAGGGTACCCGTGCTATCTCCAGAGGCCTGTAAGTGCTTTCCCCTTCTACCCCTGAGTTTCGTGGTCATGCCGGTCACTACTCCTCCAGGTGGGCGGCTCCGGTCCAGCCAAACTTCACTGACCTCTTCCTGGGACAGTATCCATGGGCAAAAAGTTGGCCCCAAGGCCGCCCACGTAGACAAAATCCGCCCCCCGATTCCTAGGGGACCTACGAAACACTGGCCCCTTGCCTCCTCACAAGCCTCCCCGGCTCCACTCTGTGCCGCTCGTTCGAGGGAGGGATCCTCGCTGCGCTGACCTTGCTCCCAATGGCCATTCGCGGGCCCTCCAGAGCCTTTCCAGCCCTCTGGGGAGGCCGAAGCCCTCCGGCCCCGACTCCCCGCCTTCGAAGGGCAGATGGAAGCAAGTCTCAAGCTCCCCCGTGGGGCCTAGCAGGCAGGGCAATCCATGTCTGTCTTCTCCCGGGCCCGCGGGGCCCAATCATCAACGTCCCAAGAGTGCCTCCTCTCACCGCCACCCCGGGCGCTCACCTCCATGTTATCTGCCTCTGTACCTCCACACAGTCTTACACCACCGGGCTCGCCGCCGACCTCGTCTAGCCCTGGCTGCCACCACTCCCGGTCCGCTCCTTCCAGGGGGAGCCGGGTAAGTGCGCCTCCTCTCACCGCCGCCCCCGGGCTCTCACCTTCAGCCAATCTTCCTCCGTCCCGCTACACAGCTCCCGGTCGAAGGGTCCACCCCACCGGGCTCACCGCTGGCTTCGTCCTCCCCTAGCTGCCACCGCTCACAGACCGCACCCTCCGGGGGGCGCCGGGCCCTGCAGCCGCCCGGCCGCTCGGGGAACCGCCAGCGAGGAAGGCAGGGCCGAGCCGCGCAGAGCCGGTGACGCTCCTCTTCAGATCGATTCCCTGCGATATTGCTCACCGCAGGGGCCAGTCCTCGGCGCGGCTCTCCCCAGGCTCTGGCCGGCCTCACAGCACACCGTCCACGGCCCTCGATGGCTGCCTCCGCAGCTCCTCCTCGGCTCGCCGGTCCCGGCGTTACTCTCTTGCTTCCTGCAGCACCACAGACACCGAGCACGCTGCCAATGCTCTTCCACTCCCTCGAGGTCCACGGGGGCCCAAACGATGCAAAAACAATTCCGTTAAGGGGGTGGTTGGCACCTTCCAAACAGACGGGTCCAGGGAGCGCCGTTGGCACAGCTACTCTGTGCCGTCGGCCATCTTGGAATCTGCAATGCATGAGTCTTTGATGGTAAACTCTTTGAATTCTTTGCTGAGCTTACCCCTTGCTTGACCAGAGCCAAAAATCATAAGCTCTGTTTTTTTACTGTTCAAGCACATCCAATTATCTTCCATACATGTTTCTATCAGATTGTAGATGGTTGTAATCTTTTCCTTATCTAGTTGGTATTCTCCCTCAAGCTCGAACACTAGCTGTGTATCAACGGCGTAGTTAGTAAAATGAACGCTGATGGATTCTAGAAGTACACACAGATATTTCATAAAAAGGTTAAAGAGCAGAGGGGAAATACTAGCACCCTGTGGTACACCTGTACTTATGGGGGTAGATGGTGAGAACTTCTCTTCCCAGTGTATTCTGGCTACACGGTCTGTGAGGAAGGATGCTAGCCATGCCAAGGCTGCCTTGGAACATCCCGCTGTTTTCTCATGTTCTTGGGGAAACTCCTTGAAATGCTGGTCTACCCCCAACTGGCCCAGCATACTGAGCTTGTTGGCTACCTACACAACCATCAATCTGGATTCCAAGCATCCAGAGGCACGGAAACCGCTATTCTGAACATTCGTGAAGAACTGTTTGCATCTCTTGACACAAACTCCTGATCTTTCCTCTGCATTTGACGTGGTCAACCACTCCATCCTCATTAATTGGCTCTGATACCCTTGGGATCTCAGAGCGGGCACTGGATTGGCTGACCTCCTCCCTCACTGGATGTCCCTCCCAGGTCATCCTGGGCTCCCACTCCTACCTCTATCTCCACCTGTGGCGTTACACAGGGCTCTAACCTCTCACCCTGGCTCTTCAATGTCTATCTTGCTCAGCTGACTAACCTTATCTTCACTTTCTCCCCTCACTTCCAGTGTTATGCAGATGACACCCAACTTCTCTTCGAACTTACCTCGGATGCTCTCCCTACTTCCTCTACCACCCCAGACTGTCTACCTGCTATGCATTCCTGGTGTGCCTCCAATGATCTCTGCCTCAATGCCAGCAAGACTAAGAATCTTCACATTGGGACGCCCACTCCCTCTTTCCTCTGTTCACTCTTTCCACCCTCTAGGGGCTCTCCCCCTTCTCCGGAGTCATTTTCGACTCCTTTCGCTCTTTCCTTACTCACATCTTGGACCCCACCAAGAAGGCCCATTTTCAACTTCACCTCCTGAGAGGTATCCTTCCTTGCCTCACTTTTCCCCCCAAAGCTCAATTTCTCTAGACTGCTGGTACTCTATAGACTGGATTACTGCAACAGCCTCTCCCGTAATCTGCCCTCCTCCTCTCTCCGTCCCCTCCAACTTGTCCAGAATAGGGCTGCAAGACTTATCCTTGGCCTTATGGACCGTATCTCTCCAGCACTAAAAACCATCAATTGGCTCCCGATTGTTGCAAAGATCAAATTCAAATCACTCTGCATCATCTAGCAGGCTGTCTGGGGCCGAGGTCCAATCTATTTACAACTTGTTCTCGCCAAATACTTTTCTTCCAGATCTCTACGCTCTTCCGGCTCCCACTCTCTGCTTGTCAGGCGCTTTTCTAAGCAACGAGCTGGTGGCCCATCTCTCTCCTCGGCTGGCTCGCTCCTCTGGAACAGCCTCCTCCTCCTCCTCCATCTGTCTTGAGCCGGATCTCCTCACATTTCGGAAGCTCCTCAAGACTTTCTGTTCACCTCCTCCTTCCCCCCTCTAACTCCATTGCTAATACCAAACCGTCACTGAGATTGGTGGCCTGGGATCTTATGTGTCCTCCTGGGTCCTGGCCTACTGCCCAATCACTTTCAGCCTCCTCCCCATCTCAGCACTACCTTCGGGCACCCACTGGCTAATAGTCACACACCTGCACTTAATATTGGCGGGGATCACGCTGTACCTAGCTATCCCTGCCAGGCACTTATAGTTGCTAACTCCTAGGCACTTCCTGCTGTGGAACTCCTAGCACTTACCCCCCCCCCCTTCCCTGTCCCTTCTCTCTCTCCCTGCACTTGCACGTTCTGAATGCTCACAAGGCCTAATAGGTTCGTCCCTCCCCTGTTCATCAGTGTGTATTATTTGGCTTTGTTCCTATGTTCCCTCCCCTCTTTTCCCCTGTGGGCGCTTTGAAACACAATTTGTTGCTTTATTAGCACCTTACAAATGCACAATAAATGAATAAAGCTTTCCCTTGGGTATGGAAGGAATAACCATGGCTACCTGATTTCACAGATGAAACTGCATCACAGAAACAGGTGTTTGGGGGACGGGGGCTGGGGGGGGGTGAGGAGGCTATGAGGGGAATGGGGGGGGGGGGGAGCAGGCACAGATAAGGGGGCACTTGGTGAGTGCCTTGGAGGGCAAAGGGCAAAAAATCTTTTTTCCTGCCGTTATTACCAATAACCGCGGGTATGACTGCAAATAAACTCTGGCATAACCAAGGGTATCTGTAGTTCATTACAATGTAACTGAGGTTATAGAATAGTAATTTTGAAAAAGTATATACAGTGACGTTGGGTAAAAGGCCAGTGGCTTGGTAGCGTTTTAAGCGGCTGAAGGCCTGTAGTGTTTTTTTTTTGTTTTTTTTTAAACTTTTATTTAGCTTGATGACACATAAGAGAACAGAAGGTGGCCCAACACGGGCAAACATAGACAATTTACAATCTGTATTGGTAGGTCACCACATAATTCTTTAGCTTCAGTTATAAGTGTGATGGATACAACAGATCAACAGGAACTGGGCTAATAAAGGTTCAAGGGTTGGAGTATATGGAGGAGGAAGAAGCCAGGGATGCAACATCAGAGTCCGTATCAGCAGGTGTCATGTAAGAATGAAACTTCAGTTTCCTCGATCCAAAGTGCGCTTTGATCGAGGATATGGTGCCATTCCTATCGTCAAGCTTAGAGTTTAACGCGGTGAACCCCTCGCGGATATAATCCATCATTTGCTGTGAGACCATGGAGTCCGGAGGGGTCGAGGTGGTGGGTGTGGGCTCCGGTTCTTCCCCCGCCTGTTTGGGCGGTGTCTTAGCAAATATGTTAATGGAGCTCTGATTTTTCCCTCCCCTTGCGCCTTTAGTCATGATGGAGGTTGAGCGCAGGCCTGCAGGCCGAGGGAGCCCGTGTGTGCATAAGACGTGCAAGGAGAAAAGAGGAAAACTGGTAGTGGGCGTGAGTGTGGGCGAAGGAGCCCCCAGAGGGCATTACCGGGACTGATTGGCCTGTTGGATCGTGGTATTTTAACCAAGACTGGGCGCCCAGAAGAACCAGTGATGGAGAGGCTGGGGGGGCAGCCAGTCCAGTAGTAGCCAGGAACGGGGTGCAGAGCCGAGGAGTCCAGAGCAAGGGGTAAAGACGCTGTGATTTTAGGGCCTTGTAGACACAGATGCCAAGAACAGGCTCAGAAGGGTGTCAGATGGGCGGAGCGGGATTGAGACGGTGGTTCCTGGGGGGGGGGGGGGATATGGACCGGCCAATGAGCAGTCAGTATGTGCCGGATTGCCAGCGGGCGATACCCTCGGTGTGCGCGTGAAAGAGGTGCCCTCGAGTGGCTTGCAGTGCGCCAATGGAATGGGTAATATATGCAGTTCAAATTGCTGTTCTACTGACCAGATCTCTCCACACAGTATCCTAGATGGTCCCTCGGATCAGATTCACAAGGCAGAGAGGCTGGGGACGCTGTGGGCGAGTGGCGCACTGAGGTCAGAGCGCCAGCTCCAACCCACCCTCGGCGCCACCTATTGTGGGGTCCGTTCCGAGGAGTGGGCCCCCTCACTAATATAACAATTCGAGCCCGATGAGTTTGCTTGAGGATCTTGAATGTTCAAATGGATTGTCCCCTTAAGTAATCCAGATGTTGAGATGGCCAGCACTGCCAGTATTGATAGTGTTGTAGCGACCCTTATGGCCGGGATTGACACCTGGAGTGGCCCCCCGGGGCCGGGCCAAAGTCCGGACACAGCAGATCCGGTTATTCCTGAAGGCAGGTGTCCAGGATGGTCGTAGCACCTACAGTCCGGGAGCCGCTCGAGTTGGAAGGGACAGGTCACCACAAGCAGTTCAACATCCCCAGGGGGAGGGGGGGGTGGAGGAAGGGCCGCTCCGGAGGGAGCGTCGGTGTCGATGTTAATATAAGGCCCTCCCAGCCCCCGGGACTCACCGCCAATCCAGGTATCGTGCGCAGGGGAAGCATCCGCTTCGGCAGCGGCCCCCTCCAGCGACACGGAAGGTCTGGCCAGCTCAGTGCCGGGCCAGCAGGAGACGCAACCATCCGCGGCCAGAAGAGCCGCCGGCTCCAGCCATGGTCCCTCAATCCGCGTACACAGCGGTT
Organism: Ambystoma mexicanum; assembly: GCF_040938575.1. Lineage (NCBI taxonomy): Eukaryota > Metazoa > Chordata > Amphibia > Caudata > Ambystomatidae > Ambystoma > Ambystoma mexicanum. The sequence continues at coordinate 1,295,684,272 of NC_090933.1, read as the reverse complement.
CCGCAGGAAGGCGTTCCTCCTCACTGAGCCGTGGAGCTACGGCCGCAAACAGCGCCAGACGATCCGAGATGAGGCAGGAGGCCCCTCCCCCAACACGGGCCACGCATCCCCCGTCTCGGCGCAAGGCTCTGTGGAAGCGCCGGCTGGATCGGGCTGCCGCGGGACACCGGTCCGCCTCTGGTCAGCCAAAGCGCCGGAACAGGGCTAGATCAGCATGCCAATTTCAGGTGGTAGATGAATTGGGAATCTATATGCAGGTTCCTGCTGTCCCCTTGTCGGATGGGAACGATTCAACGCAGGATTACGCTGATGTAACGCCTCCAAGCACAGAGCTCTTGTTCAGGCGGACATCTTCGCCTAGCGCAACAGCGCCCCCCAAACCTGGTAGTGTTTAAAATATAAAGTGGGCATGGCCAAAGGCCACTGACCAAGGCCAAAGTCCAAGCGTATTAAAAAATAAATAAAATAGAGTAGGTATAGCCGAAGGTCATAGTGTTAATGGGGCTGAAGACCAAAGCTACTGAGCAGCGAGTGATTTAAAACAATATAGTGGCCCGGCCGTGGCCACAGGACCATGGCCAAAGACCATGGTTAGTGGCCAGTTAGGGTTTAAAAATATACAATGTGCACGACCAAAGGCTGTGCTCACTAGCCGTGGCCATGGGCAGTGGTGCCGAAAAATGTACAGTAGCCGTGGTGCTGAAAATTATATAGTGGGCATAAAAAAAAGCTACTATAACAAAACCCTTGAAATTCAAGGAAAAAACTTTAGTTGAACTGCAGTTAAGTTGAGTAAACTTAACGCAACAAAACCGTTGGAATTCGGCGCATTCTGAAATTTAGGACCGGCTTTACTCGCCATGTTCCCAGTTGTGAAGCCCAAGAGCAAATAGATATTATAAGCGAGGGAATTTACAATGACATTCAAAACGGCATTATGGGGGGCATATGGCATTATATGGGCAAGATCAATGGGAACATGCTGATCTAAGGCGGTCCAGCGTTTCCCAATGTGCTGAACTTCAAGGGGTCTGTTGCGTTTCGTTGTGTGAAGTGAAGTTGAAGTGAAGTTAAGGTGAGTACACTTTTTTCCTTGAAAATAAATCTATATTTCTGGAGCTTGTGGATCTGCTTAGATCACATTCTCTGCATAGTCCGACATCTTAGTGGAAGTCGCGGGAGTATTACAAGATTAGTTTTCAAAACTCAAACGGATGTCGACAGGGCGTGTTAGTAATACTATCCCTATGTGACGTGTACTGTACCCATGGTTCTTCACGCATTGATGTCCCTCGGTTTTTTTTTTCCGCCATCAAAGTCGGTTGCAAATTTGGAGTGCTCTTCCAGTCTGATTCCTTTTAATTAGTTTGAAAGTTTACTTGTAGACTCTTTCTTTCCTATTGTTCGCTTTGCAGCACATACTCGACTGCTTTCGACGAACAACATCACCCTTGACGACTTGACTGATCGACCAGATGCAGCCTACACAGGCCTCTTTGGACCTCGCCCATTACAGTAGGGAGAGAGGGGGGTAGGTTCTTCATACTGACCTCTTTAGAGAATGTATATTCTTTCATTCCCCTTTCCATTTTTCTTGCTTATCTGCCCTTTTAAAAAATAATGGACAAAACTCCCTTTAAATCTTGCCCTACCTGCCACCGAAAATTCCTGTGGAGGGACACACAATTACTGTCTCCAGAGGGATCACCCTGAAAAAGCTTGCAAATCTTGTAAACTATTTGACCGAAAGCCTTAAGGGATTGGCGCACTAAATGCTGGGCCGCTCACGCCATGCAGGCCCAGGCCTCCATCAGCGTGGCGGAAGACTCCAGCGATGGCAGTATCGGGGTCATGAGTGACACTGAAGGGAAGCCGGGGTCGTCGGAACCCCATGTGCAGGCCCCCTCACTGCAAGAAGCAGGACGACCGCTCTGTGATGGAGAAGACACCCGGCAGCCAGAGCACACCGCAATGTCGACTTTCGACGGTACCGTCAAGCGTCGAAGCCCACGTGGTGTCCACAGAGAGAGCCTCAGGTTCTATGTCCTGTGGGCATCGTGTACGCTTTCGCCCCATGACAGGCCTCCGAAACCAAAACAGAAGGTCGGTACGAACACTGCACACAAAAAGGCCATCTGTCCGCGTGCAGAAGAATAGGGGGCGAAAGGCGTCTCTGCATCCCCTAAGAAAATGCCGAAAATGCAGGAGTTAATTAAGAAACGTGTCAGTGTTTCCCTGCTTAAAGCGAGGTAGTTGAAAAAATTGCAAATTTCGACCGCCTTTGGCCTCAAAGAGCACACAGGCTGTATTAAAACCCCCACCCCCTCTCCTTTCTCAGGGGCTATGCACCATAAAGACCAAACTCCCTCCCAGGCCACCCCAATCATGTTAGGCTTCCCACCTTCTTCTGACTATACACATGAACAGTTTAATAGAACCTTAAGGAGGATGTCGTTTTGTGGACTTTATGCAAAGACACCCAGAAAAACTGTCATCCTTTTAAAGATGCCTCAAAGCCAGGGGCCTCAGCACAGCAACCCGCTGCCAAAAAGTCTCATCTTAAGCCACAGGCTAGCCCCTCTGCTCTAGGCACACCAGCCTGGACCTACCAAGACCCCTCTCAGGACTTGTACTATGGTCTCAAGGGGACCTTTAGAGTCGAAACTAATTTTATGACGACGATGATGACATTTACGTAATCCACTCGCCAGCCCACCAGGACCAGCCGGCGGCAGATTCGCCCTTGATAACCAACTACAGTATA